>NC_059125.1:47825729-49157991 GCF_020740685.1 Jaculus jaculus | reverse complement strand
AGAAAGAAAGAAAGTTAGTGCTGGGCATGTAGGTGCACACCTTTAATCCCAGCACTCAGGAGGCAAAGGTGGGAGGATCACTGTGAATTTGATACCAGACTGAGTCTAGTGAATTCTACGTCAGTTTGGGCCAGAGTGAGACCCTACCTCAAAAAAAAAAAGTTAGCCACGTGGATGAAATGGTCAGCAGTCAAGGGGAAAAATTTAGGGATGGAGAAATGTCATAGTGTTTAATACTCTTGCCTACAAAGCCAAAGGACCCAGGTTCGATTCCCCAGTACCCACATAAGCCAGATGCACAAGGTGGTGTATTTCTCTGGGGTTCGTTTGCAGTAGCTGGAGGCCCTGGCATGACCATTATCTCTCTCTTTCTCAAATAATATTTAAAAAATAGGAGAAATTTTGGCTGGAGAGATGGCTTTGTGGTTAAAGCATTTGCCGAGCTTTACATAGGTACTGGAGAATAGAAGCTGGGACCTTTGGTTTTGCAGGCAAGTGCCTTAAGTGCTAAGCCATCACTCCAGCCCTGCTTTTCTCTTTTTTAAATATTTTATTTATTTTTATTTGGGAGAGAGAGAGAATGGGCTTGCCAGAGCCTCCAAGCTGCTGCAAACGAACTCCAGAGGCATGCACCAGCTTGTGCATCTGCCTTACGTGGGTACTGAAGAATCAAACCTGGGTTCTTTGGTTTTGCAGGCAAGTGCCTTAAGGGCTGAGCCATCTTTCCAGCCCCTGCTTTTATTTTATTATCATCATTATTATTATTATTTTGGTTGTTCTAGGTAGGGTCTCACTCTAACCAAGATTGATCTGGAATTCACTATGTAGTCTCAAGGTGGCCTTGAACTCCCAATGATTCTCCTACCTCTGCCTCCCAATTGCTGGGATTAAAGGTATGTGCCAGCACATCTGGCTTGCTTTAATAAATTAATTAATTAATTAATTATTTGCAAGCAGAGAGACAGAGAGAGAAGAGAGACAGAAAGAGAGAGAATGGGCATGCCAAGGCCTGTAGTCACTGCAAAGGAACTCCAGACACACATGCCCCTTGTGCATCTGGCTTACATGGATCCTGGGGAATCGAACCTTGATCCTTTGACTTCACAGGCAAATGCCTTACCTGATAAGCCATTTCTCCAGGCCTAATTTTTTTTTTCTTCTCATTTTTTTTTTCAAATTTTTATTAACAACTTCCATGATTATAAAAAATATCCCATGGTAATACCTTCCCTCCCCCCACTTTCCCCTTTGAAACTCCACTCCCCATCATATCCCCTTCCCCTTTTAATCAGTCTCTCTTTTATTTTGATGTCATGATTTTTCCTCCTATTATGATGGTCTTGTGTAGGTAGTGTCAGGCACTGTGAGGTCATGAATATCCAGGCCATTTTGTGTCTGGAGGAGCACGTTGTAAGGAGTCCAATCCTTCCTTTGGCTTTTACATTCTTTCTGCCACCTCTTCCGCATTAGACCCTGAGCCTTGGCAGATGTGATCGAGATGTTACTCTGTACTCTAGTCACTTCTTTCCAGCATCATGATAACTTCCTAGTCATCCCAAGGTCACTGCCATCTGAAAAGAAAAGATTCTCTACCAAAAGTGAGAGTATCATTAATATAAGGGTATGAACATTAAGAGAAGTGCTTACTGGGCAGTTTGATAAGCATAGTATATACATTTAGCCAGTCAGCAGCAGAAGTTACACCCCTAGGGCTCATGACTACCCCTGTTGTAGTATCAGGGATGTATTCCCTCCCATGGAGCAGGCCTCATGTCAAACTAGAGGTCAGTTGGTTTCTCCCATAACAGACATGCCACTATTGCACCCATTGGCTCATTTGGCCTGGCTGGCCAAATATAAAGCTTGCAGTGTCCACTGTTGGGTATCTTCACTGGTGCTTTCTCTCTCTCCCATTAAACTACATGCAGCATGGCTTTTTCCAGCTTTCTGCCCACTGGTCTCCATGGAGGAGGTCATCAGCTCAGTTCCAGCAGGATTTCTCAGTGGCCTTACAACCCAAGTATGTGGAGTCTTCAGCAATAGGGTCTTACCAACTATTCCTGGTGGGAAACCAAGGGCCTTGGCAATGGCCTGTAATGTTTGGGTGGCATCAGGGACCCCCTTGGCCAACAACTCACTTAATATAGGCACTTAAAGCTACCCCTTAGAACTGCCTTCATTGTGTCCCATAGATTTTGGTATGTTGTGTTCTCATTATCATTTGACTTTATAAATTTTTTGATTTCCTTCTTGATTTCTTCATTGACCCATTCATCATTTAGTAGTGTATTGTTTAGTTTCCATGATTTTGTGTATGCTCTATAGCTTTTCTTGCTATTGATTTATAGCTTGATCCCATTGTGATCAGACAGAGTGCAAGGTATTATTTCAATTTTCCTGTATTTGTTATGATTTGCTTTATGTCCTAATATATGATATATTTTAGAGAATGTTCCATGTGCTGCTGAAAATAATGTGTATTCTGCACTATTTGGATGAAATGTCTTGTATATATCTTTTAGGACCATTTGCTCTATGACCTCATTTAATCCAGATGCCTCTCTGTTTATTTTTTGCTGGGATGACCTGTCATTTGATGAGAGTGGGGTGTTGAAGTCACCCACTACAACTATGTTTGGTGTTATCTATGACCTTAGTTCTAGTAGTATTTGTTTGATGAAGTTGGGAGCCCCCATGTTAGGTGCATATATGTTTAGGATTATAATGTCCTCCTGTTGGAGTGTGCCTTTAATCAATATAAAGTGACCTTTTTTATCTTTCCTAACTAATGTTGCACTGAAATCTACCTTGTCAGATATTAGGATAGCAACCCCTGCTTGTTTTTGGACTTCTATGTGAGTAGGAATAAAACTCAGTGTCAGGGCTGGAGAGATGGCTTAGCGGTTAAGCGCTTGCCTGTGAAGCCTAAGGACCCCGGTTTGAGGCTCGGTTCCCCAGGTCCCACGTTAGCCAGATGCACAAGGGGGCGCACGTGTCTGGAGTTCGTTTGCAGAGGCTGGAAGCCCTGGCGCACCCATTCTCTCTCTCTCCCTCTATCTGTCTTTCTCTCTGTGTCTGTCACTCTCAAATAAATAAATAAATAAATAAATAAATAAATTTTTAAAAAACTCAGTGTCAGAGGACAATAAGCTAGAAAGGGTATAGAAAGGGAGGGAGGGGGACTTAGTAGAATGGTATTGTACATATGTAAGTAGAAGTATAGATTAATGGGGGTGAAAAGGCCTAAGTGAGGTCAAGGGAATAGATTGAGTAAAGGAAAGGTGGAGGGAGGGCTAATCAAAATCTAAGAGGATATAAATAAGTCATATGGAAACCTACTTTTTTGGACAATAGAACATTCAGAAGCCATAGATTGTGATTAGAAAATTCTCAGTGCCAGGGTTGGGATACTTTCCAGTGAGTCACTGGCCAGGGAGGTCCCTAATGCCCCTAAAACATTACAGACCAGGTCTGGAGGACCCCGGTTCGAGGCTCAATTCCCCAGGACCCACGTTAGCCAGAGGCACAAGGGGGCGCACGCATCTGGAGTTCGTTTGCAGTGGCTGGAGGCCCTGGCGCGCCCATTCTCTCTCTGCCTCTGTCTCTCTCTGTCGCTCTAAAATAAATAAAAATGAACAAAAAAATTAAACTATATATATAAAAAAAATCACAGGCTATTGTTGAGGCCCTTGGTTTCCCACCAGGAATAGATGGTAAGACCCTATGCTGAAGACTCCACATACTTGGACTGCAAGGCCACTGAAAAATCCTGCTGGAACTGAGCTGATAACCTCCTCCATGGAGACCAGCTGACAGAAAGCTGGAAGAAGCCATTCTGCATGCAGTTCAATGGGAGAGAGAGAAATCACCAGTGAAGATACTCAACAGTGGACACTGCAAGCCTTAAATTTGGCCAGCCAGGAAGAAATGAGCCAATGGGTACAATAGTGACATGTTTTATGGGGGAAACCAACCATCCTCTAATTGGACTGGAGGTCCACTCCATGGGAGGGAATACTTCCCTGATACTAAAAGCCTACAACAGGGGTAGTCATGAGCCCCAGTGGTATTATGTTGGCTGGTGTCTGGATACATGTATGTACTGTGCTAACCAAACTTCTTAGTAAGCACTTCATATCCATATATTAATGCTACTCCCATGTTTGGTTACAAAACCTTTTCTTTTCAGATGGCAGTGACCTTGGGATGACTCAGAAAGCACCATGGTGGTGAGAAGAAGTGACAGGAGTGTTCAGCACTGCAATATCTCTATCACATCTTCCATGGCTCAAGGCCCATTGCAGAAGAGTTGGTGGAAAGAATGCAAGAGCCAAAGGAAGGGTAGGACTCCTTACAACATGCTCCTCCAGACACAAAGTGGCCTGGATATCCATGACCTCACATGCCTGACACTACCTACACAAGACCATCATAATAGGAGGAAAAGATGATGACATCCAAATAAAAGAGACTGATTGAGAGGGGGAGGGGATATGATGGAGAATGGAATTTCAAAGGGGAAAGTGGGGTTTAGGGAGGACATTACCACGGGATAGTGTTTATAATCATGGTAGTTGTTAATAAAAATAATTGAAAAGAAAAAAGTTACATGTATCTAATGCTTTTTAAAAGTTCTGAAATATTTGGGAAGTATGATTTTTTTTTTTTTTTGGAAATCCAGCTAAATCTGTTTTAATGTTAACACGATTAAAAACTAATAGAAAGAAACCGAGGTTCATTATTGTCACCATGCAGAGCTGCTATTTTACTACTTGGAGAATGTGAGGTGAAAATTAGACCCTGGAGGATTTCCTTTCATTTTAATTGCTTCTCTCTTAGAGAAGTGTTAAAGGATCCAGTGTTACTGGAGAAAAATAATTGTAAAATACCATCACTAATAAGAGTTTTGAGCTCTATTCGTTAACATTCTGACTTTGTGAAGGGAAAATTACTGAGGATATTGAGAACAATGATTTTTTCCTGGGTCTGGTCTCTGGTTCAAGTGATAATGCACAAACAGAAGACAGAAGTTTTCAGGGCACAAACTGCTTTAAATGCATAATACTTCTTGCTGCCAGAAACAGATGTGTTGGAAATTAAAAACAAAACCACCTCTTTTTTTATAGCCATTGAAGCAAAGTTTACTTTGTGATTTAGCAAGCTTTAGTTCTATTTTGCATTATCACCAATGTGCTTTTTTAAAAAACTAACCCTTTAGTATTATGGTTCAGTACAAGTAGGTGTTTCAGCTTGATGTTTATGTGTTCTAAGCATTCTTTTATTCCCGCTCTTGTAAAGCAGTCAAGGCAACTATAATGGCATTTTTGGAAATATATTGTAAAATAATAAAAAGTAACAATTAAAACTAAAAAAACACACCCGGGCAAGGTGGTGCGTGCCTTTAATCCCAGCACTTGGGAGGCAGAGGTAGGAGGATTGCCGTGAGTTCGAGGCCACCCTGAGACTCCATAGTGAATTCCAGGTCAGCCTGGACCAGGGTGGAGTGAGACCCTATCTCCAAAACAAACAAACAAACAAACAAACAAAAAAGCCCACAGGGCAGGAAAGGTATAAATCTCAGCACAGGAAAAGAACATCATTCCTTTTGAGGGAAGCTTCAGAAAACAGGCAAGGTCAGTAATGGACGTCCACAAGCAGCTTCATGGGGTGGGGACGTCTTCGAAGAAGGTGTCCAAAGTGTCAAGGATAAGCATGCTTAGGATTCTTGCAAGGATCAAAAGAGATAAAAATAGGAAAGGAAAAAGTTAGGCTTTTGAGGTAGAACTTTGAAAAGTGGGCAGGCTTAGCAGGGAGGATCTGCAAGCAGCTGTCATGAGGGAGGGGCTCCTGGGATGTGTGAGTGCATTATCTCATTAAAGGGATAATTATTCCTCCTATTTCCTTAACAACATGTCTTCAGCTTTCCTGAGAGGTGGCCTCCTGGCCCAGTCTGGTGATTGACATGATCATTTGGATTAACTTTTTTTTGTTGTTTGTTTTGTTTTTCAAGGTAGGATTTTGCTGTAGCCCAGGCTGACCTGGAATTCATTATGTAGTCTCAGGGTGGCCTCGAACTCAAGGTGATCCTCTTATTTCTGCCTCTAGAGTGCTGGTATTAAAGGTGCGTGCCACCACATCCAATGAACACTTTTTTTTTTTAATTTACTTCAGAGAAAGAAAGAATGAATGGGCACACCAGGGCCTCCTGCCACTGCAAACTCCAGACACATGCGACATTTGTGCATCAGACTTTACATGGATACTGGAAAAAAGAGGTCAGGGCCGGGCGTGGTGGCACACGCCTTTAATCCCATTACTCGGGAGGCAGAGGTAGATCACTGTGAGTTTGAGGCCACCCTGAGACTAGGCAGTGAATTCCAGGTCAGCCTGAGCTAGAGTGAGACCCTAACTTGAAAAAAAAAAAAGTAGTTTGGCTTTGAACAAGTGCCTTAACCACTGAGCCATCTCTCCAGCCCCCTTCCCTTTTCCAAAAAAAATTATTTATTTATTTATTTTTTATTTATTTAGTTGAGAGATAGAAAAGGAAGGAAGCAGAGAGAGAGAGGGAGAGAATGAGCACACCATGGTCTCTAAACACTGTAAATAAACTTCAGATGCATGTACCACCTTGTGCATCTGTATTGTGTGGGTACTGGGGCATTAAACCTTGGTCCTAAGGCTTCGCAGACAAGCATCTTTACTGCTAAGTCATCTCTCCAGCCCACCTTTCCCTTAAAAAAAAAAAAAATTGTTCTTCCCAGGGAAGTTAGAGGTGAAGTGCAAAGTTTATTATAAGGGATGAGTCCATTGTCAATGGCCTCCAAGCTTGCTATTTCCTAAGTACTTAACAGTGAGTACAATGGCATTCAGCTCTTCATATCCCATAATCATTGTCAAAAGCCATCTGTTTGAGCCGGGCGTGGTGGCGCACGCCTTTAATCCCAGCACTCGGGAGGCAGAGGTAGGAGGATCTCCGAGAGTTCGAGGCCACCCTGAGACTACATAGTGAATTCCAGGTCAGCCTGAGCCAGAGTGAGACCCTACCTCGAAAAACCAAAAAAAAAAAAAAAAAAAAATCAAAAAAATCAAAAGCCATCTGATTGTTTTTGTGTTGTTTGGGGGCTTTTGCTGTTGTTGTTGATGCTAATGATGGAGACAAAGTCTCACTCTGTTGGAGAAGTTGTTAGGGTCAGAGCCTGAGTCCAAACAGCCAGGTTCAGCCACCCATCACCAATAAGCCAGTGAAACAAAGAAGTAATAATTAAAAGCAGAAAAAAGGGGGGCTGGAAAGATGGCTCCTTAGTTAATACACTTGCCTGCAAAGCCTAACAACCCAGGTTCAGTTCCCCAGTATCCATGTAAATCCAGAACAACAACGTGGTACATGCATCTGGAGTTTGTTTGCAGAGGCTAGAGACCCTGGCTGCACCTAGTTTATTTCTAGGTCTGTCTCTCTTCTAGCGCTCCCTACTTGCAAATAAATTTTTTTTTAAATTTAATTTATTAGTTTTCATTTCAGTGAATACAGGCAGTTTGGTACCATTATTTAGGCTCATCTGTGATCTACCCCCTCCCATTAGACCCTCCTTGTTAATGAAAATGGGTCGTGCATTGTGGAGTTAGCCCCCAGTTATTAGTATGATAAATGTCTCTGAAAATCATGACCCAACATGTGACTCTGACATTCTTTCCGCCCCCTCTTCCGCAAGATTTCCCTGAGCCATGTTGGGTTCATTTTTGGTCTGCTTCAGTGCTGAGGTGTTGGGGGCCTCTGAGGCTCTGGCTCTCTGATTTGGTAGGAGTTGATTTTTCTCTGCATTGATCTCCTTCCCCTTTGTGCTGGTATCCCGTTCACAGGAAAACAGCACCCTTGCTTATTTCGCCAGTTGTCCTTAGTTTCAGTTGGGCCCCTTTTGAGGTGTGTTGGGGCAGCTCTCTCCTTAGGATCTGCATCTATCTTTTTTTCCCTTGTTGTTTGTAGTGCAGCTAGGCGGTCACCATCTTGACCAGAAGTCAAATTTTTAAAAATTATTATTATTATTTTTTGCTACATTTAACCTAATTTTTATTCATGCTTGCCTAGGGATGGGGAATAGATCATTCCATAAAAACATACAGTAAAAACAAAACAAAAAAAGTCTTATCATGTACAACTTTTAAGCTACAATAATGATGTACCTTAATTACTTCCATGCACACAAGTTTAACATTACAGGTTTTAAAAAATAAACACAATTAAGACTTCTAGGAGCATTTTATACTAAAGTAATTCCTAATTTTCTTTGTAAATAGATCAAGCACCTCCAAAATACGGATTCCTATACACAGTGAGTACTTTACTTAAAATGAACACTTAACATATGTGGACTGCCTCGGGATAGGGTTGTTGCAAATAAACTTTTAAACTAAGTTAACTTTTAAAATTAAATACAGGAAATATACTGATTTGCTAAAATAAATAAGATGTGATGTATTAACACTTCACTATAAAGAATGACCACCAAAACACTGATAGTGATGAATGAGTCTTAAGAACAGTTTACTACAAGAAATGCTGGCTAAACAGAAGTGCCCACTGACGCACTATGGGTGGTTTATGTTTGCCACAAACTTCTGTTACCTTGAGGTAGATAACATGTGTACCAAACTCGGCATTCATTTTTCAGTTGCTGCTGGTATCATGTGTTTTAAGAAATGTGTACAGTATGAAAAACTTGAAAAGGGCTGGAGAGATGGCTTAGCGGTTAAGCGCTTGCCTGTGAAGCCTAAGGACCCCGGTTCGAGGCTCGGTTCCCCAGGTCCCACGTTAGCCAGATGCACAAGGGGGCGCACGCGTCTGGAGTTCGTTTGCAGAGGCTGGAAGCCCTGGCGCGCCCATTCTCTCTCTCTCCCTCTGTCTGTCTTTCTCTCTGTGTCTGTCGCTCTCAAATAAATAAATTAATAAATAAAATTTAAAAAAACTTGAAAATACTAATGAATGAAAAATGTTTCAGGAAAAAAAATAGATATTTCCATGCAATTATGTATTATTTATTTACGGAAGTACAAAACCAAAGGAAAGAAAAGTGATACACCTCTGTGTTCTGAAAGCCCCTGTGGTAGCCCTGGAAGGCATGTAAAGAGATTTAGAGAAAAAAAAAAAAAAAGAAAAGAAAAGTAAGCACAGAGCTCTCCTGCCATGGGGAGAGGGGAGAGGGTAGCAGGGGTCAAGGATATTTTCCCTTCCTCTTGGCCCAGACTTACCAGAACCTGGAGGTTCAAGTGTGAATAGGCAGCCCAGAGAGACCAAATAATTTTTTTTTTTGTTGTTGTTCTTTATTTATTGGAGAGTGACAGAGAGAGAGAGAGGGAGAGAGAATGGGCGCGCCAGGGCTTCCAGCCACTGCAAACGAACTCCAGATGCGTGCGCCCCCTTGTGCATCTGGCTAACGTGGGACCTGGGGAACCGAGCCTCGAACCGGGGTCCTTAGGCTTCACAGGCAAGCGCTTAACCGCTAAGCCATCTCTCCAGCCCCCAAATAATTTTTTTTAAGCAGAAAAAGAGCTGGAGAGATGGGCTCTCTGGCCTTTTCCCTTATACAAGGTGCATAGATTTTTCTCTGTTTCTACCTCAGTCTCTTATTCTCTCTTCCTTTCTATATGCACCTTGCTCTTCTCTTCCTCTTTGTCTCCCCTCTTTTCCTCTCTGTCGCTCTGTCACCCTCTCACACTCTTGTCCTCAGTGGCCTCCTGGTTTCCCGCCCCCTGATGACTCACACTGTAGCTTCAGGGCTGGCCAAGCTGCAGCTCTTTGCTGATTTTCCCAGCTCCTCGCCCCTTCCCCCTTGCCACTTTGTCTAAGGACGCCCCCTCTGAGCCATTGATTAAACTCCCCAGTGCCCAAAAAATGTGTGATTTTCTTATTTGAACCTCTGACACTAGAGTGCAGAAACACCGAGGTACAGACTGGGGAGAACCCACCTTCTCCGTGCTCTGGATCCCTAAACAAAAGCAAAAGGGGGAAGCTACAGATGAAAAGTCAGCCAAAACAAAGTTTTACACAACCAACCAACAAGCTACATGCTGGGGAACTACACAGAGCTGCTGTTCGCTGACGCTACCTACTAGGATATGAAAGGAGTAGATTTCAAGAAAAACTACAATCAAGGCTGGGCGTGGCGGCGCACGCCTTTAATCCCAGCACTCGGGAGGCAGAGGTAGGAGGATCGCCATGAGTTCGAGGCCACTCTGAGACTCCATAGTGAAGCCCAGTTCAGTCTGAGCTAGAGTGAGTCTCTACCTTGAAAAAAAAAAAAGGGGGGGGGGGGACAGAGAGAGAGAGAGAGAGAGAGAAACTACAATCAAATTGCTCCCTGTGAACTGAAGTTCCCAGAAACTTACACCGCCTACATCCTACAAGGCCGATTAGCTGATTCGAATTTTAATGATTGTGGAACAGCTGGAATGTTACAGGTCTAAAATTAAATTATCTTGGGCTACCTTAGCCCCTTCAATGGCATTTATCACCCACCTCTGTGTGTGATCCAACATTCTGTGACTATTAAATAAATCCATTTTAGTATATATAGCCCCTAGCTTCTCCTGACCTGAAAGTGAAGAATGTCATCAAAGGACTGTACATCTGATGTTTCCACCAATCTATTTAAAGAGGGCCTTGATTTATGACCTTCTTTTGTTTTGTGACTATAATAAAAACATCATGGCATGGTTAACACATTGAAACATGGAATTTGGGGTAACCTAAATCTGTGTTCCCAAGCCATGGTCACTCATATTTGGTTCCAGAATAAACTATTTCTTACTCCCTTTGAAGTGAAAGCAGTTATCATCTGCCAGGAAGATAGAAAATACTATGCTCACCTTTAATCCCAGCACTCAGGAGGCAGAGGTAGGAGGATCGCCGTGAGTTTAAACCATCCTGAGACTACATAGTGTATTCCAGGTCAGCCTGAGCTACAGTGAAACACTACCTAGGGGAAAAAAAAAAAAAGCCGGGCGTGGTGGCACACACTTTTAATCCCAGCACTGGGGAGGCAGAGGTAGGAGCATCGCTGAGAGTTCAAGGCCACCCTGAGACAACATAGTGAATTCCAGGCCAGCCTGAGCCAGAGTGAGACCCTATCTCGAAAAACAAAAATCAAAAACAAACAACAACAACAACAACGATAGAAAATACTACACAGAAGGCTGGAGAGATGGTTAAGGTGCTTGTCTGCAAAAGCTTAGTGACCTGGGATCGAATCCCCAGTACCCACATAAAGCCAAATGCACAAACTGCATCTGAGGTTTGTTTGCAGCGGCTAGAGGCCCTGGCACACCATTCTCTCTCTCTCTCAATCTCATTTCTCAAATAAATAAATGAAAAAATATATTAAAAAGAAAATATGAGCCAGGCGTGGTGGTGCATGCCTTTAATCTCAGCACTAGGGAGACAGAGGTAGGAGGATCGCCGTGAGTTCAAGGCCACCCTGAGAATACATAGTGAATTCCAGGTCAGCCTGGACCAGAGTGAGACCCCACCTCGAGAAACAAAAAAAAAAAAAAAAGAAAGAAAGAAAGAAAGAAAGAAAGAAAGAGAAAAAAGAAAATAGTACACAGCCACCAAAGCAGAAATTCGAGGATGCAGAGAGCTTAACACTGAAGTAGATTTATAACACATCCACCGAGGCTCAAGAAACTTTGTGCAAGAGGGGGTGGAAAGATTGTAAGAGCCACAGGGTGGGAAGGAGTATTTGGATTCATTGCCCCCTCCACCTAGAGACTGACACTTTCATAACTCTTTGGTGAATACCAAATCCCCACTGAGGAGGGACCTCAGAGGAATGGGTGCGGGCGTGGTGGCGCACGCCTTTAATCCCAGCACTCGGGAGGCAGAGGTAGGAGGATCGCTATGAGTTCGAGGCCACCCTGAGACTACATAGTGAATTCCAGGTCAGCCTGGGCTAGAGTGAGATCCTACCTTGAAAAAGCAAAAAAAAAAAAAAAAAAAAAACCAAAGAGGATAACACGAGAGAGGAAAGGGATCAGCACACGATTTGTTCATACAGTGAAGTTTATAATTCATTAAAAAAAATAATAAAAGAATGGCTGGGCATGGTGGCGCAGACCTTTAATCCCAGCACTCAGGAGGCAGACGTCAGAGGATCGCCGTGAGTTCGAGGCCACCCTGAGACTATACAGGTCAGGCCCAGGTCAGCTTGGGTCAGAGACCCCACCTCGATAAAACAAAACAAAATCTGTTCCTTGCTTACAGCACCCAAAAATATCCTTCTCTTACCTGTTCGCTTATGAATTTAACTCTACCGGCGTGGCAGCCACCATATTTGCGTCACCAGTTCAAATGTGCTTGCCGAGATTAGTTGGTAGCAATGTCCCAGCGGGGATCAAACGAGCCTGTGGGCTTGAATGTCTGCCCAGCAAGTGCCATGGGATGTTGCTTCAGAATATGTGCTTACCAAGTGTGCTGGGTGGTCTTGATTCCCCTGCCTCTATTTCAACTGTTCAAGGAACTGATGCGGCTCATCCGTGTTCATGTTTACCTTTGCGCTCGCTTCACTAAATTCAGTTCAGGTCAGCTCCCATGGGATGCTCATGTGGTTCTGTGGTTCTCCAGGTCTTGTGCTTTAGTGAGCAGAGGTGGAAACTTTAGAATCTGACCCCACGTTTCTTATTTCATTTATTGATATATTTATTTTTTGAGTTACGGTCTCACTCTAGTGATTAAAAGCATGTGATCTAGGCTTAAAATCATGTGCCACCACGCCTGGCTCAAGGAACAGATTTTGACTAATGATATAATATTTACTTTGATGATTTAAAATCTTTAATCATACCTAAGTATTTAATTGTTTTGTTTTAGTTGTGTTGCTGTTGTTTGGGGAGGCAGTGTTTAGTGACCAGGATTCCCCTAACCTCAGGCTCCCCAGAGCAGGGATTACAGACCCTAGCTCTGTTTTAGTTTTTTCTTGTTTGTTTGGTTTTATTGTTGCTCTTGCTTTGTTTTGTTTTTGAGGTAGAGTCTCACTCTAGCCCAGACTGACCTGGAATTTACTATCTAGTCTCAGGATGACCTCAAACTCACAGCAATCATCCTACCTCTGACCTCTGCCTCCTGAGTGCTAGGATTAAAGGCATGCACCACCACCCTCAGCAAAATTGTTTTAGTTTTTAACTATATATTTTTAATATTTATTTATTTACTTATTTAGGAGAGAGTGAGAGAGAATGGGCTCTCCAGGGCCTTCAGCCACTGCAAACAAACTCCAGATGCTTGTGCCACCTTGTGCATCTGGCTTATGTGGGTGCTAGGGAATCAAACCTGGGTCCTTTGGCTTTGTAGGCAAGTGCCTTAACCACTAAGCAATCTTTCCAGCTTTGTTTTATTTTTATTTTTATTTTTATTTTTTCGTTGTTTTTCAAGGTACCATCTCACTCTAGCCCGGCTGACCTAGAATTCCCTATGTAGTCTCAGGGTAACCTCAAATTCATGGAGATCCTCCTACCTCTGTCTCCCAAGTGCTGGGATTAAAGGTGTGTACCACCATGCCCAGTCCTCTTTTAGTTTAGTTTAGTTTTTTTTTTAAATATTTTATTTATTTCGTTGAGAGAGAGAGAGAGAGAGAATGGGCATGCCGGGGCCTCAGCCACTGTAAATGAACTCCAGATGCACGTGCCACCCTGCGAATCTGGCTTACTTACGTACTAGGGAATCAAACCTAGGTCCTTAGGCTTTACAGATAAGCACTTTAACTGCTAAACTATCTCTCCAGCCCTGTTTTTTTTTAAATTAATTTATTTATTTATTGCCTGCATAGTCACTTAATTTGACAAAAGGCTTGAAAGCAAAGCACACTACTTCCTACACCCTACCCACCTCTGCCAACTTCTCCAGGTCCTGTGCCCCACAGGTCTAACACCTCCGCAGATCGGTCCTGCCCTTACTAAGTTTAGTGTCTAAAGAAGAAGATAGGTGTCCCTAGGATAGCAGACCTGTCAACAAGTGGAAGAATGGACCCTGTTAGGCAAATGGAGAATTTGAAAACAGGGCTCCCAAGACTGGCCAAAAAAGGTTGTTTCAAACTTCCAAACTAGCCCTGAGACTGCTCCCTAGATACAAATGAGCTTTGAAGGGTGATTAAAAGTTCAAAGCTAAGCCAGGCGCAAAACCAAAAAAGAAAAAAAAAATTCAAAGCTAGTCTGCACCTGCTAACTTTTTTGCTAAAAGAGTCATCAGAATTCTTGCCAGGTGGTGGTGGCACACGCCTTTAATCCCAGCACTTGGGAGGCGGAGGTAGGAGGGTCACCGTGAGTGAGTTCGAGACCACCCTGAGGCTACCTAGTGAGTTCCAGGTCAGCTTGGGTGAGAGTGAGACCCCTACCTTGAAACAAACAAACAAAAGATTTATCAGAATTCCACCATGAAAGATCTAAAAACAGGTGCTTGTGAAAGGGGATACCAATACAATGGCACACTCTGTGTATGTTTGTTTTTTAGGGAATGTCAGTTTTCACAGCCTCTCACAGAAAGCATTCTGAAACCCCGAGCACAGACATTCCCGTTCCTAGCGTGGAGCAGTGCAGCGGCTCCATCTTTGAGCACTGTGGCCTGGCAGGAAACCATGGGCAACTTGGTGAAGTTTTCAACCCACCACAAGCTCAAGATTTCTGGGAAGGTCCCTGGTTTTCTGGTCATAAACATTCTTGAAGTCATCAGGATTGGAGAAGTGGAGGCTCAACATTTGGGAAGGTGAGTTTTGGCTTCCAAATGCAGAACTCAAGAGCCAAGTAGCCCGGGCTGGGTTTTCTTGACTCCTCCCCAAAGCCCTGCGTGTCCTCCTTTTTCAGTCTAAACTTGAGCGCAGCCCCAGTGTTCACCAGATGCGTCTAGAACAGCAGGATGTCCCCGAGCATCCTTAGTCGCTGGGAGTTTTTTTTTTTCTTTTCAATTTTTTTTATTAACAACTTCCATGATTATAAAAAATATTCCATAGTAATGCCCTCCCTCCCCCCCCCCCCCACTTTCCCTTTTGAAACTCCATTCTCCATCATATTCTCTCCCCCTCTCAATCAGTCTCTCTTTTATTTTGACGTCATGATCTTTTCCTCCTATTATGATGGTCTTGTGTAGGTAGTGTCAGGCACTGTGGGATCATGGATATCCAGGCCACTTTATGTCTGGAGGGAGCACGTTGTATGGAGTCCTACCCTTCCTTTGGCTCTTACATTCTTTCTGCCACCTCTTCGGCATTAGACCCTGAGCCTTGGAAGGTGTGATAGAGATGTTACTCAGTACTCCAGTCACTTCTTTCCAGCACCATGATGCCTTCCTAGTCATCCCAAGGTCACTGCCATCTGAAAAGAAAAGATTCTCTACCAAAAGTGAGAGTAGCATTAATATAAGGGTATGAACATTAAGAGAAGTGCTTATTGGGCAGTTTGATAAGCATAGTATATACATTTAGCCAGACAACAGCAGACGTTACACCCCTAGGGCTCATGACTACCCCTGTTTTAAGTTTTTAGCATCAGGGATGTATTCCTTCCCATTGAGTGGCCTCCAGTCCAATTAGAGGGCAGTTGGTTTCCACCATGACAGACATGCCACTATTGCACCTATTGGCTCATTTGGCTGACTGGCCAAATATAAGGCTTGCAGTGTCCACTGTTGAGTATCTTCACTGGTGTTTTCTCTTTCTCCCATTGAACTGCATCCAAAATGGCTTCTTCCAGCTTTCTGTCAGCTGGTCTACATGGAGGAGGTTATCAGCTCAGTTCCAGCAGGATTTCTCAGTGGCCTTTCAGCCCAAGTATGTGGAGTCTTCAGCAATAGGGTCTTGCCATCTAGTCCTGGTGGGAAACCAAGGGCCTCGGCAATGGTCTATGTTTTGGGGGTATCAGGGATCTCCCTGGCTAACAACTCACTGGAAGGTATCCCATCCCTGGCACTGAAAGTTTTCTAGCAACAATCTACAGCTCCTAAATGTAGGTTCCATATGTTTTATTTATATCCTCTTAGATTTTGATTAGCCCTCCCTCCACCTTTCCTTTACTCAATCTCTTTCCCTGACCTCACTTGGGCCTTTTCACCCCCATTAATCTATACTTGTATTTACATATATACAATACCATCCTATTAAGTACCCCCCTCCCTTCCTTTCTCTTCCCTTTATGTCTCTTTTCTAGCTTACTGGCCTCTGCTACTGAGTTTTCTTCTTACTCACACAGAAGTCCAATCATCTGTAGCTAGGATCCACATATGAGAAAGAACATGAGACGCTTGGGTTTCTGGGCCTGGGTTACCTCACTTAGTATAATACTTCCTAGATCATCCATTAGTTTTTTTAAAATATTTATTTGTTTATGAGAGAGAGACAGAATGGGTGTGCCAGGGCCTCTAGCCACTGCAAATGAACTCCAGATGTATGTGCCACCATATGCATCTGTTTTACATGGGTTCTGGGGTATTGAACCTGGGTCCTTAGGCTTTGCAGGCAAGTGCCTAAACTGCTAAGCCCAGCCCCATGTTTTACTTTATTTTGTTTTTGAGGTAGGGTTTTTCTGTAGCCCAGGCTGACCTTGAATGCATTAGATAGTCTCAGGATGGCCTCAAACTCACAGTGATCCACCTACCTCTGCCTCCCGAGTGCTAAGATTAAAGACATGTGCCATCAAGCAGGGCTCTGTTTTAGTTTTTAATTGTTCTATTAGGTCAGTTGATTATTTTGTCTGTTTATGCACCTATTCTAATGTGTTCTCTATATTTCTTTTACCTACAACCCATATACTTCCCTCTCCATCCTACTTCAATTTTGCTTTTTTCTCCTTCTTCTTTCCTTTAGATAAGTTGTAATTATAATTTTCTATGGCTTTCATTTCTCTTTTTAAAAATATTTTATTTATTTATTGGTAAGGGGGGCGAGAGAGGCAGATAGAGAGAGAATGGGCACATCAGGGCCTCCAGCCACTGCAAACGAATTCTAGACACTTGAGCCACCTTTTGCATCTGGCTTTATGTGGGTAAGGGGGAATTGATCCTGGGTCCTTTGGCTTTGCAGGCAAGTGCCTTAACCACTATGTCATCTCTCCAGCCCCGTCTTTTTTTTTTTTTTTTTTTTTAGCATTGAAACGTCTTTAGGGAAGTCTTCATTCTACAAAAAAATTCACACATCCGTGAAGCATACCAACAAAACAAAAATAATATAAAAATTTCAGACTGTATTTATTTACTTGACAGAGAATGAGAGAGATAGAGAGTATGGCCAAGGTTCGGTCCCTTGCCACTGGAAACTAACTCCAGGCATTTGCACCATTCTGTGCATCTGGCTTTATGTGGGTACTAGGGAATTGAAACTGGCACACAGACTTTGCAAACAAGCACCTATAACTATTGATCCATCTCTCCAGCCCTTTTTTGGTTTTTTTAAGGTAGGGTTTCGCTCTAGCCCAGGCTGACCTGGAATTCACTATGTAGTCTCAGGCTGGCTTCGAATTCACAATGATCCTCCTACCTCTACCTCCCAAGGGCTGGGATTAAAGGCGTGCGCCACCATCGGGCAAGCTTTAATTTATTATAGCTCCATTTCTTCTAACAGTATTCTGACTCTCACCTTCTAAATATTACTTCTCTATTGTTCTACTAAGTCCTAGTATTTTTTCTTCCTCCATTGTTCTCCCCTTCCTTTTCTTTTCTTTCCTTCCTTTCTTTCTTTTTATTTTTTCTGTTTATTTATTTATTTTTTTTTTTGAGGTAGGGTCTCACTCTAGCTCAGGCTGACCTGGAATTCACTATGTAGTCTCAGGGTGGCCTCGAACCCATGGCCTCCTACCTCTGCCTCCTGAGTGCTGGGATTAAAGGCGTGCACCACCACACCTGACTTTTTTTTATTGTCAGACAATAAACCATGATAATTCCCTCCCCTCCCCACTAAGTCCTAGTCTTACTTGACATATCTTATTCCCATTGGTACCCTCAGCAACTAATACCATAGTATACTATCTTTGTTCCTTTGTTTCACAAAAGTGATTGAAGTTGAAGTGAAAATTGTTTTTAACTACTACCTACTGCATTTAATTTAATTTAATTTAATTTAATTGGTTTTTCAGCCCAGGCTTATGCAGAACTCGTAGCAATGCTTCTACCTCTCCTGAGTGCTGGGATTAAAGCCATGTGCCACCACACCCAGATACTACTGTATGTTAAATAGACGCCTACCCATTAGTTGGAATTGCCTCTGAAGTTAATATTCTACTCTCAGAATGGCACTACAAATTGTTCCCAGTGCTTCCAGCACGTAAGTCTAGGGTTTAACTACTGAAATACACACTCAGTCCAGCAGGGAGAAGTGATACTTAAATCCTACTACAATTTAGTTCCGCTAGAGCAGTGCATTAACATCAACTAAAAGAATATGGGTGCTGGGCATGGTGGCACACACTTTTCATCCTAGCACCTGGGAGGCAGAGGTAGGAGAGGATCTCTGGGAGTATGAGGCCACCCCGAGACCCTCAGTGAATTCCAGGTCAGCCTGTGCTAGAACCTACCTTGAAAAAAAAAATCTTTTTATTTATTTCATGAGAGACATTTGGTGGGCAAGGGCCTTTAGCCACTGCAATCAAACTATAGATGTGTGCACCTCCTTGTGTGTGTGGTTTACATGGGTCCTGAGGAGGCAAAACTTGTTTCTTTAGCTTTTCAGGTAAGTGCCTTAACTGCTAATCCATCTCTCCAGTCACATCCCCCAAATATATATATATTTGGTTTTTCGAGGTAGGGTCTCACTCTGGCTCAGGCTGACCTGGAATTCACTATGTAGTCTCAGGGTGGCCTCGAACTCTTGGCAATCCTCCTACCTCTGCCTCCCGAGTGCTGGGATTAAAGGCGTGCGCCACCACGCCCGGCTCCCCAAATATTTTTAAGAACATGGGTGATTGGAAAAACTCCAACCAGGGACTAGAGAGATGGCTTAGCGGTTGAGGCATTTGCCTGCAAAGCCAAAGGACCCAAGTTTGATTCCCCAGGACTCAGGTAAGCCAGATGCACAAGGGGGCGCACACATTTGGAGTTCATTTGCAGCGGCTGGAGGCCCTGGCATGCCCATTCTCTCTCTCTCTCCCAAATAAATAAAATAAATTTAAAAAAGGGAAAAACTCCAACCAATGACCCAGCTGTTGTAGGTAGACAGAGATGAGGTTTGGAGTTCACTGAAGGATGTACTCCAACTCCTGTTTAAACATGCCACATCACACCACACAATGCTCTACACATACACACACACACACACACACACACACACACACCAAGTTTATGAATTATAGCCACAGGAAAAATGTGGGCTGGACAGATGGCTTAGTGTTTAAGCCACTTGCCTGCAAAGCCTAAGGACCCATGTTCGACTCTCCAGATCCCACTTAAGCCAGATGCACAAAGACAAGTGCAAAGTCGCCCATGTCCACTAGGTGGCACAAGCATCTGGAGTATGATTGCGGTGGCTGAAGCCATGGGGCACCAATTCTGTGTGTCTCTCTCTCTGTTTCTTTGTCTCACACTCTCTCTAAAAAAAAAATAAAAGAAATGCCAGGCGTGGTAGTGCACGCCTTTAATCCCTGCACTTGGAAAGCTGACGTAGGAGGATCCCTGTGAGTTTGAGGTCACCCTGAACCCACATAGTGAATTTCAGGTCAGCCAGAACTAGAGTGAAACCCTACCTACCTTGAACCGCCCCCCCCCACCGCCCAAATAATAACAAAGTAAAATAAAATAAAGAAAAAAGTAAGCTAGATGTAGTGGTTCACGCCTTTAATTCCAACACTGGGGAGGCAGAGGTGGGAAGATCACTGTGGTTTTGAGGCCAGCCTGGAACTACAGAATGAATTGCAGGTCAGCCTGGGTTAGAATGGACCCTACCTATGAAAACCAAACACAGAGAGGGAGAGAGAACAGAAAGAAAAGATAAGATTAACAAACAGCTAAATTAATTTTAAAAAAAGATACAGAAGAACCAAATGAATAAAATTAGAGATAAAAAGGAGACACTATAATAAACATCAATGAAATTCATCATGTTATTAGGACATGTTTTGAAAACTTGTATTTCAATAAATTGAAAACTTTAGAAGAAATGATGGCCAGGCGTGGTGGCTCATGCCTTTATCCCAACACTTGTGAGGCAGAGGTAGGAGGATCACCATGAGTCTGAGGCCACACTGAGACTACATAGTGAATTCCAGGTCATCCTGGCTAGAGTGAGATCCTACCTTGGAAAAAAAAAAAAAAAGGAGAACTTCCAGCTTCTGGAAATAACGTGGTTAAGAAACTTAGAAAATATATGATTGGCTTGGAGACTGAGAAACTACACAGATGAGGGCTGTGAGACTTCATCCAAAGGCACTGTGGTCTGCCAAGGCTGTTAATTACTGCTTCTGCAATCAGACGGCCCTGTTTCCTGATCCCTCCTCAACACAAAAGATCTCCTGGTTACTACTAAACTCTCAGTAGACAATCAGTTCAGTACACCTTCAGTTATAGTTTAGGGACAGCCCCAATATACTTAAGTCCCTTAAATCCAGCCCTCATGTGAATTTCCCACTTTCAGGGGCCCCTGTCCATGTTAAGGGGCTTCCTTCTTGTCTGATGTTTTTTTCTTTACTGTCTGAATCCCATTTAATAAAATCTATTACATACATTCCTTATATGTAGCAGGTGATTGTTATCTCTCTGGGTCCAAGATGGTAATACTTTACAGCCCTCTGGGCAAGGACAAAATCCAACACAGCTCACGGTGTGGCTGCTGCCCTCCCATATCAAGAACAAATTTCTATACACACATGATTTACCAAAATTAAACCAAGAGAATATAAACAACTTAAAAAGATCTGTAATGAGCCTGGTGTGGTGGCGCACGCCTTTAACCCCAGCACTCAGGAGGCAGAGGTAGGAGGATTGCTATGAGTTCAAGGCCACCCTGAGACTACATTGAGAATTCCAGGTCAGCCTGGGCTAGAGTGAGACCCTCCCCTCCCCCAAAAAAGAAAACAAAGATCTATAGCAAGCAATGAGATTGAAGCAGTCATTTTTTTCATTAAATATTTTTTCTCAATTTTATTAAACATTTTCCATGATTATAAAAAATATCCCATGGTAATACCCCCTCCCCCTTTTTCCCTTTGAAACTCCCTTCTCCATCACATCCACTCCCCATCTCAATAAGTCTCTCCTCTATTTGGATGCCATGATCGTTCCCTCCTCTTATGATGGTCTTGTGTAGGTAGTGTCAGGCATTATGAGGTCATGGATATTGAGGCCAATTTTTTGTCTGGAGGGAGCACATTGTAAGGAGTCCAACCCTTCCTTTGGCTCTTACATTCTTTCCGCCACCTCTTCCGCAATAGAATCTGAGCCTTGGAAGATGAGATTGAGATGTTACTCGGTACTCTAGTTACTTCTTTCCAGCACCATGATACCTTCTGAGTTGTCCCAAGGTCACTGCCATGTGAAAAGAGAAGATTCTCTATCCAAAGTGAGAGTAGCATTAATATAAGGGTATGAATCTTAAGAGAAGTGCTTACTGGGCAGTTTGATAAGCATAGTATATACACTAATCCAGACATCAGCAGATGTTACAACCCTAGGGCTCTGAAGCAGTCATTTTCAAAAGTGGGAGAGGGGAAAAGCCAGGACCAGATGGATACACTGCTGAATTATTCAGATATTTTTTCAAGGTAGGGTCTCATGCTAGCCCAGCCTGACCTGGAATTCACTATGTATTCTTGGGGTGGCCTCAAACTCACAGCAATCCTACTTTAGCCTCCCAAATGCTGGGATAAAAGGCACGCGCCACCATGCCCAGCCTCTTCCAGATATATATATTTTTTGAGGTAGGGTCTTACTCTAGCCCAGGCTGACCTGGAATTCATTCTGTAGTCTTGGGGTGGCCTTGAACTCACAGCAATCCTTTTACCTCTGCCTCCCGAGTGCTGGGATTAAAGGTGTATGCCACCAATCTTGGCTTCTTCCATATTTTTTTAAAAAATATTTATTAGCAAGGAAAGAGAGAGAATGGACAAGCTAGGGCCTCTAGCCACTGCAAACAAGTTCCAGACACATGCACCACTTAGTGCATTTGGCTTTACGTGGGTACTGGAAAATCAAAAGGGTGGTGTTAGGCTTTGCAGGCAAGTGCCTTAACTGCTGAGCCATCTCTGCAGCCTTTCTACAGATTTTATTTATTTTTATTTATTTATTTTTGGTTTTTCGAGGTAGGGTCTCACTCTAGCCCAGGCTGACCTGGAATTCACTATGGAGTGTCAGGGTGGCCTCGAACTCACGGCGATCCTCTTACTTCTGCCTCCCGAGTGCTGGGATTACAGGCGTGCACCACCACACCCGGCTTATTTTTAAAATAACTTTATTTCTTTATTGGAGAGAGAGAAGGAAAGAAAAAGAAAGAAAGAGAGAGAGAGAGAGAGAGAGAGAGAGAGAGAGAGAGGAAGGAAGGAAGGAAGGAAGGAAGGAAGGAAGGAAGGAAGGAAGGAAGGAAGGAAGGAAGGAAGGAAGGAAGAAAAAATAGACAGAGAGAGAGAGAGGATCTGACAGCCACTGCCGCCCACCCCTCTGGGGCCCGGGGCTTCATCCTTCACCACTGCCAGTTGCCTCCCCTTCCCCTCATCCCGTCCCCCCATCTGCACAAGGTTTCAACACTAAACGTGCACAATATCTTTGAAACCAAGAGTAGTAGATTTTGATAAAACCTGGAACAAGCTTCTAAGTACTATCAAAGCAGTTGTCATGTTGGAATCCATCAGAGAGCAAATGATCGCTTCTCAGAAATCTGTACTTGACGTGCAGCCTATCCTGAACCGCTGGGAGAAAGACTTGATGCAGAAACAAAGGATTTTTTTTTTTTTGAGAATCATGTTTGGAATTTACACAAGAGAGTTCTGGAGTCTGAGGAACAAGTACTTGTTATGTATGATAGCTACTGGGAAGAATGCAGCAAGGGAGCAGACAGACTACATGGACTGCTTGTATAGGAATCTCAATACCCAGTTTATTAAAAAGAATAAATTGACTGAAGCTGACCTTCAGTATGGCTATGGTGGTGTAGATGTGAATGAACCATTTATGGAAATTGGAGAGCTAACATTGGATATGTGGAGGAAGTTAATGGTTGAACCACTTCAGACAATCCTTATCCAAATGCTGCTCCGAGAAATCAAAATGATCATGGTGGAGAAGACCCAAACCAGAAAGTAATCATGGGGTTATTAACTCCTTTGTTCATGTTGAACAGTATAAGAAAAAAATCCCCCTAACGTTTTATCAGGAAATCTTTGAGTCTCCCTTTCTGACTGAAACAGGAGAATATTACAAGCAAGAAGCTTCAAATTTATTACAAAAATCAAAGTGCTCACAGTATATGGAAAAGATTCTAGTTAGATTAAGAGATGAAGAAATTTGTTGTCAAAAATACTTAAACCCTGGGCTGGAGAGATGGCTTAGCGGTTAAGCGCTTGCCTGTGAAGCCTAAGGACCCTGGTTCGAGGCTTGGTTCCCCAGGTCCCACGTTAGCCAGATGCACAAGGGGGCGCACGCATCTGGAGTTCGTTTGCAGAGGCTGGAAGCCCTGGCGCGCCCATTCTCTCTCCCTCTATCTGTCTTTCTCTCTGTGTCTGTTGCTCTAAAATAAATAAATAAAAAAAATATTTTAAAAAAATTAAGCCGGGCGTGGTGGCGCACGCCTTTAATCCCAGCACTCGGGAGGCAGAGGTAGGAGGATCGCCAAGAGTTCAAGGCCACCCTGAGACTACATAGAGAATTCCAGGTCAGCCTGAGCCAGAGTGAGACCCTACCTCAAAAAACCAAAAAAAAAAAAAAAAAATTAAAAAAAAAATACTTAAACCCATAAGCTGTGCGTGGTGGCGCATGCCTTTAATCCCAGCACTCGGGAGGCAGAGGTAGGAGGATCACCGTGAGTTCGAGGCCACCCCGAGACTACATAGTGAATTCCAGGTCAGCCTGAACTAGAATGAGGCCCTACTTCGAAAAAAAAAAAATACTTAAACCCAAGTTCATATACTAAGGTGACTCATAAATGTCAACAGCAAATGGTTGTAGATAACTTGCAGTTCTTACATGCAGAATGCCATAATATCATTTGACAGGAGAAAGAAAAATGACATGGCCAATATGAATGTCTTACTCCAGGCCGTGTCCACTGGGTTACCTCATATGATTCAGGAGCTGCAAAATCACATTCATGACAAGGGCCTTAGAGCAACCAGTAACCTCACTCAGGAAAACATGCCGACATTATTTGTGGAATCAGGCTTGGAAGTCCATGGGAAATTTGTCCAATTTATCAAGACTGTTTTGAATAGTGATCAGCATTTTATGAGTACATTAGATAAGGCCCTGACATCTGTTGTAAATTACAGAGAACCCAAATCTGTTTGCAATGCTCCTGAACTGCTTGCTAAGTACTGTGACAACTTACTAAAGAAGTCGGCAGAGCCAGGCGTGGTGGCGCACACCTTTGATCCCAGGACTCGGGAGGCAGAGGTAGGTGGATCACTGTGAGTTCGAGGCCACCCTGAGACTACAGAGTGAATTCCAGGTCAGCCTGAGCCAGAGTGAGACCCTACCTTGGAAAATAAATAAATAAATAAATAAATAAATAAAAAGAAGTCAGCAAAAAGGATGACTGAGAATGAAGTGGAAAACAAACTCACCAGCTTCATTACTATTTTCAAATATATCGATGATAAAGAGGTTTTCAAAAGTTCTATACAAGAATGCTGGCAAAACGTTTAATTCGTGGGTTATCAATGTCTATGGATTCTGAAGAAGCTATGATCAATAAATTAAAGCAAGCCTGTGGCTATGGGTTCACGAGCAAGCTGTACCACAAGTGCACAGACATGAGCGTCAGCGCAGACCTCACCAAGTTCAACGACTTCATCAAAAACCAAGACACAAAGCTGGGCGTGGTGGCGCACGCCTTTAATCCCAGCACTTGGAAGGCAAGAGGTAGGAGGATCACCATGAGTTCTAGGCCACCCTGAGACTACATAGTTAATTCCAGGTCAGCCTAAGCTAGAATGAGACTACCTTGAAAAAAAAAGACACAGTCATAGATTTGGGGATTACTTTTCAGATACATGTCCTACACTCTGGTGCATGGCCTCTTACTCAGGCTCCCTCATCTACATTTGCAATTCCCCAGGAGTTAGAAAAAAGTGCACAGATGTTTGAATTATTTGTTTTGTTTTGTTTTGTTTTTTTTTTTGTTTTTCAAGGTAGGGTCTCACTCGGGTCCAGGCTGACCTGGAATTAACTCTGTACTCTCAGGGTGGCCTCGAACTCATGGCGATCCTCCTACCTCTGCCTCCCGAGTGCTTGGATTAAAGGCGTGCGCCACCACGCCCGGCCAGATGTTTGAATTATTTTATAGTTAGCATTTCAGAAAAAAAAAAAAAAAACTTACCTGGTTACATTATCTGTGTACAGATGAATTTAAAATGAAGTATTTGTAGCCAGGCATGGTGGTGCACACCTTTATACCCAGCACTCAGGAGGCAGAGGTAGGAGGATCGCCATGAGTTCGAGGCCACCCTGAGAGTACAGAGTTAATTCCAGGTCAGCCTGGACCCGAGTGAGACCCTTGCTCAAAAAAACAACAACAACAAAATCCTATTTGGGAAAACCATATGTAGCTATGGTTATGACCTACCAAAAGGCAGTTCTTCCTGCCTTCAATAACAGTAAAACTGTTAGTTATAAAGAACTTCAGACAGGGCTGGAGGGATGGCTCAGCAGTTAAGGCGTTACCCTGCAAAGACAAAGCACCCAGGTTCAATTTCCCAGTACCCACGTAAGACGGATGCACAAGATGACACATTCTCTCTCTAATAAAAGAATAAAAATTTTAAAAACAGAACTTCGAGACAGCATTCAGATGAATGAGAAGGAGCTGATGAAAACAATCAAGTCATCACTTGATGTGAAAATGATTAACCATGATTCAGAAAAGGAAGACATCGATGCAGAATTTTCATTGAATATGAATTTCCGCAGTAAAAGAACAAAATTCAAAATTACTACATCAATGCAGAAGGACACGCCACAGTAAATGGAGCGGACTAGAAGTGCTGTAGACGAGGACCAGAAAATGTGTCTCCAAGCTGCTATAGTCCCTATTATGAAAACAGGAAAAGTGATTTGGTACAATGCCCTTATTCAAGAGGTGATTAACCAGTTGGGAGCAAGGTTCAATCCCAATGTCAGCATGATTAAAAAGTGCATTGAGGGCTGGAGGGATGGCTTAGCAGTTAAGATGTTTGCCTGCAAAGCCAAAGGGCCCAGGTTCGATTCCGAGGACCCACGTTAGCCAGATACACAAGGGGGCACACGCATCTGGAGTTTGTTTGCAGTGGCTGTAGGCCCTGGTGCGCCCATTCTCTATCTCCCTCTCCCTCTTTCTCTGTCAAATAAATAAATATTAAAAAAGAAGTGCATTGAGCCTTAACCCCAGCACTTGGGAGGCAGAGGTAGGAGGATTGTTGTGAGTTCAAGGCCACCCTGATAATACAGAGTGAATTCCAGGTCAGCCTAGAGTGAAACACTACCTCGAAAAAACAACAACATAAAGAAGTGCATTGAGGTTCTGATAGAGGCAGCCAAGCGTCCGCAGATGAATAGTTACATTGCGTGACACCCTTTCCAGTGTGGGTGTGAGAAGGTCATTGCCAGAACCATCCGGTGTGCTCCTGTGAAAAGAAGCAGGCCTGTGCCTCCATACTTTGTTCATTTGGCAGCCCCTGCTTTCTGCTGTTTACAACATCACCAGTGGGGCTGGAGAGATGGCTTAGCAGTTAAGCGCTTGCCTGTGAAGCCTAAAGACCCCGGTTCGAGGCTTGATTCTCCAGCACTCACGTTAGCCAGATGCACAAGAGGGCGCATGCGTCTGGAGTTCGTTTGCAGTGGCTGGAAGGCCTGGTGCGCCCATTCTCTCTCTCTGCTTTCTGCTCTCTGTCATTCTCAAATAAATAAAAATAAATAAATAAAAATAAACAAACAACATCACCAAGTGCCATGGAAAATTCTAGGGGATAAAGAGACAAAAAGAAAGTATGACCTGCAGCGGCATGAAGATGAGCTCAGAAATATTGGACCAGTAGATGCACATGTGTATCTGGAAGAAATGTCTTGGAATGAAGGTGACTGCACTTTCTCTCTGGGCTGTGGTGGGAAATACAGTGTTTCCAAAGACGAAGCAGAAGACGTCAGCCTGATTTCCTGTGATGCATGTTCGTTAGTTATAGAACTCCATGATAGCTGAAACTGGAACCCTTTAACTGTGTTCAGACATGATCAGAAGAGGCCACTTAGCCTCCAAGGAAATGCAATTTTCTTGACAGCTATAGTTTTAAAAGAAAATGGAAGATCAAGTAATGACCACCTCAGATTAATAGAAGGAATTAATTCAGTTGCTTATATGTGTTTATAATATATACAGAGTACCTCAAGAATTATAAACTACGGAATTATAAATTCTGCTTTTTTGAAAAAAAAACCCTCCCCCTGAAAAAATTGCGATGTGCATGGTGGTGTACGCCTTTTAATCCCAGCACTTGGGAGGCAGAGGTAGGAGGATTGTGGTGAGTTCAAGGCCACCCTGAGACTACAGAGTGAATTCCAGGTTAGCCTGGGCTACAGTGAGACCCTACCTAGAAAAATAAAAATAAAAAATAAAAATTTTCGCTGTACTTATTTTGCACCTTTCCTATACATGTGATGCTATTAATGCTAAACTCTAAATTTCAGGAATTAAAAGGTGAGTCTGTAATTAAAATTTAAAAAAAAAAAACAAGCTGGGTGTGGCTGTGCAGACTTTTAATCCCAGCACTGGGGAGGCTGAGGTAGAATCCCTGTGAGTTTGAGGCCATCCTGAGACTATATAGTGAATTCCAGGTCAGCCTGGGCTAGAGTGAGACCCTACCTTGAAAAACAAAAACAAAACAAAATAAAACAAAAAAAAGTTAAAAGATTTATCTTAGTAAATAAGAGTGAGACCCTACTTTAAAAAAAAATGTTGGGAGGGTATTACCATGGGATATTTTTTATAATCATGGAAAATGTTAATGAAAATTTTAAAAAAAGTAAAAAAAAAATTTTTAAAAGTCAAACAAAATTCCTTCCCTCTCTTTTTTTCTCTCTGATTAAAGGAAGATCAGGTGAGCTTCCTCAATCCTGCTGGCTGCTTAAACATTGTTTAATACCAGAGTGGCTACAGCCTTCAGTACCAGAATGAACAGAAGATCTCCGCTAGCTGACAAAGAGGATGGTTAAGTTCCCAGGAGGGGTCTTCAGTTCGATGGGGAAAGATTACCCATGAATTGAGTCCATTTGTCACAAATGTGACAACCAAAGCCAAAGCCTAGCAACTGAAGGACTTAGTCACCTGCTTCCCAGAATGATCAAACTCACTGAACTCAAGTCGACAATTCAGAATTCCAGGCCCATCCAAATGGCCATAGCTTTGCTGGATGACATCATGACCTAGCAGGAAAGACTCAGCAGGGATCATGGAGAAAGAGAAGCAGGAGACTGGTGAAGGCCAGCAGGAGTCTGTGGCTATAGAAGCCCAGCCTCAGAGGCAGGGGCCAGCCAGGCTGGCTGAGGAGTAACCCAAGTGAAGCCAGAGAAGTTTAGAGGAATGAGACAGAAAGCCGTTGCTATATCAGAACAAAATGAGTCTGGCAATGTAGAAAGCCAGAAAAAAAAGAGAGTACTCATGCAGCAGAACCATGGATTCAGAGTCAGCAGAAACTTCCAGAATTGCCATTACAGCAATACCCAAAAGGAGCCACTGACTGTTGGGACAACAGAGCCAAATCTCTTCCATCTAAGAATAAGGAAGACAGGACTGGAGAGATGGCTTAGCAGTTAAGGCATTTGCCTGCAAAGCCAAAGGACCCAAGTTTGATTCCCCAGTACCCACGTTAGCCAGATGCACAAAGGGGCATACATGTCTGGAGTTCCTTTGCAGTGGCTGGAGGCCCAGGCACGCCCACTCTGTGTGTGTGTGTGTGTGCCTCTCTCTCTCTCTCTCTTTTTTTTTTTTTTTTTTTGGTTTTTCGAGGTAGGGTCTCACTCTAGCTCAGGCTGACCTGGTATTTTCAGGGTGGCCTCGAACTCACAGTGATCCTCCTACCTCTGCCTCCTGAGTGCAGGGATTAAAGGCATGCGCCACCATGCCCAGCTTTTTTTTCACATTTTCATTTTTTTTTCCCCAAAACCATTTTACTTATTTAAATATGAGAGAGAAAGAGACAGATAAGAGAAGGGAAAGGGACAGATACAGGGAATGGGCACACCAGGTGCCCTAGCCAACACGAGCGTGCCCCCTTGTGTATCGGGCTTGCATGCATCCGGCTTGCATGCATCCTGGGGATTCGAACCCAGGTCCTCTGGCTTCAGAGTCAAATGCTGTAACCGTGAAGCCATTTCCCAGTTCCCTCTCTTCCTTAAGTAAGTAAATAAATAAAGAAAGATAATTAAAAAAAAAGAATAAGGAAGACAGTATCATTAGGTATAAGTTTCTGGTTGAATTGGCTCAAGAGCAAAAGCAAGCTAAAAGCTAGACATACTGGAAGATGATGTTCACCTTCATTTTCCAAAATGAGTAGCACAAAAATCCTATGCAAAAGCTTACATTTAGTACCTCAGTATTTCTATACATCATGTGTCTTAGCTAAAATAACTAACTAAATAAATAAATGAGCCCAAAGTACCACTTTGCCTGGATAGAAAAAGGCACCTGGGGCTGGAGAGATGGCTTAGTGGTTAAGCGCTTGCCTGTGAAGCTTAAGGACCCCGGTTTGAGGCTCGGTTCCCCAGGTCCCACGTTAGCCAGATGCACAAGGAGGCGCACGCGTCTGGAGTTCGTTTGCAGAGGCTGGAAGCCCTGGCGCGCCCATTCTCTCTCTCGCTCTATCTGTCTTTCTTTCTGTGTCTGTCGTTCTCAAATAGATAAATAAAATAAAAAAAAATAAAATAAAATAAAAGCAGCTGATCTATTAAAAAAAAAGAAAAGAAAAGAAAAGAAAAGAAAAGAAAAGAAAAGAAAAGAAAAGAAAAGAAAAAGGCACCTGGATGACCAAGTCTCAGGGTCCATGGGTACAAACATTACGGCAGCAGACTGTACCACACCAAATCCCTGTAGGATGAGCATCAAGCTGCTCTGCTTAGGTCAGGACCATGATACCCAGGACACAACTTTGCATAGAATGTGGTAACCCATCTACTATGCAGGATTGGGCACCAAAACAAAATCAGATGCTGAACCCATGAAAAGAAAGACATCCGGCACTACCAGTTACACACTCTGGTGGCAAAGAGAAGTTCAGAGTACCCCAGGTCACCAGAACTGACTGGGTCTAACAAACAGATCCAATAGCCCACTCCTCTTGGAGTCTGCTAGCCACCCACAGCAGTGGTTTTGGCACCACCATCTCTGACTGGACAACAGCTGAGGTCATATCATTCCAGAATGTGTAAGGGATGAAATTCCATTTTATTTTTTTTTTTTCACGTCAGACAGGTTATGTGCCAGAGCGTAACAAGGTTCAGTAGGAGGCACACGTCACGCAAGAGCATAAACACCCAATCATCACGCTTATGAACCAATAAAAGGATCTTGAAATTCCATTTTATAAGGTCATTTCCATTGCCTTTTTCTTTAAAATTCTTTATTCATTTATTTGAGAGAAAGAGAGAGGGAGAGAGAATAGACACACCAGAACCTCCAGCCACTGCAAACAAACTCCAGATGCATGCACCACCTTGTGCATCTGGCTTATGTGGGTCCTGGGGAATTGAACCTGAGTCCTTTGGCTTTGCAGGCTAGCACCTTAACTGCCAAGCCAACCCTCCAGCCCTCCATTATCTTTTTTGGGGTGGAGGTTCAATGTAGGGTCTCGCTGTAGCCCAGGCTGACCTGGAATTCACTATGTAGTTTCAGGGTGGTCTCGAACTCACGGCAATCCTCCTGCCTCTGCTTCCTGAGTGCTGGGTTTAAAGGGTGCGCCACCATGCCAGGCCTTTTTTTAAAAATCCAGAAACCAGACTTCGTATATTTTGCAACAGTATAAAACAAATGTGAGAGCTGGGCATGGTGGTGCACCCCTTTAATCCCAGCACTCAGGAGGCAGAGGTAGAAGGATCGCCGTGAGTTCGAGGCCACCCTGAGACTCCATAGTGAATTCCAGGTCAGCCTGAGCTACAGTGAGACCCTACCTTGAAAAAACAAAACAAAACACATGTGAACACTACATGCCAACACAGACAATATAATACAACACAGGAGAGGAGTCAGTGAGGAGGGGCTGGCAGTTGCAGGCTTAGGTGAAGCCTTTCAGCGGACAGCTTAAACGATTGCACCTTTGCTTCAGCTGTTTCCCCTTCTGTGCTGGGGACAGAATAAGCAACTGACAGGTTTTGGTGACCCTGTAACCCTGCTCCAGGGCCTACTTGGAGCTGAAACATGTAGGCCACATCCTTGTCTTCACCCGACAGTGCCCAGGTATATCCAGTGTCCACAGCCATCGCAGTAAACTCAAATGTGACTCTGTTGAGGGTTTGGTGGCCAGGCTGGCTCATTTTATTTATTTATTTATTTATTTATTTGAGAGCGACAGACACAGAGAGAAAGACAGATAGAGGGAGAGAGAGAGAATGGGCGCGCCAAGGCTTCCAGCCTCTGCAAACGAACTCCAGACGCGTGCGCCCCCTTGTGCATCTGGCTAACGTGGGACCTGGGGAACCGAGCCTCGAACCGGGGTCCTTAGGCTTCACAGGCAAGCGCTTAACCGCTAAGCCATCTCTCCAGCCCTCTTTTTTTTTTTAAGATGCATATAGTTACAAGACTATTGAACATGGATCCAACAGTTTCTTGGTGGGGTGGGCATCTGAGAGGGCACCATCAGCCTTGGGATTTCCGGCAGTCTCAGTCACGGCTGCCGTTCTGTAGGCCACACCACCAGAAAATACATCTCAAAGCACACATATTCCCTTTCCCCTGGTATTCCAATCTCACTGAAGGCTCTACGTTAAGGTCTTGTTCCCGTGAACACATTTGGGGCATAGGATATTGTCCTCCAGGTGTAGGGGTGAAAATGTGCAGGCGGGAAGCAAAAAGAGGGCACTGATTTGATCTTTCTTTCCAGGTCCCCAGGCTTGTCTCCTGTGACACTGCAGCCACACCTGACCATCACTGTCCACAGGCAGACTCCTCCCGTGGACCACACACCGCCTGACAGCCTACACTGGATGTGATTCTGGCCCAAGAGGCCAACGCTGCCTCCGGAGCAGAGGTAGTCACCACAGTGGTACTGACTTCTTCAAAGACACCAGGGGTTCATCAAGGGCAGACACATGCTCCTCATGCACAGGGGCCAATTCCAGGGGAATAGTCTCCTCAGAATATTAGGTTTTGATGTAGCTCAGGCTGACTTTGAACTCACAGCAATCCTCCTACCTTTGCCTCCCAAGTGCTGGGACTAAAAGCATGCACCACGCCTGGCTCCATTACCTCATTTTTCCCCCCATTTGTTCAAGGTAGAGTTTCGCTATAGCTCAGGCTGACCTGGAATTCACTACTTAGTCTCAGGGTGGCCTTGAACTCACAGCAATCTGCCTACCTTTGCTTCCCAAGTGCTGGGACTAAAGGTATGCACCACCATGCCTGGCTCCATTATCTTATATTTTTTAATTTTTATTTAAGTTTTAAACATGTTTTGAACACACACTAAACTCTTCATTTTTATATTTATATATTTTTAAAGTATAGATAGCTGGGTGCATCTGGTTTACATGGGTTTGGGGGGGATTGAGCCTGGGTCCTTAGGCTTTGCAGGCAGGTGCCCTAACTGCTAAGCCATCTCTCTAGATGGGAAGGGGAGGGCACACCAGTGTCTCTTGCCTCTGCAAATGAACTTGTACCACTCTTTTTACATTTGGCTTATGGACATCTTGGGAATTGAACCCAGGCTGGCTGGCTTTGTAAACAAACATCTTTAACCACTGACCTACCTTCCTAGCCTGGGGCTTCCTTTGGGGATTCCCAAATGCCATCTATTCATGACCAAATAGTGCTGATTTTTAGCAAAAAATTACCCAGCAGTGGGCTGTTCATTATGTCACACCCTGATTACCCATAAGCTCAAATGCAATAAAGATAGAATCAAAATTAAAAAAAAAAACATAATAATAGACTCAATGACACGTGCCTATAATCTAAGCTGCTCAAGCAGCTGAAAAGGAAGAATCCCACGTTTGAAGCCATATTGGGCTACATAATAAGACACATATTAATATTAGCTGGTAATCAAAGTTTGATTCCTAGGGGAGCATACATTTTAAAAGGACAGAAAGGGGCTAGAAAGATGGCTCAGCAGTTAAAGTGCCAAAGCCTGATAGCCTGGGATCAATTTGCAAGTACCCACAAAAAGCCAGATGCACCAAGTGGCACATGTGTCTGGAGTTCATTTGCAGTGGCAGAAGGCCCTGATGCATCTATATATCCATTCTCTCTCTCTCTTTCTCAAATAAAAACAAAAACAAATAAAAACCAGACCTGGTGGTGCACGCCTTTAATCCCAGCACTCAGGAGGCAGAGGTATGAGAATCACTGTGAGTTCGAGGCTACCCTAAGAATACAGAGTGACTCTAGGGTCAGCCTGGGCTAGGGTGAGACCCTATCTCAATAAAACAAAACAAAACAAAAAAAACAAAAAACAAACATAAATAAATATCTAAAATAAATAAAAAGGGCAGAAAGGGTTCTGAATGCGGCAGTTCTTCAAAAAGAGTTCCCGGACTAGAGAAATGGCTTAGTGCTTAAGGTGCTTGCCTGCAAAGCCTAAGAACCCAGGTTTGACTCCCCAGAACCCATGTAAACCAGATGCACATGGTGGCGCATGCATCTGGAGTTTGTTTGCAGTGGCGCACCCATTTTTTTCCTCTCTCTCTTTGCCTCTCTCACTCAAATAAATGAATAAAAATAAAATTCTTTTTTGTTTCTTTGGGTTGTTTTTGGTTTTTCAAGGTGAGGTTTCACTCCTCGCTCTAGCCCAAGCTGACCTGGATTTCAGGCTGACCTCGAACTCACAGGGATCCTTCTATCTCTGCCTCCCAAGGACTGGGACTAAAGGTGTGCACCACCACTCCCAGCTTAAAATTCTTAAAAGATAAAAATAAATAAATAGGAAAAATCAATAAAGAGTTCCTGTCCTTTGGATAAAACATTTAATTACAAAGTTAAGAGGAAAGGAAGAAGTTCATATTGGCTGTGAGACTCAAAAGAATCTTTTTTGTGTTTTTTCTGTCTTTTTTTAAAATTTTTATTTATTTATTTGAGAGCGACAGACACAGAGAGAAAGACAGATAGAGGGAGAGAGAGAGAATGGGCGCGTCAGGGCTTCCAGCCTCTGCAAACGAACTCCAGACGCGTGCACCCCCTTGTGCATCTGGCTAACGTGGGACCTGGGGAACCAAGCCTCGAACCGGGGTCCTTAGGCTTCACAGGCAAGCGCTTAACTGCTAAGCCATCTCTCCAGCCCTCTGTCTTTTTTTTAAGGTAGTGTCTCATTCTAGCCCAGACTGACCTGAAACTCACTCTGTAGTCCAGGCTGGCTTTGAACTCAATCCTCTATCCTCCTACCTCAGCCCCGGAGTATTAGGGTTGAAGACATGAGCCACCATGCCCACCTACAATGAATCTTCAATTTTCCTTTGTCCTTCCCCTGGTACCTATGGAAACTACTCACCAGTTCATGTAGTCAAGAGATGGGAGAACCTAAGCTGGCGTATATTCTGCTTAGTGACACTGCTGGTCTGGATAGTCACACATGTTGATAATGGTGTTCATAGGTATGAAGTGACAAACTGCAAGGTAGGCCCCAGGGTGGTGCACATGTGGGGGTATGGGAAATATACAAAGATATAAGGTACGTGAAGAAACCACTAGGACAGAGGTGGGGCTTTGTGGTAGAGAACTTGCACAGAATATTTGGGGAGCTCATTTCCATTCCCAGCACTGGTAAAGATAGAATGGGGAGGGAGCAGGAGGAAACAAGGAGGAAAAAAGGAGAGAACAAAAGGAAGGAAGGAAGAGAGAAAAAGAATGGAAGCAAGGAAAGAAGGAAGAAGGAAGGAAGGATGAGGAAGAGAAGGAAGGGAAGTGGAAAACAAGCCAGGTGTGGTGGTTCATGCCTATAATCCTAGCACTTGGGAAGCAAGGGCAGGAGGATCAAGAATTCAAGATGAGGGCTGGAGAGATGGCTTAGCGGTTAAGCGCTTGCCTGTGAAGCCTAAGGACCCCGGTTCGAGGCTTGGTTCCCCAGGTCCCACGTTAGCCAGATGCACAAGGGGTCGCACGCGTCTGGAGTTCGTTTGCAGAGGCTGGAAGCCCTGGCGCGCCCATTCTCTCTCTCTCCCTCTATCCGTCTTTCTCTCTGTGTCTATTGCTCTCAAATAAATTAAAAAAAAAAAGAATTCAAGATGAGGAAGGATAAACTATTAAAGACCATATTTTTAAAAGTTCAAGCTGGATATGATGTCTCACACTTTTTTGGGGGTGTGGGTGTTGAGATAGGGTCTCGCTGTAGCCCAAGCTGACCTGGAATTCACTACGTAGTATCAGGGTAGCCTAGAACTCACAGTGATCCTCCTACCACTGCTTTCCAAGTGCTGGGATCAAAGGGGTGTGCCACCACGCCCAGCTGGCTCACACTTTGATTCCAACACTCTGCAGGCTGATGTAGGAGGATTACTGTGAGTCCAAGGTCAGCCTGGGCTACAGAGTGAGTTTCAGGTCAACCTTAGCTAAAGTGAGACCCTGCCTTAAAAAACAAAAACAAAAACAAAACAAACAAACAAACAACAACAAAAAAAAAACAGCCGGGCGTGGTGGCGCACGCCTTTAATCCCAGCACTTGGGAGGCAGAGGTAGGAGGATTGCCATGAGTTCGAGGCCGCCCTGAGACACCATAGTGAATTCCAGGTCAGCCTGGGCTAGAGTGAGACCCTACCTCGAAAAACCAAAAAAAAAAAAAAAACAAAAACAAAAACAAAAAACAGGAGCCAGGTGTTCATTCAAGGTCACCCTGGGCTAGAGTGAGACCTTACCTCAAAAAACCAATAATAAGGGCTGGAGAGATGGCTTAGCGGTTAAGCACTTGCCTGTGAAGCCTAAGGACCCCGGTTCGAGGCTCGGTTCCCCAGGTCCCACGTTAGCCAGATGCACAAGGGGGCGCACACGTCTGGAGTTCGTTTGCAGAGGCTGGAAGCCCTGGCGCACCCATTCTCTCTCCCCCCCTCTATCTGTCTTTCTCTCTGTGTCTGTCACTCTCAAATAAATAAATAAAAAATTAAAAAAAAACAACAATAATAATAACGGTAATATAAAATAAAAAATAAAACAGGGTTGGAGAAATGGCTTAGCTGTTAAGGTACTTGCCTATTAAGCCTAAGGACCCAGGCTGACTTCCCCAGTACCCACATAAGCCAGATTCACAAGGTGGTGCATGTGTCTGGAGTTCATTTGCAGGGGCTAGAGGCCCTGGTGCACACATTCTCTCTCTCTCTGCCTTTCTCTCTGTGTCAAATAAATAATAAATAAAATATTTTTAATTAAAAAAGCAGCAGGGGTGTGGTGGCTCACACCTTTAATCCCAGAATTTGAGAGGCAGAGGCAGGAGGATCACTGAGTTCAAGGCCACCCAGAGAGTACATAGTGAATTCCAGGTCAGCCTGGGCCAGAGCAAGACCCTACCTTGAAAAAAAGGATAATAACAAACAAATAAACATGAGCGTCAGATGCGCAGCAAGTTTGAGGCTAGCCTATTGTATGAAATTTTGCCGAGGTAACATGAACAGACATCTCCTCATCACAGATAGGGCACCAATGAAAAACAAAGAAATGATTCCACAAAAGTGTGGGTTGGTGAACCAATGAGTTGAATTAGAGTTATTTACAGGACCATGGACAATTTATGGGTGGCTATCTCACTGAAGAAAAACATCTGTGTCAGCAACTGCTAATTAACTACATATGAACCCCTCCTCTTAGCAATTGTTAATGGTCTCTAAATCCCCAGAGAGAAGTGGAGGCACGTGAACACCTCCCCATAACAGAACATTAACAGGCCCAATATTGTGCAGGTAATCACAGCTGCTGTGATTTGAAGAAGGCAACAGCCATGTTATGCTTGGAGGACAGCATTCCACATCACTGGGCTACATAATAATAATATGACCATGTTTCAAAAGAGAAAAGAAGGGGGCTAGAAAGATGGCTGAACAGTTAAAAGTGCTTGCTTGCAAAGCCTGATGGCCCTGGTTCGATTCCCCAGTACTCACATAAAGTGAGAGGCATAAAGTGGCATATGCATCTGGAGTTCATGTGCAGTGGCAGAAAACCCTGGTGTGTCCATACTCATTCTTTCTCTGTCTCCCTCTCTGTCTCTCTCAAATAATCTAGAAAAAGACAGACAAGGAAGGGCCAGGCATGGTGGTAGCATCTGCCTTTAATCCCAGCACTTGGGAGGTAGAGGTAGGAGGATCACCATGAGTTCGAGGCTATCCTGAGACTGCATAGCAAATTCCAGGTCAGCCTGGGCTACAGTAAGACCCTACCTCAAAAAATAAATAAGTAAAAAAATTTAAAAAGGAAGGAAGAGAGAGAAAGGGGAAACGAAAAGAAAAGAAAAGAAAAGAGAAATAAAGAAACAAGAAAGGATCCAGGCATGGTGGCTCACGCCTTTAATCCCAGCACTTGGGAGGCAGAGGTAGGAGGATCGCTGTGAGTTCAAAGCCACTCTGAAACTACACAGTGAATTCCAGGTCAGCCTGGGCCAGAGTGAGACCCTACCTCGAAAAAAAAAAAAAAAAAAGAAAAGAAAAAGAAAAGAAAAGAAAAAAAAAAGAAAGGAAGGAAAGAAGTATAGGTAGAAGGAAGGAAGGAAGGAACAAGGGAGGGAGGGAGGGAGGGACCTCAGGATGAATCTAAATATGTGGTGTGGGGAAGACTGGAAAGTGAGTTTGCTTGCCACTCTGATCACTTGGTAGCAAAAGGAGAGCACCAAGCAGGACAGGTAGGAAGGCTGGCATGGGAGAAGCACCATCAGTCTTTCTTGGCATGCAAGACACCTGAACCAAACTGTCACTTCAGAATGCTTTGGCAGGCTAGGTGTGGTGGTGCACACTTGCAATCCCAGCACTCAGAAGGCTGGAAGCCAGCCAGGCTACATAGCAATTGCCTGTCTCAAGCAAACGAACAGTATACTTTGGCAAGGGCAGACCAGGAAGCTAGCTCAATCAGTAATGTGTTTGCCTTGTAAGTGTGAGAACCTATATTTGATCCCCAGCAACCAAGGGGTGGGGAGAAATCACTGAATATGATATTGTGCATTTATAATCCCTGCACTGGAGAGAAAGAGGCTCAACACAAAAGACTCACTGGCAAGCCCCTCTGGCCTAATTTGATAAGTTCTAGGAGAGACCCTGTCTCAAAAATGGTGGACAGGGCTAGAGCTTCTTCTGGCTCAGGGTTTGCAAGTCTGCACCGTTAACTGCTGAGTGTCTTCCCATTTTTTAAAAAATATTTTTATTTTCCTGACACTACCTACACAATATCATCATCATAGGAAGATGATGACATCAAAATAAAAGAGAGACTGATTGAAAGGGGGAGGGGATCTGATGGACAATGGAGTTTCAAAGGGGAAAGTAGGGGGAGGGAGGGCATTACCATGGGATATTGTTTGCAAGTATGGAAGTTGTCGATACAAAAATGAAAAAAAATTATTTGGGAGAGAGAGAGAGAGAATTAACATGCCAGGGCTTCCAGCCACTGCAAACAAGCTGCAGATGCATGTGCCACCGTGTGCATCTGGTTTACATGGGTACTGGTGAATTGAACCGAGGTCCTTTGGTTTTGCAGGCAAATGCCTTAACTGCTAAGCCATCTCCCCAGCCCCATTTTCACTTTTTTTTTTTTTTTTTTTGGTTTTTCGAGGTAGGGTCTCACTCTAGCCCAGGCTGACCTGGAATTCACTATGTCGTCTCAGGGTGGACTTGAACTCACAGCGATCTTCCTACCTCTGTCTCCCGAGTGCTGGGATTAAAGGCTTGTGCCACTACGCCCCGGTTTATGGGACCTATTTCATATACACATTAATCTCTTATCACCTCCTAAAAGTCCTTACCTTCTTATTCCATTGCCTCCCGAGTGCCAGGACTATAGGTGTGAGCTCCCACTCCCGACTTCAAACCATAACAAAAATAACCTTGTTCTCTTCAGAGTTACTTCTTTTTTTAGGTTGGCTGGTTGGTTTGTTTTGAGGTAGTGTCTTGCTTCAAACCATAGCAATAGTAGCATTGTTCTCTTCAGAATTACTTCTTTTTTTCAGGTTTTTTGTTTCTTTGTTTGTTTTGGGGGTAGTGCCTTGCTCTCACCCAGGCTGACCTGGGATTCACTGTGTAGTCTCAGGCTGGCCTTTCAACTCACAGCGAACCTCTTACCTCTGCCTCCCAAGTGTTGGAATTAAAGGTGTTCACCACCATGCCTAGGAGAGAGCAAGTGAGAGGGGGGGCGCATACCAGGGCCTCTGCAAATGAACTCTAGAGGTATGTGACACTTTGTGCATCTGATTTATGTGGGTCCTGGAAATTGAACCTGGGTCCTTAGATTTCGCAGGCAAGCCCTAGAATTACTTCTTTGTTTTATTTGTTTTGTTTTTGCTTTTAAAGGCAGGGTCTCACTCTAGCCCAGGCTGACCTGGAATTCACTATGGAGTCTCAGGATGGCCTTGAGCTCACGTAATCCTCCTATCGGTTGGTATGTTTCCACACATTTTGACATTTTGATGAAACATCACCTTTTCTTACAATTTTCTGTATCAGTTTCCTGGGTTGAATTGCCTTAATATATAAGCACTTTTGAGGGGAATGGAACTCTGTGCTCTGTTGGCAGTTCAGAACCCACTGGGAGTTCAAATGTGGACTGCCATTTAAGACATTTTTAAAAAGACTGGGCTGGAGAGAAGGCTTAGTGGTTAAAGTGCTTGCCTGCAAAGCCAAAGGACCCCGGTTCTATTCCCCAGGACCCAGATGCACAAGGGGGTACATGCATCTGGAGTTTGTTTGCAGTGGCTGGAGGTCCTGGCATACCCATTCTCTTTCTTTCTCTCTCTCTTTCAAATGAATAAATAAAATAAAATTTTTAAAAAAAAGGTTACCGAACTTGGCATAGTGGCTCACACCTATAATCCCACTCAGGAAACTGAAATAGGAGGATTGCTGTGAGTTCAAGGCCAACCTGAGGTACAGAGTGATTTCCAAGCTCAGCTAGAATGAGACTCTCAAAAAAGAAAAATGAATAGCCAGGCATGGTGGTGCATGCCTTTAATCCCAGCACTGGGGAAGCAGAGGTAGGAGAACCACTGTGAGTCCGAGGCCATCCTGAGACTACATAGTGAATTCTAGGTCAGCCTAAGCTAGAGCGAGACCCTACCTCAAAAAACCAAAATAATAAATGAATAAATAGAGGATAGGAAACTATAGATAGAAATTTTCTAGAAAATACTCCAATAAGGGGTAGGGGATATGGCTCAGTGATAAACACTTGCTGCTCAAGCCTGATGATCAGTTTGGATGCCCAGAACCCATATGTAAGCCAGACACAGTAGCCCAGACATCTGTAATCCCAGTGCAAGATGGGAGACAGATCCAAGAGAATCCTGGGAGCGTATGGGCCAGCTAGCCTGTACGCATAGAAGAGAACAAGAGAGACCCTATCTCAAACAAGGTGGAAGGTGAGGACTGAAGGGACCAAACTGACACCATGACAGGCTTCAGTAAAGTACCACCCTAACTAGGCCTAAGTTTCAGTTTCCCAGAGAGGCAGGCAAGACTGCTGGGAAAGGGTGAGCTGTTAATCAACAGTGACCCTGACATGTGGCTGGAGAAGATAGCCGCCCAGGGGCTGAGTCCGTTCCTGGAGACACGTCCAAACATGCCCAGACATGTCCCTTTCACACCTTTTGCCCCAACCAATCAAAGATGTACAACTGTAACTGCTGCTTGCCTAGCCAATCATTTTTAAAGATTCCCTAACCCACCTGGAATTTCCCTAGTTGTGCTTAAAAGGAGCCTGCGTGGTCCCCTCGGGGTTGCCATTTTGTATCAATGGTTGACCCCTGCTGCTGGCTGATTCTGCAGAATAAACGCTCTTTGCTTTTACATACTATTTGAGTCCAGGGTCTTTCTTCAGCGATTTTGAACCCTTACAAGGAGCAAACTGAGATTTTAAGCTTGTGGCGCCCACATCATTGAAGAGACTGGGGAATGACGTTGGCTCCTTGGTGTTTAGGGCTGTGCTACCAGCAACACCAGCAACAAATGCATCCTTTGCTTTCAGATTGTGCGTTGTGCTTTAGATTTAAGCTTTAGATGTGCACCAGTGCTAGAGAGATGACACAGCAGTTAGTACACTTCCTGTGCAAGCATTAGAGCTTGAGGGGGACTCAGAATCCAGCCCAAGACCCACATAAACATAGCTAGGCATGGCCACAAACCAGTCTGTGAACCCAGTCCTGTGTAGCAGAGACCAGAGTATCCCTGCAACTCATAAAAAAGGAGGGGCTGGAGAGATGGCTTAGTGGTTAAGTGCCTGCCTGTGAAGCCTAAGGACACCGGTTCAAGGCTCGATTCCCCAGGACCCATGTAAGCCAGATGCACAAGGTGGCACATGCGTCTGGAATTTATTTGCAGTGGCTTAAATAAATAAGTAAAAATATTAAAAAAAAAAAAAAAAAAAAAAAAAAACAAGCTCCAGATTAGTAAGAGACGCCAGCGATGGAGAAGAACACCAAATGTTTATTCCCCTCTGGTCACTGCAGGCTAACACACCCCATAGCAGGTAAGCATGGGAGCTCCACATGGTCACATACATGCACATACACCATATAGTACACACACACCACCATCACCACCAGCATATTATACATGCTAAATAAATGAAATGTTCACCAATTTAAGCCAAGTATGGTAACACATGTCTACAACTGCAGCACACAGGAGGCTAAGGCAGGATGATTGCTGAAACTTCAAGGTAACCCTGGACTACAAAGCGATTTCCAGGTCAGCATAGACTGAAATCATTTTTGCAAAAACAAAAGGTAGGGCTGGAGCCACCATACCTGGCTTCTCTCTCTTACTGAAAATAAACAAATAAAAATATATTTTTAAAAATAAGGGGCTTAAACTGGGAGTGGTGGCGCATGCCCTTAATCCCAGCACTCGGGAGGCAGAGGTAGGAGGATCGCTGTGAATTAGAGGCCACCCTGAGACCACATAGTGAATTCCAGGTCAGCCTAGACTGGAGTGAGACCCTACCTCAAAAAGCAAAAACAGGGCTGGAGAGATGGCGTAGCGGTTAAGCGCTTGCCTGTGAAGCCTAAGGACCCCGGTTCGAGGCTCGGTTCCCCAGGTCCCATGTTAGCCAGATGCACAAGGGGGCGCACGTGTCTGGAGTTCGTTTGCAGAGGCTGGAAGCCCTGGCGCGCCCATTCTCTCTCTCTCCCTCTATCTGTCTTTCTCTCTGTCTCTGTCGCTCTCAAATAAATAAATAAAATTTAAAAAAAAGCAAAAACAACAACAACAATAATAATAATAATAATAATAATAATAATGAGGGGCTTAGGAGATGGCTCAGTGATTAAGGGTTCTTGCTTGCAAAACCTACTAGCTTAGGTTCAATTCTCTAGTCACCCATGTAAAGCTGGATGGGCTTTCATTTACAGCCACTGGAGACCCTGGTGTGTGTGCACATGCACACACACACAAATACATGATAAAAAATAAAAGCACAGGCATGGTGGTACACACTTGTAGTCCCAGTACACGGGAAGTAGAGGCAAGAGGACCAGAAGTTCAATGTGAGGGGCTGGGAAGATGGCTCAGCAATTTAAAGGTACTTGTTTGCAATGCCTGCTGGCCCAGATTCAATTCCCAAGCCATCCATGGAGGTCAGACACAAAAAGTAGCACAAGTTTCTGGTGGTTGTTTGCAGCAACAAGAGGCCCTGAAGCAGGGTGTCATTCTAGCTCAGACTGACCTGAAACTCACTCTGTAATCCAGGTGGGACTCTAACTCACAGCCATTCTCCTATCTCAGCATTTTTTTCTTTTTCTTTTCTTTTCTTTTCTTTTTTTTTTTTTTTGTTGTTGTTGTTTTCTTTTTGGTTTTTCGAGGTAGGGTTTCACTCTAGTCTAGGCTGACGACTGACCTGAAATTCACTATGTAGTCTCGGGGTGGCCTCAAACTCATGGTGATCCTCCTACCTCTGCCTCCCGAGTGCTGGGATTAAAGGCATGTGCCACCACACCTGGCTCTTACCTCAGCCTTCTTTTTATTTATTTATTTATTTGAGAGCCACAGACACAGAGAGAAAGACAGATAGAGGGAGAGAGAGAGAATGGGCGCACCAGGGCTTCCAGCCTCTGCAAACGAACTCCAAATGTGTGCGCCCCCTTGTGCATCTGGCTAACGTGGGACCTGGGGAACGAAGCCTCGAACTGGGGTCCTTAGGCTTCACAGGCAAGCGCTTAACCGCTAAGCCATCTCTCCAGCCCAACCTCAGCCTTCTTAATGCTGGGATAGAAGGCAAGGCATGCTCTACCACACCCAGCAAAAATTGTTTTAAGTAAGGTAAAAGTTGTTTCAGTGAAGAAGTAATTTGAAAAAATAAAGTTCAATATCATCCTTGATTACATAGAGTTCAAGGCCAGCCTGAGCTACATGAGACCCTGTCAAAAAATCAAAACCAGGTCACCTCTCTGTCAAATGAAATTTTTCAGTAGACACAAAGGTCAAAAAGCCAGGCATGGTAGCACACATCTTTAATCCCAACACTCGGGAGGCAGAAGTAGGAGGATCACGGTGAGTTCGAAGGCCACCCTGAGACTACATCGTAATTCCAGGTCAGCCTCAGCTAGAGACCCTACCTTCATAAAACAAAAAAAGGTCAAATAGGTATACTGAGTCAAGGTACTTCATCAGGTTACAAACGCCTTACATAGGACAAACATCAGACTTACCTAAAATGTATATCAGGGTGTAAAGAGATATGATACAAAGACATCAAGTAAATGATCTCACCTTTATCTCATCTATCTCTCTAATATCAACAAAGGGTAGGATCCCTATATTTAAGGTAATAAAACCAGAAATTACCTTTAAGATAATAACAACAACCCTTTAATCCAAACATTCACCAACCGGTGGCAGGACCCATATCCCTGGATCCCACAGAGCGGAGAAGGGAAAGAGGTCCCAGGGAAACCTCCCCCCCAACACTAGGGCATCTAAGCTGCCAAGACAAGAGTAAGGAAAGGGCTGGAGAGCTGGCTTAGTGGTTAAACGCTTGTCTGTGAAGACTAAGGACCCCGGTTCAAGGCTCGATTCTCCAGGACCCACATTAGCCAGATGCACAAGGGGGCACACGCATCTGGAGTTCGTTTGCACCTGGCACGCCCATTCTCTCTCTCTCTATCTGCCTCTTTCTGTCCTGTCATTCTCAAATAAATAAATAAATAAAACGAACAAAAAAAAGAGTAAAGGACAGAAATCCCTGCACTTGAGCTTGGCATAACCAGTGGCCATGACGTAAGGTACATGCTGGGGAACCCGAGCTTGGAAGCCAGCCTTGTGAGTGAGCAAGGACACCTATCTTGGATCTTCTTTGCTCCAGGAGGCACATAGGCTGCGCTGTGGGTCTCCTTATGACTGGGGAGAAAACAGGTAAAAGTTTCAGCCAGACATGCCAGTGCACACCTTTGATCCCAGCCCTCAGGGAGGCTGAAATAGGAGGATGGCCAGGAGTTTGAGGCCACCCTGAATTCCAGATCAGCTTAGGCAAAAGAGAGACCTTACCTTGAGAGAAATTTCTTCTTTGTAATCCAGCTGGAGGGATGCCTCCCTCCAATAAGAAGATTTGAGTCAGGATTGGTTTCATTTCAGATAGGACAGTCGGCTTCCAAGAGACCTCAAAAGTCTCTGCTACCCTGTCTCCTTAAAAACTGGGCTAATTTAAACCGGGCATGGTGGTGCATGCCTTTAGTTCCAGCACTCCAGAGGCAGAGGTAGGAGGATTGCCATGAGTTCAAGGCCACCCTGAGAGTCTATAGTGAATTCCAGGTCAGCCTGAGCTAGAGACCCTACCTTAAAAAAAAAAGGGGGGGGCTAATTTAGATAATACAGGAAGAACAGGAATGGCCCATTATTTCTTTCCAGAGACTTAAGGAGACAATTAGAAAACATACTAGTGTAACTCCAGATACCATGAAGGAGGGAATTCTTCTTAAGAACTTGAAACAGGGGGCAACTTTGGTTTATTATAATCAGGAAGCCAAGAAAAAAAAAAGAGAGACCACAAAGGGAGATAAAGAAAAAGGATAGAGGCGGGCTTGGTGGTGTATCCCTTTAATCCCAGCGTTCGAGGCCACCCTGAAACTACATAGTGAATTCCAGGTCAGCCTGAACTAAAGCGAGACCATACCTCTGGGGGGCGGGGAGGATACCCAGCTGGACATAATGGTGCACACCTTTAATCCCAGCACTTGGGAGGCTGAGGTAGGAGGATCACTGTGAGTTCCAGGCCACCCTGAGACTACAGAGTAAATTCCAGGTCAGCCTGACCAGAGTGAGTCTCCACCTCGATAAACAAAAACAAAAACAAGAAAAGGATGGATGTCACCAGGGCATCATAAAGATAATGAAGTTTTCCCTCAGGGAAGGTTCCCTTCATTGAAACATTTAATTGGATAAAATCTAAAATATGTTTACTTGATGTCAAGGTTTTAACCAGTAGAGAAAAAGAATCTTATGGTTAAGGCCTCACTTAGTAACAGTTCACACATGTTAATTTGTTGTGGCTTAAGGGTTATAAAAACTGGCTTTAAAGGCTGGAAGGATGGCTTAGTGGTTAAGGCGTTTGCCTGCAAAGCCAAAGGACCTAGGTTGGATTCTTCAGTACCCATGTAAGCCAGATGCACAAAGTGGCACATGCGTCTGGAGTTCATTTGCAGTGGCTGGAGGTCATGGCACACCCATTCTCTCCCTGTCTCTCTCTCTCTCTCTCTCTCTCTCTGCCTCTTTCTCTTAACGAATGAATAAATAAAAATAAAATATTTTTAAAAAACTAGCTTTAAGACTCTCATAAAGTAAATTAGGTTCCTCTATTCATCACGGTTTTAACAATTGTAGAAACTGAGTCTTAAGATAAAAGTTCACCTATAAGTGTTTAATTTCCAAAGATGAGGTACTCATATGTAAAGACATTGTTACTTTATTTTTTAAATATTTTTATTTATTTATTTGAAAGAAGAGAGAGAGAAGAGAAGAGAAGAGAAACTGATAGAGAATGGGCACGCCATGATCTCCAACCACCGCAAACAATCTCCTGATGCATGCGCCACCTTGTGCATCTGGCTTATGTGGGTCCTCAGGAATCAAACCTGGGCCCATTGGCTTCACAGGCAAATGCCTTAAACGCTAAGCCATCTCTCCAGCCCAAGACATTGTGACTTTAAAGATAGCTTCTGTTTTATTTATGCTAATTCTATTGAAAGGTCCTCACTAAGTTTAATCATTTAGGTTTAAGTGATTTAATTTCAATCACCATAACTTTCAACTTCCTGTTAGGTAAAATATGTTGAGATAGCATGTCTAAGCTTCTATCCATTTTAAGTCGGGGGTAAGACATAAATTGTTTTATATTAATAAAAATTTATATTGTACATAAAATCAATTGCTATCAAGATTAAGACAAAAATCATTGGTTGTCAAATGGTGTTTTGTCTATCAAAACAGATTTGTCAAGGATTGTATTAGAGTTTAGCTGTGTTGGCTCAACAATGACCAGATTCTGTTCTATTTGATGTAAAGTAACTGTCTCATTTCTGGTTCTCAAGTCCAGTGCTTATAACAAAATTAACTCTTAAGACATTCTCTACTGTAGGGTACAGCCTCATAATCAAACAATGATCCTCATCTGAGAAAAATCATTTCAAGCTCTGTGGTTCTGTTTCCAATGTTCCCTGGGTAATTGGTACGCACACAGATATCAGGACTAATCAAAGATGGTTTCAAACACGTTGTGCTAAGGCTTTATACTGTCTTACTTGTCTTTTTAAGAATTTTTTGTTTGTTTTTTTCTTTTTTTGTTGTTTTATTTAAAGACAGATAGAGGGAGAGAGAGAGAGAGAGAATGGGTGTGCCAGGGCTTCCAGCCACTGCAAACGAATTCCAGACGCATGCGCCCCCTTGTGCAACTGGCTAACATGGGTCCTGGGGAATTGAGCCTTGAACCGGGGTCCTTAGGCTTCACAGGCAAGCGCTTAACTGCTAAGCCATCTCTCCAGCCCTTACTTGTCTTTTTGTTGAAAATTTCTAGTTTAAATTAGTTGGTTTAGATTTGTATTGTTTTCAAGTCTGATAACAGGGTCTGCTTGCATTTATAGCTATTAGATATTTAAAGGATAAGATGTGCCTACTTTCTTTTTTTCTTTTCAATTTTTTTTATTATCAACTTCCATGATTATAAAAAATATCCCATGGTAATGCCCTCCCTCCCTCCACTTTCCCCTTTGAAACTCCATTCTCTATCATATCCCCTCCCCCTCTCAATCTCTCTTTTTTTATGTCATCATCTTTTCCTCCTATTATGATGTGAAGTCATGGATATCCAGGCCATTTTGTGTCTGGAGGAGCACGTTGTAAGGAGTCCTACCCTTCCTTTGGCTCTTACATTCTTTTTTATTTTTTTATTAGTTTTGTACTCAGTGAATATAGTCAATTTTGTACCATTGTTAGGCTCATCCATGTCCTACCTCCTCCCCCATGCTCTTACATTTTTTCTGCCATCTCGTCTGCAATAAACCCTGAGCCTTTGAAGATGTGATAGAGATCTTGCAGTACTGGGCACTCCTGTCACTTCTTTCCAGCACCATGATGCCTCTGAGTAATCCCAAGGTCACTGCCATCTGAAAAGAGAAGATTCTCTACCCAAAGTGAGAGTAGCATTAATATATAGGTATGAACATTAAGAGAAGTGCTTACTGGGCAGTTTGATAAGCATACTATATACATTTAGCCAGACAGCAGCAGACATTACACCCCTAGGGCTCATGACTATAACCCTGTTTTAAGTTTTCAGTATCAGGGATGTACTCCCTCCCATGGAGCGGGCCTTCAGTCCAATTAAAGAGCAGTTGGTTTCCACCATGACAGATGTGCCACTATTGCACCTGTTGGCTCATTAGGTCTGGCTGGCCAAATATAAGGCTTGCGGTGTCCACTGTTGAGTATCTTCACTGGTGATTTCTCTCTCTCCCATTGAGCTGCATGCAGAAGGACTTCTTCTTCCAGCTTTCTGTCAGCTGGTCTACATGGAGGAGGCTTTCAAGCTCAGTTCCAGCAGGATTTCTCAGTGACCTTTTTTTTTTTTTTTTTTTGGTTTTTCAAGGTAGGGTTTCACTCTAACTCAGGCTCTCCTGAAATTCACTCTGTAGCTCTGTAGTCTCAGGGTAGCCTCGAACTCGCAGCAATCCTCCTACCTCCCTAGTGCTGGGATATTAAAGGCATGCACCACCATGCCTGGCTGACCTTTTTTTTTTTTAATTCAATTCTTTGACTAAAATTAGAAACAATCCAGGAATGGTGACACATGCCTAGTTTCCCAGGACCTCTCCTGGGAGAAAGAACCTTCATAGGATTTAAACATTGTGGTTGGTCAAGTTCAGCCCCCAGAACTTGGTGTCAAGGCTAACCTCTTCCTAAGACAGCCCCTAGCCCTAACCAACCAGCTGTCCCTCTGGTTCACCTGAACAGGAAGACAGCCCACCACCCTATGGTCATACATACCTTTGCAAGGGGAGAGCAGGCTCTCTGATCACCTGGGAACGTCCAGCTGTGGGTGAAGTACCCTAGCCCTTACTTTCTACATGTGCTCCTTTATCACCTCCCCAGCTCCCTACATGGAGGAGCTCCTTGAACTTTGTTTTCTCTTTCTTTTCTTGGCCTTTTTCCCCAGGCCATTCATGTGGGATCTCTAGGCACGTGGGTGCCTTTCCTTGGCTCTGTGCTTTCATCAATAAATATATATTATAATAATTAAAAACATAAGGGCTGGAGAAATTGCTTAGCTGTTAAAGTGCATGACTGCAAAGCCTAAGGACCCAGGTTCAATTCTCCAGGCCCTACGTAAGCCAGATGCACTTGATGACGTATGCACCTGGAGTTTATTTGTGGTGGCTAGAAGCACTGGCACACCCATTCTCACACTCTCTTTGTATCTCTCTCTCTCCTTCTCTCTGTCTCAAATAAATAAATCTTTTAAAAAGTTTAAAGAGTAATAATTGTAATAAAATAAAAACCAAGCCAGGTGTGGTGGTGCACCCCTTTAATCCCATCAATATGGAGGCAGAGCTAGTATAATCATCTCGAGTTCAAGGCCAACCTGAGATTATATTGCGAATTCCAGGTCAGTCTGAGCTAAAGTGAGACCCTACCTCGAAAACAAAACAAAACAAAACAAACCAAGCCTGGGGCTGGAGAAATGGCTTAGTGGTTAAGACACTTGCCTATGAAGCCTAAGGGCCCATGATCTACTCTCCAGATCCCATGTTAGTCAGATGCACAAAGGTGAAGCAAGCACAAGGTTGCATATGACCACTAGGTGGCATAAGCATCTTGAGTTCATTGTGGTGCTGAAGCCCTGGCACACCAATTCTCTCCCCCGCCCCCTCTCTCTTAGTCTCGCTAAAAAAAATAATTTAAGTTTTTAATGTTTAAAAAAATAAGGCTTGAGCCGGGCGTGGTGGCGCACGCCTTTAATCCCAGCACTCGGGAGGCAGAGGTGGGAGGATTGTGAGTTCGAGGCCACCCTGAGACTCCATAGTGAATTCCAGGTCAGCCTGGGCTACAGTGAGACCCTACCTCGAAAAACAAAAAAAAAAGAAAAAAATAAGGCTATTCCAGGCGTGGTGGCACACGCCTTTAATCCCAGCACTCTGGAGGCAGAGCTAGAAGGATTGCCATGAGTTTGAGGCCACCCTGAGACTCCATAATGAATTTCAGGTCAGCCTGGGCTAGAGTGAGACTCTACCTCAAAAAAAACAAGAAAAAAAAAAAAAGGTTGGATGTGCTGGTGCATGCTTATAATCCCAGTATTTAGGAAGTGGAGGCAGGAGGATAAGGAGTTCAAGGTCATCTTTACTTGGATACACAGTTGACTTTGAGCCCAACCTGGGCTACTAGAAACCCTGTCTCAAAATTTTTTTTAATATACTTCATTTGCTTATTTGAGAGAGAGAGAAGGAGGGAGAGAGAGAGAGAAAGAATGGGCACACCAGGGCATCTAGCCACTGTAAACAAACTCCAGATGCATGTTTCCCTCCCCCTGCTTGCATCTGGCTTTCATGGGTCCTGGGGAATCGAACCGGGATCCTTTGGCTTTGCAGGCAAACACCTTAACTGCTAAGCCATTTCTCCATCCAGCCCTCAAAACAAATTTTAATGTTAGTTAATTAATTAATTAATTAATGAGAGAAAGAGGCAGAGAGAGACAGAGTGTGTGTGAATGAGAACGAATGGGCACACCAGGTCCTCTAGCCACTGCAAAGGAACTCCAAACTAATGCACCACCATTCACATCTGGCTTATGTGGGCAGTGGGGAAATGAACGTGGGTCCTTAGATTTCGTAGGCAAGCACCTGAATCACGAATTCATCTCTCCAGTTCCCCCCTCCAAACTTTTTGCAGTAGCATTGATTGAACCCTGGGCCAAATTCATGACAGAAAAGCATTCTGACAACTGAGCTATATTCCCAGTGTAAAAAAAGAAAACTAAAATTTCTTTATTTATTTACTTGAGAGAGGCAGGCAGAATATAGGCATGTCAGGGCCTCCTGCCATTGAAAACGAACTCCTGATGCATGCACCACTTTGTGTATCTGGCTTTATGTGGATACCGGAGAATGAAACCTGGGCTGTGCTTTTAATCATCCTTCAGCTTGAGAAAGGCCCTGAGTTTGGTCCTACACACACACAAAAAAAAAAAAAAAAATCATTATGGCCTTTAAAAGAATAACAAGCTATTTTGCTGTTATTCCAGAGGTGGGAGTGCACAAATAAAAGCCAAACAAAAGCTGAAGTTATTTGTAAGATATAAAGAAAGGAATGTGTGCTACATGCTACATGTTATCTGTTAAAATGGGCAACTGTACTGAATTATCTTTGATCCGAAGCCTAAGGACCCTGGTTGGGTGCATGTGTCTGGGGTTTGTCTGTAGTGGCTGGAGGCCCTGGTGCACTCTCTCTTTCTCTCTCTCTGTCAAATAAAGAAAGAAATATAATATATTTTTAAAAAGATTATAGTGGTTGGGCATGGTGGTGCACGCCTTTAATCCCAGCACTTAGGAGGCAGAAGTAGGAGGATTGCCCTGAGTTTGAGGCCACCCTGAGACTACATAGTAAATTCCAGGTCAGCCTGAGGTAGAGCAAGACCCTACCTCAGAAAATAAAAGAAAAGTAAAGAAAAGAAAAGAAAGGAAAAGAAAAGAAAAGATTATTTTTTTCTGGGAGGCTAAGACAGTCCTGGAATTCCAGGCCAATGGAGACTACACAGCAAGACCTATACTTTTCTTTATTTTTATTTTTTATTTATTACTTTTTTTGTGGTAGGGTCTCACTCTAGCTCAGGCTGACCTGGAATTCACTATGGAGTCTCAGGGTGGCCTCAAACTCACAGCAATCCTCCTACCTCTGCCTCCTGAGTGCTGGGATTAAAGGCGTGCACCATCATGCCCTGTTTTATTTTTATTTTTGTTTATTTAGGGCAGGGGTTTAGAGGTAGGGTCTCTAGCTCAGGCTGACCTGGAATTCACTATGTAGTCTCAGGATGGTCTTGAACTCATGGCAATCCTCCTACCTCTGCCTCCCAAGTGTTGGGATTAAAGGCGTGTGCCACCATATCCGGCTTCTTTTCTTGTCTTTCCTTCCTCCCCCCTCCCTTCTTCTTCCTCCTTTTCTTTCTTTCCTTCCTTCCTTCCTTCCTTCCTTTCTTTTTCTTTCTTTCTTTCCTTCTTCTCTGTTTTCTTCTTCTTGATGCAGAATCTTGGTCTAGCTCAGGTTTATCTGGAACTCACTTTGGAGCACAGCCATTCTACTACCTCAGCTCCTTTTTAAAAATGTTTCTTTATTTGAGTGGTGGGGTAACGAGGCAGATAGAATGGGTGTGCCAGGGGCTCCAGCCACTGCAAATGAACTGCAGATACATGCACCACCTTATGAATCTGGCTTATGTGGGTTCTGGGGAATTGAACTTGGGTCCTTGGGCTTTGCAGGCAAGCAGTTTAACTGCTAAACTGCTCCAGGCCCCCTACCTCAGTTTCTTAAGTGCAGGGATTAAAAGCATGTACCACCCCTCCAGGCTAAGACCTGTCTAAAAACAATAACAGCAACAAAAAAGTTTCTTCACCGGCTGGAGAGATGGCTTAGCCATTAAAGGTGCTTGTTTGTGAAGTTTGGATGGCCTGGGTTCCAATCCACAATACCCACATAAAGGCAGATGCATGAAGTGTCACATGCATCTGGAGTTCATTTGCAGTGGTATGAGGCCCTACTACAACCATTCTCTCTCTCTTTCTCTCTGCTTGCAAATAAATGAATAAATTAAATTACTTTTCTGGGTATGAGCACAGTAGCAAAGACAAAAATATATCAGAACAAGAGAGAAAAATTGGGAACAAAATGTTTTGCCAGGTGTAGTGGCATACACCTTTAATCCTAGCACTTGGTCAGAGGTAGGAGTATTTCCATGAGTTTGAGCCCACCCTGAGACCGCATAGTGAATTCAAGGTCAGCCTGGGCTAGAGCAACACCCTACCTTGACATCATAATCCTAAACATATATGCACCTAACATGGGGGCTCCCAACTTCATCAAACAAATACTACTAGAACTAAGGTCATTGATAACACCAAACATAGTTGTAGTGGGTGACTTCAACACCCCACTCTCATCAAATGACAGGTCATCCCAGCAAAAAATAAACAGAGAGGCATCTGGATTAAATGAGGTCATAGAGCAAATGGACCTAAAAGATATATACAGGACATTTCATCCAAATGGTGCAGAATACACATTATTTTCAGCAGCACATGGAACATTCTCTAAAATATATCATATATTAGGACATAACACAAATCTTAACAAACACATGAAAATTGAAATAATACCTTGCACTCTGTCTGATCACAATGGGATCAAGCTATAAATCAATAGCAAGAAAAGCTATAGAGCATACACAAAATCATGGAAACTAAACAATACACTACTAAATGATGAATGGGTCAATGAAGAAATAAAGAAGGAAATCAAAAAATTTATAGAGTCAAATGATAATGAGAACACAACATACCAAAATCTATGGGACACAATGAAGGCAGTTCTAAGAGGTAGCTTTAAGTGCCTATATTAAGAAATTAGAAAGGTCACAAGTAAACTACCTAATGCTTCACCTTAAAGCCTTGGAAAAAGAAGAACAAGGCAAACAAAAAATCAGTAGACGGGAAGAAATAATAAAGATTAGGGCAGAAATTAATGAGATAGAAACAAAAAGAACAATCCAAAGAATTAATGAAACAAAGAGTTGGTTCTTTGAAAGGATAAACAAGATTGATAAACCCTTAGCAAACCTGGCCAAAAGAAAGAGAGAAGAGACACAAATTAATAAAATTAGAGATGAAAAAGGTAACATCACAACAGATGCCAGAGAAATTCAAAAAATCATAGGGACATACTATAAAAGCATATATTCCACAAAGTATGAAAATCTGAAAGAAATGGATGAGTTCCTTGATTTTTATGACCTACCTAAATTAAATCAAAATGAGATTAATCACTTAAATAGACCTGTAACAAGCATGGAGATCCAAACAGTTATCAAAAATCTCCCAACTAAAAAAAGCCCAGGCCCAGATGTATACACTGCTGAATTTTATCAGACCTTCAAGGAAGAGCTAACACCATTGCTTCTTAAGCTTTTCCATGAAATAGAAAAAGAAGGAATTCTGGGCTGGAGAGATGGCTTAGTGGTTAAGCGCTTGCCTGTGAAGCCTAAGGACCCTGGTTCAAGGCTCGGTTCCCCAGGTCCCACGTTAGCCAGATGCACAAGGGGGCGCACGCGTCTGGAGTTCGTTTGCAGAGGCTGGAGGCCCTGGCGCGCCCATTCTCTCTCTCTCTCCCTTTATCTGTCTTTCTCTCTGTGTCTGTCGCTCTCAAATAAATAAAAAAAATTTAAAAAAAAAAAAAAAGGAATTCTACCAAACTCCTTCTATGAAGCCAGCATCACCCTAATACCAAAACCAGACAAAGATAGAACAAAAAAAGAAAATTACAGACCAATCGCTCTCATGAACATAGATGCAAAAATTCTCAACAAAATATTGGCAAACAGAATACAAGAATATATCAGAAAGATCATTCACCCCGACTAAGTAGGCTTTATCCCAGAGATGCAGGGATGGTTCAATATATGCAAATCAATAAATGTAATACATCATATAAATGGATTGAAGGACAAAAATCACATGATCATCTCATTAGACGCAGAGAAAGCATTTGACAAAATCCAACATCCCTTCATGATAAAAGTCCTACAGAGACTGGGAATAGAAAGAACATATCTCAATATAATAAAGGCTATTTATGACCAGCCTACAGCCAACATATTACTAAATGTGGAAAAACTGGAAGCTTTTCAACTAAAATCAGGAACAAGACAAGGGTGTCCACTGTCCCCACTTTTATTTAATATAGTTCTGGAATATAGTCTAATATAGTCTAATATAGTCTTAGCCATAGCAATAAGGCAAGAGACACACATTAAAGGGATACAAATTGGAAAGGAAGAGATCAAGTTATCATTATTTGCAGATGACATGATTCTATATATAAAGGACCCTAAAGACTCTACTAGCAAACTGTTAGAGCTGATCAAAACCTACAGCCATGTAGCAGGATACAAAATAAATACACAGAAATCAGTAGCCTTCATATATGCTAACAACAAACACACAGAGGATGAAATCAGAGAATCACTCTCATTCACAATTGCATTAAAAAAAAATAAAGTACTTGGAATAAACCTAACCAAGGAAATAAAGAATCTCTACAATGAGAACTTTAAAACACTCAAGCGAGAAATTGCAGAAGACACTAGGAAATGGAAAAACATCCCTTGTTCCTGGATTGGAAGAATCAATATTGTGAAAATGGCAAACTTACCAAAATCAATCTACATATTTAATGCAATCCCCATCAAAATTTCAAAGGCATTCTTCATTGAAATAGAAAAAATAATCCAAAAATTCAGTTGGAATCACAAAAAACCTCAAATATCTAAAATAATACTGAGCAACAAAAATAAGGCTGGTGGGCTGGGCGTGGTGGCGCACGCCTTTAATCCCAGCACTGGGGAGGCAGAGGTAGAAGGATCGCCATGAGTTCAAGGCCACCCTGAGACTCCATAGTGAATTCCAGGTCAGCCTGGGCTAGAGTAAGACCCTACCTCGAAAACACAAAAAAATAAAATAAAATAAGGCTGGTGGTATCACCATACTTGATTTTAACCTATACTACAGAGCCGTAGTAACAAAAACAGTGTGGTACTGGCACAAAAGCAGACATGTAGATCACTGGAACAGAATAGAGGACCCAGATGTAAGTCCAGGTAGCTATAGACACCTGATATTCGATAAAAATGCCAAAAATACTCATTGGAGAAAAGACAGCCTCTTTAGCAAATGGTGTTGGGAAACCTAGGTATGTATCTGTAGAAGGATGAAAATAGATCCTTCTATTTCTCCATGCATAAGAATTAAGTCCAGATGGATTAAAGACCTTAACATCAGAATGGAAACTCTAAAACTGCTAGAGGAAAAAGTAGGGGAAACCCTTCAACCTATTGGTCTTGGCAAAGACTTTCTGAATACAACCCCAATTTCTCAGGCAATAAAACCACAGATTAATCACTGGGACCTCATGAAATTACAAAGATTTTGCGCTGCAAAGGACACTGAATAAAGCAAAGAGGCAACATACAGAATGGGAAAAATCTTCGCCAGCTATATATCTGATAGAGGATTAATATCTAGGATATACAAAGAACTTTAAAAGTTAACTAATAAAGAATCAAACAAGCTAATCAAAAAATGGGCTATGAAGCTAAATAGAGCGTTCTCAAAGGAAGAAATACGAATGGCATATAAGCATCTAAAAAATATTCTATGTCACTAGTCATCAGGGAAATGCAGATTAAAACTACATTGAGATTCCATCTCACTCCTGTCAGATTGGCCACCATCATGAAAACAAAGGATCATAAATGTTGGCAGAGATGTGGAAAAAGAGGAACCCTTCTACACTGTTGGTGGGAATGCAATGTGGTCCAGCCATTGTGGAAATCAGTGTGGAGGTTCGTAGAACAGCTAAAGATTGATCTACCATATGACCCAGCTATAGCACTCCTAGGCATATATCCGAAGGACTCATCTCATTTCCTTAGAAGTACGTGCTCAACCATGTTTATTGCTGCTCAATTTATAATAGCTGGGAAATGGAACCAGCCTAGATGTCCCTCAACTGATGAGTGGATAATGAAGATGTGTCACATTTACACAATGGAGTTCTACTCAGTGGTAAAGAAAAAATGAAATTATGAAATTTTTAGGAAAATGGATGGATGTGGAAAGGATTATACTTAGTGAGGTAACCCAGGCCCAGAAAACCAAACGTCACATGTTCTTTCTCATATGTGGGTTGTAGCTACAAATTATTGGCCCACTATGTGAGTAGGAATAAAACTCAGTAGCAGAGGCCAGTAAACTACAAAGGAGATATAAAGGGAATAGAAAGGGAGGGAGGGGGCACTTAATTGAATTGTATTTTATGTATGTAAGTATAAGAACAGATTAATGGGGGTGAAAAGTCCTAAGTAAGGTCAGGAGAAGAGATTGAGTAGAGGAAAGGTGGGTGAAGGGCTAATAAAAATCTAAGAGGATGTAAATAAGTCATATGGAAACCGACTTTTTTGGACAATGGAATACCCAGAAACCATAGATTGTTACTATAAGATTTTCAGTGCCAGGGATGGGATACCTTCCAGTGAGTTGTTGGCCAGGGAGGTTCCTGATGCCCCCAAAAGCTTACAGGCCATTGTCGAGGCCCTTGTTTTCCTACCAGGAATAGATGGTAAGACCCTATTGCTGAAGACTCCACATACTGCAAGGTCTGCTTCTCTCTGCAAGGTCACTGAGAAATCCTGCTGGAGCTGAGTTGAAAACCTCCTCCATGTAGACCAGCTGACAGAAAGCTGGAAAAAGCCACGCTGCATGCAGTTCAATGGGAGAGAGAGAAATCACCAGTGAAGATACTCAACAGTGGACACTGCAAGCCTGAAATTTGGCCAGCCAGTTCAAATGAGCCAATGGGTGCAATAGTGGCATGTTTTATGGGGGAAACCAACCATCCTCTAATTTGACTGGAGGCCCACTCCATGGGAGGGAATACTTCCCTAATGCTGAAAACCTATGACAGGGGTAGTCATGAGCCCTAGGGGTGTAACGTCTTCTGGTGTCTGGCTAAATGTATATACTATTTTCACCTAATTGCCTAGTAAGTACTTATCTTAATGTACATACCCATATATTAATGCTACTCTCACTTTTGGTTAAAGAAGCTTCCCTTTTCTGATGGCAGTGACCTTGGGATGACTCAGAAGACACCATGGTGGTGAGAAGAAGTGACAGAGGAGTGCTCCTTCCAAGGCTCAGCCTCCATTGCAGAAAAGGTGGTGGAAATAATGTAAGAGCTAAAGGAAGGGTAGGACTCCTTACAACGTGCTCCTCCAGACACAAAATGGCCTGGATATCCATGACCTCACAGTGCCTGACATTACCTATACAAGACCATCATAACAGGAGGAAAAGATGATAATATTAAAATAAAAGAGAGACTGATTGAGAGGGGGAAGGGGTATAATGGAGAGTACAGTTGCAAAGTGGAAAGTGGGGGAGAGGTAGGAAATTACCATGGGTTATTGTCCACAAGTATGGAAGTTGTCAATAAAAAAATAAGTAAAAATGAGGGCTGGAGAGGTGGCTTAGCACTTAAGGCGCTTGCCTGCAAAGCCAAAGGACCCAGGTTCGATTCTCCTGGACCCATGTAAGCCAGGTGCACAGGGTGGCACATGTGTCTGGAGTTCATTTGTAGCAGCTGGAGGCCCTAGTGTTCCCATTCTCTATCTGTTTCTCTCTCTCTGCTTCTTTCTCTATTTCTTTCAGATAAAATAATTAAAGATAAAAATAAAATTTTGAAAAATGAGGGCTGGAGGGATGGCTTAGCGGTTAAGGCGCTTGCCTGCAAAGCCAAAGGACCCAGTTTCAATTCCCCAGGACCCATATTAGCCAAATGCACAAGGGGCGCACGAGTCTGGAATTTGTTTGCCAGCCCTGGTGCACCCATTCTCTCTCTCTCTCTCTGTCTCTCTATCTGTCAAATAAATAAATAAATTTTTTTTTTTTGGTTTTCCGAGGTAGGGTCTCACTCTATCTAGCCCAGGCTGACCTGGAATTCATTATGGAGTCTCAGGGTGGCCTCGAACTCACGGCGATCCTCCTACCTCTGCTTCCCGAGTGCTGGGATTAAAGGCGTGCGCCACCACGCCCAGCAATAAATATTTTTTTTAAAAAAAGAAAAGAAAAAAAGTTAGTACAATCAGTATGGGCTTTTTCTACTAGCTTCTTTTCAATCCACTTTCTTTTCCACCAAGCATTTCATTTTTTTAGAACCTAAATTTCAAATGCTATTTTGAAGAAGTATGGAGTAAATGAATTTGGTAAGCTGTAGGACAGCTGCTTGCAGTGTGTACTGAATTATAACAGCGCCAAATCCCTTATGAAAACCAAGCCCCCCTTCCTCCTGCTTTATGGTATTGATACAGTCTCTCATTCCCTCATACTGTGCATTAATTGGAAGCCCTTCTTAGCCAAGGTCTGTATTGTCAATTATTGTGCGTGTTCCTCAAATGTGAAGGCAATGCAACGCTGATTCCAGTGGGTAGAGTATAACATCAGAGCAAAGGCTAGCTGCAAAGTTAGCAATCAGTTCTGGAAAATAAGCATCCAGTATACTCTGCATGGGGCTAGTGCTCTCCAGAAGACTACTCTAAGTCTCTATTGAGAACAAATAGGGCCAGCTTCTGGATGACTGAGCTGATAATGTAATGAAGCATTACATGCAGCACTGTAGGGAAGATCAAGGAAAGCAGCGGGAGGAGTGGGAGTTGCTTGCTATGAGGTAAGCCCAAGCTTATCACTCTTCCAGTTCCTTCTTTAATACATTCCAGTATGCCAGTATTGTCTCATATTATCTCACTCTTAATCCCAGCACAGCTCATGGGAGACTGAGTTAGGAGGGTCACTGTGAAGTCAGCCTTAGCTATAGTGGGACCTTGCCTGTACTCTTTCAATCAGACCTGCTGAATAAAAAGGCATTGCCACAATATATGTTAGAGATTTATTTCAGTAGTTGTTCACTTATTTGTTTAGGATTCCATTTGTGGGAAACCTCCCTTGGTAAAGGTGTGAATTCATTAATCATGCCTTCGGCTCCAAGTGTGACTCCCTGGACAGTGAATGTACTTCCCATTCCTTTCCATAGGGCTGTGGTCAGAGAGAGAGAGAGAGAGAGAGGGAGGGAGGGAGAGAGAGGGAGAGAATGGGCGCCCCAGGGCCTGCAGCCACTGCAAACAAACTCCAGATGCATGTGCCTCCTTGTGCATCTGGCTTATGTGGGTCCTGGGGAATGAAACCAGGGTCCTTTGGCTTTGCAGGTGAGCGCCTTAAATGGTCAGCCATCTCTCCAGCCCCACGGCTCTTTCTTAACATGTGCAGTTCACAGCTCACAGAGGAAATGACAGTATGAGGCTGGCAAATCCCTCAGGGAACACTGATGTATTTTCAGTACCATGATGAAAACTAGTAGGCCATGAAGAGAGGAGTTTTGTCAACTGCTTGCAGCTTACAGCTGTCATGGCCTGAATCAGTAACTACCTGCATTATCTTTGACCTTGAGAAGCCTCAGACTTGCCATACTGTGGTTCGTACAGCCATCTGTTTTCATGAGGCTGATGAAGGTGCTCTATGGCAGGGTCTTAACTTCTCTCCTAAAAGATTACCCCAGACTCTCAAGTCTACACCACATAAGAAAAGCATCTCCAACCTGCTAGCAGTGATTGAAAAGCAAGGTCAATGCCAATGGCCACTATACATCATCAAGAAAGGCTTTCAGGGCTGGAGGGATGGCTTAGCGATTAAGGCGTTTACCTGCAAAGCCAAAGGACCAGGTTCAATTCCCCAGGACCCACGTTAACCAAATGCACAAGGGGATGCATGCATCTGGAGTTTGTCTGCAGTGGCTGGAGACCCTGACGCACCTATTCTCTCTCTCTCCCTCTCTTTCTCTGTCAAATAAATAAAAATATTTTAAAAAAAAACAAGAAAGGCTTTCAGGTGGTGGGAGGGAACAGATATTAAAATCATTTTTTCTGAGGTAATCATCGTGTTTGTTCCAGAAAAGATTAAAATGAGCCATTCATTTCCTTTTATCTTCTCCATCCACCTCCTCCACAGCTTTTATAACATCCCAGCACAGAAACCATGCAGAGCTACCATAGACACAAACAACTAATGATTCAAATGCATGATCATGAACATGAAATCACTTATATTTTAAAATAAGATTCACCAGAATGAGTCATCACACAATCAACAGAGGTTACCATAGAGACTGTCAGCCATATTGTGCCCAGTTCTTATTATTCATTATCACTTGGTAATGCATGCGTTGCTATTATGTTCTTCCTAGAATAATAAAACATGCACACTAAACAGTCAGGCAATGCACTTCTATAAAATTTAGGTCACATTGCTGTTTAATTTGTGCTCTTGGGACAATGACATTTCAGCACACCAAGACCTCTGTGTTGACAGCACCATTGAGCATATTTCTTCTATAGCTACAGAGAAGGAGGAGGTCAAGGACAGAAATAGAAGTCAAGAGCAGGGCTGGGTGTGGTGGCGCACACCTTTAATTCCAGCACTAGGGAGGCAGAGGTAGGTGGATCTCCATGAGTTCAAGGCCACCCTGAGACTACATAGTGAATTCTAGGTTAGCCTGGACCAGAGAGAAACCCTACCATGAAAAACCAAAAAAACCAAAAAGTCAAAAGCATGGATTTCACTTCACCCATACACACTCCTTCTCTTTAAGCATGCTAGATAGAAGAAACAGATGGAAAATGCTAACTTCAGGTGAATTGTCTGTCATACATAAAGCACTATTTAGAGGACATTGATTAGCTCTGGAAATTGAAATATTCCTATTGAAATAGCTCTGATGCTGGCATCCAGTAATGCTTTAAAATTGCAAATGTTTCTTTGGGAAGCTATGCATTCAACAGAATTAATATGTGACTTTTTAAAGTTTTTTTTTCTCTTTTTTTTTTTTAATTTTTATTAGCATTTTCCATGATTATAAAAAAATATCCCATGGTAATTCCCTCCCTTCCCCACCCCCCACACTTTCCCCTTTGAAATTCCATTCTCCATCATATTACCTCCCCATCTCAATCATTGTACTTACATATATACAATATCAGCCTATTACAACTCTTTAAAGTTTTTAAAACTGTACTTCGGGGGGGGGGGGTGCTGGAGAGATGGCTTAGCAGGTAAGGTGCATGCCTGTGAAGCCTAAGGACCTAGGTTTGATTCTCCAGGTCCCACGTAAGCCAGATGCATATGGTGGTACATGCATCTGGAGTTCATCTGCAGTGGCTAGAGGCCCTGGTGTGCCCATTCTCCCTCCTTCCCTCTCTCTGTCTCTCCGTCTCTATTCCCCCCCCATCTTTCTCCTTCCTCTCTCTGTCTCTAATAAATAAATGAAAAAAATAAAATCTTTAAAAAATTGTACTTCAGGGCTGGGAATGTAGCTCAGTTAGCAGAGTGCTTACCTAGTGTGCACAAAGTCTTGGGTTCAGTCCCCAGTACTACATAAACTGGATGTGATGGTGCATGCCTGTAATCTCAGCACTTGGGAGATGAAGGTAGGAGGATTGAAAGTTTAAAGTCAGACTGGGGCAATGACTCACTGGTTAAAGGTGCTTATTTTGCAAGCCTGCTGACCAGAGTTCAGATTCCCAGCACCCACATAAAGGCAGATATAAAAAGTTGCCCATGGGTCTGTAATCTCCTCTGTGGCAATGGAAGGTACAGTCAGAAGAAGGCCTAAACAGTGACCTTGGGATGACTCAGAAGGCACCATGGTGCTGGGAAGAAGTGACAGGAGTGCTCAGCACTGCAATATCTCTATCACACCTTCCAAGGCTCAGGATCCATTGTGGAAGAGGTGGCGGAAAGAATGCAAGCGCCAAAGGAAGGGTAGGACTCCTTACAACGTGCTCCTCCAGACACAAAGTGGCCTGGATATCCGTGACCTCACAGTGCCTGACACTACCTACACAAAACCATCATAATAGGAGGAAAAGATTATGACATAAAAATAAAAGAGACTGATTGAGAGGGAAAGGGGATATGATGGAGAATGGAGTTTCAAAGGGGAAAGTGAGGGGAGGGAGGGAATTACCATGGGATATTGTTTACAATCATGGAAGTTGTTAATAAAAGAAAAAGAGTTGGGCGTGGTGGCACACACCTTTAATCCCAGCACTCGGGAAGCAGAGGTAGGAGGATCGCATGAGTTCGAGGCCACCCTGAGACTACGTAGAGAATTCCAGGTCAGCCTGAGCTAAAGTGAGACCCTACCTCGAAAAACCAAAAAAAAAAAAAAAAAGAAGAAGAAGAAGAAGAAGAAAAGAAGGAGAAGGAGGAGAAGGCTGCCTAAAGCTCACTGGCCAGCTAGTCTGATCTTCCCAGAGGCAGAAACAAGATGGAAAAAGAGGATCAACACGCTGAGGCTGTCCTCCGACTTCCACATGTGTGTCATGGCATTCTCACACTCATATTCACACACAACCACACACACACACACACACACACACACACACACCATACACAGTTTAAAAAAGTTCAAGATCATCCTCGGCTACTTAGAGAGTTTGAGGCTAGCCCCTAGAGACCCTGTCATGAAAAAATTGGAACTTCCAAGGCTGAAGGGCTCAGTGGTAGAGTACTTGCCTGGCATATGTAAGGCCCTGGATTTGATCCTAGGTACTGATAATAAAATAAATAAATAATCCCGGAATGGCATGTGTCTGTCATTTCAGCACCTGAGAGGTGGAGAGAGAAGGATCAGGAGTCCAAGGACTTCCTCAGCTATGCAGTAGCTTAAGGCCAGCTAGAGTACCCTGTCTAAAGAACTAAATATATAATAAATAGTAGACAAGTGTAGTAGTGCACGCCGTTGATCCCAGCACTTGGGAGGCAAAGGTAAGAGGATTGTTGTGAGTTTGAGACCACCCTGAGACGACATAGTGAATTCCAAGTCATCTTGGGCTAGAGTGGGACCCTACCTTGAAAACCATATATATGGAATAAAAATTATCTGGAAACTAAGACAAGAAGAACAAAAGTTCAAGGCTAACCTGTGCTACAGAACCATTTCTAGGCCAGTCCAGGCATGACCCTGTCTGAAAATTTAAAAAGCTAAAAAGGGCTGGAGATGCCAGGCGTGTTGGCTTAGACCTGTAATCCTGGCACATGGGGGAGGTGAGGCAGACGCAGTGTTACTAGTTTCAGGAAAGACTGTGCTACTCTGAGTAAGATCATCTCAAAAAAGACTCAGTGGTAGAGTGCTTGCCTACCATACACAAAGCTATAGGTTCAATTCCTACTACCACAGAATTAATATTTAAAAAAAAAATGGGGCTGGAGAGATGGCTTAGTGATTAAGGCACTTTCCTGCAAAGCCTAAGAACCCAGGTTCAATTCCCCAGGACCCACCTAAACCAGATGCACAAGGTGACACATGAGTCTGGAGTTCATTTGCAGTGGCTAGAGGCCCTGACATGTCCATTCTTTCTCTCTCTCTCTGCCTCTTTCTCTCTTTCAAATAAGTAAATAAATAAATAATTTGCTGGGCATGGTTTATAGAGGGAGTTCATGGTCATACTGGTCAATTTGGTAAAATTCCATATCAAAATCAAAAGTAAAGGGCTGGAGAGATAGCTTAGCAGTTAAGGTGCATACCTGCAAAGCCTAAGGATGCTGGTTCGAGTCTCCAGGTCCCACGTAAGCCAGGTGCACATGCATCTGGAGTTCATTTGCAGTGGCTAGAGGCCCTGGCACACCCATTCTCTCTCTCTCCCTCCCATCCCTCTAATAAATAAATAAAAATAAGATCTTTTTTTAAAAAATGAAAAGTTGGGCCAGAGGGATGGCTTAGCGGTTGTTTGCTTACAAAGCCAAAGGACGTTGGTTCGAATCTCTAGGACCCACATTAGTCACATGCACTAGGGGGGTGCATGCATCTGGAGTTTGTTTGTAGTGGCTGCAGGCCCTGGTGCACCCATTCTCTCTCTCTCCCTCTTTCTCTATCAAATAAATAACTAAATAATTTTTAAAAAGAAAAAAATCAGAAGTAAAATGAGGACTATGTATACAGCTCCGTGGTAGAGTGCTTACCAAGTATGCAAACCAGTGCTGCAATAAGTACTTTCTTTTGCTTGTGTGTAATGTGGGGTGTGTGTGTGTGTGGTGTGCACGTGAATGCATACATGTGCCCTTGCAACGTCTGTCCTGAGCACCCACCTGCAGTGGGGTAAACTCACCTATAGTGACTAGAGTGTAATGTTGGAAATAAAGGCCAAAGAACAATAGAAGAAGATGCCTAGCATTTTTCTTCAGCTTCTGCACATACACCATGTACACACACATACACCAAGATTGTGTGTGTGTGTGTGTGTGAGTGTGTGTGTGTGTGTGTGTGTGTGTGTGTTTAAAGGTAGGGTCTCACTGTAGCCCAGGTTGACCTCACTCTATAGTTCAGGCTGGCTTCAAAGTCATAGTGATCCTACCTCAGCCTCTTGAGTGGTGGGATTAAAGGAATGAGCCACCACTCCTGGCACCAAAATAATTTTATGTATTTATGAGAGAGAGAGAGAAAGAGGCAGATAGAGAGATAATGGGCATGCCAAGTGCTCTAGCCACTGCAAATGAACTCCAGAGGCATGTGCCACCTTGTGTATCTGGCTTACGTGGGTACTGGAGAACTGAATAGGGGTCCTTAGGCTTCTCAAGCCTAAGCAAGTGCCTTAACTGCTAAGCCATCTCTCCAGCCTGGGACTAGTATCTTTTTATTCTGTCCTAGGCCCCCAGTAAAGGCCTTGACATAGAGTAGGAGCCCTATAAATATCAGGTTTGTACCAATAAGCTTTTCTTGTACAAGTCTATATATTGTACTCTTAACACTGCCTTGGCATGTTCTCATCAGGGAGGTGAAGCCAGAGTTTGGACATTGATAGGCAGCACAAACTCATTTTGGGACATTTTCATTATACTTCTGGTATTGTTACATACTAGAAGGAACATGTTGTAGGCTGAATATGTTAAAATCCTGCCCTTTTTTTAAACAATATTTTATTTACTCAGTAAAAAATATTTATTTTTATTTATTTGACAAAGAGAGAGAATGGGCATGCCAGGGCTTCCAGCCACTGTAAACAAACTCCAGACGTATGCACCCCTTTGTGCATCTGGCTAATGTGGGTCCTGGAGAATCAAACCTGGGTCCTTTGGCTTTGCAGGAAAATGCCTTAACTGCTAAGCCATCCCTCCAGCCCATTATTTACTTGTTTATTTGATAGCAAGAGAGCATGTGCAAGAGAGAGAGAGGGTGGGGGAAGAAGCAGATAGAGGGAAACAGAGAATGGGCACGCTAGGGCCTCTAGCCACTGCAAATGAACCCTAGATGCATGCCCTCCCTTGTGCATCTGTTTTACATGGGTCCTGGGGAAACGAACCAGGGTCCTTAGGCTTCTCAGGCAAATGCCTTACCACTAAACCATTTCCCTAGCCTCAAATGCTGCCCTTAACCTGTGAATGTGACTTTATTTGGGAATAGGGTCCTTGCAGATGCACACAAGGTTCAAGATGAGGTCATACTTGATTAGTGTGAGCCCAGCATCCAGTAATTAGGGTCCTTACAAGGAAGGAGAGCTGACTATGGTGGTGTACACTTGCAATCCCAGTCACTGAGAAGGATGGCAAGTTCTAAACCAGTTTTGGAGACTTATTAAGACTCTGTCTCAAAATAAAATTAAAAGGGACTTGCCTAGCATATGCAAGGCCCTGGATTCAATTCCCAGCACCAGAAGGAGTAGCCAAAAAGGAGAGATTTGAATATAATGAGACACAGGTAGGCACATGGCCGTATGGAGATTAAAGGTTTAGAGAGTGGTCACTACTACATGAACTCTAATTCTTCAAAAGTTACAACAGGGGGATGGAGAGATGGCTTAGCGGTTAAGCACTTGCCTGTGAAGCCTAAGGACCCCAGTTCGAGGCTCGGTTCCCCAGGTCCCACGTTAGCCATATGCACAAGGGGGTGCACGTGTCTGGAGTTCGTTTGCAGTGGCTGGAGGCCCTGGCGCGCCCATTCTCTCTCTGTCTCGTTTTGTCTCTATCTGTTGCTCTCAAACAAATAAATAAAAATAAACAACAACAACAACAAAAAAGTTACAGCAAACCAGTTGAAAATGTTCGGAAAATCTCTCAAATACCAGAAAGTAACTCAATGGCCCCTAGCTATCAAATGAAAATACACTGTATTATTTAATTTGTTTATATTTACAGTGTGGCTATGTAGTCCAACCTGCTTCGACTTCCTAAGTGCTGAGATTACAAGTTGAGTACCATGCACGTGGACGTATTCGTGTTTGTTGTGTGGGCACATGTGTGTATGTGTGTGTGTGTGTACATGTGTAGGTGTGTATGGAAGCCAAAGGACAACCTTGGGTGTCATCCTCAGGAATATAAAGAAAGTTTTTTTTAAAAAAAAACTTTGTTTAGCCGGGCGTGGTGGCGCACGCCTTTAATCCCAGCACTTGGGAGGCAGAGGTAGGAGGATCGCCATGAGTTCAAGGCCATCCTGAGACTACATAGTGAATTCCAGGTCAGCCTGGGTTAGAGTGACACCCTACCTCAAAAAACCAAAAAAAAAAAAATTGTTTGTTTTTATTTATTTATTTGAGAGCAACAAAGAGGTAGAGAGAGAGAGAGAGAGAGAGAGAGAGAGAGAGAGAGAGAGGGAGAGAATGGGCACGCTAGGGCCTCCAGCCACTGCAAACAAACTCCAGATGAGTGCGCCCCCTCATGCATCTGGCTAACATGGGTCTTGGGGAGTCAAGCCTCAAACTGGGGTCCTTAGGCTTCACAGGCAAGTGTTTAACTGCTAAGCCATCTCTCCAGCCCCCTCCCCAAATAAGTTTTTAATGTGAACCAAGGACTGATTCTAGGTTGAGACAAGGAGCTACAGAAAGCCAGCCTTGTTAAACTGCCTCTTTTCCAACTTAATCCCAGTACTGCTAGTAAAGTAGTAATCCCACTAAACTGGTAAATGCATTGCTTTACCATCCCACGATGGAGTGTCATTCACTGAGCTGTTCACAAGTACCAGGATAGCATCAGTCCCACAGCGCACAGTGGGGAGGGGTAGAGCCAAGGGATGAGATGACCTAACATAACTGATTTTTAGAAAGAAGGTTGCAGCCGGGCGTGGTGGTGCACGCCTTTAATCCCAGCACTCGGGAGGCAGAGGTAGGAGGATCGCCATGAGTTCAAGGCCACCCTGAGACTCCATAGTGAATTCCAGGTCAGTCTGGGCCAGAGTGAGACCCTACCTCGAAAAACCAAAAAAAAAAAAAAAAAAGAAAGAAGGTTGCCTCATACTAAGTTGGGTATTTGAGTGAGTGAGAGAGAGAGAGAGAGAGGGTGTATTCTCTATTCTATGTCATCAATCCATGTATCTATTCTTTTCTTTTGTTTGTTTGGTTTGGTTTTTCAAGGTAGGGTCTCACTCTAGCTCAGGCTGACCAGGAATTCACTATGGAGTCTCAGGGTGGCCTCAAACTCACAACAATCCTCCTACCTCTGCCTCCCATTGCTAGGATTAAAGGTGTGCACCACTATGCCCGGCTCTATTCTGTTTTAATATTCTATTTATTTATTTTTTTATTTGAAAACGAGAGAAAGAGGTAGATAGAGAATGAGAGTGCCAATTCGTTGCAAATGAGCTCCATACTTGTGCACCACCTTGTGCATCTGGCTTTGTGTGGGTAGTGAAGAATCAAACCTGTGTCCTTCGGTTTTGCTGGCAAGCACCTTAGCCACTAAGCCATCTCTCCAGCCCTGTGTGTCTATTCTTATGCCAGTACTGTGTAGGTCTTTATTTATTTACTTGAGAGACAGAGGAAAAAAAAGAAGCAGAGAGAGAGAGAGAATGGGTGCACCAGGGCTTCCAGCCACTGCAAACGAACTCCGGATGCATGTGCAACTATGTGCATCTGGCTTATGTGTATATTGGGGAATCTGGTCCCCAGGCTTTGCAAGCAAGCACCTTAACTGCTAAGCCATCTCTCCAGGCTTATGCAGGTCTTTTAAACATATTTTTATTGGGCTTCAGGTTTAGTTCCCCAGGACCCATGTAAACCAGATGCAAAAGGTGGCATAAGCACCTGGAGTGTACAGTGGCTAGAGGTCCTGACATACCCATTCTCTTTCTGTTTCTTTCTCTGCCTGTCTAATAAAGAAAAAAAATTTTTTTCCAACATAAGGTCTTACTCTAGCCTAGGCTGACCTGGAATTAACTCTATATTCTCAGGGTGGCCTCGAACTCACGGTGATCCTCTTACCTCTGCCTCCCAAGTGCTGGGACTAAAGGCATGCACCACCACACCTGGCTAAGATAATATTTTAAAAAATATTTATCAGAGAGACTGGATATAGGCATTCCAGGACTTTCTGTCACTGCAAACAAACTCCAGACACATATGCTGGTTTCCATGGGTACTGGGGAGTTGAATCTGGGCCATCAGGTCTTGCAAACAAGTGCCTTTAACCACTGACCCATCTCTCCATCCCCCTATTATTCAGGTCTTGTGTAGGTAGTGTCCATCACTGTGAGGTCAGGAATACCAAGGTCACTTCTTTTTTTAAAAAAATTATTTATTTATTTATTTGAGAGCGACAGACTCAGAGAGAGAGACAGATAGAGGGAGAGAGAATGGGTGCGCCAGGGCTTCCAGCCTCTGCAAACGAACTCCAGACGCGTGCGCCCCCTTGTGCATCTGGCTAACGTGGGACCTGGGGAACCGAGTCTCGAACCGGGATCCTTAGGCTTCACAGGCAAGCACTTAACCGCTAAGCCATCTCTCCAGCCCCAAGGTCACTTCTTGAGCACTGCTGTTGTTGTTGTTGTTGTTGTTTTTCTTCCTGAGGATAGTTTTTTTAATTAATTAATTTTTTGTTTTGTTTTGTTTTTGCTTTTCAAGGTAGGGTCTCACCCTAGCCCAGGTTGACCTGGAATTTGCTATGTAGTCTCAGGGTGGCCTTGAACTCATGGCGATCCTCCTACCTCTGCCTCCCGAGTGCTGGGATTAAAGGCGTGCACCACCACACCCAGCTTAATTAATTTCTTTTTTTTAAATTATTATTTATTTATTTGAGAGTGACAGACACAGAAAGACAGATAGAGGAAGAGAGAGAGAGAATGGGCGCGCCAGGGCTTCCAGCCTCTGCAAACGAACTCCAGACGCGTGCGCCCCCTTGTGCATCTGGCTAACGTGGGACCTGGGGAACCGAGCCTCGAACCAGGGTCCTTAGGCTTCACAGGCAAGCGCTTAACCGCTAAGCCATCTCTCCAGCCCAATTAATTTCTTTTTTATTGGCAACTTTCATGATTGTAAATAACATCCCATGGTAATTCCTTCCCTCCCCCCACCTTGCTGAGGATAGTTTTGACTATCTAGAGTCTTTTGTGCTTCCAGATAAAAATTTTAAGATTGGGGCTGGAGAGATGGCTTAGTGGTTAAGCGCTTGCCTGTGAAGCCTAAGGACCCCGGTTCAAGGCTCGATTCTCCAGGACCCACATTAGCCAGATGCACAAGGGGGCACACGCGTCTGGAGTTCATTTGCAGTGGTTGGAAGCCCTGGCGCACCCGTTCTCTCCCTCTCTCTATCTGCCTCTGTCTCTGTCACTCTCAATAAATAAAAATGAACAAAAAATTTAAAAAAAATTAAGATTGTTTTTCTCTATTTCTGTGAAAAATGGTACTGGAATTTTGATTGGGATTGTATTGAATCTATGTATTGCTTTTGCTAGAATGGCCATGATTACATTAATTCTTACAATCATGAGCATATGAAACCTTTCCATCTTCTGGTGTCTTACTCAATTTCTTTCTCATGTTTTAAAGTTTTCATTGTAAAAGTTATTCTTTTTTATTTATTTGTGTGACAGAGAGCCAGAGAGAGAAAGTGAAGATGGGCACAGCAGGGCCTCTTGCCTGTGAACACTAACTCTAGATGTGCCACTCTGCACATCTGGCTTTATGTGAGTACTGGAGACTCAAACTCAGGTCAGAAGGTTTTACAAGTAAGCACCTTTAGCTGCTGAGCCATCTCCCCAGCCTAAGGAAGTTATTTTAAATTTTAAATCCCTGAAACCCAAGCACAGAAAGGCTGAGGCAGGAATAGTGTTGGGAGTTCAAGGCTATATGACACTGGTTAGAGTCTGCCCCAACCCCCCCCCCCCCCGACAAATAAAGACTAGTTGTGGCATCTGGATATAAGCTACCAACTGTTGGGGAGCAGACTCTAACCAGTGTCATGTAGAAATTTTCTCTGAATTGCAGCATTCCTTTCTGGGGGGAGGAATGAGGTTCAGGAGAATCTTGTCAAGTTGGGGGGACAGGTTATAAGGTTCCTCCCTAAGGTTATGTAAAGGGTAAGTAACTTCTTCCGGAGATACTCTAACCAGCAAAGATGCCTGCAGGTTGTACAGCGTTCTCCAGAGATGCAGCTTTCCTGAATCTTCGTCCCTGCTAGGATGGGCTTTTCAGTGATTCAGCTGCTCTCGACCACCCCTGCTCTTGTTTGTTTATTTATTTAAGAGAAAGAGAAAGCAAATGGGTGTGCCAGGCCCTCCAGCCACTGTAAATGAACTCCAGACACATGCACCACCTCGTGTACCCGGCTAACTTAGGTACTGTGAAATCGAACCTGGGTCTTCAGGCTTTGCAAGCAAATGCCTTAACCGTGAATCCATCTCTCCAGCCCCCAACCCTGCTTTTGCAAGCAACTCATCAACCCTGTTCTGTAAGTAGCTCCAATAAACTAATTGGTTCACCAAAAGTGGTTTTGGTGAAATCGTGCTTTGGTCTGTTGTGTGTGCCCTATCTGGGGTGAATAGACATGTGTTTGTGTCTCCCCAGGGGAAAAGTTCTATAGGATACTTGGCATTTGACCAGAATGTGACAATATCAAAATAGAAGCGGGACTACTTGGAAAGAAGGGGTTAGGTGGAAAGAGGCTAGAGATAGGGAGACGAACGAAAGTAATGGCCTGATACGGAAAACTTAAAACAGGGGTAGTCATGAGCCCTAGGGGTGTAGCGTCTGCTGATGTCTGGATTATATAGTGTATATACTATGCTTATCAAACTGCCCAGTAAGCACTTCTCTTAATATTCATACCCTTATATTAATGATACTCTCACTTTTGGTAGAGAATCTTCTCTTTTCAGATGGCAGTGACCTTGGGATGACTCAGAAGGTATCATGGTGCTGGAAAGAAGTGACTGGAGTACTGAGTAACATCTCGATCACGCCTTCCAAGGCTCAGGGTCTAATGCGGAAGAGGTGGCGGAAAGAATGTAAGAGCCAAAGGAAGGGTAGGACTCCTTACAATGTGTTCCCTCCATACATAAAATGGCCTGGATATCCATGACCTCACAGTGCCTGACACTACCTACACAAGACCATCATGAGAGGAGGAAAAGATCATGGCATCAAAATAAAGGAGACTGATTGAGATGGGAAGGGGATATGATGGAGAATGGAATTTCAAAGGGGAAAGTGGGGGGAAGGAGGGTACTACCATGGGATACTTTTTTCTAATCATGGAAGACGTTAATAAAAATTGAGGGGAAAAAAAGAAAGTAATGGAAGGAATTATGGTCAAAATGCATTGTGCTTACATGTGAAAACTGTCAATGAAAAAAGTTTTAATGGCTGGGGAGATGGCTCAGCAGTTAAAGGCACTTGCTTACAAAGCCTCTGATCCAGGTGAAATTCCCCAGCCAAGTAAAGCTGGATGGGCATTTGTTTGCAGTGACAAGAGACCCTGGCACAAAATGCATGCACACACACACACAGAAATAATTTTTTTGTTGTTGTTTTTTGAGGTAGGGTCACACTCTAGCCCAGGCTGACCTGGAATTCACTATGGAGTCTCAGGATGGCCTCAAACTCACAGTGCTCCTCCTACCTCTGCCTCCCGAGTGCTGGGATTAAAGGCGTGCGCCACCACGCCCAGCACAAATAATTAAGTGAAAGCATTTTTTAATTTTATTTATTCTGAAAGGGAGAGAGAGAAAGGCTCAGAGAGAGAGAAGGAGAGAGAGAGAGAGAGAGAGAATGGATATACCAGGGCCTTCACCTGCTATGAACTCCAGACATTGCTCGTATGAGACATTGCACACTTGCATCACTGCAGCTGGCTTACTTGGGACCTGGAGATTTGAACAGTAGTTCTTAGGCTTTGCAGGCAAATGCCTTAACCACTAAGCCATCTCTCCAGCCCACAAATTTTTTTAAAGTACTTTGAAGGTAGCATCTATCACACAGCTGGTGGCCACTAAACACTTTTAGCATATATCACGCCTGATATTCAGTAAGCACACAGAACAAAGACCTAAAACTAGTATTTAGCAAATACAGAGTGGAAATAAAAACCCACACTGCTGCATGAGATACAGACTGCAGCTTTATATATATAACACACAGCAGAAGGTACAGGATCTCCATAAGAAAATACACTCTGTGTCCAGGTTAACCCCCATCACCAGCCACTAAGAACACTCCAGAATGAGGAAAGAAGGGAGGGGGCACTATAAATAGGACTAGGAGGGGAAGTCACTGATGTACGGGCACACATAGGCAGGGGCACACTGCCAGGGGCACAGAGCCTCTTCTTCCCAGGAAAGCAATGCAGCAGCACAGAAGAACAGTAGCCACAGACTAAGCCTGCAATGCCTTGAGGAGGGCCATGGAACATAGGTAAGGTAGTGGGGTAGATCTCAGGAGGGGCAGAGGGACTTCCTTCCCTGTAGCAGATCCCAGGGCCACTCAGTTAACATCCATGAACTCGGGGTTGGATGGGGAACTGGAGGCAGGAGAGACTGGGGGGCCCGATGAGCCAGGCTGAGCCTGGCGGCGTCCTACATCCTGGCGCTGGTAGAACAGGACATAGGCGGCCTTGGACTGTAGGAAGAGGACACAGGTCAGTGTAGATGTCAGGAAAGGAAAAGCAGACAGGAGAATGGGAGAAGGGAAGAATGAAGCTGTACCTCAATCTGATTCTCATTCACAGGTGAGACAGTATTGTCATCAAAGTAGTGCCACTGGCCACTGTCCTTGTTGCAGGCAAATGTTGTGTCTAAAAGGAACAGGAAGTCATTCTTACCCCCCCCCCCCCGGCCCTCCCAAGTGTCCACATCCACTCTTCTGCTCCTCCTGCCCTGATAATATTGCCATTGGCTTACATACCTAGTCATTCACTTGGGACATCCTGACCCCCAATCCAGATCCCCCCCCCCAGGGCATGCCCCTGCCCACAGCTTCGCACATACAATGTCCATCACGCATGCCCCCATAATGGTTGGAAACTGCGATGAGATCATATTTATATAATTCAGGAGCCGACTCGTTCTGAGGTTTGATGACAAACTCGGAGAAGTCCAGATCCCTGTGGATTGGGGAGACAGTTAATACTGCTGGGCTCTACCTGCCCCTTCCTATCATCCTTAGCCATTCTCCCCAAGGCTCCTGACCGAATAGGAAACTGCACCAGGGTGTCCAGCTTCTCACGAGAAAATTTGGAAAAGGAGAAGCGCTTCAGGTGGATAATAAGAACTTCAGGCAGCATCCACAGATCCAGTTTCTTGGTGGCCAGCTGGTGCTGCTTACAGCAGGAGCAGTACCTACAGGCAGAGCCCAAGTCAGGAAGGGATACTTTCTGAGTACCTGTCTATGCCTTGGGCAGTGTGGCCTTACCTGCCCATGTAGCCACAGTGATGCCCTTCACTCTTTTCTCCTCTCCCATCCTCTCTCAGACAGGCTTGGGACTCACTATGTAATCTAGACTGGCCTCAAACTTGTAATCCTCCTGCCCCAGTCTCCCTATGGTGGTGGGTAGCTGCTTTTTTTTGAGGTATGGTTTCACTCTAGCCCAGGCTAACCTGGAATTCACTATGTAGTCTCAGGGTGGCCTCAAACTCATGGTGATCCTCCTACCTCTGCCTCCCGAGTGCTGGGATTAAAGGTGTGCACCACCACTCCTGGCTTACTACTTTTCTTTTTTGAGACAGGATCTTACTATATAGCTCAGGCTGTCTTCAAACTAGGAATTCTCTTGTCTCTGCCTACCAGGGTACAGATTGTAAGCATGTATCACTTGCTTTCCATTTTCCTGGTATTCTCATTTGTTCTTGTTTATATTGCTGCTAAATAAAGGCTTTGAGATGGACATATGTGCTAGGGATGGTGGACAGTGTGGCACCGTAGACGTATACTTGGATAGGCAGCAGGTGCCCAGGAAGGAGTGCTACCCAATGGTCTCTCCTGGCCATGCTGGGCCCTCACCAGGGGTTCTCCTTCTCTAGGGTTTCCACAGTTGTGAAGAGCTTGATGCACTCCTGCAGCTGCACTGGGGTCTTCTTTATCATGTAGCCCACACAGTCATGTTTCACATAGCCCTGGGGGAGGGAGGTAAGTCCAGAGGGAAGAAGGTAGAGAAAAATAGGGTACAGCATGAAGTCACAGACCAAGTAGATCAGAGCCCCAGACCCTGGAGGCTCCCTGGGGGTATGCTGGTGCCAAGGCTAGGTTGAGCCTGGACCTGGATCTCTAGGCTCTATTCCCAGCTAGAGTCAAGGGGAAAATATACAAAGGGTTAAGAAGTGTGAGCTACAAGGGCTCCCCCCTTCCTGGGGTCCCATTTCCATTTACCTCAGCTTCTGCTTCATCATAGTAGCGCCTCTTCATCTCTGGCTCCCAGTCCATGGCGATGTATGGCTGGGCTGGGGGTGCAGGGGAGGTGGTCATGGCTCCTATTGCTAGGAAATCCTGCTTCCTGCTACCCACCTTCCCAAATGGATTTCTAACCAATGGACATACTTTGTACTTCTTCAGGGGAGGTGGTACGGTCACTGGTCCCATTGGAGTTCACCGTCTGCAGGGTGAACAGTTGCTTGCGACGTCGCCTTGGGGGCCAGTGAGATGTACGAAGGCAGTTGTCTAGAAGGAATGGGCATCTCCTAGTGGCCCCGGAACTGGGCCCAGCCTGCTCCTGTTCTGAGTCTTGGGGGCTGATCCTATTGGAAGGTCCAGGCATTTCCTCTTTCTCTTCATCACTGCTGCTGTCTTCATCATCCTCCTCGCCTTCTCCTAGGATGGGATGATGTCAGGGATAGAAAAGTGTGAACTCCAGTGAACTGAGAACATCCAAAGGAACCCTGTGTGGGTTGTATCTATCCCCAGCATCTCCCCACTGCCCCTCAGTTCTGTGCCCCTACCAAGACCATGGGATATATACCCTCATCCTTGTTGACACTCTCTCTTACCTTTCTCTTCCCCATCGTCTTCATCTGAGGTGGGTTTGGTCACGTAGCGTCTGTGACAGAGCAGAAGAGACTCCCAAGACAGGGGCACAAGAACAGTGGGGGCAAACCCCAGGGTTTTATTTTGGTGATTATGGATGGAAAGGCAGGGCTACATCCCCACATAAATAAGATTCTATTGTAAAAGTCTTTTTAATTATTTATTTATGCACACACACGTGTATGAGCATGCCAGGGTCTTTTGCCACTACAAATGAATGTCAGATACATGTGCCACTTTTGCAGGGGGGAGGTAGTTTGGCTTTACCTGGGTGGCTAGGGAACTGAACTCAGGCCAGTGTTGTCTTTTAACTATTGAGCCATCTCCCCAATACCAAGGTTTTATTTTAGGATTGAACTACATCCCCAGCACTGTTTTGAATTTTTTAAATTTTCAGACAGTGTTTTTTATTAAGTTGCTCAGGCTGGTCTTGAACTTATTATCCTCTTGTGTCAACCTCCCAAGTAGCTGGGATTATAGGCATGCACCAGCATATCCAGATACATAGGAACATTAATCATGAATTTGGAAGATGTTGAAGTAATGACATAAATGCATGAAGAGGCTGAAGATGCCAGCAGTGATCTGAATTTAGAATTCATGTGCCAGCCAGGAGTATGGATTTTAAGTCTAATAAACCAGTCTACCAGACATTCAACCAGCTGTGAACTACATCAGGGAAGCCTTAGAGGGATGGACTTGGGTGTCAAATTAAGGAGAGATTAATCTAGACAATGTATTTCTTTGTTCACCATGGTATAGACTCTACATTTTTTTTAAAAAAATATTTTATTTTTATTTATTTATTTGACAGAGAAAGAGGGAGGGAGAGAAAGAATGGGTGCACCAGGGCCACCAGCCACTACAAACAAACTCCAAATGCACGCACCCTCTTATGCATCTGGCTAACGTGGGTCCTGGGGAATTGAACCCAGGTCCTTTGGCTTTGCAGGCAAATACCTTAACCTCTAAGCCATCCCTCCAGCCCCTAGACTCTACATTTTTAAATAACATTTTTATTTATTTGCAAGGGGAAAGAGAAAAAAAAGAGAGAAAGAGAGACAGACAGAGAGACTCTTGCCACTGCAAATGAACTCCAGATGCATGCACCACTTTGTGCATCTGGCTGTCAGATTTTGTAAGCAAGCGCCCTTAACCACTGAGCTATCTTTCCAGCCCAGCTCTAGTTTTTCACTATCAGTAAAAACACATTCAAGTCTCTCTAAAGAGACAAATGCATGAAGCTATCTCTACTTGGCCCATCTTGTTCACCTTTGTATTTCTAGTACCCTAAGAGAAGCAATAGCAAAGCCAAAGGTTTAAAGAAAGAAAACATTCTGCAAGTTCTTTTATAGCCATGTTAAATGGGAACTGTCTTTTGAGTGTGCCAAAAGGCAGCTGGACACCCAGGTCTGAGTATAGACTACACCTCTCCCAATCCTGGAAAGTGGATACTTACGAAAGCCGGTACATCAGGATGTTATACAGGCCCTCCCAGGAGAATCGGTCCCGGGGCACCGACACCAGGAGAGGGTGCCCAAAAAGTATCAGACCATAGTAGGAATTGTTGAAGTCTCGTGTTGGGGTACGCTCCCGCAGGTAGACAGGAACCACAATGTCATCTCTTGAACCCTCAATGGGTTCAATCCGGCCAGACACTTCATATCTGTAGGGAATGAACATCAAACCACTCTTTAAAAAATGGAGCTAGACGTGGTGGCACGTGTCTTTAATCTCAGCACTAGACCCTTTTAAAACTGGTGCACATGTATATATGTAGACACCTACCTGCACCCTGTGCATACATATGTAGAAGCCAGTCAGTGGAGGGTGTGGGGTGTCCTCCTTTATTGCTCTTCCACCTTACTTCCTTAATATGGGATCTCAATGAACCTGGAGTTGCTGTATTTATTTATTTATTTAATTTTGTTTCGAGATAGGGCCTCATTCTAGTTCAGGCTGACTTGGAATTCACTATGTAGTCTCTGGGTGGCCTCGAACTCATTGCAATTCTCCTACCCCTGCCTCCCGAGTTCTGGGATTAAAGGCGTGCCCCACCACCCCTGGCAGGAGTTGCCATTTTTGAGTCAGACTGGCTGACCAGTGAACCCCAGTGATTCTTCTGTCTCTATCCCCTTCAGAAGTGGGATTAGAGGTGTGCATGGCCACATCTGTCTTTTTACATTGGTACTGGGAATCAAACTCAGGTCCTCATGCTGTGCTACAAACGCTCTTACCTGATAAGCCACCTCCCCAGCCCCGTTAGGTTACTCTTGATCAGGACATGCCAAGAAAGTTTCACTGACTCTGTCCCACTTGCTCCATGTACTCATCTTTCAGCTCAAAAACAGTATGAAAAGGGTCGAGGGCTGGAGAGATAGCTCAGTGGTTAAGGTGCTTGCCAACAAACCAGGTTCAACTTCCCAGTACCCATGTAAAGCCAGATGCAAAAGGTGGCATATGCATCTGGAGTTCGTTTGCAGTAGCTAGAGACCCTGGCATGCCCATTCTCTCTCTTCTCTATCTATCTGCTTCTTTCTTTCATAAATAAATACAATATTTTTTTAAAAAAAGGTCTAAGCCAGGTGTCCAGGCATGGTGGTGTACACCTTTAATCCCAGCACTTGGGAAGCAGAGGTAGGAGGATTGCCGTGAGTTCGAGGCCACCCTGAGACTACATAGTGAATTCCAGGTCAGCCTGAGCTACAGTGAAACCCTACCTGGAAAAAAAAAATGAAAGAAAGAAAGGTCTAAAAGGTGATTTCATGAAATATTTTCTACTTTATAGAGCGCAGGGGCGGGGGTTCAATAAAAACTTTTAGGGCTGGAGAAATGATTTAGCGGTTAAGACACTTGCCTATAAAGCCAAAGGACTTAGGTTCTATTCCCAAGGACCCACATAAGTCAGATGCACAAGGTGGCACATGCTTCTGGAGTTCACTTGCTGTTACTAGAGGCCCTTGGTGTGCCCATTCTCTCTACTGCTTTTCTCTCACACTGCTTCTTTCTTTCTCTCTCACTGTTTTGTTTGTTTATCAAGGTAGGGTCTCCCTCTAGCCCAGGTTGATCTGGAATTCACTATGTAGTCTCAGGGTGGCCTCGAACTCATGGCAATCCTCCTACCTCTGCCTCCCGAGTGCTGGGATTAAAGACATGTACCACCATACCTGGCTCTCTTTCTCTCTCTTTAAATATATAAATTAAAATAAAACATTAAAAAAAACCTTTTAGCAGAGCACGGTGGCACATGCCTTTAATTTTTATTTAAGGGAGGCTGCAGTAGGAGGAGTTTGAGGCTAGCCTGGAGCCACACAGTGGGTTCCAGGTCAGCCTTGGCTACAGTGAGACCCTGTCTCAAGGGAAAAAAAAAGAGGCTGGGGGTGGTTGTACATGCCTTTAATCCCAGAACCAGAGAGGCAGGAACAGGAGGATCACTGTGAGTTCAAAGCCAGCCTGGGACTACAGACCGAGTTCCAGGTTAGACTGGGCTAGAGTGAGACACTACCTCAGAAAACAAAGAAAGGAAGGAAGGAAGGAAGGAAGGCAGGCAGGCAGGCAGGCAGGCAGGCAGGCAGGAAGGAAGGAAGGAAGGAAGGAAGGAAGGAAGGAAGTTAAGAGGCATATATATCATATTGAGGGGTATAGCTCAGTGTTAGAGATGGTTTAACGGTTAATGCTCTTGCCTGCAAAGCCAAAGGACCCAGGTTCAACTTCCCAGGACCCACATAAACCAGATGCACAAGGTGGTGCATATGACTGGAGTTAATTTGCAGTGGCTAGAAGGCTTGTCACACCCATTCTCTCCCCTTCCCTCTCTGCCTCTTTCTCCCTTAAATAAAAATTAAAAAAATAAAAATAAAAACACTTGTCCAGCAAGGCAAAAAAGGAAGCCGATCAACTTCTTTAAAACCACTACCATTCCTTCCCTTGGTCTCCTTACTCACGCGAAAATATCATCACGGTCCAAGATGCCACTTAGAGGGTCTTCCAGCTGGTAAAGCTTATAGAATCGGTGACTAAAGACATCAGCCACTATCATCTGTGAATAAGATGCAGGGTAGGGAGACTGGTCACTTTGCAAGGCTTCCTCAAGCCCTTCTTCCTCCAAATCCTACCCACCCAGTCTTTCCCTGTAAAGTCTCACCTTGTCTGGTGCAACACCTGTGTGCTTGGACAGAGCCACACACAAATCTGAGATATTGCCTTTCTTGGGGACCACAACCCGGTGCTGAGAGAGAAGTAACATTCATGAAAGATCAAAGGGGCTTAAGTTAATGCAAAAAGCCTTGCAGTATGGGTAATCGGAAAACTAACTGTATGTCCCTCCTTGTGTTCCTATACACTCACCTGCTCTGGTTTGCGGCGTGGATCCATGGGGACAAAGAAGACCTCCAAGACCCTCTTGTGATAGACTGGCAGTGGGACACTGAGGTAGCAGAAGGGGTCGAAGGTCACAGACACATTGCCACAATCAGGACACACGAGCGTGGATTTGAAGAGGCCATGAAAAGTGTCCACAATCACGGAATCATTTCGTCGTTTGTGGTTCTGCCAGGCCTCCTGAGCCACCTCCTGTTGGTAAGTGTCATGGTGGATGAGGGGTTTGCCCAGGACAAGAGGAAAGGTTTGGGGATGGACTCATACATGCTCAGGGTAAGAACTTGTTAAAGTCCAGTAGTAAAATACAAGCTAGAGTTCTGTGGAACCCATGTCAATTGTCAAAGCCAGGGCTTATGTGTGGCAGGATCCTAGTGGTTATTATTAACTCTGAGGTGAGTGTGGGACAAATGTGGTATAAGAAAGAGTGAAGGGTACGACTGAGGTTGGAGCTGAGGTCAGGGTAGGAGAACTTATAAAGTAGGCCAGAGAAGCTAGAGATTCCCTAAGGCAACAGATGTAGTACTATACCAGGCTTTCCAGCACAGGGACTTTTAGTCTACCTGATCTGGCCGTCCAGCAGCATTGCACAGCTCAACATATTCCTTCTTCTTCACTCGGTTGAGGTCCTCGTGCAGCCCATCCAGGAGGAATGACAAGAGCTCCTGGGAATCATGCTGCTGGTAGCCCAGAAACTGGGATGCAAAATGGCCAACCTTGTTCTGAGAAGATGGGCAGAGCCGTACAGTGAGTGGGAGCTAGGAGAAGCAAGAGGAGTGGGGGTGGGGATCCACTGGATGGAGTCATACCTTGAACACACTTGGAACGATAGAGCGGTGGTAGCCAGACCATGCCTGCTTCACCAGATCTGCATAAGCCTCAGCAAGTTCACCCTTCATGCCCAAGGGGTTCCGGAAGTTGAGCTCCTCCAGGTAGCGGTTGTTGAGGAAATACTCTGTGAGCTGTGGTACATTGCTGAGGCACTGTGGGGTTAGGGCCCAGTGAAAGAGGCAGAGGAGAGGTGAGGTGTTCCAAGTGAGGACAGCAAAGGAAGTAAGGAGGGAAGGAAGAGAGGGAAATGGGAGAACAGGGAAGGGTTGGTAGAGAGAATGGAGAAGAGTCAGGGAGAGATATTAATATTTCTGGAGAAGAAAAAAATGTAGTGACAAGGAAAGAAGGGGAAATAGGGAGCAAGTGGAGGGAGAAGGTGTTGATACTTCAGGAGTGAACGTGGGCGGATCAAATCACTCATGGAGCCTTGGCTTTCAACCCTGTTCCCTTGTGCTGCTGTTGTTGTCCCCCACCATCCCCTAGGGACCAATCCCTAGCTCTTAAAGCCCACCCCTGTGCCTGTGCCAGACATAGTTCTAATGGCCCAACCTGTAGGGCCGAGTTCATGAAGCACGTGTTGCCCAGATTGGTAAGGCCACAGATGCCCGGCTGGCCCTGGAAGTCCTCATCCTCTTCCGACATGTTGTTCCTGGGGTTGGATGAGAAACCCTATCAGCTGAGGACCTACTACACTTGGGTGCACTGTACTCGTAGGTTCAGTCTGTCTACTGTGGGATGCCCCCACTCTGCACGACACCCCAAGGGCTCACATGCCACACAGCTGGGCGCTGGGCCAAGTGCCATCTTTGTTTCGGGTCTCCATGATGACCAACTGCGTTTGGAGGTGGAGAAAGGAGAGAAAGAAAGCATTAAGATCAGGAGCACCCAGTCCTTTCTCAGCCTGATCACTGCCAGGTGAGTCCATCTGCCAGGACACCAGTACAGGAAAGCCCTTCCCATTGTTACCTGTCCAGTCTCAAGGGAGGCATCAAGCAGTGATATGTGTGTGTTATACAACCGATCCAAAGAACCCTCTGAGGTCTTGATCCAGAGGCGTGTATCTTCCTGGGGCTCCACTAGAAACTGCTCCCGAGCTGTGCTCAAGACTAGGTCTGTGGAAAGTGATGGGCATATGATCATTAACTTCCAAGACCCAACCCTGCGGCTGCGCCACACATAGCTCTAACGGCCCAACCTGCAGGGTCATTATCCAAGACCCAGAATGAGTGACTCATCTAGCAATCTTTTAAAAAAATATTTTATTTTTAGTTATTTGACAAAGAGAGAGGGGGGAGAGAGAGAAAGAATGGGCCTCCAACCACTGCAAATGAACTCCAGACATGTGTGCCCCCTTGTGCATTTGGCTAATGTGGGTCCTGGGGAATCGAACCTGGGTCCTTTGGCTTTGCAGGCAAACGCCTTAACTGCTAAGCCACCCCTCCAGCCCTCATCTAGCAATCTTAACTCATCCTGTTAGATCTTACTTAGCCAATGTCTTGGGTCCCCAATGTCCAAGTGACTGATCCACACTCAGGACTTGAGACCTGACCCCCAGTAAATACCCTTTACCACCCCCACCCAAGTGATGGGAATGATAGCCCACATACTCCCTGGCCCCTAGTAGACCTCCAGCGCCTCTGCTCAACTTGGCCAACACGTGACTGGTACCTTCTCAGGTGTCCATAGCCTAACCCTACACATCCTATGACTCTTAAGACTCACCCAAAGAATCAGAATGGCTAAACTGAACAGTGACAGCTGTTTCCATATCACTGTGCTGGACCAGCAGTAGCTCTAATGGGTACACTTCCACCTTTTGGATGTTGGACAGTTCTATGACCTGTGAAAACAGAGGAGCACAGATACAGGCCAATGCCATGGACACATGGCTCTGGAACTACCCTAGGCCTAAAAGGTCTTCCTCCTCCCCAATTCCTCAGAGAATCTAATGCCCAGCAGCTGACCCACCCACATACCTTCCGTTCAATAGGTGGCTGGCCATGTTCTAGGCCATACCAGCTGACAAGGTAGTGCCAAGCAGCAGCTGGGAGTAACACGTAATCCTCTCCTTCCAGCAGTCCTTCCCTGAGGTGCCAGTTTATCTTATCTGCAGGGTAGAGATGGAGAAGGCAGAGCATGAATTAGGGAAGGCACTGACGAATAACTTTGGCCACCTCACTAACGGCCTGGCACGGAGAAATGGGCATAAGATCATCTGTAGGGATCAGAAGTACAGGACAAGGTTGATGGGGAGGGGAGAGGCAGAGGCAGAGGCTTGGTACCTGCAAAGAGCTCAGCATTGTTGATGCAACCAGGAAAGGTGCTAGCATCCCGGTCTCCTCCCTGCACATAAACCTCCCATCGTTTATACCAGTGCTGCTCAACAAGGAACCTGTAACCCAGACAGACAACAGGGTGTCACATGACTATCTGGGGATTATCTGGACAACATCCCTGGAAGTCAGCAGCACGTAGAAATAAGTAAAAATCAAAATGTATTCAGTGAAACCCAGATTTGGATGATAATAGGCTACCCAGTTTCCTCCCTCCCCCACTCTTACTGGCTTGGAAGTTACTATGCATATAGCCCAGGCTAGCTTCAAACTCTCCTGGTTTTCCTGTCTCAGCCTCCCAACTCCTGGGATTAAAGATGTGCACCTTTATGCTCAGCTCAGCGATAAATTTTGGTCTTTATTCAGACAGGGTTTCACTACATAGCTCTAGCTGACCTGGAATTCACTGTATAGAACACATTGACACTGAACCTGCCCAAACCTCTTGGAATTACAGGCATGCATTATTGTACCTAGCTTTACATTTCCATTTTTTTGGGGGGTAGGGAGGGGTTTTAGAGGTAGGGTCTCACTCTAGCTCAGACTGACCTGGAATTCACTATGTAGTCTCAGGGTGGCCTCAAACTCACGGTGATCCTCCTACCTCTGCCTCCAAAGTGCTGGGACTAAGATGTGTGCCACCATGCTCTGCCCGTTTCTATAGTTTTTGCGAGGTTTCTTTTGGTTTTGGTTTTGTTGCTTTGTGTGTGTGTTGATGCAATAAACCCCACAGACCCTGCTATATATTTCATGCCAGGAAAACACACCTTCTCACTTGAGTATCACATATCATATATCACTCACTCCCTACCCTATAACACAGATACTTTCATCCCTTCTTCTGGGCTTCACCTGCCTCCACAGTCAATCTACAAGGTTCACTCATACAATAAAACTAATTCAATGTAAAGGGAGGCAGCACTCAATTTCTTTTTCTTTTCTGTAGCCCAGGCAGACCTGGAATTCACTATGTAGTCTCAGGCTAATCCCGAACTAACGGGGATCCTCCTACCTCTGCCTCCTCAGAGGTGGTACATCACCATGCTCAGCTTTTTTTTTTTTTTTTTTTTTTTATAAATTTAAGCAGGGTCTCATTCTAGCTCAGGCTGACCTGAAACTTGAGCTCACAGCAATCCTCTTACCTGCCTCCCTAGTGCTGGGATGAAAGAAGTCTACCAACTTTACCAAGTTGTAATTTCTTTATTTCTTACTTTTCTTTTCTTTCTTTTTCTTTTTTCTTTTTTTGGTTTTTCGACGTAGGGTCTCACTCTAGCCCAGGCTGACCTGGAATTCACTATGGAGTCTCAGGGTGGCCTCAAACTCACAGCGATCCTCCTACCTCTGCCTCCCGAGTGCTGGGATTAAAGGCGTGCACCACCACGCCCGGCTTTCTTTTTTTTTTTTTTAAGGCAGGTTTTGCTCTAGCCCAGGCTGACCCGGAATTCACTATGTACTCTCAAACTCACGTCCATGTCCTGCCAATTTCTTTTTTACATTTTTTTAAACAAAAATTAACATTAAGAGCCAACGGGTGCACTAGTGGCATGTCTGTCATGGTGGAAACCAACTGCCCTCTAATTGGACTGGAGGCCTGCTCCATGGGAGGGAATACATCCCTGATACTGAAAGCTAAAACAGGGGTAGTCATGAGCCCTAGGGGTATAACATCTGCTGCTGTCTGGCTAAATGTATATACTATGCTCATCAAACTGCCCAGTAAGCACTTCTCTTAATGTTCATACCTATACATTAATGCTACTCTCACTTTTGGTAGAGAACCTTCTCTTTTCAGATGGCAGTGACCTTGGAATGACTCAGAAGGCATCATGGTGCTGGGAAGAAGTGATAAGAGTGCTCAGCAATGCAATATCTCAATCATACCTTCCAAGGCTCAGGGCCCATTGAGGAAGAGATGGCAGAAAGAATGTAAGAGCCAAAGGAAGGGTAGGACTCCTTACAATGTGCTCCTCCAGACACAAAATGGCCTGGATATCTATGACGTCACAGTGCCTGACAAGACCATCATAATAGGAGGAAAAGATCATGGCATCAAAATAAAAGAGACTGATTGAGAGGGGGAGGGGATATGATGGAGAGTAGAGTTTCAAAGGGGAAAGTTGGGGGGGGGAGAGAGGGCATTACCATGGGATATTGTTTACAATCATGAAAGCTGCTAATAAAAATTTAAAAAAAATCATTAAAATCACTCCATAATAAAACTTCAGGCCTAGTTCAAACATTTTTTTGTACAGATATGGAAGTTAAATTAAGCTCAAAATATTTGTAGTCCCAGCTGGTATGGTGGTGCACACCTTTCGTCCCAGCACTAGGGGACAGAGGTAGGAGGATCACTGTGAGTTCCAGGCCAGCTCGAGTCTACATAGTGAATTCCAGGTCAGCCTGGGCCAGAGTGAGACCCTACCTTGAAAAAACAACAACAACAAAAGAAAACTATATTATTAGAGATGTGAATGCTCTTAGCTGGGTGTGGTAGTGTACGCCTTTAATCTCAGCACTTGGAAGGCAAAGGTAAGAGGATCATGGTGAGTTCAAGGCCACCCTGAGACTCCATAGTGAATTCTAGATCAGCCTGGCTAGAGTGAGACCCTATCTCAGAAAAAGAGAGAGAGAGAGAGAGAGACAGAAAGAAAGAGATGTGAATATTCTTAAAATATAAGCTCCTCTAAGAAATTAAGTAAAAACAAAATCAGTTAAGATGAGGCAGAAGTAGGAGGATCACCACGAGTTCGAGGCCACCCTGAGGCTACATAGTGAATTCCAGGTCAGCCTGAGCTAGAGTGAGACCCTACCTTGAAAAACCTTAAAACAAAAAAGAGAAGATGACTGAATTAACTGTACTTGGTCAGATCTTCCAGCACTAAAGATTAGGGTTGAAAATAATGTTGACACAAGGTGCCAGACGTGGTGGCACATGTCTTTAATCCCAACACTTGGGAGGCAGAGGTAGGAGGATCACTGAGTTCAAGTCCACCCTGAGACTATATAGTGAATTCCAGGTCAGCTTGGGTCTAAAGTGAGACCCTACCTTGAAAAAAAAAATTAAAAAGTAAAAAAAATAAATAAATAAATAAAATGGAGGGCTAAAGAAGGGCTGGCGAGATGGCTCAGCTGTTAAAGACACTTGATTATAAAACCTGCCAGCCAGAATTCAATTCCCCAGCCACTCACATAAAGTTGGATGAATGTTTGTTTGCAGTGGCAAGGGACCCTGTATGCGTGTGCACGCACATGCACACACACATGTGCAAATAAAATTTAAAGTTCTTTTTAGAACTTTGAGCAGGGCATGGTGGCACACATCTTTAATCCCAGGACTGGGGAGGCAGAAATAGGAGGAATGCTGAGTTCAAGGCCAGCCTGGAACTACAGAATGAATCCCAGTACAGCCTGGGCTAGAGTGAGACCCTACTTAAAAAAAAAAAAAAAAGGTATTAGCGAGCTGGGGAGATGGCTCGGCGATTAAAGCTACTCGCTTGAAAAGCCTGGCAGTCCTGGTTCAGTTTGCCAGCATGCACATAAAGAAAAGCTGGGCACAAAGAAGTAGGTGTCTGCAAACTGTTGCAGCAGCAAGAGCTCTTGGAACACACACACAGATAAATTAGTGAAAAAAAAAATTAAAGGTATTGGTAAGGATGTTAGGACTTCATGCCCTGCTTACCAATGATACTATCATAACACATTTGTTAATATGTGTCAAGAGTTTGGTGTGGTGACACATGCCTTTAATCCCAGCAGAGGTAGGAGAATAGCAGTGAGTTCAAAGCTACCCTGACACTATATAGTGAATTCCAGGTCAGCCTGTGCGGGGATGGGGAAGGAACATGAACCAAACCTTTGTAGCCTTATTGAATCTCTCTCCAAAGGCTGGAAAGATGGATCAGTGGATAATGGTACTTGCTTGAACATCTCTCCAAATGGGTTACAAATCATTTTATTTATTGTTGTTTATTTTCAGGATGAATTGAGACTTTTTATTCTTTGCTAGAGAGCTTTGGTGCAATGGTAGACAACATACCCTAGTTTTGTATTCCCCATCTGTAATAGATAATCCACTGGTATTGTTACTAAAGAACTATGTAAGGGAAACTCTGGAAACAGCTACTAAAGCCTGATGGGTTTATTTATTTGGGTTTTTCCGAGGTAGGGTCTCATTCTATCCCAAGCTGGCCTGAATTCACTATGTGGTCTCAAGGTGACCTTGAACTCATGGTGATCCTCCTCCTTCCTCTGCCTCCTGAGTGCTGGCATTAAAGGTGTATGCCTTCACACCTGCTACGTGGTTTTTCTTTTTAATGATTTTGGTCATAACTAATACTTTTTTTGTTTTTAAAAAAATTCTTAAATCTTTTTTTCTTCTCAATTTTTATTAGCAACTTCCATGATCATAAAAAATACCCCATGGTAATACCCTCCCTCCCCTCACTTTCCCCTTTGAAACTCCATTCTCCATCATAACCCTCCCCCTAATATTCTTTTTAAATTTTTAAAAAATTGAGAGACAGGCAGATAGAGAGAATGGGTGTGCCAGGCAGGGCCTCTAGCCACTACAAACGAACTCCATATGCATGCACCACCTTGTGCAGCTGGCTTCCATAGGTACTGGAGAATCGAACCTGGGTCCTTAGACTATGTAGGCAAGTGCCTTAATCGCTAAGCCATTTCTCCAGCCCCATAACTAATATATATATTTTTTGAGGTAGGGTCTCACTCTAGCCTAGGCTGACCTAGAATTCACTATGGAATCTCAGGGTGGCCTCGAACTCAAGGCAATCCTCTTACTTCTGCCTCCCAAGTGCTGGAATTAAAGGCTTGCGCCACTATGCCCAGCTCCATAACTAATATTCTCTAAGTATTTTTTGGTGGTTGGGGGGGGGTTCTCGAGGCAGGGTCTCACTCTAGCCCAAGCTGGCCTGGAATTCACTATATAATCTCAGGGTGGACCTGAACTCACAGAGATCCTCCTACTTGATCCTCCTACCTCTGCCGTGCTGGGATTAAAAGTGGTGTGCCACCATGCCTGGCTAAATTACCTTAAAAAAAAATCCCTTATGTAAAGTGGTTTATCAACCATGTCTACATAATAGAATCAGCTAACTGCTTATTTATTTTTCTTTTTTCAAGATAGGGTCTCAACTCTAGCCCAAGCTGACCTGGAATTCACTCCTCTGTATTCTCAGGGTGGCCGCGAACTCATGGTGATCCTCCTACCTCTGCCTTCCGAGTGCTGGGATTAAAAGCGTGGACCACCACGCCGGATGCTTATATATTTGAGGAGAGAATGAGAATGAATAGGTGTGCCAGTGCAAATAAACAATGCAAGTGCATATGCCACATTGCGCATCTGGCTTTATGTGGGTACTGGGGAATTGAACCCAGGACTTCAGGCTTTGCAAGCAAGTGCCTTTAACAGCTTAGCCATTTCTCCAGCCCTTGATGTGTTTAAAGAACATCAATAGTCCAAAACAAATGGCCCTGATGGAGAAAGGGAAGAGCTACTAATCAGAGAAGAAACCAGAATGGAAGTAGGGTTCCAGCTTCATAAAACCTTGCAGGTCACTTTAAGGATTTTAGCATTTATATTACATAAGATGGGAAGCTGCTGGACATTTGGGGGGAACAGATGGACATGACATTTTGTAAAGAATTAATATTTAAGAGGAAAATGGTATCTTAACAACTCAGAAACCTGTCATACAGAACTGTAATCAAGTGATAAAAGTTACTATCACAAATCCTGTCATATGGATACCATGTACCTGATGTAAGTGCTTACAGTACGCATCCAGTCTAATTTCATATGTAATGCATGATCTCATCAAGCTGGAACTGAGCTGGAAGCTTTCTCCCTGCTGGTTTGCTTTCATAGTGTTAAAAGGTGTATGTAGGCTGCTGGGGCAGAAAAGTCATCAGTATCCAATGGTGGACCCTGTGTGCCATACAGATCAGCCAGACAGTATGTTCACTGGTGCAATAGTGGCATGACTTACGGGGGTAACTGACTGCTCTGTGGATGAGAAGCTTGATCCTTTGGAGAGAATACACACCCAGTACTGAAAACCCAGTCAACTCTGTAGATTGGGGAGGTCATAGGCACTAGGAAAGAAGCTACTAGGGCTATTTGGCTAAATGGATGTTGTGCCCATCAAAATGCTTTCTAAAAATATGTTTATGCCCATAGATTAATGTTCTCAGCTTTGGCCAGAGAAGCTATTTTTTTTTTTTTTTTTGCAATTACTTGGGAGACTCAAAACTCATTCAAGGTGCTGAGAATAAGTTTCTGTTGAGTGCTAAGCCCTAAAGAGGATATCTATGCCTACCCCTCTAAGGCTGAGGGAACATTTCCAAAGGAGAAGAATGGAGAGGAGTGCGGTGGAACACTGTCTTCTGGACATGACATGGCTGTTGCACTAACAAACTCACAGCATCTGTGGCTATGTGCACAAGACGACCCATCAACGCTCTGTCATGCATGGTGGAGCGGCTCATGAGGCTCCACCTTCCCCGAGAAACTATTGGCAATTAATGGTTGCTGGGGGAAAGGGACACATTTTCTTCATTGGCATAACTACTGGTAAGTTGCTCAGGCTCTGGTAAATGACCTCTAATCCATGCTCAGGCAAGCCACCCTAGTTAAACAGTGGATCACAAAGGCATCGGAGTAGAAGTGGGGCTAGTTGGGAAGGTGGTATTCAATGGGAGGAAGACAAGAGAAGGTTATGGAGTGAATATGACCAAAACACATCATATACATATATAAAAACTGTCAAAAATAAAAATATATAAACTGACTTTATACATAAATTGCATATATACATAAAGGGAAAGCTTAGATAAGAAATACTATTTAGTGATGTATACAGTGGTGGTAAAACATTTGAAAAGAGCTCTTTAAAAATTCAAGATTAACAGTTTCATATGAAACAGGGAGAATTTACATCTGGGAGGGGCACAGAATGGTTTATGGTAATGTTCTGAATCTTTACCAGGGTGATAAAGTCACACATTCACATTTATTATTATTTTTTGAAGCAGTCTCACTTCAGTCCAGGTTGGCCTGGGATTCACTCTGTAGCCCAGCCTGGCCTTGAACTCACGGCAATCCTCCCACCCTAGCCTCCTGGATGCTAGGATCAAAAGCATGCTACCACCCCACCCAGCTTGTTTTTTTTTTTTTGTTTGTTTGTTTTACTTTTAAATAAAATCATCAAAACAACAAAAATAAGCCAGGTATATATGGTGTAATCCCAGAATTTGGAAGGCTGAAGCCAGAGAGTTAAAGGCTAGCTAGCCTACTCTCAAAAAAAAAAAAAAAAAAAAAAAAGGCAGCTGGGCATGGTGGCACATGCCTTTAATCTCAGCACTCAGAATGCCAAGGTAGGAGGATCACTGTGAGTTAGAGGCCAGTCTGAGACTACATAGTGAATTCCAGGTCAGCCTGGGCTACAGTAAGACCCTACCTGGAGAAAACAAAAACAAGAAAAGGTGGCAAAAATAATACAGAAATTTCTCAGTATGCCCTTCATCCAGGTTTCACAAATCTAACACTTATCATTGTTTCTTCATATGTATTTCTGGGAATTTTTTTAAGTTGACAAAATGTGCATTTGCACACAGTAGGATGGTTTGAGATATGTCTACACTGTAGAATAACTAAAACGGTAATTAACATATCCATTGCGTCACATAGTTTTTGGAGTAAATGAATGCAAAATTTACTCAGCATTTTTTTTTTTTTTTTTTGGTTTTCGAGGTAGGGTCTCACTCTAGCTCAGGCTGATCTGGAATTTACTATGTAGTTTCAGAGTGGCCTCGAACTCACAATGATCCTCCTACCTCTGCCTTCCAAGTACTGGGATTAAAGGCGTGCGCCACCACGCCCGGCTGTACTAAGCAATTTTTAAGTATACAATAGGTTAGTAACTATAATTACTATATTGTACAATGGGCCTTCCGAATTTATTTAATTTATTTTATGGATTTTTGTTCAGTTGAAATTTTTCATCTTGTGACCAACATCCCAACTCTCCCCTTCTCCATACCTGCCTTTTATAGATGCTATTTTTCCATTCATTTAATAAGCTGCTTACACAATGTCTCCTTATCCCCCAACTTTTCAATATGTATTTCCCCTGAACAAGTACATTCTTTTGTAAACACAATTATAGTAACAATCAAGGAATTATCAATAATAATAATTTAACTATCAGCCTTAGTCAAATTTCACCTTTTCCAAATGAATTTTACACTGAAAGAGAAAAAAACATTTTTATTTATTTGAGTGTGTGGTGGGGGAGGGTGGATGTGCATGGGCGAGCCAAGGCTTCTTGCCACAAAGGAACGCCAGACAGATGCACCACTTGTGTGGCTTTACCCGAGTCCTGGGGAATCAAATCCGGAGGCCCCTCCCCCCTTCAGGCTTTGCAAGCAAGCCATTTTAATAGCTGAGCCATCTCTCCAGCCCAGAAGCCTTTTTTCTTAAATGATTTATTGCTTACTGTTCCAACATCCAATCTAGGCTCACATGTTGCATTGTTATTATGACTTACTAAAATGCATTAATTCCTTCAATCTCAAATAGTTCTTCAGCCTTTGTCTATCATGAACATGACATTTTTTGAAAATCACAGAGCATTTATTTTATGTAAAACGCTTTTTTCTTCTCCGAGGCAGGGTCTCACTCTAGCTCAGGCTGACCTGGAATTCACTATGGAGTCTCAGGGTGGCTTTGAACTCACAGCGATCCTCCTACCTCTGCCTCCCAAGTGCTGGGATTAAAGGCGTGCGCCACCACACCCGGCCTGGGTTCTTTTTAAATAATGTATTTTGATTATAACAGAAAGAAAAATCGAAGAACCTTCCCATGTTAATCTTTTGCACTTCCTCTAGTCCTTGGCTAGGGTGAGGAAAAATAAAAACCTTCCGCGTCACAAACTTTGTTCATTCGCAGGCGCCATTTTGTCTCAGGCACAACCCCTCCTTCCCGAACTTTCCCGACCTTAGGCCACGCCCCTAGGCCTAACCTCGTTCCCAGGCACCGGGTTGCGTCTTCCCGCTACTAGGGTCCCATCCCCCAGGCCCAGCTATTGGCTAAGACGCAGCTCTTCGTCTGACGCCACAAAGTTCGCCTCGTTCTCAGGCGCCAGGGAGCACTCGCAGGCTGCTCTTCTTAACCGAGGCTATGCTTCCTAACACACCCTACACCCCCAACTTACGTCCAGAATCCGCCTCCTTTCTAGGCTCCGGGGTCCAAGACGCAGTCCCCCACCCTGAAGGCTGTCTCTCAGGCCCCGCCCCCCCCAACAAGACCCATTTTGTCCTCCGGCGTCAGACTGCACCACACAGGCCCCGCCTCTTTCCCCAAACGTTGCGATTCATTCACAGGCACCTCCACGCCCCTCTCTCCCGCAGTCCCACTGGCCCCTTCCCCGCTCCTCCACAACTCGGTTCTTCCACACAACTCGGCTTCTAAGTCCCCGGCGGTTGCTAACGCCCCCACAGACCCCTTGGCCAAGGCTTCGCTGAAGCCCAGCCTCACCAGCTTTCGCCCGCTCGCAGTGGACGCTCTCGCCCATTCTCAATTTGGCGCCACTGGTCGTCCAGCCCAGGCATTGCCTCGTGCTGTGGCTCTCTGTCCTCAGCGACCGCCGCGACGGCAGCCGCGGCTGAGTCGGCTGCGACAGCCGCCATCGCCGTCTGCCTTCCTCGAACTGCCAACGCAACTGAAGATAGGAAGGACCCTCAACTCGCACTTCCGGATTCTGTCCCGGAAACGGAAACAGAGCCCCCCAAACAGCTAGGGGGCTACTGCCATCTTGGAAATGGGCCCCATAAGCGGACGTGTATCAGTTAGGCAAGGGTGGTGGGCTGCGATATCTGTAAGCAATACACGGGGTAAAAATCTCCAGCTGGGAACTAAGATAGCAATTCCTTGTGGGGCTCTAATGCTTTATTGGTTTAAGGGCAAAAAGGTTTTGTAGAAGTCGGAACCCAAGGTTTCCCAGGTGAGGAAAGATAAGTTGAAGGATTTTTAGGGCCTTTGGATGGTCCCTGAGTCTTCCCTGACTCTAAACTGAGGACCCCCTACACTGCATGCCACGTTTTTGTTAGCTTGAACATGTTCTTTCATTAGACTACCCTTCCCACCCATCAAAACCTAATATAACATAGGTACCACTTCCTGACAGCCTCTTAGGACTGCAGGGCCTTGTTTGCTTTCGTGAACTAGGCGTGTATGTGTGTGATAGATATGTGTGATAGAGGCTTAGGTTTGCCTTGCATTTTTCTTGGTTCTCCAGTTTTGGTCTCCGTAAGAGCTGGGATTGTAGGCATGCACCACAATCACCTTCCTGAACTACATATATTCACCATGCAAATATGAAGGAAACCTCAGCCCAAAACTATTTGTGGGACTCACAGCAATAACAACTAGCAGTTTATCCAGCTTAAGTGCTTTGTTAGACTTAAATAGTAGCCTTAGGTAGTAGATACTCTTTGTGGCTCATGGGCAACAATGAGGAAAGCTGAGGGCAAGAAATGTTAGCTCATTTGTCCACCCAGCTACTATATGTTAAGAGCTGTGATTTCAGGACAGGAGATCATCAGGTGATCCTTAATCTGGGGTCACAGGCTATTGACCCAATAAACCCCCTAAAGGGAGCTCATAGATTTATTTATATATTATTATTATTGTTGTTGTTGTTTTCAGGTAGTCTCTCTTTATAGCTCAGGCTGACCTGGAACTCAATATGTAGTCTCAGGATGGCCTCAAACTTAGTGACCCTCCTATCTCTACCTCCAGTGCTGGGATTAAAGGCATGCACCAACATGCTCAGAGTAATATCTTTTAACTCATCCTCATGCATGTATGGTAAATATGTTATCCAGAAGTTACCTTGAAATAAGAAAAAGTTCTTTGGATATCCTCAATTCTTTAAGCATACAAAAAAATCCTAAAAGTTTGAAAATATTGGAATAGTGCAATTTCCATTTTTATTTTTCTTGTTTGGTTTTCAAGGTAGGGTCTTGCTCTGCCCAGGCTGACCCTACCTCTGCCTCCTGAGTGCTGGGATCAAAGGCTAGGCACCCAGCTTTTTCTTTTTTTTTTTTTTTTGACAGGGTCTCAAGTGTCAATATGTAGTTCAGACTGGTTTTGAGTTCACAGTGACCCTCTTGCATCAGTCTCCCAAGTGCTGGATGGGATTACAGGTTTACAGGTACGTGCCACCATGCCCAGCTTTAGGCCAGGGTTTGTTAACTAGCAGTACTGTCGTTTTAGTTTTGGGAAGGGAGCATTGTGGGCTATTCACCTACTTTTTGATCTCTACCACCAAAACTGTGGTACTCCTCAGAACAAAGTTTACCAGACTTTCTCTAGAAGGGGGGTAAGTCTTTGGTGGTTCTGTTAAGTAACTGATGATTTTAATATTTCTCTACATCACCATATTCCTTCCTATTGATTGTCCTCATCCACAAACTCCCCGAACCTTGACTTCCCACACCTACATAAATGGATGTGCATACAGGTCTGCTTGCAGGTTCAACTTTTCCTACCTCCAAAAGGAAAGGGAACACAACACCCCTTTAACTTGGGGGGTCTCAAAGAACATGACATTTGAACTGGGTCTGCTATGAGCTGTTCAAGCCTATCTTAATTTTGAGCCTCCCACTCCCCAGACCTAGACTTCAATGAAACAAAGCCCATACTTCACTTTCCAGAGGCCAACACCTCTGCCCATACCAATTTAAAGAGCAGTTAAATGAATTCTATTCCTGAAAAGTCTGGCCTGGCAATCTTGTCCCCATTTGCAAGGCCTCCCTTGTTGCCAGAGGTTACTATGTCATCTGATTCTATCCAAGGGATGGCATAGGAACTATGTTAAGGAGTTTGTGGAAGTTCTAGTCCTGTTACAAGCAAACAGGAAAGGGAAGATGTTATGTTCTTCCAATTCTTGGACAAGAGAACCACTGTGACAAACTGGCATATCATCAAATTGCTTACAAGGAGAGTAGAGTCTCACAGGTCACCACTGCTGGGCTTTAGCAAACAGCCACTTAGGCTTGTAGAATTTACAGAATTTGCTTAGACTTGCCCACACCACCTCTTCCGTCTACAAGTCTATTCTTGACACTGGGATTGGGGGATATTCACAGGGCAGGAAAATTACAGCCTTGACTATCCTCCATACTTGAAGGCAAGACCTAGTCTGTTCCACTTGACCTCTGACCTCTTACTAATTTTATCCTTCCCAGGATCATGTTACCCATGATCCCCATGACTCCCTAGACACAAGTAAACTTCCAGTACCACCTGTGGTTTCACTCCTGAACTTGATCAGTGTATTTCAATTCCTCTACCTAGTCAGTTGCCCCAAAATCTACCCTCCTCTCACTCCCTCTCCTCTTTATGGTGTCAGTCAGATATGTTGTTATATTAGGCCTTTCTGCATCATACCACCCCAGTTCTATGGTGCCTTCCTGTCCTTCAAACAGCCTCTGCATTTCATTTCCATTCTGACAGGCTTGCTTATGTTACATAAGCCTAACTCCTTTCTACTTGATTCTCAGCCCACCAACACTTCAACCTGTTCTACATGCTTCAACTCATTCCACCATCTTGTGTGCAATCTCTCAGGGGTCTTTTTAAGTCCTACCATGTCTCCAACTGTTAGATGACGGGGACCTGGTATGAAAGCACCAAGTTTCCAATAACCACTCCAGCTTGAGCCTGTTTGTCTTTACAACAACTTACAACCAGACTTCTCACTTTAGATTTTTTTTAATGTTTCATACAGCGATTATGGTGCATTCAGGAACCCAATCCCCCAAACCCCACTAGGAGGGCTCCCTCCCCTGCCCTCCCACCCCATTTAAGGGCCCCAGGGCTTAGGGTGGAGGAAAGGGAACAATCCACCCATCCAAGGACTGACCCCTGGAGACTATCCCTGCCCTGCCTCGCCCTCCCAGGGGTTAGGGGACAATACCTGGGCACAAGCCCCCATGTGCCCCTCCATGCTTGTGCACATATACATACTATGGCTCCTTGCTGAGTTGGTCAGTTCCTGGCAGGGCCCCTACTCAACAGCACCAAGTGGGACAGGGCAGAAGGGTTGGGCTAGGGGAGACCCTGAGAAGGAAGGAGGCCCCGGCTACGGGACTGCAGGAGGGAAAGAGTGGGGACCCCCACCATGTCCATTTCCCCGAGTCTCTGGTAGATCCCAGATTCCCCTGCAGCTGGGTGGGGACGGCAGGCGGGGGGAAAAAGGCAAGTGGCCGAGGCATGCTTTCCCATAGACAATTCCAGGGTCTATGATGATGGTCAGGGTCTGAACAAGGTCTGGGTCCCTGCCTCTGAAAGGCTGGGGATGGGGCTTCATTGCACAAAATACTGTAGGAGGGCCACACGCAGGGGGTGGGGCCCAGCCAGTCTGTATACAGAGATATTGCATTAAAAAATGAGAACCTCATTTAAAATAATTAAAAAAAAAACAATGAATGAAACAAACAAAAAAGAAGGCCCATATAAGAGGCAGGTGGGGCAGGCAGGAAAGCAGGCAGAGGATGCCTCAGACCCAAGGCATCACCACCTTCTTGTCTGAGTTCAGCTAAGACTGGCCGGGGTGAACTCCAAACCCCTGGCTAGCCATGGGGTAATGGTCCTGGGGGAGGGTGTGATGAGGAAGAGTAGGCCCGGCCTCAGTGTGGGAGGCTGGCATGGCCATGCTGTCCGCCGGCAACTACCAAGACAGAGACAGACACACCAAGCAAAGTAGTGGTGAGAGCTTTGTTAGCACCCAGCAGACAGGCCAATGGGTGGATTGACAGGCCAACAGTTGGGTGTTTGGGCAGTTGGCAGGGACAATTGGGCAGAAAAGTGTGGCTCAAGCAAGTAAGCAGGCAGCAAGCAGGAAGGATGCAGATGGGGGCTGCCCTGTGAGGGGTATGGCATCCCTCCAGTTGCTGCCTGCTGGGGTCTTGGTCTGTGTCTTAGAACTTGGCTTAGAACTCGGTGTCCACCACACGGAAAGCTGGCCTGCCTGTGGGGAAAAGTAGAGCGGATGGCTGTTGGTGGGCAAGCAGGTAGGCAGATGATGCAAGAGGAGGGAAGGGCCACACACTTACCAGAGTCAGGCATAGAGGAGGACCGAATGTTGGCTTCCTTTTGTAGCTGGATCTCCTTTAGTGCAAATATGGAAGTAGCTGTGGGTGGAGGAGACAGAAAAGTGGAGCATGGTGGTGCACACCTTTAATCCCAGCACTTGGGAGGCAGGGGTAGGAGGATCACCATGAGATCAAGGGCACCCTGAGACTACATAGTAAATTTCCAGGTTAGGCTGGACTACAGCGAGACCCTACCTCGAAACACCCGCCCCCCAAAAAAGAAGGGGGATGGAGGGAGGGACAGCCTAGTGGTTAAGGCGCTTGCCTGCAAAGCCAAAGGACCCAGGTTTGATTACCCAGGACCCACGTAAGCCAGATGTACAGGGAGTGCACACATCTTGAGTTTGCTTGCAGTGGCTGGAGGCCCTAGCATGCCCATTCTCTCTCTCTCTCAAATAAATAAAAATAAAATATGTAAAAAAGGTAGAAGCTGGGTGTTGTGGTACACTCTTTTAATCCCAGCACTTGGGAGGCAGAGGTAGGAGGATTGCCGTGAGTTCGAGGCCAGCTTGAGAAGACATAGTGAATTCCAGGTCAGCCTGAGCTAGAGTGTGACCCTACCTCAAAAAAAAAAAAAAAAGTGGAAAAAAGAAGTGGAGGATGACCCATGGGGCCATGCATGACCAAACCCCATATGGGGAAATTAAGAGTAAGATGCCCCTTCTTTGAGTGTTGACTATTGACTTTCATCAATCAAATAATTCCACACACAAATCAGCTGTAACCAGTGAAGATGGGACATGGACTACTGCATGGTACAAATAAATTAACTTATTAAGTATGGTATAGGTATACAATTAATACTTGTTAAGTCTAGGTGGTAGATGGTACTATGGATTTAACTGTTTGAGAGACAGAGAGAATATGAACGGGAATGCCAGAGCCTCCAGCCACTGCAAACCAACTCCAAGTGCATGCACCACCATTTACATCTATCTTACATAGGCTCTGAGGAATCAAACCTAGGTCCTTAGGTTTTGCAGGCAAGTACCTTAGCTGATAAGCCATCTCTCCAGCCCTGATTTAACTATTGACCTAGTGGACAGGTAAAGAAAGTGGGCCAGGACTGGAGGGGTGGCTTAATGGTTAAGGTGTTTCCCTGCAAAGCCCAAAGGCCCAGGTTTGAGTTCCCAGGACCCATGCTAACCAGATGCACAAGGTGGCACATGTGTCTGGAGTTTGTTTGCAGTGGCTGGAGGCACTGGTGCACCCATATTCTTATTCATTCTCTCTCTCTGTCAAATAAATAAACAAAAATATTATTTTAAAGGGCTGGAGAGATGGCTTAGTGGTTAAGTGCTTGCCTGTGAAGCCTAAGGACCCCGGTTCGAGGCTCAAATTCCCCAGGACCCATGTTAGCCAGATGTACAAGGGGATGCACGCGTCTGGAGTTCATTTGCAGCAGCTGGAGGCTGTGGCACACCCAATCTCTATCTCTCTCTATCTGCCTCGTTCTGTCTGTGGCTCTCAAATAAATAAATAAAAATAAATAAATAAAGCAAAAAAAATATTAAAAAAAAAAGTGGGCCATTTTGGTATGTATCTTTTTCTAATTTATTTACTTGAGAGAGAGAGAATGGGCACATCAGGGCCTCCAGACCCATGTGCAACCTTGCGTATCTGGCTTCCATGGATCCAGGGGAGCTGAACCTGAGTCCTTATGCTTTGCAGGCAAATGCCTTAACCACTAAGTCTTCTCTCCAGCCTGGTATATTATCTTTTAAATTAAAAAAATAATACCTTTAATTGCTAAGCCATCTACCCAGGCCCTGTATGAGGATTTTCACAAAAAGTGAAAGAAATCAAAAATGAAAAAAGAAACTTTTCATAGCAATCTATTGCACATGTGTATGAGGATGTCCTCTCCTTAGATATCAGCACTCTATATTACCAGCTCAGCTATCCCCAGCAGTCCAGCCCCACCCCCACAAGCTCCACCCTGGCCATCCATTTCCCAGCTCTACTCACTGTCAGGAAGTTTGTGGATCCGCTCCCCCAGACTAAGGAAGAATGGATGTTTCATAGCATCCTCAGCGGAGATCCGATTGCGGCCCTCAAACTAAGTTGGACAAAGGAGGCTATGTTGGAATTTTCAACTAGTAGGTGTTTACTGCCCTCCTCAGAACCTGCCCTTAGGGCGCAGTCTATTTCCCCCCGCCTCAAGGTTGGCCCAAAAAGGTGGTCTCACCTGCAGCAGCTTGGTGAGGAGGTCAGCCCCATCGCTATCAAGTCTATCACAAGGACAAGGGGACTGCTTTACATTGAGTTTGGGCACCCTGGCCCCTAATGCCCACCCACCCATCAACCTTACCGGGGTGCATGGCTCAGAAGGGCCTCGGCTCGGTACTTGGGGTAGTTATATGTTTTGAATTCCTCATTAGAAAGGATGCCTGGCCATGTCTCCTCAGTTGGGGTTCCTGGTAGGGAACAGGAGTTACCCCAGATATCTCTGGTCCTTCCCATATGTCCCCACAGCTCTTAGAACACATGCCTGCTCCTCACCCAAAATGCGGAAGATGAAATGCAGCTGTTCCTCCACTGTGGAGCCAGGGAAGAGAGGTCGGCCCGTTGCCATCTCATAGAAGATGCAGCCCACACCCCTGGGCAGGGAAGGAACCATGAATAGGAAAGGCAGGCAGGTGGCTGGGTACCCCTTCACCATTTGGCCCCTGTCACAACTCTACCTCTCCTTACCACATGTCAATCTGGGTAGAGTAGTCTGTGGATCCAAGTAGGATGTCAGGGGGTCGGTACCACAGTGTCACTACCTCATTGGAGTATGTCTTTGTTGGGATTGACTTGGCCCGGGCCAGGCCTGAGAGGCAAAGAGAAAGGGCAGCTGTAATGAGGAAGTTGTGGACAAGGCCTGGAGCAGAACACAGCTGGGACTAACAGGGTAACACAGTCCAAGTCTGGAAGGGTTAAAGGGGGAGCAAAACTAGGAAGTCATTGGGAAGTGGGATGCTGGAAGACTAAGGCTGATGTGTGAATGGGAAGGAGAAGGATGGTGGTACCAAAGTCAGCCAGCTTGAGTTCTCCCCTCTCGTTGATGAGTAGGTTCTGGGGCTTGAGGTCTCGATGTAGCACCTTCTGCCGGTGGCAGTAGGCCAGGCCACGGAGCAACTGGAACAGGAACAGCTGGAAACCCAGGAATGGCAGGCAGAGGTCAAAGGGTTCATCAGCAAAACTCCAAGCAGGCAGGTACTGTTCCCTCCCAAATAAGTGCTGAACTCTCAAGCCTTGTCATACAAGTGGATAGGTTCCCAATGGCCAAGGGCTCCCCCCCAAAAAAAAACCCAAACAAACAGGAAAAGGCTATTTCTGGGATGGAATTGGTGAGGAGGGTCCTGCCCCTGCTTTCTGCCCCACACCCACTTTCACATTGTGCATGTTGATGACATTCCCACAGTCATCCAGGTACTGCTTCAGGTCCTTGTCCTGATAATGGAAGAAGTGAAACAGAACAAGGGTCACATCCTGTGCTGGTACCCTTCCTCCCTTGAGACCCACTGTTACCCAGACCTTACCAGGTACTCAAAGACAAGGGTGAGAGACTTCTCTGTGTGGATGATGTCATGTAGTGTAACGATGTTGGCATGTTTGAGATCTTTGAGCAGGGACACTGCAGGAAGCATGGAGTGGGACAGAGCAAAAATCAGGGTCCATCCACAGGACAAAGATGAGAAGAACCAGACAGAGATGAACACAACGTTTCCTACTGTTCCTGTGTGGTTAAGACAATGCTTCGCAACAAATATCTCTTAATTCACCCTGCGCTAGCAAGTGGCTATCTATGGTCCAGATGTAGAAAATAAGATTCAGCTCAGCTCAAAGAGGTCAGATAGGTCATCACCCCAGTTCTCTAATAGCAGTTAGGGTTACTTTTGTAAAAAAAAAAAAAAAAATTGAGAGAAAGAGAAGAAAGAGGCTGAGAGAAGGCAGGGGAAGGGGAGGGAAGAGAATGGGTGCACCAGGGCCTCTAGCCACTGCAAATGAACTCCAGATGCATGTGCCACCTTGTGCATCCGGCTTTATGTGAGTACTGGGGAATCAAATCTGGTCATTAGGCTTTGCAGACAAGCACCTTAAATGGTAAGCCATCTCCCCTAGCTCAGGGTTACTTCTCTCTCTCTCTCTCTTTTTTTTTTGAGGTAGGGTCTCACTCTGGTCCAGGCTGACCTGGAATTAACTCTGTAGTCTCAGGGTGGCCTTGAACTCATGGCGATCCTCCTACCTCTGCCTCCCAAGTGCTGGGATTAAAGGCGTGCGCCACCATGCCCGGCTTTGGGGTTACTTCTTAATATAGGCAATTAAAGAAGTTTAGGGTAACTGCCCTTGAGCTTGCCCATAGGCTGCACTTTGCTAGAGGTCAGAGAAGGATCTGGCCCCTAAATCTATTTTTTTTCCCCACAAATAACCCTAAGAAGGAGTTCTTTCCCAGAATTAAGTCCCAGAAAGGATTAAACCTGAACTTGGAATTGTGGTTGGTTAAGCTCAGCCTCAAACCTTGGTGTCAGGGCTGGTTAGTTTAGCCCCCATTGAGAACCTATTAAAGATACCCCAAATACTTGGAGCTCTACGTGGGCTTTATCATGGCTTGCCTTCTCATGGACAGAAGTTCTTCATACTCTCCTCTTTTTTTTGGAGGTAGGGTCTCACTTTGGCCCAGGCTGACCTGGAACTCACTAGTCTCAGGGTGGCCTCGAACTCACAGCGATCCTCCTACCTCTGCCTCCCAAGTGCTAGGATTAAAAGTCTGTACCACCATGCCCAGCTCTCTAAATAAATAAATAAAATACACACACACACACACACACACACACACACACACACACACACATATATGTACAAGGTGGTGCATGCCTCTGCAGTTTATTTATAGTGGCTGGAGGCCCTGGCATGCCCATTTTCTCTTTTTTAATGTAAAAAAAAATTAATTTGAAAGAGGCTGGGAGGGAGGAAGAGAATGAATGGGCATGCCAGGGCCTCCAGCCACTGCAAACAAACTCCAGATGCATGTGCCACCTTGTGCATCTTGCTTACGTGGGTCCTTAGGCTTCACAGGCAAGTGCCTTAACCACCAAGCCATTTCCCCAGCCCCTATTCTTTATGCCTCTTTCCCTCTATATCAAATAAATAAATGAATAAAATATTTCAAGAATTTTTTTTTTTTTTAAAGAAGGTGGCACAGAAGAGTACTGAGCAAAGCCTAAGACTGAAACTCCTGGGTTCCTGTGATAGTAGATTTTTCACAATCTTATTTTGGTTTCTGGGAAAAGGGCCTTGTTCTCAACATTTTGTACACAGACCTGAATTTGTACACTCATTTTCTATGCAGTACATTCCTGGGGATTGAAACCAGGGCCTTGTGCATACTAGTGAAGCATTCTACCACTGAGCTATATCCCCAGGCCAATATGCAGATTGAATCCATACTTCATTTGATATTCTGAGCACTTTAAGAGGTATTCTCAGGATAAAAGCAAACACCATGTTTTGCAATGCATTCATCTTCCCTGGTTCACTTCAGATTTCTAGTTACCTTGATTTTTCCTGGGCATATGGATGATGGACATTATACATGAAAGGTCAGAGAGTTGGAGGGAAAATTCTTGAAAATCCCTACTCTGTCCCCACCATAGTGTGTATACGTGTGTGTGCATGCCAATAATAATCATACCTTCCCGGATGGCAGTGCAGGGTGCCCCTTCTTCATGTTCCAGTCTGATTTCCTTAAGTGCCACAAGGTTGTCTGTGAGCTTGCTTTTGCCTTTGTAGACGGTGGCATAGGTACCCTGGGGTGTGAGGAAGTATGACAGAAGAAGTGCTATGAGATTGCAGGGAGTTTCCACTGACCCCTATCCCTACCACGGGCCCTCTGTCTATCTTACCTCACCCAGCTTATCCAGCTTGATATAGGTCTCCAGTTTCCCAAAGCCAATCTCAGACTGTGGGAAAAGAATGTATATTGACAAAGGGTCAGGGGAAGGCACTGGGAGAGGAGGAAGAGGTGGCAAACAAGAACAGATGCTTACCAGACTGACACGGCGGAGGCGACGGCTGAGGGGCTTGTCAAAGATGGGGCTATTGAGGGTCAGCTTTTCAAGGTAGCCCTCAGGCAGCCGGATGTCAGCTGGTAGTGATAGGCGTTTGTTAATGTCCTAGAGCAAGCAACATAGGAAGAAGTAGGACCATGAGCTCTACCTCCCCAGACCCAAGCCCCTCCTTTAAGTCCTCCATCACTGGAATAGGGAACAAGCACCTCAGTGGAGATCTTGCGTGGGGGGTGGTTGCGCATGCGCAGTCTCACTGGAGACTGCACCTCATCTGAGGATGTGGCTGAAGCCTGGTCACTCTCCCCGTCAGACCCAATCTTCAAGTCCTCGTGCACAATCTCTGGTGGCAAGGAGAAGGGAAGGCCAAGCCAGTGGGATCAAGATCACTCAACCCCATGTGTGTATATGGCCCCTAAAGCAGATGGGATTCCCTCAGGGAGACGGAGGTGAAGCCCAGGGAAATCCAGGTGGGCCCAGGACAGATTGGGAGGGTAGTCACCTAGTGGAGTACTGCATTCCAGAAACGAGCTGAGATGGCAGTTGAACCAGGGCCAGAAGGCTGGTGGTGATGGGGGTAGTCAAAGAGCCCTGAGAAGGTAGGCCCAGGAAAGATTGAAAGGGCCACCACAGAGTGCAGATGGGCAAAGGGAGCCTTGAGGCAGCTCCAACAGACAAGGTACCCTTCCTCCCTCTGGTGTATAGACACAAGGCAAAGGAAAGGGGTATAGATAGGCAAAAAGACAGACAGAAGTTGTTGGAAAAGGATGGCAGGGAATGGAGAGAAAATGGAAAAAGGAACAATATGTAAACAATACAAGTTGAAGGAACTTTATTGGGAGGTAGCACCTGGGAACTGGGACAGTGAGAGGAAGTGATCAGAAGACCAACCAACCTGGTGCAGAGCTGAGTGGACCTCGCCCAGATCGAGGTTCCCCTGGGACAGTACGTGTGGGGGCTTCTCCAAGGTCACTGCCACCACCACCACCACTTTCATCCAGGCCTATCTGTTCAGGGGCACCATTGGTCTTGTCTATGCCACGGCCCCCTCGGAGTGTCATTGACAGCTGCCGTTTGATCTTCTTCATCCGATCCATGGCGACCTGTGAAGAGGACACAGATAGAAATGCAGCCCACATTAGCATTTTCTTAACCATCATGGGCCCTCCTAAAGCTCATGACAACCTTGTAGTGGGGGGGCAATAACATGAACATGTCAGTGCCCACCTAACCTCTATGGACTCCTGGAAACCTAGTGTTCCTTATCATTGCTGGTCAACTCTGAAGTACACTACCTGAGTACTCAGACTTGGATGACTGGCAGAGGGCAGGGGCCCACCCAGTAGATTGTTGGTCTCTAGGGTGGCATTCACACTGTGGGAGTACATAACTCCACAGCAGCTATCTTCCTGTGCACCAGCAGTGATGGACGCAGCCACAGATGGGAGAAGGGGCTCATTTAGAATCCTGTGGCCACTGATAAGACCCTGGATGCGCCCATAGAATGGCATGTTCCGCTGGCACCAGCCCCACATTGCCCTCTACTGCCAAGGCAGAATGTTCTCGGTAGCCAAAGAGACCCCACCTCCCCCCAGCAACTACTGTCATGGAAACTAGTGGACCACCCCACTCCTCTACCCAGAGGGAGGGAGAAAGGTCTTGTCCAGACCCAACCATTTTGTATGTGGGGTATTCTCAGTGCACATCAGCTGTTCAGGGATTCTGGATAGGTTTCATAGGGATGGAACTCATACCCTATATAAAAAAAAAAAAAAACACCCCGATTTTTACAAAAACAGATCACATTTCTTCCCTGTAGCTATAATACTACAACTCCTTTGCCACCTCAAACACTCCAGTCTTCAATGTAGTCCACAGGTCTTGTATCCCATTTGTCCCTGCTACCTCTCTGCTTTCACCTCCTCAATCATTCCTGGCTGCTGTTCTGGTGACCACACCCAGCAAAGTTCCCATCTCAGAGCTTTTGCACTGTTTGCTCCTGGTCCCTGAAACGCCCTAGCCAAGATTGTGAAATAGCTCATTCCCCATCCTCTTCAGGTCATTGCTCAAATGGCACCCTTTCCAGGAGGCTTCTATGAATAACCCTATCTTGAGCTCCTTCACCTTGCCAATGAGCCCCTAGTACTCACTCATCACCTCTTCAGAAACACCATCTGTTTATTAGCTCTTTTGCTCTTTATGGTCCCCTCAGTGCCAAAACTAGAAAATCAGCTCCATTAGAATAGGGATATATATATATATATTTTATGGTAGGGTCTTGCACTAGGTTGACCTAGAATTAACTATGTAGTCTCTGGCTGGCCTCAAACTCATGGCGATCCTCCTACCTCAGCCTCAAGAGTGCTAGGATTAAAGGTGTGGGCCACCATGCCTGGATAGATTTAAAAATTTTATTTCCAAGAATAGAATGAATGAATAGGAATGTCAGGGCCTCCTGGCACTGCAAACAAATTCCAGATGCACGCACCATTCTGTGCATCTAGCTTTACATGGGTACTAGAAAATCAAACCTAGGCTGTCAGGCTTGGTAAACAAGCCCCTTTAACCACCAACCCATCTTTCCAGCCCTAGATTATAAAGTTTTTTTTTTTTTTATTTGAAAGCAGAAAGAGAGAAAGAATATGAATGAATATGGGTATTCCAGGGCCTCTTCCCCCTGCAAATGAACTCCAGATGCATGTGCCACTTTGTGCATCTAGCTTTACATGGGTACTGGGGAATCAAATCTGGATCATCAAGCTTTGCAAGCAAGCATTCAACCACAGAGCATCTCTCCAGCCCTCATCAAGGTAGATTTTTGTCTGTTTAGATCATGGCTCTATCCCAGGGCTCTGAACTGACAAGAGTAGATGTTCAAAAAGCCCATACAGCAGAAATAATGAATCAGGGAGCTGAGAGCCCAGGAACAACCTCTGCTGAGAAAGTGAGGCTGATACCCACATGGACAACCCCAAACAAGGTAGCTCAGGGTTGCTGGCATTGACAAGATGACCTAGATGGCTGGTGGATGGAATAGGGCCACCAAAAGGTTTAGATCGGCACTCTTATGCTTCCTCCTGGGCTCTGGGCCAGTAAGGAGGGGGAAAGACCTGGCCCAGGAACCATCTGGACTCACAGCAGGGCCTAAAATGGCCCAGGGCCCAAGGGAAGTAGAGCTAGATAGGAGGTGGAGGATAAGGCTGGGGCTGGATTTGAGGAGGGAAATGGGTCATCTGTTACCTTGAAATCAAGCGCTAACCCAGGCAGTTTCCACTTCTGCCTGGCTGAACTCATCTAACTCTAAGAGAAAACAGGGCCAGCAATAGCATAACATCAGATAGACAGATTAAAAAAAAAAAAATCTATCCATGGAGAATCAGGATAGTGACATAAAATCCTGACCTAGGAGGCTGAACACTGGACCTAAGGCCAAGAAGAAGCATAACCAGCTCTCAAAAGACCTCCTTGTATCCCCATGTGGCACTGATACCCAGTTGCTTTGTGTGTGGTGACAAGAAATGGGGTAAGGGCAAGGGGAAACTTTAGGAGTAAATGTGGGAAAGAGGAGGGTGACATGAGGCCATGACCTCTAACAGGAGGCCCCCAAAACTGGATACGTTACAGAATTCATCTTTTGTGGATTTTAGGAACACAAGGTACAACACCTATGTAACATGCAACATGCTCAATGGTGGGGGGTGGCTGGGTAGCCCCTATGAACAGATACACTTGAATATTTATAAGTAGTATAAAACTTTTAAATAGCCGGGTGTGGTGGCACAAGCCTTTAACCTCAGCACTCAGGAAGCAGAGGGAGGAAGACTGCTGTGAGTTCAAGGCCAGCCTGAGATTACATAGTGAATCCCAGGTCAGCCTGGCTAGAGTGAGACCCTACCTTGGAAAAAAAAAAAAAAAAAAAACAAGAACTTTTAAATAGTGTAGTTCCAGTTTTCTGAGCTTATAGACAAGTGAAGGAGAAAGAAACTAGATAGAACTCTACCATTAAAGGGCATATGTTCTTTCTGACCCCCCCCATCCACAGGCTACTCTCATACCAAGGACACTCGTCATCACACCATACCTGATCCCTAAGAACAGTCCCCATACCATACTCTACTACTTCTATAGGAACACAATCCACATTTTGCCCTGCTCCCCACTGGCATACACTATATAAACCTTCAAGGAGGCCCTCACTAGATTTTTAAGTCCTATTAATGTCCCCTTTTATCTCTATACTCTCATTAGCACTCAAAACCCTTACCTATTGCACTAAACTCTGTTGGCATATATTTGGCTCCCTTTAAGTAACTCTTGCACCACATTCCGAGCCCCTTCCTGATGCTTGTTAGCATCTCCACAACATGGATCACTCCCACTAAGACTATCCCCACTATGATTCTGACCCTCATTAACATGCACTTTGGAGTGCTCTACAGCTGACCCAAATGACCCAAATGAGCATTCTCTGGACTTTCACACTGCTGAGAATCCCATTAGCACATAGTAAACCTGATGAATTTTGTCCACTTTGGCCCCTTCACAGCTATGGCCATTGTTAACATACATTTTACCTAGTTTTTCCATTATACTATCCCATACATCAACACAAACTGGACCTTCACAACATCCTGACCCCTATCAGCACCCACTAAGCCTCATAGTACTGCCTCCCCATTAGTACAACCAGAACCCTTACTAAGCCCTTTTCCCGAGGGACACAGAAACACATTGTTCTATAACAGCCTGACCCTCATTAGTACACACAGGTCTCCATTCAACCCTGACCCCAATATTAACATACACTTCAGCTCTCCATGGCTTTAATCCAATTTAGTACATCTACACCACCATCTATTCCTGTCCTCTACTTCTTTCTGCTTCAACCTCTACCACAGCTATAAATCCCTGCTGGTACATACTTTGAGTCCTCCCTAGTCCTAACACCTATTACACACTACCCTTGTAGCATCTCCTGAATCACAGGAACAGCCTTCATAGTGTTCTGATGTTCATTAGCATAGCTGACTTCATACTGCTCACTCTCTCCCCCCAATGGCACACAGTTAAGTGTCCCAATGGCTCTAAACCCCACTGTGGCAGTCTCTAGAATTTCATATACAGTATTACCTTGCACTTTTTGGAAATTCACATTCCCTGTCCTCATGGACATCCACTCAACATCTTACCTTCACTCTTAGCGTGGAAGCCCTTACACTTCCCTCATCATTACTCTCCCCTGCTTATATATAAACAGTTCTGGAATCCATTAGCACAGACTCAGGCCTTCTACCATCCTGTCCCTATCGCATACCTTCAGGTCCTTCAACAGCTCGGCCCCCACTGGTATATACTGGACTTCATACTATCCAGACCTTTATTTCCACATACACACATCCTTCACCATGACCCTCATTAGCACACATCCAGCACTTGAGTCCTCCCATGAGCACACCCTGTACCTTGACACACTGCAGACCCCCAAGGACAAAAACAGCATTAACACTATCCTGACCCTCATCACCAGACAAGGGACCTCAGATCCTATTAGCACACCTACTGGTACCTCAACCATCCTTTCTCCATTAACATACATTAGGCCCCTCTACAGCCCTAACCCCCACTAGCATGACCCTGACACCAACCCCTGTTACACGCACTCAGGGTCCCTCATGGCCCCGCAACACCCTTCCATTAACACGCCCGGGGTCTCAAACCTCACACAGCCGTTAAGGCTATTTGTTCTGACCCCCTGCACAAGTCTGGCTTCCACTAGCAAACCCTGAGGTTTTTCATCAACACTCAATTCTCACACCCTCTGATTCTTTAGGCACTCTTCTCCCCTTTAGCATCCAGAGCACCTCCCATCCCCAGCTTCCAGGACAGGCCCAGGGCGGGGCCAAGGTCAGGGAGGCCCCAAATGACCCCCGCCATGGAGCATTCTGGGAAACTCGGTGGGGGAGGGGGCACCAAACACCCCGACCTCCCGAGCACCTTTGGGGTCGGGGTGGTGTCTGTAGAGAGGGGCTAACCCCACCCCAGGTCTCGAGGATTCGCTCACCGGCGGGGGCGCGCGAGCAACCTCAGAGCCGCGAGGCCGGCGCGGTGGCGCCTGGGGCGGCGGCCCGGGATAAGGCCGCGCGACCTCCTTTTCCTCCAGTTCGCCGCAGGCGCCCGTCCCAGTAGTCTTCGGCCATGGCTGCTGGGCCCGGGCCGCCGCCGGCTGAGGAGGAGGAGGCGGCGGCGGCGGCGGCGGTGGTTGAGGCGGAGGCGGCGTCCCGCTCAGCCGGCCATGAGCTTGGCCGCTGCGGGCTATGCCCCTGGGCTGGTTGGTGCCCGCACGGATTCGAGTGCTCACTGCGGCTCGCGAGTCCCAGCCGACTGCTTGAGGAGACGCGGCGGATCCCAGGGCCGTAGAGGCAACGGCCCAACTGCCGCGCGCGCCGCGCTCTGCGCATGCGCACGCACGCGCCGGACAGAGTGAAGTAAGGAGGGGACTCACCTCGCACTGCGTGTACCAAAAGACCCGTCCGTGGCGGGAGGGGAAGCGGCCATGGCGTGCCCACGAGGGAGTGTGGCGCTGACCCTGGAACGGCGCCAGGAGGAAATGTAGAAATTGCTTAGTACTTTGGTTTGATCTTGCTGAAAGTTTACTACTGTCGGGGTGAGCAGCAGCCAGTAGCCAGAGTACCAGTCATTTGCTCCCCCCTCTAGCTCACTTGGTACATCTCCATGGCAAACAGGACTTTTGCAAAGAGGAAAAGAACCGAAGAGGCCACCACTCCCGTGAGGTTCTGGGGGAGGCAGTGATTTTAAAGGTGCAAAAAAATGACTTTCTAGGAGAGGTGGCCAGGAAAATCTTTACCACCATAGATAGATAGATAGGACAGCCTAGTCCCGCCCTGTCACCCCTCCCCACTGCGAGCTCATTTCCACTGTGAAACGTGTTCTGCCCCGCCCTTTAAGACTCGCCTAGCCAATCGCATTTGCACCCTGTGTTGAAGCGGAGCAAGAATGAAGGGCGTGGTACAGCAAAGAAGGCGTGACTTCGCTTTCCCCTCCTCTGCCAGGTTTTCATTGGTTCTCACCGTCAGGGGTGGGTCGCCTTTTTGTTCTGAGCTTCTTTCTCACGATAGGTTGAATGTTCTGCAAGGTGATTCGCCCAAATAGCATTCAATCAGGCTGCGCCCCACCCTTGCCCTCCCACTTTCTCCAGCAGCCACTGGCAGCGGACCCTAGGTTGAGAAAAGGTGGACCTTTACCAGACAAGCTCCGCTAATAGGTTGAATATTCCGTAGGGTGACTGGTCCAACGAGTATTCAATCAGGTTGCGCCCCACCCTTAACTTCCTACAGTCTTTTGAGATAGAGCCTAGGCTGAGAGAAAAGGCGGATCTTTATTACGGGGCGGGGCGAGGAAGGGATTTTAGGCGTTGGTACTGCGCATGCTTGGAACTTTTGGCTAGGGATGGAGCCTCTTCTGCCTCTCCCGAACATTTGCATTTATGCGCCCTTAATTTTTTTTTTTGCCTCCTCTCACCCGCCTGACGTAGGCTACCCTCACTCCGCAGTTTTCTTGAGGTAGGGTCTTGCTGTAGCCCAAGCTGACCTGGAATTCACTATGTAGTCTCAGGCTGGCCTTCGAACTCACAGCGAACCTCCTACATCTGCCTCCCTGGGATTTAAAGGCATGCGCCAAGACGCCCGGCCCTATACTTTTTAAAATGTTTTGAGGGAGAATGGGCATGCCAGGGCCTCTAGCCGCTGCAAACAAACTCCAGGATGCATGTGCCACCTTATGCTTTACGTAGGTACTGGGGAATCAAACCCAGGTACTAAAGCTTTAAAGTAAGCACCTTAACTGTTGAGCCATCTCTTCAGCCCTTGCAGTTTTATTTCTATTTGATTTACTGGGCTGTAACTTGCCAAGCATTGCCTGACATACCTAATCTCTATTCCTGGAAAATTACAGTGTCCTCAAACCCATCCCATTTTCCAACAGGCTTTTTGAGATACCTACACTATGCAGTTAATTTTCTTGCCTCTTCTGTCTTCCCCTGATCACACCAGTTAGATCAGCCTTTCTGCTTTCCTCTCTATCTCCTTTCCTTTTCATTTTATTTTACTTTTTTGGTTTTTCAAGACAGGGTTTCAGTCTAGCCCAGGCTGACCTGGAATTCACTATGTAGTCTTCTCAGGGTGGCCTCGAACTCATGGCAATTCTCCAACCTCTGCCTCCCACTCTATCAGTAGGTTTTCACTCTAGCCCAGGCTGACCTGGAATTCACTATGTAGTCTCAAATTACCTCTGCTTCCTGAGTGCTGGGATTATAGATGTGTACCACCATGCCTAGTTCTTCTTTTAATGACTTAACCATTAATGTTCCCATCACAGGATAGGCATCAGGTCTATCACTTGATTTGATCTACCCTTACTCCTTTCACTCCAGCAGAATCTTTGGTCATTCCTAAATAAAGGAAGCCCAACTCAGATTCTGACACTTCACACTTGCTGTTCCCTTTGCCTGGAATACTCTTGTCCCATATCCACATATGCCCCTTGATCCTTCACTTCTTTCAAGTCCTTCAGCTATCTTCTCCATGATGCCTTCATTACTATCTCACTTCACAATTCCTGTCTGCTGCAGTCAAGTAATTCCAATTCTCCAGTCTGTTTCTAAACCCTTCAAAAGCATGATCATTTTTTCAGTGTTAGGATCTACTCCTAGTGATCCATTGTGTGTGCTGAGCTACACCCCTTATTCCTGATCAACTTTTAAACATGTAGTATTTATTCTCTCTCCCGAGTCTCATCCTAACAGAACATAAGCCTCTGGACAGGGTTGTAGTACCTCTGCTATGCCCCAAGTGCCTGGCACAATTATCACTAAACAAATGGTTGCCATTGCTGAATAACTGGACAGCAAAGTTACTGAACAAGACACCCATGTCTTATCCTTGTCCTTTGTGTTTGCTGGGGTAGAGAGCTCAATACCCAATGCTGACCTTGTTTTCCAGCTGCCTGGTTTTGTAATGTTAGACAAATGACAGTATGCACAATAGTGACTTAGATACTGCTAGGATTAGTTGAATAACTCAGCTGTGTGTGTGTGTATCTTAGCCCAAAATAGTCTTGAACTTGCTGTATAGCTAAGGCTGGCTGATCCACATGCCTCCACTTCCCAAGAGCTAGGAATATAAGCAGGAACCACTATGAGTTTCAGAAGTTCATATTGATGAAGACGGGTATCAAGTAGAAATACAGTATCAAGAAGCCAAGTGTCCATTAGATCAAGAACTGTAATGGAGGAGGTACAGGGCACCAGGTGTGCAGGTAACACATGAAAGAACTAAGGAAATAAGTGTGTAAGCTTCATCTACTGTAATGGGGAAAGACAGTGGGCAGATAGCACAGCAATTAAAGCCACTTGCTTTGCAAAGCCTGCCTGCCAGGTTTAATTCCCCTGTATGCATGTAAAGCCAGATGCACAAAGTGTCGCTTGCACATGGGAGTTTGTCTGTGGTTGTAAAAGGCCTTGGCATCCCTATTTTTTCCTCTCCTTGAAAATAAATATTTTAAAAGCAACAAAAAAAGAAAATAGCAAGTGGAAAAATGTCTCTATTCGACCTGGACAGGCATCGCTACTAGATACTCGCTATAAAGGCAAAGTACCTGTTACCCCAATGTCAGAGTGGAGACTAAAAGTTATGGAAGGTTGAGTCCATTGGCTAAAGAAAACATGTCACAGGAAAAAAAAAAAAAGATGGCATTGGGGAAGGGCATACACTATGCCTTGAGCTGACCCAATAGACCAATGTGGAGATAGGCTGTAGTGGGAATTAGGCCATGTTCTCAGACAGGATAAACTTACTGTGGACACTCCCAAGGAAGGAACATAGTAGCTCTGTGGTCTTGAAAGATCTGGAAGTGAGCCTTCTGCTTGCACTAACCAATTGCTCCTGAGGTTTCCATAGCCAGCTTTCCACTGGAAGTTAGGAGGCCTAAGTACCCTCAAGGGGCACATGGGTAGACCTGGGACTAAGGGCGAGATAAAGCAAAAAGGGGCTTTTCTTTTCCAGATTTGCATGGCCTAATGTTCCATAAAAGCCAGGTGTGGTGGTGCAGGGCTTCAATTTCAACACTAGGGAGCTGAGGTAGGAGGATCACTGAATTTGAGGCCAGCATGGGCTACAGAAGGAGTTCTAGGTCAGCTTGGGCTAAAGTGAGACCCTGCTTCAAAACAAAAAGCAACCACCCAACCAAACAAAACAAAAATGTCCTTAAGAACTGCTGAGTGTTTTCCTGGCACTGGTGTTCCTTAGGCTGGAAGACATTCAGGTCACTTTTAGCACAAACCTTAACAGTATGGTGGTTTGAATGGAAAATGCCCCCATAGTCTCATGTGTTTGAACACTGATTTCCCACTATTTGGCCTGACACCATTTGGGAAGGTTGTATAATCTCTAGGATCCCTAGAACTTTGCTGGAGGAAGTGTCACTGGAGGCAGACCTTGGTGTTAAAACTTGGCCCTTTCTGCGTGAGAAGAAAAATACTTAGTAGCAGAGGCCAGTAAGTTAAAACGGAGATAAAAAGGGAAGAGAAAGGAAGGGTGGGGTGTACTTAATAGGTTAGTATTGTATATATGTAAGTAGAATGATTGAGATGGGGAGGTAATATGATGGAGAATGGAATTTCAAAGGGGAAAGTGCGGGGGGGAGGGTATTACCATGGGATATTTTTTATAATCATGGAAAATGCTAATAAAAATTGTGAGGAAAAAAAAAAAAACTTGGTCCTGCTTGCTGTTCTACTTTTTCCCTATTGATGTGACAATCTGATACCAGCTTTTTGCTCCTGCCATGCTTTTCCAGCCAGGATGGACTCTACCTTCTGCAACTGTAAGCCAAACTAAACACTTTTCCTTCCATAAGTCACTTCTGGTTGACTATTCTGTCCCAGCAATGAGAAAGTAACTCACACATATGAGCACTAAAGGCATTCCCAGTGCCATGGGAACCGTAATATAAAGGCCCAGCCAGGGTCTGCGTGCTTCCACCTAGGTGGGAAAGAATCTGCACCAAGGACATAGTAAGGAATGATGCCGCAGCCTTGGCAGCCTGCTCAGGATAACTTCAAAGAGGGGGCAGTTACGACATGGAGCAGGTAGAATTTGAACCCAACTGAAATCACTCATCACATGGACCCCAGTACCTACTTTGTATACCTTCACCTGTGCCTCCATGTCTGTATTGAGTAGGCAGGAGACAGTTACTTCCACGTTTTCTCTGCACAGGAAACTAGCAGCTGGAGTAGTCCTTTGGGCTTCCATATGAACCAGACAACTCCAGGATTCCCCTTCCTTCCCTGGAGCAGGCAGGGCAGGCTATTTCTGGGTTAATATTTTTTATTGGGGTTTAGGTTCCAAACAGGTAGAAAGCAGTGGCAATAAGGTCTCAGGTAAGGGGATGATAAGGGAACACCAGGCTTGGCTAGATGGACCACTGCCAGAAGCCAAATGGGAACCCAGGGTTGGAAAGGATCTGGGGAGGGAGGATTGGGGCCAGCCTAGGGGCATACATGGAGGTCAGCGGATGGTGTATCGTACATAGGGGACCTCGACGTCCTCGCCACTTTCATCATTGCAGCAGAGCTCAAGCACCAGTGCCCGCACATGGCGGCCCAGCTTTCGCTTTGACACACGGCTCACAATCTCTGTCATCCTAGGGATGGGGGAGATAAGGGGAAAGGATCAGAAGAGACACAGAGAGGAAGGGATGTGGGGTGGGAAGGCAGAGCAGGTGAAGGATAGGTGTATGACAGCTACAAACTGGGGCTCCCCACCCAACACAGGGCCTCTCTCTCTGTCTGCCCGGCAACAGCCAACTCACGGCTGATCCAACCGTTCTTTCAGCTTGGCCGCTGGCATGAAAAAGGAATAGAGCATGGACACGCCCTGGGAAAGCATGGTGATTTCTAATTTGTGCTCCGTCTATAGGATAGGGAGAAAAAAAACAAAAAAAAAACAGCAGTGTCATAAGGGTGGGAAGGGCATCAAGTCATCCACACGTCCCATCTCCCAAGCACAGTGAGAGGGAAAAGGGTCATACCTTAAAGTAGTCAAGAAATTGTTTAAGGGTCATCTCTTCTCCATTAGGCTGCAGCCCCTGTACCTCAAAGCGATCCCATAATGTCCATTCTTGGTTATAGTACTGTAACAGAAGAGAATGGGGTGAGAGCCACCTCAGAGGATCTAGCCTATTTCCCACCCCACCCACAACACACACTCCTTCATGCAGACCCAGTAAATCAGGTCATCACCTTTGGTTCAAACCCCTCTTGTGGGGCTAGAGAGATGGCTCAGTGATTAAAGGTACTTGCTTGCAAAGCCTAGCATACTGGGTTTGATTCCCTAGTACCCGTGTAATGTCAGATGCACAGAGTGGCATGTGAATCTAGAGTTTGTTGGCAGTGGCAGGATACCCTGGCACTCCCATCCATACTCACTCTCTCTCTGCCTCTTTCTCCCTCTCTCAAATAAATAAATTAATTTTCTTTCAGGGGAGAGGACAAATGCAGTCCCCCACTACCACAAACCATGCAGTCAAGTTTCCTGCATTTGGGAAAATCACAGAGGTCAGCACATAGAGACTGCAATAGATAAACCTTGCCCTGGGAAAACCACCCTCATGATCATGATTACCTGCCAGGTAAGTATATGAATGAATGAATATATATATAAACTCTTTAAAAAAAACCTCTTGTGGCTCCCATCCCACTGAGTAACACTGAACCTTTATGAATGACAAAGCTATATGTCACTGGAACCATATTCTCTTGCCATCTCCCACCCCTTTTACTCTCAATCATTTGAACCTACAGACCTTTTATTCCTTCAGCATGCCCAGCAGACTACCTCAACATTCTTGCAAAGACTGGTCCCCAACCTCCACTGAACCCCCTTCAAGTGTGAGCTCACAGGTCACCTTTTCAGCAAGGCCTTTCCGGCCAACCCATGGCTAAAATCTCAAACCCTAGGCTGGGGGTGTAGCTATGTGATAGAGCATATCAGAATGCACAAGGCCCTAAATTCTTCTCCCAGCACCAAAATCCCAAGTGTCCCTGCTCCCCACTGGTATTTTCATGTCCTCTTTAATCTGATCATGTTTATGTTCTGGAGAATTGAACCCAGGGCCTTGAGCATGCTAGGCAAGCACTCTACCACTGAGCTATAGTCCCAGCCCTTATGATTGGACAACTATATCCTTAGCACCTAGAAGACTACCTGTACACAGTATGGGATCAATAATAATTGAGGAATTAATGGGTGAACTAAGTGAATGAAGCACTTGGCACAATAAATCCAACAAGTATTAGCTACTAGTGTGCAATTAATAATCTCCCAGGGTATGATTCAAATGTTTCCTGTTTCCTGAAGGGTTTCCACAGGCAGACAAGCACAGCAGTGACAAGCTTATAGCATATACAGTACGACTGATTAAATGTATAAAGAATGTATGAAAGATGTAGATACACTTTGACAGGAACCCTAACCCTAACAAGACATGACCCAAACCAGAGCCAACTCTACGGAGACACAACCTACCCACCACAAACCCAACTTCTCATGTGAGCCCCTACCTGGTGACGAGGTGCAGCAAGGGGCTCAGAAAAGCCAAAGAAAGGCAGAGCCAAGTTGAGAAAACCATTCTTGTAGGAGTCAAGCTGTTGGTGTCCCTGAACTACCTTGTACAGCTCCAGACACACAAGGCCAACTACAGCTGCTGTGGTTGTTGCAATAGCAGGGATGATCTTCCCTGCAATCAGCTTGCTCTGTAGGACAGGAAAAGGACCGATGAAGGTGGGAATTAAGCCTGGGAGAGGAAAGTACATCAGGCCTAGATTCCCCTCACCTTGTGCCGGTCTGCAGGGGGAATATCATAGTTTTCTGCCCGGAGGTTGGATGCAGCCACAATGAAATCCATATGGAAGTTGCTGTCATCATCCTATTATGAATGGGAAGAGAAGGGGCTGAGGAGATGGCTCAAGGGATAAAGCATTTACTGCACACAGGAGTTCAGATCCCCAGCAAAGATGTAAATGCCAGGTGGACATTATGGCCCAGAGCTTTGGAGACAAAGATCAGGGATTCAAGGCAAGCTGGCTAGCTAGACTACTGAATCAGCTAGCCCTAAGTTCAAGTGACTGACCTTGCCTCAGTAACAGTGCAGAGTAATCAAGAAATACACCTCCCCCGCCCCAAAGAAAGATACCCAGCATCAATCTCTGGCCTCCACCAGCACATGTGTACCCATAGTCATACAAAGATGCATGTACACATGTACCCCCACACACAAAAGTGTGAGAAGTTGATGAGATAATGAGGTTTCCCGGTCTCCGCGGACACAAATGTCCTCGACTGCAAGTTATATTCTAGTCTTGCCCAGATCACAGAAGGAAGGCAAGGTATACACATTCATTCTAAGCTATGTGATAGGACCACCACCTATCTGATCCACAAAGACCTAGGGCTGGCTCCAAATCCCCAGAGACCCAGCCTTTCCAGTCTGTCTGTGTTCACTTCATCCCCTGCCCTACCCACAGTACCCCTTCCCAGCACCTTCTCAAAGTCAATGGGGTACATCTTGAATCCAGGTAGCTTGTCTGGGCTAGGCAGTGTGGCCTTGAGCTCTTCTAGACGGCTGTCATCTGTACAAAATAGGACACAGTTTGTTCTTTAGATCCAGGGAGGGTCTGAGGTGAAAGAGAGCCCAGGATGGGGCAAAAGGAATTCAGTTAGATACAGGATTTGGAGGAAGAGACCTCCTGGGAGAGCCGAAGGGTAAAGGGGAGAAGTAGAAAAGAATGCAAACCTGAAAAAGTTAGAGGCTATCGGGATCTCGCTAGAGACACTAAAGAGCAGAAACAAAGAGAAAGTGGAAATATATCGATCAGACAGTAGTGTAGCTCTTGAGGATCTCAGGGAGATGATGTAGAGGGATACATGGAGGGGTTACAGAAAGATATATGGAGGGCAAGATATAGGGAACTATCCAGACATGGATACAGAGGAAAGATCTGAGGGGAAGATGGAGAAGATATCAAAGGGAGGAGGGGGTAAACATGGTAGGAGCAAGGAAGTGTGCAACAAAGAGAATCTATGGACCAGACAAAAAACTGAAAGAAATAGAAAGAAAGACGGAAGGGCAAGCATTTCAGAAGGATGGGGACAGGGAAGAGATGGGAGATGTATGACAGGTCAATATAGAGAGAACTAGAGAGTTACATTGTATTACAGATATCCAGAGAAGACTGGGAGATAAACTTTGGCTTCAAACTATGAAGGGTGATACCAGTGAAGACATACAGAGAAAACAGGGTAGGAGGGATATATGGATGGGAGACGATAGGGAAAGGGACAAAGAAGGCAAGGAATCAAGGGGAAGACTCCTGATGGAGATCATACAGCCGCCCCCCCAGGATGAATAAATCAAAAACAAACAGAGAAAAGGGCAAAACAAAGGCATAAACACACCAAGCAAAAGGAATAAGTTATTTGTTCACCTGACACCCAAAGTAGGAAGGAGGAGGGAAGGAATGTCAGATCATTTTCATGTTAGAGGAGGGGAGATGCAAAGGTGTGTGAGTCAGCCTTAGGCCTAAGGGTCACAGTCAGTGGTAAAGGACTCATGGGGAGGCTGGGGACAAGTGGGTTGGTGACTCTTGGCCAAATGGCCAAACACCCTCACCAACAGAGGCATTGGCGCTCTGCAGCTCCTGGTCAGAAACATGGATCTTGACACCCGACTTGGGAGTGAATTCAGGGACCTGCACAGACTGCAGGAGTGTAGCCACAGCAGCTCGGTCCTGAGAGCCTGTGAGCCCATAGGTCTGGGCAAACAGGTTGGCAGCAGCCATCACATAGTCCAGGTGCAGGGGCTAGGGGAAGGCAGGGCAGGGCAGGGCAGGATGAGCACATCTGACCTCAGGTGGGGAGCCACCACATCCTTCCCATCCACCCACCTTCTTATCTGACCCCAGGCGACCCCAAGGAGGCACTTACATTGTTAACATCAAAGGTAAGTGGGTGTGGACAGCGTTTGGGCCCAGACCAGAATGGGGCTCCAGAACTTGTGAGCTAAAATATAGACAAGGCAGAAAGGTAGTTTTGAGTAGGGCCTTGGAGTGTAGGCCTGATAATCCTGACTCTTGCTTCTAGATATGCCCCAACTAACTATCCTTGGCTGGGCCCTTGAAGGGTACTAGTGGATAAATATCGTTTTATTTATTTATTTTTAAATATTTTATTTTTATTTATTTGAGAGAGGGAAAGAGGCAGAGAGAGAAAGAAGCCAGGGGTAGTGGTGCACGCCTTTAATCCCAGCACTTGGGAGGCAGATGTAGGAGGATCACTATGAGTTCAAGGCCACCCTGAGATTACATAGTGAATTCCAGGTCAGCCTGAGCTATAGTGAGACTCTACCTCGGAACCCCCCCCCCAAAAAAAAAAAAAGAGAGAGAGAAAGAATGGGCGCACCAGAGCTTCCAGCCACTGCAAATGAACTCCAGATGCATGTGCCACCTTGTACATCTGGCTAACGTGGGTCCTGGGGAGTCAAACTGAGGTCCTTTGGCTTTGCAGGCAAATGCCTTAACCACTAAACCATCTCTCCAGCCCAGTACCATTTATTTTTAAGCACTGGTTTTGTATAAGACATGAAACTCTTTAACAGATTTGAATAGATCAAACCCAGGCTTCCTGCCCCAAGGAATCGGGATGGAAACAAACAGGTCAGGTTTAATCATTCTTCTGAGATCCCTTGCTTCAGGACCCCAGCCACATCTGAACTTGGTAACTGGAAAAGACACCTGAAGAGCCCGTGGCAGGCTCCAGTTGCAAGGTAATACATGCAGCCAAATGGACATGGTAGTGAGCATTACCTGATCAGGAGGAAAGTTGTGCAGTAGTTGCCGGATGTTGTTAGAATACTGGGTGTGCCAGTGGTGGCAGGCCCAGGTCACACAGTCGGCCCAGGTCTGTGGTCGCTGCAACACCAGACTACGCTGCAAAGCCTCCAGCACCTCCAACGGCTGGGTACCTGCCAGTCGTAATGTCCGTTCCACAAACTTGGGGTCTCTGTCAAGAAGTATGGGGGGCCAAGGGACAGGATTACAGAAGCAGACTCCAGAGAAATCCCACCTTCTCCATGGAAAGGTAGCCTTGACCCCCAAAAGCCTAAGCCCCAAGCAATTAAGAGTATTTTTCAAAAAGTGTACCTAGTGCTATGGATAACAGTGGAAGAGGGCACATCGAAAGCCTTGGCTGATGGGTAAGGGGGCAGGCACATGAGATACTCACGTGAGGTACTGGTTGACATTTTCTGCTGGCTGCTTGAAAAGACCTTCAAATTCATCCCGGGCCCACTGCAGACAGAACAAATGGGTTATATGGAACCATGGTGGACACAATGAGTTTCAGTAGGCATGAAAAAGATACCCATGAACAAAGCAAGTAGGAAGTACACAGCTACTCTGGTGGAGTAGACATCTCCAACCTTCTACACTCCTGTACCAGCTATCAATTTAAAAACCAATGAACAGGGCTGGAGAGATGGCTTGGCGGTTAAGTGCTTGCCCATGAAGCCTAAGGACCCCGGTTCAAGGATCGATTCCCCAGGACCCACGTTAGCCAGATGCACAAGGGGGCGCACACATCTGGAGTTCGTTTGCAGTGGCTGGAGGCCCTGGCGCACCCATTCTCTCTATCTGCCTTCCTCTCTCTGTCGCTCTCAAATAAATAAATAAAAATAAACAAAAAAAATTTTTTAAAAAACCCAATGAACAATATGGACTGTGGAGATGGCTCAGTGGTTAAAGACATTTGCTTGTAAAAAGCAATAAATTTGATTTGTGTGAAAACACTCATTAAAACCAGCATATCTGCTGGGTGTGGTGACACATGACTTTAGTCTCAGGATTTGGGAGGCTGAGATATGATGATCACTGTTGACTTTGAGGTCAGCCGGGATTAGAGTGAATTACAAGGGTAGAATGAGACCCTGCTTCAAAAAACAAAACACAGGGGCTGAAGAGATGGCTTAGCAGTTAAGGGGCTTGCCTGCAAAGCCAAAGGACTCAGATTCAATTCCTCGGTACCCACATAAAGCTAGATGTACAAAGTGGTGCATGCATCTGGAGTTCATTTGTAGTGGCTAGAGGTCCTGGCATGCTCATTCTCTCTCAAGTAAATAAGTAAATCCTTTAAAAAAATAACCAAAGCTGGGCATGGTGGATCATGCCTTTAATCCCAGCAATCTGGAGGCATGACTTCAAAGCCATCTGAGTCTACATGGTGAATTTCAGGTTAGCCTAAGCTACAGTAAGATCCTACCTTGAGAAACCAAAAAGCCAAAACATCAAAAAAACAAGGGCTGGAGAGATGGCTCAGTGCTTAATGTGCTTCCCTGCAAAGCCTAATGACCATGGTTCGAGTCCCCAGTATCCATGTAAAGACAAGGTAGTGCATGCATCTGGAGTTAGTTTACAATGGCTAGAAGTCCTGGCATGCTCATTCTCTCTCTCTCAAATAAATAAATGAATATTTTTATATATAAATTTTTTATAAGTTTTATTTATGTGAAAGAGTCAGAGAGAGAGAGAGAATTGACACACCTGGGCCTCCAGCCACTGCAAATAACTCCAGACACATGCGCCACCTTATGCATCTGGCTTACGTGGGTCCTGGGGAATCAAATCTGGGTCCTTTGGCTTTGCAGGCAAATGCCTTTACCACTAAGCCATCCCTCCAGCCCTATAAATTTATTTTTATTTATTTATCTGAGGGGGGCAGGTAGTGAGAGAGAGAGAAAGAGAAAAAACAGGTGTGTCAGGGCCTCCAGCCACTGCAAACAAACTCCAGACACATGTGTTACATTGTACATCTGGCTTACATGGGTCCTGGGGAATTGAACCTGGGTTCTTAGGCTTCGCAGTCAAGCATCTTAACCACTGAGCCAGCTCTCCAGCCCCAGTTTTGAAATATATTTAGCTGATATTTAAAATAATATTGGGCTGGAGAGCTGGCTCAGTGATTAAAAGCACTTGTTCCCAAATCCTGATGGCCTAGGTTCAATCTCCCAGTACCTACACTAAGCCAGTCACACAGTGGCACATGCATCTGGAGTTTCTGTTTTTCTCCCAGTGGCAGAAAGCCGTGGCACACCAGTACTTTTTCTCTCTCAAATAAATAAAAATATTTAAAAATATACATATTTCAAAACTGGTACAAATTCCAGCTCTGCAATAATATTACAGACTTTTGTAATTCTGGCACATGACAACATCTCTATTTCTGTGTCCTTATCTCTAAGAAAGATACTATAACAGCAATGCTGAATTCATGGGTAGCTAGGAAGAAGTAAGTCTATGCATATATGCATGTATGTGTACATACTGTACAGGCATGCATGCATTTCTTTTTCTTCTTTTTTGTCTTGTTTTTTTGAGGCGGAGTCTCACTCTAGCCCAGGCTGACCTGGAATTATACACTGGCTAGCCTCAAACTCGCAGCAATCCTTCTTCCTTAGCCTCTTAAGTGCTGGGATTAAAGCTGTGTGCTACCATGCCCGGCTTACATGCATTTTTTTTTCTTTGCATCCCCAGAAATAGAACCTTGGACCTCATGCATGCTAAGTATACACTGTACCAATGAGCTACAACCTCAGCCTACCACATATACATTTAAAGGTTACTTAAAACTGTCAGTTAAATAGCCCAGTGATCTATCTCCAATTTAAAGAGTAAGAATGTATGGTAAGATGAGTTTAACTTCAAGGTCATACATGGACTAGTGAGACTGATGTGTGTACAAATATACTTTTTATTTTCAAGGTAGGATCTCAGTCTGGCCCAGGCCATCTCAGGGTGGCCTCGAATTCATAGTGATCCTCCTACCTCTCTGCCTCTGAAGTGCTGGGATTAAAGCTATGCACCACCACGCGCCCGGCAAAACTCATATTTTCCCCCCACATCATATTTCTACTGTTTGTCCCGAATGGGTTGGTATCCAACACTGCACTGGAAATTATTCAGACCCTATCATGATTATTCTTAGGTTCTGTATTGTGGCCTGGGTGGTGCTGGTCACTAGATGCAGTCACTTTGTAAGACTTTAACTACACGATATGTACTCTGTTCTACATGTATCTATCATTGTGACCAACCAGATGTTAAACTCGTTTTGAGCAACAGGTAGGGAAACCTGAACATGGACCACACTAGAGACAAATAAATAACTAGAAGAATGATAAGAAATGACTCTTATTTTGTCCATCATGCAATGATGTCTTGCACACATGCCTGTAATCCCAGCACTTGGGAGGTGTAGGCAGAAGGATCAGTTCAAGGTCATCCTTGGCTACATGAGACCCTGTTTCTGAAAAAAACAAATAATGCTTTCACTGGGAATGGTAATGCATGTCTTTAATCTCAGTACTCAAGAGGCTGAAGCAGGAGGATTGCTATGAGTTTGAAGCCAGCCTGGGACTATAGTATATGTTCCAGGTCTGCCTGGGCTAGAGTGAAACCCTACTTCAAAATAATGAAGCTGAGGCTAGAGAAATGGCTTAGCAGTTAAGCACTTGCCTATGAAGCCTAAAAACCCTGGTTTGAGGCTCAATTCCCCAGGACCCACGTTAGCCAGATGCATAAGGGGGCGCATGCGTCTGGAGTTCGTTTGCAGTGGCTGGAGGCCCTGGCACATCCTTTCTCTCCCTCTTTCTACCTGCCTCTTTCTCTCTCTGCTTGTTGCTCTCAAAATAAATAAATAAAAATAAATGAAAAAAATTTTAAAAACGACGCTGAAGTATAGTTTCAAAGGGGAAAGTGGTGGGAGGGAGGGAATTACCATGGGATATTGTTTATAATTATGGAAGTTGTCAATAAAAAAAAAATTTCAAAAAATACAAAGCTGAGCCAGACGTGGTGGTACATGCCCTTAATCCCAGCACTCTGGAGGCAGAGTTAGGAGGATTGCCGTGAGTTCGAGGCCACCCTGAGACTACATAGTGAATTCCAGGTCAGTCTGGGCTAGAGTGAGACCCTGCCTTGAAAAAGCAATATAAAAATAATAATCCTTAGGTTAGATAGTACTCAACTGGGAGTAATTTTACACAGAGCCTGTCATTCAGCATCTGGCAACATCTAAAGATACTTTAAAAAAATATTTATTTATTTGGGAGAGAGATACAGAAATAGGAAGGTAGAGAGAAAGAGAACGGGCGTGCCAGGGCCTCCAGCCACTGCAAAGGAACTCCAGATGTGTGCACCCCCTTGTGCATCTGGCTTACGTGGGTCCTGGGAAGTTGAACCTGATTCCTTTGGCTTTGTAGGCAAACGTCTTTACCACTAAGCTATCTCTCCAGCCCTTAAGATACTTTCAAGTTGTTACAGTAGTTAGTGTCACTGATACCTCAGGAGTAGCCAAGAAGGTCAGCAAATAAGCCTACAGTTTAGGCAGTGTACTGAATGGTTCTCCAGTACAAAAAAATACCCAAGCCAAATATAAATTCTACAATGGTTGAAAAGATCCTATCATATGGATATATATCCTTACTTTGTAGAGGCAGAATGAAGTAGTATATGGTGTCCATGATACCTCTAGTACAAATAAAAACTGTTATCAATCTAAGAAAATGTGACAAAATATTAAAAGCTGTTAAAATTGTTAAACCTACATAAAGAATGATCATTGAATATTCACCATAGTATTTTTTGGTGTTTTTTGTTTGAGAAAAAGCCTTACTTTGTAGACCAGGCTACCCTCAAACTGGTGGAAATCCTCCAATCTCAGCCTCCCAAGTTTTAGGATTTCGGGTGTGAGCTACAATGCCCAGCTATAATATTCTTTTTAGTGCTATTTTTCAAAGGTTATTTTTTTAAATTTATTCTCTCACAGTATACCCTGATCATAATCTGCCACCTAGTATTTTTTTTTTTTTTTTTTGTTTTGAGGTAGGGTCTCAGTCTAGCCCAGGCTGACTTTGTATTCTCACTTTGTATTCTCAGGGTGGCCTCAAACTCACGGCCTCCAACCTCTGCCTCCAAAGTGCTGGGATTAAAGGTGTGCACCACTACGCCTGGCAACCTAGTATTTTTAAAATGTTTTTATTTGTATTTATTTGCAAGATGAAAAATGAGCATGCTTGGCCTCTTGCCACCATACATGCACTGCAGACACATACACCACTTTGTATATCTGGCTTTATATGGGTACTGGGGAATTGAACTCAGAACATCATGTTTTGCAACCAGGCACTTTTAACTGCTGAGTCAGCTCTCCAGCCCCTAGCATTCCTTTTTTAATTTTTTTTTTTTGGTATTTTATTTATTTGAGAGAGAAAGAGGAAGAGACAAAAAGAGAGAGAGAATGGGTATGCCAGGGCCTCTAGCCAATGTAAATGAACTCCAGATGCATGCACCACACCTTATGCATCTGGTTTACATGGTTACTAAGGAATTGAACCTGAGTTGTTAGGTTTTGCAGGCAAGTGCCTTATTGCTAAGCCATGGGTACCACCCACCCCCCCCCCCGCATTATTCTTTATATTTGTCTACACATTGGAAAAAAACTTAAGAATAAAGTCAGGTGTGGTGGCGCACACCTTTAATCCCAGCACTCGGGAGGCAGAGATAGGAGGATTGCCATGAGCCCAAGGCTACCCTGAGATTACATAGTGAATTCCAGGTCAGCCCAGGCTACAGTGAGAGCCTCCCTCGAAAAACCAAAAAAAAAAAAAAAAAAAAAAAAAAAAAATTGACTGCCAGGTAAGAAAGCATGTGGTGGAGAAAAAAACACATCTTATACTTTAGGTTTAAGGGCCTAGTAACTGATTGTGGCCAGGGTCTGCCCTGTTCCTTCTCTTGACAACCACTCACCTGCAGGGTGTGCTCTATGGCATTAGGAAAGTTTTTCAGGGTACAGATGGGGATGGACTTCTCTGGTGGATCTTGGCTGGAGCTGTATGACTCTGTCAGGAACGGGATCACTACTTGCACATTACCCTTGGTACCCAGTGTGCCTGACTCCAGTAGCGGCTTCCGATAGTACACACAGCGGCGATCCATATACATGCCTGTGGGGTAGTGGTGAATGATGTGAGAGCCAAGAGACAGGAAAGGCACATTAAGCAGGGCATGGTGGCGCACGCCTTTAATCCCAGCACTCAGGAGGCAGAGGTGGGAGGATCACAGTGAGTTCTAGGCCATCCTGAGACTACAGAGTGAATTCCAGGTCAGCCTGGGCTAGAGTGAGACCCTACCTCAAATACCCCCCCACACACACAAAAAAAGAAAAAGACACATTGGCAAAGGAGAGGAGGACTGGAAGTCCTCACTTATACACTTGGCCCTCACCCTCTTTACCAGCCTCCAAACTTACGGGCATCCACATTGTCCAGGGCATTTGCCACTCCATCCAGGTTTTGGAAGAAATCATCATCATAAATGCGCTCTGTGTCAGGGCCCACGCGGTTCTGGTGGCTTGTCACCTGGATGTGTGGATTCATCTGGCGCACAGCTGCAGTGGCTGTGTCAGACTTTAACTTCTAGGGAGGTGATGAGTGACGGGGAAACAAAGTCAGTTATTTGTGTTTTAGAGAACTGTCTCCCTAAACACCTATCTAATGCTGGAGAAGAATCAGTCCCGAGTTCAGGAGGCTACCTGGTTTAGGAAGGACAGTTTAGGACAATGCCACATGGAATTGTGACAAATGTGGCAGCTAGGTAGAAAGGGAAACTGGATGAGCACACAGTGGAGACAATGGACTGGACATCTGGGCTTTTGCCTAGCCAACATCTATTTAACTTGCAGGTAGCAGTACTGAAATTTGGAGTAAATGTCCTCAAACCCAACTAGGATGTGAGCCCACAAAGAAGCAAGAGCCTTTCAAAGCCCAGGTCAGGACATACCCCTCTTCTGCTTAGAATCCTTCCTGTACTCCCATCCATACTTAGGGTAAACTGAGAAGGCTTCCAGGACCCCTCTCAGGCCTATATTTCCTTATGAGCTCTTTATCTGGGCCTTTGAGCATTCTGGTCCAAAGACACCCTAGTCCTCAACACTCACCACAGCTGTGTGGAAACAAGTCCTTCCTTAACCAGCCCAACATCCCTAGCAAGCTCAACTTCTTTCTGTTTTCTTCTTCTTTCCTTTGTCAACATGAATGGTATACCTCATTGTTAATCCAAGCACTCAGAAGGCTGAGCTACAAAGTGAGTTACAGGCCAGCCTAGGCTAGAATAAGAAGCTGCCCCCCACCCCCCCCACCACCACCACGAAAACAGATCTCTGCCAGAAAGAATGGGAATCCCACCACTCGGGAGGCAGAGGTAGGAGGACAGCTTTGAGTTCGAGGCGACCCTGAGAGTGCAACATGAATTCCAGATCAGCCTGGACTAGAGTGAGGCCCTACCTCGACAAATCACAAAAGTAAATAAAACAGACAGGAGAAAAGTGAGATAGATTACAAAACCCCAGCTCTTTCTACCATTCATCTCACCGTAACATCCCAGGGCCGGAAGAGAAACTGTCGGTTCAGATTTGATTTCTCAATGGTGTCCATGTCTGTGACGATAATTTCTCCACCCTCTCCACAGCCTAGCCCAATCATAGCAAAGTTCTTGAGCAGTTCACAGCCAATGGCCCCTGCACCCACCTAAGAGGCAGCCAAGAGAGACAAAAGAGAGTCAAGGGGTTACAGGTTGGAACCAAGCTGCCTATCACTCCTCATTCCTGAAACCAGGAGGATTAGGCAATAGGGTCTAATACCACATCTTCAGGTCCAGGGCTGTAAGAAAATGACCTTTTCATCTGTAAAAGCTACTAGAAGAGGTAACAGGGCTGTACCAGGCTTTCCTTCAAGTTACCAAGAATGGCAGTAAGAACAAAAGAGTGGGCTGGAGAGATGGCTTAGTGCCTAAGTTGCTTGCCTGCAAAGCCAAAGGACCCCAGTTCAATTCCCCAGGACCCACATAAAGCCAGATGAACAAGGTGATCTGGAGTTTGTTTGCAGAAGCTGGAGGTCCTGGCATGCCCATTCTCTATCTACCTGCCCCTCTCTCTTTCTCTTTCTAAAATAAAATTTAAAAAAAAAAGGACCCTCCCTCGGCACACAAAAGGAAAAAAAGGAAACCTCAGAAATGGCCAGAGGAGGTAAACACAGTGGGTGTCAATGGGCTCACTCACCAGGAAGTATTTCTGCTTGCCTAGCTTCTCTTGCAGGTCTGAGCCAAACACAGCTACCTGCCCATCATAACGGTTCTGATGCTGTGGAATATGAAATGAGGGTCAGAGAGGGTCCTCACTAGAAATGCCCCAAATGATACCTTCCCTACAGGCTCCACTCATGTACCGGGAGGCACTTGTCCTCTGTAAGGGCCTCTTTGTCCTCCGGAAGACATTCAAGGGCATCAAAGTATAGCCACTGCATGATGGGCATAAACTTCCCAGAGCAGGCCTAGTGAGGGGATAAGGAAAGAGGTGGGCCAGTGGTTAACTGCAACCAGACACGGACGGATAACAAGTGACGGAGGCAAGGAGGCACCCATTCTGACCTTCATAACCTCCTGGGCAGCCAGGCCCCCAATGAAAGCATTCATGGGTGCCAGATCCCCAACAGCAACATAAGCCAGCTTGCGGATAAGGTCTTCATCCAAGTTGTCCTGCTGTACCGTGGGTAGGGATCGAGCATTCACAGCCCGGGCTAGAGCCACCAGTTCTGTTGCATCCTCCTAGTGGGACAGAAAGAAGAATCTGTCAGGTTACTGTTGGGGGTGGATGGTGGACAGGACAAGGCATGGTAGGCTTCCAGCATTGACAATTTCTACCCTGGCTGGCTAGCCAGCCCACCTACCTACCTCATTGCGGGGCCGAGGTGGCCGGTTGTGCTGAGCACAGAACTGGTGCAGTGCCTGAAAGCCAATATGCAGCTGTGCAGGACGCGAATACTTGGCAAAGTCAGTCACCACAAACTCAGGCTCTGCCAATGAAGCCGGCAAGGATTTCTGTAAGGCAGCAGTATTATCAGTATCAGAAAAAAAGAAATGGGGGACTTTGGAAATGTTGAGAGCCACCAGCCATAAGCCACTTCCCCGCCCCCATACTTACAAAGCTGATCTTTTTAGGTACTTTGACCTGACTGACGATGCCTCCACGGATGTAGTCAGAGAAGTTGGAGGTATCACAGATACTAAAGGTGTAAGGACCTAAGGTGAATGGGGAGGTTATCAGTCCACATACCCTCCAAAAATCATCCTGACCCAGCTCAGGCACCAAGCACTATCTCTACTCTAGGCTCCACTTGGTCATCAGAAATCATCTCTCCTCTGTCCCGGAGCAAGCTTGGACCCCATGAGAGCCTGTCCCTGGCCCCAAGACTACACTGGAAAGCTGCTGTCCCTGTACAAATTGGCTTAGGTATGAGTGGCTCTTCTGATGTGCCCTGTTCAAAAAAACCACAGGCTTTCCCTAGTTCAACTCAGATACCAAGGACCCATTATTCTATGAACACTGAACATAAGACAGCCATTCTCCATGCCCACTAGCACTATTGGGATACCAACAGAATCTACCTCTGGTTCATCTCAGGTCTGGGCTACACTCAGCTTAAACACAGGAAATAACTCCTCCCTTTGATTTCCCTACCCAACTCCCCTAAGGAACACTCATGGCCCTAACTCACCTAGCACTTTGATCTCCACAGGCTGACTTCCATTGAGTTGGACCATGCCCTGTACTTCCGAAAAGGAGACAAAGTCGCCACTCTCAAATCCATGCCGGGCCTCATCCAAGCAGGTAACCACGCCAGGATTGTCCTGGTTAAAAAGGAATAAGCCTCAGGGATAGGGTCAGGGGGCCAAGAGTGGACAGGGATACTGCCACTGCCCATCTGCCTGTTGGGACTCCTGAGGCTTGTCTCCTTACCTTGGTGATCATAGAAACCATAGCACTGAGTGGTTGCTCGCCATTGGAGTCTGTGAGGACCATTTCCTCTCCAAAGTCACAGAAAAGCTGCCTGTAGAGGGAGGCAATAGGTCTGATGCCTGAGGTCTGCCTACACACGAGGCCTCAGGCACCGTTCAAGGGAACATCGTGGTGGGAATCAGATGACACTAGTGCCACGTGGGGAAAGAACATACAAAATCTAAGAGTGGGATGACTGAGGAAGGATGAGGACAGTCACAGAGTAGAAATCTGGCCTTAGGCTGAGGGAAAAGGGTGGTACTCACCCAAACAGGCCTCGAGTGTCTGCCACTACCAGCTTGATGCCACGACTGTGACAGAACTCACCCACTCGTAGCTGGTCTTCCAGGGGGCTATTGGTGAGGACTACCACCTGTGGAGAAAGGGGGGCTCAGGCCAAGGGCCCAGCACTGAGGGGAAGGGAAAGAATATTGGCAGAAGGCTAATAGCGAGGCTCAGACAATCCTGAAGTCAGAGTTGTCCAGGTCCTTCAGCCCTCTTTCACAAAAACCTTCTGGGGATCGGATTCCATGAGAACGAAACTCAGTGAAAAGAAAATGAAAGCCTAGACCATGTCAGGAAAGGTGGAGAGGTGGCTGGAATCAGACACGACAGAACAGCTGACTCATCTGTTTGACAGACACCCACTACTACCTGCCTACAACCCTGCTGTGGCCTGGGAGACACAGGCGGGGCAAAAGTGTCTGCAGCCAAAGCCTGAGCTCACTCCTACCACACCCACTTACTTACAGTTCGCAAGACACTGCCTACTTGGCTGTACACTTTGAGATGCTGCTTTCCATGCAAATACCCTTCCCTGGTCACCAGGGTGAGCTCCTACCACTATGTCAGGATGCTGATGTGGTACCCTGGCCCTTTGGAACCTGCAGGGCAGAGTTTCAGCTCTCACAGCTCAGACCTTTTAATGAGCGAACCAGACAGCCCTTGTCATGTCCCAGCTGCTATTCTACATGCTCAACCCTCACAGAAAACCTATGAAGTCAATACTGCTGCCATTCCTCTTCCACAAGTAGGAAAAGCAACACATGGGATCTATGTGACCCGCCTGGACCCACATCAATAAGAGTGAGACATTTGCTGGGCAGCCCCGTTCTGGTGTGTTTGTACCTGCTATGCGGCAATACTGGAGTGCCCACGTCTTTTCCCCAAAAGGCAGACCCAGGCTCTCATCCTACCCATGTTCCCTAAACTCTCCAGAACCCAGACCAGCCCATTAAACAGTACTCCAAGGACCAGAGATGGGTTCCAATAGAATCAAGCAGGAGGGCAGGTGGTGCCCAAGTACCTGGAAGCCACTGAGGAAGTCCTCAACAAGGGGTCCAGTGTAGGCAGTGACAGGCACATAGCTATTGAGCTCAGCAAGTCGGGGCTGAGACACTTCAGCTCGGTTTTTACCGATGTCCTCTTCTCGCAGGTAAAACTGTAAAAGGGAGCCAGGAGGGAAAGAAGTGAGGTGGCTGTCCTGTACAGAGGTGGTGCCTCAGTAGGGGGAAAGTATGTTGGGAAGAGGTACCTGAGAGGAAAGGTCAGCCCACTGGGCAGTGCCTTGGTCATGTAGGGTGACAGCCTTGACCCCACCAAGGATAATATTCTTAGCAATCTCCACACCTAATCCACGCAGGCCTGAGACCAGGACACTGGACGTCTGGAGCCTCTTCATTGCCTCATGGCCCAACACATACCTGTCAAGTTACAGGGTCAGGATCTGGCCCACCCAACCCTATTCTTAAGTGTCCCCTACCTCCCCCACCCCCCGGGCAGGCTCTGGTCTCACAGCTGCCGGGAGTAAAGGCCCTCATCTATGTCTGCTTCACTGCCGTTCTTTGCCATTCCCTGGGGATGGAGGACAAGAACAGATTCAGGGAGACTTGCAGGACAAATATGAAACACCCCCCATCACCATCATGTCACGGAGAAGACACTCACGTTGGTTGGCACTGAGGACACTTCAGACAACACGGACTGGGCAGGGGAGCAGTTAGAACCCGGCTTTGGATCAGGCCCGGACACGCGACGTTTCTTGGACAGCGGCGAGCTGGACATCTACAGGGAAAAGGAAGGTCAGAGGGATTATTTTTCTGCTTGCGAGTGGTGACTGTGGGAGGAAAAAGGTTTAAGAATTAGTAATCCCGCTTTACAAAAGAAACTGGCACAAAAAGAAGGTCAATATAATCATGGAAAACGCTAATAAAAATTTAAAAAAAGAAGGTCAAAGCACGGTCAGACCCAAGATTTGAAACCAGACAGTTAAGCTGGCAAACTGATGCTACTGACTCTTAACCATTTACCTAGAATAAGGGAAAGATTCCAGCGCTATGGCATGAAAGAAGCAACAAGACTATGAGAGGGGAGGTGTGGATTCAGGACAGACTCCGATTTGAATTTTTTTTTTTCGAGGTAGGGTTTCACTCTAGCCCAGGCTGACCTGGAATTCACTATGGAGTCTCAGGGTGGCCTCGAACTCACAGCGATCCTCCCACCTCTGCCTCCCGAGTGCTGAGATTGAAGGCGTGCGCCATCATGCCTGGCTCTCAGATTTGAAATCTTAACCCTCCGCCACTCCATGGAAAGCAGCAAACCCCTTTGGAGCTTTTTCCCTTCACCTGTTGTAGAACAGGGGGCGATAATGACACCACGGTGTTGCTGAGAGGAGAAAAGGCACAGACCTGGCACAGAAGAAACACGTAACACCAGTGCCAGGCGTGGTGGCGCACTCCTGTAATCCCAGCACTCGGGAGGCAGAGGTAGGAGGATAGCAGAGAGTCGGAGGCCACCCTGAGACTACATAGTGGAATTCCAGGTCAGCCTGAGCTAGAGTGAGACCCTACCTCAAAAACAAAACAAAACAAAAAGAAATAGGTAACACCAAGCAGGCACTCTCCTCCCTCTCCGCTCCCTTAGTCCAGAGGGTACAGGCAGGAGGGAAACAAGGCTGAGACATCTATCCATTAGGGCAACATGATGGCAGGACATGCCTTGCTGAGAATGCAGCCCCCAAAAAGGGCTCAGGAAGGAGTTTTACTAAGCCCACACCCCTCTTCTGCTTTAGGGGTAGAAAATGAGCCCAGGCCAATAAAACAAGTTGCAGGAGGAAAGAAAACACACACCTCTCAAGTCTTATCTGCTTGTGGAGACCCTTAAGCAGGTCACCAGTAATGCTTAATGAGTATTTACTAGGAGTCCTCCCCATGTGAGATGCCACACTAAGCATTTATGAGCAATGTCTCTGTCTGTCCTCAGGGCACCCCTGTGGGGGTTGGATTCCTATAATTCCCCCAGTTCACATGAGAAGAAAAAATTCACTCAGGGATGTTTGGTGACTTAACTAGGGTTTGCACTGGGAGTGGCTGAACTGGGACCAGACAGTAGCTGCCTATTCTAAAGCCCAATCTCCCTTCCCAATGTTATCAAGTTTCCTGCTCTCAATGGTTCTGACCCTGCAAGGCAGTATTTAACATCCCTGCTGTACAAGTGAGAAAAACCTGAGCTCACATGGTCAAGTGACTTGCCAAGGGTCACACACTAGATCCCAGAGAAAGAACAAAACAGCCTGCTGTTGAAAGTGAAGTCCAATGCCTGGCATGATGGGACACACATTTAATCCCAAGCTGAACTAGGAGGATCACCATGAGTTTGAGGCTAGCCTGGGCTACAGAGTGAGTTCCAAGTTAGCCTAGGTTATGAGACCCCGCCTCAGAAAAACCAAAAGTGAAGCCTGGTGGTAATGGACGGTCCAGATGTTTTTAGATGAGAGGAGCCAGGATCACTTCCCCTCATGCCCAGTGCTCTTTCAAAGCACTGAGCCTTTGCTTATACCTGAGAATTTAGTGAGCCTTTTCTGATACACAATACCACCAATAAACCCAAGTGTCCATCTTGGCACTATCACACTGAAGTGCTAACCAGAATGACAAGAGCTCCCCACAGAATAAAGGGCTTTGTCTAATCTTATCAATGCCCATGAACCACATAGACCTCTGCTCACATCACTGAGAAAACAGACTCACAGAACTCTCCTCATTTTTCCAGTCATGCAAATTGTGGGGAACAGTTTGTGGGATTTTCCTAGGTGAATAGTATTAGGAAATCAGTTCTGGGTTCAGCCCAGATGACTAAGAGATGAGAGATAAGGCGAGACAAGGGGACACAGGAGGCTGCCTAGGGCCCTTGAGTCAGCCAATCAATTGCTGGGAATACTCAGGTCCAACCAGAGTAGGAAGAGACTTGATAAATTAGGAAGGAGACAAAGGCCAATTCCTATTTCCCATTTACTGGTTCTGTGACCTGACACAGGGATCTAATTTCCTCTGAACCCCATTTTCTCCAAAAGCTGGGGGAAAAGGAACTGTACTTAAGGGGTTGCTGAAGTTAAAAATGCTATTTGTGGTCAGAACTCAGAGACCTCAGAATGTTAAGCTCTACCGTTGGCACTTGCTGGAATCTATATTACTTAGACGTCTCCCTGCTCTGTTGTTGGTTGTTTGTGTGGGATACATCCTTTCCTCACTCCCTAAATCAGACATGATCCAGGGCTAGAGAGTCTTTGCTGTTGTTTGTTTTTGAGGGGAAAATCTCACTCTAGCCCAGGCTAACCCTAGAACTCACTGTGTGGCTCTGGCTGGCTTCAAAGTCATGACAATCCTCTTACCTTGGTCTCCAAGAGTGAGTGCTGGGATTAAACGTGTGAGCCACCATGCCTGGCTTCACAGAGATCTTTGTTCGACCTTTTCTCTCTACTCCTGGTGCTGACAGTAAGGGTCTAAACAGGTTGGAGATTGTTCAAAAGTGGACTTCAAAGCCAGGCATGGTAGAACACACATCTACAATCCCAGCACTCAGAAGGCAGGATTGTGAGTTTAAGTCCAGCCTGGACTACAGAGACTCTCTCAAAAAAGAAAAAGGGAGGGGCAGGGGAATAAAAATTAAGAAGAAAAAGGAAGATTTTAATTGGTAAGTTTGGAGCAGCCTTGCAGCATGTGTCCAGGCCTCTTTTGGAACACATCGCCTGTGAGTTGCTGGGCAAATATAAAGTGGGATTTAAAGCACTTCTAAACTTACCTGGGGTCTCCAAACTGATGACTGTGAAGCCTGGGCATGCTCTACACAAATATTAGAGAGGCTGAGGGGTGAGTCCTGCAATAGGTTTGGGAGGGGTCAGGCACAGGACAAGGTGATTAAGGTGGAAAGAAAAGCAGAGGAGGCATGCGGGAGCCTACCAAACTTCCTAGGAGGAATTAACTGAGAAGTCCTTGGGAATATGAGAGAGAGGAATCAAGAAGTGATCAAACTCAAGTTGCTGTGAAGAAAACAGGAAAGGGAATGGTAGAACTCCTGGGGCAAGGGGCAAAGGTGTAAGGATAGATTCAAAGGTGGGTCTCAGTAATAGGTAGAGGATTCTAAAATCAGAAAATGCTGCAGGAAGATGCTGGGGCCCTGTGAGTGAGTTTCTAGGAACAGACGCTGGAGGGGGGGGGGACAACCATTCACCAAAAATGACAGGAATTCACAGAGGGAGAGGTATCTCTAATTTTGTTCTTAGAGTCCCAGGAACCTGTGAGGTCAAATACTGAGGGTCTGGGAGAGGTTTCTGAGGGCAGCCTCTTGGAGGTATTTCTAGTGGAGCAACAAAGGCCTCCTCTGGATCTGACATGACATACTAAGTAACACAGCTGCTCTGACAGAACGAAAAGGGGAAGATGAGTTGGATAGTTCAAGCCTTACAAACGGTAAATACTGGCTAGGTCTTCAAGTGGTTTCTCTGACCAATTCTGTTTGACTTCATGGAATCTGAGTACATGCGGAGGCTTTCTATTAGGATAGAAGACAAGTGGGCTTGATGGAGAAAGATGTGACTGACAGTGGTACTAGGATTCTGTAAGGCTGAAAGAAAAGCTGACTTTGGCCTCTGACTAAGATACTAGGGCCTTTTGCAAAAAGGATGAGGACAGAGTCTAAGACCTGATGTGAGAGTAAGGTGATCTGTGAAAAGAAAACCTCAACTGTGGTCTGCTTTTGAAGGGAGACATTGGGTCTAGGATGAGGTTGCCTAGCAGGATGGGGCTATTAGTCAACAGGGTCTGAAAGAGTAGATGGCAGGGGATCTCTAATGGAGGATTATGTGTCCAAACAGTTCCTCCCTGGTGTCTAGTCCTCTGGGGAAGATGCTGAAGCCTGTGAAGGGTAGTCTAAGAATAACGAGAGCATGAAAAGGAGGGGATTACTTGAAAGCAGGAAAAGTCTCTACGGGCAGATTCTAACAACAGAAGGAGTGAATGAAGCAGATGCCGAGAGGACTCTGAATAATAAAAATATTGGATGTCTCTGACAGAGGATGCTAGAACCAGGGTGGGGTTGGGTCACCTCAGATGTACAAAGGGGTCTCCTACAGGAAGGCCAGACCCAGACGGCTATTCACAAGGTCTAATCCGTTTGGCAGCTCTAAGGAAAGACAGTGTACTGGGGGAAGGGGGGGCTTCTGAATGAAGATGAAAAGAAGGCTCGCAGAAATGAAGGCCATACAGACCCTCCCTGAGTTCTGAGCCTTATTTCAGAAGCCATGAGAGCAAGTACTAAAGGGGAACCTCGTGGGAGAGTCTAAGGCAGGTCTTTAATGGCATACAAACAAGTGTGGATGGCTTTTACAAGAAATGTTGATTCTGGTATATTTACGGGAGACTGCAGAGTTTTGATAGGAAACACAAGTCTACAGAAACAGCTGGGGGGTCTGCCCTCAAGGTCATATTTCAGAGCCCAAGGGAGTTGGGTGGTCCCAGAAGAGAACTATGCCCCGCCCTGCCCCACAATCTGCCCCCACCCTGCAGATCCCTGATGTCCAAGGCACTGCAGCCCTCCAGGCCATCAATCAGGTTCAGTCCCAGCAGGGACCCTCCCATACCTCCCGCAACCCTTGCCCCGGGCGAGGTGCAGAGAAAGACTATTACCAATGCCGGTTCCCCCGGGTCGTGCCGCTGCCAACTCCTCAAGGAGCCGAAGCCAAGCCCGGCCACCTCCTCCTCCTTCTCCTCCCTGCCGCCTGGGCTGCCTAGATCGCTGCCGCCTTCTCCTCCCCAGGCCGCTGTGCTTCTGGTCGTCCCAGCCACCTCCTTCACCCCAGCAGCCGACACAAGATGGCGGAGCCAGAGCCCAAGGCCGGAACAAAACCTTGGGCTCCACCCCCAGAAGCCCGGATGCAAGAGGACCGCGCCCACTCATGAATCATGTATATTCAGAGCCCAGTTGGGTACTTCTTCCATTAGAAAGGAGAACGGCTCCATCTTGTGGCTACTGAGACAGTGACTAGAAACACAGGTAGAAGAGGCCACGCCCATCAAATATGAATAAAGAATGAATTGGAGCACCCAGGCTGTCATGAAAACCAAGGAAGGACCTCAAGACCACTTTCCCTGATCGTGAATTATGCAACCACAAAGCAGATGTTAAAACATGGCAGCCACACCCCACAGCTCATGAATAATGAATGGCTTTGCAGCAGCCTGGAAGCCAAGGAGAACAGGGCTACATTTTACTCATGAATAATGCATGAGCACCAGTGGGCTGGAACAAAAGAGGCAAGCCTGCTTATTGCTCCTTTTAATGCCCTGTAAGCAAGGAAATTAGGCTACTGCAAGGAAAACGCACTCCCTTAGCTCCTGAATATTGAATGAGCGGCTCTACGTGGAAACAGAGGTCAAGAAAGGTCCCACTGAGGCCAGGTGTGGTGGCGCATGTCTGTTTAACACCAACACTTTAGAGGCAGGAAGATCATTACTTTGAGGCCAACTCGATTACTTGAGACTCTCTCGAAAAAAAGTCCCACCCTGTTCATAAATTATTCATTAGGCTGGATGGACAGCCTCCCACCCAGGATAGCCCCGCCCAGCAAACAGGGATTATGATACAATAGTCAAGGTATGTTTCATAAAAGATGTCCCAGCTGAGCCACAGGGGAAACTCATGGGGCTTTAACTGATCAGGAACCAGGGCTAACCTTGTCCCAACCAAATTTAGACTTTAACAGATGCGTCAGTTCCGACAAGTATAAAAAACATTGACAGTGATAGAACCCATTCACTATGGGCCAGGGACACTTGCCTCACATGCCACATACCTTGGCTTCAACCCTCAGTACTGCAACCCCTACCTTTAAAAAAAAAAAAATCGCCTTATCTAGCCGGGAGTGGTGGCCTTTAATCTCAGCACTGGGGAGGCAGAGGTAGGAGGATCACAGTGAGTTCAAGGCCACCCTGAGACTACAGAGTTAACTCCAGGTCAGCCTGGACCAGAGTGAGACCCTACTTCGAAAAACAAAAACAAATCGCCTCATAGAGTATAGAATGAGTTTTAGAATAGTGCTGCCACAGTCACTGTTAAATTGTTTATAATTATAAAATAATATGTAACCATATTTAATCGAAACTTAAGTTATATGTGAGGATATATCCAACCACTAGAGAATTCTCCCAATTTGGACCACTTTTCTGAGCCAGTAAATCACAATGACAGTAACTTACCTAGTGATAGATTTTAAATGAGTATGTTTAGAACATTGCCTGGCACATACTAATACCATATAAATAATCCTTAATATTAGCAGCACTGTTTTCTTTTTTTAAAATATTTTATTTAGTCGCCATGGTGGCCTTTAATCCCAGCACTCTGGAGGCAGAGGCAGGAGGATCCCTGTGAGTTCAAGGCCAGCCTGAGACCACATAGTGAATTCTAGGTCAGCCTGGGCTAGGGAGAAAGCCTACCTTGAAAAAAACCATAAAAAGAAAAATAACTAAATCAATAAATATCTGATTTATTTGAAAGAGTAAAAGAGGCACATAGAGAGAGATGCACCAGGGTCTCTAGAAACTGCAAACTACAGACACACACATTACCTTTTTTTGTTGTTGTTTGGCTTTTCGAGGTAGGGCCTCACCCTAGCTCAGGCTGACCTGGAATTCACTCTGTAGTCTCGGTGTGGCCTTGAACTCAAGGTGATCCTCCTACCTCTGCTGCCCAAATGCTGGGATTAAAGGCGTGTGCCACCACGCCCAGCTACTCCTTACCTTTTGCAATTTGGCTTTGTGTGGGCACTGGGGAATGGAGCCTGGGTCCTTAGACATTGCAGGCAAGTGCCTTAACCACTAAACCATCTCTCTAGCCCAAGCACTGTTTTTTTGTTTGTTTGTTTGTTTTGCTTTTTTAAGAAACAAGGAAAGAAGTCTGCAACTTCACTATTGAGCAAGCTAAGGCAGCAGGAACACTGGTTCCAGATCAGCCTTGGAAAACAGTGAGATTGGGGGTGGGGAGAGAAAGGAGAAAAAGAAACAGAGACACAGAACAGACAGTCTAGCTATATAGACCAGGCTGGTCTCAAACTACTGGATTCAACAGATCACCCTACCTCACTCTTCCTTCCAAGGAGATGGGACTACAAGTGCATCACTGAGCCCAACAGTCATAGTACTTTAAGTTGGAGAAGGAAGCCGGGTGTGGTGGCGCATGCCTTTAATCCCAGCACTTAGGAGGCAGAGATAAGGAGGATCACCATGAGTTCAAGGCCACCCTGAGACTACATAATGAATTCCAGGTCAGCCTGGGCCAGAGTAAGACCCTACCTCTAAAAACAAAAACAAAACGACAGCAACAATAAATTGGGGGAGGGAACAAGCAGATGTGGTGGCATACACCTTTAATGAAACACCCTGAAGGCTGAGGTAGGAGGATCACTATGAGTTCAAGGCCAGCCTGAGCTACAAAGTAAGTTCCAGGTTTGCCTAGAGTGAGACCCTACCTAAAAATAAATAAAAATTGGGGGAACTAAATTTAAAAATGGGGCTGGAGAGGTGGCTCAGCAGCTTAGGCACTTGCCTGCAAAGCCAAAGGACCCAAGTCCAATTCCGCAGTGCCCACGTAGAGCCAGATGCAAAAGGTGGTGCATGCATCTGGAGTTCTTTTGTAGTAGCTAGAGGCCCTGACACACCCATTCTCTCTATCTGCCTCTCTCTCTCTCTGTCTCTCTCAAATAAATAAATAAATATTTAAAAAAATAAATTGGGAGACTAGGCGTGGTGGTGCGTGCCTTTAATCCCAGCACTTGGGAGGCAGAGGTAGGAGGATCGCCATGAGTTCGAGGCCACCCTGAGACTACATAGTGAATTCCAAGTCAACCTGAGCTAGAGTGAGACCCTACCTAGAAAAAAAGAATTGGGGAAAAGGACATTGTGAAGCTCTGGAACTAGACAACCAGTCAGCCAGTCACTGACTGTACTTCAGACAAAGTGCTTACCTTTCCTGTGTCTCAGTTTACTCATCTATAAAGCAAGATAAAACCTACCTCTGAGGACAGTTGTGAAGATAAAGTAGCTAAATGAGTATAACTAATTCTTTCTTTGTTTGTTTGTTTTCTTTCAAGGTAGGTTCTCACCATAGTCCAAGCTGAACTGGAATTCACTCTGTTGTCCCAAGATGGCCTTGATGATCCTCCTACCTGTGCCTCTCATGTGCCACCACACCCAGTGAGGTTAACTAGTTCTTTTTTAAAAATATTTAATTTATTGCAGAGACAGAGACAGAGGCAGAGAGAGAAAGCTAGAGAGAATGAGTGCACTAGGGTCTCTAGCCACTGCAAACAAACTTCAGACGCATGCACCACCCTGTGCATCTGGCTTATGTGGGTCCTGGGGAATTCAACCCGGGTCCTTTGGCTTTGCAGGCAAGTGCCTTAACTGCTAAACCATCTCTCCAGCCCACAGGTTAACTAATTCTTATTGTGCATACCCATTTCTCAGGTTCAGTCTTGCCAAATGTCCCACACTAAGGATAGATGGGTTTTGAATATACAGCCTTGATTGGCAATCTAGGACAAGACTTAAATCCTGCAACCTGTAAGAGAAAGCTAAGAATAGATCAAGCAGATGAAGCTGTAAAAGCCACACCCCTTAAAAGTTATGCACATCACCCCTAAAAAAAAAAGCCTCAGAAAACTGGGGACACTACTCACCTTTACTGACTATTGAATGTATTATCAATAAACACTCAATTTGCGAGGATTTCGGATCAGCTTTCAGCCCCTTCCGCACGCTGCTCCGCCTCCTGGAGAGTCGTTCATAAACAGATACCTCCAGAGGACCAGGTGTGAAAGAGGGTCCCCACAACCCCAGCCCTCCTCATAAATGAATAAAGCCGCCGCGACCAAAGACTGCCTGCCCGGTTGGCCCTGCGTCCGTTCAGGAAGCACCCAGGAGACGGTGTCTTGCCTGGCCTCAGTCCAGAGGCTTTTCTCCTGGGGATCTGGGCCCATGATGTGTTCGGTCCCAATCCCAAGTAACCAGGCGCGAAGACCTCATCATCCAGCCAGAGGTCACAAAGGCCACTTATACCTCCACAATGCCACGTCGGTCCGCAACGTGCTGTCACCAGGTCCCATCCTGAAATAAGCCCTCCCTAACTCCCGCCTTGACTTTAGTAACCTCAAACTTCTCTCCCCTTGGAAAACCTAGAAATCCTGCCTACGGACACAGTACCTATACGTATATACACCCCGAACCTCCCCAAGATCCCCCTAAAGCTCTGCTCCTAGGGGTATAAACCTGCGTCCAAGAACTACCCTCCAAAACAGGCTCCAAAATCCCACCCGAGTCATCAAGCACCGCCTCCTAAGGGTCTCCTCAAAAGCAGACACCCTCCAAATGCCACCCGGGCCCCGCAGCCTCCAGATATGCCGGATGGGGATCCCCAAAGTTGGGGCTAGGGAAGCACCGTTTTCCAAATGCTGTCCGGGGGCTTGGGGGCAATGTGCTCTGGCTCACCCCCAGTGCTGGGCGGAAGCCTCGCCTTCCTTCAGGAGATAAACTGAAGCCACAGGGCAACGGAAGAGCAAACCACCACCGTCGTGAAGAAGAGCCAGAGTTTGCGCGGAGCTCGGAAGCGCGGGGCCTTAGAGGGCTGGGCTGGGGTGTACCATAGATACCTTGAAAGAGGGGCAATTGTGCCTGCAATTGCGCTGATGGCGGCCGTATGGGGCCAATATATCCCTACACGTGGTGGTACGCCCCCAGTGCGAGAGGCATGCTGGTAGTAGTAGTCCTGTCTCGCTAGTGCCTGGTGCACGTGGTGAGCATCAGCGCCTAGAAGATGGGGAAAATGCAAGCTTCGCTTTAAGATTTCCCAGAGCTGTGGCTGTGCTCTGTGAAGACAAGAAAAGAGAATAGAACGTGATAGTGCCTGCAGATGAAATGGCGCATCCCACGAGTCTCCTCAAAAGCAGAAATGCCCTAAATGTCATCACAGCTTAGGTTGCCAAAGGTGTTCGTTCATTCATTTATTTTTTTCTTTTTTTCCGTTTGTGAAGCTCAAGATGTGGACTAGGTCTTGGAGCTTCTTCCTTGCTTTCATAAAATTAACATACTAGCTTGAAAAACAGACCAGGAACATAAGAGAACTTGTAGTTTTTATAGATAGAAGTGACTATAAATTATATATATGTATATATAATTTATATAATTCCATATATATGTTCAATATATATATGGAACAGGGTCTCTTGACCTAGAACTCGTGTATCCCAGGCTGGCTTAGCAGTTAAGGCCCAACTTTGATTTCCCCAGTACCCACATAAAGCCAGTTGGACATGGTGGTGCAAGTGTCTGGAGTTTGTTTGCAGTGGCTAGGTGCCCTAGTATGTCCATTCTCTCTCTATCTGCCTCTTTCTTTCTATCTATCACAAATAAATAAAATATTTTTAAAGAAAATTAAACACAAAACCTTTCCAGATTGGAGGGATGCCTCTCTCCCAAGTGCTGGGACTAAAGAAATGTACTACCGTGCTCACCTGCTGTTGTTAATATACAAATAATTTACATGTTTATATCTACTACTGCTTATATTTAATGTGTTAGTATGTAATAATTTACATTTTTTATCTAATATGCCATATATATTTTTTCTTGTTTTATTTTGAGGTAGGGTCTCTCTCTAGCCCAGGCAGACCTAGAATTCACTATCTAGTCTCAGGCTGGACTCGAACTCACTCCTCCTACCTCTGCCTCCTATGTGCTGAGATTAAAGGTGTGTGCCATCACTCCCTGCTTATTGTTAATGCATGATATGTATTATGTATCCATATGTAACTAAGCATTGTATACATTATATATATAAGTAGTCTATACAGAGTTCTGTAACCCTTAAAAACAATGACACTTTCTGTTTTTTACTATTTATTTCCCAATATTGTATTTATTTATTTATTTATTTGAGAGAGAGAGAGAAGCAGATAGAGAGAGATAGAAAGAGAATGGGCATGCCAGGGCCTCCAACCCCTGCAAACAAAGTCCAGATGCATGTGCCACCCTCTCTGGCTTACCTGAGTACTGGGAAATCAAACCTGGGTCCATAGGCTTCATAGGCAAGCACATTAACTGCAAACCCATTTCTCCAGCCCAACAAGAGATACTTCCTGAGAATTATGTCACTAGGCAACTAGGATTGCTCCTACGCTACAACTGTATAGCATGCTATTGTAATGAATAGTGTGGACAAATATAGCATATTGGTAGCTGTATATCAAAACACATCTAGCCAGGTGTGGTGGCGCTTGCCTTTAATCCTAGCACCCAGGAGACAGAGGTAAGAGGATTTCCACAAGCTAGAGTGAGACCCTGCCTCTAAAAACAAACAAGCAAAACACACACACACACACACACACACACTCATCTGGCTGGCCATGATGGCACATCCTTCAATCCCAGCACTCAGAGACAGAGGTAGGAGGATTGCCATGAGTTCAGCCTGATATTAGAGTGAATTCCGGGTCAGCCTGAGCTATAGTGAGACCTACCTCGAAAAGCCAAAAAGAAAAAAAATCTGAACACAGTGAAGATATAGTAAAAATACTAGACAATTTTTGTGATGTAGCTCAGTGGTAACGTGCTTGACTAGCATGGGCAAGTCTCCGAGTTTGATTCCTGCCACTGGGGGGGGGGTGGGAAGAAATAAAAGAAAAACAAAAAGGACTGGAGAGGGCTGGAGAGATGGCTTAGCGGTTAAGCGCTTGCCTGTGAAGCCTAAGGACCCCGGTTCGAGGCTCGGTTCCCCAGGTCCCACGTTAGCCAGACGCACAAGGGGGCGCACGCGTCTGGAGTTCGTTTGCAGAGGCTGGAGGCCCTGGCGCGCCCATTCTCTCTCTCTCCCTCTACCTGTCTTTCTCTCTGTGTCTGTCGCTCTCAAATAAATAAATAAAAATTTAAAAAAAAAAAAAAAAGGACTGGAGAGATGGCTTAGTAGTTGGCAGTTTCCAACAAAGCCTAACAACCTGGGTTCGATTCCCCAGCACCCACATAAAGCCAGATGCACAAAGTGGCACATGCATCTGGAGTTCACATGCAGCAGCTAGAAGCCCATTTTCTGTCTTTGTCTCTGTCTGTCTCTGTCTGCTTGCAAATAATTAGTTTTAAAAAACTAAATATTTTATTTATTTGAGAAAGAGGGAGAGACAAGAGCAGATAGAGAATGGGCACGCCAGGGCCTCAAGCCACTACAAACAAACTCTAAACACATGGCAACACCTTGTACATCTGGCTTTATGTGGTTACTGGGGAACTGAACCTGGGTTCTTTGGCTTTTTAGGCATGCATCTTAACTGTTAAGCCATCTCTGCAGCCCTAATTTTTTTTCTAACTCACAAAACCCCTAGACAATAGGAATCTTTAAGCATCATTATAATTTTATGGGACAAATCATAAAAACTTTACAACCAAAACACCATTTGGTCATGATACATCAATGTACATGATAATTGCTAGATGCTATGAAGAAAAATAGAACATAGTGAAGGGAAATTTGTGGGGTTTTAGATAGTATAGTGATGTTTGAGCAAAGGTGTCTAACAAAATGTCTCATCACCTTACCTTACATTCGGTCTCATATCCTGACAACAACCTCCACATTTGCTCATATAAAAAAAAAAAAGATTTATTGAACATGGTGTGGGGGGGAGATTTATAGAGCACTATGAACACAGTAATGGTTCTGATTCCTTTGCAATAGTCAAGAACCATCTATGAGGGACCTGTGAGCATGGAGGAAATAAAAAAAAAATAAAGTGAGGGCTGGAGAGATGGTGTAGCGGTTAAGCGCTTGCCTGTGAAGCCTAAGGACCCCGGTTTGAGGCTCGGTTCCCCAGGTCCCACGTTAGCCAGATGCACAAGGGGGCGCACGCGTCTGGAGTTCGTTTGCAGAGGCTGGAAGCCCTGGCGCGCCCATTCTCTCTCTCTCCCTCTATCTGTCTTTCTCTCTGTGTCTGTTGCTCTCAAATAAATAAATAAAAACTTAAAAAATAAAAATAAAAAAAAGTGAGCCATGTCAGAAGCACAGGTGCAGAGGAAAGGTGTTGGGTAGAGAAAACATTGGGAGCAAAGAGGGTATAGTAGAGGTTGGAGGATTGGTAGCACATGTGAGAGAGGACAGTTGTCAGTAGAGTTAGAGAGGAGTCAGTAAGGGGGAACATTAGGAGTTGGAGGTCTGGGAACAAGGTCTTAGGCTGTTTTCAAACTCACAGTGATCCTCCTCCCTCTGCCTCCTGAGTGCTGGGATTAAGGGCATGTGCCACCACGCCTGGTTACAATAGTATGTTTTAAATGTTTTATTTATTTACTTATTCATTCATTCATTTGTGAGAGAAACAGGCAAAGAAAGAGAGAGAGAATGGGCACACCAGGGCCTCTAGCCACTGCAAACAAACACAAGTCCAGATGCACATGCCACCTTGTGCATCTGGCTTTATGTGGGTACTGGGGAATTGAACCTAGGTCCTTTGGCTTGTGGGCAAGTGTCTTAACCACTAAGCAATCCCTCCAGCCCAGGATATTATTATTATTTTTGTTTTGTTTTGTTTTTCAAGGTAGGGCCTCACTCTAGCTCAGGCTGACTTGGAATTCACTATGTAGTCTCAGGGTGGCCTCGAACTCATGGTGATCATCCTACCTCTGCCTCCTGAATGCTGGGATTAAAGGTGTGTGCCACCACACCCAGCAGGATTTTTTTTGATAGATAAATTAAAGCTGTTATTCCAGAAGTTCTTTTTTTGTTGTTTATTTTTATGTATTTATTTGAGAGCGGCCAACAGAGAGAGACAGAAAGAGAATGGTCACGTCAGGGCCTCCAACCATTGCAAACGAACTCCAGATGTGTATGGCACTTTATGCATCTGGTTTACGTGGGTCCTGGGGAACTGAGCCTTGAACTGGTGTCCTTAGGCTTCACAGGCAAGTGCTTAACCACTAAGCAATCTCTCCAGCCCAGGATAATAATAATAATAATAATAATAATAATAATAATAATAATAATAACATAATTAATATAATAATATTTTATTATTATCATTATTATTTTGGTTTTTCAAGGCAGGGTCTCACTCTAGCTCAGGCTGACCTGGAATTCACTATGGAGTCTCAGGGTGGCCTCGAACTCATAGCAATCCTCCTACCTCTGCCTCCCGAGTGCTGGGATTAAAGGCATGCACCACCACGCCCGGCTAGGATATCATTTTTTGAGAGCAGGTCTTACTGTAGCATAGGCTGACCTGGAACTCACTATATAGACCAAGTTTACTCATAATAATCATCCTGACTTTACCTCTCAAGTACTGGAACTACAGACATGAGTCACCACATCAGACTATAACAGGATTTTTTTTTTCAAGGTAGGATTTCGCTCTAGCCCAGGCTAACCTGGAATTCACTATGTATTCTCAGGGTGGCCTCAAACTCATGGCAATCCTCCTACCTCTGCTTCCCAAATGCTGGGATTAAAGTAATGTGCCACCATGCCTGGCTACAGGATATTTTTGTTTGTTTTTTTCGAGGTAGGGTCTCACTCTAGTTCAGACTGACCTGAAATAGTCTTAGGATGGCCTTGAACTCATGGTGATACTCCTACCTCTGCCTCCCAAGTGCTGGGATTAAAGGCGTGCGCCACCATGCTGGGCCATTTATTTTTTTATTTTTTTTTTGAGGTAGGGTCTCTCTAGTCCAGGCTGACCTGGAATTCTGTTTATAGTCTCAGGATGGCCTCAAACTCATGACAATACCTTGGCCTCCTAAGTGTTGGGATTTTACGCAAGGAAATCATGTAATATAGTTTGTTTATTGCCATGGTGGGGATAAAACTTAGGGCCTTGTACATACTAGGCAAATGCTCTACCTACTGAATTACAGATCCAGCCCAATTATTTGAGAACAAACACCCTGGCTATTTTGTGGGAAGAGGGTAAGCAGGGAGACCACTGAAAGGCAATTGCCAAGTATCTAGGAAATGACAGAGGAGCAGCCCAAGTTGGTGACAGTGAAAGTGGAGAGGAGAAAACCCATTCTGGATTGATTTTGAAGGTAAAAATGCCACATTTGTTGAAAGATCAAGTTTGAAGTTTGAAAAATAAAGCCATTGCTGGCCCCCAGGACTTTAGCCTGAGTAGCTGGAAAGATGAAATTGTCATCCATTGACACAGGAAACATTTCACTAGGGAGAGGCATGGGGCAAGACCAGGAATTTGTTTTTGGTTTTGTAACACTTAGATGCCAGTTAGACATCCATGTGGGTTAGGCAGATTGTGATGGCTTGCATCTGTAATCCCATGACCCTAGAGGCTAAGGCAGGAAGAATGCTGTGAGTTTGAGGCCAGTCTGACCTACATAGTGAGTTCTCTCATAGCCTGGGCTATACTGTGAAACCTCAAAACAAACAACAAGATAGATAAAGAGGAAGGGTTAAGACTGCACCTGCAGCTGACAGAAAGCTGGAAGAAGCCATTCTGCATGCAGTTCAATGGGAAAGAGAAAAATCACTAGTGAAGATACTCAACAGTGGACACTGCAAGCCTTATATTTGGCCAGTCAGCCAAATGAGCCAATGGGTGCATGTCTGTCATGGCGGAAACCAACTGCCCTCTAATTGGACTGGAGGCCCGCTCCATGGGAGAGATTACATCCCTGATACTGAAAACTTAAAATAGGGGTGGTCATGAGCCCTAGGGGTGTAACATCTGCTGCTGTCTGGCTAAATGTATATACTATGCTTATCAAACTGCCCAATAAGCACTTCTCTTAATGTTCATAACCTTATATTAATGCTACTCTCACTTTTGGTAGAGAATCTTCTCTTTTCGGATGGCAGTGACCTTGGGATGACTCAGAAGGCATCATGGTGCTGGAAAGAAGTGATAGGAGTGCTCAGCACTGTAATATCTCTATCACACCTTCCAAGGCTCAGGGTCTATTGCGGAAGAGGTGGCGGAAAGAATGTAAGGGCCAAATGAAGGGTAGGACTCCTTACAACGTGCTCCCCCCAGATACAAAATAGCCTGGATATCCATTACCTCACATGTCTTGGATATCCATGAACTCACACGGCCTGACACTACCTACTCAAGACCATCATAATAGGAGGAAAAGATCATGACATCAAAATAAAAGAGAGACTGATTGAGAGGCGGAGGGGATATGCTGGAGAATGGAGTTTCAAAGGGGAAAGTGGGGGAGGGGAGGGAGGTTATTACCATGGGATATTTATTATAAACATGGAAGTTGTTAATAAAAAAATTGAAAATAGAAAAAAAAAAAAAAACAAAACAAAGACTGGGTCTGAAATTCAGGGCATGAAGTCTGCCTGGGGGTGTGAATTTGGGAACTAGACGAGTTGGCAACTGAAGCAATGGGTATAACTGAGTACTCTGAATTGTCTTCATCAGTGAATATATTAAGCATATAATATGTATAGTATATACAATCACACTGCATATACAGTATATATAGTAATTGAAGCAGGCAGGGTTTATTTTTGGATTTTCACAAGCAAGAGGAAAGTCATTCCAGGTAAAGGGAATAACTCAAGAAAAACTGGTGAAATTGGGAAAGTATGCAAAAGAGGGAGTGACAGGTACAAGAGAGGGTTGTGCCATTTTGACTTACTTCCAGCAACATATAAGAGATCCTGGCCACCCTGAGACTGCAGAGTGAATTCCAGGTCAGCCTGGGCTACAGTGAGACCCTACCTTGGAAAACCAAAAAAAAAAAAAAAAAAAAAAGAGAGAGAGAGAGAGAGAGAGAGAGAGAGAGATCCTGGGATGGAGGGATGGCTTAGCGGTTAAAATGTTTATCTGCAAAGCCAAAGGACCCAGGTTCAATTCCCTAGGACCCACGTAAGCCAGATGCACAAGGTGGCAAATGTGTCTGGAGTTCATTTGCAGTGGCTGGAGGCCCTGGCGACCATTCTCTTTCTTTCTCCCAAATTAAAGAAAAATACTATATAAAAAATTTAACGGGGGCTGGAGAGATGGCGTAGCGGTTAAGCGCTTGCCTGTGAAGCCTAAGGACCCCGGTTCGAGGCTCGGTTCCCCAGGTCCCATGTTAGCCAGATGCACAAGGGGGCACACGCGTCTGGAGTTCGTTTGCAGAGGCTGGAAGCCCTGGCACGCCCATTCTCTCTCTCTCCCTCTACCTGTCTTTCTCTCTGTGTCTGTCACTCTCAAATAAATAAATAAATAAATAAAATTAAAAAAAAAATTAAAAAAAATTTAAGGGGCTGGAGGGATGGCTTAGCGGTTAAGGCGCTTGCCTGCAAAGCCAAAGGACCCAGGTTCAATTCCCCAAGACCCATGTAAGCCAGATGAATAAAGTGGCACATGCTTCTGGAGTTCGTTGGCAGTGGCCGGAGGCCCTGATGCACCCATTCTTTCTCTCCCTCATTCTCGCTCTCAAATACATAAGTAAATAAATAAAAGAATAAAAAAAAGAGGGATGGAGAGATGCCTCAGTGGTTAAGACACTTGCCTACAAAGCCTAATGACCCTGGTCACATTCCCCAGTACCCACATAAAGCAAGATACATAAAGTGGCACATGCACCTGGAGTTTGTTTGCAGTGGCTGGAGGCCCTGACATGCCCACACTCTCTCTCTTTCTTCCTCTTTTTCTCTTTCACACTCACAAATAAACAAATAATAAATAAAATATTTTAAACAAAAAAGGGAGAGCGAGTATACAGTGTGCAGGATTTTACAAGATAGGGTGTGCTAGGGAAAGAAGCAACACAGGAAGGGAACATGGGGTGTGGTGGGAGAAGGCTGAGTATAACACATGGGGTAGCCAGGCCAGGCCTCACTATGGAGGTCGTGACACTTGAACAGCCAAATGGCATGTCTCTTTCAGTCTGGCACAGGCTTTTAGGCTTCTTTGATTTGCCTAACCTTGACTCATGGGAAGATCAGAGGCTAATCATTTTGTAGCTCAAAATGTTGTGCTGTCCTCACTTGATGCTTTTGGGAGACACAAGATTTCAACTATATTAAGATGGTGTGGGGCTGGGGAGATGGCTCCATGGTTAAAGGCACTTGCTTGCAAAGCCTGCCAACCCAGGTTCGATTCTCCAGTACCCACATAAAGCCATATGCACAAAGTGGCTTCATGGGGCACCTGCCTGTGAAGCTGAAGGACCCAGGTTCGATTGCCCAGAACCCTTGCAAGCTATATGCACAAGGTGGCACATGCATCTGGAATTTGTCTATAGTAGCTGGAGGCTCTGACGTACCAATTCTCTCTCTTTTTTTTTTTTCACATGTGTCTGGAGTTTATTTGCAGTGGTTAGAGGCCCTGGCGTGCCCATTCTCTTTTTCAAATAAATAAATATTAACACACACACACACTCAGGTTTGGGGTTTGTGTTTGAAGTCCCATAAAATAAAACCCTATCACAAGGTGACCAACAAGCTCCCAGTGGCTATTTACACATCAAGAGTTTGACCTCAGGAATTCTGGACCAACCTGGACTAGTCTCAGAAAATAAATGAACAAGAAGTGCATGACTGTGGACAATGACCAGACACCTGGGTTATCCTGGACTGAGCTCACCACAGTCAAGGGGCCCCACAGTCAAGGGGCTTTATTGATTGACAAAGGCCTCCTGCTGACCAGGATGGCCTGGAAATCACTTAGATGAGAATTCACGATCATCTTGAGTACAGAAATTAAGGCATGCTCCACCCTGAGCAGCCTACATATCCTTTAAAAAAAAAAATTGGAGCCGGGTGTGGTGGTGCACGCCTTTAATCCCAGCACTTGGGAGGCAGAGGTAGGAGGATCGCTGTGAGTTCAAGGCCACCCTGAGCCTACAGAGTGAATTCCAGTCAGCCTGAGCTAGAGTGAGACGCTACCTCAAAAACAAAAAATTTTGGTTGTCAGAAAGGTCTGAGGCATAACTGGTTTCCTTATTCATTCAGGAAGTAAAGAACATGGCCCAAATCTGGAGGCAGAGGATGGAATTCTGTCAGACATGCAACAAAGGTCCTTAAGACACCAGCATGTGTCCAAGAACCAGGAACTGCTCATTCCTGGTAGAAAGGGAGGCAAGTAAGGCTTCAAACTGGCTCCTAGGTGTCATCCTGGCCAAGTCACCTTCTCAGGATCCACTTCCTCATCTCATGAACGTTGAAGGCCTCAAAGTCCAGATGTTAGGCAACAGTCTCCAAATCAGCACATGAGCTCAAACACAGCCTGAGACTCAATCGCTTGACTTCCAGTTAAGGCGCTTGCTTGCAAAGCCGAAGGAACCAAGTTCAACTCCCCAAGACCAAGCTGGTCCATGCTTCTGAAATGCATTCACAGCAGCAGCAGCATTACCTTTTAGGAGAGCTGTGACGGTCCTCTCTACTTTGTGTGACCGTCTGCATGGTCGTCACTGCCAGCAGAACTCCGAACACCGCACGGCGAGCGCGATGGCAGCGGATGCACGAGACACGCGCGCGCACTGCTACGAGAGACCCAATTCTCTCTTATAAGTAAAAATATTTAAAATATTTTATTTTCTTTTATTGGTGTGTGAGAGAGAGAATTAGATAGAATGAGAATGGCCATGCCACGGCTTCCAGCCACTGCAAACCAACTCCAGACACACGCGCCACCTTGTGCATCTGGCTTATATGGGTACTAGGGAATCGAACCTTGGTCCTTTGCTTTGTAGGCAAGCACCTTAACCACTAAGCCATGTCCCCAGCCCAATAAAAATATTTAAAAGAAAATATTGGAGGGATAGAGCTGGGAAGATGGCTCAACAGTTAAAGGGGGTGGAGAAATGGCTTACTTAAGCCACTTAGCTGCAAATCCTAAGGACCCAGGTTCAATTCTCCAGGTCCCATGTAAGCCAGATGCACATGGTGGTTCATGCATCTGGATTTCGTTTGCAGTGTCTAGAGGTCCTAGTGTGCCCATTCTCTTCTTCCTCTCTGTCTCTAAATACATTTTTTAAAATATTTTATTTGAGGGCTGGAGAGATGGCTTAGCGGTTAAGCGCTTGCCTGTGAAGCCTAAGGACCATGGTTCGAGGCTCGACTCCCCAGGACCCACGTTTAGCCAGACGCACAAGGGGGCGCACGTGTCTGGAGTTGGTTCGCAGTGGCTGGAGGCCCTGGCGCGCCCCATTCTCTATCCGACTTTCTCTGTCTCTCTGTCTGTCACTCTCAAATAAATAAATAAAATTTTAATAAAAAAATATTTTGAGAGAGAGAGAGAGAGAGAGAGAGAGAGAGAGAGAGAGAGAGCGAGGGAGGGAGAGAGAGAAAGCGTGAGCGAGCATGCCAGGGACTCCCATTGCTACAAATGAACTCCAGATGCTTGCGCCCCCTTGTGCATCTGGCTCACGTGGGTCCTGGAGAGCCAAACTGGGATCCTTTGGCTTTGCAGGTAAACGCCTTAACCACTAAGCCATCTCTTCAGCCCTCTAAATACATTCTTAATATTTTTATTTATTTATTTGACAGAAAAAGAGAGAGAGAATGGGCATGCCAGGGCCTCTAGCCACTGCAAACTCCAGCCACGTGCGCCCCCTTGTGCATCTGGCTAACATGGGTCCTGGGGGATCAAACCGGGATCCTTTTGGCTTTGCCAGAAAACACCTTAACCACTAAGCCATCCCTCCAGCCCTCTAAATAAGTTTTTTTTAAAGCACTTGAGGCTTGGGTTCAATTCCTAGGCCACCCATACAAAGTTGGATAGGCATTCATTCACACCAGTGAGACTCTGACCCTAGCATACACACACACACACACACGTATAAAAGAAATATTGGGGGAGGGAGTGTGGTGTGCTTGTTTGTTTAGCATGCTGTGGACACTGGGTTCCATTCACACAACAAAAAATGGGGGACTAGAGAAATGGCTTAGTGGTTAAGGCACTTGCCTGCAAAGCCAAAGGACCTAGATTTGATTCCTAAGGACTCTGGTAAGCCAGATGTACAAAGTGGAGCATGCATCTGGAGTTCGTTTGCAGTTGCTGAAGGCACTGGTGCACCCATTATATCTCTCTCTCTCTCCCTGCCTTTCTCTCTCTCAAATAAATAAGTAAATCTTTTTTTTTTTTTTTTTTTTTTTTTTGGTTTTTCGAGGTAGGGTCTCACTCTGGTCCAGGCTGACCTGGAATTAACTGTGTCATCTCAGGGTGGCCTTGAACTCATGGCAATCCTCCTACCTCTGCCTCCCAAGTGCTGGGATTAAAGGCGTGCGCCACCACGCCCGGCCCAAGTAAATAATTATTTTTTTAATGGGGCCAGAACTGGAAATGGCTAATGGCTTAGCCATTAGGGTGCTTATCTGTAAAGCCAAAGGACCCAGGTTCAATACCCCAGAACCCATGTAAGCCAGATGTACAAGATGGTGTATGTAACTGGAGTTCGTTTGCAGTGGCTGGAGGCCCTGGTGTGCCCATTTTGTCTCCCTCTCTTTTCCTCATAAATAAATGAATAATTAAAAAGAAAAATAAATTGCATCTGTATTGAGCACATAGACACTTTTTGGTCATCGTTTCCAAAGTAATACACTGCAACAATTTAAAGAGTGTACATATTGTATCATGTATTATAAGTCACCCAGAAATTAAAGTATGCATAAGTTCCATGCAAACTCTCTGCCACTTTACGTAACGGACTTGAGCCAGGTGTGGTGGCAAACGTCTGTAATCCTAGCAGTTGGAGGCAGAAGATCAGTTTAAAGCCAGACTGCCAAATATTCAGTTTGAGGCTGGCCTGAGCTGAGACTGTCCCCAAACCAAACCAAACCAAACACACACATAGGGGATTGGGCATCCTCACATTTTGTCTCAGATGGAGGTGAATTAGTGGGGATCCATATGGATGTCCTGGAACCAACTTCTTGCAGATACTGAGACCTTTGCATTTCCTTTTTACAAAGTTTTGCTTTGGTGGTCTTGCCTCAGTTTTTTTTTTCTTTTTTGTTAATTTTTTGAGGTAGGGTCTCAATTTAGCTCAGGCTGACCTGGAATTCACTATGAGACTCAGGGTGGCCTTGAACTCATAGCAATCTTCCTGAGTGCTGGGATTAAAGGTGTGAGCCACCACGCCTGGCCTTCCCTCTGCTTTTAGTATCATATGTTTGATAAATTCCTCTGCTCTGCCAACTACTGCCACACATTCTTATTTTGAACATGACATAAATGGAATCATTCACTATGCACTTCTTTTTCTGAGGCAAGATCTTGCTCTAGCCCAGATTGACTTGGAATTCTAGTTCCAGGCTGGCCTTGAAATTGCAGCAATCAGCCCTGTGTGGTGGTGCACACCTTTAATCCCAGCACTAGGGAGGCAGAGGTAGGAGGATTGCTGTTAGTTTGAGGCCACCCTAAGACTCCATAGTGAATTCCAGGTCAGCCTGGGCTAGAATGAGACCCTACCTCGAAAAACCAGGGAGAAAAAAAAAAAAAAAGAAGAAGAAATTGCAGCAATCCTTTTACCTCTTTGCCTCCCAAGAACTGGGATTAAAGGTGTGTGCCACCATGCCTGGATTCAGTATACACTTTTTTGAGAGAGAGAGAGATAATATGGGTGTGCCAGGGCCTTCAGTTGCCTTCAGTGAACTCCATCACTGTGCATATGGCTTACATGGGACCTGGAGATTCAAACATGTGTTCTTAGGCTCCGCAAGCAAGCACCTTAAGTGCTAAGCCTCTCTCCAGCCCCAGTATGCACTTGATTTATTTATGTTTTTTCAAGGTAGGGTTTTGCTCTAGTCCAGGCTGACCTGGAATTCACTATGTAGTCTCAGGGTGGCCTTGAACACACAGCAATCCTCCTACCTCTGCCTCCCAAGTGCTGGGATTAAAGGCATGCGCCACCATGCCAGGCCACTTTAATAACATTTATTTGCAAGGAGAGAGAGAGAATGACCAAGCCAGAGCCTCAAGCCATTGCAGATGAATTTCAGAGGCATGTGCCACTTTGTATATCTGGCTTTATGGGGATACTGGGAATTGAACCCAGGTCACTAGGCTTTGAAGTCAAGTGCTTTAACTGCTGAGCTATCTCTCCATCCCAAAATATAGTTTTTTTAAAATATTTTTCATCTGAAAGAGAATGTGCATGCAAGGGCCTCTAGCCACTGCAAACTCTAGACTCATAAGCTATTTTGTGCATCTGGCTTTACATGGGTAGTGGGGGATTGAATTCTGGTCCTTAGGTTTTACAGGCAAGCATCTTAACCACTAAGCCATCTCTCCAGCCAGTATGCACTTTTGTGTCTGGCTTTTAAAATTTTATTTTATTTTAGAGAGCAAGAGAAAGAGAATTGTCACTCCAGGGCCTCAACCACTGAATCGAACTCCAGATGCTTGTGCCACCTAGTGGGCATGAGTAATCTTGCGTTTGTCTCACCTTTGAGCATCTAGCTAATATGGGATCTGGAGAATTGAACCTGGGTCCTTAGGCTTTGCAGGCAAGCGCCTTAACCACTAAGCGACCTCTCCAGCCTGGGTCAGGCTTTTACTCAACATGTTTGTGAGATTCATTTGTTGTTGGTTGTAATATTTCATTATATGAATATACCATAACATTTTTTTTCTGAGATAGGGTCTTACTCTAGCTCAGGCCGACCTGGAATTCACTACATAGTTTCAGAATGGCCTTGAATTCCTGGGGATCCTCCTAACTCTACCTCCTGAGTGCTGGGATTAAAGGCATGCACCACCACTCCTGGCTTTTCATTACATTTCTTTTGTTGGCCCTTTGAATTGTTTTGAGTTTGGGCTATTATGAACACAGCTGCTATGAATATACAAACATTTTTAAAATTAAAAAATCATGTATTTGTTTTGGTTTCATTTTTTGTAATTTTTAATTTATTGCAGAGAGCAAGAGAGGGAAAGAGGCAGATAGATACAGAGAGAATGGGCGCACCAGGGCCTCTAAACACTGCAAATGAACTCCAGATGCACGTGCCACCTTGTGCGTCTGGCTTATGTGGGTCCTGGGGAATCAAACCGAGGGCCTTTGGCTTTGCAGACAAACACCTTAACTGCTAAGCTATCTTTCCAGCCCTGTTGACATTTTCTTTTTATGTTGAAGTATGGTTTCACTGCAGCCCAGGTTGACCTGGAATTCACAATGTAGTCTCAGGCTGGCCTTGAACTACTGGCAATCATCCCACCTTGGCCTCCTGAGTGCTGGGATTAAAGGCATATGCCACCATGCCCAGCTATACAAACCTTTTTGTTCCCTTTAAAAATTTCTTTTAGGGGCTGGAGAGATGGCTTAGCGGTTAAGCACTTGCCTGTGAAGCCGAAGGACCCTGGTTCGAGGCTACATTCCCCTCGACCCACGTTAGCCAGATGCACAAGGGGGAGCACATATCCGGAATTCGTTTGCAGTGGATGGAGGCCCTGGTGCACCCATTCTCTCTCTACCTCTGTATCTGTCTCTTTCTCACTCTGTCTGTTGCTCTCAAAAAAAAAATAAACAAAAAAAATTAAAAAAAATTCTTTTAGGGGCTGGAGAGATGGCTTAGTGGTTAAGTGCTTGCCTGTGAATCCTTAGGACCGCGGTTCGAGGCTTGATTCCCCAGGACCCACATTAGCCAGATGCACAAGGGGGCGCATGCGTCTGGAGTTCATTTGCAGTGGCTGGAGGCCCTGGCACACCCATTCTCTCTTTCTATCTGCCTCTTTCTCTCTGTCGCTCTCAAATTTAAAAAAAAAAAAAAATTTAGGGCTGGAGAGATGGCTTAGTGGTTAAGCACTTGCCTGTGAAGCCTAAGGACCCCGGTTTGAGGCTTGGTTCCCCAGGACCCACGTTAGCCAGATGCACAAGGGGGCGCACTCGTCTGGAGTTCGTTTGCAATGGCTGGAGGCCCTGGCGCACCCATTCTCTCTCCCTCTCTCTCTCTGCCTCTTTCTCTCTCTGTCACTTTCAAATAAATAAAAATAAACAAGAACAAATTGTTGTTGAGGTAGTAAAAAAATGTTTTTAAATTTTTTTCTTTTAAATTTTTTTTTATAATTAATTTATTGATTAGAGAAAGAGGCCCGTGCAAAGGAACTCCAGACCCATGTGCCACCATGTGCATGTGGCTTATGTGGGTTACTGGGGAAATTGAACCTGGATCCTTAGGCTTTGCAGGCAAGTGCCTTAACTGCTAGGCCATCTCTCTAGCCTGCTGACACTTTTTTATATTGGCTAGATACCTAAGAGTGGAACCATTAGGTCACAGAGTGCATGCTTGTTTAACTTTACATGAGCAACCGTACCATTTTTCCCTACAACCAGAGAGGTGTGTGAGCTCCATGGTGACGGTTCTAGCAATGGTGCTCTAGAACAGGAAGGGACTGTCTCTGCTCTAAAGCACACCCATGCCAACACTCCGGCTCAGGTGGCTTCTTTTTGTTATTTCCTCTCTCTTCTTGCTGTCACTTCCTTAGATCAGCCCATACCACCTCTGGGCTCTTTTTAGCCCTGCCTTGAACACTGAATTTAGTGTTGTCACTGGGTATGTTTAATGAGTGGGGGCAAGAGTTCACAATTGCTTTTCCATAACTGCTTCCTCCCTGCACCCCATCTCATATGCAAGGATGTATCTGACTAGGCCTTTGTCTTATGTTACAGCCAACTGAGGCTTGGATGAGGGTAGCCTGTTTCATGTTCCACTACATCTGGAACCTCTGCTAAGAGCACAAGAACAGCTCTAGGAGTCACAGGTTTCAGACCACAGGGAGTGAGGCACTATGTTCCTGGGAACAGCAATCTGGGACTTTCAGGCCAAACTTCCCTCTAACTTTATCCTTTTGGAATCATCAGCATGTTGAAGGTTTTAGGCTAACATTTGAGAACCTTTTGTGTGTTCTACAATCAAATGCCTGAGGGTATTGTCCCCAGCCCAGTGATGGCAACCAAACTGAGTCTAGGGACTACAGAAGATAAAGAATTCCCAGGCTGGGCGTGGTGGTGCACACCTTTAATCCTAGCACTCTGGGAGGCAGAGGTAGGAGGATTGCCATGAGTTCTAGGCCATCCTAAGACTAAATAGTAAATTTCAGGTCAGCCTAGGCTACAGTGAAACCCTCCCTCGAAAAACCAAAAAGAAAAAAACAAAAACAAAAACAAAAAACCAACCCTGGGTCTGAACCAAGAGAACTTTAAGCCTGGTGGTACTAGATTTTCTGGTACCTGCTAGATAAGGGAGAGGGGCCAGGCCAGGATCATTCGGGTTGGGATGCGGGCTAAAGCCTCACATTTCTATAGCTACCAAGTGCTTCCAATGATGAATGCCATTACCGCCCCCAGCTTGACCTGATATCCATGTATATACACTCTGTGTCTGTGTGCTCAAAAATGATGCTGGAGCATGAAGAAGTAGAGATGGAAGACACAGGCTTTTCAGCTTTTATTACAAAAGGAACATGATTTCAGCCCAATTTCTCAACAAAAATCATAAATTCCAAGAGTGATTCATTTAGGGCCTCTGGCTAGCGAGCAGGCTGGTAGACGGAAGGGTCTCCCTCAGACTACCCAACACCACATCTCCCCCTGTCCCTGGATAGATACCCCACATCTATAGATGTTGCTCATTGGGCCTCATTGAAGCGGGTCACCATTGTCTTGTGCAGTGTCTCCTTGTAGGATTCCGTTGAGGTGACCCCATAGGAGCTGCCCCGGGCACCCAGGCCAGAGCCTCGCACTCGTGTCTGGGCCTGTGTGAGAGAAAGAGGCCTGTCAGATTAGTGGAGGTGCATGGGAAGTGTTGAGGACAAAAGGACAGCTCACAGAGACTCACCTCAATGGGTGTCACAATGCCCTGCTTCTTTCGGCCCAGGCCGCTGCCCTCTTTCCAGCCCATGGCCTGGAGCATGCGACTACCAATGTTGTCGCTGCCCAGCCCATCTCGAGTGGGCTGCTCAAAGTCTCTGCAGGAGACAGCGGACAATGTGAGTAGTCTGCTAACCCCAGGCCCCCTCACCTGGTTCCGGGCCCGGCACTCACACGGAAGCTGTAGATACGCTGCCATACTTCCTCCGCTTGGGCTCCGGTGGCTCAGGGATACCGTACTTTTCCCTGCGTTCAGCTGCACGGTCCCGGTACTTCATTTGCTGTGAATGCGTAGGTGCACATGAGGATGATGGGGAGCTGGCTGCTACTTTCAGCAAATATAGGCACAGATGGTGGGGTGGGCTGCCATGCACAGTTTTATCTGGTCAGCAGGTCCCAGGTCTTGAGGGTCAGGGCATGATGGTACAAACATCCCAGGGGAGGGGACTGATAACTAATGGCTATCAAACTGATCTTAGCTAAGGAACCAGAAGTGCCGCGGCCTGGTGGGACAGGGACTGGGACTGGGGAGATGAGATGAAGCCCAGGAACAGTTTACACCTCACCTCCATGTCATTCTTTTCTAGTGCTTCTAGCTCGTTTTCTGACAAGTGGGCTCGCCGATGAATCTCCAGGTTTTGCTGCAAAGAGGACAGGGCAAGAAGTGAAGCAGCTGGGCTGAGGTGGGCTAGGCTCAGGGTGCCCTGGCAACCTTCCTCAAGTCACCTTGTGGAGCCCGGAGAGCTGCTGGTGCCGGATGAGAGCCTCCTTACTGGGAAACTGGCGCCGGCAGAGTAGACAGGCTAGCTTCTGCCAGTCTGTAAGCTTCTCCTCCCGCTCTGGACCCCCACGTTCCTGCTCCTCTTCACTGTCACTCTCCCCACTGTATGCCGCCACCAGCCCTCGTGGCGGGCTCTGTAAAGGGTTAGGGTGGGCAGTCAGCCAGGCCTGGCCAGACCACAGCCCCCTGCCCCCTTGTGACTCAGCACTCACTGGTCGGTCCTCACTGGCCAACTTCGGGAGATCCATGCTGGTGTGTTGTCTTTCAGCTAGTGCTCCCTGGGTAGAGGACACAGAAATTCAGGACTCTAGAGAGGGCCCCAGGTGGGCTGAGAGTGCAGGCGGGGTGCACACGGACAGCCACAACACACCTTCTTCTCGAGAATGGCATAGCCTGCGTCTGCAGTGGCCGATTCCCGCCTTTCGTCATCTCTCAGAGAACTAATCGGCTGGAAGCTGTTTTTGAAGTTTTCTTTTTGCTTGTTGAGACTGCGGGCCCACCGCTCCATGTCCTTGGCAATCTGGGAGTAAAGGTGGAGATAAGGTTCCCAGAAACACTCAAGGTTGGGGCCACTATCTCTACCCTCTTACCTTCAGCCTTTGCAACAGCCCATAACCCTTCTTGTTCTGCAGCCTTAAACCCACACTGTCTTCACCTCGCTTCTGGGCTATGGATCTTGCACCCCCTTATACAGCACTATTTTACACTATCAACTACTCCCCAAATACAACCTCCTTCAAACCATCACATTAAAAATAGACTTAACTCAGCCATGCATGGTGGCGCACGCCTTTAATCCCAGCACTTGGGAGGCAGAGGTAGGAGGATCACCATGAGTTCAAGGCCACCCTGACTACATAGTGAATTCCAGGTCAGCCTGAGGTAGAGCGAGACCCTACCTCAGAATAAAAACAAACAGACCTAACTCCTGACCAGGGCCTGTAAGGCACCTTACTCCTACCAATCCTATTTCCAAACAGTCTCCTGCCCTCTCGATCTCTGTGATTTGTACAGGCAAAGGGTACAGGAGCAGTCTGAGCAAGGGAATTGGGTCCATTGAGTGGCACAATGAGCAGAAAGTGAGCCAGGGGTGCAAGGTCCTATTTCTCCATAGTGTCACCAGGGCTCCTTTGAAAGCCCTTCTCTAGCTGTGTCCCTCGTCTTCTGACAGGCACTTGTACTATTATGGTTGCGCTTCTACTAGGTTTGTTTGTTTTTGAGGCAGGGTCTCTGTCTAGCCCAGACGGACCTCAAACCCACAGCGAACCTCCTACCTGTGCCTCTATTCGGAGGGCTTGCTTGCTCTCTTTCACTGTAAACACTCTTCCCCTGGGCTATACTCCAAGAACTGTGTATCATTTCCATTTACATGTGTGACATGATGCTACTTTCCGTGGTAGGTGTTGTCCCCAGGGCACACTACCATTTTCAGACTTCCTCGTGTTGCCAAGAGAACATTTAGTGCTTGCTTCTAAGTGTTGGGCTCTGATTGTCAAACTTTTCCTCCGTAGACACACACTAAAGGTTTCCTCTAACTGCCCTTCTACCAGAAAATACTGCAATGGTGGTGCTTTTTTCCCTCTATACAACAAGTTATGGGTCTGTGAGAATTCCTCTGAGATTTAGACATTAAAGGCAGCATAAAGATTCCCACTGGGGGACAGGGAAAAGCTTGAATGACAAAAGCTACCTCATAAAGTTAAGTAGACATGTTTGAAACCATGTGTGGTGGTGAATTCCTATAATCCAAGCAAACTAAGCAACCAAACTAAGGCAGGAGGCTCACCGCGAGTTTGGAACTTACACTACAAAGCCAGGCCCCATCACAAACAAACAAACAAACAAACAAAGTACAGCCCTGCCTGTGTGAAGCAGGTACTGTCCTTATCATGCCACCCATTATCCTGCCTCCCTCAGGAAGAGATGGTAAGAGGTGACAAAATAAGATGTCAAGTGGTGACTTGGGTGAGACGTCACCTGCTGGGCTGTCTTTGTCTTGTGCTTCTCTTTCTTCTCTTTGCCCTCTTTCGACGGTGCCCCTGTCTCCTTATGCCCATCAGCTGACTGTTCCAAGGCAGGGATGTAGGTTCGCCGCTCCCCATCCCAGTACAGGTACTGCTGGCTCTGAGCATTGTAGTAATACTAAGGGCAAGAATGAGAACAGGGACTGTGAAGGAAGACTTTGAGGAGGGGACCTGTAGGGCTAGCTGCCACCCAACAATACTCCAGCTTTTCCTGAGCCATCCTGTCACTTACTTGGGAGTTGGGGTCATAGTACAGACCAGTTTGGGGGTCATAGTAATAGCCAGATGTCTCATCATACTGATAAGTAGAGACATCAGGAACAGCTGTGGGGAGAAAAGGGAAGGAGGTCATACTCCCCCGGCTTTGACAAGAACCCCACACCCTTTCCCATAGGCCGTGGCTACTCACGATACTGGCTGTAGGACTCCGGGGCAGTGGGGCTGGTGGCTGGTGGTAGGGCTGAGCTTGAATGAGTGGGGCTCTGGAGCTCAGATTTGAGCACAGCAGGTGACATGATGGTATACGACTAGTCATGGGGTCAAACAGGGGAACAGGGCTCAGTCTCTGACAATGACCACCCCTGCCCACTGAAGATCACCCTGCCTGCCTGCCTGCCTCCCCAGGGTATGCACTCCTGGAGCCCCTACCTGGCTGTTGGCAGCAGTGCCCTGACTGCTGCTCCCCTCAGCTGATTGTTGGTAGAGGCCAGGGGCAGCACCAGACTGGGCTCGGGAGAAAGCCTGCAGTGACACCGAGTCGGCCCCAGCCTCAAGGGAGGTCTCAGGGCCTGGAAGGAAACGTGGGTAGAATGCCTGTGAGTGGCCGAACGTGGGACCTTCCGCACGCAAGCCCCAGCAACGGACTCTGGAGAGATGATGGCACTCACCTGCTCCGGTTGGGTCCCCTTTGGTTCCAGTCATGCCAGGGCCCTTGGTGCCCTTGAGGTAGCCATGGGCATAGATGGAGTCTGTGCCCTGGCTGCTGCCATAGCCCTCATCCTGTTGGTAGTAGCTGTAGTCGACTGGTGGCTCCTCTGGCGTGGCCCAGGCGCCCTCCCCACCCTGAGAGGCCTGAGGAGCAGGTGGGAGCACATTAGAACAGGGGAGGACAAGAGAGGAGGAGCCTGCTAGAAGCATCTATTCTACACGTGGGGCTAGTCTTTCTGTCAAGCAGAAAAGTATGCATCCTTAAGACAAGCAAAATGTGAGGGGTGCCTGCTCAGTAGAACACAGAGCAGTAGAGACTGGAAAAAGGGTACATGCCCAAATGTTTCCAGGGCTGATACTGGGGTGCGGTGGGTGTGTGCTGGGCCTCAGACCAAGCAAGACCCTCCCATCCTTCTCTCCCCCTCTTTTTCATTGCCCCCCCATGTTCTCTCTCCAGGGACTTCTTGTGTAGCCCAGGTTGGTCTCAAATTTGTGGCAATCTTTTTGCCTTTGCTTCCCATCTGCTGGCATTCTGGGCATGCAGTATATCTGTTGATCTATTTTGCTCTCTTCTACCTATTTATTTATTTAGTTATTTATTCATTCATTCATTCATTCATTCATTCATTTGAAGGGGGGCAGAGGACAATGAATATAGGTGCACCAGGGCCTCCAGCCACTGAAAATGAACTCCAGATGCGTGGGCCACCATGGGCATCTGGCTCATGTGGGTACTGTAATCAAACCCGGGTGCTTAGGATTTGCAGGCAAGTGCCTTAATCGCTAAAGCATCCCACCAGCCACCCTCCCCACCTTTTTTATTTTTTGGTTTTTCGAGGTAGGGTCTCACTCTAGCCCAGGCTGACCTGGAATTAACTGTGTAGTGTCAGGGTGGCTTTGAACTCAGTGATCCATCCACCTACTTTCTGAGTGCTGAGATTAAAGGTGTGCGCCCTGACACCTGGCTCCAGCCCTATTTTTTATTTTTATTGAATTATTTGCACAGAGATCAAGAGAATGGGCGTACCAGGGTCTCTAGCCACTGCAAACAAACTCCAGACACATTACATCTGGCTTAGGTGGGTACTAGGGAATTGAAACCTGGTTCCTTGGGCTTCGCAGGCAAGTGTCTGAACCACTAAGACATCTCTCCAGCCCCCTCTTCTATCTATTTTCTTTTCCTTTCTTTTTCTTCCTTCCTTCCTTCTTTTCTTTATTTTTGTGGGACAGGGTCTCATGTAGCTCAGGGAAGCCTCAAAATCACTCTGTAGTCACGGCTGGCTTTGAACTGCTGATCTTCCTGGCCCTATTTCCTGAGAGCTGGAAATACAAGTATGTGAGACCATCAGCTCCCAAATGTTTTCAGGCATTTATAAACTTCTTTTGAGAAATATATGATACATACACATAGTATATACTTATTATTATATATGTATATCTTCACATTAAGACAGGAAGTGACCGGGAAGGGAGCTGGAGAGAACAGAGTGGAAATAGGCCAAGGTCTATGAAGGCAAGAGAAAGGTGGTTGCGACGGGGCACTCAGTCTTGATAGTGAACCAGCCCTGCTGTTTGCCAAGACGGGGGCAAGAGGGTTGAGAGAGTCAGATGTCAAAGTGATGGAGGTGGAGGGAGCCAAGTACCTGTGAGATGGCCCACTGGGCTGCAGCAATGGCAGTGCTGGCCACAGAGGCAGCATTGATGCGACTGCCTTCATTGGAGGCCATGTCCCTAGGGAGGAGAGCAGAGACTGGGAGTGAAATGGCAGGCTCCAAGCTGGGAGGGGGAGGGGCATACTGGGAGGAGACATAAGTAGGGCCCTGACCTCTTAGAACCCTTGGCAAACTCGACATTAATGGTTTTTCCATCGATGGTGAGTGGAGGGTGCAGGGCCTGCAGGATCTGCAGCAGCTGGGCTGCTTCCTATTGGAAGACGGGTAGCAAGGAAAGAAGGGTCAGGCCCGGGGAGGCCCCCGGCTCTATTGCCCCATTTCCAGCTGGGTGTCGCAGTGGGGGTAGGGTAAGGATCCCTTCCTCCCCACCCTGGGGGCCGGGACTCTGGCTGCCCGGCCCCCCCCCTGTGCGCCCTCACCACGATGGTGGAGAGCTGGATGAAGGCGAAGCCTCGGTTCAGCTGGGTCTGCTTGTCCTTGATCACACGCACGTTGGAAGAAGACAACACCGCATAGGGCGCTAGGGCCCCCAGGATGGAGTCCATGGTGCTGTGTGGGTTCAGGTTGCGCAAAATGATGGCTGTGGGAAGGCGCTCAGTGTTAGGGTCCAGCCCTGGCAGCCTGTTCAGCCCCCAGCTGGTGGTTCCCCACTGCTTCCTGGCCTGCATACCTGGTCACCTACTGATTCCTCTCACTTCTTCCCCGCAGGTAAATGGCTTGTCGGTCCAGGTGTCAGCCTGGCTGCTCATCTGCTAGGAACCTTCCCAGCCACCCCCACCAGGCTGTAGGCTGCTTCTCCTCCTCCTGCTCTCCCTACAACACATGTCTACCCCTCACCAGCTGGAGACCCTCAGAAGGATCAAGTCCTACTCACTACCATTTCTCTGGCCTTAGAGGGCCAGGATCAGATGCCCTAGGGCACAGAGGAAGGGGAAAGGAACAAATGACTCACTGTCATTGGCGTTCTCGGAGCTTGGCTCTGAGCCCTGCGACAGGGCCTGGGAGGCCAGTACTCCCTGGGCCTGGTAGGGCTGTGGCAGTGGAAGCAGGCCCTGGCTTAGCTCCCGCCCGCCCAGCGGCAGTGCCTGCTGATCCAGTCTGGTGCCAAGGGGCAATTTCTGCTCTGCTTCTGTGTGGGACAGTAGAAGATAGGCTGGTCAACAAAGAGGTAGTCTCCATGGCTAGTCACTCTCCCCATGCTACTCCAACCCCTGCAAACTAGACCCTCCCTCCTCTCCCCACTCCAGGATGTTTGGCCTCACCTGATTTGGGCACACCACATTTGAAGCACTTCTCTCGGCGTTTGAAGTTCTGGACACCACACTGTTGAGACATAGGCCAGGTAGTCAGAGGAAAGAGGACTTTCCATGGCATGCTCAAATGTGGATTTGAAGATGCTCCCAGAGAACTCCATGATAATACCCTAGCAAGGGAGGTTCTAAGGCTAAGGGGTGGCAGGGATCTTCTGGAACTTTCACTATCATTCTCAATCTGTGAATTTTCTCTGATAGCTGGTTCTCGGACAACTGGTCCTCAGTGTCAGCCTCCTTAGTTCAGGAATCAACTAGCCTCACACATTACAGTAGCTGCCATCTCCCCTCCCTTCTGTCTTCTTGGGGCTATCAACCCTCAGGATTGTCCCTCTCAGTCCTTCTAGTAAGTTCCTCTTCTTAAAAGGCTTTTCTACCGGAATATTTCAGTTTCCTCTCAGAAGCCAGCAGCCTTCCTCCCTCCTCTTCCCTCCCATGTTGAATCCTGTTTTTATTTTTTAAAATTTTTCTCACCCTCAACAGACTTTTAAGAATCCTGCTAGTTTGAGAAAATTTTTTCTTGGATCTTTAAGCCACTAGAGACCTTCTCCAGCTTCCACTACATTCTACCTCCATTCTCTAGTCAGGTACTAAGCAGCACACTTTTGCCAGGCCCTATTTAATGTTGCGAAGACAGACTGCTTGGACTGTGCTGACAGGGACGGGGAATGGGCAGAGAGGGACACAGCTAATAGGCAGGGCTGCGCAGAAGCAAGATGTTTGATCTGGGAAGCTGATACGTTCAGCTTTGCTAGGGCAGGATTTTAGCGGAAGGAATAAGAGACTTCCTACAGCTGGTGCAGGGAGGCAAGCAGAGAGAGGCAAAAGCCTGGGCTAGTAAGGGAAGATGACATACTAGGTAATGAAAGATCCTTGCTCAAACTTGAAGTTGTTAGGGTTTGAGGCAGAGAGGGAAAGACATGGTCACAGCTGGGTTTCAGCTGCAGTGTTCCAGGTGAGGGTGGGAAAAAGAAGGAAAAGACCAGCATACCAGAGGGGGCTCTGCAGCAACTGGGAAGGGTGTGGGGATTGGAATGAGTAGCAGGAATGGCAAGGGAAGGAAGGTGGCATTTCTGACATAGAAGCAACAGGATCTCATAACCAAAAGGGAGGGAGGGCATGAAGGTTGAAAAGAGGGCAGAGAGAGCCCTGGTTTCAAGGAATATCTGAAAACAGAGAGACCTCTGCAGAAAGACTGAACACCTGGTCCTACATGATGACAGATGGCATTTCCCCCTAACTAAGCAGAGTGCTTCTCAATGAGGAGGCAGGGGCTTCACCACCTCTGAGCCCTGCCACTAGGTCTCAGGACTGACAGCCATAGGAAGTGGGACTGTGGAATAAAGAAGCTGGCTATGCTGGATGCGGTATTGCACACCTTTAATCCCAGCACTCAGGAGGCAGAGGTAGGAGGATCACTGGTGAGTTAGAGGCCAGCCTGAAACTACAGAGTAAGTTCCATGTCAGCCTGGGCTAGAGGGAGATCTTACTTTTAAAAAGCACATGCACGCACACACACAAAAAAATTAAGTTAAATTAAAACAAAACAAAACAAAACAAAACGCTGGCCCCAGAACCTGAGGCCACTGTGGCAAAGGGGTTGGGGGCACCCTGTGGGCTAAAGGCTCATCCATGGTTCCACCTCTGAGCATAAACTTCCTCTTAGGCATTATGGAGTGTACCTTTTAGGCTCAGGTGTGACATGGCTGCATCAGGGTGGCCTTCAAGGTTGAGTCACTCTCAGAACAATCTATGCTTCTCTTCAACAGCAATAACACGTGCTTACACAGTGTTGACCATGGGCCAGGAGTCACTGAATGTTACCTTCCCATCAACAGTTTAATTCTCCCAATAACCTTATTATTACTTGCTTTATCTCTTAGGCATGAGGAACATGAGGTACCCCGAACACTATCAAGGCAGACCTGAACATTCTGCAGCCAGCCTGCCTCCAAAGCCCATGTTTTACACGCCATATTGGCTTGTCAGTCACTTTTGCAAACATTTCTTTCAAGCCTATTGGGCTTCCAGGCAAGACTGTTTGATGAAGGCAGAGCCAGGCTGGCTGGGGGCTGGAGAGATTGTCACCAATACCACATCTCCTGACAAGCTTTGCTGCCCTTGATGGGTCTTGCTTCTCTCCTCAGCACCTGCTGCCCACCGGCCCTGTACCTTATTACACAGCCAGTCCTCATTGATCTTGGGCTTGGGATCGCTGTAGTGCATGGATACCTTCTGGCCCAGGATATTGAGGGAGTGCTGCAGGAAAAAGCAGAGCACAGTGAGAACCAGGTAGCAGTGCCCCACGCACCGTTTCAGCAAAGGAGAAGAGAGTGAGCGAGCCCTTCAGCTGGATGGATGAGGGACAGGGAACGGAGGGAGGTTGGAGGAGGGAAGAAGGCAGGGAGGGAGGGAAGGAAAGTGCCACAGCTCTTGGGCACAGCTGCTCGCTGCTTTTCTGGGCACACGCACACACGCACGTGCACGCACGCACGCACACACACACACACACGTGAACACATCATCAGGCATACAATGCTCGGCTGATCGATGCTTGCCGAGTTTGAGTTCGTCCCTGACACTGCCAGGCCACACCCGGGGCCAGAACTACAACCAGCTACACTTGGGGATGAGGGGAGATGGGCAGGGGAGGGAGAGGAGGGGAGAGAAAAAGAGAGAGAGCGCACACACGCGCTAGTGCTGGAAAAGGGGAAAAAGAAAGGCATATTTAACAGAAGGACCTGCCATGAGGCACCTTCCCAAGGCTGGCCAGGTCCTGGGCCCACCACACTAGCCTATCAACCAAACCCACAGAGCTGGCCACAGAGCTGTTTCTGCCAGGACCCTCCACTCTACCACAGCTGCCCCTGCTTCCCCTGACACTTTCCTCCAGTGCTCTACACCAGGGATCAAGGGTAGATGGCCAGAGCAGACCCCTGGATCACAAAAGGTCCCAACACTGCTGTGTTGGGATCCAGTGCCAGGCTCAGGGAGCAGGCTCCCTCCACTGCTGACAACACAGTTCCTTACTGAGAAGGCGGAGGTGGGGCCTCCTGTGGGTGGGGAGGGTGCTGAAAAGGGAAGGGGCAAGCAGAGCCCAGGGTGTCAATAAAGTATCACATTTGACTGGAACTTTCGAATGAACAACAGCAGTCCCTCTGCACGGAACTCAAAGGACCAAATTCACATGCAGGGAGAAGGCTGGCAAAACAAGTCTTGCCAGTTTGTGTGCCAACAGCTACGCTCCCCAGTGGCGGGACTTCCAGTGGTCCTGAGAGCACAACCAACTTCTGGCTCTGCTGACTCTGGAGCAGGGAGGTCCCCCTGGGGTATGGGAAATTAGGAATAAAGAACCTACCCTGGCAGCTCTTTCTCTGAAAGCTCAGCCAGGAGAGGTGGAGGGTGCGCTAATGCCTGGCAGTAGGAAGGGGATGGGGGGATGGTGTTGAGTGTGGGCACCGGATGGGAAGCCCAGTAGGTAGCGAGAGATGGGAAGAGGAAATAGTGGGGGTCAGGAAAGGGGAGAAAGGGAACAAGGGGTTGGGACACAGGGCAGGGAACTGTGTCCATAAGATTCAGGCGATGGGGAGCGCTCGATTTTAAAGTAGTATTTGTTTGGGGGTAGGGGTTCAAGTGCGGCAAAGCAACCTGATTGGCTTCCATCCATCGTGTAGCGTCCTGCAAGTGACTAAACTCGACGAAGGCGAAGCCCCGGCTCTGACCTGGAGACAGCATTCAGATACAGACGCAGTGGGTTAGTCAACAGCTTTGGACACACGGCGTTCCCGGGGGCGGGACCCGAGGGGAGAGGACTGGGGCAGAAAGGGAAGGGAGAAGAGGAGAAAGGAAGAGGAAAAAAAAAGCAATCAGAGAGAAAGACAGTAGGGGAGGCAAGGTAGATGGATGGGAGGGGAAGGAAAGAGGGAAGTGGAGGGAAGAAAACAAGAATAGAAAAGTCAGAGCAGGGTAGGAGGAGACATACACCCCAAATGGGCATAGAGATGAGGCTCAGGCAGATTTGCCTAGCCAGCCTGGGGAAACAGATGGAGAAAAGTAGCTGGGAGGGAAAGGATACAAGGAGAGAGCTGTCTCCAGAGGAGGAAGGAGGGCAGACTGCTGGCTCCACACAGGTCAAAGCAAGTAATTCAAGGGCTGGCCCACAGCAAGGCCAGGGGGGCCCAGGAAGAATCCTGGAGCAGGTGTTTAATCAAAGGAGCCAAGGAGAAGCCAGGATAGGCTTGTCTGTGAGGCTACGGGGACTCCTGGAACATGAAAAACCAGGGGTGGTTAGGGACACAAGCCCAGCTTAGGCTCTCGGTGCAGGCGAAGTAGGGACAACTCACTAGGGAGACACATTGGGGCCACAGTGGGAAGACTATCAGTTACTAACAGTTTAGGTCCTCCTAGACAGAATGGTGGCTGGACCTTAGAGTTAAGAATCTGTAAGTGCTTGGGAGAAGTGTCCAAGACATTTAGAGTTCACACCTGTGGTGCCTCCTCAGGGAAAGAGAGACCCACACTCAGTTAGTGTGGGGTCTGGCTCCAGTGAGGAACAGCAAGGCTTACATGCCATCAAGACAGCCTCCAGGTCTGGGAGGGGCTGGGAAAGGGGTTTGGGCTTAAGGTCTTGAGAAAGCATCTCCTTCAGAGATGAGCACAGAAGGAGGCTTTGGAAGTGGTAGGTTTGTGGGGGTGGGGGATTGTGGGGTAGGCATGCTTGATCTTCAAAAGAATCACCATCAATCAGGATGCACAGGAAGATAGAAGAGCATAATGGGGATGGGGTGAGGGAGGAAGGAGGGAAGGAACAAAGGAGAGATGGAGGTGGTGTGGGGAGGAGAGACTGAAATGGAGAGAGAAGACCAGGCAGAGTGAGGCCCCACTGTGCCTGCCTTGGGGAGCCTGAGCACAGGTCCTGCAGAGACAACTGCCCCCCGCCCTGCTAATCTCAGGCCAGCTCCAAGCAGCCTGAAAGAGGGAGGGAGGGTACAGGTCAGGCCAGAAAATTCCGGCTGCTTCTTGGGATGCACCATGGATGAGAGCCATCCTCTGCCTCCCCTCTTGGGACAGATGGGTGGGTCCATGTCAGACCTACTTTTGGTCAGAGACTGTTGCCAGAACAATGTGGAGGAGGAAAGAGGAGGGAAGGGAGTGTCCTGGGAAGGGTCATCACCTCAGATACTAAGAGGCCTGAAGAGGAGGTTCTTCAGAGCCTGGCTCTGGCCCTGCCCTCAGGGAGTGGTCAGCTCAGCCCAGAGCTGCATCCCCTGACAGCCCTTCCATAGAGGCTGCTGGCTTGAGCTATGAATAGGGGAGGGGAGAAAAGAAGAGAAGGACCCTCTAAGATGCCCATTCCCAGCTGTGGCAGGAACGGGGGTAGGGAGGCGGGGAGAGACAGAGGCAAGAGGGAGATTTGGAAGCCGAGGCTGGCCAGCAGAAGGGGAGGGCACTGGGAACGAAAGCTCACCTGAGGATTTGTTCCGCATCAGCCGGACTTCCCGTGCTTGGACGCCGTGGGACTGCAGCTGGCCACGGATCTGTACAGGAGATAGAGTGGGATGGGTTCAGCAAAGGGGGCGGCTAGGTGTGTAAGGCCAGCTGGAGGCCTCTGAGCCCCAAGGGGTCAACAACAGACACATTCAGCCACTTTTGCTTCTTTCAGAGCTTTCTTCCCCTCCTGAGTGATAATAGTCTCAGACCCACACCAGTACTAAACTTTGCTTCTAGCCCTGGACTTGCAGAAAGTGAATCAAATGAAGATAGGAACACAGTACAGGGCAAATGATGGCAGCAAGATGATTCCCAGAGACACAGAGACAACAAAAGAGCAAGAGAGGCAGCAAGTCAGGAATGGCGGGTGGGGTGAGCCGACAAGGGGCTTGGTGGCAGCCATGAAGCAAGGAAAGCTGAGATTCTTGCCCTTTGCAAAGGGATCACTCCCTTCCCCTGGCTTGCACCAAAAAATAAAAATAAAACACCCATGATAAAGGAGCAAAGTGGGGATGGCAAGAGCCTGCCTGAGCCAATCCCAGCCATGTGCCCTAGCCCAAGAGAGGAGAAACATATAGTAGAGGAAAAGGGATGGGTGTGGATCTGAGTGAAATTGACCTGAGGAAGCTGCAAGGGCAACTCGGGACCAGGTAAGACAGACTCGCTAGGCTAGCAGCACCTCGTGTGGTGGATGGAAAGTCTATGCCAGGCGCTCTCGGGGAGCCAGACTCTTAGAGGCTCAGTGCTTCTGAGCCTCACACCCATCAGGTTAAACAACAAATAGAAAATTACCCTTACATACAGCCGTATACACAAAGATGAAAGGAAAGATAAACAGAAGAGCTTGTCATGACTCCAAACACTCAAAAGGGAGGCTTAGAAAACAGCAAGAATGTAGGCTCTGGGGTCCACCTCCACTCCTCCGCTTGCTATAACATGAGGCAAGCTGCTTTGCTGTGTGAGGCTTTGTAGGACTATCTACAATGAGTACTTTTCTAGCAGAGCCTCTCTGAGAATTTAATCAGGCCTAGCAGGCAGACTACTCTTCCATAAATCCTTAGTGAGTATCAGCTTGGAGCAGGGAAGGTGGGCCACACTTCAGAAGCCCTCACATCACCAGGTGGGACCTCTACTGCCACAAAATGGGTAGCTGACGCTCTTCAGAGCGGCACTGCTTAGAGAACTGGGGGGACTAAGGGCACTGAGAAAAACAAGGATAAGGGAGGCTAGACAAAAATCTAGTTAAGTAGCCGCCTTGGACTTTTAATATGGTTTGTTACAAGATAACTGCATGAGAAGAAAACAAGTAAATGGAGGAAGGTGGAAGGCAGAAAATGTCACAAATGCATTCACAAAGGGTGGAAAAGCTATCAGCAGCTACCCAGGTGCAGTGGCTAGATTAGAGATAAGAGTCCTTGCTGCTGACAAAAGGAGGAGGGGGAGGAAAATGGAATTTCAGATAATGCCATGGTCTCGAACACCTCTCCCCCATGGATTTCTGTCACCAGCAATACCCAACACTGGGATCTGGGAGGGACTAGCCCTGCATCCACATGTACAGAAAGGATGAAGACCAATGGGATGTGCAGGAGGGATGTTTTTTCCCTCCCACACCCACCAGCACTAGGTAGCCCATGGCCACTTCCTCTGGGACAAGCTGGCCTGTCTGCAGCTTCTCCCTTCTAGACCAGGGACTGATGGGACCTGCCCCAGGCTGGGCAGTGCTGGGGGCCAGTAGCCAGCGAAGAAGAGGAAAGGTGTCAAGGTTGGCGGGGAGGGAGGGGAGGGGAGAAGTTGAGGGCCCTGAAGGAGACCCAGCCTGGCCTCCTGCTCTGCCATTTGCCCAGGGCCATAGGGGGCACGTACGTCATCCTCAGTGGCTGCCTGTGGCAGCATCCTCAGCATGACGATGTTACTGGCCTTCTCCTCCTCCTCCTCATCCTCCTCCTCCTCATCCTCCTCCCCTTGCTCGGTCCGATAGTCCTGGTCCCGATAGTCGCCGTCTCGGGGGAAGCCTGGCGGGCCAGTGGGACTGTGCCTGTGCCGCCGCCGCCGCCTACGCTGAGTCTCGGAGCCCGGGGAGGCCTCGTAGGAGTCCTGGCCGACAGAATGAGACGAGAGATACCAGACGGGCAGTCAGTCTGGGCGGGCCTAGGGGCTGCCGCTGGCTCTCTGAGGCAGACAGGCAGGCTCTGAAAGCCAGGGGTGGGCGGGCTCCGGCTAAAGGCTCAGGCAGGCAGGGTGGGCAGGCCTTGGACTGCAGCCCTTCTGGGGCTGGAAATGTTCCACAGAATACTTTTGGGGGCTGCCTTCAGGGAACAGCAGTCTTAATGTGGAGGAGGAACTCCCAAAGGCAGGTGACAAAACACAGCTGAAACCCCCTTGGGATAAACTAGCCTGGGGTCAGCAAACGTAGACTTTGTCTCTAATTTCTCCCCTCCTGGTCTTTTTGCCAGCTCAGCTGATAGGTGCATAATTATTCCTTGTACCCCCGAAGACCACCTATCTCCCATAATTCCCGTCCTACGTGCATACACTGGGACCATGCCAGAGGTATAGAAACAGCTTCACACAGGGCCAGAGGGAGCCAGCACAACGTCTGAGGGCCACAATGTTTTGACTGAGTCCTTGTTCCTCAGCTCTGGCCAGGCTTCTGTTACTACCAGTTTCCTTCAAAACAGAGAGTGAATGCCTCTGATACCTGGGTGTTGTCCAATCTACCCATTTCTAAACCAAGCAGGCAAGACCCGAGTCCACATCCTCCTGCCTGCAAGGGGACAGTACCAGATGCCAGCTCTACTTCCACACTCAAGGCTCCCTTCTCAGGGCCCACTGGAGACAGGCACGGTTCAACAGTGGCCACTAGGGAAACCTGGATGACTGTAGCCCTGGCTACCAAACAAAGCTGGTGGTCTACCATGGGGTCTTGAATTAGGCCCTCCAGAGGGCAGAAAGTGGCTGATATAATGCCCTCCCCTGCCCACCTGCTTGCAAGAGTACCCTTTCAGCCAGGTGTGGTGGCACACACCTTTAATCCCAGCACTTGGGAAGCAGAGGTAGGAGGATCGCCACAAGTTTGAGGCCACTTCGAGAGTACATAGTGAATTCCTGGTCAGCCTGAGCCAGAGTGAGAAGACCCTACCTCAACCCTGTCCCCCCAAAAAAAGAGTACCCTTTCCATCCTACTACATAAAAGAGCTGCCTATTCACCCGAATCAAGACTCTTGACTATCCCCTCAGACTGCAGTTCCCTTCAGTTAAGGCTGTTTCTTCCCCTCACAGGTGGGCTTTATGATGCCAAGCATCACACCCCCTCTCTACAGGCTTGAGGAGGTAATGACTCTCAGGTGTCCTTTCCTTTCCTCCCATCTAGGGGCTCTGTCAATACCAGGAATACCCAGGGCTGGCCTCCAAGAGCTGCCTGGCTTGGTGATGTCCTTGCTTCTGGTTGCTCTCCCAACCCCAGACACCAGATTCCATGGAAGAGACTCTATTAATGCCCTAAACTGGTAGGTGCAGGTAGTACGTGTCTTGCAGTGAACTAGAGGCCAAAACTGAACAACAGGGAAGAAGGGCTAGGGGCCCTGAGAAATAGAGGCAAGCAGTGTGGAAGCCAGGGAGACCCAACTCAGAAGAGCTCTCAGAGAAGGGTGTGGGGACAGACCCCCTCCAGGTGATGCAAAGCCACGGAGCAGTCTGAAGGCACAGGAGCAGAGTGCTGCCTACACCTGGTGCTGCAGCCAGACACACCCAGCCCCACCCCGCCCCGCCCCGCCCCGCCCCCCACTGCCCCAGGCCTGGTCCTGCCCTCACCTCGGCACTCTGCTCCTCCGAAGAGTCGTCATAGTCGTGCTTGCCCTCCTGACTGCCATACTCGCGAGGGTAAGAGCGGTAGTCCATGTCTCTGTAATCGTGGTCTCTGCTGCGGTTCTCCCCACCATCATCCTGTGAGCGATCAGTGGCTCCATAGCGGCCAGTCCTATCACCACGACCACCACTAAGAGAAGAAAGATAGGGATTTATTGGCCACCCTTTTTGAAAAGCCCAAGAGGCAAGAGTGGCCACATATACTTTCCCCTAGGGCCTTAGTCCCACTGACAGACAGGGTTAGCATTAGTTGACTACCACATGCTCTTAAAACTAATGCGCCTCTCTCCATCCCTCATCCACCTCTCTGATCCATTTACAACTTGGGTATAGCCACGAGACTGGTTACCTCTCTACAAGAAAAGCCTCTCTCAATTCTGATATGGTACCCCAAATCTCCAATGTGAGTGCTCACGAAGGTAAAGTCAATCAGTCTTTTCAATGGCTTCCTCTTAGTCACCAGATAACACACAAATGTTCAGCAAGATTCCACCAGGCCCGCAGAGTGAGATCATGCATGGCACTCTACCCACTCTCAGCCACTTTGCCAGCGCTAGCAGCTCTTTTGTTAAAAGTTCTCCTACAACAGTAATTGTAAGATAATTTAATTTGTTTTTTAAAAAAAACCCTGTGGGGGCTAGAAAGATAGCTCAGAATTGTTAAAATTGCTTGCAAAGCCTGAAGGCCTGGGTTCAATTCCACAATAACTACATAAAGCAAGGCACAAAAAGTAGCACATGTATCTGGTGCTTGTTTGCAGGGGGAAAGAGACCCTGGAATGCATGCATGCACACATTCATGCACCTAAACATACTCACACACAATCTTCGAACCCAAAATATTAAGTCAGATGCACAAGGTAAAACATGTGTCTGGAGTTCATCTGCAGTGGCTACAGGCCCTGGCATGCCCATTCTCCCTCTCTCTCGAATACATTTATTCTTTCTCAAATAAATTAAAAAAATTAAATTAATTAAATATTTAACAAGAAACATTGCACCACTGGGGAGATGTAGATGTCTCAGTGGATAAAGGCATTTGTTTATAAAGTCAGACAGGCCTGCCTCAGTTTCCCAGGATCCAAGTAAAACCAAATGCACACAGTGGCACATGTGCATGGAGTTTGCTTGCAGCAGCAGGAAACCCTGGCATGACCACCCTAGTCTCTCTAGTGTCCTCTTCCTCCCTCCCCCCCCCCTCTCTTTTTATTTTTTTGGTTTCTCGAGGTAGGGTCTCACTCTAGCTCAGGCTGACCTGGAATTCACTCTGTAGTCTCAGGGTGGCCTCAAACTCACAGTAATCCTCTTACCTCTGCCTCCCAAGTGCTGGGATTAAAGGTGTGTGCCACCACACCCAGCTTCTCTTTCTTTACCTCTCTCAAATAAATAAAAATATTTATAGCCTAGAACTTACTGTATTGCCCAGGATGGCCTGGAAGTCATAATCCCCTTTCCCCACAGTCTTCCAAATACTGAAATTATAGGCATGAGCCATCATGTCAACTTGGATCAAAGATTTTTAAAAATATCTTATTTATTTACTTATTTTGAGAGAGACACACACAGAGAAAGGCAAGCAGAAAGAGAGAGAATGGGTGTACCAGAGCCTCCAGACACTGCAAATGAACTCCAGATGCATGTACCACCTTATGCATATGGCTTACGTGGGTACTAGGGAATCGAACCTGGGTCCTTAGGCTTCACAGGCAAGCGCCTTAACCACTAAGCCATTTCTCCAGCGTGGATCAAATTTTTTTACTTTTTGAGGTAGGGTCTCACTCTATACCAGGCTGATGTGAAATTCACTATGTAGTTCCCAGGCTGGCCATGAACTCACAGCAATACTCATACCTCTGCTTCCCCCATGTTGATATTAAAGGTATGTGCCACCATGCTCAGCAGATCAAAGGTTTATAATAAATAAAATAATTAAACCATTAATAGCAAGAGAGAAGGCCAGGTATGGTGGCACATGCTTATAATCTCAGCATTTGGGAGGCCGAGGCAGGAGAATCCTAAGCTCAAGGCAAATTTGATTCATTAGACCTTGACTAAAACAAAAAGTAAAGAGAGAGGGCTTGAAAAGCCTGCCAACCTTGATTTGATTCCCCAGTACCCACATAAAGCCAGGTGAACAAAGTGGCATATGTGCTTGGAATTTGTTTGCAGTGACAGGAGGCTCTGGCATGCCTATACTCACTCTCTCTCAAAAATAAATACAATATTAAAAACAGCTTGACCGGGTGTGGTGGCATATGCCTTTAATCCCAGCACTTGGGAGGCAGAGGTAGGAGGATCACTGTGAGTTTGAGACCACCCTGAGATTACATAGTAAATTCCAGGTCAGCCTGACCTAGAGTGAAACCCTACCTTGGAAAAACTAAAAAACAAACAAACAAACAACAACAACAAAAAACAGCTGGGCATGGTGGCACACGCCTTTAATCCCAGCACTTGGAAGGCAAATGTAGGAGTATCACCATGAGGCTACCCTGCGACTACATAGTGAATTCCAGGTCAGCCTGGGCTAGTAAGAACTGACCCCCAAAAAACAAAACAAAACCAAAAACCAAAGCTGGGTGTGGTGGTTCACACAGAAGGTTCAGGTAGGAGGATGGACATGAGTTAAAAGCCAGTTTGAGTTACACAGTGAGCTTGAGGACAGACTGGACTCCTGTGAGAACATGCCCCCAAAGCAAACATCTAGTTGCCTAGGTGGCACATACCTTTAATCCCAGCAACTGGGAGGCAAAGGTAGGAAAAATGGTGTGAGTTAGAGGCTACCCTGATACTACATAGTGAATTTTAGGCCAGCCTCAGCTAGAATGAGAACCTATCTAGAAAAACCACAGAAAAAAATCCAAAAGCCATACAATACAATAAAATATTATTAAATTCAACTATAGGAAAATAAAATATTTATGCTTAGAAAAATATAAGGAAACATTAAACAAGTTAAATCAAAAGACAAACTGGAGCTAGAGTGATGGCTTATTGGTTAAGGCACTTTCCTGCAAAGCCTAAGTACTCATGTTCGAATCTCAAGGTCCCACATAGCCAGATGCACAGTGACCCAAACATGCAATGTCACATATGCCCACAAGAGGGTGCACCCATCTGGAGTTTGTTCACAGCAGCTAAGGCCCTGGCATGTCCATTCTCTCTCTCACACACAAAAAAATAATTAAAAAATAAAAGATAGGGCTGGGGAGATGGCTTAGCAGGTGAGACACTTGCCTGCAAAGCCAAAGGACCTAGGTTTGATTCCCCAGGACCCACATAAACCCGATGCACAAGGTGGTACATGCATCTGGAGTTTGTTTGCAGCAGCTGGAGGCCCTGGTGCGTCCATTCTCTCTCCCTCAAATAAATAAATAAAAATATTAAAAAAATAAAGGCAAAATGGTGGAGCTAGAGGTATGGTTCAGTGGTTAAGGTGCTTACCTGCAAAGCCTAAGGTTGGGAGTTCAATTCCCAGAAACCATGTAAGCAAGATGCACAAGCTAGCACATGCATCTGGAGTTCATTTGCAGAGGCTAGAGGCCCTGGCATGCCCATTCTCTTTATCTGCTGCTGCTTCCTTTTTTTTTTTTTTCTTCTCTCTCTCTCTCAAATAAAATAAACTAAAAATAAAAACAAAACAAACAAAAAACCAAACAGGCCAGCTGTGATGGTACATGCCTATAATCCCAGCACTTGGGATGCTAAGGTAGGAGGATTGCCATGAATTCCAGGTCAGCCTGGGTTAGAGTGAGACCCTAATCCCAGCACTGGCACCACCACTTGGAGGCAGAGGTAGGAGGATCACTGTCAGTTTGAGGCCAGCCTGGGCTACAAGTGAGACACTACCTTGAAAAAGAAAAAAGAAAAACAGGGGCTGGAGAGATGGCTCAGTAATTAAAGGTACTTGCTTACAAAGCCTGCAGGTCCAAGTTTGATACCCCAAGTACCCACATAAAGCCAGATGCATAATGTGACACATGCATCTGAAGTTCATGTGCAGTGGCAGGAGGCTCTACTGTGCCCATTCTCTCTTCCTCTCTCTGAAATAAAGTATTTTTATTTATTTATTTGATAGAGAGAGAGAGAGAGGGAGGGAGGGAGGGAGGGAGGGAGGGGGGGGAGAGAATTGGCCTGCCCAAGCCTCCAGCCACTGCAAATGAACTACAGATGCTTGCGCCACATTGTTCATCTGGCTTACGTGGGTCCTGGAGAACTGAACCTGGGTCTTTTGGCTTTACAGGCAATTGCCTTAACCACTAAGCCATCTCTCCAGCCCATAAATAAAGTAGGTTTTTTTTTTTTTTTTTGGAAGATTTTTGAAGTAGGGTCTCGCTCTAGCCTAGGCTAACCTGGAATTCACTATGTAGTCTCAAGGGTGGCCTCAAACTCATGGCAATTCTCCTACCTCTGCCTCCTGAGTGCTGGGATTCAAGGTGTGCACCACCACACCTGGCTCAAATTAAAGTATTTTTTAATGACAAACAATAAAATGGGGGATGTTGAATATAGCTCAATGGTAGCTGGCCTGTAGTGTCTGGGTACCATCTCAAGCACTGCAAACATCAAAACGAAAAGGGATAGAGTGGAGAATGTGAGTGAGCCAAAGGTGGTGGCACACACACCTGTAATCTCAGCACTTCAGGTGGCTGAGAAATGATGATGCGAAGTTTGAGGCCAATCTAGGTTGTATAGGGAGACCTAACTAACCCACACATACAAAATTTAAGGCTGGAGAAATGGCTTAGTGGTTAAGGCGCTTGCCTACAAAGTCAAAGGACCCAGGTTCAATTTGCCAGATGCACAAGGGGGTGCATACATCTGGAGCTTGCTTGCAGCAGCTGGAGACCCTGGCGCACCCATTCTCTCTCACTACTTCTCTCTCAAATAAATAAAGAAAAATTAAAGGAAAAAAGAAAGCAGGGCATGGATGTTTACACTATTACTCTTAGCATTCATGGGGCCTAAGTAGGGAAGATTACAAATTCAAGGCCAGCTTGAGTGATTTAGTGAGATCCTGTCTCAAAATAAATAAAGGAAAAGAACACTGGGAAAAATGAGTTGAATGGAATATGGAAAGTGAAACTATACCAAATAAACCAATATACAGCACTTTTCTTTTTTCGGTTTTAGGAGGTAGAATCTCACTCTAGCTCAAGCTGACCTGGAAGTCCTCCAACTCACAGCGATTTTATTACCTCTACCTCCCAAGTACTGGGACTAAAAGCATGTGTCACCACACCCAGCTACTTTTTAGTTTTTTGGAAGCAAAGTCTCATTCAAACCCAGGCTGACCTGGAACTCTTTTTTAGTCCAGGCTGGCCTCAAACAGCAATCCTTCTACCTCAGCTTCTGGACTGCTGAAATTAAAGACACGTGCTACCAGATCTGGCTTTGAGCTGCCCAATGTGTTGAGGCGTTTTATTGTTCTTGCCTTAAAGAATTGTTTATATATTCCAGTTATGAATTTCTTACCCGACACACCTCCCCCCCCCTCTGTCTCCCTCTCTCTAAATTATATGTGTGTGTGTGTGTGTAATTTCCCCCATTTCATTTCTTTCTTTTTTTCAAGTAGGGTCTTGTGCTGGCTCAGGAATTCTATTCTCACTATGTAGTTCCAGGCTGTTCTTGAACTCATGCCTAAAAGCCTGCACCACCACTCCAGTTCCAGCTCATCTTTGGTTTATTTGTTTTGTTTTTCGAGGTTAGGGTTTCACTCTAGCTCAGGCTGGTCTGGAATTTACTATGCAGTTTCACGGTGGCCTTGAATTCAAGGTGATCCGCCTACCTCTGCCTACTGAGTGAAGGGATTAAAGGCATGCACCAACACGCTTGGCTTTATCTTTGTTTTCCTAAATTAAATCAGATTTTTTTTTGATTTTTTTGAGGTAGGGTCTCACTCTAGCCCAGGATGACCTGGAATTCACAAAGGAGTCTCAGGGTGGCCTCAAACTCATGGCAATCCTCCTACCTCTGCCTCCCAGTACTGGGATTAAAGGCGTGCAGAACCACGCCCATAAATCTAATATTTTTTTCCTTTGTTTTTTGCTAGGCAGGATCTCACTCTAGCCCAGGCTGACCTGGAATTTACTGTGTAGTCAGGGTTGCTTCAAACTCATGGTGATCCTCCTACCTCTCTGCCTTCCAAGTGCTGAAATTAAAGGCATGCGCCACCACACCCCACTAAATCTAATGTAATTTTAACAAAGGTTTATTTGTTACAAAATGTTAAATACTAAAGCTAAAAACATAAGTTCAGGTCAGGCTATATTAATACATACACATCTGGGGCTGGAGAGATGGCTTAGTGGTTAACAAAGGACCCAGGTTCAATTCCCCAGGACCCACATAAGCCAGATGCACAATATGGCACATATATCTGGAGTTCAGTTGTAGTGGCTAGAGGCTTTGGCACTCCCATTCTCTGCCTCTTTATCTATCAAATAAATATAGAACATTAAACTAAATTAAAAAAATATATTCCTCTGACTGATTGACACTCTCATACATTACATGTTTAAATTGAAGGAATAAGAAAAGTTTATCCATGCCCTTAATTTTTTCATCTTGATAATGAGAAGACCTTGGCTTACAGGTGACATGTAAGAAAGTTTTGACTCACTTGTGGTGGCATTTGATGTTTCAGTACTTGGATTCTGCACATCTTTTACAAATTTTCCCTACTGCCTTGGGGGCAGTTTGACATTATTAAAAGTTGTTAGGTACTTTAACAAAATGAAGGATGAAGTATAAAATTAATCAACTTGACAAGAAGCCCTCCTGTGTCCATTTCTCCCCCAAAAAATATTTTAAAGAAAGTTTTAATAAAACCTGAATTAAAATAAAAAACAATAAATAATAAAAATGCATTATTTGCAAAATTATTAAAGATCAAATTAAACAGATATTTTAAATAAAATAAGGTATTCTTTGAGGATTCATCTGTTTTACAAATAAATTTTGGAGCCAGGTGTGGGGTCACACACCTTTGATCCCAGCACTTAGAAGGAAGAGGTAGGAGGAATGCCATGAGTCTGAGGCCATCCTGAGGCTACATAGTGAATCACAGGTCAACCTGAGCTAGAGTGAGAGCCTTCCTAGGAAAAAAAAAAAAAAAAAAGGACTGGAGAGATCATTCAGCAGTTAATGAACTACTTGCCTGCAAAGCATAATGACCCAAATTTGATTTCCCCAGTACCCATGTAAATCCAGATGCACAATGTGTCACAGGTGTCTATCTGGAGTTCGTTTGCAGTGGTTTGAGGCCCTGGCACTCCCGTTCTCCCTCTTTCTTTCTCTCTCTCTGTCTCTCTCTCAAACAAACAAATAAATAAATACTTTAAAAAATATTTTTTAAAAGCTTTTTTAAAAGCTCAATCAGGGCTGGAGAGATGGCTTAGCGGTTAAGCGCTTGCCTGTGAAGCCTAAGGACCCCGGTTCGAGGCTTGGTTCCCCAGGTCCCACGTTAGCCAGATGCACAAGGGGGCGCACGCGTCTGGAGTTCGTTTGCAGAGGCTGGAAGCCCTGACACGCCCATTCTCTCTCTCTCCCTCTATCTTTCTCTCTGTGTCTGTCGCTCTCAAATAAATAAATAAAAATTAAAAAAAAAAAAGCTCAGATCAGCCATTCTGCAGGCAGTTCAATGGGAGAAACAGAAATCACCAGTGAAGATACTCAACAGTGGACACTGCAAGCCTTATATTTGGCCAACCAGGCCAAATGAGCCAACGGGTGCAATAGTGGCATGTCTGTCATGATGGAAACCAACTGCCATCTAATTGGACTGGAGGCCCATTCCATAGGAGAGACTTCATCCCTGATACTGAAAACTTAAAATAGGGGTAGTCATGAGCCCTAGGGGTATAACGTCTGCTGCTATCTGGCTAAATGTATATACTATGCTTATCAAACTGCCCAGTAAGTACTTCTCTTAATGTTCATACCCTTATATAAGTGCTACTCTCACTTTTGGTAGAGAATCTTCTCTTTTCAGATGGCAGTGACCTTGGGATGACTCAGAAGGCATCATGGTGCTGGGAGGAAGTGACAGGAGTGCTCAATACTGCAATATCTCTATCACACCTTCCAAGGCTCAGGGTCTATTGCAGAAGAGGTGGTGGAAAGAATGTAAGGGCCAAATGAAGAGTAGGACTCCTTACACCGTGCTCCCACCAGACACAAAATGGCCTAGATATCCATGACCTCACAGTGCCTGACACTACCTACACAAGACCATCATAGTAGAGGGAAAAGATCATGACATAAAAATAAAAGAGAGACTGATTGAGATGGGGAGAATGGAGTTTCAAAGGGGAAAGTGGGGGAGGGAGGCTATTACCATGGGATATTTTTTATAATCATGGAAGTTATTAATAAAAAATAAAAAAAATTGAGACATCAACAAATATATTTTAAAGCTTTTAAAAATTTTTATTTATTAGATGGAGAGAAATAGAGTGACAATGGGTGCACCAGGGCCTCTGCAAATGAACTCCAGATTCATGTGCCACCATGTGCATCTGGCCTGCATGGGACCTGGAGAATTGAACCTGGGTTCTTAGGCTTCACAGGCATATGCCTTAACCACTAAGCCATCTCTCCATCCCAAACTAAACAAATCTTATTTGCAAGCTCACATGCATGTCTGTGTGCATGCAGATATGCATGCTAGGGTCTCTTGCCACTACAAATACCAGGCACATGAACCACGTAAGTACACCCAGCTTTATAGGGGTGGCTAGGAATCAAATCCAGACCAGCAGACTTTGCAAGCAAGTACTTTTAATCTCTTAGCCATCTCCCCAGCCCTCTTTTCATCTTGATAATATTCTTTGATGTAGAAGTTCCTAATATTTTTAATTTTTTTGTTTGATTATTATTTAAGAGCGACAGAGAAAGAGGAAGAGAGAGAGAGAGAGAGAGAGACAGAGAGAGAGACAGAGAGAGAGACAGAGTGAGAGAATGGGTACGCCAGGGCCTCTAGCCACTGCAAATGAATTCCAGACAATTGGGCCCCCTTGTGCATCTGGCTTACGTGGGTCCTGGGGAATTGAGCCTTGAACCCGAGTCCTTGGACTTCACAGGAAAGCACTTAACCGCTAAGCTCTTCCTCCAGCCCAGAAGTTCCTAATATTGATGAAGGTAGAATCTCACTCTAGGCCAGGCTAACCTGAAACTTACTCTGTAGCCCAGGCTGGCCCTGAACTCATGAATATCCTCCTACCTCAACTTTCCAAGAGCTAGGATTAAAGGCATGCTCCATCACATCCAACTTTAGTAACTTACTTTTATTTTTATTTATTTGGAAGGAGAGAGTGTGCGGGCAATGGGTGTTCCAGAGCCTCTAGCCATTGCAAATGTACTTCAGATGCATGTGTCACCACTTTGTGTATCTGGCTTTACTTGAGTACTGGGAAATTCAACCCAGGCTGTCAGGCTTTGCAAGCAAGCACCTTTCACCATTGAGGCATCTCCCCTCCCTGAAGTAATTTTTTTTCTGTTTTGTTTTGTTTTGTTTTGTTTTGTTTTTGGTTTTTCGAGGTAGGGTCTCACTCTGGTCCAGGCTGACCTGGAATTAACTCTGTCATCTCAGGGTGGCCTTGAACTCATGGCAATCCTCCTACCTCTGCCTCCCGAGTGCTGGGATTAAAGGCGTGCGCCACCACGCCCGGCTTTTGTTTTGTTTTTCAAGTTAGGGTTTCACAGTAGTGAAGGCTGACTTGGAACTCACTCTGTAGTCACAGACTGGCCTGGAACTCATAGTGATCTTCCTACCTCTGCCTCCTGAGTACTGGGGATTAAAGGCATACACCACCATGCCTGACATATTTTTCTCTCCTCTCCCCTTCCCTCTCCTTCCTTTCCCTTCTCTTCTTTTGACACTTTATCCCTGAAATTCACTATGTAGTCTCAGGCTGGCCTTGATCTCATAGTGATCCTCCTATCTCTGCCTCCTTAGTTCTGGGATTAAAGGTGTGTACCACCATGACTGGCTGTAATAGTTTTTGATTTTGAAATATTTTATTTTATTCATTTATTTGAGAATGAGAGAAATAGGCAGATAGAGAGGGAAAGAGAGAATGGGCACACCAGGGTCTCTAACCATTATAAACAAACTCCAGACGCATGTCCCACCATGTGCATCTGGCTTTATGTGGGTTCTGGGGAATCAAACCTGGGTCCTTACACTTTGCAGGAAAGCCCCTTAACTACTGAGCCATCTCTCCAGCCCCCCTGCCCGCTGTAAACCCAAAGTTTTTTTTTTTTTAACATTTTCTTTTTTAAAAAAATTTAATTGCAAGCAGAGAGAGAGGGATAGAAGAGATAGCGAGAGAATGGGCATGTCAGGGCCTGTAGCCACTGCAAGCAAACTCCAGATGCATGTGCCCCTTGTGCATCTGCCTTATGTGGGTCCTGGGGAATCAAACCTGAGTCCTTTGGTTTCACAGGCAAACGCCTTAACCACTAAGCCATTTCACCATCGCCTTTTTTGTTTTTCGAGATAGGGTCTCGCTCTAGCAGCCAGGCTGACCTGGAATTCACTATGTAGTCCCATGCTGGCCTCAAACTCCCTGCAATCCTCTTACCTCTGCCTTCCAAGTGCTGATATATATATAATTTTACTTTTTTCAAATTCACATTCACATTCATGTGCCCCTTCCTGTCATTTTCCCACTTTTTTGTTTCTTAGGGACCATCACAATTTTGAAGAATACTGGTCAGGTATATTGTAGAACGTCCCTCTACTTGGCTTCTTCAGATGTGTTTGCTTAATTAGACTAGTGATTATGAGGTTTTTTTCCTTGAGAAGCAACAATAACTTCTGACTATATCCTATCAAGCAGAAATTAGCATCATTCCTCCAGCCACTGCAAACGAACTCCACACACATGTATCTGGCTTATGTGAGTGTTGGGAAATCAAACCTAGGTCCTTAGGCTTCACAAGCAAGCGCCTTAACCACTAAGTCATCTCTTCAACCCAGTCTTTTTTAAACTTTTATTTTTATTTATTTATTAGAGACAGAGAGAAGGAGAGAGAGAGAGTGTGTAAGAATTGGTGCACTAGGGCCTCTAGCCACTGCAAATGAACTCTAGACACATATGTCACCATGTGCATCTGGCTTATGTGGGACCTGGAGAATTTGAACTGAGGTCCTTAGGCTTTGCAGGCATGTGCCTTAACCGCTAAGCCATCTCTCCAGTCCCCTTTATTTTTTTTGGGGGGGTGGGCTTTTTTTTTTTTTAGCCTAGGCTGACTTGGAATTTGCTATGTAGTTTCAGGGTGGCCTCGAACTCATGGCAATCCTCCTACCTCTACCTCCCAAGTACTGGGATTAAAAGCATACACCACCATGCCTGGCTCCTTTTTTTTGTTTTATTTTTAATTTTAAGAGAGAGAGAGACAGCCAGCCAGCCAGCCACACAGACAGACAAGAGAGAGAATGGGTGTGCCAGGGCCTTTCAGTTGCTGTGAAGGAAATCCAGATCTGTGCACCCCCCTTGTGGACATACAAGGCATCGCATGCTTGCATCACTGTTGTATCTGACTATACATGGGATCTGGAGGATTGGAACAAGCGTTCTTAGGCTTTGCAGACAAGCATCTTAACCACTAAGCCATTTCTCCAGCCCTGTTTTGTTTCTTTCGAGACAGGGTCTCATTCTGTTGCGCAGGCATACTTCCAACTCTTGATCCTCCTGCCTCAACCCCCAAGTGCTGAGATTACAGATACAAGTGTTAATGCAAAGTCAATCTAGTCCTTTTTATGAAGTAGGGTCTCACTCTAGCCCAGGTTGGCCTCAACTCAGTGATTCTTCTAGCTCAGCATCCAAAGTGCTGGGATTTAACCTACGCCCGGCTACTTGACCATTTCTAAGGCTCTAGACTGAACGTTTCTCCATGCCTGTTTACCATAGCTATCCATATTTAAACCCTGTGCATCTGAATTCAAGAGCTAAGTAGGTATGAGTACATATTTATTTATGTGCTAGGCATGGAACTCAGGGCCTCACAAATGCTATGTAAGCACCTTGCCACTGAGCTACACTGCTATCCCCTAACTTTTTTTTTTTGTTTTGTTTTTCAAGGTAGGGTCTCACTCTAGCCCAGGCTGACCTGGAATTCACTATAGAGTCTCAGGGTGGCCTCGAACTCAGGGCAATCCTCCTACCTCTGCCTCCTGAGTGCTGGGATTAAAAGTGTGCGCCACCACGCCTGGCTCCCCTAACTTCTTGATGAGAGAAAAAAAATCTTTTTAATATTTTTTAGAGCCAGGTGTGGTGGCGCACACTTTTAATCCCAGCACTCAGGAGGCAGAGGTAGGAGGATTGCCCTGAGTTCGAGGCCACCCTGAGACTCTATAGTGAATTCCAGGTCAGCCTGGGCTAGAGTGAGACCCTACCTCAAAAAACATATATTCTTTCTCTCTCTCTCTCTCACACACACACACACACACACACATAATTTTATTATTTCATTTTAGAGAGAACAAGAGAGAGACATGGAGAGAATTGGTGCACCAAGGCCTCAGCCACTGCAATCGAACTCCAGATGCTTGTGTGACCTACTGGGCATGTGTGACCTTGCGCTTGCTTCACCTTTGTGCGTCTGGCTCCCGTGGGATCTGGAGAGTTGATCATGGGTCCTTGGCTTCACAGGTAAGCACCTTAACCACTGAGCCATCTATACAGCCCATAAGTTTTAATTTTAATTTTTTTCATGTCTTGGAGGGGTATAGCGCAGCAGTTAAAGTGCTTGCTTGCAAAGCTGCCAGCCTGAGTCCAATTTCCCAGGATCCACATAAAGCCAGATGTACAAAGTGGTGGCAACAGGGCCGGATGTACCTATTCTTGTTCTCTCTCATTCCCTCTCCCCATCCCTCTCTTTTCACAAAATATGTACATATATATTTAAAAGTCAGATAAAATTGTTTTTGCAAAACTTTTTAATTGTGGGGGCTGGAGAGATGGCTCAACAGTTAAACTGCTTGCTTGCAAAGCCTAGCAGCCTGAGCTCAATTCCCCAGTACACACATAAAGCTAGATGCACAAAGTGGCATATATATTTGGAGTATGTATGCAATGGCAGGAGGCCCTTGTGTGCTGATAATCACTCTCTCCTTGCAAATAAATACAAACTTTTTTTAGGTTGGGTGCGGTGGCACATGCCTTTAATGCTAGCACTCAGGAGGTAGGAGAATTACTGTGAGTACAAAGCCACCTCAAGACTATAGAGTTAATTCCAGGTCAGCATGGGCTAGAGTGAGCCACTACCTCTTAAAATTATATATATGTATTAGGTAACTGCATTCAAGTATGTGTGTGCATGTGCACGTGCATGCACACAGGCATACTGCTAACAAATACCAGACGCTTGTACCACTTTTTGCATCTGGTTTTATGTCTTAAGTTAAAGGCCCTTGCCTGCAAAGCTTGACGGCCTGAGTCGATTCCTCAGTACCCACATAAAGCCAGATGCACAAAGTAGCATGTGCATCTTGGAGTTCATTTGCAATGCTAAGAGATTCTGGTGTGTCCAGTCTCTACCGCCCCCCCACTGCTTGCAAACAAATTTAAATTTAAAAATATTTAATAAATCCCTGGGCTGACATTAAGGATCCAAACCAATAAATTTAGATATTGAATTCTTGCTACCTAAAGTAAGGAAGGTAGAATTTTTTTGTAAAATTTTATTTTTATTTATTTATTTGAGAGACAGACAAAAAAAGATGCATAGATAGAGAATGGGCTCACCAGGGCCTCCAGCCACTGCAAACAAACTCCAGATGCATGTGCCCCTTGTGCATCTCTCCAGCCCCCAGGAAGGTAAAATATTTGGGTAGTGAAGGATATTTTAATTGGTCGTACAACACTTTGAATAAACATTTCCCAAGGGCAGACCCATAATTTTACGACACTACATTACAATGAATGAGGACTTCCACAAAAATGAATGTATTTCTGGAAAACATAAAATGCCAAAATAAACAGAAGAGACAAAATGGTAACCAAAATCCAAAGGCTGGGCTGGAGAGATGGCTTAGTGCTTAAGTGCCTGCTGATGAAGCCTAAAGACCCCAGTTTGAGGCTCCAGTCCCCAGGACCCATGTAAACCAGATGCACAAGAGGCACATGCATCTGGAGTTCATTTGCAGTGGCTGGAGGCCCTGGCACGCCCATTCTCTCTCTTTCTCTCTCTATCTGCCTCTAACTCTCTCTGTCTGTCACTCTCAAATAAATAAATAAAAATGAACAAAAAATTAATATATAAATAAATTACACACACATACACACACACACACACACACACACACACACGTATAAACCAAAGGCTGAGGGTGCAGCACAGTGTTAGAGCACTTACCTAGCATCCCCAAGACTCTGGGGTTCCATCTCCAGTATTGCGAAAACAACCAATCAGCCAAAACAAACAACCCAGGTCCAGATGCTCTACAGGATGAATTCTACCAAGTTTCACAAAAAAGGGCAATTCTTATAGGAATTTCTCCAAAAAGGAGAGATGTAGCAAACAGCTGCCCAATTCATGTCCTAAATCTACCTTGAGTCCAATGCCAGATAAATACAAAACTTATGGATTTACTTTACTGATAAACGCAAATGTAAATATCCTAAAAAACACAATAGCTTGCTGGGGTGCGCATGGAAGCTCAGGCCTAATCCCAGGGAAAGCCAGGCCAGACACACAAGGTGACACAAGGTCGCACGTGAGCACAAGGTGGTGCAAGCATCAGGAGTTCGGTTACAGTGGCTGGAGGCCCTGGAGCACCAATTCTTTCTTTCTCTTTCTCTCTCTCATAAAAAGGCCAGTCTGTTGGGCTGGCCTCAAAAAAAAAAAAAAAAAAAAAAAGGAAAGGAAAGGGAAGCAAAACTGTCTAGGGAAAGAAACAAGAGAGGGAGGAAAGAGAGAGGAGAGGGCAAGGGGGTATGGGAAAATACATCAGAGTTATATTAACATTTGTGTGAAAATATTCTTGGGGCTGGGGAGATGGCTTAGTGGGTAAATGCTCACTGCTCAAGCATGAAGACCTGAAGTCAGGCCCCTAGCTTGCACATAAAAAGCCAGGTGTGGTGGGCATGCTTCACTAGGGAGGCTGAGACAGGTGAATCCTCCTGCCTCAGCCTCCAGAGTGTCACACCAGGCTTAGAATGATCTGGACTTTATTATTTTTTATTTATTTATTTATTTATTTGAGAGCGACAGACACAGAGAGAAAGACAGATAGAGGGAGAGAGAGAGAATGGGCGCACCAGGGCTTCCAGCCTCTGCAAACGAACTCCAGACGCGTGCACCCCCTTGTGCATCTGGCTAACGTGGGTCCTGGGGAACCAAGCCTCTCGAACCAGGGTCCTTAGGCTTCACAGGCAAGCGCTTAACCGCTAAACCATCTCTCCAGCCCTGGACTTTATTTATTAAAGTCTTTATCCTTTTTAAAATTTTTATTTATCTATTTGCAACATGTGTCTATTTGTATTTTTATAGGCATGCCAGGGTCTCTTGCCACTGCAAATAGAACACTAGATTAGATGCTTGCACCATTTTCTGCATCAGGAATTACATGGGTGGCTGAGGAACTGAACCCAGGCCAGCAAGCTTGGCAAGCAAGTGGCTTTAACCACTGAACCATCTCCTCAGCCCCTTAAAATCTTTTTTGGTTTTTGGAGATAGGTTTTTGCTCTAGCCCAGGCTGCCCTAATTCACTATGCAATCTCAGGGTAGCCTCGAACTCACAGCAATCCTGAGGTAGTTCAGCCTTCCAAGTGCTGGGATTAAAGACTTGGGCCACCACTTCCAGCTCCCCTTAAAATCTTAATTTAAAAACTTCTGTATACATCATCCTCATTTTTTTTTTTTTTTTTGGTTTTTCGAGGTAGGGTCTCACTGTGGCCCAGGCTGACCTGGAATTCACTATGGAGTCTCAGGGTGGCCTTGAACTCACAGCGATCCTCCTACATCTGCCTCCCAAGTGCTGGGATTAAAGGCGTGCACCACCGTTTTCAAATTTTGAATTATGTTCCTTTTAAGGCCAGTGACAATAACCCCCAATGCCCATGTTCATTCATTCATATTAATTCTGTCTCTCCCTCCCTCCCTTCCTCCTTCTCCAAAGGAATAGAACCTAGGGCCTTTCACATGCTAAACATTCCCTCAATCTCAGGGACACTCCTCCAGCCTTCTTCCTCAGTATTAACCTGTTTTGGTTTTTGGGAGGGGCAGCATCACATGCAGCCCAGGCCTGAACTCACTATACACAAGAGGCTAACTGAACTAATCCTATTGCTTCCACCTTCTAAGTGCTAGCATTATAGGGATGTGTCACCATGCCTGGCTTGGCCCTCAATATTCTTAATTACACAATTCCTTGTATTCAGCTGGGTATATGGCTTTCCTTAAGAAATACTAGATGGTGCACAGAAGGGTCATTAGGAGCAAACTCTGGGTTCAGGGACCTCTTCCATTCCTCAGCTCCCCTAGATCTTTGCCCATCTCTTCCTCAGAGCCCCTGCTGTGGGCATTATACCCCTTGTCAGGGCTGTGGAGAGAGCAACACAAGATAATATTTTTTCTGAGGTAGGGTCTCACTCTAGCCCAGGCTGACCTGGAACTCACTCTTGTAGTTCCAGGCTGGCCTCGAACTCACAGCGATCCTCCTATCTCTGCCTCCTAAGTACACCACCATGCCCAGCCAACACAAAATATTTTAAACCTTTCTGTCCCATAGAGATAGTCCTGAACTGAATTTCTTCCTACACACATCGGAAAGAAAAGTTTAAGTCATCTTGCTCAACTATTATTAATTGGATTTGTGTTGAAATCATCCAAAGTGGATTTTTTTGGTTTGTTTTTGAGATAGGGTCTCACTCTAGCTCAGGCTGACCTGGAAATCAATATGTAGTCTCAGGCTGGCCTTGAAATCACAGCAATCCTCCTACCTATGCCTCCTGAGTGCTGGGATTAAAGGTGAGTGCCACCATTCCCAGCAGAGACAAAAACAGAATGGGCACACTATGGCCTCTAGCAGCCGCAAAGGAACTCCAGACATATGTGCCATATTGTGTGTGCATCTGGCTTTATGTGGGTACTGAGAAATCCAACTCAGTTTGTTAGCCTTTATAGGCAAGCAGCTTAACCTCTGAGACATCTCTCCAGCTCCAAAATGGATTTTAATTTGTATGCAATTTAACATGGTACCAAAAGTCCTGGGCAATGCTCCAGTGAAAAAAATAGAACTGGGGTTGGGAAGATGGATCAGTGGTTAAAGGCTTTTGCTTGCAAAGCCTGCTGACCTGGGTTCAATTCTCCAGTACCCATGTAAATCCAGATGCACAGTGTCACATGCATTTGGAGTTCATTTGCTATGGCAAGAGATATGCCTGCCTGCCCTCCTCTCTCCCCCTCACTGCACATTTCATTTTTAAAATGAAAAGAAGCCAGGCATGGTGTGACGGTACACACCTTTAATCCCAGCACTTGGAAGGCAGACATAGAAGGATCACAGTTGAGTTTGAGGCTAGCCTGAGACTCCATAGTGAATTCCAGGTCAGTCTGGGCTACAGTGAGACCCTACCTCAAAAAACCAAAAACAGAAAGAAAAGAGGGCTGGAGAGATGTATTAGTGGTTAAGGCATTTGCCTGCAAGGCCAAAGGATCCTGGTTTGATTCTCTAGGACCCACGTAAGCCAGATGCACAAGGGGGCGCATGCATCTAGAGTTTGTTTACAGTGGCTGGTGACCCTGGCACGACATTCTCTCTCTGTCTCCCCCTGTCTTTCTCTCTCAAATAGATAAATAAAATATATGAAGAAAAGAAAGAAAGAAAAGTAAACTATGAGGTGACAGGGTAGCCAGGCGTGGTGGCCCACATCTTTAATCCCAGCATTTGGAGGCTGAGGTAAGAGTACCACCATGAGTTCAGGTGCAGCTTGGACTACATAGTGAGTTCCAGGTCACCCTCAAACCCTCTACTCCCCCACTGATGTGATAGGTTGGATTTGCATTCAACATGCCAACTACTCACAAAGATTGTCAGAATTAACAGTGAACTACTAAAAGTAATGAGAGAGGGGCTGCAAAGGTGGCTCAGTAGTTTAAGGTGCTTGCTTGTTAGGCCTGATGGCCCAGGTTTGACTCCACAGTACCCATATGAAGCCAGATGTATGGGGTGGAGTGTGCCTCTATAGCTCATTTGCAGTGGCCCTGGAGCATCCTCATTCACTCACTCACTCACTATCTCTCTCACACATAGATAGAAAGATAGATAAAAAATTTTTTGAATACTAAGAGAACATAGCAGGAATAAGATAATTTACAGCAGGCAACTGCGTTTTTCTATCTCAGAAAATACCAGCAGGCAAAAATTTTAAGGGCTGATGAAAATTACTGATGTACCTAGGGATTACTTTAACAAAGTAAAGGATTACTTTAACAAAGAGGAAAAACCTATTATTTTCATTCATTCGGGTTTTTATGCACTTTAAACAAAATTTTAAATATTTGGGCTGAAGAGATGAATCAGTATTTAAGGCACCTGCATGCAAAGGTTTAATGACCCAGTACCTACATAAAGCCAGATGCACAAGGTGGCACATGCATCTGGAGTTCATTTTCAGTGGCTGGAGGTCCTGGCATGCCCATTTACTCTGTCTTTCTTCTCTCTCTCTCTGCTTGCAAATGAATAAATACTTAATTTAAAAAAAAATTCTCCATACAGGTCATAGATAAGAAGGCTACTTACAAAAACAAGAAATTCTCCCAAATATAGAAATTAAATGTAATCACAATCAAAATTCCCGTTTCTAGCCAGGCATGGTGACAAACTTGGGAGGTTAAGATAGAAAGTTTGCCAGGAGTTTGAGGCCAGCCTGGGTTAGTGATAACCTGCCTCAAAAAAAAAAAAAAAATCCAATTATTGTTTTGAGAGACTTAAACTTTTTCTTTGTAGTGCTGGGGATAGAACCTAGGTCTTCACACATGGTAAACACGTTCTCTGCCACTATGCTACACTCTCACCTTCTTGATAAATTTTTATACAGGTCAGGCAGGGTGGTGCACGCCTTTAATCCCAGCACTTGGGAGGCAGAGGTAGGAGGATCACCGTGAGTTTGAGGCAACCCTGAGACTAAACAGTAAATTCCAGGTCAGCCTGAGCTAGAGTGAGACCCTACCTCCAAAAACAGCAGCAGCAAAAAAAAAAAAAAAAAAAAAAAACCACAATATATATGTATGTATGTATGATGTATAATGAAGCTGTATAAGTGGTTAAATCTATTTAAAAAAAAACCAAGAGCTAAGGGCTGGAGAAATGGCTTAGTAGTTAAAGCACTTGCCTGCGAAGCCTAAGGACTCATGTTTGACTCTCCAGGCCTCACGTAAGCCAGATACAGTGACTTAAGCATGCAAGGTTGCATATATTCACAAGGGGGCACACTCCTTTGGAGTTCAACCACAGAGGGTAGAGGCCCTAGCATGCCAATTTTCTCTCTGTTCTCTCTCACACACATAAAAAAGGCCAGTCTGTTGGGCTTGCCTCAAAAAAAAAAAAAAAAAAAAAAGAAAAGCAAAGTCGGAGCTATTTAGATACTCTATAAAGGGCTGGAGAAATGGCTTAGTGGTTAAGGCACTTTCCTGCAAAGCCAAATGACCCAGGTTTGATTCCTCAGGACCCACATAAGCCAGATGCACAAGGGGGCACATGCATCTGGAGTTTGTTTACAGTGGCTAAGAGGCCCAGGCAAACCCATTCTTCCCCCCCCAAATAAATAAAGAAGACATTTTTTGAAAAGATACTCTATAAAGTTAATGAAATCAGTAAGGTTCCAGTACAAGAATGAGCAAATAGATGAATAGAACAAGTTCTATCACTCAAGATGGATCCATGTATGAAGGAGCTTGATAGTCCAGTAATCAATAGAATAACAATAGACTACTTATGAGGTGGCACTGGGCAAACTGTCTTCTATAGAAAGAAAAATAAAATTAAAACCTACCTTATATCATACTCAAAAGTGGACTCTAAATAGAATAAATCTTTTGTGATCAGGAGTGAAAAGAGAAAAATCCTGAAAACACAAAGTTTATGGCAAAAGGGAATGATTTTAGTGCATCAAAAGAAAAACATGAAGAACAAAGCCAAGATCATTGGCTCACACCTAAAATCCCCACACTCAGGAGGTGGGAACATCACCATGAATTCAAGGACAGCCTCGACTACATAGTGAGTTCCACTTTAGTCTGGGCTACAGTAGAATCTTTTATCTAAAACAGAAGAAAACAACAACAAAACGGGTAGGTATCCAAGCACTGAAGCAGGAGGATTGCTGAGTTTGAGGCCAGTGTGGGTTAGGTAGTGAGTTCCAAGCCAGCATAGGCTATAACAAAAAGACTGGCAGCATCGTTAAGTAAAATGCAGCAGGCGCACCACACAGTGCGCTTGGCAGCAATAGAGGCAAACCGGCAATATACACATGGCAATAGAGCTAAAAATCCAGTGATGAGTAACATGCAGTTCAGGAAACAGCGAAGTCTGTAGCACTATGCGCCTGTGTAAATTGAAAACTGACACTTGAAACAACACTACCTATTTTAGAAGGATACACATGAAGCACAACAGAGCTGCTGCCCACAGAGGTGGGAATTGAGAATAAAAATGAAAAACTAAACACAGTAAGAGGCAGCCTTGTGCTTACTGACCTACGATAAAGTGTGATTAACTGAAACCTCTGCACTTCAGGTCTCTTAGAAGCCCCCCCCCCCAAAAAAAAGCCAGTGGCCTTACTTGATAATGAAGTCCAAGGCAAGAATTCCAAAATCAAATTCTTATTCACTCTCTCTTTCCCTCCCCACCCTCCTAAACAAGAGATCCCCCACTGAGCTATATATATCCTCAGCCCTCAAATGCCTTTCAAGGGGCTGCAAAGATGGCTCGGGGAGCAAGAATACTTGCTACAACCATGAGGACCTGAGTTTAATCCTGAGCAACCATGTATAAAAGCTGGATATGCATGCCTGGAACCCTACTGCTAAACAGGGGTATACAGAGGAGGATTGCCATGGCTTCCTGGTCATCCAGTCTAACCTAAAAACCAAGAAGGTTCAAAGTGGTAAGACAGAAGACAAAATGACACCCAATGTCTTCCTCTGGCCTCCACATGTATGTGCAAGTATGTGAGCATCTGCACACCTATGTGCTCATAACACACATACACAAATGCCTTTCACCAGGCTGGGAAGGTAGTACAGCAGTTAAAGGAGCTTGTGTGCAAAGCCTGATGGCCCAGATTCAATTCCCAAGCTACCCTTGTAAGCTTCATGCATAAAGTGGCACAAGCATCTGGTGTTTGTCTGCAGTGGTATGAGGCCCTGGCACACCTATACACACACAATTTTTAAAAAACCTTTCAAAAGACAGTTTTATGGGATAGAGAGATGGCTCAATGTATAAAGTGCTTGCTACACAAGCATGGAGACCTGAGTTTAGATCTTCAGCATCTGTGTAACCCCAGCTGAATGGGGAAGTGGAGACAGCAGGTTCCTTGGGGCCTGCTGTCTAGTTCATCTAACCAAATGGGTGAGTTCCAAGATTAGTGATACTCAATCTCAAGAAAGTAAATTGGAAAGCAATCAAGTAAGACACCTGGCATCAACATCTTGCCTTCACATGCATACACATATACACGAATGCACTTGCACACATATGCACCCCTAGACACATGAACAAGCATACACACCCACACCCAGAAAATACAGTTTTCAAGCCAGGGGTGGTGGGGCACACCTTTAATCTCAGCACTCGGGAGGCAGAGATAGGAGGATTGCTGTGAGCCTGAGGCCACCCTGAGACTACATAGTGAATTCCAGGTCAGCCTGGGCTAGAGTGAACCCCCCACCACCACCAATACAGTTTTCAAAGGCATGTCATTATGCATTCTTATAATCCCACTACCTTAGGAGGCAGAGAAAGAGTTACAGGGAATTCAAGGCCAGCCTGGGCTACATGGTTAAATCCAGGCTGGCATGGACTATGTTACAAGACTCTGTCTCAAAAATAACTGAGGGCTGGAGAGATGGCTTAGCAGTTAAGCGCTTGCTTGTGAAGCCAAAGGACCCCCGTTTGAGGCTCGATTCCCCAGGACCCACATTAGCCAGATGCACAAGGGGGCGCACGCGTCTGGAGTTTGTTTGCAGTCTCTGGAGGCCCTGGTGTGTCCATTCCCTCTCTCTCTCCATCTGCCTCTTTCTCTCTGTTGCTCTCAAATAAATCAATAAAAATGAACAAAAAGATTTTTAAAAAATAACTAAGGAGCTAGGCATGGTGACACACAACTGAAGCAGAGGTAGGAGGACTGGTGTGAGTCTGAGGCCAGCCTGGAACTACAAGAGTGAGCCTGGAATAGAGTGAGAACCTGTCTCGAAAAAAAACAAATAAATAAACTGGGCATGTTGGCTCACGCCTTTAATCCCAGCACTCAGGAGGCAGAGGTAGGAGGATTGCTGTGAGTTCGAAGCTACCCTGAGACTACATGAGACTACATAGAGAATTCCAGGTCAGCCTGGGCTAGAGTGAGACCCTGCCTTGAAAAACCAAATAATGATAATTAATTAATTAATAACCAATTAAATACAAAGACTAAACAATACTAGATGACAACCCTATGCCAAATTTGGGTTTTCTCAGAAAACAAAACAGGAGAAACTCTCTGTAAGACATGCTAAGCTGGGCATCATGGTGCACACTTGTAATCTCAACTCTTCAGAGGCTGAAGCAGGAGAATGGCCGAGAGTTCAAGGCCAACCTGGGCTACTTATTGAGATCCTGTCTCCAAAAAAAGAAAAGAAAAACAACCTTTATAAGCCAAGCCTGGTGCACAAGCCTGTAATCCTAGCTACTTAGGAGGCTGAGACAAAAGGACCACTTGAACCTAGGATTTCAAGGCCAGCAACAGAACAAGACCCCATCCCCAAACCAAAACAATATGCCTCGTATAAACTGGGTACAGTGGTGCATGCCTATACTACCAACACTTGAAAACCTGTGTTAGGAGGATCTCAAGTTGGAGGCCAGCATGAGCTACAGAGGGAGACCCTGTCTTAAAGCAAGAGCAAAACCCACCCTCATATCCATGTTGTGCTGTGTGGTCTTCCGTGTGAGATCACGAGTACCAAGAAGATCTCAAAAGGGAGACCTACAATCATATGTCTCACTCATTCATAGTTACATTCCCAGCACAGCACAGGTCCTGGCTCACAAGAGGTACCAGATACACACGTGATGAACCGAAACCACCACTTTGCTATGCTATTTCCTCTGCCCAGAAGCTTTCCTCACCCACTACTCCAACACCATTCTGGATAAATTCCCTATTACATAGAGACATGCCAAGGGTGCTTGGGAGAGTGGGAGCGGATCACTCACCGTCTTTCATACTCCATGTCCTGATAGGGTCTTCGGGGACTGCTGGAGCCCCTCCTCAGTCGCTGGCTCCGTTTTACTTCCCAGCCACCCCCACTGCTGCCACCATGATCTGCCAGCTTTGGTGATGCCTCCTGCAGATACTCTGGAGAAAATAGAAGGAAGAAAAGCGTGAAGGCAGTTGGAGCACCAGAGGTTCTCCTTAAGAGACTATCCACTGTCCAAGTTCTCTGCTGTCCTTTAGCCCAGGGAGTGTTTGCCCACCTCCTAATGCTCCTGCATATCAGTGCAGGAAGGTAGCCCTTACCTGGTCTGCTCCTTCCTTTTCCCATGAATATGAGGCTAGACCCCACTGCCCTAGGATACAGTAAAGCCTTTATCAGACATGGGGCATTTTGCAAACACCTAGTGGGACCACTGACCATGACAATATGATCAAGCTTTGCAATCCGAGACTGGTAGACAAGTGTAATAAGCCTGTGGCTGCTTGTTGGGAGAGTGGATCCAAGTGTTGAATGATTTACCTGGATTAGGCATATCAGGCACCGTGGTAAGACTTCACATCAAGTAGATGGGGATATAGTTTGTGAGCAGAACACTTGCTCAGTATGTGCAAAGCCCTGGGTCCCATCCCTAGCATTGCTAAAACATCAACCAAAACACAAAAGTCCAACAAAAGACTTCACAACGATAGGAGTCTCAGGTACTCACCAGGCTCCTTCCACTGGCTCAAGGTATCATTTCATCCTCCAAACAAGATGCTGGCTATACCTTGACAAGGCAGCCAAAGACCCTGAAAGGCTCTTGGGGGGGTGTGTGAAGGGGCTATCTTGGCAACAAGACAGCTGCCACCTCCCTGGGCTCCTGGCCAACGCAGCTTTGGCCCTCATAGAGTAACTGGCTCAGCCCTGATGTGCAGGCAGGTCCCAAGGTAGAAAGATCTCTCCCCAGGGCTCTGAGACTGTTTTTCAGAGGCAAAAGAGGCCCCCCTTTCCCAGGTGGTTCCAAACAGCTTGTTCTACTGAGATGGAGAAGCAGCTACACTTCATCCAACTCTTAAGGCTGTAGTGAAAACCAGGAGACTGGAGAGTGATGTGACGTAACCAGGAGTGAGAACTAGCCCAGGATATTAGGACCCCACCCACTGAATAGGAACCAGGTAAAGTCAAGCAGTTACAGCACCTGCCTGGCACTAAGTTACCACCGCACTTTTTCCTGTGTGTGCGTGCGAACACACATACACAGGCGCGCGCGCGCGCGCGCACACACACACACACACACACACACACACAACCTATTTTCTTTTCCTCCTCAAGTAATGGGAAACCAGTTACCTAACTGGTCCCAGATGGGTAAAAGTTAGAACCACAACCAGGAGCCCCAGTGGCTGAGAACCCGATATAAAACCCTCAAAGGCAAAAGGGTCAGAGTCAAAATACTGCCATACACACAACCACACCGCACAGATAAGAACCAAAGTTACAAACGGCCGCCTCAAATAACTAGAGACCAAGTTCACAGAAGGAAAGCCACAATAACGGAGGCAATCAAACCGGGCACCTTTTAACACACGAATGTCAGTACAAAAATCTCCCCAAAGGAAGGGACAAAAGTAGCACACATACTCGCTGCATAACTCCCCTCCCTACTCACTAAGTGGGCTAGGGTCAATAACAAGAGAGTCCCTCCCCCATGGATGAGAACGAGAGGCCAGACACACACCCAAAGGGTAAAAACCACAATCACTTTCTCCAGGTTCACGGCCCCAACTGCCCACAGGCAGACAAGCAACAAAGTAACACAAAAGCTGACGGAAGTCTTTCCTTAAGAATATTAACAAAAAAAAGAAAAAAAACCCAAAACTGTATAGATACGCGCGCTCCAAAGGATAAAGTTCGGTGGAGCAAACACCGTAAGCCACAGTACCCCACTTCCATCTGTCCCTCCCTTCCCCCAACCCGCGTGCACCCATCCCGTGTCCTAATCGCGCACGCGCTTTTGCTTTCACAAGAAAAAGGGGGGACAGTCTCTCCCGGGTGCGGACTAGACCTGGATCCCTCTGCTCCACCCGAACCCCAGCTAGAAGTCCGCGTTCGCGGCTCTCCCAGTACACACCCCGCCCCCCGCCCCGGCCCCTTACCTCCGCCCCCACGTTCACTGTCGCTCACCTTCTCGGATCCGGCTGTCAAGAGAGGGCTCCCAGGCATCACCTCGACCCGCCGTCACCTCCTTCAAAACTCCCAGCTCAGCCGGGGCGGAGGCATCAACAACCAAGTCTGGAGGCAGATGGGTGGGAAAGCGGCGGGGAGATGCGCGCGGCTCTCCCAAGGAAACTCAGTGCAGCCTACTCCCAGCCGGCCGCAGTCACCAGCACAAAATGGCGACGAGGAGAAGGGAGCCGGCGCTTCGACCACCATCCACCTACTAAGGGAGCGCGGTCTGGCCAACCTTGTCTATTGGTCGCCGCCTCCCATCGGCCAGCTCTGGCCTCTTCTGATTGGCAAATACATGCCACCTCCCATTCTCCGTGAGAACGCCCGGCAAGTGCCGAAAGTGAGTAGGTATTGGTCGCGCAGGGGATCTACTGCAGCTGCGCAAGTCGCATTTCCGCCCCCGCCCCCAGGCTCCTGCAGCACCGTCTGTCATGGCGGCCGGCCGGTTAAGTGTGTGCGCTCGCCGCTTCTTGGCGGCCGCGGCGATGCGAGGGCTGCCAGCTGCCCGCGTTCGCTGGGAATCGAGCTCGACCAGGGCTGTGGTTGCCCCGGCCACCATGGCGGGAAAGCGGACGCAAGAACCGACCATGATCTGGCAGGAAGACCCAGAACCCGAGGACGAAAACCTTTATGAGAAGGTGAGAGGGAGAGGAAACGGGACACCGGAGGGGTCAATCGGGGATGGGCAGATGGGGCGTCCTAAAGGACGTTCTTAGGAGGCGGAGGATTGCTCAACGGACAGAATCTTCGAAGATTTGGGAATTTGCCTAGCCTGTTTTCCTCCTTTTGCCCCGAAATCTTCGGTCCAGGACTAGAGGCAGAATTGGCTTAACTTGTAGGCAGAAATCAAACCTGAATTGGGCAACGCTGAAAATTCGTTAGGAGGAATATAATCACGATACTACTAAGCACTGAGGCAGCAGTCCCTGTACTAAACACTTACATTGACTCATCAGCTCTCAAAACTGTCTCAATTTGAGGTAGACACTAATATTATTACCATTATGTAGCTCCAGAGACTGACAATACAGATAAGTTGCTTGTTCAAACTCACATAACTGAATACGTGCTGGAACTGATATTTGAACTTATGACCCGTTAAGGTCTCTAGTGATTTATTAGGAACTCTGGAGTTGGGCACCCCTAGTTGGATATTATTAACCTGTGTGACCTTGGACAAGTAGTGGAACCTGTTAATGCCTCAGTTTCTTTCTATAAAATGGGAAAAGTAAAGGGACACCCAAAAATACACCTACTTGTGTAATTAAATGAGTCAGAATGGTCGAACAGCTGCTGGCACTTCAAAAGTACTTAGCTTTAGAAGATGTTTGTTGCCATTTTCCATCTCGCTGGGATAGTATGAGGCTTGTGTATTTAAAAGGCCTAGCATATTATAAGTACTTCAACACTGACTTGTGGTCGAGGGTCTTGCTTATATAGGATGCAAATGAAGAGAGAGAAATGTGGGCATAGAGGGCTGTTTTATTAGGTTGAAATAGACAGTTGACAATATTTGGAGCTCCAGTGGTGCAATCGATTAGAATGCAGTACTTACATGATGGTATGGGTAGAGAATTGCCAATATAGAACCCTTTTTTGTTGTTGTTTTTCAAGGTAGGAAGGTAAGGTCTTGCCCTAACCCATGCTGACATGGAATTTACTATGTAGTTTCAGGCTGGCCTCGAACTCACTGTGATCCTTCTACCTCTGCAGTCTTCCTGCCTCTGCCTCCCCAGTTCTGGGATTAGAGACATGTACCACCACGCCTGGCCCTAAAACCACTTTTTTTAATTAATTATTTATTTATTTGAGAGCGACAGGCACAGAGAGAAAGACAGATAGAGGGAGAGAGAGAATGGGTGCGCCAGGGCCTCCAGCCTCTGCAAACGAACTCCAGACGCGTGCGCCCCCTTGTGCATCTGGCTAACGTGGGTCCTGGGGAACCGAGCCTCGAACCAGGGTCCTTAGGCTTCACAGGCAAGCGCTTAACCGCTAAGCCATCTCTCCAGCCCTAAAACCATTTTTTTAAACCTACATCAACAGCAAACACTTTCCTATGGCCTAGCCTAATAGAAAAGGTGACTAGGGAGTACCTCCCAAAGGAATTGGTCAAGCCAGTTCTTTTGGTAAGGAAGCCAGAACTTAAATGAAGAGATAGTGATAGATCCAGCTGAGCTGTGATTAGATATGGAATAAGGGTTTTCTAGGCAGTGGAAACAGCAAATGCTAAGGACTTGTGGTAGGAAGGAACTTCACATGTCCTACAGATAGGAAATGGAATTTGCTGGGGGAGAAGAGACTGGTTTGAGGAGAAATTGGAGACCAGAATATACATGGCTAGCACATGTCTTTATGGAGCAGTAGAAAGCCCTCATTGACCTCTCTTTGTCCTCAGAACCCAGATTCTCATGGTTATGACAGGGACCCTGTGGTAGATGTCTGGAATATGCGAGCTGTCTTCTTCTTTGGCTTTTCCATCGTCCTGGTCTTTGGAACTGCCTTTCTGGCTTATCTACCTGACTACAGGTACAGGGGGTGTCTCAGAGAGTGGCTGGGGGAAGAGGAAGGGTTGGAAGTTGAAGGAGTTTCTGTTCAGAATCCTGTTCCTGCACCATTGGAAACGGGATGCTGACATGGGGAACTGGTGTCCAGTGCGACTCCCTCATATCTACCCCCACCTGTTGCTGCTTCCAGGATGCATGAGTGGGCCCGTCGGGAAGCTGAGAGGCTTGTGAAGTATCGAGAAGCCAATGGCCTCCCCATCATGGAATCCAACTACTTTGACCCTAGGAAGATCCAGTTGCCAGAGGATGACTGAGCAGTTGCTGAGTGGGGCTCAAGAAATGCCATCTTCCTTAACTCCGGCCTGCCATTCTTTCTGTTCCTCAGATTACCTGATTAAAGAGATTGAAAATATGACCGGCTTCTGCTGTTTTTGTTACGAAGGGGACTATATCAGTTATTTTCTTTTAAATATTTTATTTATATTTTCTTTGCACACGGAGACAGAGAAGGGAGGGAATGGGTGTGCCAGAGCCTTTTGCCACTGTAAATAAACTCTAGATGCATGTGCCACTTTGTGTATCTGGCCTTACATGGGTACTGGGGAATTGAACCAGGGTTGTTAGGCTTTGCACATAAGTGCCTTAACCACTGAACAATCTACCCAGCCCCAGTTATTCTCTTACTTTAATTTTAATTTTTTTTTTTTTTTTTTTGGTTTTTCGAGGTAGGGTCTCACTCTGGCCGAGGCTGACCTGGAATTCACTATGGAGTCTCAGGGTGGCCTCGAACTCATGGCGATCCTCCTACCTCTGCCTCCCGAGTGCTGGGATTAAAGGCATGCGCCACCACACCGGCTTCAGTTATTCTCTTAAAAGAATATTAGTTATAGAGCTGGGCGTGGTGGCGCATGCCTTTAATCCCAGCACTCGGGAGGCAGAGGTAGGAGGATCGCCATGAGTTCGAGGCCACCCTGAGACTCCATAGTGAATTCCAGGTCAGCCTCGGCCAGAGTGAGACCCTACCTCGAAAAACTAAATATATGTTTTATTTATTAGAGACAGAGAGGGAGTATGGGTGTGCCAGAGCCTCCTGCCACTGCCAACGAACTCCAGATGCGTGCCCCACTTTCTGCATCTGGCTTTACATGGACACTAGGGAATCAAGCCTGGGCCATCAGGCTTTGCAAGCAAGTGTCCTTAATTACTGAACCGTCCCTCCAGCCCCCATAGTTACTATCTTGTTACTAGGAACAACTACCCAAGCAGAAGCAGCTTATGGAAAGAACGGGGTTCGATTCTTCTTACATCTCCAGGGAACAGGATTTATTATGGCTGTTGCATATAGCCAACATCACATGAGCAGGGGAGATGTAGAGGGCATGGATCCTGCTACACAACTCCCTTTCTCCTTTTTATTCAGTTCAGGACCCTAGCCCATGGAATGGTGCTACCCCCGGTTAGGATGAGTCCTCCCATCTCCATCTAATCTAGAAAATCCCTCATAGGCATTCCCAGAGATTTGTTTTCACGATGATTCTAAATTCTGTCATGTTGGCAGCCAGGGATCAACTACCAGAAGCCGACTCCTTGTCAGTTTGACCCTCAAACATAACAACTTTTAGCCATAACCTTCTTCTACCCTTCATTTTCACGGCCTCATACCATCTCATAATGCAAAATACATTCAATTCAACTTCAAAAGTCCATGTAGTCTTTAACGGTCCTAACACAATTCAAAAGTGAAAGCACAGAGTCTTTTTCTGAGACTCAGGCAATCTCTAATCTCTAATGACCCAATAACACCAAAGTACAAGTTATGGGCTAGGGATATAGCTCAGTGGTAGAGTGCTTGCTTAGCATGTACAAGGCCCTACGTTCAGTCCCTAGTACCACTGAAAGAAAAGACAAAAAGCTGGGTATGGTGACACATATCTTTAGCCCTAGCACTCAGAAGGCCCAGGTAGGAGAGTCACTGAGTTTGATGCCAGACTGAGACTTCCAGGTCAGCCTTGGCTAGAATAACACCCTACGCCAAAAATAAAAGAGGCTAGCTGGGCGTGGTGGCACACGCCTTTAATCCCAGCACTCAGGAGGCAGAGGTAGGAGGATTGCCATGAGTTCAAGGCCACCCTGAGACTACAGAGTTAATTCCAGGTCAGCCTGGACCAGAGTGAGACCCTATCTCGAAAAACTAAAAAAAAAAAAAATAATAATAAATAAATAAAATAAAAGAGGCTGATCTTGGTGGTTCATGCCTTTAGTCCCAGTACTTGGGAGGTAAAGGTAGGAGGATTGCCATGAATTTGAGGCCACCGTGAGATTTCCAGGTCAACCTGAGCTAGATTGACACCCTACCTTGAAAACACCAAAAAAGAAGGCTTAGCAGTTAAGGCGCTTGCCTGTGAAGCCTAAGGACTCAGGCTCTGTTTCCCAGAATCCACGTAAGCCAGTTGCACGTGGTGGCACATACACCTAGAATTCATTTGCAGTGGCAGGAGGCTCTAGCATGCCCATTCTCTCCATAAAGTAATTTTTATATATCAGAGAGAGGGAGAATGGGCGCACCAGGGCCTATAGTCACTGCAAATGAAGTCCAGACGCATGTACCACCTCGTGCATCTGGCTTATGTAGGATCTGGACAATCAAACCTGGGTCCTTAGACTTTGCAGGCAAAGTCTTAGCAGTTGCTAAGCCCTCTCTCCAGCCCAGTAAATTAAATAAACAAATTGAAAACCTTTTGGGCTGGAGAGATGGCTTAGTGGTTAAAGGCACTTGCTTGCAAAGCCTGATGGTCTGGATTTGATTCCCCACTACCCACATGTACTAAATAGTGCTTGCATCTGGAGTTTATTTACAGTTGCAAGAAGCCCCAACATGCCCATATTCTCTCTGCTTCTTTCTCTAAAACAAAGAAATGAAAACGTTATACACTTCCAACATATAATATCATAGGATAAACATTCCCATTCCAGAAAGGAAGAATGAGAGCATAGCAAGGAAATGATCAGACCAAAGCAAGACCAAACCCAGCAGGGCAAAGTTTAAACCTTTCAGCTCTCTGTCTGGCATCTGGTGGGATCATCCAGGCTCCAAAGTGTTTGAGTGGCTTTGTCCCCTGTAACCTATCTCATGAGCTGGATTCCCCCTTGAGCCTGCAGCTGTTCTTGGCAGACTCCCCAGTAGTCTTGGCATCTTTAACATCCTGAGGGGTCCATTGTAACTTACAGTTCACTTTCACAGCTTTACGCATTGATCTCCCAGAGCCGCTTTGACCCTACTCCACCTTACTGAGCCTCAGTGGCTCTCTGGTGAAATGTTCTGTGGCTTTCATTCTTTTTTTTTAAATTTTTTTTTAAAGATTTTTATTTATTTATTTATTTATTTGAAAGTGACAGAGAGAGAAAGAGGCAGATAGAGAGTGAGAGAGAGAATGGGCACGCCAGGGCTTCCAGCCACTGCAAACGAACTCCAGACGCGAGCGCCCCCTTGTGCATCTGGCTAACGTGGGACCTGGGGAACCGAGCCTCGAACCGGGTCCTTAGGCTTCACAGGCAAGCACTTAACCGCTAGCTTTCATTCTTCTAAAACCGGTACAATAGGAACAATACTGCCAAGTTCTGTTGTCAAGTCAGGATGAAGCCTGGTGTCCATGGAACATAGCTGTAGCAGTCTCTGTATGCTGACCTTGGGGAGCAGAGATCTTCAGCATTCTTCAAGCTTTGTCCTTCCCAAAGAACTTGCATTCTTCCTAGCCTGAGCCTTGTTGGTTTGGGCCTTGCCCTTGGCATCTTTTCTGTTTGTGCTCGGGCGTGCAGAGCAGTTGGCTTATCTTTTATGGTGGTAATTTCTTTAACCTTTGCAGCTGAGAGGCTGTGGTTTCTGTGTCAGGGACTTTGAATGTTCATACATTCTTTTTGTTAATTTTTTTTTTTTGCATTTTTCATATCCTTTTGCTCTGTGTTCTCTCTTTCATTGTAGATCTGAATCAGTGTGGCAAAAAAGAATCCATATCCCAGACTTGTTTTCCTCTACCAAACACATTATTAGTCCATTACTTTTTTTAATATGAAAAGTTTATTGAATAACATTTTAAAATACATCATCCCCAATCTGGGATATTACTTTCTACACATAAACCTTAGTGTTAACACTTTTTTTCTTTTTTTAATTATTTTTTTCTCAATTTTTATTAACATCTTCCATGATTATAAAAAATATCCCATGGTAATACCTCCCTCCCCTCACTTTCCCCTTTGAAATTCCATTCTCCATCATATCCCCTCCCCATCTCAATCAGTCTCTCTCTTTTTTTAATTTCAGAGAGAGAGAAAGAAGCAGAGAGGCGGGGGCAATGGGTGCACCAGGGTCTTCAGTTGTGGCAAATGAACTCCAGGTGCATGTACCACCTTGTGCATATGACTTATGTGGGTCCTGGGGAATCAAACCTGGGTCCTTTGGCTTCACAGGTAAAATGCCTTAACCGCTAAGCCAGCTCTCCAACCCAGTCCATTACGTTTACGTTTTTGTTTTGTTTTGTTTCTTGAGGTAGGGTCTCGCTCTTGCCAGGCTAACCTGGAAATCACTATGGAGTCTCAGGCTGGCCTCGAACTCACAGCGATCCTCCTACCTCCACCTCCCAAGTGCTGGGATTAAAGGCATGCGCCACAAAGCCCGGCTTGTGTTTACGTGTCCCGTGGAGATATGAACAAATGTCTGGTTACCCCACATACAGCATAAATAACAGACTAAAGAAACAATTCCACCCAAGCCTAACTCGGTGAAGCAAAGAGTTAAGTTGGGATTACCTACAGAAACATAAAAGTCCTTCCCCAGGCCGGGCATGGTGGTGCACGCCTTTAATCCCAGCACTGGGAAGCAGAGGTAGGAGAATCGCTGTGAGTTCGAGGCCACCCTGAGACTCCATAGTGAATTCCAGGTTAGCCTGGGCTGCAGTGAGACCCTACCTCAAAAAACCAAAAAAAAAAAAAAAAAAAAAAAGTCCTCCTTCCCCAGTGTGTGGATTGCTATCTCATTCTGGGAGAAAATACCTGACCAGAAACAGCTTATGGAAGGAAAGGGTTTATTTTCTGCTTGCAGTGTCTAGGGATGATGAGGAAAGCCTGGCAGAAACAGGAAGCTGGCATTACATCCGCAGGAATTAAGTAGTAAGAGCAAGTGGGGCTGGGATGCCCCCAGTGAGCCACTTCTCCTAAAGGTTCAACCTTCCCAAACAGCGTCAACAACTGGGGATTAAGTATTCAGACACATGAGTCTATGGAGGGACATTTTACATTCAAACCACCACATCCAGCAACCATTAACCACTTATATGTCCTTGGGGAGGGATGGGGTCTTTTACACCACATGAAGCACCTTCTGAGCCCCTTATATGCAGCTGTGCCCTGCCTCAGGTACCCTTCCTCCCCTCCAGGACGGAATGTTAGTGAGTCCAATCGTGTGAGGGTGGTGAATAATCACATCTGTTCTGATTTCAAGACTCGCAATGGCTATCCATGTCCACATTCCAGCCCTCCTCCAGTTTATTGCATTCTTTCCACTCTCTCCCTTAGCATTCCTTGGGCCTTGGATGGGTCCATACAGACCTATGATTGTTTCTCCCATTGAGGGGTGAGAGTTTGGCTGCTACTTTGTAACAGTTACTTCGCGTCTACTGGTTGTATCAATAATTATTGTACACTGCAAACAGAAGATTCTCTGACCTATTCTGATAGCAGCAATAACGTATGGGTATAAACAAAACGTTTAGAAAACAAGTTGATAGATTCATTATATCCACTTAGCCAAACAATAACAACAGTCTCCCCACTAGGGCCTATGACCACCCAGCCAGAGGCTCCCATCCTGTAGCAATGGGTCTTAAATCCAATCAGAAAACAGTTGATTGTGCTCAAAATACTTTTTCCACTCTTGCACCAGTAAGCGCATCTTGGCCTGGGATGTTGGTCATGTAGCATGCAGGGTCCATAACTAAGCAGTACTGTAAGTGATAATTCTTCCCCAGATGCCAGTATAGTGCCTTTCAGCTTGATTTCCTGCAACTGCAGTATACAGTGTCTTCAACAAGGTGTTGCTATTTAGATATGCTGGACGACAACTAATAGCAATGACAAGAGCCTGGATAGTTTTGGGGGCCTCAGGGGCCTCCCTGGCCAACAACTCATAGGAAGTTAACTAACCTCTGGCACTGGAATTTTCATTTAATAACCTTATGGCTTCTGTGAGAATCTATTTTTCCCCCCAATTGATACAGGGCGGAAAACCTTTTCATTGCTGGGACAAAACACATGACCAAAAATAGCTTAAGGGAGGAAAGAATTTATTTTCAGACTTACAGTTTCGACGGGAGGGCTTCGTCAAGGCAGAGGAAGCTGGCTCACTTCATCATACATCCAGAGCAGAGAGAAAACAACAAACCCCAAGGTCCACCCCAAGAAACATACCTCCTCCAGCAAGGCTCCACCTTTCAAATGCCCCACCAGTTGGGAACCACCAGGCAGGAAGCTTAATCACGAACAGCTGAGGGTATGGGAACATGTAAATTCAAAACATCATGCACGGTACCTTCACTCAAGTTCTATTTAAAAACATATTTTTACTCATTAGGCTGGGCGTGGTGGCGCACACATTTAATCTCAGCTCTTGGAAGGCAGAGGTAGGAGGATTACTGTGAGTTCATGGCCACCCTGAGACTACAGAGTGAATTCAAGGTCAGCCTGAGCTAGAGCGAGACCCTACCTTGAAAAACCAAATACGTATGTATGTATGTATGTATGTATGTATGTATGTATGTATGTATGTATTTTGAGAAAGAGAAAGAATGGGCACACCAGGGACTGCAAATGAACTCCAGATGTATGTGCTACCTTGTGCATCTGGCTTTATAGGACGTTAACTAACCTCTGGCACTGGAATTTTCATTTAATAAGCTTATGGCTTCTGTGAGAATCTTTTTTCCCTTTGATACAGGGTACTGGGGAACTGAACCCGGATCCTAAGGCGTCAGGCAAGCACCTTAACTGCTGAGCCATCTCTCAGCCCATCCAGCTTTTTTTTTTTTTTTTTTTTGAGACAGGGTCTCAATTAGCCCAGGCAGGTCTCAAGCTCGCTATGTAGATGTAGGTAAGGATGACTCCGAATCCTGCCTCCACCTCCCGCATGCGCAGCTCATTCAAACTTTTACTTTCTTTTTCTTTTCAGTTTGTCGAGGTAGAGTCTCAGTCTAGAGCTGTCACTCAAACTGACCTGGAATTCACTATGTAGTCTCAAGGTGGCCTTGAGCTCACAGCAATCTGCCTCCCAAAGGCTGGGATTAAAGACGTGTGCCACCACGCTGGCCCTCATTCAAACTCTTTTTTTGTTTGTTGGTTTGTTTTGTTTTTCGAGGTAGGGTCTCACTCTGGTCCAGGCTGACCTGGAATTAACTCTGTAGTCTCAGGGTGGCCTTGAACTCATGGCGATCCTTCCTCCTACCTTTGCCTCCCGAGTGCTAGGAGTCCTTAGGCTTCACAGGCAAGCGCTTAACTGCTAAACCATCTCTCCAGCCCCCCATCTCCTTTTTTTTTTTTTTTTTTTTGAGATAGGTTCTCACTATAGCCCAGGCTGAAAGGCTGACAGGCTGACCTGGAATTTGCTATGTAGTCTCGGGCTGCTCTTGAACTCACAGCAATCCTCCTACTTCTGCCTCCCAAGTGCTAAGATTAAAGGCGTGTGCCACCATGCCCGGCTCAGGTACAGACTTTTATAGGACTTTTCCTTGTCTTTCTTTCTTTTTTTTTTTTTTTTTTTTTTTGAAGAAGGGTCTCACTGTAGCTCGGGCTGACCTAGAATTCACTATGTAGTCTCCAGGGTGGCCTTGAACTCACAGCAATTCTCCTACCTCTGCCTCCCGAGTGCTGGGATTAAAGGCGTGCGCCACCACACCTGGCTGGATTTTTCCTATTCTAATTATGCCTATTTATTCCAGATAGGGCACCAGTGACAGACCAAAGAAATTATTGCACCCAAGTCTAGTTTGGTGAGCCAGTGAATTTAATTGGAATTGCCTACAGAAGCACGGGCAAGGGCTGGGGGAATGGCACAGCAGCTAAAGGTGCTTGCTTGCAAAGCCTACTGGCTCAGGTTTAATTCCCCAGTACCCACAGAAAGCCAGTTGCAAAATGTAGCACATGTGTCTGGAGTCCATTTGCAATGGCAAGAAGCCCTGGCATACCCATGTGCTCTCTCTCTCTCTCTCTCTCTCTCTGTTCCTCTCTTGCAAATAAATACATAAAAAGAGGTAACTTATGGGTGGCTATTCCACCAAAAAAAGTCCCCCTCTCCTAACAATCATTAATCACTTCTATATCTTTGGAGAAGGGGTGTGGCCTCATGTCCCTCATGAAGTATCTCCCGTGTTACAGTCTTATGAGCCACTCCAGAAAGGAATGTTAATGGGCCCAATCTTGTGAGGGTATCATGTTAATAATCACAGCTGTTCTGATTTCAAGACAGCAACAGCAAGGCCAGGCCTGGAGGACAGTGTCCTGCGGCACCCCCTACAAAGAGAGCAAACTCCAGGGGGCAGATGTTCTGGCACATTCTGCTCACTTACAGCTGTGCTCAGGGCACAGTGTGTGGTTGATAAAATAAACATTTGAGGGGCTGGAGAGTTAACCCAGTGCATAAAGCACACGCTGCTCATCTCTGAGTACCTGAGTTCAGATCCACATGTAAAAAGCCGGAAGCTAGCTGGGCGTGGTGGCGCATGCCTTTGATCCCAGCACTTGGGAGGCAGAGGTAGGAGGATCGCTGTGAGTTCGAGGCCACCCTGAGACCACATAGTTAATTCCAGGTCAGCCTGGGCTAGAGTGAGACCCTACCTGGGGAGTGGGGGGGAGCTGGAAGCTGTGGGGCAGGTTCTGTAATCCCAGTGCACCCACAGTGTGAAGGGAGGATGAGACAGAATTTCTCGAAAGCTTCTGAACTGAGTGGTGACCAACAGGAGACCCTGCCCCCAAAATGAGGTAGAAGGCAAAGACCCACAAGTGAAGCGTCTGTTCTTTTCAGTTTAGTATCTGAGTCTTTTTACCTAAAGACAAAATGTTAAATAGATTTTGTTTATAAAATATTTATTTATGGGCTGGAGAGATGGCTTAGCGGATAAGTGCTTTCCTGTGACAACTAAGGACCCTGGTTCGAGGCTTCGTTCCCCAGGTCCCACGTTAGCCAGATGCACAAGGGGGCGCACGCGTCTGGAGTTCGTTTGCAGTGGCTGGAAGCCCTGGCGTGCCCATTCTCTCTCTCCTCTCTGTCGCTTTCAAAGAAATAAATAAAAATAAACAAAAAATTAAAAAAAATATATTTATTTATTTGAGAGAGAAAAAAGAGAGAGGCAGGTAGAGAAAGAATGGGCATGCCAGTATCTCTAGCCACTGCAGGGCCTGTAGCTACTGCAAACGAACCCCAGACACATGTGCCACCTTGTGTACCTGGCTTACATGGGTACTGAGGAATTAAACCTGGGTCCTTAGGCTTCGCAGGCAAGGGCCTTAACAGCTAAGCCATCTCTCCAGCCCTTAAACAGATTTTGGACCAGGGAGCTGGAGGAGATTGTGCTATCTGCTCCATGCGCCTTGATATTGAAGAACGTTTAGGATTCCCTGTTTGGGAGATTAAAAAATATATATTTGAGGGCTTGAAGTGATTGCTCAGTGGTTAAAGACACTTGTTAGCAAAGCCTGCTGGTTCAGGTCCAATTCCCCAGCACCCATATAAAGCCAGATGCATTAAATGTGGTGCAAATATCTGGTGTTTGTTTACAGTGGCAATAGACCCTGATGTGTGCATGTGCACACACACATGCATACAAATAAATAATTTTGTTTTTTCAAGGTAGGGTCTCTCCCTAGCCCAGGCTGACATGCAATTCACTATGTAGTCGTCTCAAGCTGCTCTTGAACTCATAGCAATCCTGCTACCTCTGCCTTCTCCCAAGTGCTGAGATTAAAGGTGTGAGCCGCAAGGCTTGAATCATGCCCTGTTTCTTGTTTTCAATATTTTATTTTTATTTATTTGACGGAGAAAGAAAGAGAATGGGTGCGCCAGGGCCTCCAGCCACTGCAAACAAACTCCAGACACGTGTGCACCCTTGTGCATCTGGCTAACGTGGGTCCTGGGGAATCGAACCAGGGTCCTTTGGCTTTGCAGGCAAACACCCTAACCACTAAGCATCCCTCCAACCCTTTTAAAATATATTTTTAAAAAATATTTTATTTTTGTTTTTTTTTTATTCACTTGACAGAGAAAGAGGGAGAAAGAAAGAGAGAAAATGCCCTTTTTCTTTTTTTTCCCCCCCTCAAAATCTTTGTTTTCTCAATTTTTATTAACATTTTCCATGATTATAAAAAATATCCCATGGTATGCCCTGTTTCTTGACCTGAGATCTAGATACATGAGTGGGGCTAATTTGTAAAAAGTAAATGAGTCTTCTACACATTTTTCTCTATGTGTGTTTTTTTTGTTTGTTTTTTTCCAAGATAAGGCCTCATTCTATTCCACACTGACCTGGAATTCACTATGTAGTTTCAGGATGGCCTCGAATTCACAAAGATCCTCTTACCTCTGCCTCCTGAGTGCTTGAATTAAAGGCATATGCCACCACGCCCAGCTAGTTTTTAAAATTTATTATTGATTTTCAAGAAGAGAGAGAAAGAGAGAGAGAATGGGTGTGCAAGGCCCTCCTGCCACTGCAAACGAACTCCATATGTATGCACCACTTTGTGCATCTGGCTTTACGTGAGTACTGGGGAAATTCACCCAGGTCATTAGGATGTGCAAACAGGTGCCTCAACTGCTGAGCCATCTCTCCAGCCCCCCTTTTTTGGTGCAGGGTTTCACTTTATCATAGGCTGGCCTTGAACTCTGTGATCTGGCCTCAGCCTCTCATATAGTGGGATTACAGGCATACACTTGTATCCTTGATCAGCGCAATGATTATTAGTATTTTAGAAATACACAGATCTCAGGCTAGAGAGATGGCTTAGTGGTTAAGGTGCTTGCCTGAGAAACCCAAGGACCCATGTTCAATCTCTCACCAGATCCTACGTAAGCCAGACCCCACAAAGGTGAAGAAAGTGCAAGGTCGTACATGCCCACTAGGTGGTGCAGGCGTCTGGAATGCAGTTGCAGTGGCTGAGGCCCTGGCACGCCAATTAATAAAATAAAATAAATTAAATTAAAAAAAAGAAATACACAGATCTCAGTCTGGTGTGGTGGTGGATGCCTTTAATCCCAGCATTTAGGAGGCAGTGGAGGGGGAGGATTGCTGTGAGTTCAAGGCTACCCTGAGACTACACAGTGAATTTCAGGTCAGCCCAGGCTACAATGAGACCCTACCTCAAAAAACAAAACAAGGGCTGGAGAGATGGCTTAGCGGTTAAGTGCTTGCCTGTGAAGCCTAAGGACCCCGGTTCGAGGCTCGATTCCCCAGGACCCACATTAGCCAGATGCACAAGGGGCACATGCATCTGGAATTCATCTGCAGTGGCTGGAAGCCCTGGCGTGCCAATTCTGTCTCTCTCTCTCTGCCTCTTTCTCTGTCTGTCGCTCTCAAATAAATAAATAAAAATAAACCAAAAAAAAAGAAAATCTCTAGGTATCACTTTTTTAAAATTTAAATATATGTTTTATTTATTTATTATTAGAGAGAGAGCGAGAGTAAGTATGGGCATGCCAGGGCCTCCTGGCCCTGTAAACAAACTACAGATACATGTGCCATTCTCTGCATCTGGCTTTATGTAGGTATCACTTTATTTTTAATTTTATTTTTTGAGATAGGGTCTCACTCTAGCCCAGGCTGACCTGAAATTCACTATGTAGTCTCAGGGTGGCCTTGAACTTACAGTGATCCTCCTACCTCTACCTCCTGAGTGCTGGGATTAAAGGTGTGTGCCACTGCTCCTAGTTATTTCTTTTTGACTTTATTTTCCTTTTCAAATTAATTAATTAACTTATTTAGTATGGTTTTTTGAGGTAGGGTCTCACTCTAGTTCAGGCTGACCTGGAATTTACTATATAGTCTCAGGGTGGCCTCGAACTCACAGAGATCCTCCTACCTCTGCCTCCCAAGTGCTGGGATTAAAGGTGTGCACCACCACACCTGGCTTTATTTCTTTTTTTAAAAAATTATCTATCTATTTATTTATTTGGGGGGGGGATAGAAGATGAGGCAGATAGAGAGAGAGAGAATGGGCAGTTCATGGCCTCCAGCCTCTGCAAACAAACTCCAGATTCAGGTACCACCTTGTGCACTTTGCTTATGTGGGTACTAGGGAATTGAACCTGGGTCCTTTGGCTTTGCAGGGAAGCGCCTTAACCACTAACCCATCTCTCCAGCTCAATTTATTTTTTTTTTATTTCTGAGATAGGATCTTATGAATGTGTATGTATGCAGACCAGATTTTCATTCAGTTTTGTTTCCCTTCTCCCCCACCCCATTGTTACACAATTGTATGTGTGTGTCTGTATGCCTGCATGCATATAGTATGCACTTATGCGTGTATATCAGAAACTAGGCCCCACCACTGTTGTAATTATGTAATATACCTGTCACGTAAAAGGGAAAGGCTCCTAGGCTGGAGAGGTGGCTTATCGGTTAAGGCGCTTGACTACAAAGCCAATGGACCTACGGTTGATTCCCCAGTACCCATGTAAGCCAGATGCACAAGGTGGCACATGCATCTGGAGTTTGTTTGCAGTGGCTGGATGCCCTGGCGTGCCCATTCTCTCTCTCTCATTCTCTCTCTCTCTCTCTCTCTCTCTACTTCTCTCTCTCAAATGAATAAATAAATGTATTTAAAAAATTTAAAGGCTCCACTGTTGAGGTTACCCCAAAATTTCAGCCAGTCTCTGAGGGGAAGGGTTGTGGCTCCTACTTTTCACCCACAGGAATGTGGAGGCAATAGAACCACAGAAAACTCAGGGCTAACATGGGCTACAAAGTGAAGTAAGCTCAGACTACAGTGTGAAAACTGACCTTCAAAAGCCAAGGGGAGGGCTTGAGATGGCTCAGTGGTTAAAGGGGCTTGCTTGCAAAGTCTGATGGCCTGGATTCGATTTCCCAGTACCTACATAAAGCCAGATTCGCAAAGTAGCACATGCATCTGGAGTTCATTTGCAGTACCTCTCCCTGCCCCCTCTATTTGCTTGCAAATGAAAAAAAAAATTAAAAAGGGGAAGAAAAGAGCATGCCACAAACAAACAGACAAACGCTTGGGAGGCCAACCTTAGCTTCAAAGTGAGTAACAGATCATGCAAAACAAGACAAAATAAAACAAAAAGGGACTGGAAGCACTCAGGAGGTAGAGGTAGGAGGATCATTGTGAGTTTGAGGCCACCCTGAGACTACATAGTGAATTCCAGGTTAGCCTGAGCTACAGTGAGACCCTGTCTCACAAAAAAAAAAAAAAAAAGGCTGGAGAGATGTTTTAGCAGTTAAGACCCTTGCGAGCCCATTCTCCCTTCCTCTTTCTCTGTCAAATAAATAAATAAATAAATATTTAAAATTTTTATTTATTTATTTAAGACAGAGAGAGGGAAAGAGAGGGAGAATGGGCATGCCAGGGCCTCTAGCCATTGCAAATGAACTCCAGCTGCATGTGTCACTCTGTGTATCTGGCATACTGGGACCTGGGGAATTGAACAGGGGTCCTTAGGCTTCTCAGGCATGCACCTTAACTGCTAAGCCATCTCTCAATCCCTAATTTATTTTCTTTTCAAATATTTTTTACTAACAACTTCCATGATTATAAAAAATATCCCATGATAATACCCTCCCTCCCCCCACTTTCCCCTTTGAAACTCCATTCTCCATCATATCCCCTCCCCATCTTAATCAGTCTCTCTTTTATTTTGATGTCATCATCTTTGCCTCCTATTATGATGGTCTTGTGTAGGTAGTGTCAGGCACTATGAGGTCATGGATAACCAGGCCATTTTGTGTCTGGAGGAGCACGTTGTAAGGAGTCCTATCCTTCCTTTGGCTCTTACATTCTTTCCGCCACCTCTTCCGCATTAGACCCTGAGCCTTGGAAGGTGTGATAGAGATATTGCAATGCTGAGCACTCCTGTCACTTCTTCCCATCACCGTGATGCCTTCTGAGTCATCCCAAGGTCACTGCCATCTGAAAAGAGAAGGTTCTCAACCAAAAGTGAAAGTAACATTAATATAAGAGTATGAACATTAAGAGAAGTGCTTACTGGGCAGTTTGATAAGCATAGTATATACATTTAGCCAGACAGCAGCAGATGTTATACCCCTAGGGCTCATGACTACTCCTGTTTTAAGTTTTCAGTATCAGGGATGTGTTCCCTCCCATACAGTGGGCCTCTAGTCCAATTAGAGGGCAGTTGGTTTCCACCATGATAGACGTGCCACTATTGCACCCGTTGGCTCCTTTGGCCTGGATGGCCAAATATAAGGCTTGCAGTGTCCACTGTTGAGTATCTTCACTGGTGATTTCTCTTTCTTCCATTGAACTGCATGCAGAATGGCTTCTTCCAGCTTTCTGTCAGCTGGTCTACATGGAGGAGGTTATCAGCTCAGTTCCAGCAGAATTTCTCAGTGGCCTTGCAGCCCAAGCATGTGGAATCTTCAGCAATAGGGTCTTACCATCTACTCCTGGTGGGAAACCAAGGGTCTCTGAAATGGCCTGCAATGTTTTGGGGGTATCAGGGACCTCCCTGGCAAACAACTCACTGGAAAGTATCTCATCCCTGACACTGAAAATTTTGTAGCAACAATCTAAGGCTCCTGAGTGTTCCATTGTCCAAGAAAGTAGGTTTCCATAAGATTTATTTATACCTTCTTAGATTTTGGTTAGCCCTCCCCCTACCTTTCCTTTACTCAATCTCTTCCTCTGACTCCATCCCTAATTGTTTTTTCTAGGTAGGGTCTCACTCTAGCCCAAGCTGATCTGGAATTCACTATGTAGTGTCAGGTTGGCTTTGAATTCACAGGGTGAGCCACCATGCCAGACTTCTAGTTTTCATTTGTTACTCTAGTATTATCTTTCTCACACACATCTACATATAATTCTAAAAGAAAATGAAAATCACGAAAATTCAACAAAATTCTCTGTTGCTCTGTCCCCCACCATTTCCAGGGACAGGCCAGGAGTGGACATAAGGTATACCTCCTCCCAAAGCGAATGGAAGCAGTGCCACCTAGCGTTCAGTTTCTATACCAACCAGGACTATGAATTCTAAGTTGCCTTAAATTCTTTTTGGCACTTCCAGGCCAGTCTGTGATACGTGAGACTTTGTTCCTGAAGCTGAGTATTTTTCCATATGTTCGTGTTTGAGTCGCCTTTTATTCTGTTGCAAACTGCCTATGTGCTTTGTCTGGTTTGCTTCTTATGAGTCCAATTTGAAATTAACTTTACCTATGAAAATAAAAACCCTGTCTTCAATTATGCTGGAAATATTATCCTATCTTATGAATTTTATTTTGGCTATGTGAATGTTCTTATTTTTATTTTATTTTCCTGGGGGGGTTTCAATGTCGGATCTCACTCTAGTTCAGGCTGACCTGGAATTCACTATGTAGTCTCAGGGTGGCCTCAAACTCACAGTGATCCTCCAATCTCTGCCTCCCAAGTGCTAGGATTAAAGGTGTGCCACCATGCCAGGCCTCTTATTGTCTATTAAAAATATTCTTATGGGCTGGAGAAATGGCTTAGCACAAAGTCAAAGGATTGTGGTTCGATTCTCCAGACCCACGTAAGCCAGATGCACAAGGGGATGCTACAACTGGCGTTCATTTACAGTGGCTGAAGGCCCTGGCATGCCCATTCTCTCCGTCTCTCTTTTTGCTCTTTCTCTGTATCAAATGAATAAATAAATAAAATATATTAAAAATATTTGTATTTGTTTATTTATTTTGAAAGAGAGAAGGAGGGAGAGAGAGAGAGAATGGGTGCTCCAGGCCCTTCAGCCACTGCAAATGAACTCCAGATGCATGTGTCACCTTGTGCATCTGGCTTATGTGGGTCTTCGGGAATCAAACCTGGGTCCTTTGGCTTTGTAGGTAAGTGCCTTAACCACTACCACTAAGCCATCTCTCCAGGCCCCTCTTTTTCAAATATTTTATTTATTTATTTATGAGACAAAGAGAGAGAATAGGCATACCAGGGCCTCCAGCCACTGCAAACGGACTCCAGACACATATGCCACCATGTACATCTCGCTTCCATGGGTCCTGGGGAATTGAACCTGGGTCCTTAGGCTTTGTAGGCAGGTGCCTTAACCACTAAGCCATCATCTCTCCAGCCCTCCAGCCCCCCCCTTTTTTGTTTTTATGAAGTATGGTCTTGCTCTAGCCCAGGCTGACCTGGAATTCACTGTGTAGTCTCAGGGTGGCCTCGAACTCATGGCGATCCCCTACTTCTGCCTCCCAAGTGCTGGGATTAAAGGTGTGCACCACCGCACCCATCTCTTTTTTTGGAGGGGGGAGGTTTCAAGGTAGGGTCTCCTAGCACAGGCTCACCTGAAATTGACTATGTAGTCTCAGGCTGGCCTCAAATTCACAGTGATCCTCCTACCTCTGCCTCCAGATTGCTGGGATTGAAGGTGTTTGCCACCACACCTGGCTGTTGCCCTTTTTTTTTTTTTTTTAAATATAGTCTCATGTAGCCCAGGCTGGCCTCAAAGTCTCTATATATCTATTGTGGTTGATCCTGAACTCCTGACTCACCTGTTACACCTTCCAAGTGCTGGGATTACAGGTGTGAACAACTATACCAGGCAAAACCCAGCTTTTTAAAAACTTTCTAAACACCTGCTGTAGAAGAAAATAATAGTCATATCCCACTGAGTAGCTTGCTAAGATTAGACATTGGAGTTCATGATCTTATATATGTGAAAATCTGAAAAAATTCTTTTATTCAATAGGAATATATTTTGGTATATGAATTGGGAAAGGCTCAAAGTTGATTTTTCATTTTTGTTTATGGAGGTAGGGTTTCATTCTAGTCCAGGCTGACCTGCAATTTACCATGTAGTCTCAGGGTGGCCTTGAACTCACAGTGATCCTCCTACCATGGCCTCCTAAGTGCTGGGGTTAAAGGTGTGCACCACCATGCCCAGGCCAAGGCTGATTCCTTTTTAAATTCTACTAGTCAATGTACCACTGAAGCCTTTCCTTCCATGCATCTGTCTATAGGACTATTACAGTTCAGAGGCCCATGAATGCTAGGTTTGCCATAGGCACCACTCAGCCACTGACCAGCTCTTACACTAGTTCACTACTTTAATGCTATGTTTTAAAATATGATGGAGGGCTGGAGAGATGGCTTAGCGGTTAAGCGCTTGCCTGTGAAGCCTAAGGACCCCGGTTCGAGGCTCGGTTCCCCAGGACCCACGTTAGCCAGATGCACAAGGGGGCGCACGTGTCTGGAGTTTGTTTGCAGTGGCTGGAGGCCCTGGCATGCCCATTCTCTCTCTCTCTGTCACTCTCAAATAAATAAATAAAAATGTATAAAATATGATGGAGACTGGAGAGAAGGCTCAGTAGTTAAAGGGACTTGCATGCAAAGCCTGCTAACCCAGGTTCAATTCTCCAGTCATCCATGTAAAGTCTAATGCAAAAAGCGGTGCAAGTATTTGGCATTCCCTTTTGCAGTGGCAAAAACCCTGGCATGCCACCCCCCTCCATGTGAAAATATACAAAATTTAAAAAAAATTTTATTTATTTATTTATTTATTTATTTGAGAGTGACAGACAGAGAGAAAGAGGCAGATAGAGAGAGAGAGAATGGGCGCGCCAGGGCCTCCAGCCACTGCAAACGAACTCCAGACGCGTGCGCCCCCTTGTGCATCTGGCTAACGTGGGTCCTGGAGAATTGAGCCTCGAACCAGGGTCCTTAGGCTTCACAGGCAAGCGTTTAACCGCTAAGCCATCTCTCCAGACCTAATTTTTTTTTAATTTATTTATTTGAGAGTGACAGACACAGAGAGAAAGACAGATAGAGGGAGAGAGAGAGAATGGGCGCGCCAGGGCTTCCAGCCTCTGCAAACGAACTCCAGATGCGTGCGCCCCCTTGTGCATCTGGCTAACGTGGGACCTGGGGAAGCGAGCCTCGAACCGGGGTCCTTAGGCTTCACAGGAAGCGCTTAACCGCTAAGCCATCTCTCCAGCCCACAAAAATTTAAAAGTAGGGCAGGAGAGATGGCTTAGTGGTTAAGATGCTTGCTTGCAAAGCCAAAGGACCCAGGTTCAATTCTCCAATACCCACATAAAGCCAGACGCACAAGGTAGTGCATGCATCTGGAGTTGGTTTACAGTGGTTGGAAGCCCTGTCATGCCCATTCTTTCTTTCTATCTGCCACTTTCTCTCTCTCTCTCTCTCTCAATTAAAAAAAAATAAAATGTTTACAAACAAAAAAATTAAAAATATGAGCCTAATAATGGTGCCAAACTGACTGTATTTGCTGAACACAAAACTAATTAATAAAAATCGAAAATAAAGAAATAATAAAAAATAAAAATATAAAAAAATAAAACATGAATGGTGCTAGCTAAAGAAACCATCAGCAAAGCCAACAGACAGCCTACAGGGGATCAACATCTAGAACTTACAAAGCTTTTCAAAAATGAAACACAAGGGCTGGAGAGATGGCTTAGCAGTTAAGTGCTTGCCTGTGAAGCCTAAGGACCCGGGTTCGAGGCTCGGTTCCCCAGGTCCCACGTTAGCCAGATGCACAAGGGGGTGCACGCGTCTGGAGTTCGTTTGCAGTGGCTGGAAGCCCTGGCGCGCCCATTCTCTCTCTCTCTCTCTCTACCTGCCTCTTTCTCTCTCTGTCACTTTCAAATAAATAAATAAAAATGAACAAAAAAATTTAAAAAAAAAACACCAGCTGGGCGCGGTGGCACACGCCTTTAATCCCAGCACTCGGGAGGCAGAGGTAGGAGGATCAAGGGCACCCTGAGAATACAGAGTGAATTCAGGTCAGCCTAGACTAGAGTGAAATCCTACCTCGAAAAACAAGAAAGAAAAAAAAGAAAAAAAAACCCACCCCTCCAAAAATAACACGTCAATCACCAAATGTGCTAATGAAATGAACAACATAAATGGCCAATACGTATTATTTTGATGGTCAATTGTTTAATCTTTTTAGGGGGGATACAACTAATTTCATTCTGTGGATTTTTGTCCAAACAAATGATCCTTCAGTCTTTCCCCACACTACCAACTACATCCCCATTAGGCACACAAATTACTGAATGGGAAATATTTTTCACGTTTGTTGCCTAGAATGGCTAGGTATTCAATGTCTTGTATTTTTACTTCTGGGTACGAGAGAAAGCATTTTGGCCCATCAGTTCCCCTGGAGGACATTAACCAGCTCTGCAATTATGAAGGTGTGTGTGTGTGTGTGTGTGTGTGTGTGTGTGTGTGTGTGTGTGATCAATGTCTTCAATGAGGAACATTTTCCCTAGGGCACTGGACTCATCCAAAAACAGCAGAAACTGCTTCATGGAGGGATGACATTCTATAAGCACTCTTTTCAAGACATCATCCATCCTTTCCTAGGGAGAATGTGCAGATGACCACAAGAGTGCCCACTTTCCTCAATTGCTCATCCCAGAGTCTCCCAGTATTTAAAAAAAAAAAAAATTTCACCATCTTTAGCCATCAGGGAAAAACAAATTAAAAAGACTCTGAAGCCAAGTGTGATGGCACATTCCTTCCATCCCAGCACTTGGGAGGCAGAGGTAGGTGGATCACTGTGAGTTTGAAGTCAGCCTGTGACTACATAGTGACTTTGAGGTCAGCCTGGGCTACAGTGAGTTTCTACCTCAAAAAAAAAAAAAAAAAAACAGTAAAAACACCCCCAAAAAACTAAAAACACCACTCTGAGATACCATCTTAGCCCAGTCAGAATGACTATGATCAAGAGAACTGACAACAGGGCTGGAGAGATGCCTTAGTGGTTAAGAAACTTGCCTGTGAAGACTAAGGACCCATGTTGGACTCTCCAGATCCCACCTGAGCCAGACGCACAAAAGTGAGGCAAGCATAAGGTTGCACATGACCACTAGGTGGTGAAAGTGTCTGGAATTCATTTTCAGTGGCTGAGGCCCTGGCATGCCAATTTTCTCTGTGTGTGTGTCTCTCTGTATCTCTCTCTAAATAAATAAAAGCCAGGCATGGTGGCATACACCTTTAATCCCAGCACTTGGGCGGCAGAAGGAGGAGGATTTCCATGGGTTCGAGGCCACCCTGAGACTACATTATGAATTCCAGGTCAGCCTGAGCTAAAGTGAGACCCTACCTTGACAAAAAAGAAACAAAATAAATACAAAAGAAAATTAAAAAATAAAGAAAACTGACAACAAATGATGGTGAGGATGCAGGGGAAGAGGAACTCATATTCACTGATGTGAAAGTTCAAACTACTACAGCCTTTAAGGCAATCAGTATGGAGATACCTCAAAAAAAAATATTAGTCAGGTGTGGTGGCGCACACCTTTAATCCCAGCACTCGCGAGGCAGAGGTAAGAGGATTGCCATGAGTTTGAGGCTACCCTGAGATTACCCAGTGAATTCCAGGTCAGCCTGGGCTAGAGTGAGACCCTACCTCGAAAAACCAATATATATGTATATATTGGGATGCAGAGGTAGGAGGATCATAGTGAGTTCGAGGCCACTCATATGAGCCAGGTATATCACTCATTGGCATGTACCCTAAGGACTCTGCACTCTACTGCACAGAAGCTTCTACATCCATGCTTGTTATTGCTCTATTTACAATAAGTAAGAATTGGAATCAGCCTAGCTACTCACCAAGCAACAATGGGTAATGAAAATGTGGTAAATATATCCACAACGGAATTCTATGCAGCTGCGTAGAACGATGCAGTGAAGAAATTTACAGGAAAATGGATGGGCATGAAAAAAATCATAGGAAGTGAAGTGACCCAAACTCAGAAAGACCTAAGCTGCATGATCTCTGTCATATTTGCATCCCAGCTTGTAATATCTGTATGCATATAAAGGGGGAACATAGGTACAGTCTTACAGACGGAAGGGTAACCAAGAATGAGTATAAGGAGGTGAATGGGAAGCAGGGTGGTGAAAGGACACATGTGACATGTGACGTGTAAATAGAAGACGGAAGAATATTGGGGGGAAATGGAAATGGGAGACAGAGGAGCTTGGGGAGAGGAACAATCATACTGTAAAGTAACACAGGCTCAGAAAGACAAATGTCATGTAATCTTTCTCATATGTGACCCTAACTTCAAATTTGTACATCTGTATTCAAGTCAGGTGAGAGTCAGTAGAAGGGAGGAATCTAGAAATTTACCATGGAGGGGGTGAGAAGGGGAGGTGATAGAGGGGCGAGTAAGAAGAGGGACAGAATAGTAGGGGTGGAAAACTAAAAATGGGGTCAAGGGAGGGAAATAGAAGGGAAGGGCTAATCGAAATTTAAGACGCTAGAGGGAAACCCACTCATTTGTTAACTAATTAAAATATAATTAAATAGAAAAGAGAGAGAGACCTAGTTAGGGCAGAAACTTCCCATGAGAGTAAATAATTCTGGGACTAGAGAGATGGCTTAGTGGTTAAGGCACTTGCTTGTGAAGCCTAAGGACCAAGGTTCTATTCCCCAGAACGCATGTCAGCCAGATGCACAAGGTGGGGCATGCATCTGGAATTTGCCTGTGGTGTCTGGAAGCCTCTCTCAAAGAAATAAAAATACAAAACAATTTTAAAAAGGGTAAATAATTCTGCTCACAGAAACCATAGGTTGTTGCAGGAAAGCCCCAATGCCCAGTGAGTTGTTCACAGAAGCCTCTGAGTTCCACCCAGATAATGCAGACTATTGCCAATGCTCTTAGATGTCTACCAGAACTAGATGGTAAGACTCTGTTGCTGAAGACAGCATTCAAGTGGTAGCATGATACTGAGAAATTAAACTGGAACTGAGCTAATAGCCTCCTCCCTGCTGATTAGCTGTTAGAATCCTGGAAAGTGCTATGCAGCCTGCTGGGGGAAGAAAAGTCATAAAAAAAAAAACGTAACCTGAGCTGGGCATGGTAATGCACGCCTTTAATCCCAGTACTCTGGAGGCAGAGGTAGGAGAATTGCATGAGTTCCAGGCCAGCCTGAGACTACATAGTGAAGTCCAGGTCAGCCTGGCCTAGAGCAAGACCTTACCTCGAAAAACCAAAAATAAATGCATAAATAACTAAATCTTAACCAGCAGTGGACCCTGTGAACTACCCAATTTGGTACCCAGTGGTGTAATATTGGCATGTCTGTTATCAAGTGGTAGCCAACTACAATCTGATTGACTTTGGGGCCTGCTCCACAGGAGGGATTTCATGCCTAGTACTGACAATCTGGTCAAAAGCCTATGGCAAGCCAGACATGGTGGTGCACGCCTCCCAGCCCTTGGGAGGCAGAGGTAGGAGGATCACTGTGAGTTCCTGGCCAGCCTGAGACTACATAGTGAATTCCAGGTCAGCCTGGACTAGAGTGAGACCCTACCTTGCAAAACAAAAAAGGGGGGGTGTACTGGAGAGATGGCCCAGAGATTGAGCCACTTGCTTGCAAAGCCTGATGATCCAAGTTTGATTCCCCAGTACCCAGATGCACAAAGGTGTGCATGCATCTGGAGTTCATTTGCACCCATTCTCTCTGTCTATAACTCTTCTATCTCTCTCTCTCTCTATCTCTCTCTGCTTGCAAATAAATAAAAATAATTTTAAAAAGCTAGGCTGAAGAGATGGCTTAGCAGTTAAGGTGCTTGTCTGCAAAGCCAAAGGACCCAGGTTCGACTCCCTAGGACCCACAGATGCACAAGGGGGTACATGGCATCTGGAGTTCATTTGCAGTGGCTGGAGGCCCTGGCAGGCCCATTCTGTCTCTCTACTTGCCTCTTTCTATCTCTCTCTCTCCTCTCTCAAATAAATAAATAAATAAAAGTATTTTTTTGGGCTGGAGAGATGGCTTAGCGGTTAAGTGCTTGCCTGTGAAGCCTAAGGACCCTGGTTCGAGGCTCGGTTCCCCAGGTCCCACGTTAGCCAGATGCACAAGGGGGCGCATGCATCTGGAGTTCGTTTGCAGAGGCTGGAAGCCCTGGCGCGCCCATTCTCTCTCTCTCCCTCTATCTGTCTTTCTCTCTGTGTCTGTCGCTCTCAAATAAATAAATAAATAAAAATTTAAAAAAAAAACAAAAGTATTTTTTTAAAAAAGCCTATAGCCTATAGCTAAGGTCATAGGCCCTAGAAAATAAGCTACTAGTGTTTGTCCAAATAGATATGTTGTGCCCATCAAAATTGCCCTTTAAATATTTATGTTTATGCCCATAGATTAGAAAAGCTTCTTTTTGCAGATGGCAGTGACCACTGGGGTGACTCAAAAGTCGACAGAAGAATTAGAAGAAATGATGGGTGAGTGTTCAGCACTAAGTAAGACATGTCTTGCACACCATCCAAAATCCAGGGACCAGTGTGGAGAGGTGATGGAAAGAATGAGCCAAACGATGGGGAGGAGTGCTTTGGAACACTGTCTTCTGGACACAAAGGGGCTGCTGGATTCATTATTTCAGAGTGGCTGTCATTACCTGCATGAGACTTGCACACTATTGGGTCCATCAACATATTGTCATGGATGATGGAGGAGGGCAAACAAACAAACATGATATCCAAATAGAGGAGGGCTATTTGGAAAGAAGAAGGGATTCAGTGAAAGAGGGACCAGGGGACAGAAGAAAGTAATAGGAGGAGATTATAATCCAAATACATTATGTACATGTACGAAAAGTGTCAATTAAAAAAGTTAAAGAGGGGCTGGAGAGATTGCTTAGTGGTTAAGGTGCTTGCCTTCGAAGCCTAAGGACCCAGGTTCTATTCCCCAGTATCCACATAAGCTAGACGCACAAGGTGGAGTATGCATCTGGAGTTCTTTTGCAGTGGCTTAAAGGCCTTGACACACTCATTCTCTCTCTGTCTCTTTCTCTTTCTTTCCTTTTCTTTCTTTGTTTTTCATTGACAACTTCCATAATTGTAAACAGTATTCATGGTAATTCCCTCTCTCTCTCCACTTTCCCCTTTGAAATTCCATTCTCCATCATATCCTCTCCCCCTCTCAATCAGTCTCTCTTTTATTTTGATGTCATGATCTTTTCTTCCTATTATGATGGTCTATTTCTTTTTTAAATTATTTATTTATTCATTTGAGAGAGAAAGAAAGAGGGAAAGAGAGAGAGAGAATGGGCACACCAGGGCCTCCAGCTCCTGTAAACAAACACCAGACACATGCTTCACATTGTGCATCTAGTTTATGTGGGTCCTGGGGAATCAAACCTGGGTCCTTTGGTGTCACAGGCAAATGCCTTAACCACTAAGCCATCTCTCCAGCCCTTTTTCTCCCTTTTAATAAATAAATAAATAAATAGCTGGGCATGGTGGTGCACACCTTTAATCCTAGCACTTGGGAGGCAGAGATAGGAGGAGCACCATGAGTTCGAGGCCACCCTGAGACTACATAGTGGATTCCAGGTCACCCTGGACTAGAGTTAGACCCTACCTCAATTACCCAATCACAGAAAAAAAAAAAATCGAGCCGGGCGTGGTGGCGCATGCCTTTAATCCCAGCACTCGGGAGGCAGAGGTAGGAGGATCGCCGTGAGTTCAAGGCCACCCTGAGACTACAGAGTTAATTCCAGGTCAGCCTGGACCAGAGTGAGACCCTACCTCGAAAAACCAAAAAAAAAAAAAAAAAATCGACACATAGTCTCACTCATCTACAACACCTAACCTGAATCTACCCAAGATACCTTACATACCCACCAAGCACCTCATGGACTAGACAATAAGGTGGATGGGAGGGCGGGGAGGGCATCGAAGGGTGGAAAACAGTAATCTGGACCCAAACGGCATTGGTACCATAAAATTCTACTTCCTAAAAGTCAGACCAAATAGCTGAACCTTCACTAGACCTTTACAGGAAACACCTGAACCACAAGACACTGGAGAGGGTAGGATCAAGACTAACCTAAATCTTCTACATCTTCCCTCCCTCCCTCTCCTCCTCTCCCCTCTATCTCTCTCCTCTCTAACTCTTGTATATTAGTTATGTTTTTTCTCAATTTATTAGTGGGCACTGGCCTGTGACCCCCACTTCCAGCTTGGGGCTACCATCCACAATGAGCTTTTGATCAGAGAAACCTACATGGTTTCCCAAAACAATGACAGACTTCTGTCAGAGTACTTGATGACCCACCAAAGGCCAGTGGTAAGACCCTATTGCTGAAGACTCCATACGCAGCTGACGCGTAAAATGGAATGACATGGCTGGAAGCCAGGAGGGAGTCAGTTCCCAGACAGTCAGCGTGTCTAGTGCCAGAAGGTGCTACATAGGCGACTGGGGGAAATGACCAAGATCTGTCCAAGCAACTCATTGTCTAATCTAATTAGCAACAAATAACCTGACGAGATGCCCACACAAGTGCAATAGTGGCACACAGCCATGGTGAGGAACCAACTACTCTTGATTTGGCTAACTGATCCCCTCAGTGGTACTAGACCCATAGCTGGAGCTGGGAAACAAGTCAGAACCATACCCAAACACAAGCCCACTCTACAATATCAAGCTACCATCAATCATGGGGTACAAGAGGGCCTACACCTATCAATCTGTCTACCAAAAAAGTAAGTGTTATTTCAATTTTCTGGGTGCTAACTTACTCTCCGTTAGAGAATCTGCTTCTCTTTTTCAGATAGATGCAGATCCTAAGAAGAGAGCTGCCCCAACATACCTCAAAAGGGGCCCAACTGAAACTAAGAACAATTGGTGAAACAAGCAAGAGTGATGTTTTCCTGTGAACCGGATACCAGCACAAAGGGGAAGGAGACCAACGCAGAGAAAAATCAACTTCTACCAAATCAGAACCAGAGCATCAGAGGCCCCCAACACCTCAGCACTGAAGCAGACCAAAAATGAACCCAACATGGCTCAGGGAAATTTTGCGGAAGAGGGGGTGGAAAGAATGTCAGAGTCACATGTTGGGTCATGATTTGCAGAGACATTTAGCATACCAATAACTGGGGACTAACTCCACAATGCACGACCCATTTACATCAACAAGGAGGGTCTAATGGGAGGGGGTAGATCATAGATGAGCCTAAACAATGGTACCAAACTGCCTGTATTTGATGAAAAAAAAAAACTAATAAATTAAATTAAAATAAATAAATAAATAAATAAATAAATGAAAAAAACACCAAATAAAGTAAAAAATACATAAACAAACAAACAAAATAATTAAATAAATATATACTTTTTTCCAGATAGAGTCTTGCACTAGTCCAGGCTGACCTGGAATTCACTACGTACTTTCATGGTGGCCTCAAACTCACAGCACTCCTCCTATCTCTGCCTCCCAAGTGCTGGGATAAAGGCTTGTGCCACCATGCTCGGCTAATTTTTTTTTAAAAAACATTAAAGAGGAGGAACTATTTGGAAAGAAGAGGGGTCCAGGGGAGAGGATTACAGGAAGGAAGGACAAAGGAAGGTGGTAGGAGGGCATTATGTAAAATTTTAATGGTTTTAAAATTAATTTTTAAAATTGTAAAAGAAAATAAAATATTGTTTGGTTTTTCCACTTAGGGTCTCACTCTACCCCAGGTTGACTTGGAATTCACTATGTAGTCTCAGGGTGGCCTCAAACTCACAGCGATCCATGTATCTCTGCCTCCCGAGTTCTGGGATTAAAGACATGCGCTACCACGTCCAGCTTTAAGAAAAATATTTTTCAATATTTTTTTGACAACTTGCATAATTATAAACAATATCCCATAGTAATTCCCTCCCTCCCCCCACTTTCCCCTTTGAAACTCCACTCTCCATCATATCCCCTCACCCTCTCAATCAGTCACTCTTTTATTTTGATGTCATAATCTTTTCTTCCTATTATGATGGTCTTGTGTAGGTAGTGTCAGGCACGGTGAGGTCATGGATATCCAAGCCATTTTATGTCTGGAGGAGCACGTTGTAAGGAGTCCTACCCTTCCTTTGGCTCTTACATTCTTTCCTCCACCTCTCCCACAATGGACCCTGAGCCTTGGAAGGTGTGATAGAGATATTTCAGTGCTGAGCACTCCTGTCACTTCTTCCCAGCACCATGATGCCTTCTGAGTCATCCCAAGGTCACTGCCATCTGAAAAGAGAACTTTCTCTAACCAAAAGTGAGAGTAGTGTTAATATATGGGTATGAACATTAAGAGAAGTGATTGCTGGGCAGTTTGGTGGGCATAGGATATACATTTAGCCAGATAGCAGCAGACATTACATCCCTAGGGCTCATGACTACACCTGTTGGAGGATTTCAGTATCACGAATGTATTGTCTCCCTGGGAGCAGGCCTTCAGTCCAATTAGAGGGCAGTTGGTTTCCACCATGACAGACGTGCCACTATTGCACCCATTGGGTCATTTGGCCTGGCTGGCCAAATATTAGGCTTGCAGTGCCCACTGTTGGGTATCTTCACTGGTTATTTCTCTCTCTCCCATTGAACTGCATGCAGAATGGCTTCTTCCAGCTTTCTGTCAGCTTGTCTACATGGAGGAGGTTAGCAGCTCAGTTCCAGCAGGATTTCTCAGTGGCCTTGCTGCCCAAGTGGTGTCTTCAGCAATAGGGTCTTACCATCTATTCCTGGTGGGAAACCAAGAGCCTCAGCAATGGCCTGTAATGTTTTCTTGTTTTATTGAGGTAGGGTCTCACTCCAGATCCCATGTAAACCAGATTCACACAACAACACAAATATCCAAGTTTGCACATGTGCACAGGTGGTGTACGTGTCTGGAGTTCAGTTACATTGGAGGCCCTGGAATGCCAATTCTCTCTCTTGCTCTCACTCCCTCAAAAAGTTCAGTCTGTTGGGTTAACTTCAAAAAAATAGTTGAACTCCTTACAACGTGCTCGCTCCAGACACAAAATGGCCTGGATATCCATGACCTCATAGTGCCTGACACTACCTACACAAGATCATCATAAGAGGAGGAAAAGATGATGACATCAAAATAAAAGAGAGACTGATTGAGATGGGGAGTGGGTATGATGGAGAATGGAGTTTCAAAGGGGTAAGTGGGGGGAGGGAGGGTATCACCATGGGGTAATTTTTATAATCATGGAAGTTGTTAAAAAAAATAGTTGAGCATGCTACAAACAAACAAACAAGCAAAAGAATCACCAGGGAGGCCAGCCAGGCCAAAAACAAAAAACAGCTGGATGTGGTGGCTCATGCCTTTAATCCCAGCACTGGGGGAGGAAGATAGAGGTAGGAGGATTACGTGAGTTTGAGGCCATCCTGAGACTACATAGTGAATTCTAGGCCAGCCTGGACTAGAGTGAGATCCCTACCTCGAAAAATAAAATATAAAAAAAAATACAGGCTGTCATGGAAAATGCTAATGAAAATTAAAAAAAATAAAAAAAATACAGGCTGGGGAGTGATGGCTTACTGGCTAATGAGCTTGCCTGTGAAACCTAAGTACCTTGGTTTGATTTCCCAGGACCCACTTAAAGCCAGATACACAAAGTGGCACACACATCTGGAGTTTGTTTGCAGCAGCTGGAGGCATACCCATTCTCTTTATCTTTCTCTCTATCTCAAATAAATAAATAAATAATATCTCTCATATATATATATATAAAACAGGCTGGGGGTAGAGGTTAATCCCAGTGCTCAGGAGGCAGTGATAGGTGCCACATGAATTTGAGGCCACCCTGAGACTATATAGTGAATTATTCCAGGTCAGTCTGGGCTAGAGTGAGACCATACCTTGAAATACCAAAAAAGGACTAATGAAAGGAATGAATGTTTGTGTGAGATTTAGTTTGTTTTTATTAAAATAACCCAAAAGACCTGTCCCAGTGACACACTTCCAGCAAGGCTCCACCAACTGGAAATTAAATATGAGTCTAATCACAAACACATGAGGCTATGGGACACATGCCACATTTACATTAGCACATGAAAACCCTGACCCCTCAGACTTATGGCCATCTCATGATGCAAAATGGAGTCAGTACAAATTGTAGAGCCTCCCATAGTCTTTACCAGTCCTAACACTGTTTAAAAGTCCCAAGTTGCCTTGTGTGCCTCCCAAGTGCTGGGATTAAAGACGTGTGCCGCCCCCATTAGGTGTTTCTCCTTCTTTAAGATATACATTTTAACCATTAGAGTACTTTCAGAACATAAAGGCCATTCTTTCTTTTTTTTTAATTTTTTTTTGTTCATTTTTATTTATTTATTTGAGTGTGTGAGAGAAAGACACACACACACACACACACACACACACACACACACACACAGAGAGAGAGAGAGAGAGAGAGAGAGAGAGAGAGAGAGAGAGAGAGAGAGAGAGAGAGAGGGAGAGAGAATGGGCGCGCCAGGGCCTCTAGCCACTGCAAACGAACTCCAGACACGTGCGCCCCCTTGTGCATCTGGCTAACGTGGGTCTTGGGGAATCGAGCCTCAAACCGGGGTCCTTAGGCTTCACAGGCAAGCGCTTAACCGCTAAGCCATCTCCCCAGCCCTATTCTTTCATTCAATATGTTTACATTTTCAGCTTCTTTTAGGTATATATTTTATCTGTGCAGTGTGTTTGCAATCTGTTTCAGGAGTTCTCTTTTTTGAACTAGAAAGTTGTCAATAGTATTGGCTTCTTTGAAGAGTCCATTTATCTTATCGATATAAGATATATCTATTGCTGATCTCTCACTTAAAATCTCTGCATATGTAGATAACATCAGATTAATTTCCTTGCTCATATTACTCAAATCTTTCTCCAGCGATTCATCTTTATAAAATAATCCAGAACATTCAGAGAAAGATGAGTCCGATTTTCCATGAGATGATAGCTGTGGATTCTCTGGCACTTGAGTCTCCAATTCTCTTACAATTTCTAGAATTCTTTTTGTTGTATTTTGTTTTGTTTTGTTTTTAGAGGTAGGGTTTCCCTCTAGCCCAGGCTGACCTGGAATAAGACTCAGGCTGGCCTCGATTTCACAGTGATCCTCCTATCTCGTCTCCCAAATGCAGAGATTAAATATGTTCACCACCCACCACCACACACCTGGCCACTTTGCATTTTCCATCTTTCTGCTATGCTCTGTATTTTTCTCTGCACCATTCCATTACTTGTAAATTTAACTTTCTTTTTTTTTTTTTTTTGGTTTTTAGAGTTAGAATCTCACTCTAGCCCAGGCTGACCTGGAATTCACTATGGAGTCTCAGGGTGGCTTTGAAGTCAAGGTGATCCTCCTACCTGTGCCTCCTGAGTGCTGGGATTAAAGGCATGTGCCACCACGCCTGGCTCATTTATCTTTTTTTCATTTTGATATAGAATCTTATATATATCTATGCACACGGATAGGGTTTTCATTCAGTTTTGGTTTACTCACACATTACAGACACATGCATGCCCCACACAAACTCACTTATTACTGATAAATGCACACACACTCAGGCATCCAAATGCCAATGTTATTTTTCACTAAAGTAAAAAAAAGCAATGATAAAATTCATTTGGAAAAACAAAAAACTCCAATAAGAGTGGAGGGGAAAGGGATACAGAAAACTAAAATTGTTATGAATAAGTGCTATAGTAACCTACTACTTTGTTAGATAATTAAAATATATAATTGAATATCTAAGTATGGTGGTGCATGCCTTTAATTCCAGCACTCTGAAAGTTGAAGTAGGAGGATCATCATCAGTTCTAGGCCAACTTGAGACCAGAGTGAATTCCAGGTCAGCCTAAGATAGACTGAGACTCTACCTTGAATAAAAATATATGAGCAGGCTGGAGAGAAGGCTTAGCAGTTAAAGCACTTGCCTGCAAAGCCAAAAGGACCAAGGTTTGATTCCCAGGACCTACATAAGCCAGGTGCACAAGGTGGCACATGCGATTGGAGTTTGTTTGCAGTGGCTGGAGGTCCTGGCTTGCCTATTCTTTCTATCTCTATCCGCTTCTCTCTCTTTCTCAAATAAACTAAAAAACAAAAATTATTTAGCAGGGTGTGGTGGTGCACACCTTTAATCCCAGCACTCGGGAAGCAGAGGTAGGACTATCACCATGAGTTTGAGGCCACCCTGAGACTACATAGTGAATTCCAGGTCAGCCTGGACAAGAGTGAAACTCTATGCCCCAAAACCAAAACAAAAAATATAGAGATGGCTTAGCGGTTAAGCGCTTGCCGGTGAAGCCCGAGGACCCTGGTTCAAGGCTCAAGTCCCCGGGACCCACGTTAGCCAGATGCACAAGGGGGCGCACGCGGCTGGAGTTCGTTTGCAGTGGCTGGAGGCCCTGGTGCGCCCATTCTCTCTCTATCTGCCTTTCTGTGTCTGTCGTCCTCAAATAAATAAACAAAAAAAGAAATATTTTAAAAAATAATAATAATTTACAAAACCACAAAAGCACACCTTTAATTCCAGCAATCAGGAGGCAGAGGTAGGAGGATGGCTGTGAGTTCCAGGCCACCCTGAAACTGCAAAGTGGACTAGAGTGAGACCCTACTTTGAAAAACCAAGAGAGAGAGAGAGAGGGAGAGAGATTACAGGTAGCAGGCTCAGAGTTTCGAGAAAGCTCCCACGTGGTAAATCTAGAGTGTAAGGGAAGTACACACAGTGATACAGTGATGGATTCAGAGTTCCGAGGAAAATCATCCATGTAATTAAAGTGAGAAGTTACCCCAAAGTATAAAGCAGAGGCAAACAGAAAAACTAAGACCAAAAACACTGCTCTGCTCTCCCCACATCAGCCAGGATGGAATGGGGGTAAAGCCAGACCCAAGCATGTCCTTGCGACCAGAGCGAGGAGAGGCAGATAGAAGGGCTAGAAATGTTCAGGCATGTAACGGGAAGACCTAACTGGTTTGTAGATTCAAAGAGCAGGCTCCGGGGGCTGGAGAGATGGCATAGCGGTTAAGCACTTGCCTGTGAAGCCTAAGGACCCCGGTTCAAGGCTCGGTTCCCCAGGTCCCACGTTAGCCAGATGCACAAGGGGGCGCACGCGTCTGGAGTTCGTTTGCAGAGGCTGGAAGCCCTGGCGCGCCCATTCTCTCTCTCTCCCTCTATCTGTCTTTCTCTCTGTGTCTGTCACTCTCAAATAAATAAATTAATTTAAAAAAAATTAAAAAAAAGAGCAGGCTCCGGGACCAGCCCACCTGAGCATCAAGGCCGCCCAACTACGTGGCATGTTAGATTGTGGCCAGCAGGGGGCACTGAAGCTATTGTAGATGATTCTTGATCAGCCGTGAGTTTCATTGCGGCCACAGCAAGGTGGCATTGGTTCTTTCTTTGGGTTTTTGTGCCTAACTGAAACTGTCTAAAAGAAGCTAGCTTTTTCCTGAGTCTCCTACAGTAGGAGATATAGAAATGTCCCTGCAGGGAAAGGTGCTCTGACACATTTCTCAGAATATCCTAGAAAGGACTCCTAAGTACCCTTGGGGAATTGGGAACATGCCTATGAGCTGGTGGACATGTTGTGGTAAAAGATTGGAAAAAAAAGGATCCTCTCCAGCTGGTATGGACAGGGCCTCATGAAGTGGTTCTGGCCACTCCAACTGCTATTAAGGTTGCAGTATCACATCTTGGATTCATCACACCAGGATCAAGACTGCAATAATCAAACCTGACTGTGACAACTGGAAAGTTACCAGAGACCCAGAGAGTCCTCTTAGGGTCAAGCCCCAGAGGACATCTGCTCCACCAGAGAGGACGATCGTCCTCCTCTAGTCACTCTGGAGGCCCACTGTTCCACACACAGCAGACGCCTGAGGAATTCCATAAGGGACACTTTGGGGCCATCCTGCCTGAATAGGTCTGGAGCCAAAAGGAGAAAACAGCCTTGGCTCTATTCTATATAATTGTAGAAAGCATACTTAAAGGAAATATCTGTTTTTTTTTTAAACAAGTTTTGGGGTGCTGGGATTAAAGGTGTGCACCACCATGCCCAGCTTACAATTTTGTTTTTATTTACTTTATTTGAGAGAGAGAGAGGGAGGGAGGGAATGGGTGCATCAGGGCCTTTAGCCCCTGCAAACGAACACCAGATGCATGTACCCCCTTGTGCATCTAGCTTATGTGGGTACTGGGGAATAGGATCTGGGTCCTTTGGCTTTGTAGGCAAGTGCCTTTACCACTAAGCCATCTCTCCAGCCCAGTATTTTTATGATGGTTTGTGCCCTACAAAGCCCTAGGGGACTGGGTTACACCTGCTACCACTGTGCGCCTGTTGGTAGTATAGAAACCCCTCTTGGAGCACAAACTTAATGTGTGCAGATCCCCTCCTGTTGTTTCTGTGAGGGACAGATCTATGTGATAGGGCATGCACCCTTTTGGGGGCCTGTTATATCTGCTACCTTCCTTGTGATGAACCTGTTCCTTCCCCTGTTCCTCCTCCTCCTGCCACTGATCACCCAGTCTCAATGGGAAAATTGGGGTTACTTTCATGCCCCTGCAATGTCATTTATCCCCATATGTCAAGGAAGTGTTATGATTCAGAAGAAGTCTCCCCTTTTAACAAGGATGAAAAGACATACTGGCCGAGGGTCACAAGTGTTTGACGTTATTGGGGTTGTAAAGGCCAGGTTTGCCCTAGTTCTTCAGGCCCTGCCTGCTGGAATACTGACCCAGGTGGGCTGCCAACCTTTGCCCAGACCTAAGCCAGGCAAGGTCCTTGACTTAGACCCTCATCTATACCAAGTTTTGAACTCAACACACTGTCTTCTCTGTGATACTAATAACCCCCATCTAGCGTAGATTGTCTGCTCAGTTTGACTTTACAGGCCCCTTGATATTTGCGACACCAGTACCACCAGAAAGTGTTTCCTTCATAAGATCCCAGCAGCCCTGGAGTCCACAATGCTAAAACCTGTTCCAAGGGCAGTTGAGCTATCCCAAGGGCTCCTAGATGCATCACTGACAGCAAAGGATAAAAGACAGTGGATGACTTAGATTGAAACTGGTGTGACCAAACCCTCAACACTAGACTACGGGCTGACCTGACCCTACTTACCTAAGTTGCTGTGGTCTCCACAAAGGTCTATTCATTTTTTAAAATAATTTTTGGTTTATTTTTATTTATTTGAGAGCAACAGACAGAGAGAGAAAGAGGCAGATAGAGAGAGAGAGAGAGAGAATGGGCACGCCAGGGCCTCCAGCCACTGCAAACGAACTCCAGATGCGTGCGGCCTCTTGTGCATCTGGCTAAGGTGGGTCCTGGGGAATTGAGCCTTGAACCGGGGTCCTTAGGTTTCACAGGCAAGCACTTAACTGCTAAGCCATCTCTCCAGCCCCTATTCTTTTTAAAAATATATTTTTAAAGATTTATTTTTATTTATTTATTTGAGACTGCGAGGGGAGAGAGAGAGAGAGAAAGAGAGAGAGAATGGGTGTACCAAGGCCTCTAGCCAGTGTAAACGAACTCCAGACACATGCACCACTATGTGCATCTGGCTTACATGGGACCTGGAGACTCAAACCTGGGTCCTTAGGCTTCGTAGGCATGCACCTTAACCACTAAGCCATCTCTCCAGCCCACGAAGGTCTATTCTTTATGAGTGGGACAGATGCCTATGTATGCTAATCAGGTGACTAGATAGGTACCTGCACTGTGGTTCTGCTCACTGCCCAGATAGACATTGTTCTCAATAACCAAACTCTCCCCATAAGGCCTGGCAGCACAAATGAGTTCCAAAGAGCCATCCAATTCATACCTCTACTGATTAGGAGAGGGCTAACGGCGGGATGGGAATTGGTACTGGAGAAGGAGGAATTGCTTCATCAACTGCCCTTCATAACCAATTGTCCAGGGACCTGAAAGAGGACCTAGAACAAATAGCCAAAATAATGGGGGTTACCATGGTAGTTCTGCAAAACAGAAAGGACTAGATATTGTGACTGCTGAGTGAGGAGGATTCTACCTTTTCTTCAATGAAGAATGTTGTTTCTACAAAAATGAATCCAGAGTATTAAGAGAGATGTACGATTCAAGAACTTAAAGAACGAAGAGCTAGCTGATTCTTGAAGCTGTCACGGAAATATTTGGAGTTGGCCATCCTGGGTCTTCCCATTTGCTGGCCCCCTCTCACTGCTTTTCTTTTTCTTGCTGCTTTTCTTAGCTCTCCTGTTAACTGTGCACACCTAGAGGCCTAAACATATCAGATGCTTCTCCACAGATACCACTGTGTTCATATCAATGACGGAAATGGGTGATACTTCTTTAAGTTATCTATCAAAGACATGGTGGGGGATTGTGGTGGCAGAATTTTTAGCAGAAGATAGCAATATTAAAAGAAAACTTAAGCCGGGCATGGTGGCGCACATCTTTAATCCCAGCACTTGGGAGGCAGAGGTAGGAGGATTGCCATGAGTTGGAGACCACCCTGAGACTACATAGTGAATTCCAGGTCAGCCTGGGCTAGAGTGAGACCTTATCTAGGAAAAAAGAAAACTTGGAGCCAGGTGTGGTGGTGCACACCTTTAATCCCAGCACTCAAGCAGAGGTAGGATTGCAGTGAGTTCGAGGCCACCCTGAGAGTACAGAATGAATTCCAGGTCAGCCTGGACTAGAGTGAGACATTATCTAGGAAAAAAACAAAAACAAAAACAAAAAACCAAAAACAAAAACAAAACAAAACTTGGGGCTGAAGAGATGGATTAGTGGTTAAGGAAGGCGCTTGCCTTTGAAGCCTAAGAACCCAGGTTCGAGTCCCCAGATCCCACATAAGCCAGATGCTCATGGTGGCACATGCATCTGGAGTTCATTTTCAGTGGCTGGAGGCCATGGTGTGCCCATTCTCTCTCTCTAAGATAAATGAAAATGAAAATATTTTTTTAAAAAGAAAATGAGCTGGGTGTGGTGGCACACACCTTTAATCCCAGCACTCAGAAGGCAGAGGTAGGAGGATCTCCAAGAGTTCAAGGCCACCCTGAGACTACATAGTGAATTCCAGGTCAGCCTGGATCTGAGAGAGATCCTACCTGGAAAAACCAAAAAAAAAAAAAAAAAAAAAAAAAAGAAAGAAAGAAAGAAAGAAAACTTGTACTGTATTGGGTTATAGAGCCCCCCAACAGGCCAGAAGTTACTCACAGAGAGCAGAAATCAATCCCTGGCTGCCCTTGGGGAGACCAGAGACCAGAGATATCAGAGATATAAACTCCTGCTTACCCGCAAGCCTTCACAGGGGGAGACCAAAGAACAGAGAGATAAGTTTCTTGCCCACAAGAACAATTGGAGAATGAAGAGAAGTGCCCTGTGAGTTACTGGAACAGAAATTACAACAAATTTAAACGGTGTAGCTGCCCACTCACGCCACGTATTGTAAGAGGAAAGATATAACAAGCCCTTCTTGTCTAAGCTCAGGGCACAGAGATGTGGGTGTCAGTACGCGAGCGTGAATAAATCTTCCTTTCCTCTATCTGAACAGCTCTGAGTCTCATTCAGGAAATTCTTGCAACACAATTAAGCCAGAGACGGCTGAAGAGATGGCTTAGCGGGTAAGCGCTTGCCTGTGAAGCCTAAGGACCCCGGTTCAAGGCTCAATTCCCCAGTACCTACGTAAGCCAGATGCTCAGGTGGTGCATGCATCTGGAGTTTCTTTTGCAGTGGCTGGAAGCCCTGGGGCACCCATTTCTCTCCCTCTTTGCCTCTTTCCCTCTCTGTCACTCTCAAATAAATAAACAAAAATGAAGAAAAAAAAGAAAGGAAAATCTAAGCCAGAGAAACTAATGTAGAAATGATAGGGCCCTGAAGCCCCCGCCCAAGGCGGGCTATTCTGCAGTCTGTATTTCTTCAAGGTCATGTCCTGATGTACACTCTCTATTTTGTAACTCATCCTGTTTTTCACTGCTTTATCTCCACAGCACAGACAGCCTTCTTCTTCTGTAAACTGCTTATCGCTTAAGAATTTCCCACTTGTAGTCCCTAGTCACATAACCTAAAAGTTTAAGCCCACCAATAACGTAAAGGCCTCGGGATGATATCAAACTGCCTATATAAACTCTGAGCATTCAGAGCTTAGGGTCCAGAGCTTGGAATATCAACTTCTCTGGGTATGCCAATGTAATAAACCTGAAATCTCCAGCCCCTCTGAGTGATCTCACTGACTCCAACTCCAGTTTTCTGTAACAGGTGCAGCCCAGCATTCATCTCTCTGAGCTTCCTGTCTGTGGACACAATGTGACCAGCTCTCTCACACTTTCCTGCCATGATGGACTGTCCCCTCAAAATATGAGCCAAAACGAATCCTTCCTTACTTAATTGCCTTAATTGTATTCGTTTATTTGCAAGGAGAGAGAGAGTGTGTGTTTGTGTATGTGTGGATGGGTGCACAGGGTCTCTTGCCACTGCAAAAGCATCCCAGATGCATGCGCCACTTTGTGCATCTGGCTTTAACGTGGGTACTGGAGAGTCAAACCTGGCTGTCAGGCTTTGCAAGCAAGCACCTTTAACTGCTGAGCCATCTCTTTATCCCCTTAATTGCTTTTGTCAGGTATTTTGTCACAACAACAAGAAAAGCCTAAAACAGAATGTTGACACTGAGAAGTCTGACCATTCTTGTGATAAAGCTGTCCCTGTGCTGGTCCTTAGACTTTTGGAATTTGTTTGTGGGGAAAATGTGGGAGAGTTTAGAACTTTAGGCTAGATAAGCCCTAAAGTGCTATCAGCAGAGATCAACAGACCATTCTGGTGGAAGCCTGGAAGATTAGAATGCTGAAAGAAATGCAGATAATGAAAGCCTGTGACAGGGGAAATTTGTTCCTCCGGGAGACACAAACATCAGTCTATTCACTCCACCTAGGGCTCAGGATACAGACAAAAGTATGATTGCACCAAAACCTGATCTGATGAACCCATGAGTTTGTTGGGGTTCCTCGCAGAGCTGCGTGAGGAGTTGCTTACAGAAGCAATGGATGACTTAAAGGCAGTTGCATGCACCAAAATGCCCACAGCAGTACAGGTAATGACTCATGGAAGCTGCATCTCTGGAGCTCACTGCACAGGCAGCTGGTCTGGTCTGAGTCTCTCTCAAAACAATTGCTTATCCTTTATAAATGCTTAGGAAGGGGTCTTGCAACCTTTCCCCAGACTTGAACTTTTCAGGCCCTCCACTCTTCAGGAGGGAATGTTTCATCTCAGAGATAATTGCTATACAATGTTGGTTAGAGACTGCTCCCTCAACATTTTTTTACTATTCCTATAATCTTGGGGATTGGTCCTGTGACCTTTTAAGTTTCAGTTCTCCCAGACTTGCTGACCTCTTGACTCCCTCCTGCCTCCAGGGGAATTTGTTATTTGTTATCCAACAGTTTGGCTCATGAGGCTTCAAAGCAGAGCAAAGATTGAGAACTGGTCTAGAGACCATTTATGTTATATTTTGGCAAAGAATCTAGCTTCATTCTGCCATGGCTTTATAACTTGAATGGGTTGAATTTAAAAGTAATGGACTGGGCTGGGTAGATGGCTTAATGGTTAAAGGTGCTTGCTTACAAAGTCTGCTGGCCTGGATTCTGGATTGTGTTAGAACCAGAATGACTCCATCTTTGGACTTTGACTGCCTAGAGTGTCCTAACCACCTATTTCAATTATTACATTCCTGGAATGACCCAAGCCACCTCACAAAAAACCAAATAATTCATCATTTAGCCTTGTCAATCCTATTTTTTTTTTTTTTTGAGAAAGGGTCTCACTCTAGTGCAGGCTGACCTGGAATTCACTATATAGTCTCAGGGTGGCCTCGAACTCATGGTGATTCTTCTACCTCTGACTCCTGAGTGCTGGGATTAAAGGCGTGCACCACCATGCCCGGCTTCAAGCCTATTTTTTAATCAATTATTTGTTAAAAATAGGATAAGGACCCACAGTTGGGGTTTGTAAGTATGGGGGATCCCTTCTGAACCCTAAATTCCAGCATCACTCTGAATTTCCCATGTGAGCCATGGCATGTGCAAGACCATACATTCATGCATATATACACACAGATATGCATACATACACAAAAATATAATTTTTATTGACAACTTCCATAATTGTAAGCAATATTCCATGGTAATTCTTTCCCTACCCCCAATTTCCCCTTTGAAACTGCAGTCTCAAAAATCATATCCCCTCCCCCTCTCAATTAGTCTCTCTATTATTTTGATGTCATCATCTTTTCTTCCTATTATGATGGTCTTGTGTAGGTAGTGTCAGGCACTGTGAGGTCATGGATATCCAGGCCATTTTCTGTCTGGAGGAGCACGTTGTAAGGAGTCCTAACCTTCCTTTGGCTCTTACATTCTTTCCACCACCTCTTCCGCAACGGACCCTGAGCCATGGGAGGTGTGATAGAGATATTGCAGTGCTGAGCACTCCTCTGTCATTTCTTCTCAGCACCATGGTGCCTTCTGAGTTATTCCAAGGTCACTGCCATTTGAAAAGAGAATGTTCTCTAACCAAAAGTGAGAGTAGCATTAATATATGGGTATGAACATTAAGAGAAATGCTTACTGGGCAGTTTGGTGAGCATAGTATATACATTTAGCCAGACAGCAGCAGACATTACATCCCTAGGGCTTGTGACTACCCCTGTTGTAGGTTTTCAGTATCAGGGATGTATTCCTTCCCATGGAGCAGGCCTCCAGTCCAATTAGAGGGTGGTTGGTTTCCTCATAACAGATGGGCCACTATTGTACCTGTTGGCTCATTTGATCTAGCTGGCCAAATATAAGGCTTGCATTGTCCACTGTTGGGTATCTTCATTGGAGATTTCTAGAACTGCCTGCAGCATGGCTTTTTCCAGCTTTCTGTCAGCTGGTCTACATGGAGGAGGTTGAAGGTCAGCTCCTGCAGGGTTTCTCAGTGACCTTGCAGCCCAAGTATGTGGAGTCTTCAGCAATTGGGTCTTAACCATCTATGGTGGTTTGCTTCAGGTGTCCCCCATAAACTTAGGTGTTCTGAATGCTAGGTTCCCAGCTGATGGAGATTTAGGAATTAATGCGTCCTAGAGGCAGTGTATTGTTGGGGGCGGGCTTATGGGTGTTATAGCCAGTTTCCCCTTGCCAGTGTTTAGCACACACTCCTGTTGCTATGGTCCACCTTATGTTGGCCAGGGAGTGATGTCCACTCTCTGCTCATGCCATCATTTTCTGCCATCATTTTCCCTGCCATCATGGAGCTTCCCCTCAAGCCTGTAAGCTAAAATAAACCTTTCTCCCACAAGCTTAGTTGGGTGATTTCTACCAGCAATATGAACTTGACTGCAACCCCATTTATTCCTGGTTGGAATCCAAGAGCCTCGGTGATGACCAGTAATGTTTTGGAGGCATCAGGGACCTCCGTGGCCAACAACTCACTGGAAGGTATCCCATCCCTGGCACTGAAAATTTTATAGTAACAATCTATGGCTCCTGAGTGTTCCATTGTCCAAAAAAGTAGGTTTCCATATGACTTATTTATATCCTCTTAGATTTTGATTAGTCCTCCCTCCACCTTTCCTCTACTCAGTCTGACTTCACTTAGGCCTTTTCACCTCCATTAATCTTTTCTTCTACTTACATATATACAATGCCATCTTTTTATTTATTTGAGAGAGAGACGGGGAGAAAGAGAGAGAGAATGGGCATACCAGGGTCTTCATCTGCTGCAAACAAACTCCAGATGAATGCACCACCTTATGGATCTGGCTTACATGGGTCCTGGGGAATCGAACCTGGGTCCTTGGGCTTCACAGAAAGCACCATAACCACTGAGCAATCTTGCCATCCATTTTTTTTTTCTAGGTAGAGTTTCACTCTAGCTCAGTCTGACCTGGAACTCACTTTGTAGTTCCGGGCTGGCCTCGAATTTACAGAAATCCTCCTACCTCTGCCTGTTGAGTGCTGGGATTAAAAGCATGTGCCACCACACCTGGCTGAGACACAGTTTTTATTAAAGAAATGGACTAGTTAATTTGGTGGAAGACATTTCAAGACAGGATAGCATTCAAGCTACAGAATAACACAGTTCTCTGTTTTTGTTTTTCCTTGAGGTAGGATCTTGCTGTAGCCCAGGCTGACCTGGAATTCACTCTGTAGTCTCAGAGTGTAGTCTTGACCTGGCAGTCCTCCTACCTCTGCCTCCCAAGTACTGGGATTAAAGGCATGTGCCATCACACCTAGCCAAAAGCTCACAGTTTTGATCCAGCAACTGGCAAACTCTGCCCTTTGGTGAAGAAAGGAGCACAAGTGAATTTAAAGTTGTACTCAAGGCAGGCATAGACAAAACAGTTGTAAGGCTGGGTGTGGGGTCAACATGCCTTTAATCCCAGTACAGCACTGGGGAGGCAGAAGTGGGAGAATCTCTGTGAATTCAAGGCCAGACTTGGCTAGATAAGAGGGAGACCTTTCCTTGATCCCCTCCCACCCCCAAAAAAGTAGTTATAATGAGTCAGAAAGCCATGGCCAAACTGTAGTGCTCTGTCTAATAATAGGGCTGCTTTTATCCAGTTTGTTAAACCTTATCTCAAAATGCAGCTACTTAAAAACAAAACAAAACAAACAAACAAGTAAACAAACAAAAACCTTTGTCAAGCCAAGCATGGAGGCTGAAGTGGGAGGATTAACTGTGAGTTCAAGACCAACCTGGGACTACATAGTAATTCCAGGTCAGCCTGGGCTAGAGCAAGACCCTATCAGGGGGAAAAGCGAAACAAACAAACAACCTTTGTCTAACTGCCCTCTGCACCTGAAATCTGCATGTTTTATTTTTATTTATTTATTTATTTGAGAGAGAGAGAGAGAGAAAGAGAGAGAGAGGAAGAGAGAGAGAATGGGCATACTGGTTAAGGCTTTTGCCTGCAAAGCCAAAGGATCCCAGTTTAATTCCCCAGAACCCACATAAGCCAGATGCACAAATGGGTTCATGCATCTGGAGTTCATTTGCAGTGGCTGGAGGCCCTGGTATGCCCATGAAACCCTTGTTTCATGCCCTGAAATCAGCTTGTTACTAACAGTTCCTACCTGTGGCCTCAAATTGACAGAAAACTAAACCCACCAATAATAGAAAAGGTCAGAATTGGGCTGGAGAGATGGCTTGGCAGTTAAGCGCTTGCCTGTGAAGCCTAAGGACCCCGGTTCGAGGCTCGATTCCCCAGGACACACGTTAGCCAGATGCACAAGGGGGCGCACATGTCTGGAGTTCATTTGCAGTGGTTGGAGGCCCTGGTGCGCCCATTCTCTCTCTCTCTCTCTCTCTCTCTCTCTATCTATCTGCCTCTTTCTTTGTTGCTCAAATAAATAAATTAAAAAAAACTCAGAATTGATGTTGAACTGTTATAAATGCCTGGAGAGTCAGTGAGTATGTGCTCAAGCTTTGGAAGTTACTCCCTGGAGTCCATGAATAAATCTCTGATTCTTTACTCTGCCTCGGGTGCCTATTTTATGAGCAGCATTTTTCTGTAACAGTAGTTGTTAAATACAAGTGCATTTGAAAGGAGATAATTTGAACTTAGAATGCCATGGAAGGGTTTCCTTAATTGAATGCCATTTCCTAGGGAAGTGTTCTCTCAAGTTCAGCTGCCAAGGTGAACACAGGCCACAGATGTGGTAAGAAGGGGGCGAGACTACATGGTGCACTTACAGCAGAACTTGACAGCATTGCTCCCACAGTATTTTTTATTTCTATGTATTTATGTATTTATTTGAGAGAAAGAGAGAGACTGGAGACAAGAGAGATTGAGAGAGTATGGGTATAACAAGGCTTCTTGCTGTTACAGACTAACTCCAGACATATATGCAACTGTGGTGGTTTGATTCAGGCGACCCCCATAAACTTAGGTGTTCTGAACGCTAGGTTCCCAGCTGATGGAGATTTGGGAATTAATGCCTCCTGGAGGGAGTGTATTGTTGGGGGCGGGCTTATGGGTGTTATAGCCAGTTTCCCCATGCCAGTGTTTGGCACACTCTCCTGTTGCTATTGTCCACTTTATGTTGGCCAGGGGGTGGTGTCCACCTCTGCTCATGCCATCATTTTCCCTGCCACCATGGAGCTTCCCCTTGAGCCTGTAAACCAAAATAAATTTCTTTTTTCCACAAGCTGCTCTTGCTTGGGTGATTTGTACCAGCAATGCGAACCAGACTGCAACAGCAACAGCAACATGATGCATCTGCCCAGTGTGGCAATGCACACCTTTAATTCCAGTACTCAGGAGGCAGAGGCAGGAGGATCCTTGTGAGTTCAAGGACAGCCTGAGATTACATAGTGAATTCCAGGCAAGTCTAGGCTAGAGTGAGACACTACTTTGAAAAACCAAAAAACATATATATATTGTGGAAGACTCCACATACTTGGGCTGCAAGGCCACTGAGGAATCCTGCTGGAACAGAGCTGAGAACCTCCTCCATGTAGACCAGATGACAGAAAGCTGGAAAGAGCCATTCTGCATGCAGTTCAATGGGAGAGAGAAATCGCCAGTGAAGATACTCAACAGTGGACACTGCAAGCCTTATATTTGGCCAGCTAGACCAAATGAGCCAACAGGTACAATAGTGGCCCGTCTGTTATGAGGAAACCAACCACCCTCTAATTGGACTGGAGGCCTGCTCCATGGGAAGGAATACATCCCTGATACTGAAAACCTACAACAGGGGTAGTCACAAGCCCTAGGGGTGTAATGTCTGCTGCTGTCTGGCTAAATGTATATATTATGCTCACCAAACTGCCCAGTAAGCATTTCTCTTAATGTTCATACCCTTATGTTAATGCTACTCTCACTTTTGGTAAAGAATCTTCTCTTTTCAGATGGCAGTGACCTTGGGACAACTCAGAAGGTATCACGGTGCTGGAAAGAAGTGACCGCAGTGCTCAGTACTGTAATATCTCTATCACACCTTCCAAGGCTCAGGGTCTAATGCGGAAGAGGTGGTGGAAAGAATGTAAGAGCCAAAGGAAGGGTAGGATTCCTTACAATGTGCTCACTCCAGACACAAAATGGCCTGGATATCCATGACCTCACAGTGCCTGACACTACCTACACAAGACCATTGTAATAAAAAGAAAAGATCATGACATCAAAATAAAAAATAGACTGAGATGGGGAGGGGATATGATAGAGAATGGAATTTCAGAGGGGAAGTGGGGGGGAGGGATGGTATTACCATGGGATTTTTTTTTTATAATCATGGAAGATGTTAATAAAAATTTTTAAAAAGCTGGGCATGGTGGTGCACTCCTTTAATCCCAGCACTCGGGTGGCAGAGGTAGGAGGATCGCCGTGAGTTCAAGGCCACCCTGAGACTCCATAGCAACTTCCAGGTCAGCCTGGGCTAGAGTAAGACCCTACCTCAAAAAACCAAAAAAAAATTTTTTTTAAATTATGCATCTGCCTTTATAGGTGGGTACTGGGGAATTGGGAATTGAACCTGGACCAGCAGGCTTTGCAAGCTAGTGCCTTTAACCAGTGATCCATCTCTCTGTCCTAAGTATTGATTTTTTTGTTATAGACATGCAAAGTGCAAGAATGAAGGGGCCATGGGGCCTTGTAAGAAGGTCCCAAGAAACCACTCGTGTCCCTGAGAGCTTGCTGCAAGAAAATGTGAAAGTGAAGCCTAAGTTGCAATGAAGGCTCCACAGTGTTGGAGATGTTGGCATGTACCATGTTGTAGTTACCTTCTTATTGCTAGGTCAAATCACCTGACCAGTAGCAGCTTATGGCAGGAAAGAGTTTATAGATTCCCAGGGTAGTTTTGTCATGGTGGATGAAGCCGGCTCACTTCATCATACATCCATAGCAGAGAGAGGAACTAGCAGCCGGAGCTCAAACTGGTTCCAAAGACACCCCAGTCACACACCTCCTCCAGCAGTATATGTTTGGGGGAGGATCTGAAGTCCAGTCTTGAGGTGTATGGAGAGAAGTTTGAGCTCTGGTTGGTTGTGCTTGATGGTGTTGGTGTTTGCTGGCTGTTTGGTGATGGCTCTCTGCTTGAATCTATGGCAGTGAGGCAGCTTCTTCTGCCACTGGTGATGTTTCCCCTGGAATTGATAAACCTGAAATAAACCCCTTCCTTCCATAAGCCATGTCTGGTTGGATGTTTGTCCCAGCAATGCAAAGTTGACTGCAACACCAACATATACATATGCATCCACACACATATGAACACGTATGTACACACTCATGAACACCACACGCACAAAAGAAATACAAATAATTTGTCTGGAATCTCAGAAGAAACTTTGGATTTTTGAATAGTGTTGAGATTGTTTATGAAGACTTTTAGAGATAGAATAAATGAATTTTTCATTATGAGGAAAAAAAAGGGAATATAGGAAACAAAGGTAGAATGTTCCGATTTAAAAAGGATGTGGCCGGGTGTGGTGGCGCACGCCTTTAATCCAAGCACTTGGGAGGCAGTGAATTCCAGGTCAGCCTGGGCTAGAGCAAGAACCTACCTCGAAAAACCAAAAACAAACAAAAAAAAGTGATATGTTTACAAGGTGGCACATGTGTGTGGAGTTTGTTTGCAGCGGCTGGAGGCCCTGTGTGGTGGTTTGATACAGGTGTCCCCATAAACTTAGGTGTTCTGGATACTAGGTTCCCAGCTGATGGAGATTTGGGAATTAACACCTCCTGGAGGCAGAGTATTGTTGGGGGCAGGCTTATGGGAATTGTAGACAGTGTCCCCTTGCCAGTGTTGGGCACACTCTCCTGTTGCTATTGTCCACTTGATGTTGGCCAGGGAGTGATGTCCACCCTCTGCTCATGTCATTTTCCCTGCCATCATGGAGCTTTCCCCTCTAGCCTGTAAGCCAAAATAAACCTCTTTTTTTTTTTTTCCCCACAAGCTGCTCTTGGTTGGATGATTTCTACCAGCAATGTGAACCGGACTGCAACAGTAAAGTGGTACCGAGGAGTGGGATTGCTGCTGGACACCTGACTGTGTGGCTTTGCCTTTTCAAGCTGATTTTCAAGAGGAATGTGGGAGGATTTGAAACCTTGGCCTAGATATGCCTTGCAGTGCTGTAAGTACAGCTTGATGGACTATTCTGGTCAGAGTTGAAAGGCCTGAATGCAGTAAGAACTATGGACTGTGAGGTTTGGCTTATGAGGGTGAGAAAGAGCTTTGCTTGGACTGGGCTAGCAGTTTGTGAGAGAAGCTTGCTCTTATACCCATGTCCTGAGAAGTTGTGCAGGGTTGCTTTGCGTAGAAATGAACTGGTGTGAGCAGAGGGATATGGCACAGAAAGAAAAATCTTTGGGTGAACTGCTGCCCATTCAGCTGCAATTGAGAGATTAAAATCTTTGAGATTGTGTCATCTGACCTGCACTGGGACAACAGAAAGAATATAGACTCTTTGGAAGGGGTCCGAGTGCTCAAGGAGTGTCCTGTTCTTCAAAACCTGCTTTATCTCCCCTCCCAGATTAACCAATTGGCACCCTACCTTGTATTATGGAGTATAAGAAATGCAGGAAAGAGAAGGTTGTTGAGTTTGTAACACAGTCATGTGTTTAGGAAATGGCCATGGGCAGTGTGAAGCAGGTTTGCTGGATGCCTGCATGGAGACCCCATGGGGCCATGGATTGCAGTGGAGACCCAGTGGAGATGCCGGGACCACGAGATGGCTGCTAAGGAAACCTGCCGGCCCCGATGAAGTTTTCCAGGACTGTGAGTAGCCTAGCTGGAGGGGTGGAATTGGAACTCCAGAGACTTGTTGCTGGCTAGAATTATTGGACTTGGAGATTTGTCACTGGCTGGAGTTGTTGGACTTGGAGCTGCAGAGTTTGATGTTTGCCCAGGTTGTTTTAAATCTTGTATTGGTTGAATATTTCTTTGCTATGCCCAATGCCATCTTTTGCAGTGTGAATGTTTATTCTGTGCCATTATGGGATTTTTGGGTATAATGGCTCTGTTAAAAGATCTTGGAGGGCTGGAGAGATGGCTTAGCGGTTAAGTGCTTGCCTGTGAAGCCTAAGGACCCCGGTTCGAGGCTCGGTTCCCCAGGTCCCACGTTAGCCAGATGCACAAGGGGGCGCACGCGTCTGGAGTTCGTTTGCAGAGGCTGGAAGCCCTGGCGCGCCCATTCTCTCTCTCTCCCTCTATCTTTCTCTCTGTGTCTGTCGCTCTCAAATAAATAAATTTAAAAAAAAAAGATCTTGGAGTATGGGGATGTTTGAACATCATTGGGATTGATAAAAACTATAGAGACTTTTAAAGTTGGACTGAATGCATTGTATTTTACATCATGTGTGGATATGAGTTTATGGGGGCGAGGGGAGGAATGTGGTGGTTTGATTCAGGTGTCCCCCATAAACATAGGTGTTCTGAATGCTAGGTTCTCAGCTGATGGAGATTTGGGAATTAACACCTTCTGGGGGGAGTGTATTCTTGGGGGCGGGCTTATGGGTGTTATAGCCAGTGACCCTTGCCAGTGTGTGGCACACTCGCCTGTTGCTATGGTCCAACTAATGTTGGACGGGGGGCAGGGGGCGATGTCCACCCTCTGCTCATGTCATCATTTACCCTGCTATCATGGAGCTTCCCCTCAAGCCTGTAAGCCAAAATAAACCTCTTTTTTTCCCCCAGAAACTGCTCTTGGTTGGGTGATTTCTACCGGCAATGAGAACCTGACTGCATACCCTAGCATGCCCATTCTCTCCCTCTCTCCCGCCCTCTCTTCTCTCTAATAAATAAAATATAAAAGTGATGTGTTTGGATGTCAAGTTGACAAGGGGTGGACATGTAGTGATTAATCTTAATTGTTAACTTGATGGGACTTATAATCACTTAGAAGAGAAACCTTTGGTGAGTTTATGAGTTTATTATGAGGATATTCCACAGAGGCTTAACTAAAATGAAAAGACCCGCTCTGAATGTGTGTGTCATCATTCCATGGACTGGAGTCCTACACTGAATTAAAAAAAAAGAAAAAAAGAAAGAAAAACTGCCGGGCATGGTGGCACATGCCTTTAATCCCAGCACTTGGGAGGCAGAAGTAGAAGGATCACTGTGAGTTTGCAGCCAGCCTGAGACTACATAGTGAATTCCAGGTCAGCCTGGGCTACAGGGAGACCCTGCCATACAATAAATAAATAAATTTAAAAGCTGTGTGTGGTAGCAAACAGCTTTAATCCCAGAACTCGGGTGGCAGAGCAGGAGGATTGATGTGAGTTTGATGCCAGCCTGAGACTACATAGTGTATTCCAGGTCAGCCTGGACTACAGTGAGACCCTACCTCAATCTCCCATCCCCCAAAAGGTTAGCTGGGCATGGTAATCCCAGCACTTGCTGTGAGTTCAAGACCAACCCGAGACTACATAGGGAATTGCAGGTCAGCCTGGACTAAAGTGAAAAACTATGGGCTATGTTGTAAAACAAAACAAAACAAAACAAAACAAACAAACAAAAAGGTGAAGTACCAGAATTCTTCATCTCTCTTTGCTTCCTGATTGTGGGCACAACGTGATTGGCTACCTTACATTCCTGTTTCCATAGACAAGAGCTGTTCCCTCCACCATGCCTTTTTTTTTTTTTTGAGGTAGGGTCTCATTCTAGCCCAGGCTGACCTGGAATTCACTATGTGGTCTCAGGGTGGCCTCGAACACACGGTGATCCTACCTCCATCTCCTGAGTGCTGGGATTAAAGGTATGGACCACCATGCCTGATTTAAATTGCTCTTTTTTTTTTTTTTTTGGTTTTTCAAGGTAGGGTCTCACTCTAGTCCAGTCTGACCTGGAATTCACTATGTAGTCTCAGGGTGGCCTTGAACTCATGGCGATCCTCCTACCTCTGCCTCCCAAGTGCTGGGATTAAAGGCATGCACCACCATGCCCAACTGTGACTTAAATTGCTTTTTGTCAGGTATTTCCCACAGTTATGAAAAAAGTAAGGAATACAGGTGCCAGTATTCTCAAGTTATTTCACAAATTTGAGTGGAATTCCAGTTAAGAATGTAGCAGGTATTTTTTCCTGCATTTTAAGAAAAAAAATATATATAATTTTTTATTTTTTCTGAGGCAGGGTCTCGCTGTAGCTCAGGCTGACCTGGAAATCATTATGTAGTCTCAGGGTGGTCTCGAACTAAGGGCAATCCTCCTACCTCTGCTTCTCAAGTGCTGGGATTAAAGGCATGTGCCACCACACCTGGCTATTTTTAAATTAAATTAAATTTATTTATTTGAGAGAGAGAGGAGAGAAATAGGCAGGTAGAGAGAGAGAGAATGGGTGCACCAGGGCCTTCAGCCACTGTAAATGAACTCCAGATGCATGTGCCCCCTTGTGCATCTGGCTTATGTGGGTCCTGGGGATTGATATTGGGTCCTTGGACTTTGCAGGCAAGTGCCTTAACCTCTAAGCCATCTCTCCAGCCAGATTTAAGAGTTTATAACAGAGCCAGGCGTGGTGGCGCATGCCTTTAATCCCAGTACTCAGGAGGCAGAGGTAGGGTTTCTGGGAGTTCGAGGCCACCCCAAGACTACATACATAGTGAATTCTAGGTCAATCTGGGACAGCACAAGCCCCTCTCTCAGAAAACCAGGAAAAAGAAAAATTATTTATAATGGTAATGCTGGTTCAGTGGTAGAGTATATGTTTACCATGTGCCAAAATCCAATTTCCAGCCTCAAAAGTTTAATTGATAAATTTATTGAAGGTAGCCAGGCATGGTGATGCGCAATTTTAATCCCAGCACTTGGGAGGCAGAGGTAGGAGGATCACCGTGAGTTCAAGGCCACCCTGAGACTACAGAGTGAATTCCAGGTCAGTGTTGACTAGAGCAAGATTCTTGTTATTGAAGGCAAAACTAACTAAAACAGTTAAACTCTTAAAAATTTTTTATTTATTTATTTATTTTTGCAAGCAGATAGTGGGAGAAAGAGAAGAGAGACAGACAAAGAGAATGGGCGCACCAGGGCCTGTAGCCACTGCAAACGAACTCCAGACACATGTGCCCTTTGTGCATCTGGCTTACGTGGGTTCTGGGGAAATCAAACCTGGGTCCTTTGGCCTTACAGACAAGAGTCCTAGCCACTAAGCAATCTCTAGTCCTAAACTGCTTTGAAAAAGAACAAAGCTGGAAGCTGGGAATAGTGACTCATAACTGGAATCCCAGCAGTCAGGTGGCCGAGGAAAAAGATCCTTATGAGATCAAGGCTGGTCTGGACTACAAAGTGATAATCTGTCTCAAAACACAAACAAACAAACAACAAAACAAAACAAATAACACAGTAGAAGAAACTACCCAATTTGTGTGAGTGTGTGTTGTATGGCTAGGGATCAAACCCAGGGCCTTATGCAGGCTACCCATACCTTCTACTACTAATCTACAGTTTCACACTTCCCAATTTTTTTTTAAATGATTTACTTATTTATTTGAGAGCGACAGACACAGACAGAAAGACAGAGGGAGAGAGAGAGAGAATGGGCGCGCCAGGGCTTCCAGCCTCTGCAAACGAACTCCAGACGCGTGCGCCCCCTTGTGCATCTGGCTAACGTGGGACCTGGGGAACTGAGCCTCGAACCTGGGTCCTTAGGCTTCACAGGCAAGTGCTTAACCGCTAAGCCATCTCTCCAGCCCACACTTCCCAATTTTAAAGCTAATGTAGGACAGAAAACAGATCAGTGATTTCCTGGGGATGGAGCAGAGGCATGCTGAGGGGCCAAAAGAAAGGACTGGACAGGTTCATTCTTTTGTTTGTGGTATTGGTATCAAGACTATGTACGTATGTATGCATGCATGCATATTTGTATATTTAAATATGTTCAAGCTAATTATAACTCAATAATGCTACTTAAAAATATTCTTAGTCCCTGGCCTGGTGTTGATCATGCTGCCACTGGTGGCCCGGCCGGCCCTCCTGCTGGGAAGTGAATTTAGATCCACCTGAGAGGGGGAGCAGACCATTCCTGCCCCGGGCGGGATCCTAGCAAGGCGCTCTTTTTACAGTTGCCATTGCCCCAAATGGAGCCTTACAGTTGGGCCGTCCAGGCACAGATGGAGTACAGGGACTACAGACATTCACCATGACAAATTCAGGCAATCCTCAGCAAGGCACATCTCTCCAGTGTGCACAGAGCTCTGATGGACAGCAAATTCTTGTGCCCAGCAACCAGGTGGTTGTGCAAACTGCATCAGGAGATGTGCAGACATACCAGCTCTGCACCAAACCATCGGCAATCTCGCTGCCACAAACTGTGGTGATGACGTCTCCCATGACTCCTACATCCCAGGCATGTAGGACAGATGACTCCCAATTGAAAAGAGAAATAAGATTGATGAAAAACAGAGAAGCTGGGGCTGGAGAGATGGCTTAGTGGTTTAGGCGCATGCCTGCCAAGCCTAAGGACCCAGGTTCAATTCTCCAGGTCCCATGTAAGCCAGATGCACATGGTGGCACATACATCTGGAGTTCATTTGCAGTGGCTAGAGGCCCTGGTGTGCCTATTCTCCCTCTCCCTCTCTCTCTCCCTCCCTCACTCTGTCTCTAATAAATAAATAAGTAAAAATAAATCTTGGGCTGGAGAGATGGCTTAGTGGTTAAGTGCTTGTCTGTGAAGCCTAAGGACCCCGGTTCGAGGCTCAAATTCCCCAGTACCATGTAAGCCACATGCACAAGGGGGTGTGTGCATCTGGAGTTCGTTTGCAGTGGCTGGAGACCCTGGTGTGCGCATTCTCTCTCTCTCTGCCTTTTTCTCTCTCTATTGATCTCAAATAAATAAATAAATAAAAATAAACAAAAAATTTTAAAAAATATTTTAAAAAAGAGAGAGAAAGAAGCCACTTGAGAATGTCAAACAAAACAGAAAGAGTATGTTAAATGCCTGGAAAAACGAGTTGCAGTCCTGGAAAATCAAAATAAAACTTTTATAAAAGAGTTAAAAACTTTGAAGGATCCTTATTCTTATAAAAGTGTTTGATTTTTTTTTTTTAAAAAAAGTATTTTGTGGACTGGCTCAAAAATTAGATGGATTACAAAGCAGTGGATTTTATAACTTTATGTGACCTGACGTCATTGTGCCACAAATTTCCATTAAGTAAAAAGCTAACATTAGTAAGAATACTACAGTTTGCATCTTTAAGAAACAGTTGTCTATAGGGTCTTTTACAGACTGTAAACCCTAAGTCAGGCTATCAGAAAAATGACCATCTGCTTTTATATTTTTGTTTTCTACTTTTAAAGCTTAATGCTACCAAAAAAAATCACTTGTCAAAATTTGAAGTTTATGTTTTTCTCGGTTGGGCTGTGTTTAAGCAGCCCCCATAACACCCGACACAGGCTGCAGCTGGTAAAGCACATGAGGCCACAGCTCATTGGGTTTGGTTTTCACTTCCTCAGGGAAGAATCACAGGCGACCATGTTTAAATGAAGATGGTAGGACACTGAAGAAGCTAAGAAAATAATTGAATTTTATAGCACTATTTTCAGAGTAAAAAATAATCATTCTAGTTTTTCAGAATTCCATGTGATTTGAACTGTTCAGTATTGTCTGAATATTAATTAGTACTACCAACAACCATGGTAGAACAGCTGCTAGTCTAGTAAGGAGACTGATGTTGCACTAGAAAGATTATTCACATTTGAGTTCATTACTGACTTCATAGTCTGTTCCTATAGAAGTATTTTTCCAGGCTTGCAACTATTCCCACATACGAGTTTCCCCTTCTGTTAGGGGAAGCTAATGTTAATGTTCCTTTACTGATTATGAAACTTGTCCCCTGAAACTGGTTAAATTTGTTTAATAGTTAAGTGATTATAATTGCTTGCTCAAACAAAAATTTGTGAGACCACAATGGGTATATGATAACAAGAGAATGTCTAAAAGGCATGTGCTGCTTTGGAGGCAGAGAGAACATGTGTATAGAAGCTTTCAGTCTTTATTATATAGTGTTTAGTGTGATGCTATTCTTGGAAAAATAGCAGCCCTTTTGATAAGTTGTATGCATAATCATATAATATGTAATGTTTCATTTATAAGCTGCCTTCAACACATGCTTACCATTAGTGTTTTCTCAAAGTATAGTAGTATGTTTTCCAGAATTTCACTATATGCTTACAGTAAATAGTTCTAGCTTGTTGAAATGTTGAATTTCTTGTTGGTTTCTTTTTAATTATATGGCACATATAGCAAGCCTGAAAGACATTATAATCATTTTTTTACAGGGTGAAAATTTAGAAAGATTGTGTATGAGAGCCTATATATTTTATCATTATCATCTTTGATTAGGGCTTTTTTATTACTATTTAACAAATGCTACTTCCAGTTAATGCCTGTGGCCCTACTAAATTTTAAGGGACCAGAAAACTTTTAAAAAGTTTTACATCTTACTGTTGTAACCAGTTAAGTATCATCTTTGGGTTGTCCTGAAGTATTAATTGCATAGAAACTTTAGCAAGCATAGTTGGCAGGATTATTAAGCTGAAACTTGCCTAAATTTGTATTTGAATGTTAATAGAAATGCATAAGCAAGATAAAATTTAAGGTGGCCTAAAAGAAAAGGATGCTTAGCCTTTGTAAGGACTCTCCTTGTTTGACTTACCCCATTTTGCCATTAAATGAGGACAGATTACCTTAAAGCATGTTAAATTGGTCTATATTACATGGAGGATTAGTTGTATAATTTCACTGAAAATCTTAGCCTAAAAGGAATTGCATTAACTTGTGGTCAGCACTGATTGAAATGTGACTAGTGAAGAGGCGATCCTAAAGCCTGATTCATCTCTACCCATGCTATCATAGGTTTCTGAGGTAAAAGCAGTCCTCATCTAGTGGTATTATACTTGTATCCAGAATACTGTGTTAATTAAAAAATTGCTATGTTAAAAAAAATCAGATGGATTTCTTTTTAGTGGAGTTTTATAAAGTTTTTTTTTTAAGTGAAGCTAATTTTTTTTAAAGATTTTTATTGATTTATTTGAGAGTGGCAGAGAGAGAAAGAGGCAGATAGAGGGAGAGAGAGAGAATGGGCGCACCAGGGCTTCCAGCCTCTGCAAACGAACTCCAGACGCGTGCGCCCCCTTGTGCATCTGGCTAACGTGGGACCTGGGGAACCGAGCCTCGAACCGGGGTCCTTAGGCTTCACAGGCAAGCGCTTAACCGCTAAGCCATCTCTCCAGCCCTAGTGAAGCTAATTTTTAAATATACATATATTTTTTAATTTTTTATTTATTTATTTTGAGAGCGACAGACACAGAGAGAAAGACAGATAGAGGGAGAGAGAGAATGGGCGCGCCAGGGCTTCCAGCCTCTGCAAACGAACTCCAGACGCGTGCGCCCCCTTGTGCATCTGGCTAACGTGGGACCTGGGGAACTGAGCCTCGAACCGGGGTCCTTAGGCTTCACAGGCAAGCGCTTAACCACTGCGCCATCTCTCCAGCCCTAGTGAAGCTAATTTTTATTTAGGCTTTTGCAATGCAAAGGTAAGTAACTGTCTTTTTTCAAAAGACCTGGTCACAGGACAAAGTGGCAGATGGCCTTAAGAAGCTACTGGCACAACTGGGGGCTTTGAAAACAAGAAACATCCTCAAGAAGTAAGAAGTGAACTTCAGCAATTCAACTTTTCTAAATTAATCTAAAAATGGTATAGAAGATGCAATTTAGTAAATTGAATTTTAAAATCAATTTATCCTATAAGTTTGCATTTCTTACTTTTAGGGGGGATTGGCCTTTTTCAGTTGTATATGGTTGTATGGGTTTTTTTTTTTTTTTTTGGTTTTTCGAGGTAGGGTCTCACTGGAATTCATAATGTAGTCTCAGTTGGCCTTGAACTCATGGCGATTCTACCTCTGTCTTCCGAGTGTTGGGATTAAAGGCATGTGCCACCCCACCCAGCTGCATATTTTATTTCTACCAATAAATTCTAAATTACAAATGTAAAACAAAACTTGTTACATTACTAAATATATAAATTATGTGGTCTGATTGTGTATACCTGTTGTACTGTGAAGTCTTTTAGATGAGTTTTTAAAATCAAGTGTTTTGAGCTTGAGAGGATTTTTAAGAATGGGTTAACTGTTTCTGAGGTCTTTTCCTAAAAGGCTTGCAAGGTACATGAATGGAGTGGGATAATATTGTAACATTTTTTTTATCAGTAAAATGGAAAGCCACTGTAAACAAACTCCAGATGTGTGCACCGCCTTGTGCATCTGGCTAACGTGGGTCCTGGGAAATCGAGCCTTGAACCAGTGTCCTTAGGCTTCACAAGCAAGCACTTAACCGCTAAGCCATCTCTCCAGCCCCTGAATTGTTTTTTTTTTTTGATTCTACATGCTATATGACGTTGAATACCCATTACTTTTGTGCTTTAATAGAATGAAGGGAGCCGGGCGTGGTGATGCATGCCTTTAATCCCAGCACTCAGGAGGCAGAGGTAGGAGGATCATCGTGAGTTTGAGGCCTCCCTGAGACTACATAGTGAATTCCAGGTCATCCTGGACCAGAGTGAGACCCTACCTTGAAAAACAAAAAACAAAAGCAAAAACAAACAACAAAAAAATAGAATGAAGTATTTTCAAAAGCTCTGAAAATATTTTTTAAAACCTTCTGAAAATGCATACCAAAGCTTTCCAAGAGAATTTTACAACCAACTTCATGTAAGGGCTATCAGGTTCTGAGATAGAACAGTTAGATGAGGGAGTTTTACATTAGAGACTTTTGGAATGTAGTGAATGGTAGCTTTATAAGAGGGACTTGACAATATATTTTTATAGCTAATCTTTATAAATTTTAATGTTGAATTTTAATGATTATTTTAAATATTTTATGTAGTTTGTTTAATGAAAATCTGTATCACTTCTTTTTTATATTATGAGAAAGTTGTCAGATTGGCTAAAATTTGAAATTATAAGTTTTATGTGGAGATTATCTAAAGTTCAAAATGTCAGTTTCACAAGTGTTAAACTCTGTATTCTAACTTGTATACACCTTGAAACTGTACTGCAAAACTGTTGAGCTTGATTCATATTGTTGTCTGTGAGATTAAAGAATATTTGAGGGCTGGAGAGATGGCTTAGCATTTAAGCACTTGCCTGTGAAGCCTAAGGACCCCTGTTTGGGGCTCCATTCCCCAGGACCCACATTAGTCAGATGCACAAGGGGGTGCAAGTATCTGGAGTTCGTATACAGTGGCTAGAGGCCCTGGTGCACCCATTCTCTCTCTATCTGCCTCTTTCTCTGTCACTCTCAACTAAATAAATTAATAAAAATGAACAAAAATGTCCAGAATTTAAAAAAGAGAATATTTGATAAAACTGTTTTTTGAATGCAAAATATAATGCTTGACATCTTTCCATTATACTAACTGCAGTGAAAAGAGAAATTCTTAGCTGGGTGTGGTGGTGCACACCTTTAATCCCAGCACTCAGGAGTCGGGGGTAGGAGGATCACTATGAGTTCAGTCCAGCCTGAGATTATATAGTGAAATCCAGATTAGCCTGGGCTACAGCATGGCCCTGCCTTGAAAAAACAAACAAACAAAAAAGATAACTATATTCTTTTCAAATCAGGTATAGAAGTAGCACACATTTGTAATCCTAGCACTTGGATAGATGGATGCAGGAAGATCAGGAGTTCAAGGCCAGTTTCAGCTACATTGTGAGTCTAAAACCAGCCTGGGTTACATAGGATCTCAGATTAAAAAAAAAAAAAAGGAAACCAAAAAAATGTTTCCAATGTGATACATACCTTTCATAACTAGTAGGTGGCAGGTACAACCATGGACTTTTTCTACAGCATATTATATCTTCAGTCAGTATTTTAGTTTGCAAAATAATGTATAGGAAGAGTACTAAGAAGTAAATAAAGATCACTAACAAGGTAGATTAGTGTCATCGTATGCTTTATAAGATTATGATAAAACAAAAGAAACATAATTATAATAAATTATTACTAAATCTCTACACATTCATTTTTTCACGGTTTACAGAATAAAGAGCTAGTGTGGTCCCATTTCAACCCTCTTAAGCAATTTGCAATAAATCAGCAGGTTGATTGACAGTTGAACAATTTCTACAGGCTCTTTATAGAAGGCCTTATAGTGTGTTATTAAAACTAATTTGTATCCAATATTTTGTTTTCTTTTTTGAGGTAGGGTCTCACTCTAGCTCAGGCTGACCTGGAACTCACTATGTAGTCTCAGGGTGGCCTCGAACTCACAGTGATCGTCCTACCTCTGCCTCCCACCAAGTGCTGGGATTAAAGGTGTGTGCCACCACACTCGGCTTTATCCACTATGAAAAATGCTCTAAGTTTTAAAAGAATTTTAAACTAATGGTGCTAATCATATACCACGCCCTGTGTTCAATCTCCAGCACCTCTTCCAAATTGTCCATTAAAACAACCCTAGCCGGGTGTGGTGGCACACGTCTTTAATCCCAGCACTCAGGAGGCAAAGGTAGGAGGATCGCCCTCAGTTCGAGGCCATCCTGAGACTACATAGTGAGTTCCAGGTCAGCCTGAGCCAGAGTGAGACTCTACCTTGAAAAACAAAAAAACAAACAAACAAACAAAAACTTAACCCTGTTATAATATCATTGCCTCATTTTAAAAACTAGATTGAAATTTTATTGACTTCAGCCCCAGAATTCTCTAGTAGTTTTCAAATCCTCCTGTGATAGGATGGAAGATCTGTGGCTCACCCTGCATAGGGATAGGAAGCAATTCCTTTGACTCCAAGACCAGTTATCTGTTGAAAAAAAATAGAGAGAATTTCTGATAAGAATTAGTTTAGGGCTGGAGAGATGGCTTAGCGGTTAAGCGCTTGCCGGTGAAGCCTAAGGACCCCGGTTCGAGGCTCGGTTCCCCAGGTCCCACGTTAGCCAGATGCACAAGGGGGCACACGCGTCTGGAGTTCGTTTGCAGAGGCTGGAAGCCCTGGCGCGCCCATTCTCTCTCTCTCCCTCTATCTGTCTTTCTCTCTATGTCTGTCGCTCTCAAATAAATAAATAAAAAATGAACAAAAAAAATTAAAAAAAAAAAGAATTAGTTTATATGTATTCATCAAAGTCATTGTGATGAAGCCAGGCATGGTGGTGCATGCCAGTAATCCCAGCACTCAAGAGGATCACTGTGAGTTCAACAGACAGACTACATAGTAAGACTTTTTCTCAAAAAACTAAATAGGGGCTGGGAGAGATGGCTTAGTGGTTAAGATATTTGCCTGTGAAGACTAAGGACCCAGGTTCAATTCCCCACTACCCATGTAAGCCAGATGCACAAGTTGGTGCATGAACCTGGAGTTCATTTGCAGTGGCTAGAGGCCCTGGCATGCCCATTCTGTCTCTATCTGCCTCTTTCTCTCAAATAAATTATATATATATATATATATACACATACACACATATAGTGGCTAGAGAGATGGCTCAGCAGTTAAAGCACTTGCCTACAAAGCCAAAGACTTGGGTTTGATTCCTCAGTACCCATGTAGAGACAGATGCCCAAGGTGGCGGGTGGTGCATGAGTCTAAAATTTGTTTGCAGTGGCTAGAGGCCCTGGTGCACTCATTTTTTTTCTCTCTCTCAAGTAAATAAATTTTTTTTAAAAATATTTATTTATTTATTCATTGGGGCAGCAGAGATAGAGAAAGGGCATGACAGGGCCTCTAGCCACTGTAGACAAACTCCAGATGCATGTGCCAATTTGTGCATCTGGCTTACATGGGTCCTGGGGACTTAAACCTGGGTCTGTTGGCTTTGCAGGCAAGTGTGTTAACTACTAAACCATCTCTCTATCCCTTAAATATTTTTAATTTTTTTTGTTTATTTATTTAATTTATTTATTTGAGAGCAACAGAGCGAGAAAGAGGCAGAGAGAGAGACACAGCGAGAATGGGCGCGCCAGGGCCTCCAGCCACTGCAAACGAACTCCAGATGCGTGCGCCCCCTTGTGCATCTGGCTAACGTGGGTCCTGGGAAATCGAGCCTTGAACCGGGGTCCTTATGCTTCACAGGCAAGCGCTTAACCGCTAAGCCATCTCCTCCAGCCCCCTAAAATATTTTTAAAGGCCTCATATAAACCTTGTATAACAAAACAAATGAAAACAAAACTGAAGAAATCCAAGCCAGTTATGATTTATAATAATATTTTAGCCACATGTAATAATCCTTGAGAATTGCTTGCTTACAGATTTATAGTTCTACAATCTATTCACATATAGTCTAATTAGCCTGCACTTATGACTAACATGGATTTAAAATTAAATGTAGTTTTACCATTTTCCTACCTACAAAGAAGTATACTTATATTTCTGCTGGTTTTGCTTAGCTTAACATACTAATGGAATTAGGTTTAGGAAGTATGCAAAACCACCAAAAAATTGCTTACAGAGGACCTTCCACATTTCCCCAAAATAAAAGAGACACATTACCTTGAAAATTCCACCAGCCTCCGGTTGCCTCAAAAGGCTGTCAGGGTCCATCCCATCCCGGGCACAGGTCACATACATTTCAGAGTAATCTTTCCCTCCGAAGCAGCATGAAGTTGTTTTATCAACGGGCAATTTCACAGTTTGAAGTCTTTTCCCTAAATCACCAAATATTGTCATTGAATTTTAGTTCTAGTAATTTCCAACCTGTGCAATGCTTGTGGATCTGCGTAATACTAGAGAAGTTCTAAGAAGACTGGAGGCGGGTCAGAATTTATTCATTGTTGGGGGTTGATACAGGTTTCACTCTTCCCCAGTTCTCCAGTACTTACTATGTAGCTCAGGCTGGCCTCAAACTCACTATCCTCCTGCCTCACCCTCCTGAGTGCTGGGATTACAGGCATGTACTGCCAAACCTAGCTCTCACCTATGCACTTATTTTGCCATCCTGACAATTTATTTTGGACAGAAAGACCGCCACAGGAAAAGAAGTTCTGACCATAAAGTTTAGGCTATATAGCCTTTATTTCCAAAATCATCCAATTAAGACTACTGAATAAACACCTAACTGTATTAGTATTGGGGTATCCGTGTTTACTAGGGCCTGGACTTTTTTCAGACTGGGCAAGGATTATTCATTTTGTCCTGTGCTTACCTGTCTCAGGATCTAAGCGAATCACTCTTCCTCCATTGTAACAGGCCACCCAAAGCCTTCCCTCAACATCAATGCACATTCCATCTGGGATTTGTTCCTCTTTCTCTAGCTTGTAAACACTTCTGCGGTTGGCTGTGGTTAAAAAACAAAACCCAAACTCAACAAAACAATGGGTTACACAATGCTGAGAATTAGACAGTGAGCTCTCAACTTGATTATAAATACTGGTCACTGCATTTGTCCAGTGCCTGGCATGTGAACAAAGAACTTTTCTCACATAATTTATGAAGGATTCATTCCATTTTGTTTTGATACAAACATGTATGTTTAAGCTTTCAGAGAAGAAAAACACTTAAAAATTTTTGCAGTGCTGGGGATAGAATCCACAGTCTCATGTTTGCTAGGCAAGTGCTCTACCTCTAAGCCCCAGAAACTGGAGTTCTTTTTTATTTATTTTTATTTATTTATTTTTGGCTTTTGGAGGTAGGGTCTCACTCTATCTCAGGCTGACCTGGAATTCACTATGTAGTCTCAGGGTGGCCTCGAACTCATGGCGATCCTCCTACCTCTGCCTCCCCAGTGCTGGGATTAAAGGTGTGTGCCACCACACCCGGCACCAGTGTTCTTTTTTAAATTGATGGTTTTAAAAATTATTCTATTTATTTATTTAAGCAAGAAAGAGAGACGATAGGTACACCAGGGAGTCTAGCCACTGCAAATAAACTCCAGATGCATGCACCACCTTGTGCATCTGGCTTTATGTGGGTACTAGGGAATCAAACCTGGGTCCTTAGGCTTCACAGGCAAGTGCCTAAACCCCTAAGCCATCTCTTCAGCCCAAAAGTGATGTTTTTGTTTTTAGATAGGGTCATGCTTTGTAGCCATGGCTGGCCTGGAGCTCACTGTATAGTTCAGGTTGTCCTCAAATTCATGGTAATCCTTCTGCATCTTAAGTGCTGGAATTATAGGCTGTTAGGATTGGGATTCACAGCAGAGGATGGAGAGAGACAGCTCTGTGAGACTCAAGTTTTATTTAATATCAGTGTAGAGAGCAGTGGGGTTCAGCATGAGAGGAAAGAGAACTGCAAACCATCTAGTAGTCTTCTTGCCTTTTGGGGGAAATGGGGGCGAGGAGTTCTTGTACTGCCATGGATAGTGGGGTTTAGCACCTGCCACTCAAAGTAACTGAAGCCCACGTGATGGGGTGGGGCATTCCTTTTCTGGGTTTGGATTTTATGGCTACCTATGGGCTTCTCTGGAGTTTCTGCAGAAGCTTCATAAGCTCCCTTGGGGAAGTGAGCTTTGGTTTGACACATCCCCAAGCAGGGCCCCAGAAAGTAGCTGGGAGGAGGCCTCATTCCTCACTCAAGCCCTGGGGCAGTAAGGCAGTATGTGTCTAGTACTGAGAATACCTGCCCAGTGCACAAGAGAGGTTTCTTTTTCTTTTTCTTTCTTTTTTTTTTTGAGTTTTTGAGGTCGGGTCTCATTCTAGCCCAGGCTGACCTGGAACTCACTATGTAGTCTCAGGGTGGCCTTGAACTCACAGCAATCCTCCTACCTCTGCCTCCCAAGTGCTGGGATTAAAGGCGTGCACTACCACGCCCGGCAAAGGTTTCTTGAAATCTGATACAGGCATGAGCCACCAGCCCATTTTCAGAATTCTTTTCTTTTTAAATTTTTATTTATTTAGTTGAAAGAGAGACACACACAGAGAGAGAATATGGGTGTGCCAAAGCTTCCAGCCACTGCAAACAAACTCCAGATGCAGGTGCCACCTTGTGCTTACATGGGTCCTGGGGACTCAAACCTGGGTCCTTTGGCTTTGCAGGCAAGCACCTTAACCGCTAAGCCACCGCCCCCCAGCCCCGTTTTCAGAATTCTCAATAAAGTGTCAATAGGTAGCTCTTTGAAGCTCACTTTAACTGAAGCCCTGAAGGACTATCTCAGGTATCCTTAAGTCTGGTTAGACCTTGACCATCTTTGTTACAAAAAATGCCTACTTTGACCAGGGCCAAGTTCTATAAGGCAACTTAATGGTGCTACATGAACAATGCATGCACACGAACTGGGAAGATACATAAGTTCTTTTCTTGAACGATCAACTGCTGCAAAATCAAGAGGAGTTTGCTCCCGAAAGGAGAGTTATTCTAAAGCCCACTGGCTGGTTAAAGGAGAATCACAGTATACAATAAAAAAAGAACATCAAGGGCTGGGAAGATAGCTCAGCAGTTAAGGCACTTGCTTGCAAAGCCTAAAGACCTGGGCTCAATTTCCTTGTACCCACATAAAGCCAGATGTACAAAGTGACACACACATCTGGAGTTCATATGCAGTGGTTCGAGGTCATAGCATGTCCATTCTCTCCCTCTCTCTGTCTCTCCTTGCTTGCAAATGGAGATAGATAGATAGATAGATAGATAGATAGATAGATAGATTAAAAAATATATAAATGAACATCAAATTCAGAGAAATGGGCACGGTGGAACATGCCTTTAATCCCAGCACTCAGGAGGCAAAGGTAGGAGGACCATCATAAGTTTGAGGCCACCCTGACACTCCAAAGTGAATTCTAGGTCAGCATTGGGCTACAGTGAAACCCTACATCAAAAACCAAAAAAATGTTAGCGAAGGACTGGGGATTATGTGGTAGAGTGCATGTTTAGCATGCATGAGGTCTTGAGTTTGATTCTCCCACTGCAAAAAACAAAGTAGTGGCCGGGTGTGGTGGCGCACACCTTTAATCCCAGCACTTGTGAGGCAGAGGTACGTGGATCACTGTGGGTTCGAGGCCACCCTGAGACTACATAGTGAGTTCCAGGTCTGCCTGGACTAGTGTGAGACCCTACCTCAAAAAACCAAAATAAATTTTTTTTTAAAAAGCTAGTAGTAAGCTATAAAACTTAGGTCACTATAGCAATCAGACTGAAATACAAGACAAAAATGTTAATATGTAAAGAAAATGGGTTAGAACAGTCATTTCAAAAAGCAATACATTTTTCAAAGCAAAACATTTGTACTGGAATATTTTGTCTCTGATTAAATTTATATGGAAAGTCTTGTGACTTTTTTCAAGTCATTTTTATGATAGTTTTTGCTCTTTTGGTCTGACACCTTTCATTAAACAGTTTCATGGATGCCCTTCTAAATAATTTCTTTCCTCATAGTTTCCAACTATAACTCATTTATAGCAAATTGATGGAATTGAAACAACCTGTAGGTACTTCTTTTGCTTTTCCATTTTCAAAGGTTGTTCATTTGCCTCTGAATTCTTGTATATAGTTAATTAAAGCATAAATAAACAACAGGAACAAAATTTTCTAAATTTTTCAAAATTTTGTGCTCTTTTATCATATTTGGTTGTATATTATGTGCCTTTAGGCACCTTGTGGTAGAACAAGATCCATTTTTCAGTGAGACTGATGATAGAAATAAATACTAGACCAACCATGGACATATTGTTTTGTTTTGTAGTGCTGGGGATGAAACACAGAACCTCATGCATAAGGGACAAGTGCTCTACTACTGAACTACATCCATAACCCCCAAACCATATTTTATTTTATTTGAAGTAGGGTCTTGCTCTAGAGAGAGCTGACCATTCACTATGTAGTTTAAGGGTAGCCTGAAACTCATGGCAATCCTCCTACCTCTGCCTCCCGAGTGCTGGGATGAAAGATGTGTGCCCCCATGCCCAGCTCTAAACCATATCTTTTTAGGTTTATTGAGGGTCACAGCTTGACTGACAACTGAGTCTCTATTTGTCAAGTAAGGATGTCTTCAGGTGGGTTGAGAGAGAGGTCCCTTACTAGGCATGAGCCTATGAAAATAATATCAGCAGTATTGTGAAAAATAATCAAGAAGTGCATACATATCTGCCCTGTTTGTAGGTCATAGTCAAAAGCATCCACAGAGTAGGAGAGGCTGTCAATGTAGTAGAAGATTTTGTGGTCTAGGGACCAATCCAAACCGTTGGAGATGTCCACCTGATCAAAGTATTTCTTCACATGGTGGTCAGGAGAGAGGGAGTACAGGGACCCCTGGTGCCGCTCAAGAACTGCAGGGGCTACTTCCTCAGCCATGGTGCCTGAAGAAACCAAAGGGCATTAGCTCAGCTCCACAGCATCTGGTCCCATTCACAACCCCATCCTTTCTCCTGAGAGGTTCTTTGCAGTGTATAAATCCAGGGAATTATAATACAGGCTCAATGTGGGAGATAAACAAATGCATGCTTGTAACACAAATAAGAAGTACACAGCGCTGGGCAATTTAAAGCCAGCTTGGACTTACATAAGGGCACACTGTTTCAAATCACACACACTACTGCTACTACTACATGCCAAGGTTGTGATTTCAAACAAAAAGGGATAAACATCTAGTAACATTATTATTTATTATTTTTTTTTGCTACAGAGCACAAGTATAAAGCTTAAACAAGGCCGGGCGTGGTGGCGCACGCCTTTAATCCCAGCATTCAGGAGGCAGACATAGGAGGATGCCTTGAGTTTGAGGCCACCCTGAGGCTACATAGTGAATTCCAGGTCAGCCTGAGCTAGAGTGACACCCTACCTTGAAAAACCACAAAAGAAGGCTCTGGGGCTGGAGAGATGGCTTAGCGGTTAAGCGCTTGCCTGTGAAGCCTAAGGACCCCGGTTCGAGGCTCGGTTCCCCAGGTCCCACGTTAGCCACATGCACAAGGGGGCGCACGCGTCTGGAGTTCGTTTGCAGAGGCTGGAAGCCCTGGCGCGCCCATTCTCTCTCTCTCCCTCTATCTGTCTTTCTCTCTGTGTCTGTCGCTCTCAAATAAATAAATAAATATTTTTTTAAAAAAAGAAGGCTCTGGGTAAGATGGCAACATAGGAGCCACACCAAAACAGAAAAACATCAAAACACACTCTCCCACCAAAAAGTGAAGGTGGAAGCTGGGCGTGGTGGTGCACGCCTTTAATCACAGCACTTAATAGGCAGAGATAGGAGGGTCACTGTGAATTCAAGGCCACCCTGACACTGAGTGAATTCCAGGTCAGCCTGGGCTAGAGCAAGACCCTACCTCAAAAGCAAAACAAAAAAAGTGAAGGTGTAGCTGGGTGTGGTGGCGCACGCCTTTAATCCCAGCTTTTGGGGAGGCAGAGGTAGGAAGATCGCCGTGAGTTCAAGGCCACCCTGAGACTACATAGTGAATTCCAGGTCAACTTGAGCTAGAGTGAAACCCTACCTCGAAAAACAAAACAAAACAAAAACTAAATAGCTAAATAGAGCATTCTCAAAGGAAGAAATACGAATGGCATATAAGCATCTAAAAAAATGTTCTACGTCACTAGTCATCAGGGAAATGCAGATTAAAACTACATTGAGATTCCATCTCACTCCTGTCAGATTGGCCACCATCATGAAAACAAATGATCATAAATGTTGGCGGGGATGTGGAAAAAGAGGAACCCTTCTACACTGCTGGTGGGAATGCAATCTGGTCCAGCCATTGTGGAAATCAGTGTGGAGGTTCCTGAAACAGCTAAAGATTGATCTACCATATGACCCAGCTATAGCACTCCTAGGCATATATCCTAAGGACTCATCTCATTTCCTTAGAAGTACGTGCTCAACTATGTTTATTGCTGCTCAATTTATAATAGCTGGGAAATGGAACCAGCCTAGATGTCCCTCAACTGATGAGTGAATAATGAAGATGTGTCACATTTATACAATGGAGCTCTACTCAGTAGTAAAGAAAATTGAAGTTATGAAACTTGCAGAAAAATGGATAGATCTGGAAAGGATTATACTAAGTGAGGTAACCCAGGCCCAGAAAGCCAAGCGCCACATGTTCTCTCTCATATGTGGATCCTAGCTACAGATGACTGGGCTTCTGCGTGAGAAGGAAAATACCTAGTAGCAGAGGCCAGTAAGTTAACAAGGAGACATAAAGGGTAGAGAAAGGAAGGGAGGAGGGCACTTAATAGGTTGATATTGTATATATGTAAGTACAATGATTGAGATGGGGAGGTAATATGATGGAGAATGGAATTTCAAAGTGGAAAGTGTGTGTGGGGGAGGGAGGGAATTAACATGGGATTTTTTTTATAATCATGGAAAATGCTAATAAAAATTTAAAAAATTAAAAAAGGAAAAACAAACAAACAAAAAATAATAATTTATTGAACGCAACAGAGAAGTAGGAGAGACCCGGAACTTCTAGAGAGCACAGAAGCAGGCAGAAGTGACTCCAGCAGCAGTGCAGGCCGTGTAGCCACCAGGCTCTGCTCCAGCCACAGGAGACACTAGGTGAAGGGATTTTCTACTCACACCAGCCTCCTTGCAAACTCAGGAAACCTGAAGGAGAAGACAGCAGGAACCAGCTGAGTGGCTGATGAGGAAGAGGTTTGTGTGACACAGCCATGTAGCTCTGGTACAATTTTTTTTTGTTGTTCATTTTTTAAATTTATTTATTGGAGAGTGACAGAGAGAGAGAGAAGGAGAGAATGGGCGCGCCAGGGCTTCCAGCCTCTGCAAACGAACTCCAGACGCGTGCGCCCCCTTGTGCATCTGGCTAACGTGGGACCTGGGGAACCGAGCCTCGAACCGGGGTCCTTAGGCTTCCCAGGCAGGCGCTTAACCGCTAAGCCATCTCTCCAGCCCTCTGGTACAATTTCGGACGCTCTCCACAGCCTCCCCTACCCCAACTTCCAGCACTGCCAACCCCTGGAGACCTGGGGAAAGGAGATCAGCTACACAGCACACAGCACAGGCAATCAGGGCAGCAGACCCACTGACCCAGCCTAGCCGAGCCCACAGCGCAGGAAACAGGGACCCAAGAGAACACACTAAAGAGCTGAGACCAATCCATCCCAAAAGGTAACAGGGCCTACTTAAACCAGGTTAGTACCCACCAAAAAAGACTGGTGTATAGGCTTACATTGGAAGTGCTAATCACACCTTCTATGTCAAAGCAAGTTATGTATTAAATCTGATGGATGATCAGATTTGTCATTCTTTTTTTTTTTTTTTTTTTTTGGTATTTCGAGGTAGGGTCTCACTCTAGCCTAGGCTGACCTGGAATTCACTATGGTGTTTCAGGGTGGCCTCGAACTCACAGCTATCCTCCTACCTCTGCCTCCCAAGTGCTGGGATTAAAGGCGTGCGCCACCACGCCCGGCTTTCATTCTTTTTTTTTTTTCCAAGGTAGGGTCTCTCTCTAGCCCAGGCTGACTTGGAATTCACTATGTAGTCTCAGGATGCCCTCGAATGGATTTTTCATTCTTAAATAAGCCATTTTGGGGGTAGTCCTTTGTTGCTTCCTTATTTATAGTGTGCGTTTATCTCTTCTGTCGTTCATGGGGGCAGGGTCTCACTCAGCAACAGGTTGACCTGGAACCCTTTACAGACCATAAATCTCAGCCTCCCAGTTGACAAGACTAAGGGTGTGGAGCAACACACATCCTTAGGGACTTTGACATTGTTAGAGGATCTGTTTGCTATCCCCCCCCCTCTGCCCCTCGAGGTAGAGTCTCACTGTAGTCCAGGCTGACCTGGAATTCACTATGTAGTCTCAGGGTGGCCTCGAACTCACAGCGATCCTCCTAACTCTGCCTCCCGAGTGCTGGGATGAAAGGCATGCACCACCACGCCAGGCGATCTGTTTGTTTTAAAACCACTCTTCTGTAAGTACGCCATGCTGGTTTTGATTGAATGTGTATGTTGTTGAATTTTAGAATTTTCTTGTATTTTGCTCCACTCAGCCTACTAGAATACTTGTATAGCAGGCAAACCCAACACCTAAGGTCACTTTTGACTGAGAGTCATTTAAGAGCCACGCCTGGCACCTTAAGTTCCAACCCAGAAGATATAAAATGTCAGATGTACACATCTGAGAATACTGCAGATAATTAGAAAACACAAGCAAAGAAATCTGACCAGAAGAAAGACTGAAGAGAAACAAATTAATAAAATTAGAGATTGAAAAAGCCATTATAATAGATACCAAAGAAATTCAGAAAATCATAAGGACATACTTCAAGAATATATACTCCTCAAGTTTGAAAATCTGAAAGAAATGATTTCCTAGATTTATATGACCTACCAAATGAAAAAAAGAGATGAGATTAACCATTTAAATAGACCTATAATAAGTATGGAGATCCAAGCAGTTATAAAAAATCTCCCAGCACTTGGGAGGCAGAGGTAGGAGGATCACCGTGAGTTCGATGCCACTCTGAGACTACAAAGGGAATTCCAGGTCAGCCTGGGCTAGAGCAAGACTCTACCTTGAAAAAAAAAATCATAGCTGGGCGTGATGGCGCACGCCTTTAATCCCAGCACTCGGGAAGCAGAGGTAGGAGGATCGCTGAGAGTTTGAGGCCACCCTGAGACTACATAGTGAATTCCAGGTCAGCCTGAGCCAGAGTGAGACCCTACTTCGAAAAACCAAAAAAATTTAAAAAATCATATTATCATCTCAATAGATGTAGAAAAGGCATTTAACAAAATGCAACATCCCTTCTTGGCAAAAGTCCTACAGAGACTGGGAATAGAAGGAACATATCTTAACATAATAAAGGCTATCTATGACAAACCTACAGCCAACATAATACTAAATGGAGAAAAACTTGAAGCTTTTCCACTAAAATCAGGAATGAGACAAGGGTGTCCTCTGTCCCCACTTTTATTTAATATAGTACTGGAAGTCTTAGCCATAGCAATAAGGCAAGAGACACACATAAAAGGGATACAAATTGGAAAGGAAGAGGTCAAGTTATCATTATTTGCAGTTGATATGATTCTATAAAGGACCCTAAAGACTCTACCAGCAAACAATTAAGAGCTGATAAAAACCTATAGCCATGCAGCAGGATACAAAACAAGCACATAGAGATCAGTAGCCTTCCTATATGCTAACAGCAAACATGTGGACGATGATATCATGGAATTTCTCCCATTCACAATTACCTCAAAAAATAAGCAGGGGCTGGAGAGATGGCTTAGTGGTTAAGGCACTTGCCTGCAAAGTCAAAGGACCCAGGTTCAACTCCGCAGGACCCACGTAAGCCAGATGCACAAGGGGGCACACATCTGGAGTTTGTTTGCAGTGGCTGGAGGCCCTGGCATGCCCATTCTCTCTCTCTCTCCCTCTCTAACTGCCTATTTCTGTATCTCTCTCTCAAATAAATGAATAAAAATAAAAAAATAAATAAAGTACCTTGCAATAAACCTAACCAAGGAAGTGAAGGACCTCTACAATGTAAACTTTAAGACAGTCAAGGAAGAAATTGCAGAAGGCACTAGGAAATGGAAAGACATCACATGTTCTTAGATTAGAAGAACAAATATTGTGAAAATGTCAATTTTACTAAAAGCAATCTACATATATAATGCAATGCCCATAAAATTCCAATGACATTCATTATGGAAATAAAAAAAAATCCTAAAATTCATTTGGAAGGACAAAAGACCTCAAATAGGCAAAATAATTTTGAGCAATGAAAATGTTTGGTGGTATCACCATACCTGATTTTAAGCTATACTATCAAGCCATAGTAACGAAAACAGCACAGTATTGGCACAAAAACAGACATGTAGATCAATGGATAGACTAGATTATCCAAATGTAAATCCAGATAGCTACAGCCATCTGAGTTTTGAAAAAATGCCAAAAATATTCACTGGAGAAAAGACAGCCTTGTCAAGAAGTGGTGCTGGAAAACTGGATATCTATATACACAAGGATGAAAACAGATCCTTGTCTTTCTCCATGTACAAGAATTAAGTCCAAATGGATCAAAGACCTTAATATCAGATCTGAAACTGCTAGAGGAAAAAGAAGGGGAAACCCTTCAACATATTGGCATAGGCAATGACTTTCTGAATATAACCTCAGTTGCTCAGGAAATGAAACCACTAATCAACCACTGGGATCCCATGAAATTACAAAGCTTTTGTACAGCAAAGGACACTGTAAGAATAGAGCAAAGAGACAACCTACAGAATGGGAGAAAATCATTGCCAGCTACACATATGACAGAGGACTAATATCCAGGATATACAAAGAACTCAGAAAACTAAATAATAAGAAATCAAACAACTCAATCAAAAATGGGCTATGTACCGGGTGTGGTGGCACATGCTTTTAAAATCCCAGCACTTGGGAGGCAGAGGTAGGAGAATTGCCTTGAGTTTGAGGCCACCCTGAAGACTACACAGTGAATTCCAGGTCAGCCTGGGCTAGAATGAGACCCTACCTCGAAACCCCCTCCCCCCAAAAAAAGGGCTATGGAAAAAACCGGGTATGGTGGCACATGCCTTTAATCCCCACACTCGAAGGCAGAGGTAGGAGGATCACTGGGAGATCAAGGCTAGCCTGAGATTACAGAGTGAATTCCAGGTCAGCCTGGGCTAGATAGAGACCCTACCTCGAAAAACAAAACAAAACAAAACAAAAAAACAAACAAAAAAAAACAATAAAGAAGAAAAAAGGACTATGGAACTAGATAGAAAGTTCTCACAAGAATAAATACAGATGTCATATAAACATCTGAAAAATGTTCAACATCCTTAGCTATCAGGAAAATGCAACTTAAAACTACTTTGAGATTCCATCTCACTCCTGTCAGAATGGCTACCATTAAGAAAACAAATCATGGCTTAACAGTTAAGACACTTGCCTGCAATGCCAAAGGCCCCAGGTTCGATTCCCCAGGATCCACTTACAGATGTACAAGGTGGCGCATGTGTCTGGAGTTCTTTTGCAGCTGCCGGAGGCTCTGGCACACCCATTCTCTCCCCCTTTCTCTTTCTCTCTCTCAAATAAATAAATAAAAATAAAATATTTTAAAAAAGAAAACAAGTGATTATAAATGCTGGAGAGGATATGGAAAAAGGAACCCTTCTACACTGTTGGTGGAAGGTAACCTTTCTAAAAAATTAATTTATTAAAAATTTTTTTATTAACAAGTTCATGATTGTAAACAATATCCTATGGTAATGCCCTCCTTCCCCCCACTTTCCCCTTTAAAACTCCACTCTCAGCCGGGCACGGTGGCTCACACCTTTAATCTCAGCACTCGGGAGACAGAGGTAGGAGGATTGTAGTGAGTTTGAGGCCACCCTGAGACTCCATAGTGAATTCCAGGTCAGCCTGGGCTACAGTGAGACCATACCTCGAAAAACCAAAAAAAAAAAAAAAAAAAAAAAACCAACAAAAAACCCCCTCCATTCTCCATCATAACCCCTCTCCCTCTCAATCAGTCTCTCTTTTATTTTGATGTCATGATCTTTTCTTCCTATTATGATGGTCTTGTGTAGGTAGTATCAGGCACTATAAGGTCATGGATATCCAGGCCATTTTGTGTCTGGAGGAGCACGTTGTAAGGAGTCCTACCCTTCCTTTGGCTCTTACATTCTTTCCACCACCTCTTCCACAATGGACCCTGAGCCCTGGAAGGTGTGCTGGAAATATTGCCATGCTGAGCACTCCTCTGTCACTTCTTCCCAGCACCATGATGCCTTTTGAGTCATCCCAAGGTCATTGCCATCTGAAAAGAGAATGTTCTCTACCAAAAGTGAGAGTATCATTAATATATGAGTATGAACATTAAGAGAAGTGCTTACTGGGCAGTTTGATAAGCATAGCATATACATATAGCCAGACAGCAGCAGATGTTACACCCCTAAGGCTCCTAACTACCACTATTTTAAGTTTTCAGTATCAGGGATGTATTCTCGCCCATGGAGCAGGCCTCAAGTCCAATTAGAAGGCATCTGGTTTCCACCATGACAGATGTGCCACTATTGTACCCGTTGGCTCATTTGGCCTGGATGGCCAAATATAAGGCTTGCAGTATCCACTGATGAATATTTTCACTGGTGATTTCTCTCTCTCCCATTGAACTGCATGTAGAATGTCTTCTTCCAGCTATCTGTCAACTGGTCTACATGGAGGAGGTTATCAGCTCAGTTTCAACAGGATTTCTCAGTGGCCTTGCAGCCCAAGTATGTGGAGTTTTCAGCAATAGGGTCTTACCATCTATTCCTGGTGGGAAACCAAGGGTCTCGGAAATGTCCTGTAATGTTTTGGGGGCATCAGGGACCTCCCTGGCCAACAACTCACTGGAAGGCATCCCATCCCTGGCACTGAAAATTTTCTAGTAACAATCTATGTCTCCTGAGTGTTCCATTGTCCAAAAAAGTAGGTTTCCATATGATTTATTTATATCCTCTTAGATTTTGATTAGTCTTCCCCTCCACCTTTCCTTTACTCAATCTCTTCCCTGACCTTACTTAGACCTTTCCCCCCATTAATCTATTCTTCTACTTACATATATACAATACCATCCTATTAAATAGCCCTCCCTTCCTTTCTATTCCCTTTATAGCTCTTTTCTAGCTTATTGGCCTTTGCTACTGAGTTTTCTACCTAGGGTGGTAATCTTGTATAGCCATTGTGGAAATCAGTATGGAGGTTCCAAAAACAGCTAAAAATAGATCTACCATATGACCCAGCTATAGCACTCCTAGGCATATATCCTAAAGACTCATTACCTTAGAGATACGTGCTCAACCATGTTTATTGCCGCTCTATTCACAATAGCTGGGAAATGGAACCCGTCTAGATGTCCCTCAACTGATGAGTGGATAACAAAGATGCGGCACATTTATACAATGGGGTTCTATTCAGTGGCAAAGAAAAATGAAATTGTGAAATTTGCAGGGAAATGGATATACATTAAGTGAGGTAACCTAGACCCAGAAAGCCAAAGTCACATGCTCTCTCCCATATGTGGATCCTAATTACAAATGTTAGACTTTTATGTGAATGGGAATAAAAAATTGGTAGCAGAGGCCAGTAAGCTAGAAAAGAGTTATAAATGAGGGCGGAGAGGGGAGGACTGAAGAGGATGGTACTGTATATATTAAGTGGATGAACAGATTACTGTGGGAGGAATGGCCTAAATGAAGTCAGGGGAAGAGATTGAGTAAAGAAAGGGTGGGGTGAGGGTTAATCAAAATTCAGGATATTGTGAATAAGCCATATGGAAGCCTACTGTTTTGGATAATGGTACACCCAGAAGCCACAGACTGTTAATAGAATAATTTCAGTGCCAGGGATGGGATACCTTCCAGTGAGTTGTTGTCCAGGGCAGTCCCTGATGCCCACAAAACATTACAGGCCATTGCCAAGGCTCTTGATTTCCCATCAGAAATCTATGGTAACACCCTATTGCTGAAGGCTTCACATGCCTGGGCTGCAAGGTCACTAAGAAATCAAGCTGGGCTGAGCTAAAAACCTCCTCCCTATAGACTTGCTAATGGAAAGCTGGAAAAAAGCTGCACTGCATGCAGCCCTATGGGAGACAGAAGTCATCAACAGTGAAAACAGTGGGCACTGCCTGGCCCACATTTGGCCAACCAAGCCAAATGATGCAATAGTGGCATGTCTTTTATGGAGGAAACCAACTGCTCTCTAATTGGACTGGAGGCCTGTTCTATTGGAGGAAATACATGCCTGGTACTGAAAACCTAATCAAAAGCCTGTGGTGGGGGTCATGAGCCTTAGGAGTATAACGCCTGCTCTTGTCTGGCTAAATGCCTATATTATGCTCACCAAACTGCAGAGTAAGCACTTTTCTTTTTTTTTTTTTTTTTTTCGAGGTAGGGTCTCACTCTGGCCCAGGCTGACCTGGAATTCACTATGGAGTCTCAGGGTGGCCTCGAACTCATGGCGATCCTCCTACCTCTGCCTCCCGAGTGCTGGGATTAAAGGCGTGCGCCACCACGCCCGGCTAAGCACTTTTCTTAATGTTCATATTCATATATTAATGCTACTCTCACTTTTGGTTAGAGAATCTTCTCTTTTCAGATGGTAGTAACCACTGGGATGACTCAAAAGGCACCATAGTGCTGAGAAGAATTGATGGAGAAGTGTTCAGCACTGAAACATCTCTATCATACCTTCCAAGGCTCAGGGTCCATTGTGGAAGAAGTGGCAGAAAGAATGTAAGAGCCAAAGGAAGGGTAGGACTCCTTACAACATGCTCCTCCAGACACAAAATGGCCTGGATATCCATGACCTCACAGTGCCTGACACTACCTACACAAGACCATCATAAGAGGAGGAAAAGACAATGACATCAAAATAAAAGAGAGACTGATTGAGATGGGGAGGGGATATGATGGAGAATGGAATTTCAAAGGGGAGAGTTGGGGGGAGGGAGGGTATTACCATGGGATATTTTTTATAATCATGAAATGTTAATAAAAATTAAGAACAAATTAAAAAAGAAGAAAGTTATGTGGCTCAAGATGAGTGTGGTGGTGCATGCCTTTAATCCCAGAACTTGGGAGGCAGAGGTAGGAAGATGGCCATGAGTTTGAGGCTGCCCTGAGACTATGTCAGGAATTCTAGGTCAACCTGGGCTAGAGTGAAACCCTATCTCAGAAAGCAAAACAGCAAAAATTACTTGGCTCAAAATTCCCCAAACTTGGGGAAAAAAGCTCAACTTTTCAGTCAATTCAAGAAGTTGAACAAATACAAAACAAGATCAAAGAAATCAATCCTGAGACATAATACAATCAAACTGCTGAAAACTGAAATCCAATAAAAATGCTTGAAAGTAATGAAAGAAAAATGACACACTGTAGACATTGAAAATGAACAGTTCTCTAAATAGACATGGTAGTTTTACATGTGTATATGCTTATCAGTGGAGATTTAAAATACACAAAGTAAAATTGGCCATAACTAAAAGGAGAGATAGCTGGGCATGGAAGTACACACCTTTAATTCCAGCACTCAGGAGGCCGAGGTAAGAGGATTGCTGTGCAAGTCTGAGGCCAGCTTACAGAATGAGTTCTAGGTCAGCCTGGGATAAAGTGAGACCCTACCTCATAAAAACAAAAATAAAAATAAAAAATAAAAGGAAAGATATAAAATTAAGAATTGGGGGCCAGAGAGATTGCTCAGTGGTTAAGGAGCTTGCCAGCAAAGCCTAATGACCCAGGCTTGATTCCCCAGTACCCACATAAAGTCAGATACGCAAAGTGGCACATGCACCTGGGGTTGATTTGCAGTGGCAAGAGGCCCTGGTGTGCCCATTCTCTCTCTCTCTGATTGCAAATAAATAAATAAATAAATATTTTTTTTTAAAAAGATCTGGGCATGGTGGCACACACCTTTAATCCGAGCACTCGGGAGGTAGAGGTAGGAGGATCGCCGTGAGTTCGAGGCCACCCTGAGACTCCATAGCAAATTCCAGGTCAACGTGGGCTAGAGTGAGACCCTACCTCGAAAAACCAAAAAAAGAAAAGAAAGGAAAAGAAAATTCAGCCAGGCACCGTGGCATATGCCTTTAGTCCCAGAACTCGGGAGGCAGAGGTAGGAGGATTGTCATAAATCCAAGGCCATCCTAAGACTACAAAGTGAATTCCAGGTCAGCCTGGGCTAGAGTGAGACCCTACCTTGAAAATAAAAAAAAGAAACTTCAAAATTGGGGACTGGGAATGTAGCTCAGTTAGTAGCGTGCTTGCTTAACCTTCACAAGGCCCTGGGATAGATTCCTAGCATTACATAAATCTGGCATGGTGGCATGTGCAGCATTTGGAAAGTGGAGGCAGGAGGATGAGAAGTTCAAGGTCATCCTTAGGTATAAATGAGTTCAAGGCCAACCTGGGATACATGACACTTTGTCAAAAAAGAAAAGAGGATGAAGAGGTGACTCAGTGGTTAAAGGCATTGTTTGCAAAGCCTGATGGCCAGAATTCAATTCCCCATTACCCACATAAAGTCTGATACACAAAGTGGCATATGTGCCTGGAACTTGCTTACAGTGGCAGGAGGCTCTGGTATGCCCAAACTCTGTCTGTCTGTCTGTCTGTCTCTTCATCTCTCACATAAATAAATAAATAAGAATGAGAAAATTGGGCTCGAGAGATGGTTTAGTGGTTAAGGCACTTGCCTGAGAAGCCTAAGGCCCCATGTTCAACTCTCCAGATCCTATGTAAGCCAGATGCACAAGGTCACACATGCATACAATGTGGCACGTGCATCTGGAGTTTGCTTGCAGTGGTTGAAGTCCTTGGTTCACCAATTCCTCCTTCTCTTGCTCTCTCTCTCTCTCATAAAAAAAATACAAAAAGAAAGCCGGGTGTGGTGACACACGCCTTTAATCCCAGCACTAGGGAGGCAGAGGCAAGGAGGATCTCTGTGAGTTCAAGGCCACCCTGAGACTCCATAGTGACTTCCAGGTCAGCCTGGGCTAAAGTGAGACCCTATCTCAAACAACAACAACAACAACAAAATACAAAAAGAGAAAAATCCAGAATTATATTGGGGACTATCAACATCCTTCTTTATTTAATTTTTTAAATTTTTATTAGCATTTTCCATGATTATAAAAAAAATCCCATGGTAATTCCCTTCCTTCCCCCCCACACTTTCCCCTTTGAAATTCCATTCTCCATCACAACATCCTTCTTTCAGTGATAGATATAAGTAGACAGGCAATCAGCAAAGATATAGAAGAACTGAACAACATCAACCAAATCTTACTGATAGAAGATGCCACCTAACATTAGCAGAATACATGTTCTGCTCAGATGCTTCATCGAGGTCCAGTCACTTAGATGGACTTGGGCATTGTATAAACTCATAGGCTAGAACAGACTCTGACTATAATAAAGAAACTAGAATGCCCATCTTCTATGTCACACTCCACCTGAAAGAAGAAGAAAATGGACTACAGCCAGGCGTGGTGGTGCCTTTACTTGGGAGGCAGAGGTAGGAGGATCGCTGTTAGTTCAAGGCCACCCTGAGACTACAGAGGGAATGCCAGGTCAGCCTGGGCTAGAGTCAGATCCTACTTCAAAAAACCAAAACCAAAAAATGACTACAAATGAGAAGCCTTAAATAGCAAGCAGCACAGGAGAAAGCCTCCCTTCTTGGGGAGGATGGTCACTCAGCAGTTTCTTGCTACAGAGCAGTTAGGTTTGCTTCACGAACATTCGTTCACACTACCTACATCACAGGAAGAGATGGCAGAACATGGAAAAGTCTACTTTTCCTCCTCTCTTCTCCTTTTTCTTAAACATGTTTGCTTGCGGAGCTCAGGGTGGCCTTGAACTTGTAATCTTCCTGCCTCAGCTTCCTAAAATTATAGTCCTGTGCCACCATGCTTGGTTTCATATTTCTTTTCTTTTTCTTTTTTTTTTTTTCAAGGTAGGGTCTCACTCTAGCCTAGGCTGACCTGGAATTCACTATGGAGTCTCAGGGTGGCCTCCAACTCACGGCGATCCTCCTACATCTGCCTCCCGAGTGCTGGGATTAAAGGTATGTTCCACCACACCTGGCTGGCCATAATTCTTTTTTTTTCTTTTTGGTTTTTTCAAGGTAGGGTCTCACTCTGGTCCAGGCTGACCTGGAATTAACTCTGTCATCTCAGGGTGGCCTTGAACTCATGGCAATCCTCCTACCTCTGCCTCCCGAGTGCTGGGATTAAAGGCGTGCGCCACCACGCCCGGCCCATAATTCTTTATCTTGCAGAAATTACTGGGGCTGGAGAGATGGCTTAGCGGTTAAGCGCTTGCCTGTGAAGCCTAAGGACCCCGGTTCGAGGCTCGGTTCCCCAGGTCCCACGTTAGCCAGATGCACAAGGGGGCGCACGTGTCTGGAGTTCGTTTGCAGAGGCTGGAAGCCCTGGCGCGCCCATTCTCTCTCTCTCCCTCTATCTGTCTTTCTCTCTGTGTCTGTCGCTCTCAAATAAATAAATTTTAAAAAAAAGAAGTAAAAAAAAGAAATTACTGGCACAAGGACTCCCAGTGGATTTTCAGATTTAATCTTTCAACTTGCCCTGGGTTATCTGCGGTTGTAAAGTTCAACAAGATGGGGAACAATCTATTGCTCAGCTCTAGCCTGATTTCCATGATGACAATGAACGGGGCAGTGTGGGCAGGTGAAAATAATAGAATGGTAAATCAACTCTAGCTATTTCCAGGATATAATGGGAGGTGAGTGAGGAACATGTATGCAATCTATCTATCTTTTTTTTTTATTAAAATTTTTTATTTATTTATTTGAGAGCGACAGACACAGCGAGAAAGACAGATAGAGGGAGAGAGAGAGAATGGGCGCGCCAGGGCTTCCAGCCACTGCAAACGAACTCCAGACGCGTGCGCCCCCTTGTGCATCTGGCTAACGTGGGACCTGGGGAACCGAGCCTCGAACCGGGGTCCTTAGGCTTCACAGGCAAGCGCTTAACCGCTAAGCCATCTCTCCAGCCCTTTTTTTTGTTTTTTGAGTTAGGGTCTTGCTCTAGTCCAGACTAACCTGAAATTCACTCTATAGTCCCAAGGTGGCCTTGAACTAGGGTGATTCTTCTACCTTGGCCTCCCAAGTGTTGGGATTAAAGGTGTGCACCAACCCACCTGGCCATTATTTAATTTTATTATTTTTAATCTTTTTGTTTTATTTTATTTTATTTATGAGAGAGAGAGAGAGAGGCAGATAGAAAGAGAAAATGGCCATGTCAGGGTCTTCAGTCAGTGTAAATGAACTCCAGATGCATGCGTCACCTTGTGCATCTGGCTCATGTGGGTCCTGGGGAATTGAATCTGGGTTCTTTGGCTTTGCAAGCAAGTGCCTTAACCTCTAGGCCATTTCTCCAGCTCACTTTAGTTTTATTTATTTATTTATTTATTTATTTATTTATTTATTTATTTATTTATTTATTTATTTATTTGAGAGAGAAAGACAGATAGAGGGAGAGAGAGAGAATGGGTGCGCCAGGGCTTTCAGCCTCTGCAAACGAACTCCAGACGCGTGCGCCCCTTGTGCATCTGGCCAGCGTGGGTCCTGGGGAGCCAAGCCTCGAACCAGGATCCTTAGGCTTCACAGGCAAGCGCTTAACCGCTAAGCCATCTCTCCAGCCCAAACTTTAGTTTTTTTTTTTTTAATTTTTTAAAGATTTATTAGAGAGAGTGAGAACAAGAGAATTATTTAATTTTAAAGGACAATTAAAATTCTCTTCATGTTGTATATAAACCAAGTGTGGTGATTAATGCCTTAAATACCAGCATGAGGGAGGCAGAGGCTGAAAGACTGCAAGTTCAAGGCCAACCTGAGCTGTACAGTAAGACTTTGTCTCAAAATAACAAAAGAAAATGCCAGTTACAATGCAGCAGAGAAATGTGACAGGAGTTTAACTGGGTGATCAAAATTAACATTATCAACAAGGAGCAGATGGGACATCCTGTGCCTCCAGATTTGATACACTGGGGACAGAATATCACCTACACATCACTCCAGCCAAGAATGTAAAACATCAAGCTAATCACAAGGAAACGTCAAACAATTACAAAATAATGTTCTCTATTATAAAAAGAGGGTGAGATTATATTCTTTTTTATGGAGCCTACAATATTCAATTTATTGTGAAACCATGTTAAAACTTAAATATACCTACAACATCTCTAACATGAGATTGTATTCTTTAAAATTGGCAGTTATAAGCAGGATGTGGTGGCGCACGCCTTTAATCCCAGCACTCGGGTGGCAGAGGTAGGAGGATGGCCAAGATTTCGAGGCCACCCTCAGACTCCATAGTGAATTCCAGGTCAGCCTAAGCTAGAGTGACACTCTACCTCAAAAAACCAAAAATAGCCGGGCATGGTGGCGCACGCCTTTAATCCCAGCACTCGGGAGGCAGAGGTAGGAGGATCGCCGAGAGTTCGAGGCCACCCTGAGACTGCATAGTGAATTCCAGGTCAGCCTGAGCCAGAGTGAGACCCTACCTCGAAAAACCAAAAAAAAAAAAAAAAAAAAAAAAAACCACCAAAAATAAATAAATAAATAAATATGGCAGTTATAAAACCAAAGAAAAGGCCAGGTGTGGTGGCACACTCCTTTAATTCCAGCACTCAGGAGGCAGAGGTAGGAGGATCATTGTGAGTTCGAGGCCATCCTGAAACTACAGAGTGAATTCTGGGTCAGTCTGGGCTAGAGTGAGACCCTACCTCAAAACAACAACAAAAAGATGTTATTTGGGGCTGTAAAGATAGCTCAGTGGATAAGGCACTTGCCTGCAAAGCCTAATGACCTGGGTTCCATTCCCCAACACCCATGTAGAACCAGATGGCATATGCTTCTGGAGTTTGTTTGCAGTAATTGGAGGCCCTGGCATGCCTATTCTGTCTGTCTCTCTGCTTGAAATTAAATAAATAAAATATTTTAAGAAGATATTATCTGTCAATTGACATAACTGGAATATAGATAGTACATCTGAAAAAAATTACTGAATCAAGGGGATGAATCAAGTAGTTAAAGTATTTGCCTGCAAAGCCAAAGGACCCAGGTTTGATTCCCTAGCACCCATTTAAGCCAGATGTACAAGGTGGTGCATGCATCTGGAGTTTGTTTGCAGTAGCTGGAGGCCCTAGTATGCCCATTCTCTTTCTCTCTCTAACTGTCTCTTTCTCTATCTCTGTCAAATACGTAAGTAAACATTTAAAAAATTACTGAATTATAGTAATAAGCTTTTTCTTTTTTTTTTTTTGAGGTAGGGTGTCACTCTAGCCCAGGCTGACTTGGAATTCACCCTGTAGTCTCAGGGTGGCCTCGAACTCATAGTGATCCTCCTACCTTTGCCTCCTGAGTGTTGGGATTAAAGGTGTGTGCCACCACGCCCGGCTCAAAGGTAAGCTGTTTTTGGTGTGTGTGTGTGTTTTTTTTTTTTTTTTTTGGTTTTCGAGGTAAGGTCTCACTCTAGCCCAGGCTGACCTGGAATTCACTATGGAGTCTTAGGCTGGCTTCGAACTCACAGCAATCCTCCTACCTCTGCCTCCTGAGTGCTGGGATTAAAGGCGTGAGCCACCATGCCCGGCTAGTAAAGGTAAGCTTTTTTGAGGCAGGGTCTTACTCTAGGCTTATCTGGAACTCACTCTGTAGCCTCAAGCTGGCCTTGAATTTATAGCAATACTTCAATCTCTGCCTCCTAAGTGCTGGGATTATAGGCATGAGCTACCACACCTGGCCTAAATTGCTTTAATTGATAACTGTACTCTGTTCATGTAAGAAATATGTCATTTTTCTTGGGAAACTCACACTGAAGGATTTTAGGGATAACATAATAAATAAATGTGTTTAAATAGAGAAAGTACTAAAACAATGGGAACAAAATGTTAACAGGTAATTCTTGGCAAGGGGTATATAAATGTTCATTATTACATTGTTCTGTAATTTTTTATTACTTTGGGTATATTTATTTATTTATTTGAAAGAGACAGGCAGAGAGAAAAACAGGCAGAGAGAGAGAGAGAGAGAGAGAGAGAGAGAGAGAGGAGAGAGAGAGAGAGAATGGGCATGCCAGGTCCTTCAGCCACTGAAAACGAACTCCAGATGTGTACACCCCTTGTGCATCTGGCTAACATGAGTCCTGGGGAATCGAGCCTCGAACCTGGGGTCCTTAGGCTTCACAGGCAAGCACTTAACTGCTAAGCCATCTCTCCAGCCCCTGTTCTGTAATTTTTAAAAAAATTATCTTGATTTACTTATTTGTTTGACAGAGAAAGAGGGAGAGAGAGTGGGAGAATGGGCTCACCAGGGCCTCCAGCCCCTGCAAATGAACTCCAGACGCATGTGTCCCTTGTGCATCTGGTTAACGTGGGTCCTGGAGAATGGAACCTGGTTCCTTTACCTTGCAGGCAAATGCCTTAACCGCTAAGCAATCCCTCCAGCCCTTGATCTATAAATTTGAAATTATTTCCACTTTATGGGGGCTGGGAGTGTAGCCCAGTGGTAGCACGTTTGCCTAGTAGGTCTGGAGTTCTATTCCTAGCAACACACCCACACAGAACCCAAGACCCAAACTCAACCAGTACGGGTAAAAAAGAAATCATACCAGCAAAGTATCTCCCTGCAGGATCCACTTTCCCATCATTGAATCGATTGTTTTTCTTGTCTTTATCCACTTCGGCCAGGACAACTACTGATTGATTTTCCCAGTTCAAAGCACAGAACTTTGTTCCAATGGTGGCGACATAGCCTCCTGACTGGCGAAGGGCCACTGAGCTGACTGGGGCATCTACAGAGGCAAAAGAAAGAGTGAGAAGGTGGCAGGCACAGAGGCTGAGCAGCACACAGGGCATTATGTCACCTGGCATCTCCTAGACAGGTGCCTAGTGAGTTTTGTTTGAGACAGTGTCTGGTGATGTAACCAAGAGTGGCCACAATCTCATGTTCCTCCTTCCTTTGCTTTCTGAGTGCTGGTATTACAGGCATGTTCCATCATGTATGGCTAATATTTTTTTGTGTGTGGTAGGGTCTGGAATTCATATTAGTCTCATGCTAGCCTCGATCTCACAGTGGTCCTCCTATCTCTGCCTCCCAAGTGCTGGGATTAAAGATGTGCACCACCACCACCTGGCTTTGTTTTCTTAAGGAACTTACTTTTAGTATATTGAATTACAAAATTTTCTCAAAGTTTTTGGAAATATGCATGGTAAAAATAATACAATTGTAGAGCTGGGTGTGGTGGCGCACGCCTTTAATCCCAGCACTCGGGAGGCAGAGATAGGAGGATTACTGTGAGTTCGAGGCCAGCCTGAGACTACATAGTGAATTACAGGTCAGCCTGGATGAGAGTGAAACCCTAACTCAAAAAGCCAAAAAAGAAAGTAATAAAACACTGTCATCTATTCATTATATCACTATTATTTTATATATTTAAAAGTTATTTATTTGAGACAGAGAGAGAGAGAGAGAAAGAGAGAATGGGTGTGCCAGTCTCCAGCTCCTACAGATGAACTCCAGATGTATGAGCCACTTTGTGCGTCTGGTTTATGTGTGTCCTAGGACATGGAACTGTGGGGTACTTAAGCTTCACAGACTATTGCCTTAACTGCTAAGCTATCTCTCCAGCCCTATGTTTTATACTTTTAAATATTTTTGTTTATTTTTATTTATTTATTTGAGAGCAATAGACAGAGACACAGAGAGAGAGAGAGAGAGAGAGAGAATGGGCATGCCAGGGCCTCCAGCCACTGCAAATGAACTACAGACGTGTGCGGCCCCTTGTGCATCTGGCTAAAGTGGGTCCTGGGGAATCGAGCCTTGAACTGGGGTATTCAGGCAAGCACTTAACCACTAAGCCATCTCTCCAGCCCTATATTTTATATTTTTACACTTAGGTTTTCTGTGTGTAACACTTTTTCTATGTATAAGAAAACTTTTGCAGGCATGGTGACATATGCCTTTAATCTGAGCACTCGGGAGGCAGAGGTAGGAGTGTGTTCAAGGCCATCCTGAGACTACATAGCAAATTCCAGGTCAGGGGCTGGAGAGATGGTTTAGCAGTTAAGGCACTTGCCTACAAAGTCAAAGGACCCAGTTTTGATTCCCCAGGACCCACATAAGCCAGATGCACAAAGTGGCACATGCACCTGGAGTTTGTTTGTAGTGGCTAGAAGCCCTGGCATGCCCATTCTCTCCCTCTCCCTCTCTCTTTCTCTCTCTCTCAAATAATAAATAAAAGAAAATTCAGGTCAGCTGAGCTAGAGCGAGACCCTAACTCAAAAAAGAAAAAAAAAGAAAGGAAGGAAGGAAGGAAGGAAGGAAGGAATAAAGAGAAAGAATAAACAGCTGGGTGTGTCGTGGTGCACACCTTTAATCCCAGCACTCAGGAAGCAGAGGTAGGAGGATTACTATAAATTTGAGGCCATGCTGAGACTACATAGTGAATTCCAGGTCAGCCTGGGCTAGAGTGAGACCCTACCTTGAAAATCAAAACAAAACAAAACTTTTTAGGGCTGGAAAGATGGTTTAATAGTTAAGGCACTTGCCTATAAAGTCTAAGGACCCAGGTTCAATTCCCCAGTACTCACATAAGCCAGATGCACAATGTGGTGCATACATCTGAAGTGGCCAGAGGCCCGGATGTGCCCATTCCCTCTCTCACTCTGTGTGTGATGCACAAGGGACACATGCCCCCCTCTCTCTCTTTAATATTTTAAAATAATTAATTTATAAGCAGAAAGAAAGGGAGAATGAGAATTTAGCATTCTAGGACCTCTTGTTACTGCAAACAAATCCCAGACACATGCACATGGTTTTTCGAGGTAGGGTCTCACTCTGGCCTGGAATTCACTATGCAGTTTCAGGGTGGTCTTGAACTCACAGTGATCCTCCTACCTCTGTCTCCCAAGTGCTGGGATTAAAGGTGTGTGCCACCATGCCTGGCTGTTTTTATTTTATTATAACTATTTTTTAGTCACCAGATGTGGTGGTGCAAGGGTATATATATATGTTTGTTTGTTTTGTTTTTCAAGGTAGGGTCTCCCTCTAGTTCAAGCTGACCCAGAATTCACTATGGAGTCTCAGGGTGGTCTTGAACTCTTAGCAATCCTCCTACCTCTGCCTCCCAAGTACTGGGATTAATGGTGTACTCTACCACACCTGGCTATTTTTTTTTTTTTTTGAGGTAAGGTCTCGCTCTAGCTCAGGCTGAGTTGTATTTCACTATGTAGTCTCAGGGTGGCCTTGAACTCATGGTGAGCCTCCTACCTCTGCCTCCCTAGTGCTGGGATTAAAGGTGTGCACCACCACGTCTGGCTTAAAAAATATATATATTTATTTATTTGCAAACAGATAAGAAGAGAGACAGACAGAGAGAATGGGTGCGCCAGGGCTTCCAGTACTGCAAACTCCAGATCCATCTGCCTCTTTGTGTATCTGGCTTTACATGGGTACTGTGGAATTGAACTCAGGTCCTTAGACTTTTCAGACAAGTGCTTAACCACTAAGCAATCTCTCCAACCCTATTTTAAATTTATTTATTTATTTATTTATTTATTTATTTATTTATTTATTTATTTATTTATCAGGGGAGGGAGGGAGAGAGAGAAAAAGAAAGAGAGGGAGAGAGAATGGGTGTGCCAGGGCCTCTAGCCACTGCATTAGAACTCCAGATAAATGTTCCACTTTGTACATCTGCCTTTATGTGGGTACTGGGAAATTAAACTGAGGTTGCTAGACCTTGCAGTCAAACACTTTAACCACTGAGCCATCTCCTGCACTCTTATTTTATTTATTTAACTTTTTTTTTTTCTTTTTGGTTTTTTGAGGTAGTACAGGCTGACCTGGAATTCACTATGGAGTTTCAGGATGGCCTTGAACTCATGGTGATCCTCCTACCTCTGCCTCCCAAGTACAAGTGCTGGGATTAAAGGCGTGTGCCACCACACCTGACACAATATGTTTTAACAAGATGGACTCAGGGGCTGGAGAGATGGCTCAGGGGTTAAAATCCCTGCTTGTAAAACCTGACATCTCAAGTTCGATTCTCCAGTACCCATGTAATGCCAGATGCATAAAGTGGTGCTTATGTCTAGAGTTCCTTTGAAGTGGTAAGAGGCCCTGGCACACCCAGTCTCATTCTCTCTCTGCCTGTCTGTATTTCTCTTTTTCTCAAATAAATGAATAAATAAAAATATTTAAAACAGGGCTGGAGAGATGGCTTAGCGGTTTAGGCGCTTGTCTGCAAAGCCAAAGGACCCAGGTCTGATTCCCCAGGACCCACATAAGTCAGATGCACAAGGGGGTGCATGTGTTGGAGTTCATTTACAGTGGCTGGCGGCCCTGGTACACCTATTCTCTCTCACACACACTCTGCCTCTTTCTCCCTTTTTCAAATTACTAAAAAATAACATTTTAAAGTAAAGGACTCTGGGGAGCAACAAACAAGGTGGTGATCTATCCCCTGGGAAAAGATGGCTTCTGCAAAGCTGTGAGCTCAGCCTTCATCCTTACCCACAGTCACTTGCTGCACTTGCTTGCTGAGTGAATTCCACTGGCAAATCTTTTTTGCAGGGATGTCTACGAAGAGCAGAGAATTGGATGCTTCCTCCCACACTGGAGACTCACCACATCCACATTTCTGTGGTAAAACACACTCAATCTTGATGGAAGACATTGTCACAAGAGATCTACTGAAGGTAATGGAGATCAAGTGAAATACAATTGTGTGGAACAAATTAAGTGGAACATCTGCTTAACACCGGGGAAAAGTCCCAGTATAGACTCTAAGCATGCCTTGTTTTATGGCACTTTGCAGACATTGCAGTTTTTACAAGTTAAAGGCTTATGGCAATCCTGCATTGAGCAAGTCTGTCTGAGCCATTTTTCAACAACTCAGATAACCTTTAGCATTTCCTTAGTCGATAAAGTGTTTTTTTTTTTTTTTTTTTTGGTTTTTCGAGGTAAGAGTCTCACTCTAGCTCAGGCTGACCTGGAATTCACTATGTAGTCTCAGGGTGGCCTCGAACTCATGGCGATCCTTCTACCTCTGCCTCCCGAGGGCTGGGATTAAAGACGTGCGCCACCACGCCTGGCTGATAAAGTATTTTTTAAATTTTGAAAGTTGCAACGTTTTTGATATTTTCACACATGTATGGAAGTACTTTGATCCCACCCTCCCATTATGAAATTAAAGGATTCACATTTTTTCAACATAATGATAGAATGATAATGCATACTTCAGACACTTCTGTGTACTCTAAATGTAACTTTGACATGCAGTGGAAAGCCAAATATATATATATATATATATCTGTGTCTTGCTTTATTGTGAAATTTACTTTACCATAGTGGTCTGGAACCAAATCTGCAATCTCTCTGAGGTATGACAGTATGTGATCAGATCTGGAAAAGGTGATTGTGCTTGACCCAAATCAGAGCAGCGACAGAAGAAGCATAGGAGCAAGAAGAAAGGGATAAAATTATAGGAGATAAAATGAGGATCTTCAATCAACTTACCAGTTTTTGTCCAAGCTCTCTTGAAAAAAAAGAAAGTCACACTCTGACATCCACACCTTGGTGCTAGTGATTCTGAGAAAGCGTGCTATTCAGACAGTGCAAAGTTGTCCTTTATGCCAGTACCCTAGCCCACAAGGCGGGTCAAGGGTAGACAGCTCCCTTATTGGTGGCCCCTCTGGGTATCTGTAGGTTGGTGACCTTCACATGCAGTACCCCCCCTCCATCTGCCAGTGCTTTGATCCACTTGGAGGCCAGCCAGCTTTAGAAATGTGCTCACCAGGGAGTACACTGAAACTAACAGCCAGAGCCCTGGGGTGTGGGTGTGATAGAATGCATTCCTAGCATGTGCTAGTTCCTGGGTTCAATCTTCAGCATTGTTCCCATTCCCCAAAATACTAGCATCCATATTCTTTTTATTTTTATTTATTTGACAGAAAAAGAGAGAGAGAGAGAGAGAATAGGCATGCCAGCCACTGCAAACAAACTCCAGAATTGTGTGCCCCTTGTGCATCTGGCTAATGTGGTTCCTGGGGAATTGAACCTGGCTCCTTTGGCTTTGCAGGCAAATGCCTTAGCCACTAAGCAATCCCTCCAGCCCCATATTCTTTAAAAAATATATGTATTGTTGGGTGTGGTGGTGCATATCTTTAATACTAGCACTTGGGAGGCAGAGGATTGTTGTGTATTTGAGGCTAGCCTGAGACTACAGAGTGAATTCCAGGTCAGTCTGGGCTACAGAGAGACCCTACCTTGAAAAACCAAAGTATATGTGTGTGTATATATATATATATATATATATATACACACATGTATTTGCAAGGGGTAGGGGGAGGAATAATGGGTGCCAGGACCTCTTGCCAGTACAAACAAATTCCAGATGCATGCACTACTTTGTGCATCTGGCTTTATGTGGGTACTGGGGAATCGAACCCAGGCTGTCGGACTTTGCAAGCAAGTGCCTTTAACCACTGAGCCATCTCTTCTGCCCTCATCCATTTTTAAATTCAGACAATATTAGAAATAAAAGAAATACCCCCCCTGGTTTATGTATATTTCTTTTTTGTTTGCTTGTTTTTGTTTATCGAGGTAGGGTCTTGCTCTAGCCCAGGCTGACCTAAAGTACACTATGTAGTCGCAAGGTGGCCTTGAACTCATGGTGATCCTCCTACCTCTGCCTCCGGAGTGCTGGGATTAAAGGCATAAGCCACCATGCCCAGCTGTATTTTTTTTTATAAAGTTTTTTAAAATATTTTTTATTTATTTATTTGAGAGCCACAGACACAGAGAGAAAGACAGATAGAGGGAGAGAGAGAGAATGGGCGCGTCAGGGCTTCCAGCCTCTGCAAACGAACTCCAGACACGTGCGCCCCCCTTGTGCATTTGGCTAACGTGGGACCCGGGGAACCGAGCCTCGAACCGGGGTCCTTAGGCTTCACAGGCAAGCGCTTACCCGCTAAGCCATCTCTCCAGCCCAAACCCTCTTTTTTTTAGTACTAGTGCTGGAGATTGAACCCAGGGCCTCAACAGCACTCTGCGACTGAGCTATACCCCCAGCCCCACCAGTGAATGAACTGACAGTCCCTCAGTCCTGTCTTGCTTCCTAGGAAGGCATGGGGCCAATTTGGCAAGAAATCTTGAACTCCTAGGCAATGAATAGTCTATGTTTGACTTTAGACCAGAGACTGTGACCAGTGAACTGGAAGAAGAAAAAACAAATCAGGTGGGGAGTGCTGAAGAAATGGCTTAGCAGTTAGATGATGGTTGCTTGCAAAATCTGATGGCTTTGCTTCGATTCCCCAGTACCCGTGGCCAGATGCACAAAGTGGCCCATGTGTCTGGAGTTTGATTAGAGTGGCTATAGTCGCAGGAGGCCCCTGCATGCCTATATTCTCTTTCTGTCTTTCTCTGTTTCAAATAATAAAAAATATTAAACAAACAAAACAGACAAAAATTCTGCATGGAGAATGACAGGCAATTTTCAAGTTTCCTTCTCTCCAATTCTGTTGTGAGTAGGCGGGTTTCCAGGGCTGATGAAAATTGCCTGCACCTTCATGCTTCTCTCCGATGTCTATTTGGCTTTCAACTAAGTGGCTCCACACACGAGGGGGGGGGGGTGTTGGGCAGCTTTCCTTTAATGTTTCCTTCAATGAACTGCATTTTGCTCTTTTTTTTTGAGACAGGGTCTCCCCCTAGCCCAGGCTGACCACTAACTATGTAGTTCCAAGTTGACCTCAAACTCATGATGATCCTTCTACTTCTGCCTCTCAAGTGCTGGGATTAAGGGTATGCCACACCATGCCTGACAATATATATATATATATTTTTTTTCTTCTTTTTTTGGTTTGCTTTTTTTAAAATTTTTTTTGCTTATTTTTATTTATTTGAAATTGACAGACAGAGAGAGAGAGAGAGAGAGAGAAAGAGAGAGAGAGAGAGAATGGGCGCACCAGGGCCTCCAGCCACTACAAACGAACTCCAGACGTGTGCGGCCCCTTGTGCATCTGGCTAACATGGGTCCTGGGGAATTGAGCCTTGAACCGGGGTCCTCAGGCTTCACAGGCAAGCGCTTAACCGCTAAGCCATCTCTCCAGCCCTGTTTTTTTTTTTTTTTTTTTTTTTTGAGTCAGGGTCTCCCTGTAGCCCAGGGTGACTTTTGGTTTGCATTTTTTGAAAACACATAACTCTTGTCTCAATATTGACAGCCAGGACTGCAAAATTGGCAGTGTTCATTGGTGGTTAAAAATTGGCTCAGGTTCCAAAAGCCTTTCATGTTATCAGCCTTAGATAAGACCCAAGATCAGATGAGAGACTTTTGCAATCGGACTTTTAACCCTAAGCTCTGTTGTGTAAGAGTAGGGGGCTGCTGAATTGTCTCCTTTCTGCCAGGGTTCTGGCTGCAAAGGGGTGGTGAGGGCGGGGCGGGGGATAACAGAGGGCTAACGTCAGAGTTCCACACTCAGCCTGGAGTACCTGTGCCAGTGAGGGGTCTTCGCACAATCTGGTAGTGCAGGTTTTGGAGGACAGCGACCAGCAGTGGCGAGCTGATCTCTGAGGCTGGCTAGTTCCCCGCGCCGGCCGTGGGCGCTGCGGTGGGACGCGATCTCTGGGTGGTCGTAGCGCAGTCGGCTTCCTTCCCGCTGCCCTTGATTGGTAGACTGAGCTGAACGGGTCTCGCTCGCTGTCGCCTGGGCCTCTCTTTGGAGACTGTCCTGAAGTGGGCACACTTCACGCTGGTGACGCTTAGGGCGGAGCCAAGGTTAAGCAGAGGAGCCTGGGAAGGGGAAAAGCGCCTGGGATCGCTGCGGCGGGGCGGGTGGACACCGCAGGCCAGGGGACGCCTGGCTGAGTTGACCCCACTCGCTGGCCCTCTCCCCACCTGCGGTCCCCGCTGTACCCCTCCTCTCGCTCAGCTGGAAAAACCTGGCAAAGCCATGGAGTTAGGCCGGGACCTGGTTAAACACAAACAGGTTAAAAGGGAAAGAACCCAGCAGTTAAACAAATCTCTTCCTGATCGGGAAGACCTTGATGGCTGGACGCCAACTCTTGCAAAATGTTTTTGGAGGAGAAGAGAGAGACTTTATCCAATAAATAAATAAAATAGATAAATAAAATGTTTTATTTTTAATTACATGAAATAAATGATACCAAGCAATAGTCAGCTTCATAGTCTCCACTGAAAGCCTAAATGCACTCATTGCAGAGCAACCTGACCAGCCATACTTTAATCCCTAAATTTAGGCTGTGGATAGAGCTTACATAGACAGCATATTTATAAGATTAAAAGATGTGGTAATGTCATTTTTTCTCCCTCCTCCTCTTTCAAAAATTTTATTTATAGCCGGGCGTGGTGGCGCACGCCTTTAATCCCAGCACTCGGGAGGCAGAGGTAGGAGGATTGCCATGAGTTCAAGGCCACCCTGAGATGACAGAGTGAATTCCAGGTCAGCCTGGACCACAGTAAGACCCTACCTCGAAAAACCAAAAAAAAAAAAAAAAATTATTTATTTATTCATTATTTGAGAGAGAGAGAGAATGGGGGCGTCAGAGCCTCCAGCCATTGCAAATGAACTCCAGACGCATTCACCACCTTGTGCATCTGGCTTATGTTGGTCCTGGGGAATTGAACCTCGGTCCTTTGGCTTTGCAGGAGAGTGCCTTAACCACTAAGCCATCCCTCCAGCCCCCACCCCTTTTTGTTTTCTCAAGGTAGGGTGTTGCTTTAGCCCAAGCTGATCTGGAATTCACTATGTAGTTTCAGGCTGGCCTCAAACTCACAACGATCCTCCTACTTCTACCTCCCTGGTGTTGGGATTAAAGATGTGTGTCACCACAATGGGGCTTTTCCTCCTTTTTATTCAGTGCTGGGGGTGGAACCCTGTACCTCTGACCAGCAGGTGCTCTACAACTGAGCTATACCTCCAGCTCTTTGACAGGGTTATAATCTCCTTTTTTAATTTTTTTTGGTTTATTTTTATTTATTTATTTGAGAGCGACAGAGAGAGAGAGAGAGAGAGAAAATGGGCGTGCCAGGGCCTCCAGCCACTGCAAACGAACTCCAGACGCGTGTGCCCCCTTCTGCATCTGGCTAACTGAGTCCTGGGGAATCGAGCCTCGAACCCGGGTCCTGAGGCTTCACAAGCAAGCGCTTAATGGCTAAACCATCTCTCCAGCCCCTCTAATCTCTTTTACTTTCACTTTTTTGTTTTGTTTGGTCCCCAACCTGACCACCACAACAGGGTCTCATTCTAGCCCAGGCTGACCAGGAACTCACAGTCATCCTTTTATATCAGCCTCCCAAGTGCTGGGACTAAAGGCGTGCACCACTACGATGGCTCCCTTACTTAAAATTAAAAAAAAAAATTAGCCAGGTGTGGTGGCGCATGCCTTTAATCCCAGCATTCAGGAGGCAGAAGCAGGAAGATTGCTGTAAATTCGAGGCCACCCTGAGAGACTACATAGTGAATTCCAGGTTACCCTGGGCTAGAGCAAAACCCTACCTTGAAAAACCAAATATATATATTTGAGAGAGAGAGAATGAGAATGACTAGTCATGCCAGGGCCTCTAGCCACTATAAACAAGCTCCAGATGCATGCGCTACCTTGTGCAGCTGCCTTATATGGGTACTGGGGACTCGGACTTGAATCCTTAGATTTGCAGAAAAGTGCCTTAACCACTAAGCCATATCTCCAGTCCCCTAATTTTTTAAAATTAATTAATTTGCATGAGAGAGAGAAAGAAGCATAGAGAGGGGGGGAGAGAGGGAGAGAATAGGCATGCCAGGTCCTCTAGCCACCACAAATGAATTCAGATGCATGTATCACCTTGTGCATCTGGCTTTATATGGGTACTGGGGAATTGAACCTGATTCCTTAGGCTTTGCAGGCAGGTGCCTTAACCACTAAGCCATCTCTCCATCCCTCCTGTGGATCCTCCTACCTCTGCCTCCTGAGTGCTGGGATTAAAGGCATGTGCCACCATGCCCGGCAGCTTGATTTTTCAATGTCCTGTGACCGTAGCCTGTGGAGTTCTCAGCAATAGGGTCTTACAATCTGGTTCTGCTCAGTAAACATGCACTTTGGCAATTATCTGCATTGTTCTGGGGGCCTCACAAGACTCCATGACCAACAGATCCTGGTGCACCCATTCTCTTTCTCTATCTGTCTCTCTTTCTCAAATAAGTAGGTAAAAATTAAAAATGACTGAATTATAATGATAAACTTTATTTCTTCCTGTTTTTTCGAGGTAGGGTCTCGCTCTAGCCCAGGCTGACTTGGAATTCACTCTGTATTCTCAGTGTGGCCTCGAACTCATGGCAATCCTTCTACCTCGGCCTCCTGAGTGCTGGGATTAAAGGCATGGGCCACCATGCCTGGCTTTTTTTTTTTCATCTGTGAACGGTTTATTGTATAATATAAAACTACAAAAGACTGCTCATTTGCTTTTTTTTTTTTTGTTTTGTTTTTCGAGGTAGGGTCTCACTCTGGTCCAGGCTGAACTCGAATTAACTCTGTAGTTTCAGGGTGGCCTTGAACTCGTGGCGATCCTCCTACCTCTGCTCCCGAGTGCTGGGATTAAAGGCGTGCGCCACCACGCCCGGCTGTTCTTTTTTTTTTTTTTTAACAAAATAGTAAAGTTGAATTCCTTACAGGGGGATCGGGTGAACACGGTGTCTTTCCAGAGGTCAGGAGTTAGGTAGCAGTAGGTCTTGGAGATGGCCTCGGTGCAGCTACCCACAGGGCATGCAACCCCTGGCTAAAGTGCAACAGCTCTTCATATTCTATAATCAGCAGCTCTTTGGTCACAGGTGCCAAAAGGATCCCAAGTGCCTCTGAGCAGAGACAAGGTGCACAGAGCCACAAGGGCCTGTCACCCTGTATGGGGTGGTGTAGGCCTCATTTGGTCTCCAGTAGCTTCTTCAGTGCAGAGGTTGGTCAAGATGATGGTGGCTATCTCCTTGGAGTATTTAACAACCAAACCAACATGACTGCTATAGTCCCCCGATTGAGATAAATGCCCGGAACTGTTAGGTCAGGACAAAAATGGAGTCACCAAAGACAGCAGGAGGGTCACAGATACCAGGGAGTGGGTCATCCACATTCTTCAAGGAGCCACCCAGCCCTTATCCCTTCCTTGCCTAACAATGCTCCAGGTCTAGGTGTCCTGCCCCCTTATCTCTCAGGACACCAGGTTCCTGCTCTGGTGTCATATCCTGGCTATCTTAGATCTCCCCGAAAGAAACCTTTCTTTTACTTCCCCCTTCCTCACCTTCCCTCAGCTGAAGAGCTCTATAAAGCCCACTAACTGTAACCCCAAGTTGACTGCTCTGCTCTTGAGAGTCAATCCTGGCAGCTCATGTTTTCCCCAAATATAAACTTCCATCTTTGCCTTAGAGCGATCGCCATGGTCTTGGTTACTCCTGAACCTTACATCTGGTGCTTGTGACTCAGAGTAGGCTCCCAGTTGCCCTCTTGGGTGGCCAGACCTCCTTTTCCCCTGACCAGACCACTGAGCTGCCATCCGACCCTCTGAAGGCCTCGGACCATCTCTGTCTGATACAGGCTCTCACATGAACAATTTGGCCTCACTCTTCTCCCTGTCCCCTCCCTCCTTCTCGGTAAGTGTCCCTCTCGGGTCAGCCTGTACTTGGGGTTCATCCCTCCTTGTGGAAGCCCTGCAGGCATGCCAGGCTACACCCCTTGGCTGCTAGGTCTCACCCCCGGGTTGCGAGAAAGACACATTCTCTAAACCTCGGGTCTATTGCTGTCTGATCTACCGTACCCTAAGGGGTGCCTTTTGGTTCAGCTGCACCATCTTGGGACACCCCTCTCCCTCCTGAACTTTCATCTTCCACAGCTAGCAGTTTTCGCCATCGGGAGCACAGTCGCCCTCCTTGCCCACTAACAGGCTAAAAAGCCAACAGTTGCAACCTGTATGCCCTCTGCCCACATGGGGGGTGCAGGCCCCATTCACCCTAATGGGCCAGGGGGTCATACTGGTGTCCTGTGTAAACCCAGCTTAAGCTCTGGTTTATTTTTCTTTCACCCTTGTTTGCTCTTTCCCTGTCTCCTTAAGAAGTTAAAGGCTCTATGACTCTTGGACATCTTATCTTTCTCTGCAACTCTGCTTGGCCACATCCATTAGCTGGTCAAAATGGGTCCAAATGGCCTGAGAAGGATACTTTTGGTATCTGAATTCTCACTTATTTAAAAAACTTCTGCCAATGTACAGACAAATGGTCCGAAATATCCTATTTTTTTTAAACATTTATTTATTTATTTATTTGAGAGCGACAGACACAGAGAGAAAGACAGATAGAGGGAGAGAGAGAGAATGGGCACGCCAGGGCTTCCAGCCTCTGCAAACAAACTCCAGACACGTGCGCCCCCTTGTGCATCTGGCTAACGTGGGACCTGGGGAACCGAGCCTCGAACCGGGGTCCTTAGGCTTCATAGGCAAGCGCTTAACCGCTAAGCCATCTCTCCATCCCCGAAATATCCTATTTTTCACTCCACATGCACAGCCTTCTCTCTGTCTGCCTGCTTTCTTACCAGGTCCTTCTAGCACCCCCATACTTGGTCCTCACCTTCTGCTTTTGACCCTGATGCCATAGAGGACCTGACCCTAACAGCTCCTCCGGCTCCTCCAGCTCCCTCAGCCTCTCCTGATGCCCTGCCTGATAACAAGTTTGGATTTTAATCTCTGGAGTTGTAAATAGAACAGAAATTTAAAATGGGAATATATAACTTCTGAATAAATGAGTGAATATGTGAAGGGGAGATGGTTGTCTAGAGTCTATATGAAAAGTGCACTTAAAAGGAATGTGTGTGTGAGTATGTACGTGGCTCTCAGCTCTAAAGCTGCAGAATGATTTCTGTTCTGAGCAGGGCTATTTCATTGTGGGGGATGTTTTCCACCAAGCCCACTGTACTAGGCGGCATAGCCAATTTTTACTGTTGAGTGTCCCCTAGAAGGAACACTAAAAGTAATTAAGATCATAGAAAAAAATGCAAGATTCTCCTACTCTTAAAGAGTTGTAAAATGGGGCTGGAGGGATGGCTTAGCAGTGAAGGCATTTGATTGCAAAGCCAAAGGACCTATGTTTGATTCCCCAGGACCCATGTTAGCCAGATGCACAAGGGGGCGCATGCATCTGGAGTTCGTTTACAGTGGCTGTAGGCCTTGCTGCGCCCATTCTTTCGTTCTCCCTCCCTCTTTCTCTGTCAAATAAATAAATAAAAATAAAAATACTTAAAAAAAAAAGATTTGTAAAATGGCAGGATCAAAAAGCTGCCTTATAGCCCCGAGGGTAGATCAAAACTCTCCCTGGAATTTAGGGGAAAAAATTGGCTCTTTCTTAGCTTCCCTGCCTCGCAGAGCCAGGGAAGTGCAAGTACAGGGAATCTCAGGATCCTGGCCCCAGCATGGTGATGGGTGAATGTCAAGTTGCTATGGGACTTCTTATGAGAAATTTGTAACTGTTTTACGCTCATAAGAAATTTGTAGGGGAAGGGAGGGAATTAGCATAGGATTTTTTTATAATCATGGAAAATGCTAATAAAAATTTTTAAAAAAGGAATTTGTAACTGTTTAACAGTTATCTTTATCTTTCTATGCTTATATGGAACTACTAACAGACAATAGTCTCAAGATTTATGTCTAAATTTAAAAGTAATCAATAATAAATTTGTAAAAAAATTTCTAAAATTTCTAATAATTTTTAAATCTGCTTTCATATTCTTAAAAATGTGTTTCAGGAACGTTATAAGAAACAAAGTTCCAAAATCTATGTTTATTCTGAGTAAATAGCATAAGTCAAACCTGATCTACTCTCTCTTTAAAAAGTTATTTCAAAAGGCCTTTTGAGGAAAAATATGGTCATATTAAAAGTGTTATGGATACCTTAAAAAAGTGTTGTGGTAAGGACAATAAAAGTTTTGTTGATAGTTGTGAGATGAACTGACTGAAAAAGATAAACTGGAGAGAAAAATTTATATGTTGGATGTTAAATGTTTGATGAAAAAATTGTTAAGCTTAGACAGAAAGGCTTACCTCAGACTAAGAAAGTATGGCCCTGGCTGATGCAGGTTGCTATGGCATTCAGGTTGTAAACTTAACTTTAACTCATTGATGTTAATGTGGTCATAATAATGGTTATGAAAGACTAAATTTAGAGTTCCCAACCCAGTTAAGTAGGTTCCTCTATTTGTCACCCTTTTAACTAAATCTTAAGGTTAAATTGACTTATTAATATTCTCTCCTAAGGTTATTATATCTAAGACCTGCCTCAAAAAAATCTCACTGGGGCTGGAGAGATGGCTTAGCGGTTAAGCGCTTGCCTGTGAAGCCTAAGGACCCCGGTTCGAGGCTCGGTTCCCCAGGTCCCACGTTAGCCAGATGCACAAGGGGGCGCACGCGTCTGGAGTTCGTTTGCAGTGGCTGGAAGCCCTGGCGCTCCCATCCTCTCTCTTTCCCTCTATCTGTCTTTCTCTCTGTGTCTGTCACTCTCAAATAAATAAATAAAAAATGAACAAAAAAAAATTAAAAAAAAAAATCTCACTGATGCCAGGCATGGTAGCGCATACCTTTAATCCCAGCACTTGGGAGGCAGAGGTAGATGGATTGCCGTGAGTTTGAGGCCACCCTGAGATTACATAGTGAATTCCAGGTCAGCCTGGGCTAGAGTGAGACCCTACCTCGAAAAACAAAAACAAAAACAAACAAACAAAAATCTCATTGAGGAACTATTTACTCTTTCCCCCCTATTTTATAAGGTAAATAGACCACATTTGAAATATTAAACAGTATTTATCTGCCATACACTTGAAAACTATTTACTTTATGGTGAACAGTAAAAAAAAAAATCTAAACAAAGTTATGTTGTGATTTAAGATCTAATCCCTCAATTCCTCCAACAACCAGTCTTATTAATACTTTAGATTTAACTTAGGTCATTACTGAACAAGTTTAACAGAGTGCCACAGGCAGAATTATAGAGTTGATTAAGGTTTGAATAGTTATAGATTGTACTATAAAACTTTGTGTATGTTTGGAATTCAATATAGTTCTATAAAATTGATTTGGAAGAGACTAAAATATTTCTTTGTTGCTCAGCAGTTAAAGGTGCTTATTTGCAAAGCCAGATGCACACAGTGGAGCATACATTTGGAAATTGTTTGCAGTGGCAAGTGGCCTTGGCATGCCCATTCCCTCTCTTTTCCATGAGACTCGTCTCATTTTTTCATTAGATCATGGCAGTTTAATCCAGTTCCTCTATTCTTTGGGTATGTTAAATATAGCTAAACTAATTTCAAAAACTCACTTATAGGTTGGATGGAAATTTTACTTAGCTTTTAAAAGTGCTAAATCTTCTCAAAAATATGTGTATATATAAAGGTATCTCAATTCTGATAAACTCTAAAAGTTATAAAATTTTTTGTGTCTTCATATTTAAGCCAAAATGTTACTACATAATATAGATTTCTTGTTTATTTTTAATTCTGCTAACAGATTTTATTTCTTATGGCCTTAAATATGTAAACTCTACTTTTTGTTAATATCAGACTTTTCCAGATATCAGAATATTGTAATTTGGTTTATACAAAGTCTATGATGTTTAGCTATCAATAAGCATACATCATCATGCCTGGCTAAAATGCTGTAATTTTAATCAATTAATTAATTTATTTATTTGAGAGCAACAGACAGAGAGAAAGAGGCAGATAGAGAGAGAGAATGGGCGTGTCAGTGCCTCCAGCCATTGCAAACGAATTTCAAATGTGTGTGCCCCCTTGTGCATCTGGCTAACATGGGTCCTGGGGAATCGAGCCTTGAACCGGGGTCCTTAGGCTTCACAAGCAAGCACTTAACTGCTAAGCCATCTCTTCAGCCCAAACGCTGTAGTTTTAAGATGGTTCTTGTCTTGTTCATGCTGGTTTTGCTAAATGATTATCACTGAAGTTATAATCTAAGTCTTATAAAAAGTGACTTATTGTGATTTTGTTCTTAGAAAAACTGAAAAAGTTCCCCATGTCTTAGAAAATCTACTGTATACAAACAATGTTACTATAGTCTGTCTAAGCTTCATGTAACAGTCATAAATATTTCTTTAGTTAAGCCTTAAAATTGTTCAATAGTAAAAGATACTTAGACTAGCCAAAGTTGTTTTAAAACACAGATGCTAAGTTTTTATACTGTCTTGTCTTTTTCCTGGCATACAATTTCTGTATTAAATCAATTTCCTTAAAGTTATTGATAAAATATTGTTTTCAGGGCTACTAAAATGTTCTGCCTATACTTATAACTGACATATATACTTAAAAGTTAGAATGTGGGTGCTTTCTAAGTTCCAAACATAGCTTACACTATCACCTGACATCTAAATTTAAATATGAATCAAAATGATTTTAAACTATTGTGTCATTCTCTAACCAGTTCTGCTTTGCTAACCAGATATGTTCTGCACCCTTTTTAACTAATCTGTTTTGCTAATCAGATATGGACAGTCTCTCTGAGTGATTAATAACCATATTTAGAAGCCAAAATCAATTGGAAACATTGGAGTTAAAAGGATAAACAATATTTTGGTTCCTGCTCCTGGGTCAAAAGGCCACAGGAGATGATGGGACACTTGAAATTCTAGCCTCTGGTAAGTTACCTATCTTCTTGATCAGAGAGGATGTGGAAACCTAGAAATCAGTTCCAAGTCAGTGTATCTGCAGCAGGAGGGTAACATTGGAGGAAAACAAGTCCTCCAGGCTTCCCAAAAGAGGGAGGGCCACTTGATCAGCATGGCCTTGACTTATCCTAGTAGATGACAATGCTGAGCCATAGAACTCCTCACAGGTCCCTGAAAGTATTTCCTATAGCACCATTATTGACCTGCCAAAATATACAGTTAATTCTGGCAGCTTACATGGTTTTAATCACCCAATGAGAAAAACATAACTACAAAATATAACTACAATATAATAGATTCCCCTGTCTGATGCTGACTTACAATATTAGACTTGAACATTAACTCATGCCTTCTGCCTCTGCCTGTTCTGATTAACTTCACCTACCCTGACCCCAGCTCCTCCCACTTGCTATTCCTCAGGGCCCCTCTTTCCTTAGCCCTTACCCTATCTCATCCTGGGATAAGGACACTGCCACCCCAATGGGCACTCTCAAATTTAAACTCTCTTGTGTTCCTACTCTTTCCCTGATCCCCAATCGCCCCTCTGCCTTCTCTCTCTTGCCCCAAGCCCTCTATACCTTGCCTCTGAATGTGCATCCTCCCTTTACACTAGCCCAAACGCTATAATTTTAAGATGGTTCTTGTCTTGTTCATGCTGGTTTTGCTAAATGATTATCACTGAAGTTATAATCTAAGTCTTATAAGTTTTGATGTCATAGCTGCTGACAAGAATAAGAAGCTCCTTTATTCTCCCTTCTGTCTTCTCACAGGGTGCACAGAGCCCATCTCCCTCACCTTCTCTGTAACAGGTGTCTGCCAGTGACGGCCCTGAAGCCAGCTCAATACAGGCATGGTATGCGAGAAGTCTCTACTTTGCTCAGGACCAAGTAACAACATGCTACACTGGTGCTATTGATCTCAGCACTCTGCCACCTCTAGCCACCATGAAACTGCCTCCTCATCACCTACCCTGAAGAGAGACCCATCGACTGCCTCTCCCATAAGAACTCATTGCCCTTATGGTCAGCATGAAAGAATTAACCTCATCTTTGCCTCAGAGTGGTCACCGTGGGTCTTGGTCATTCCTGAGCCTTATAGGAACCTCTTTTGCTTGGCCAGTGGCATGATCTTTAACACATCATCCTTAAGGGACATCCCTATAAAAAAGTCAATCATCTCAGGTTCCTTGGATGGTCAGGGAGAAAAGAGAGATTCCCTCTCTGCACTGGATTTCATGTCCTTGACCAGGTGGCCTAGTTTGGTAATGGGGACTCTACTCTGTTTTCTGCCTTCTGTCCATGAGGCCTTCATCTAGGGGTTGACCACATCCATGACTATGGTCACAAAGGCTGCTGTTGAAACTTCTGTAAAAGTCACTATGGCCCCATGCCTGGGTCACAGGATTTCTGAGTCCTCCCATTATGTCATTGTCCATTTGGTAGTTTCCAAGGAAGAAGAGAACTCTCTCTCTCTCTCTCTTTATTTTTATTTTTATTTTTTTTGAGGTAGGGTCTCGCTTAACCCAGGCTGACTTGGAATTCACTCAGTGGTCTCAGGGTGGTCTTGAACTCACGGTGATCCTCCTACCTCTGCCTACTGAGTGCTGGGATTAAAGTTGTGTGCCACCACGACCCGCTCGGAACTGTCTCTTTAATGTCCTTCTGACTATTTTGAGACTGCCTTAATTCAAGAGGGCGTCCTTCTCCATTTCTCTCTTCTGTTCGTATCATCCCCTGGGGACTCCATTTCAACCATCTGGGTCTCCTGCCCAAATGACTCACTAGTCAGGGAGTCATATGGGCCTTGGGATAGTTTTGCTCACCCTTAGCTTCTGGAGTCCCAGCACAATCCTGATACATACAAGTTGTTCATGTAATTTTTCAGACAGTCATAACTTTATTTGGAAAAGTTTTCAGTATTGTGCCACTTTGGCAGCACATATACTAAAATTGGAATGATACAGGGAAGATCAGCATGGCCCATGACACCCAAATTCGTGAGGTGTTCCATATGTTAAAAAAAAAAAGAAAATTTTTCAGTATTATAAAAAGTTACAAAACTCATGTAAAGAACCCTTCACCCTCAAATGTTTAATATTTTCCACATTCTCTCTCCCTACCTTTCTCTCTGAACAAAGGCACATTCCCAGCCCCTCAAAGATGATCTCTTGCATAATAACAACATAACAATCAGTCCAGCAAGTAACGCTGATAATCTATCATCTAACTGAATCTCACTGATTGTCCTTTATAACAAAGGGAAAGAAAGTACTTCATTTCTGGTCCAGGGTAAAGCACTTTGTTCTGTTGGATTCCATCTCTTTCCATCTGAAAGAGCTCTTTAGCCTTTCTTTGTTTTGTAGCATTGACATTTAATATTTTTTTAAATTTATTTCCACGGAGAGAAAGCAGAAGAAAGAGAAAAAAAACCGAGCACACCAGGGTCTCTTGCTGCTGCAAACAAACACCAGATGTATGTGTCACTTTGTGTATCTAGCTTTATGTGGGTACTGGGAAATTGAACCTGGGCTGCCAGGCTTTGCAAACAAGTGCCTTTAACCATCAAGCCATCTCCCCAGCCCTACTTTTACTTTTTAAAACAATTAAATATTTTAGTTACTTGAGAGAGAAAATAAATATGAATATGAATGAGTGTGCCAGGGCCTCCTGCCACTACAAATGAATTCCAGACACATGCATCACTTTGTGCCTTTGGCTTTACATGGGTACTGGGGAATCAAACCCAGGCTATCAGGCTTTGCAAGCCAAGTGCCTTTAACTTCAGAGTCATATCTCCAGCCCCAGCATCAACATTTTTGAAGTTCAAAACATATAATATCTCTTAATTTGGGGTTATTTTCTTCCTTCTTTCCTTCCTTCCTTCTTCTTTTCTTTGTTTGGTTGTTGTTATTTTTATTTATTTATTTAGGAACGACAGACAGAGAGAATGGGCATGCCAGGGCCTCCAGCCACTGCAAACGAACTCCAGATGCGTGCGCCCCCTTGTGCATCTGGCTAACATGCGTCCTGGGGAATCGAGCCTTGAACCGGTCTCCTTAGGCTTCACAGGCAAACGCTTAACCGCTAAGTGATCTCTCCATCCCTTTTTTTCTTTTTAAAATATTATTATTATTATTTATTTGAGAGAAAGCGAGACAGAAAGATACAGATAGAGAGAAAGAATAGGTGTGCCAGAGCCTCCAGCTGCTGCAAATGAACTCCAGACACAGCACCACCTTGTGCATCTGGCTTACCTGGGTCCTTTGGCTTGGTAGGCAAATGCCTTAACCACTAAGCCATTTCCCCAGCCCTGTTTTCTTTCTTTTTATTTGCTTTTTTCTATGGTTAATGCTGGCTATGTCTTTTTGGCAACTCTACAAAACTGAAGCTATACCCTCAACATTTGGAGGAAAATGATGTTGATCTGTTAATTTTGTTCACAATATGTGGCTACTGAATCTTTAAAAACTACAAATGTGGGCTGGAGAGATGGCTTAGCCATTAAACGCTTGCCTGTGAAGCCTAAGGACCCCGGTTTGAGGCTCGGTTCCCCAGGTCCCACATTAGCCAGATGCACAAGGGGGCGCACGCGTCTGGAGTTCGTTTGCAGAGACTGGAAGCCCTGGTGCGCCCATTCTCTTTCTCTCCCTCTATCTGTCCTTCTCTCTGTGTCTGACACTCTCAAATAAATAAATTAATTAATTAATTTAAAAAAATACAAATGAACCAAACCAGTTTAATTGAACCAAGAGCATACAAGGCCCTACAAACTTGCTGGTGGTCCCTTCTTGATCTTGATTGTTGTGGTAGTTTGAATCTATGTCCCCCATTGACTCAGGTCTTTTATTAAGCTTATCACTCGGATTCCAGCTACCTGGCTGGATATGTATAATACATCAGATATACATGATAGCAGGGGAGAACAAAAAAAAAAAATCGAAGAGAGACAAGTTGGAAAGAAGGTATTCAGTGGTGCGATTGGGGAGGGACAAAAGGGAAGGTAGTGAGAGCAGATTATGATAATGGCATATTGTGTATATTTAGGGAAGTTGTCAATAAAATATTTTTAAAAAGGCAGGTGTGGTGGCACAAGCCTTAAATCCTAGCACTCAGGAGTCAGAAGGAGGAGGATCACTATGAGTTTGAGGTAGCTTGGGCTAGACTGAGACCCTACCTCGAAAAAAAAAGTTTTAAAAGCCAGATGAACAAGGTGGCACGTTGGTCTGGCGTTCATTTGCAGTGGCTAGATGCCCTGCCACACCCATTCTCTCTCTCTCTGCCTCTTTCTCTCATAAATAAATAAAATATTAGAGCCAGGTGTGGTGGTGCACACCTTTAATCCCAGCACTTGGGAGGCAGAAGTAGGAATGCCGTGAGTTCAAGGCTACTCTGAGACTACATAGTTAATTGCAGGTCAGCCTGGGCCAGACTGAAACCCTACCTCAAAAAACCAATAAATAAAATAAAATAAAAATAAAAAAATAAATAAATAAATAAATAAAATCTTAAAAAAATAAGACAGGCATGGTGATGTACACCTTTAATCCCAGCATTTGGGAGGCAAAGGTAGGAGGATTGTCATGAGATGAAGGCCAGCCTGAGACGCCATAGTGAATTCCAGCTCAGCCTGGGCTACAGTGAGACCCTACCTCAAAGAAAAAGATATAACTTTCTTAAAGAAAGTCAGAGCGATAGAGAGGGAGTGGCGTGTGTGTGTCTTCATGTGTGTGTGTTTGGGAAGGAATATCCTGCTGGGATGTAGGATGGAGAAAGCCTACCCTACAACCATAGGCTGGGACTGGAAAAATGGCTTAGTGATTAATGCGCCTGCCTGCAAAGCCTGCAAAACCCAGGTTAGATTTCCCAGTACTCACGTAAAGCCAGATGTACAAAGTGGTTCATGCATCTGGTGAACCCATTCTCTCTCTCTCTCTCTCTCTCTCTCTCTCTCTCTCTCTCTCTGTGTATGTGTGCTTACAAATAAATAAATGAATAAAATTTATAAAATGACAAAAAAAATACATAGGTTGTTGTTGGCAAATCTAAGTGCTATAGATGGCTCCTTCCCCCTATAGTGAACTGTTGGTCATGGAGTCCTGTGAGGCCCCCACAACAATGCAGACCATTGCCAAAGTGTATGTTTACTGAGCAGAACCAGATGGTAAGACCTTATTGCTGAGAACACCACAGGCTGTGGTCACAGGATATTGAAAAGTCAAGCTGGCTGGGCGTGGTGGTGCACACCTTTAAGCCCCACACTCAGGAGGCAGAGGTAGGAGGATCACTGTGAGTTCGAGGCCACCCTGAGAATACAGAGTGAATTCCAGGTCAGCCTGGGCTAGAGTGAGACCCTACCTCGAAAAACCAAAAATAAATAAATAAATAAATAGAAGAAAAGAAAAGACAAATCTAGCTGGATGTGAGATAGAAGCATCTCCCTACTGGCTAGCTGGCATAAGTGCTGGAAAGTTCTATGCCAGTTGCTTGGGAACTAAAGTCATCAACAGTATGATCAAACAGTGCATCTTGCAAGCACCAAAATCAACCAGCAAAGAAAGATGTCCTTACAGGTACAATACTGGCACATAAGTTATAAGAGTGATCAACTGCTCTCTGATTGAATATGAGGTCCACTCAGTGGGAGGGAATTTATGGCTGGTTCTGAGAACTGAGTCAAAATCCTATGGCTTGGAAGGTCATGGACCTTAAAGGGAAGTTTCCATTGTTCTTTGGCTTTTTCGTTTGTTTTTTGTTTTGGTTTTTCCAGGTAGGGACTCATTCTAGTTCAGGCTGACCTGGAATTCATTATGTAGTCTCAGGGTGGCTTTGAATTCATGGCTATCCTCCTACTTCTGCCTCCCAAGTGCTGTGATTAAAAGTGTGTGCCACCATGCCCAGCTCCATTGTTCTTTGGATAAATGGAGATGTTCAGCCCATCAAAAACCTTCTAAATATGTTTATCCCCTTTGATCATGCTGCTCTCTCTCTTGGATATAGACGCTGCTGCTTTTTTTTTTTTTTTTTTTTTTGAAGTAGGGTTTCCCTCTAGCCCAGGCTGACCTGGAGTTCACTAAGTAGTCTCAGGCTACCCTCAAACTCATAGCAATCATTTTACCTGCAACTCCTGAGTGTTGGGATTAAAGGCATGCACCACTGCACCTGGCTTCAGAAGCTTCTTTTTTATAGATGGTGGTGATACCCAAGGCTCATCAAAATTACAAGAAAAGATCCAGGCGTGGTGGCGCACGCCTTTAATCCCAGCACTTTGGAGGCAGAGGTAGGAGGATCACTGTGAGCTCAAGGCCAGCCTGAGACTACATAGTGAATTCCAAGTCAGCTTGGGCTAAAGTGAGACCCTGCCTCAAAAAAATCTCTTTCTCATAAAAAAATACTTTATTTGAGAGAGAGAGAGACAGACTGACAGACAGATAGAGAGAGAATGGGCGAGCCAAGGCCTCCAGGCACTGCAGACTCCAGATGCATGCACCACCTTATGCATCTGGCTTATATGGGTACTGGGGAATTGAACCTGGGTCCCTAGGCTTTTCAGGCAAGTACCTTAAACCACTAAGCCATCTCTCCAGCCCCAAGAAGCTTCTTCTTTTTTTTTTTTTTTTGGGGGGGGGTGTTACATTTTTTTTTTTTTTAAAAACCCAACTATTTTTTTTTTAATTTTTTTTTATTTATTTATTTGAGAGTGACAGACACAGAGAGAAAGACAGAGGGAGGGAAAGAGAGAGAATGGGCGCGCCAGGGCTTCCAGCCTCTGCAAACGAACTCCAGACGCGTGCGCCCCCTTATGCATCTGGCTAACGTGGGACCTGGGGAACCGAGCCTCGAACCGGGGTCCTTAGGCTTCACAGGCAAGCGCTTAACCGCTAAGCCATCTCTCCAGCCCACATTTTATTTTTTTTTTATTTTTATTTTTTAAATTTAATTTATTAGTTTTCTTTTCAGTAAATACAGGCAGTTTGGTACCATTATTTAGGCTCATCTGTGATCTACCCCCTCCCATGAGACCCTCCTTATTATTGAAAATGGGTCGTGCATTGTGGAGTTAGCCCCCAGTTATTAGTATGATAAATGTCTCTGAAAATCATGACCCAACATGTAACTCTGACATTCTTTCCGCCCCCTCTTCCGCAAGATTTCCCTGAGCCATATTGGGTTCATTTTTGGTCTGCTTCAGTGCTGAGGTGTTGGGGGCCTCTGAGGCTCTGGCTCTCTGATTTGGTAGGAGTTGATTTTTCTCTGCGTTGATCTCCTTCCTCTTTGTGCTGGTATCCAGTTCACAGGAAAACATCACCCTTGCTTATTTCGCCAGTTGTCCTTAGTTTCAGTTGGGCCCCTTCTGAGGTATGTTGGGGCAGCTCTCTTCTTAGGATCTGCATCTATCTGGAAAAGAGAAGCAGATTCTCCAACGGAGAGTGAGTTAGCACCCAGAAAATTGAGATAACACTTACTTTTTTGATAGACAGTTTGATAGGTGTAGGCCCTCTTATACCCCGTGATTGATGGTAGCTTGATATTGTAGAGTGGGCTTGTGTTTGGGTATGGTTCTGACTTGTTTCCCAGCTCCAGCTAAGGGTCTAGTACCACTTAGTGGATCAGTTAGCCAAATCAAGAGCAATTGATTCCTCACCATGGCTGTGTACCACTATTGCACTTGTATGGGTATCACATCCGGTTAATTGTTGCTACTTAGGTTAAACAATGTGTTGCTTGGACAGATCTTGGTCACTTCCCCCAGTCGCCTATGTAGCGCCTTCTGGTACTAGACACGCTGACTGTCTGGGGACTGACTCTCTCCTGGCTTCCAGCCATGTCATTCCATTTTACGTGTCAGCTGGGTATGGAGTCTTCAGCAATAGGGTCTTACCACTGGCCTTTGGTGGGTCATCAAGTACTCTGACAGAAGTCTGTCATTGTTTTGGGAAACCTTGTAGGTTTCTTTGATCAAAAGCTCATTGTGGATTGTAGGCCCAAGCTGGAAGTGGGGGTTACAGGTCAGTGTCCACTAAGAAATTGAGGAAAGAGATAACTAATATACAAGAGTTAGAGAGGAGAGAGATAGAGGGGAGAGGGGGAGAGGGAGGGAGGGAAGATGTAGGAGATTTAGGTCAGTCTTGATCCTACCCTCTCCAGTGTCTTGTGGTTCTTTTTTTTTTTTTTTTTTTTTTAGGTTTTTCGAGGTAGGGTCTTACTCTAGCCCAGGCTGACCTGGAATTCACTATGGAGTCTCAGGGTGGACTCGAACTCATGGCGATCCTCCTACCTCTGCCTCCCGAGTGCTGGGATTAAAGGCGTGCGCCACCACGCCCGGCTCCAAGAAGCTTCTTTTTACAGATGGTGGTGAATACTGAGGAAACCCAAGACTTACCAAGATGATGAGAAGAAGAGAAAGTCTGGTGCTTAGTATTGGACAAAATCATCTCTGTCACACCTGACAGGACTCAGGAAACATTGCAGAGGAAGTGGTGGAAAGAATATGACTGTTGCTCTCACTGCCGGCCAGAGAAGCTTCTCCATGGAGATGGTGGTAGGCAATGGGGAGACTAAAAACTCATCAAAGCTGCAAGAGACTGTTGAGAGCTCAACACTAAACAAGATGTTTATATCATGACTTCCAAGGCTCAGGGAACATTGCAGAAGAGGGGGCAGAAAGATTGTAAGAGCTACAGGCTGGAAAAGAGTATATTGGGGCACTGTTCTCCAGAAATGAACTGATTGGTGCATTCATGTCCTCCCAATGGAGGACAAAATAAGTAATTACAAGGGGTCTGGGGAAATAAATTAGCAGTTAAGGTATTTGCCTGCAAAGCCTAAGGACCCCGGGTCAATTCCCCAGGACCCATGTAAGCCAGATGCACAAGGGGCACATGTGTATGAAGTATGTTTACAGTGGCTGGAGGTCCTAACGTGCCTATTCTCTCTATCTGCTTCTTCTCTTTCAAAAAAATAAAATATAAAAAAATAGAATACTAAAAATAAATAGAAGCAATTATATGGAAATATGATCAAATTACAGAATGTTCTTTATCAAAGTCTCTAATAAAAGTGTTTTAAAAGGGCTGGAGAGATGGCTTAGTAGTTAAGGCATTTGCCTGCAAAGCCAAAGGATCCTGGTTTGATTCTTCAGGACTCATGTAAGCCAGATGCAAAAGGGGGTACATGCATCTGGAGTTTGTTGGCAGTGGCTGGAGGCCCTGGTGTACCCATTCTTCTCTCTTTCTCTCTCTTAAATAAATAGATAATAAATGAATAAATTAATAAATGTGTTTAAAAAGATAAGCTGGGCGTGGTGCACACCTTTATTCCCAGAATGGGACATCAAAGTAGAGGAGTAGGGCTGGAGACATGGCTCAGCAGTTAAAGGCATTTGATTGCAAGGCCTGATGGCCTGGGTTTGATTCCCCAGTACCCATGTAGACCCAGATTCATAGGGTTGCACATGTGTCTGGAGTTCATTTGCAGTGGCAGGAATCCCTCACAGCCCCTGACACCTCTCTGCCTCTTTTTGTCTCAAATAAAAATTAAAAATATAGAGGACTTGGGCTGGAGGGATTGCTCAGTGGTTAGGTCATTTGCTTGCAAAGCCAAAGGACCCAGGTTCGATTCCCCAGGACGCACGTTAGCCAGATGCACAAGGGGGCGCATGCATCTGGAGTTCATTTCCAGTGGCTGGAGGCCCTGGCACACCCATTCTCTCTCTTTCTCTGTCAAATAAATAAATTAAAAAAAATAAAATAAAGGACTGGCTGGGCATGGTGGTGCAAACTGATCCCAGCACTCAGGAGGCAGAGGTAGGAGGACCATGAGTTTGAGGCCACCCTGAGTCTACATAGTGCATTCCAGGTCAGCTTGGGCTAGAGTAAGACCCTATCTTGAAAAACAAAACAAAAATTTAAAAAATAATTAAGAGGACTACCTTCTTGTTGCTGGGACAAAACACCTGGCAAAGGCAGCTAATGGGAGAAAAGGGGTTATTTGAGGTTTACAGTCTTGGGGGGAAGTTTCATCATGGCATGAAAGCATAGCAAAGCAGAGTCTAGGCATCACATCTTGCCACTGAAGCTGGAAAATATTAAGAATGAGCTAGCTCTGGCTACAGGGGGCTTGGGCTATAACACCCTATGATGGTTTGATTCAGGTGTCCCCCATAACTTAGGTGTTCTCAATGCTAGGTTCCCAGCTGATGGAGATTTGGGAATTAATACCTCCTGGAGGTACCTCCTGGAGGCAGTGTATTGTTGGGGGTGGGCTTATGGGTATTATAGCCACTTCCCCCTTGCCAGTGTTGGGCATGCTCTTCTGCTCCTGTTCTCCACCTGATGTTGGCCAAGAGGCGATGTCTGCCCTCTGCTCATGCCATCGTTTTCCCCTGCCATCAAGGAGCTTCCCCTCGAATCTGTGATCCAAAATAACCATTTTTTTTTTGTCCTCACAAGCTGCTCTTGGTCAGGTGATTTCTGCCAGCAATGTGAACCTGACGATAACACACCCCAATGTCTGCCTCAAGTGACACACCTCCAGCAAGGCTTCATGTCCCAAATTGCCACCAGCTGGGAATTGTGTATGAGGCTAAATCTGGCAAATACATGGGGCTAGGGAAGATGTTTCACATTCAAACCACTATAGATTACTTGGAAAGAGGAAGAGGTTCAGTGTGTGTGTATGTGCTCACACTGGGGCCATGGTCTCCTGGTACTGCAAATGAAGTCCAGACACAGGCACCAACCACTTTGTGTTTGGCTTTACATGGGTGATGGGGGAATAGATCCCAGCCCAGCAGGCTTTGCAAGCAAGTGCGTTTGGTGGCTGAGCCACCTCCCTAGCCTTTGTTATTCCGTTTTGCAATGATGGAGATAGAAATCAGGGCCTCCCTTACACAAGCTACCGAAATGTTCTTCCACTTAGTTATAAACCCATCCCTCGGTATTCTTGTAAGTTAAGTGAGGTATTGTTTTAATTATATGAGGAAAAAAAAAAAAAGAAATGCAATGACAATAGCAGATGTCTTTGAAAAGGATTTAGCTGGGTGTGGTGGTGCAAACCTTTAATCACAGCCTAGGGAGCCAGAGTAACCTTTTCTCCCTCTCTATTTTTCCTTTGGTTTTTCTTTTTCTTTTTTTTCTCAATTTTTATTAACATTTTCCATGATCATAAAAAATATCCCATGGTAATACCCTCCCCCCCCCACTTTCCCCTTTGAAATTCCATTCTCCATCATATGCCCTCCCCATCTCAATCAGTCTCTCTTTTATTTTGATGTCATGATCTTTTCCTCCTCTCATGATGGTCTTGTGTAGGTAGTGTCAGGCACGGTGAGGTCATGGATATCCAGGCCATTTTGTGTCTGGAGGAGCATGTTGTAAGGAGTCCTACCCTTCCTTTGGCTCTTACATTCTTTCCACCACCTCTTCTGCAGTGGACCCTGAGCCTTGGAAGGTGTGATCGAGATGTTACTCAGTACTCCAGTCACTTCTTTCCAGCACTATGATACCTTCTGAATCATCCCAAGGTCACTGCCATCTGAAAAGAGAAGATTCTCTACCCAAAGTGAGAGTAGCGTTAATATAAGGGTATAAATATTAAAAGAAGTGCTTACTGGGCAGTTTGATAAGCATAGTATATACACTTATCCAGACATCAGCAGATGTTACACTCCTAGGGCTCATGACTACTCCTGTTTTAAGTTTTCAGTATCAGGGATATATTCCCCCACTTCATGGAGTGGGCCTCCAGTCCAATTGGAGGGCAGTTGGTTTGCACCATGACAGACGTGCCACTATTGCACCCATTGACTCATTTGGCCTGGCTGGCCAATTATAAGGCTTGCATGTCCACTGTTGAGTATCTTCACTGATGGTAACTCTTTCTCCCATTGAACTACATGTAGAATGGCTTCTTCCAGCTTTCTGTCAGCTGGTCTACATGGAGGAGTTTATCAGCTCAGTTCCACCAGGATTTCTCAGTGGCCTTTCACCCCAAGTATGTGGAGTCTTCAGCAATGGGTCTTACCATCGATTCCTGGTGGGAAACCAAGGGCCTCGGCAACGGCCTATAATATTTTGGGGGCATCAGCGACCTCCCTGGCCAACAACTCACTGGAAGGTATCCCATCCCTGGCACTGAAAATTTTCTAACAACGATCTATGGCTCCTGAGTGTTCCATTGTCCAAAACTGGAGGATTCCATATGATTTATTTGCATCCTCTTAGATTTTTATTAGCCCTCACTCCACCTTTCTCTTCCTCTCAATCTCTTCCTCTGACTTCACTTTGGGGCTTTTCACTCCAGTTGATCTATTCTTCTACTTACATATATACAATACCAACCTATTAAGTACCCTCCTCCCTTCCTTTCTCTTCCCTCTATATCTCCTTTTTAACTTACTGGTCTCTGCTACTGAGTTTTTTTCCTTTTCACACAGAAGCCCAATCATCTGTAGCTAGGATCCACATATGAGGGCGAACATGTGGCACTTGGCTTTCTGGGCCTGGGTTACCTAACTTAGGATAATCTTTCTAGATCCATCCATTTTCCTGCAAATTTCATAACCTCATTTTTCTTTACCGCTGAATAGAACTCCATTGTATAAATGTGCCACATCTTCATTATCCACTCATCAGTTGAGGGACATCTAGGCTGGTTCCATTTCCCAGCTAGTATGAATTGAGCAGCAATAAACATGGTTGAGCATGTATTTCTAAGGACATGAGATGAGTCCTTCGGATATATGCCTAGGAGTGCTATAGCTGGATCATATGGAAGATCAATCTTGAGCTGTTTTAGGAACCTCCACACTGATTTCCACAATGGCTGGACCAGATTGCATTCCCACCAGCAGTGTAGAAGGGTTCTTCTTTTTCCACATCCCCGCCAACATTTATGATCATCTGTTTTCATGATGGTGGCCAATCTGACAGGAGTGAGATGGAATCTCAATGTAGTTTTAATCTGCATTTCCCTGATCACTAGTGACGTAGAACATTTTTTTAGATGCTTATATGCCATTCGTATTTCTTCCTTTGAGAATGCTCTATTTAGCTCCATAGCCATTTTTTCATTGGCTTATTTGATTCCTTATGATTTAACTTTCTGAGTTCTTTGTATATCCTAGATATTAATCCTCTATCAAATGTATAGCTGGAGAAGATTTTTTCCCATTCTGTGGGTTGCCTCTTTGCTTTATTCACAGTGTTCTTTGTTGTACAAAATCTTTGTAATTTCATGAGGTCCCAGTGGTTAATCTGTGGTTTTATTGCCTAAGCAATTGGGGTTGTATTCAGAAAGTCTTTGCCAAGACCAATATGTTGGAGGGTTTCCCCTACTTTTTCTCTAGCAGTTTCAGAGTTTCAGGTCTGATGTTAAGGTCTTTAGTCCATTTGGATTTATTATTTCTATTTCCTTATTTATGTCTTGTATTGCCTTCTTTATTTCATGAAATTGGTGTCCTGCATCTTCTTTTATTCCTTTGATTTCCTCTTTAAATTCCTCTTTGACTCCTTTGATTTGTTCTCTGACTTCTTTGAACATATTTACAATCATTCTTTTGAAATCTTTCTCAGGCATTTCCTCTAACTCATTCTCACTGGAGGTCATTTCTGATGCATTAATACTTTTAGGTGTATTTATATCGTCTTGCCTTTTAGTGTTCCTTGTGTTATAATGTATATATATATATTTTTGAATTTTTTTGAGGTAGGGTCTCGCTCTAGCCCAGGCTGACCTGGAATTCACTATGGAGTCTCAGGGTGGCCTTGAACTCACGGCAATCCTCCTACCTCTGCCTCCAAAGTGCTGGGATTAAAGGCGTGCGCCACCACGCCCAGCTAATGTATATATTTTTGCATCTTGGATTAAGTTAATGCTTGGATTTTCTAGTTAGCTGGGTATTCTTAGCTGTATCAGTTGATTTGATGTTATATATTTTCAGGGTAGGAGCTTAAGGTGTTAGGTGTGTCTCTTAAGACTCTCAGAGTATCTACAAAGGTGCTCCTAGGGGTTGAGTTTCCTTGCTATAGGAGTATTCAAGTAGGCTGAGTGGAATAAAATACAGGTAGATTCTAAAAGTTAACTAAACACTGTACCCATTCAATCAAAAACAGCCCCAATTATGTATGCCAGAGTAGTTATTATTACAACCAGATCTTCTATCAACATAGAGGTTAAGATTTCTGGTCTGTTGAGGGATCCAAGTCAGCTTGTGACCAAGTGAGACCCTTCCCTGGTGCAATCCCAGTTACCTTGGATGATTTTGGTCTCAGTCAAGTTGCTGGCTGGGTCTTTGGGCTGCTGTTCTGATTTCTGGAGCTGGGCACTGGCTTTTCCTGTGGGGCAAACTGAGCCTGGCAACTGTGGCCCTGCAGATCAGCACCCCTGCTGCTGGAACTGCTGCTGCTAAAGCTGCCTCTGATGGGTCTGTCAGCTGCTGAAGCTGCTGTTGCTGGGTCCACCGCTGCTGCTGCCTCTGTTGCTGCTGCTGCTGTAGCTGCCACTTCTGGAGCCACTGCTGCTGCTGAAGCTGCTGCTGCTTGGTCTGCCGCTGCTGCCGCTCCTGGGTCTGCTGCTGGTGGGGCCTCTGTTACCGGTGCCGGAGCTGCTGGGTCCCGCTGTTGCCCCAAGTTGGCGTGGCCGGTCCTGGGACCGCTGCTCTGTTCGCTGGAGCTGGGCTCAGGAAGTGGGGGAGGGTAGGGAGCCACAGCTGCTCCAGTTCTCTCGCTGCTCCAAGCGTTCTTCTACCTCGTGGTCTGCTCCTCCGCTGCTCGCTGCCGCTCTCCCTTCACGTTTCCCGAGTTGCGGAGAGCGCAGTGTGAGGGGAAGCTCCCGCTCCTGGCTTTTCCTGTGGCTGGAGCCGAGTCTGGCGGCTTTCTGGTGCGCCCCGCCACCGCGGCGGTTGGCCGAGCTGCCGGGGCTGCTTTTGCCGGCCTGTGCGGGCTCTGGATGCTCTGGATCTCTTCTACTTCTCTGCTGCTGCTTCAATTTCCTATACACCTCACTTTTTAGTAAAAGTGTGTATTTTGCTGGTTTTTTTTGGTCTTTTTTCCCCCCCAGGCTGCTTTGGCGTGGTACCTACACAGCCATCTTCCCATTTGGATTTAATTCTTGTGCACGAAGAGAAGAATCTATTTTCATCCTTCTACAGATACATATCCAGTTTTCCTAGCACCATTTGCTAAAGAGGTTGTCTTTTCTACAATGAGTATTTTTGGCATTTTTATCGAATATCAGGTGGCTATAGCTACCTGGACTTATATCTGGGTCCTCTATTCTGTTCCATTGATCTACAGATCTGCTTTTGTGCCAGTACCATGCTGTTTTTCTTACTATGGCTCTGTAGTATAGGTTAAAATCAGGTATGGTGACACCTCCCGCCTTATTTTTGTTGCTCAGTATTTTAGATATTCGAGGGTTTTTTGTGATTCCAAATGAGTTTTTGGATTGTTTTTTCTATTTCCATGAAGAATGCCTTTGGAATTTTGATGAGGATTGCATTAAATGTGTAGATTGCTTTTGGTAAGATTGCCATTTTCACAATATTGATTCTTCCAATCCAGGAACAAGGGATTTTTTTTCCATTTCCTAGTGTCTTCTGCAATTTCATGCTTGAGTGTTTTATAGTTTTCATTGTAGAGATCCTTTACTTCCTTGGTTAGGTTTATTCCAAGGTACTTTATTTTCTTTGATGCAATTGTGAATGAGAGTGATTCTCTGATTTCATCCTCTGTGTCTGTTGTTAGCATATAGGAATGCTACTGATTTCTGTGTATTTATTTTGTATCCTGCTACATGGCTGTAGGTGTTTATCAGCTCTAACAGTTTGCTGGTAGAGTTTAGGGTCCTTTATATATAGAATCATGTCATCTGCAAATAATGAAAACTTGATCTCTTCCTTTCCAATTTGTATCCCTTTTATGTGTGTCTCCTGCCTTATTGCTATGGCTAAGACTTCCAGTACTACATTAAATAAAAGTGGGGACAGTGGACACCCTTGTCTTGTTCCTGATTTTAGTGGAAAAGCTTCCAGTTTTCCCCATTTAGTAATGTGTTGGCTATAGGCTTGTCATAAATAGCCTTTATTATGTTGACATATGTTCCTTCTATTCCCAGTCTCTGTAGGATTTTTATCATGAAGGGATGTTGGGTTTTGTCAAATGCTTTCTCTGCGTCTAATGAGATGATCATATGATTTTTGTCCTTCAGTCCATTTATATAATGTATTACATTTATTGATTTGTGTATGTTGAACCATCCCTGCATCTCTGGGATAAAGCCTACTTGGTCAGGGTGAATGATGTTTCTGATATATTCTTGTATATTCTTATATTTCTTAACTAATGTTTGACTGAAGTCTACCTTGTCAGATACTAGGATAGCAACCCCTGCTTGTTTTCTTTCTTTCTTTCTTTTTGGTTTTACGAGGTAGAGTCTCACTTTAGCTTAGGCTGACCTGGAATTCTCTATGTAGTTTCAGGGTGGCCTCGAACTCACAGTGATCCTCCTACCTCTGCCTCCAGAGTGCTGGGATTAAAGGTGTGCGCCACCACGCCCGGCTCCCTGCTTGTTTTCTAGGCCCATTTGCTTGAAACACTGTTTTCCAACCTTTTACCCTAAGTTGGTGTCCATCCTTTGTAGAAAGGTGGGTTTCTTGGAGATAACAAAATGAAGATCCTGCTTTTTAACCCAGCCTGTGAACCTATATCTTTTGGTTGGCACATTGAGGTCGCTGATATTGAGATAATATTGAAAGGTGTGTTTTCATCTTTGGCATTTTTTTGTAGTTTTTCTGGTTTTACCTTTGCTCTCTTGTGTTAACTAGTATTTGGGTATTGTGTGTTTTTTCCCGGTTCCTTATATGTGTGCTTTTCTTTTTCTTCAGCATGGAGGATTCTTTCAAGTATTTTTTGTAGAGCTGGTTTTGTCTTCAAATACTCCTTTAACCTGCTTTTGTCATGGAATGTCCTTATTTCTCCGTCTATTTGGATGGATAGTTTTGCAGGATAGAGTAGCCTTGGTTGACAGTTGTTACCTTTCAGGACTTGGAATACATCACTCCCAGCCCTTCTGGCTTTTAAAGTTTGTGTTGAGTAATCTGCTGTAATCCTGATAGGCTTGCCTTTGTAGGTAACTTGATTTTTCTCTCTGACTGCTTTCACTATTTTTTCTTTGGTTTGTGTGTTTGGTAGTTTGATTATAATATGGCAAGGAGAGGTTCTTTCCAGGTTTTTTCTGGCTGGTGTTCTAAAGGCTTCCTGTATCTGCAATGGCACCTCTTTCCCAATTTGGGGGAAGTTTTCTTCTATGATTTTGTTGAAGACACACCTACTATGCCTTTGGAGTGAAATTCTTTTCCTTCTACTATGCCATGAATTCTTATGTTTGGTCTTTTCATAGTGTCCGAATATCTTGAAATTCCCACTCATACTTTTCTATTAGTTTGTCTTTCTCTTTGTTGGACTGTATTAGATCTGCCACCTGGTCTTCCACGTTAGATATTCTGTCCTCTCCTTCATCCATTCTACTGGTGAGATTTTCTAGAGTTTTTTATTTCATTAACTGTGTTCTTCATTGCTAGTAATTCTGTTTTTCTTTATTATTTCTATTTCCTTATTTACATCTAGTATTGACCTCTTTATTTCATTAAATAGGTGTCCTGTGTTTTCTTTGATTCCTTTGATTTCCTCTTTCATTCCTTTGATTTCTTCTTTGAACATATTTGTAATCATTCTTTTGAAATCTTTCTCAGGCATTTCCTCTAACTCATTCTCACTGGAGGTCATTTCTGATGCATTAATACTTTTTGGTGGATTTCTATTGTCTCCATTTTTGGTGTTTCTTGTGTTATAATGTATATATTTTTCCATCCTGGATTATTTAATGATTGGATTTTCTAGTTAGCTGGTTATTATTAGATGTATCAGACAATGTGATGTTATGTAACTTCAGGGTAGGAGGTTAAGGTGTTAGCTGTGGTTCTCAAGACTCTCAGAGTATCTACAAAAGTGACCCTAGGTGTTGAGTTTGCCTGCTATATGAGTATTCAAGTAGTCTTGAGTGGAACAAAATATAGGCATATTCTAAAATTTAACTAAACAATGTACACTTTCAAGGAAAAACAGCTCAGACTATTTATCAAAGAATAGGTATTATGACCACCAGATCCTCTAACTGTCCCTTAGGGTGTGTGACAACAAAGAGGTTAAGATTTCTTATCTATTGAGGGTTCCAAGTCAGCTTGTGACCAGGTGAGACCCTTCCCTGGTGTAATTCCAGTTACCTCTGCTCCTGCTTGGGTCCTGCTGTTGGTTCAAGTTGGCATGGCTGGGTCCCTGGACCATTGCTCTGTTTGCTGGCGCTGGGCACTTGTGGTGGGGGAGGGGAGGCTGCTGATGCTGCTCTAGTTCTCTTGCTGTTCCATGTGTTCTTCTACCTTGTGATCTGCTCCTCCGTTGTTCACTGCTGCTCTCCCTTCACGTTTCTTGAGTTTGCAGAGAGCTCCAGTGTGAGTGGAAAATCCCTTTGCCTGGCTTTTTCTGTGGCCCAAGCCGAGCCTGGCGGCTTTCTGGCGTGCCGTGGTTGGCGGACCTGCCAGACCTGCTTTTGCTGGCCTGTGTGGGCTCTGGATGCTCTGGATCTCTCCTACTTCTCCATTGCCGTTTCAATTTCCTATGCACCTCACTTTTTAGTAAAAGTGTGTATTTTTCCGGGCATGGTGGCGCATGCCTTTAATCCCAGCACTGGGAGGCAGAGGTAGGAGGATCGCTGTGAGTTCGAGGCCACCCTGAGACTCCATAGTGAATTCCAGGTCAGCATGGGCTAGAGTGAAACCTTACCTTGAAAAACCAAAAAAAAAAAAAAAAAAAAGTGTGTATTTTGCTGAGATTTTTTTTTTGGCTCCCCCCCCCCCCCCCCCCCCCGGCAGCTTTGGCATGATACCTATGCCGCCACATTAACCCGTCCTTCGGTTTTTCAAAGTAGGCTCTCACTCTAGTCCAGGCTGGCCTGGAATTCAATTATGTAGCCTCTGCTTCCTGAGTGCTGGGATCAAAGGCATGTGCCACCATGCCTGGCTACAGCCCAGTTTTTTTTTTTTTTTTTTTTTTTGAGAATGGGTTTTGTTATGTATCCCCCAAGTGCTTGAATTATAGGTATGTACCACCATGTCCAGATAATTTATGCTTGTAAAATATTCAATCCTCTCTCCTCTTCCTAGACCATCAGTTTGTTTTGTTTAGCAGACATATTTTTTGTGATAAAGCTAATGTTTACTTTTTCCAATTTATTTTTTATTAACAACTTTCATGATTGTAAACAATATCCCATGGTAATGCCCTCCCTTTCCCCCACTTTCCCCTTTGAAACTCCATTCTCCATCATATCCCCTACCCCTCTCAATCAGTCTCTCTTTCATTTTGATGTCATGATCTTTTCCTATTATGATGGTCTTGTGTAGGTAGTGTCAGGCACTGTGAGGTCATGGATATACAGGCCATTTTGTGCCTGGGAGGAGCACATTGTAAAGAGTCCTACCCTTCTTTTAGCTCTTACATTCTTTCCGCCACCTCTTAGAGGACATAAATTTTGAAATTTACAAATCTTGAAAAGCTCAAACTTAAAAAGTTATTTATTTATCTATTTATTTTTTGAGGTAGGGTCTCACTCTAGCCCAGGCTGACCTGGAATTCACTATGTAGTCTCAGGGTGGCCTTGAACTCATGGTGATCCTCCTACCTGTCTCCTGAGTGCTGGGATTAAAGGCGTGCACCACCATACCTGGCAAAAAAAATTATTTATTTTTATTTTACTTTTTAAGAATGTTTTTCGAGGTAGGGTCTTGCCCAGGCTAACCTGGAATTCACTATGTAGTCTCAGGGCCTTGAACTCATGGCAATCTTCCTACCTCTGCTTCCCAAGTGCTGTGATTAAAGGCATGCACCACCATGACTTTATTTTTTGAAGTAGGGTCTCACTCTAGGCCAGGCTGACCAGGAACCCACTCTATCATTCCAGGCTGGCCCCGACCTCACAGCAATCCTCTTAAAAAACAATTACTTATTTTTAGTGTGTTTATGTATGTTCCTGTGTGTGTCTGGGTACATATGTGTCATGGTGAGCCTGTGGATGTCAGAGGACAATTTTTGGGTTCACCATCATATTTCATCTTGCTTGAAACAGCATCTCTTGTTGTTCACTGCTCTGACATTGAGCTTTTGGGAAATTTTGTCTCTGTCTCCCTTGTCATAGTAGGTACACTGGAATTACAGAAGCCCATCACAATTTCCATCTTTTTAAAAGGAGCCTGAGGATTTGAATCCAGGTACTCAAGAGTTGTATGGCAAGCACTTTATGCACTGAACCATCTCCCCAGGCCCAGTGGATATGATTTTTAAATGTATAATGAACACATATAGGGTTTCATAAAATCAATTATGCCAAAATAAAAAATACCACACTGACAATAGTATTTTTCATAATTTAATGCAAAAGTATTTGTAAAAAGGTGACATTTGAAAAAAGATTGATTTTATCTTGGAAAATTGAATTACATAAGTCAAAATGAAAAAAATCGACAAAGGTTTGGAGGTAATACTTCAAACGACAAAATGTAGTAGATGCATCTTGGGACAATTGGAATGTATATAACTGAAGGCTTCATTATTTACCTAGGAAAATCCTGTAAAACTATTAACATATTTCCCTGACTAGAATGATATTTCAGTTAATATTCTCCCAATGGCACTGCATATAGAATTTGCCTGAAGCACTATTTCCATGTTTGCTTTTCCTCCTGCACAGAATTCAAATGAATGAAAGGGTACAGGCAACCACACTGGCCTTTAACATAAGGAGTTTATAACACAGCTTCATTATAATCTCATTACCATGAAATTATCAAATTAAAATGTACCCCAGGAGCTTAAAAAAAAAAGCACAGAAACCTCATACATGAATAGGAGAAATTCTCTTGCTTTTCAATTCAAACAAAACACAGGAAACCTACCACACATTATGGTATGTTCCACATGTACAAAGGAACATTTTGAAGATGGAGCCAAAGCGAGGCACAATGTAGAAGTTTTCAGAAAAGGAGAAAATGGTGCTGGGCATGGTGGTGCACGCCTCTAATCCCAGCTCTCAGGAGGCTGAGGTAGGAGGATTACTGTGAGTTCAAGACCAGTCTGAGACTACATAGTGAGTTCTAGGTCAGCCTGGGCTACATGGAAACTCTACTTCAAGAAGAAAAAGAAAAAAAAAAAAAAAGAAAAGGAGAAAATGAAAACCAAAAGAGCCCTTTATTTAATAAGGCTACAAGAACAAAAGTGGGGAGAGGCAAACTGCTGAGATTTCCAGATCCATGGTAATGGCTAGAAGGTGCTGCCTCCACTCAGTGGCACCTACTGGAACTGGACTGATTCACCAGCATAAAACTTTCATAATTGCAAATGGCCTCTTTTGTCTGAAAAGTTTCACTACACGTTCCCAAACTAGAAGAAAGAGAATATTAGTTTAAGGCTAAGAAGAAAAGAGAGCTGAGAATTACAGTCTGCTTCACATTTTTATAAACTGCTACTTTCCCCTATTTTTAAACGTGAAGCAGATCTGTTTTATCCTGTGCCCCAAAGTGTAATTATTCTCTTCCTCCAGAAATTAATCAAGGCTGGTTATTTGGTAATAGGGTATAAGCAACTTCTGAAAAATGCTCCAACCTTTTTGTTTGGGAAGTTGCCTAGGATTCAAAATTGATATAAAGCTAAATTATATTCATGTGTTAACCACATGCTTTCAAATTCTGACAATAAAAATCTGTTTCAAAATTAAAGCAGATAATACTTAACCTCTGTGCATCTCACTATATTTTAATTATACCTCAATAAAAATTTTATAAACATTAAAGCAGGTATACAAAAACTGTCAGCCAAACTTATTTTAGTCAAACTGATTTGAAAACAACACACACACACACACATACACACACACCAAACGAAACGAAACGAAACAAAACGAAACAAAACAAAACAACCCTGACCTGGTACAAATATCCCAGAAATGGTCACACCTTGGGAAAAGCTCTAAGATTCTTCACAAATGCCTAAACAGAGAATCAGAGCATTTTCCTTAGAAATAGTACTTTTGTAAACACTATCCACAAGTTAGCTTGTTAGTTGGGTAAAAAAGTTATGAGTGCGTCCCCAACAAGCAGGTTTAGGAACAGGCACTGGATACTTGTAAGCATTAGGAGAATTAACATGGTATGTTACGATACTGTGAAAGAAACTCAACTTTGCATGAAGCAAAGCAAGACAACAGTGACAGTATCTGAAAATTTTGTTCTCCTGGTCTGTCCCTTGAAGACACCAGTGAAGTTAGAAACTTTCTATAAACATAAGTTCTGGAAGTCATGTGTAGCTTCCAAAGAAAAGCACTTTTAGTGTCTCTCATGCTCTCTTGCAAATCCATATGTAGATTCATCAATCTATTAATGTAACTGGAAAGTTGTCCTGAAGTATTTATTTATTGAGCAAATACTTTGGGCCCAGCTATTCCCAACAGTCTCTGACAAACCAACCTCCTGACAATTTTTAAGTCTGGTAATATGTTTATAAAATCCAGACATGAAATCTTTTCAAAACTGAAAATCAATTTATGTGGAAAAATTCCATCCTTTCTCCTGCATTTCCTCCTATTATATGCTCGAATACTTTTGTTGTTTACATTTTCCCCCAATATATGAAGCAAAGGGAAAGTTATTGTTAGGTGATCACCTTTGCATTGAGTCCTGGGAATGAGGATGTGTCTTGCTTTTACCATGACACTCCTGTGTAGAATCATACTGAGGATGTTCCCTGTCTGAGCGCTCTCTCTTCACTCTGGGTATTTCTTCAGTACCATCCCCTTCTGCGTCTGAATCACTTGGCTCCAAATCTGGGCAATATCCATCAGCTTCCTGATATGAAGCTCTCCCTGTTGACCTCCTGAGATGCTGCCTACCCCAAAACTGTTCCTTAGGGCTCATATTCTTTGTTGACTTTATATAGCACGGAAGGTCCTCAGTGGGCCTCACCCATGTATTGGTGGCCTCCTTAAATGACCTACTAAAGACTTGTTCCATGCTGGATTTTCTAGTGATACCCTGACTGGGAAAGTGGGAGCTGAGCATGGAATTCTGGTCACAGAACATATCACTTGAGTTATCTTTCTGGGTGACATTCTCAGAACAGTTGCCCTCTAGGCCATTGGAGGCAGCAAGCTTGGAGTTAGGCCAACTCTTCCCATTACCAATGGAAATCTGTCCATGAAGACCAGCCTGAAGGGCCAGAGGCTTCCCCAGTGATTGTCCATGAGAATAATCTGTAGATGAACCTCTCCAAGCAGGACTGGAACCCTTGGTTTCATTCTGAGAATAGCCACGACTGGCCAGCAAATAGTTATTCTTGCTCTCCAATGAATGTCTTGGATATGCTTTCACATTCATGTCTAGTGGCTCCTGAGGCCCCTGTGGGCTCCTTTTATTGTGAGTAGGGGAGCCGCTGCCAGGAGAGGTGGGCTGGTGATCAGTCTCTGTGGAGCTGTCTCTGCAGTCTTCTGTGGTGGATCTAGACCTTTTCAACTTTAAGGTAATTCGTGGTTGTGAATAAAACAATGAGTCCTCTAGCGCATTTGCCAACGAAAGTCCTGAGATCAAAAAGAAAGATTTGTCTTAACAACTTACTTAAAATGTTAGCATCTGCCCACAAAGCATTATAGGCTCTTGCCAAGGCTCTTTGCTTCCCACCAAGAATAGATGGTAAGACCCTATTGCTGAAGACTCCACATGCTTGGGCTACAAGGTCACTGAGAAATCTTGCTGGAGCTGAGCTGAAAACCTCCAATTAGATCAGCTGACAGAAAGCTGGAAAAAGCTATGCTGCATGCAGTTCCATGGGAGAGAGAGATAAACAACAGTGGAAACAGCAAGTCTTAGGATTGGCCAGCCAGGCCAAATGAGCCAATGGGTGCAGTAGTAGCTTGTCTGTTATGGGGGCAAACAACTGCTCTCTAATTGGACTGGAGGCCCACTCCATGGAAGGTAATGCATGTATGATACTGAAAAACCAATGATGAGGGAAGTTATGGGCCCTAGGGGTGTAATGCCTGCTGGTGCCTGGCTAAATGCATATATTATGCTCACCAAACTGCCCAGTAAGTACCCATATATTAATGTTACTCTCACTTTTGGTTAGAGAAACTTTTCTTTTCAGATGGCAGTGACCTTGGGATGACTCAGAAGGCACCATGGTGCTGAGAAGTGACAGAGGTGTGTTCAGCACTGAAAAACCTATAACACCTTCCAAGGCTCAGGGTCCATTGTGGAAGAGATGGAGGAAAGAATGTCAGAGCCAAATGGGTAGGACTCCTTACAATGCACTCTTCCAGACACAAAATGGTTTGGATATCCATGACTTCACAGTGCCTTGCACTACCTACACAAGACCAGTATACTAGGAGGAAAAGATGATGACATCAAAATAAAAGAGAGACTGATTGAGAAGGGGAGGAGATATGATAAGAGGGTGGAGTTGTGAAGGGGAAAGTTGGGGGAGGGACTTTTCATGGGGTATTGTCTATCATTATGAAAGTTGTCAATAATAAAAAAATAAAAAAAAATATTAGCATCTATGAATATCACGAAGTGATTTCACAGACCTATTTTTAAAAAAGATTTTAGTTTTATTTGTTTGTGTGGGAGAAAGAAGCAGAGGGAGAGAATGGGCACACCAGGGCTTTCAGCTCTTGCAAACAAACTCCAGATACATGTGCCACCTTGTGCATCTGGCTTATGTGGGTACTGGGGAATCGAACCTGGGTCCTTAGGTTTCACAGGCCAGTGCCTTAACACTAAGCTATCTTTCCAGCCTGACCTATTTGTTAACATTTTATTTTATTTATTTATTTGAAACAGAAAGAGGCAGACAAAGAGAATGGGAACTCCAGACACATGTTCCACCTTGTGCATCTGGCTTACATAGGTACTGGGGAATCAAACCTGGTTCCTTAGGCTTTGCAGGAAAGCACCCTAACTGCTAAGCTGTATTTCCAATCTGACCTATTCTTCCTAATATCTGATGAGCTCCTGTCTGATTTGCATATACAGCAGGATGGTGTACCTGGGCTGAGCTGCAGTAGAGGATGGAGACAATGAGTGCCACAGAAACCAGAAATTACCATTTGTTCTATGGCTCCCAACATCTTCACTTCTGCTTTTCCCTTCTATAAGATGATCACGGAAACTAGTATGCTCCCTCTTGCATCCTGATCTCTGTTTCCTCATTTAAATTTTTTAAAAAATTATTTATTTGAGAGAGAGAGAGAGAGAGCGAGCCAATAAGACAGCAAGTGAGCTAGGCCTTTGGCCACTGCAAATAAACTCTAGATAATACACACACCACCTTGTGCATCTGGCTTATGTGGGTACTGGGAAATCGAACCTGGGTCCTTAGGCTTCACAGGCTAGTATTTTAACTGCTAAGCCATCTCTCCAGTCCCCCTCATTTTTATAAAGCATGCCACTAGTAGTGGTTTGGGACAGGCTCTACTCATGTGTCTAAGTGGCATGCATATGTAATGCAAAACACTGAGAATGTGCTTCAAACACATTCCAAACACTATTCTCTCCTCTCTGGGCATTCTTTTTTTAAAAAATATTTTATTTACTTATTTATTTGAGAAAGACAAAGAGTGAGAGAGAGAGGGAGAGAGAGAATGGGCACTCCAGGGCCTCCAGCCACTGCAAACAAACTCCAGATGCATGCACCACCTTGCGCATCTGGTTTACATGAGTCCTGGAGAATTGAACCTGAGTCCTTTGGTTTTGCAGGCAAACGCCTTAACTGCTAAGCCATCTCTCCAGCCCATCTCTGGGCATTCTTAAGGCAAGTCAGATCAAAAAGAGGACTGGAGAGATTGCCTAGCAGTTAAGGCACTTGCCTACAAAGCCAAAGGACCCAGGTTTGACTCCCCAGGACCCAAGTAAGACAGATGCATATAGTGGCATATGCATATGGAGTTTGTAGCAGCTGAAGGCCCCGGTGCACCTATTCTCTCTCTCTCTTATAAATAAATTTAAAAAAATGGAAACAATCAATCTTGGTGAGGTAATGATGCATATGTGTTTTAACCTGGCATTAGAAGTGGTGGGAGGTTTCTACAAATTTTATTTCATTAACCTACAATAATATCCTGACTATAGATGACTATTATGGAGGTCTCGGAAGGTTCTTTCTTTCTTCCTTCCTTTCTTTCTTTTTTTTTGAGGTAGGGTTTCATTCTAGCCCAGGCTGACCTAGAATTCACCATGTAGTCCCAGGGTGGCCTGAATTCATGGTGACCCTCCTACCTCTGCCTGGAATTAAAGGTGTGTGCCATGACATCCAGCTTGGGAAGGTTTTATAGTGGTATGGGACAGCAAGAAAGAATCACCACATTCCTGCCTCTGGCCAGGTGTAGGATTAGCCAGGGAGTATTCATAGTTACCTGGTAATGTCACTCTACGATCACAGAACAGGTCTTCCTTTAATATCATTAATTATTTATTTAATAAAGTGCTTAACACTGAACAGTCACTTGTTCTCAGCACTTTGACTAGTTTTTTTTTTACTTTTTTATTTATTTATTTGAGAGAGAGAGAGAGAGAGAAAGAGAGAGAGAGAATGAAGCAAAGAGAGGGAGAGAACAGGCACGTCAGGGCCTCCAGCCACTGCAAACAAACTCCAGATGTATGTGCCCCCTTCTGCATCTGGCTTATGTGGGTCCTGGAGAGTCAAACCAGGATCCTTTGGCTTTGCAGGCAAATGCCTTAACCGCTAAGCCATCTCTCCAGCCCCTTCCTCTATTATCACTATTAATTTATTTGACACAGAGAGAGAGAGAGAGGCAGATCTATCTAGAGAGAATGGGTGTGCCAGCACCTGTAGCCACTTGAAACAAATTCCAGATGCATGTGCCACCCTGTGCATCTGGCTTACGTGGTACTGGGGAATCAAACTTGGGTCCTTAGGCTTTTCAGGCAAGCACCTCAACTGCTAAGCCATCTCTCCAGCCCTTCCTCTATTATTTTTATATTCTATTTTGAGAGTTATAAAATAAAATATTCACCAACCAGTTCTTCCTAGTATGTGTTTTTGGCCTTTGCCCATTGTCATCTTACTCACAAAAGTGAGATACAGAGAAGATCGCTTACAAGTATCCCAATGGACAGTATGTGTTCACTGTGAGTCTATGATGAAAACTCTGAACTCTCATCTTTGCCAGGGCCTGCCACCTGCTGGATAGTATAAGCCATAACTGACTTGTCACATGGTTGGAAGCAATCTCGTGAGCACATCAGGTCTCTTTCCTTTTGTCCTTCTTGTTTTGCCAATTATACTGCCCTTATGGATGAGCAGCTCTGCTGCCTCTTGCTACACCATTCTTCTGTCAAGATAGTCAAGAATATCTAAGAGCCCTGGACTCCTATGCAACACCTCAGTGTATGTATGTATGTATGTTGGGGTGGGGGAGGCCAGAGGCTGACTCCAGGTGTTTTGCTTGCTTTCCACCTTAGTTTTTTTTTTTTTGGGGGGGGTGCGGTTTTGAAGTAGGGTCTCACTCTAGCTCAGTCTGATCTGGAATTCATATGTAGTCTTAGGGTGGCCTCGAACTCACAGTGATATGTATGTTGGGGTGGGGGAGGCCAGAGGCTGATTCTAGGTGTTTTGCTTGCTTTCTACCTTAGTTTTTTTTTGGGGGGGGCGGTTTTGAAGTAGGGTCTCACTCTAGCTCAGTCTGATCTGGAATTCATATGTAGTCTTAGGGTGGCCTCGAATTCACAGTGATCCTCCTACCTCTGCCTCCCAAATGTTGGTATTAAAAGACATGTGCCACCACACTTGGCTTCTACCTTAGTTTTTGGTACTCAATGAACCTAGAGCTCACTGATTCTCAGCTAGACTAGCATCCAGTAAGCCCCAGGGATTCCCTGTTTCTACCTCTCCATTGCGGGGGTTATAGGCATGTACTCACATGGGTGCTGGGGATCTGAACTCAAGTCATCATGCTTGCATGGCAAGCACTACCCACTGAACAATCTCCCCAACCTGATACCTCATTCAATTTTCTCTTCTGGCCCTTAGCAGGAGCTGAATTTATATATCTTGCCCAGTGTGGTGGTTTGATTCAGGTGACCCCCATAAACTTAGGTGTTCTGAATGCTAGGCTCCCATCTGATGGAGATTTGGGAATTAATGCCCATGGAGGTCATATTGTTGGGGGGCAGGCTTATGGGTGTTATAGCCAGTTTCCCCATACCAGTATTTGACACACTGCCTTGTTGCTATTGTCCACCTTATGTTGGCCAGGGGGTGATGTCCAGCCTCTGCTGGTGCCATCATTTCTTGCTGCCATCGTGGAGCTTCCCCCTCGATCCTGTAAGCCAAAATAAACCTTTTTCCCACAAGCTGCTCTTGGTTGGGTGATTCTACCAGCAATGCAGACCTGACTGTAGTACCTAGTAACTCTCAATTGTTGTCTAGGTTGTGCCACCTATTTCTGTATTAAAAGAAACACAGAGAGGTTTCACTGTATATGACTGATCATTCTAGCCAAGCTTCCACACTTTGTGTACGATAATTATGCTAACCTATCTCCACTAATAGGCAGTATACCCTGTAGGGCAGAGATTCTGTCCTGTGGATTTCTCTATCTTCTTTCTTACTTCTTGGTTCCTAGTAGGTTTTCAATAAACATTAGTGAACAAATGAAATGTCAAGAACTAGATCTGTTTTAACTTCTGGCTAAGAATTTTAGTAGGTAACAATTAAGCTGAGTAATCCTAGAATTAAATGTTTTATGGAAACAGATTTGGTGCTACCATACTGATTCTTAAATAAATTTGATAATTATAGGATAACTTCATAGCTCTAACTAATGGCATCAAATAACTCTCTGGGGTCTAGATTATCTGCCTTGGGCATGTAACTACCCTTATGCCCACAAGCCTATCTAAAATTTTTATTTTATTGGCTTTTCTATCCTGGAATTTGTTGTCTTATGAGTTGATGGTGAATGGACCATGTTAACATCAGGATTAGACTAAAGCAAATGAAGGATTTAACAAGAATATTTAAGTGGCACAATATTTAAGTGACATGAAATAAATCATTAAAATAGAGTATAACAAGAGTATCTATATTTGCTAGTACGATTTTAACACACAGCTTACCTTCCTCACTTTCTTGGTCGAGAGCCTGGACTTGTAAATTGAAGATCTGTTCCTGAATTTTGGTGTGTGACAGTTTCAGCTTCTCTCGCCTACTTATCATGTAGCACAGATTTCGGACCTGCAAGCCCAATCCCCAGTAAATAAAGATGCTTGTCATGTTAAACAGACTTAACAATTAAAATTATCCAGCTAAAATGAATACAAGTGGGATAGGAATAAGGAAAGAAGACAGGACCCAACAGCCACAAATTAAGAGCCAATCCACAGGAATTCCTACAGCATGGCCATCATGGGGCATGGCTCCCATGCCAATTAAGCAGCACAAACCAAGTACTTAAAAGCTACCTTCTGACCTCTTACTCTTGACAGTGTCACAGGCTTAAATTTATATGTACGGCTAGGTTGGGAAGATGATGGTTTAACATTTTAGCCTTACCTTTCTGTGCCTAAGAATAAATGGTATCAATAACTGATACACAATTTTTTTTTCAAGGTAGGATCTCATTCTAGCTCAGGAAGACCTGGAATTAACTATGTAGTCTCAGGGTGGCCTTGAACTTATTTTTTTCTTAAAAGTGTAAAAATATTTTTATTTATTTGCAAGGAGAGAGAGAGAGGAGGAGGAATGGATGCAGGGCCTCTTGACACTACAAATGAACTCCAGATGCATATGATATTTTATGCATCTGGCTTGTGACTTTAACACTGAACCATCTTTCCAGCCCCCTAAAATGTTTTCAGACAAGATCTCACTATACATACAGTTAAAGCTGGCCTGGAATTCACTGTGTATCCATGGCTGGCCTCAAACACATGAAAATCTTCCTGATCGGCCTCCTGAGTGTTAGGATAATAGGTGTGTGCTTCTATGCCTGGCTGTTTTTTTTTTTTTTTAAGTTTTCTTTTGAATTTTAGTAGTAGAGAGGAAATACCAAAACAATTCTTTTTTTTTTTTAATTTGATCACTAGGGATTGAACCTAGGGCCTTCAACATGCTAACTACATGTTCTACCACTGAGCTACAACTCCAGCCCTCTTTACTTTTCACTTTTGAGACAGGGTAACTAACTTGCTCAAGCTGGTCTAGAAATCACTCTACAGCCCTGGAAGGTCCTAAACGTGGCAATCTTCCTGCTTTAGTCTTTAGAGTAGCTGGGATTACAGGTCTGCACCAACAGGCTCATTTCTAGAATTATTCAATTAACTATAAAATTACCTAGAGTAAACAAAGTACCTAACTTATCTTTGAAATCTTGTTGCACTTAATTTAGTAGATACGTGATAAATATATCATTAAATTATCTTGTGAAGTGGCTGCCAACCAGGGACAATTGTGACCTCAGAGAATCTGGTAATTTAGAGAAAATTTTGAATATCACAACTGAGTATGTGTACGGGATATACTAGAACCTAGGGGGTATAGACCAGTGAAACTGCTAAACGTCTTATCTGCTACCTACAATAAAGGGTAACACCTTACAGCAACTATCAAGCTCAATAGTGCTGAGTTGGAAGGCTAGAGTTGGCTTAGTGGTTAAAGGTGCTTGCTTGCAAAACCTGATGGGCCGGGTTCAACTCCCCAATACCAGTGTAGAGCCAGATGCATAAAGTATATGCACCCAGTGTTTGTTTGCAGTGGCAAGAGACCCTGGCATGGCCATTCATTCATTCACTCTCTCTCTGTTTGAAAATAAATAAATATTATAAAAAGGAGCTGAGCATGGTGGCACATGCCTTTAATCCAAGTACTTGGGAGGCATAGGTAGGAGGATCGCCATGAGTTTGAGACCACCCTGAAACTACATAGTGAACTCCAGGTCAGCCTGGACTAGAGTGAAATGACCTCAAAAAAAATAAAAAGGAAAGCCAGGTGTGGTGATGCACACCTTTAATCCCAGCACTTGGGAGGCAGAGGTAGGAGGATTGCTATGAGTTCAAGGCCACCCTGAGATACATAGTGAATTCCAGGTCAGCCTGGGCTAGAGTGAGACCCTACCTCATAAAACCTGTCTGTATGTATGTATGTATGTATGTATGTATGTATGTATGTATGTATGTATCTGTCTGTCTGTCTGTCTGTGTGTCTGTCTAGATAAATAAATAAAACTAGGAAGCTGAGCATGGTGGCACACGCCTTTAATCCCAGCACTTGGGAGGCAGAGGTAGGAGGATCACTGTGAGTTCAAGGCCACCCTGAGACTAGTGAATTCCAGGTCAGCCTGAGCTAGAGTGAGACCCTACCTCGAAAAACAAACAAACAAATAAATAAAGTAAACTAGGGCTGGAGAGATGCCTTAGCAGTTAAGGCGCTTGTCTGTGAAGTCTAAGGACCCAGGTTCGACAGTTCCCATGTAATAAGCCAGATATACAAGGTGGCGCATGTGTCTGGAGTTTGTTTGCACAGTGTCTTGAGGCCCTGGGAAGCCCATTCTTTCTTTCTGCCTCTTTCTCTCCTCTCTTAAATAAATAAAATAAATATTTTTTTAAAAAAAGCAAACTAAATGAGAATCTATTTCTAATTTAAAGTTGATAGAGATTGCTGTGAGTTTGAGACCAGCCTGATACTATACAGACTGAGTTCTAGGTCAGCCTGGGCTGGAAGGGTGGAGAGATGGCTCAGTGAAGCTTGATGGCCCAAGCTCAATTCCTGAGTACTCATGTAAAGTCAGATGCACAAAGTGGTGCATGCTTCTGGAGTTCCTCTACAGTGGCAAGAGGCCCTGGTGTGCCCATCCTATTCTCTGCTTGTAAATGAATAAATAAAAATAAAAAAAATAAGGCTGGAGAGATGGTTTAGTGGTTAAGGCACTTGCCCGCAAAGCCTAAAGACCCAGGTTTGATTCTCCAGGTGCCATATAAGCCGGATGCACAATGTGGCACATGCATCTGGAGTTTGTCTGCAATGGCTAGAGGTCTTGATGTGCCCATTCTGTCTCTCTCTCTCTCCCTCTCTCTGTCTCAAATAAAAAATAAAAAAGAATAATAAAATGTTCACAGAGAATATACATGAGACCTCTAATTCCTTGAATGTGCCTGACAGAATTTTAAAAGAATTCAATGAGGACTGGAGAGGTTGCTCATTTGGTTAAAGGTGCTTATTTCAAAACCTGATGGCCTGGATTCGATTCTTTAGTACCCATATAAAGCCAAATGCTCACAGTGGTGCATGCATCTGGAAGTCATTTGCAGTAGCAAGAGACTCTGGTACACCCAATTCTCTGTCTCTTTGAAGTTCTCTTTGTTTGCAAATACATAAATATATTTAAAAAATAAAGAAAATAGATGGGAGTAGTGGTGCACACTTTTAATCCCAACACTGGGGAGGCAGAGGTAGAAAGACTGCCATGAGTTCAAGGCCACCCTGGGACTACATCATGAATTACAAGTCAGCCTGAGCTAGAGTGAGATCCTACTTAAAAAAAAAAATCACCAGATAAAAGAGAGAAAAGAATAAAAAGAATCCAATGTTTGGGGTAACAGTGAAATAAGAAAACAAACAAGGATATAGAAGCTCACTACAATGAGGTAGCCATTTTTAAACTAGAAATGGGATCTCCTAAGTCTGTGCAGACTAAGTTTTATAAATTAATCAGAGCTGGTTGCCTTACCCTCTCTAGGTCCTGCCGCAGGTGCATAAACATTCTCATGCGAGTGTGAATGTTTTCTTTTGGCTGTACCAAGCCATTTTCTTCATCTTGCTCTGGAGGAATTAATGGCTTATTGAAGTTGCTTTTGCGTTTTAGTTTCCAGTAGTTATAGATAAAGTCCACAAGTAATGTGGGTAGCTCCAGCTCTGTGGCCACATCTTCCACTTGGACAAAGGTATAGAAATCTTCCTCTAGCTCCTGAAGCTTCTGTGCTCGGAGGCTGATTTTTTCACTTTTTGCTTCCCCAAGTTTCTGCTTGCTTTGGCTATGCTTGAGGCAGTATGATTTAAATTTTACTTCATCCCCCTCATCTAGGATCGTCTTCATTTCTAGGCCATACTCAAAGGCACAGGTGACATGGAAGGCAGTTATGCAGCTTTTCACGGAGCACTGCAGGAAAAATAATGTGTCAAGGTCGCAGGGTAAGAAAGGGGAAGAGATAGCTATCTATTTCCAGGTCTAATCTAAGACCTTGCAGGAAGCAAAAGCAAGATAAGGCTTAACCATTAAATTTTGTGTGTGTTCTCAAGGTCAGGTCTCACTCTAGCCCAGGCTGGCCTCAAACTCACAGTGATCCTCCTACCTCTGCCTCCGAAGTACAGAGATTAAAGGTATGTTCCACCACACCCAGCTCATGAAAATGTTTTATAGGTAACCCAGAAAATGTACTCCTACTGAAAATATCAAAGATGGGGTAAAAATATCAAATTTCCATTTAAGGTTTCATTTTAAGCATTCAAGCCTTCAGTTTTTTTGAGAAGCCTTCTTTGACTTACATGAAGTTATGTGGTCTCTTTTCTGGGTCCCTCACATCACCTTATATAGTCTTCTACAGTGGGACATTTCACACTCTACCTATAGTGTAACTATCAAATCCCTGGCCAAAGATCATAAACACAGATGCTGTGCCATTAATTTTGATGGGTAAAACTTCTCCTATTGAACCACCATGCACCAATGTGCCATCAATTTAGACAATGTCCATTAGTTACTGAACAAGCCATTGCTCAGAAAAAAAATGTTTCAAAACATAAGAAGAGCTGGGTATAATGGTGTACACCTTTAATCCCAGCACTTGGGAGGCAGAGGTAGGAGGATCACTATGCGTTTGAGGACCCCCTGAGACTACACAATGAATTCCAGGTCAGCCTGAGCTAGAGTGAGACCTTACCTCAAAAACCAAAAAAGAAAATGAAAAAAAAAAAAATAGGGACTAGTGAGATAGCTCAGCAGTTAAAGGCAGAGGGCGGTGGACAGCCTCACCAATATCAGGTGGACAACAGCAACAGGAGAGTGTGCCAAACACTGGCAAGGGGAAACTGGCTATAATACCCATAAGCCCAACTATACACTGCCTCCATGAGGCATTAACTCCCAAATTGCCATCAGCTGGGGACCTAGAATTCAGAATACCTAAGTTTATGGTATCACCTGAATCAAACCACCATATTCTGCCCCTGCCCCCCATAAACTGATAACCGTACATGATGTAAAGTCCAATTCAGCCCAACTTTAAAAGTCCCCATAGATTTTATCAATTCCAATGATGTTCAATCATCCCCATAGCCTGAGATCTTTTACCTGAGCCATAATACCAACCCCCTCAAAAAAAAATCCCATAATGGCACAGAATAAACACACTGCAAAAGATGGAACTGGGCATAGCTAAGAGATATTCAATCAATACAAAATTCAAACAGGGCAAACATCAAACCCTGTAGCTCCAAGTCCAACAACTGTAGTCAGTGACAAGTCTCCAAGTCTGATCATTCTAACCAGCAAAAAGTCTCTGGAGTTCCAATTCCACCCCTCCAGCTAGGCTACTCACAATCCTGAAAAACTTCATCCAGGGCCAGCAGTTCTCCTTAGCAACCGTATAGTGGTCCCGGCATCTCCACTAGGTCCCCACTGCAACCCATGGTTCATCCTCATGGCTCCATGGGGTCTCCATGCAGGCATCCAGCAAACCTGCTTCACACTGCCCATAGTCATTTCCAAAACACAAGACCATGCTACAAATTCAAAGACTCTCTTTCCTGCATTTCTCATACTCCATAATACCAGGTGGGGTGCCAATTTGTTATTTGGGGAGTATAAAACAGACTTTGAAGAACAGGACACTCCTTCAGTATTCAGCCCCCTTCAAAAGACACTGCATTCTTTCTGTTGTCTCAATGTAGGTCACCTGGCCTAATTTCAATGGTTGTAATCTCTCAATTGCAGTTGAATGGGCAGCAGTTTCACCCAAAGATTTCATTTTTTGTCTGTGCCATATCCCTCTGCACACACCACTGTTTCTATGCAATGTAACCCTGTACAAGTTCTCAGGATACGAGATTAACAGCAAGCCTCTCACACAAACTGCTCTGGCATGTACACACACACACACACACACACACACACACACACACACACACAGTACACACACTCATTCTCTCAAATAATAAATTATGGCCAGGGCATCTATAATTCTTAAAAGGTCACGGGGATTGGAAAGATTGTTCAGTGGTTAAGGCACTTGCCCATAAAGCCTAACAATCTAAGTTTAATTCTCTACTACCTACTTAAAGCCAGATACACAAAGTTGTACATACATCTGGAATTCATTTGCAGTAGCTAGAGGCCCTGGTGCACCCATGCCTTTAATCCCAGCACTTGGGAAACAAGAGGTAGGAGGAGCACTGTGAATTCAAGGTCAGCGTATGCTAAAGTGAGACCCTATCTTGAATCCCTCCCCCCCCCCAAAAATGAAAAAAACTAAAAAGGTTACAGGATCTCCAAGATCTAAGAACTTTTTTGTGGTTTTTTTTTTTGAGGTAGGGTCTTGCTCTAGCCCAGGCTGACCTGGAATTCACTATGTAGTCTCAGGGTAGCCTTGAACTCATGGTGATCCTACTACCTCTGCCTTCCAAGTCCTGGGATTAAAGGCATGCACAACCATGCTTGGCTTAAGAACTTCTTATAATTTAAGAGCCATTCATCAGGGTAGCCAACTAGCCATGAAAGTCTAAAATTAAAATGGAATGCAGTTTACTTGCCTTGTTATGGAAAACTGGATCACACAGAGATAGCACCAGAGATAGGGTAGAACATCAGAATATTTATTCATGTCATTATGGAATCAGAGGATTAACTTCCCAGGTATTGAACTAATAGCACAGGGGTTTTATAGACAGTGTAGGAGGCAGTTTGACATCATTCTGAATTTGTTATATTATTGGTGGGTTACCAGTTTCTAAGGTTACATGATTTTGGGGCACAAGCAGAAAATTTCTTAGCAATAAATCAGTGACTAGAAAGTATAAATGTAGAACAGAAAGCTGTTTATTCCAGGGTGTTTGTGCCTATGACTACACTAACCAGATTACATACAAGAAGGATGTAGCTGCATAAGTAGGGAGGAAATTCAGGGCCATGCTATCTCCCTGTAAAGCTTGTATGATACAAACTGTGTTTTAGCGCTGGATAGATGGCTTAGTGGTGTTTTAGAGTATCACCTGAGCCTGGTTTCTTTGTTAAATTTTTCCTACCACAGCCTAGCATGTGTAAGGCCCTGAGTTTTATCCCCATCATTGCAAAAAGATCAATTAAAAGTACATACACTAAAGGGGCTGGGAAGATGGCTCAGGGATAAATCACTTGCTACTCAAGCAGGAATATCTGAATTCGATTCTGAGACCCCATGTAAAAAGCCAGAAGTTGTGCCAGGCTTCTGTAATACACTGATGCTGACTATAAAATTTAGTTTCAGAAAAGGAATTTTTAACTGGAGGTCTATACATTTTTGTGGCAAAGAAGAAATCTCAATCAGGTTTTGGAGACCAAAACCTATTTATTTTTTAGGGCTGTTGTCAAATAATAGTGCTATGAAAAGCTACATAGAAGTTCTGGTGTGGATATATGTTTTCATTTGTTTTGAGTAGTGTACAGAAAAGGATCAACCTTGCCCAAAGAAAGGTTTGGCCCTTTGCCTCTTGTACCTGAGAGGTAATCTCTAAATCCTTGGGATGTCCTGTCTGACAAGAATTGTCTTGGTTTACCTGGAATCTGATAGCCTATGCTAACAATGTGATTTATGGTAGAGGATTTGGGCTGTATGTTATCAGCCTCCTCTATGGAGGGATATAAGACTCATGTCAGCTAAATGGTTAGCTATTTCTATGTTGCAGATCCCCCAAAACACATCTGGACGCCAAGGCTCTGGTGTACTTTCTTGGCTGCTAGTACTTTGGTATATTATCACACATTGTTGATGGGAAAAACAGACATAGTGTGCCTGGCTCTGCAGTGGGGGTAGGGTGAAACATAAATTTAAGATGTACTTTTATCATCTCCTGAGCCATGCAGTATGTGCCTCTTTCTTTTGGCTGATTCTCAATTTGTGTTTATTTATTTATTTATTTATTTTGGTTTTTCAAGGTAGGGTCTCACTCTAACCCAGGCTGACCTGGAATTCACTATGTAGACTCAGGGTGGCTTTGAAGTCATAGCAATCCTCCTACCTCTGCCTCCTGAGTGCTGGGGTTAAAGGTGTGCACCACCATGCCCAGCTCAATCTGTGTTTATTTTTATTTATGCATTTATTTATGTATTTACTTATTTTGCAGTACAGGGCACTGAACTCATGGCCTTGTAGTGGTAGAGGACAAGAAATCTACCACTGAGCCATGCTCCCAACCTTGATTCTCAATCTCTGCCATTTAATTATATTATGCCACAACTAAGTATGAATCTTCAGCATTTTGTGGGCCTTTTTTAAGAATAATCTTAATACATAATTTTATTTATTTATTATCAGAAAGAAAGAGAGGTTAAATGGGCATGCCAGAACCTCTAGCTACTGAAAACAAATTTGAGAAGTATACCCCACTATGTGCATCTGGTTTATGTGGGTTCTGGGGAATTGAACCTGGGCCCTTAGCAGGCAAGTACCTTAACCACTAAGCAATCTCTCCAGCCCCCCCTTCTTTTTGAGGCAGGGTCTCACTCTATCCCAACTGAACTAGAACTCATTCTGTAGCTTAGGCTGGCCTTGAACTCACATCTATTCTTTTACTACAGCCACCCAAGTGCTAGGATTAAAGGTGTAAACCACTATGCCCAGTTCATGAGGTACTGGGAATCTAACCCAGGGTGTCTCATGAATGCTTGGGAGTATTCTACCACCTAAGTCACATCCTGCCCTGGCCCTCTGGGACAAGAGATGAACTATGATAGACTCTAGCTATTAGCTAGCACCCTCCTCCCTCCTCCCCCATATCTGGAACATTCCATTATTAGAGGACTGAGAAAGAAGCTCTTCCCATCAGGGTAGGGTTTTTTTTTTTTTTTTTTTTGAGATTGGGTTTTTCACTCTTGCTTAGGCTGACCTAGAGTTCACTATGTAGTCTCAGGGAGGCCTCAAACTCAGGCCATCCTCCTACTCCTGCCTCCCGAGTGCTAGTGCTTGGATTAAAGGTGTGCACCACCACATCTGGCTCCCATCAGGATGTTAAAAAAAAAATCAAACAGGGGCTGGAGAGATGGCTTAACAGCCTCCAAAGCCAAAGGACCCAAGTTTGATAAGGTAGCACATGTGTCTGGAGTTTGTTTACAGTGGTTGAAGGCCCTGGCATGTCCATTCTCTCCCCCCCCCCCCATCAAATAAATAAAATAAAAAGTTAAAAAGTTTCACTTTTTACCCATATTTTTCAGTATTGTATTACATTTATTTAAGGTCGGGTCCCGCTCTAGCCCAGACTGACCTAGAATTCACTACATAGTCTCAGGCTGGCCTTGAACTCACAGCAATTTTCCTACCTGTCTCCTGAGTGCTGGGATTAAAGGTATGCACCACTGCCTCCGGCTTTATTTAAAAAAAAAAAAATCTTTTTTTTTTTTTTTTTGGTTTTGGTTTTTCAAGGTAGGGTCTCACTCTAGCTCAGGCTGATCTGGAGTTCACTATGTAGTCTCAGGATAGCCTTGAATTGATGGAGGTCCTCCTACCTCTGCCTCCAGATTGCTAGGATTAAAGGCATGTGCCATCATGCCCCTCTATTTTTTTAAAAAAAATCTGTTTTAACTTTTAGGATATTTATTAGTAAGGGAGAAAGAGAGAGAGAGATTATAAATTATAAATGAGAGGGCTGGAGAGATGGTCTAGCAGTTAAGGCACTTGCCAGCAAGCCAAAGGACCCAAGTTTGATTTCCCAGTATCCCTGTAAAGCCAGATGCCCAAGGTAGCGCATGTGTCTGGAGTTTGGCTGCAGTGGCTGGAGGCCCTGATACAGCCAATCTCTCTCTCTCCAAAATAAAATAAATAAAAATATTTTTATAAATGAGAATAGGATACCAGGGCCTTCTGCTACTTCAGATGAACTCCAGATGCATGTATCACATTGTGCATCTGATTTTATATGGGTTCTGGGGAATTAAATATGGGTTGCCTGGATTTACAAGCAAGCGCCTTTTACTGCTGAACCATCTTCCCAGCCCAGATTTTATAAATTTTAAATGGTGGGGGGAAAAATCAAAAGAAGAATATTTTGTGATGTGAAAATTATATGATATTTAAATTTTAGAGTTTGTAAATATTGGCATAAATACTGGAATATAGCCAATGGGAACCCAGCCATATTTATTTAAGTATTATCTATGGTTGCCTTTGTACAAAGGTAGTGTTGAATAGTGGTGACACAGACTACATGGCCCACCAAGGCTAGTATATTTACCATGTGACCTATTTATAGAAAAAAATTAGCAGCCTCTGCCCCAACCTATATGTCCCATAATCTATTTGACCTTTTTAAAAATTCCATTCTTGAGAACCTTGTTGACCTCTTTCTTGCTGTTTAAACAGGCCAGACACAGTACTACCTCCTGGCCTTTTCAATGGCTGGTACTTCTGCCTGGAACACATTTACCCTAAACATCTCCATAGCTCTTACTCTTGTATTCAAGTCTTTGTTTGTATGTTATATCCACAATGAGTCCTAAACTTGTAACTCATGTCTGCCCTAGACTTCCTATATTCTTACAGTATTCCACAGTTTTCTACAGCACTTTCTAACATTCCTATTAAATGTCTACTGATTACTGAAGTAAAATGTAAGGGCCATGGTGTAAAGTTATTTACTGCTTCATTGATAGATCCAAACATTGGTATACAATTAGGCATAAATATATGTTGAAAAAATTCATTTCCTTATCCTCCAAAAAGTTGAGCTAGAGCCAGGCATGGTGGTACATGCCTTTAATCTCAGCACTTGGGAGGCAGAAGTAGGAGGACTGCCATGAATTCAAGGCCACCCTGAGACCACACAGTGAATTCCAGGTCAGTGTGAGCTACAGTGAGACCCTACTTTGAGAAACCAAAAGAAAAAAAAAGTTGAGCTAGGCTGCAGTTTAGTGGTAGAGTACTTGCTCAGTATGCATGAGGTCTTGAGATTCATCCTCAGTATCACAAAAAAAAAAAAAGAAAGAAAAGGGGCTGGAAAGATGGCTCAGTGGTTAAAGGTACTTGCTTGCTTCCAAAGTCTGGGTTAGATTCTCCAATACCCCTGTAAAGCCAGATGCACAAAGTGGCACATGCATCTGGAGTTTGCTTGCATTGGCATGAGGACATGGTATGCCCATTCTCTCTTTCTCTCTTTCCTTCATAGCTCAGTCAATCTATCACCTCTGACAGTAACAGATGGAGATTAAATACCCCTATGGCTATTTATTTTGAGAAACAGTTTTGCTATGTTGCCCAGGGTGCTTTGAACTTCTAGCCTGAAGTGATTCTCCTGCTTGGCCTAAGCAACCACTATGATCATTAAAAGAAACAGGAAGTTTCATGAGTGATATTTCAATTAATGGGACACTCTCACTGGGAGAAGGAATTAGGCCAATTCTACACCACTTGTCATGGAAGCTTACCTGAATACAAGCACCCATCTTCAACTTGCACAGGTTACAAACTAGGGCCCACCGGCTGGGTGGGATATGGGAAATTTTTGTGATGGGTTCCATTCGCTCAGGACAAGCAATGCTGACCTACAAATAAAACACCATCATAAAACAGAAGCACCAAGGCACCTCAGAAGTACCTTTTACAAACTATAAATGGTGTTATATGAAGCTCAGAGCATAAAAACAATGAAATAAGCTGTATCTTTCAAGGTTAGTGTGGAACCAAGAATAAAGAAGTCTTTCCATTGCTCAGTCCTTCAATCACTTCCAGTAATGTAAGCAATTCATATATGGGATGAAAAGGCAGGGATGTGGACTAGGCATGATTACCTTAATGAACCAAAGATATTTACCTATAGTTAAATATCAAAGAAAGCTAGTAAAGAAAGGAAGTAAAATTCAGAAATTCTGGCACCTGTTACATGTTAGAGATGGGGCCATGTGCCTTATTCAATTTAATTAACTAAGGATAAAAACAGGCAGTGACAAATCTTTACATTTGGTTTGTAAAGCAATGTTACAATATTGTTGGAAAGTAGCAGCTAATTTACATAATGAAGAAATTGCAGCAAGTAATTAGAAAAGATGAGGATGACATCATTTCTAAACCCAAATCTTTAAGACCACAAACTACCATCAGCTTACCCTACTCTCTCAGCCAAAGTAGCTTCAAAGTGAAATTAAGTCTTTGGAATGCTGAAAGGAAAGGGATACTTTAAAAAAAGATGGAAAAATTATTTTCCATATGAAAACAAGGGGTCATAGTGCTGGTAATTTTTTTTTAAAACTACATACATGATTTTATAAGGGAGAACGTTTTAAAATATTTTATTTATTTATTTATTTATTTATTTGAGAAAGAGAGACAGGAAAATAGAGGGAGAGAATGGGCATGTCAGGGCTCTAGCCAATGCAAATGATCTTCAGATGCATGTGCCACCTGTGCATCTAGCTTACAAGGGTACTGGGGAATTGAATCTGGGTCCTTAGGTTTCATAGGCAAGTGCCTTAGCCACCAAGCCATCTCTCCAATCCAAGAGATAACTTTTAAAAGGTGAAGATCTATCAAACAAAGATTGTCCAACTAGTACAAGTTCTGCCCAGATCAGGAAACAGAGAACTTGAATAGTACAAAAGGTTTCTAATCAATCTAATCTAGTCAAAAGTCAAGAACTGGAAGCCCTAAAAGAATGTTAATAGGTGTGGAAAGTTTATTATATTTTGTTTTTTATTTTTGAGACAGGGTCTATATATCCCAGGCCTGCCTTGAACTCATGGTATTTCTGCCTCAGTTTCCTGAGTGCTGGGATTAGAGGCGATAATAATAATGAATAATATAATGATAACAATTATTTTGTGTGTGGTATTCTGGACCAACTTCCAGGTCTTGCACATGTTAGACAAGTCTTCTACCCTTCAACTACATTCACTGATTTTTTTTAAGACAAGATCTCATTGTGTAACTCAGGCTGGCTTTGAACATTTTTTTTTCAGTGATGGGGATTGAACTGAAGACCTTGTACATGCTATGCAAGAACTCTACCACTGAGCTACAGCTTTACCCCACCCCCATTTTTGAAGTAGCCCAAGATGACCTGGAACTCACCCTGTGGCCCAGTCTGGCCTTGAACTCATAGAAATCCTCTTACCTCAGCCTCTATGAGTGCTGGGATGAAAGATGTGAGCCACCACACCTAGCCTAGGCTTTGAGCTCACTATACAGCTACAGGATGGTTCCCAGCTCTCGATCCTTCTGTCACAGCCTCCCAGGTACAGGGATTATAAGCATGTGCTACCTTGCCCAGCTTAGAAAACTTGTTTTAATTAAGTTAAGGAACACAAAGCCCTTCAGGAAATGCCAGTAACTAAAGGATCAAGTTAGATAATGAGGAACAGAGTTTTGAATAAAGAAAGCCTTAGGCAAATGTTCAGTCTAAGCTTTGAAGAGATTCAAAAGTAAATGTCAACCATTACAGTGGGTAAAAGAGCTATTGATCACTTTCTTTGTGATAGCCTAAAATTATAAAACAATACAAAGAGGTCTACAAAGAGAATGGATAAAAATGACAGAATATCTATACACTTGATAGAAAACTAATAAGCAATAAAAAGCAATGATCTACTGATATGATGCCACAAGGAATGCTAGCCAGACAGAAAAGAGTACTTACTGTATGAATTCTGTTTATATGAAGTCTGAAAACAGACAAAACTTATCTAAAGTGACAGAAATCAAAATGGTGGTTACTCAGCAAACACAGAAAGGAAGGTATAAAAGGGAACCTTTTGGGTTTTGTCTACTTTTGTTGCTTGGGTTATGACTACTAGTATTTTAAAGTAAGCTTTACTTTAAAAAAAAAATTCTGTTGCTCACATCCTGATCTTTCATGCCTCTTCTCTCATACAAATTTATCAAATACCACTGGGAATACCATATACAAATTCATAAGCATGGCTTTACATGCACACTTGCATCCCAGAAGGACCTGAGGTAGCTAGCTCAAATGGAAGTATTATTACATAGCTGAGCAGGAAGAAGCTCCCTGGTAAGTTTGAGTCAGACTAAGCATCACAGGAATGAAGGTATCCTGGAGTAAATGGCCCCCGGTTTGTATGGTTTACCTCTGGAATCCACAGGGCACAGCTGACATGAGCCCATTTACTTCCTGTTCTGGTGGTCTTCATGGCTCCACCTTTCTTTGGACATAGCAGACATTGTGGATGAATGCCCACAACACAGGAACGACACAACCAGCTGCCTTCTGGAATTTTGAGAATGCCATAGCAAGCCTGGAAACATAAGGAAGAAAGGGAAGAATGGGCAGTATCTTCACACCAGCACTAGCATATATCCTAATACATAGTTATAGAATATTCTGTTATGAGGAGAAAGGCAAATATGTATGAACAAGCTCTATATAGGAATATATGTATATATATATATATATATATATATATATATATATATATATGCATACATACATACATACACACACATTATATATATATATAATATATAATTTTTTTTTTTTTTTGGTTTTCCAAAGTAGTATCTTACTCTAGCTCAGGCTGACCTGGAATTCACTATGTAGTCTCAGGGTGGCCTTGAACTCATGGTGATCCTCCTACCTCTGCCTAGTGCTAGGATTAAAGGGGTGCACCTTCACACTCAGCTTTTTTTCTTCCTTGCTTCTGTTTTCCAAACTTTCTTCAATGTTTATGTATTATAATTGGTCACTCAAGAGCATTCTACATGTCATGCACTGTTGTGATAAAGAAAAAAATAAGTTTTGGGGTGGAGTGATGGCTCAGTGATCTAAGGTGCTTGCTTACAAAAGCCAGATGGTCTGGGTTGGATTCCCTAGTACACACTTAAAGCTAAATGCACAAAGTGGCATATGATGTGTGTCTCGAGTTCATTTATACTGGTGTACCATACCCAAACGGGGTCAATGACTTGGACAGCAGGCCTTTCAGTTTTCCGTATAACTGCCCATACTAGTTCTCATGTCTGTAAAAATATTTGGCTAGGCAGTTTCCATGCTCTACAGGGTCTACTTCTCTTTGCACAGTCAGACCTTTTTTTTTTTTAACCATTTATTTTAACATTCCATGCCTAGATTAGGGACTTCAGATCCCTCAAAAAATCCTGCTCAGGATACAGTGGCACCTTTATCTGACCTACTGCTTGCCTTTCATCCTCTACTTCACATGAATTTCCTTGTCAACTACACAATCAGCCATGTATCATTTTCTTCCAGGTCTGCTGTTGTGATTCATATCCTCAGGGAGAATGCAAAGTCACTGGGGGTAAAGCTTCCATCAGATTTATCAGGAATGCCCCCTATGGTGAGCTTAAGTAGGTGTTCTATGAGAACAAATTAATTTAGCTCAAGAATGCAAGACAACAGGATACCACTTAATAAGTTTACTACCTTTGCAACTCTCTAATCTGAGACCCAGAATGTTCATTAGGAAAAAGCAAAATTCCTCCCTAACATAGAGACTGTTTCAGATTGGCAACGAAAATGCCCGTGACTGGTTCTAAGAATGCCCTTTATCTTCTGGCCATTCTATAGGCAGAAGATAAATTTCTTTACTATTAGTTTTTGGCTTTCAGGCCAGGGTTAAGCTGCATTTGAGTGTTGGGTCTTCAATGACAATTAACTAGGTACTCCCAAGAAGGCAGACCTTTGGGGCTTTAGAGCCTCTGATGTGGGAAAGCAACAGAGGAGAAAAGTGTGTACAGGCTCCAGATGAGGCTTGCCTCCTTGATAAAGAGTATCATCCTTTTTAGTTTGTCTGGTGATTTTACAGAAAATAAATTTATTGAACTACTTTATAGACTTATTAATGGTTATAAAATCACAAAAGTTAGCATTTCATAGTGGTTTCTAACTTTTTTTTTTCTTTTGGTTTTTCAAGGTAGGGTTTCACTATAGCTCAGCTGACCTGGAATTCACTATATAGTCTCAGGGTGGCCTCGAACTCATCACGATCCTTCTACCTCTGCCTCCCAAGTGTGGGGATTAAAGGCATGTGCCACCATGCCCTGCCTTTTTATGGATTTTTACAAATGATGAAACTTGTTGAGTTTCAATTCTGTTAAGAAAACAGTAATATGTACACTAACATGTTCTATATGTAACTTCAGGGAGTCAAATTCAGTGTCAAGTAAATTCACAACAGATGAAAAAACTGTAAGAACATGTACCTGCAAGCAAGTGAACTCCAATCTTAATTTGAGTTTTCAGTATTTGACTAAGTGAAAAATGAGTATATGTAATGGGAGTTGAAATGGTTTTAACTTTCCTCCTTTTTGTTTTTTCAATGTCCAATCTTGCTCTAGCCCAGGATGACCTAGCACTCACTCTGTAGTCCCAAACTGGCCTTGAACTCACAGCAATTCTCTTACTTCTGCCTCCCAAGTGCTGGGTTAAAAGCATGAGCCACCCAGTGACCTTGGGATGACTCAGAAGGAACCATGGTGCTGAAAAGTGATAGAGTGCTCAGCACTGAAATATTTCTATCACATCTTACAAGGCTCAGGGTCCATTGTGGAAGAGGTGGTGGAAAAAATGTAAGAGCCAAAGGAAGGGTAGGACTCCTTACAACATGCTCCTCCAGACCCAAAATGGCTTGGATATCCATGACCTCACAGTGCCTGACACTACCTACACAAAACCATCATAATAGGAGGAAAAGAACATGACATCAAAATAAAGAGACTGATTGAGAGGGGATATTATGGACAGTGGAGTTTCAAAGGGGAAAGTGGGAGGAGGGAGGGAATGACCATGGGATATTGTCTATAATTATGGAAGTTGTCAATAAAAAAAAAATTAAAAAGAATAGCATGCGCCATCACACCTGGCTAACTTTTTTATTTTTTTAAAAAATCCTTATCAAAATTCCAAAGACATTCTTCATGGAAATAGAAAAAAACAATCCAAAAATTCATTTGGAATCACAAAAAACCTCGAATATCTAAAATAACACTGAGCAACAAAAATAAGACTGGTGGTATCACCATACCTGATTTTAACCTATACTACAGAGCCATAGTAACAAAAACAACGTGGTATTGGCACAAAAACAGACATGTAGATCAATGGAACAGAATAGAGGACCCAGATGTAAGTCCAGGTAGCTATAGCCACCTGATATTCAATAAAAATGCCAAAAATACTCATTGGAGAAAAGACAGCCTCTTCAGCAAATGGTGTTGGGAAAACTGGATATGTAGCTGTAGAAGGATGAAAATAGATTCTTTTCTCTCCATGCACAAGAATTAAGTCCAAATGGATTAAAGACCTTAACATCAGACCTGAAACTCTGAAACTGCTAGAGGAAAAAGTAGGGGAAACCCTCCAACATATTGGTCTTGGCAAAGACTTTCTGAATACAACCCCAATTGCTTAGGCAATAAAACCACAGATTAATCACTGGGACCTCATGAAATTACAAAGATTTTGCACTGCAAAGGACACAGTGAATAAAGCAAAGAGGCAACCCACAGAATGGGAAAAAATCTTCTCCAGCTATACATTTGATAGAGGATTAATATCTAGGATATACAAAGAACTCAGAAAGTTAAATCATAAGGAATCAAATAAGCCAATGAAAAAATGGCTATGGAGCTAAATAGAGCATTCTCAAAGGAAGAAATACGAATGGCATATAAGCATCTAAAAAAATGTTCTACGTCACTAGTGATCAGGGAAATGCAGATTAAAACTACATTGAGATTCCATCTCACTCCTGTCAGATTGGCCACCATCATGAAAACAGATGATCATAAATGTTGGCGGGGATGTGGAAAAAGAAGAACCCTTCTACACTGCTGGTGGGAATGCAATCTGGTCCAGCCATTGTGGAAATCAGTGTGGAGGTTCCTAAAACAGCTCAAGATTGATCTTCCATATGATCCAGCTATAGCACTCCTAGGCATATATCCGAAGGACTCATCTCATGTCCTTAGAAATACATGCTCAACCATGTTTATTGCTGCTCAATTTATAATAGCTGGGAAATGGAACCAGCCTAGATGTCCCTCAACTGATGAGTGGATAATGAAGATGTGGCACATTTATACAATGGAGTTCTACTCAGCGGTAAAGAAAAATGAAGTTATGAAATTTGCAGAAAAATGGATGGACCTGGAAAGGATTATACTAAGTGAGGTAACCCAGGCCCAGAAAGCCAAGTGCCACATGTTCTCCCTCATATGTGGATCCTAGCTACAGATGATTGGGCTTCTACGTGAGAATGAAAATACTTAGTAGCAGAGGCCAGTAAGTTAAAAAGGAGACACAAAGGGAAGAGAAAGGAAGGGAGAAGGGTACTTAATAGGTTGGTATTGTAAATATGTAAGTAGAATGATTGAGATGAGGAGGTAATATGATGGAGAATGGAATTTCAAAGGGGAAAGTGCGGGGGAGGGGGTATTGCCACGGGACATTTTTTATAATCATGGAAAATGTTATGGAATTTCAAAGGGGAAAGTGCGGGGGGGGTATTGCCATGGGACATTTTTTATAATCATGGAAAATGTTAATAAAAATTGTGAAAATATAAAAAATAAAAGAAAATTAAATTAAAAAAATATTTGAGAGAGCAAGAGAGGGAGGGAGGGAGGGAGGAAGGGAGGGGGGGAGAGAGAGAGGAGAAAGAGAGGTCGGGCATGCCAGGGCCTCCTGCCACTACAAACAAACACCAGATACATGTGGTATCTTGTACATCTGGCTTATGTGAGTCCTGTGGAATTGAACCGAGGCCCTTTGGCTTTGCAGGCAAAATGCCTTAACTGCTAAGCCATCTCTCCAACCTGTTTGTCTTTTTAATATATATATATATATATATTTATTTATTTATTTAAGAGAGAGAAGTAGATAGATAGGCAGGAGGAGAGGGAGAGGGAGAGAGAGAATATGAATAGGCATACCAGGGCTTCTAGCCACTGCAAACGAACTCCAGACACATGCATCACCTTGTGTATTTGGCTTACATGGGTACTAGGGAATCAAACCTGGGTCCTTAGTCTTCAAAGGCAAGTGCCTTAACTGCTAAGCCATCTCTCCAGGCCCACTTTCCTGTTTTTATTTTTTAATTTTTTTAAATTATTCATTTATTTATTTGAGAGCAACAGACACAGAGAGAAAGACAGATAGAGGAAGAGAGAGAATGGGCACGCCAGGGCTTCCAGCCTCTGCAAACAAACTCCAGACACGTGCATCTGGCTAATGTGGGACCTGGGGAACCGAGCCTCGAACTGGGTCCTTAGGCTTTACAGCCAAGCGCTCAATTGCTAAGCCATCTCTCCAGCCCTATTTTTTATATTTTTGGTCAAGGTATGGTCTTGCTCTAGCCCAGGCTGACCTGAAATTAACTATGTGGCCTCAAACTCTCCGAGACCCTCCTACCTATGCTTCCCGAGTGCTGGGATTAAAGGCCTGCACCACCACGCCTGGCCCCCACTTTCCTATTTTTAAAGAAAAAAAATGTGGTTTTTTTGTTGTTTTTAAAATTTAAAGTCTACTAATGGGGACAAGAGAGAGAGTTCAATCAGTAAAGTGCTTGCTATGAAAGCATAATGTCGGATCCCTAGAACCCATGTAAAATAAAGTTGGGCCTGGTGGCATGCACTTGTAATCCCAACATTGGGGAGGTAAAGACAGGTGGATCCCTGGGGCTTACTGGCCAGCCAGTCTAGCCTACTTGCCATATTTCATCAAACCAAAAAAAAAAAAAAGGTGGCTAGAGTGCTGAGAGTGGTGGCACATGCCTTTAATCCTAGCACTTGGGAGGCAGAGGCAGGAGGAGTGTAATGAGTTCAAGGTCACCGTGAGACTACATAGTGAATTCCGGGTCAGCCTTGGGGAAAAAAAAAAGCTTGACAGCACCTAAGGAATAATATTTCAGGTTCTCTGACTTCCAAATACATGTGTACCTGTACACACAGGAACATGTAAAGTCTACTGATAAAACACTTTTTTTTGAGGTAGGGTCTCACTCTAGCCCAGGCTGACCTGGAATTTACTATGTAGTCTCAGGGTGAACTCATGGTGATCCTCCTACCTCTGTCTCCCAAGTGCTGGGATTAAAGGCGTGCGCCACCAAGCCCGGCTCTGATGAACACTTTCTAATACTCTGATTATGAGTGTATTTTTATCACTGATGTACAAACACTGAGTAGTAAAGAAGAAAAATTATGTTTAACCAATTCTGATGTGTATTCTCTTTTTGTTAGTAAACCAAATTTCCAAATTAGCTAATTCACTTTTCAGTCAACAGAGGGGGCTGTAACCTAAGTAGTTTTTTTGGTCCTCTCTCTTTTCCCCTTTCCTCTCCATCTTCTTTTTCTGCCTCCTCCTCCTTCCTCTTTCTTTCTCTACTTCTTTTAGACAAGGTCTTGAAGGATAACCCAATTTGGCCTGGAACTCACTGTGTAGCCCACAGAACACATGAACCTCTGCTCCAGCCCTTCAACTATTGGGATTACAAGTGTGCACTGCCATAGTCAGCTTGGAAGAATCTCTTATTTATATGAAACTTCCTATGATACCAAATTCTCAGCTGCCATAATACCAGTTTACATTTTATAAGGCCTAGTTAGCTGTTATTTCTATATCTTTTCATGTATATCATTAATAGTCAATGCTGTATGTTTTCAAAACAAATGACATACTCATACTCTTGGTGGGAATTATTATGCTATGCTTAATTATTTTAGTCAAAGGACCTGAAAATAAATGCAAAAGATTGTAAAGGACATACACACTCATATGAGCTTTGTCTTATTCCCTTTAAGCCTACTATAGGTCCAATTATTTATATGTAACTACTATGATGAGAAACATTAGGAAGTTCAAAATTGTTCAGATCTTAGGAACATAATATATACATAGTATAATATCTAATCTCCAATGTGACCAGATGGTAGCATATAATGGAATATATGAATATTTTTCTAATAAAATATATCAGCATTTGGGGCTGGAGAGATGGCTTAGTAGTTAAGGTATGTGCCTGTGAAGACCCAGGTTTGATTTCCCAGCACCCAAGTAAGGCAGATGCACAAGGTGGCGTATGCGTCTGGAGTTCGTTTACAGTGGCTGGAGGTCTTGGTATGCCAATTCTCTTTCTCATTCTATCTGCCTCTCTTTCTTACTCTCAAACAAATAAATAAACATAAAATATATGAGCATTTGTAGAAGACAGAGATTATGAGTGACTTCATATGGGTTGAGTTCCGGTATTGTCTTCAACAGTTCTGGTGTAGAACTTCACTCAAAAGTGCAATCTTGACTGGGTGCGGTGGCACACATCTTTAATTCCAACATTTGAGACGCTAAGGTAGGAGGATAACTGTGAGTTCAAGGCCACCCTGAGACTACATAGTGAATTCCAGGTCAGCCTGAGCTAGAGTAAAACCCTATCCCCTCAAAAGTGCAATCTTCAGAGCTTTCTAATTTTGAAATTATAGAGGAGGGACTATAAATCAGTATCATCAAACACTTAAGGTCATATTTGTGGGATACAGAGATGGCTTAGCAGAAAAGTCGCTTATCTTCAAAGCCCAAGGACCCAGGTTCAATTCCCCAGTATCCACATAAAGCCAGATGTACAAGGTGGCATGTGCATCTGGAGTTCATTTGCAGTGGCGGGAGTCTCTGGCATGTCCAATCTCTCTGTGTGTATTTCCTCTCTCTCTCTGCTTGCAAATGAATCAATAAACCATTTGAGCTACTATGCTAAATGGCAGTTTCTTTGTAGTCATGGCACTAGGGTCTTCGTGGTGGCAGCCTTTTCATCAATGATTGTGTCCTCAGCATGCAGCATGGTCAGTGCTTAGTACCTACAGTGTTTGCTAGAAACACGCAATATGGTCAGAAGAATATAAATTCACTTAGGATAAGGGAGGGGAAGTCAAGAAAGGATTTGGACTGAAGTTTGGAAGATATGTAGATTTGGATAACTTGAGGTAGGAGAAGACATTTTTAAATTGGGACATGGCTAAAACATGGAGACAGGATAATGTTAGCAATATTCACCACTATACTTCAAGTAGGCTTTGTTTGAGTAGTACCCACTGCTTGGGGAGGGAAAAGATTTGAAATGGGCATTGATAGCAACATCATTAATAGGACAATGTAGAAGAATAACAAATAACTAGTTGGATAAAGTAACCTAATCTTTCCTCCAATTGCATATAAGGAGCTGAGAGCCCTTTATAATCCTAAAATTTTGAGATCTCTAAAAGCAGCATGGACTTAGCTTCCTGGGAGTAATACTTAATAGTACTTTGGGTAACAACATAAGATATCTTTTTGTTTTGAGGCAGGGTCTTACTCTAGCTGAGGCTGACCTGGAATTCACTATGTAATCTCAGGGTTGCCTCAAACTCATGCCTTCCGAGTGCTGGAATTAAAGGTGTGTACCACCATGCCCAGCTAGTTATCTAAAAAAAAAAAACCAAAAACCAAAAACCAAAAAACAAAACAAAACAAAACAAAAAAACTATTTTGAGCCAGGCGTGGTGGTGCACACCTTTAATCTCAGCACTGGGGAGTTCAAAGCCACTGTGAGACTACATACTGAATTCCAGGTCAGCCTAGGCTAGAGTGACACCCTACCTCGAAAATAACAATAACAACAAACAAACTATTTGTTTATTGCGTGCAGAGGGAAAGGAGGAAGGGAGGAAGACAGGGAAAATATTGGTGAACAGGTACGTCCACCAGGGCCTCATTACCACTGTAAACGAACTCTAGACACACACACCACTTTATGCATTTGGCTTTACATGAACATTGGGGAATCAAACCTGAGCCAGCAGGCTTTGCAAGCAAGTACCTTTAATCAATAAACCATTTTCCCAGCCCATATCTTGCTTCTTCTGGAGGTAGAGTCTCCCTCTAGTCCAGCTGACCTGGAATTCACTATATAGTCTTAGGCTGGCCTCGAACTCACAGTGAGCCTCCTACTTCCTACTTCTGCTTTGAGTGCTGGGATTAATGGCATGTGCCATCATGCCCGGCCTCATATATTGTTTTTTTTTTTTTTCCTTATCTGTAAGTGTGTAAACTGTCCAAGGTTAATGATCTTGGGTGTAGTCCTATGATGTCATAGGGATTCCACAGTATAGGAGAGTCCCCTAGGCAGGAAGCATGGGGACTTCCTGAGGGAATCAAGCAAGGCAATCTCAATGGCCTTGGCATGAAATGACATAATAATGACTAGCTTAGCCTCCTGGGGTAAAGTTGGTAGTTAAAATATTTTGGGGATCATCAGAAATAATCTTTCTTTGTTCTTCCTTTTTTGAGGTAAGGTCTCACTCTGGCCCAGGCTGACCTGGAATTCACTATGTAGTCTCAGGGTGACCTTGAACTTATAGTGATCCTCCTACCTCTGCCACCTGAGTGCTGGGATTAAAGGCGTGCACCACTACACCTGACAAGAATATTTCTTTTTTTTTCTTTTTCTTTTTTTGGTATTTTGAGGTAGGGTCTCACTCTAGCCCAGGCTGGCCTGGAATGTGGCACCACGCCCGGCTAAGAAGTAGTATTTCTATAGAAAATACTGAAGAACATCTGGGTCTAATTTTTAAAAACATTTTATTTTTTCATTTATTAGAGAGAGAGAGGTAGATAGAAAATGGGCACACCAGGGCCTCTAGGCACTGCAAAAGAACTCCAGACATATGCACCACCTTCTGCATCTGGCCTTACATGGGTACTCAGGAATTGAACCTGGGGGTCCTTAGGCTTTGCAGGCAAGTGCTTTAACTTCTGAGTCACCTCTCTAGCCCCCTAACTTTTATTTTCACCCTTAAATGTAAGTTGTTAATTATATATGGGTTTAGACAATCACTGAGCTTCAGAAAAGTTAAATTTGGGGAGGTGATAGTGTCCACTCTCACTAACCTGATGCACACAGACGTTACACTTATCGCAGAACACCATATCATTCCCTTCTTCACCATCTGGAGATCGACACACATCACAGACCACACTTTCATCATACTCTATGCCTAGCCCTTCCTCTGTCTCAATAGCATGGTTCATATTTTTGTGGCAGTGACGTTCCAGGACTTCTATAATCTTTTCCATAAGAGTTTCATCAACTGGCCCATGACCTGCATGAAAACACAAACAAATGTTTAATCCATCAGTGAATTATCATCACCAAATCACTTACTGTGAGCTTAGCCAAGGAGTGGATAGGATTCTAAAGGACAAAACCAGCCCAAAGCACTAAGAATTTAAAAGCAAGGAAAAAGGGTAATTTACTATTTAATTTTTTCCATAAGCATTCAAATATTAGCCTTGGGCTGGGGAGATGGCTCAGCAGGTAAAGGTGCTGTTTTGCAAGGCCTGAGGGCCCAGGTTTGGTTCCCCAGTACCCACATAAAACCAAATGCATAAAGAGGCACATGTGTCTGAAGTTCCTTTGCAGTAGCAAGCAGCCCTGGTATGCCCATACATACACACTCTCTCTACTAAACAAATTCAAATACTAGCCTCAAAAGAAAGAAGAGGTGGAAGAAATACCTTGTATGCATGTGCTGACAGAAAACAAGTGTGACTGATCAAAAATCAAGTCAAATGTATCCTTTATAATTACTGCACATAGAGACTTAAGAACCATGGGTCCTGGGCTGGAGGGATGGCTTACTGGTTAAGGTGCTTGTCTGCAAAGCCAAAGGGCACAGGTTCAATTCTCCAGTACTCACATAAGCCAGACACAAGGTGGTGCATGCTTCTGGGAGTTTGCTTGGAATGGCTGAAGGCCCTGGTGTGCCCATTTTTTCTCTCTCTGTATATATTTATCTGCTTCTCTCTCTCTCTCCCAAATAAGTAATAAAAATTTAAAAAGAATCCTGGAACATGATGGGGCATACCTTTAATCCAAGCACTTGGGAGGTAGAGGTAGGAGGATCACTGTGAGTTTGAGGCCACCCTGAGACTACACAGTGAATTCCAGGTCAGCCTGAGCTAGAGTGAGACCCTACCTCCCAAAACCAACCCCCCCAAAACAAAACAAAAACCATGGTTCCACAGAATGTAGCAGAAAATAGGTGAACAAGGGCAGTGGCTAAGTATAAAGTGAGCTTCCTTTCAGCCTAGCATCTCCCAGTATTGTTAAGATGGTACTGTCTCATAACATTTATGATTATAATTATGTTTACTTCCAATTTTTTTGTTTGTTTGGTTTTACTTCATTTAATTTATTTGTAAGGAGAGAGAGAAAGAGAGAGAACGAATGAGAATGAGTGAGCCAAGGGCCTAGTGCCACTGCAAATGAATTTCAGACACATGTACCAGTTTGTCCATCTGGCATTACATAGCATTACATGGATTTGCAAGCAAGTGCCTTTAACTGCTGAGCCATCTCCCCAGCCTGCTTTGTTTTCATTAATTAATTAATTAATGTATTTATTTATTATTTGGTTTTTCAAGGTAGGGTCTCACTCTAGCCCAAGCTGACCTGGGATTCACTATGGAGTCTCAGGGTGCCCTGGAACTCATGGCGACCCTCCTACCTCTGCCTCCCGAGTCCAAGGATTAAAGATGTGTACCACAACGCCTAGCTGTTTTAATTTTTTGAAAGTTATATGATAACACTAGAACTCACTGGAGGTAGCTAAGAACTATTTCAGGATGTTTTTCTTTAGATACTTCATTTTTCTGAGCAAGAAAACTGTAAGGTTGGCCTTACGTGGCACTGGGCCATAGTAACCTGTTGGTTGTAGTGGTGCTGCTCAAGGCTAAAGATGGAGTTAATCTTCAACCCCCTGAAACATACAACTCTGCTTCTGGTCCTGCTCATTAAACAAAGTACTTTTCCAGGATAAGCCAAGAATAGGCTCAATACCCTTTTCTTTTTTTGTTTTTTCAAGGTAGGGTCTCACTCCAGGCTGACCTGGAATTCACTATGTCATCTAAGGTGGCCTCAAACTCATGGCGATCCTCCTACCTCTGTCTCCCAAGTGCTGGGATTAAAGGCATGTACTACAATACCTGGCTCTCAGTATCCTCTTCAACAGGAAGTCCAATCAGCTATGATCACAGTAACATTTAGCATTGTGAAGTAACCTCACAAAAATTGGGGGTATCCCATCCCTGATCTGTGCTACTCACTTTGAATGAGGGAAGGAAAGGCCAGATTTAAATATTATTATTCTATTTAAATTAACACACACATTTTATTTTTGAATTATTAAATTATTATATTTACTGAGGGAACTACAAAGCCAAGGAAAGGCACCCACATGGCTAGAGATCCCATGTGGAGGGCCTGGAAAAATCTGGAAAGAAGGAAAAAAATTCAAGGAGCTCCTACCATGTGGGGAGTTGGAAGGGGTAAAGGAGACCATGTGGAAAATAAGGGCAAGGGGATCCTCCTGGCTGGGCCTGGGGATGGGCCCAGGCCAAGCCAGCACAGACCCAGCTGAGGGAAAAACTCACCCATAACTGGAAGTTTCCAAGTGTTCAGACAGCTTGCCCTTCCCTTGCAAAGGTATTTATAAACTTATAGTAGTGGGCTGTCTTCCAGCTCAGGTGAACCATAGGGACAGCTGGTTGGTTGGGGCCAGGGGCTGGCTCAGGAAGAGACAAGCCCTGGAGCCAAGTTCTGAGGGCTGAACTTGACCAACCACAATCCCAGGAGGGGTACTGGTTGTTTGTGAATAAACAGGTTTAGGGAACTAGGCAAAAGATAAGAAGTCAGATCATCTTTGATTTCTAGCAAGTGCAAACTTTCCTGCCTTTTTTTACCTTCAGGCGCCCAGTCACCCTAACTGTAACCCCCTCTCATTATCCCTCTCTCTTTGAGAAGATACTTCAAGTGCTGTTAGAGGACAGGGGGTGATGATGTCAGATCTTGAACTAATTCTGGCTGAACGGGGATATAGAAATATGGCAGTTATAGGGTCTCTCCCAGAGAGGGGAGCTATTCTAAAGGACCCCAAAAGTGTGTTGATAGAGTGCAGGAAGATAGTCTTGGAAGAAATTGGATTAAGAATAAAATGAGTTAATGAGAAGTGAGCACACAGCAAATGGGTGGCCTTAAGGTTATACTTCTTGTGGCGTTTTAGGCCTTGGGGAGCATTTGAGGAAACCTAGGTCATAAAATGGCACAGTAGCGTCTAACAGGGTCTGAATCTGTTTCTGTATGGCATATAAAATGGAAGAGATATTAACAGAGTTATCAGGAACATATACACACATTTAACCTTGATAATGGTGATTATGCCCTATTTTGTATAATAGCCTTCCAGAGTATACCTTTAATTTTTTTTAATTTTTATTTATTTATTTGAGAGCAACAGACGGGGGGGGGGAGGGGAAAGGGAGGAAGGGAGGGAGGGAGAGAGAGAGAAAATGGGCGTGCCAGGAACTCCAGCCACTGCAAACGAACTCCAGATGCATGCGCGTCTTGTGCATCTGGCTTACCTGGGTCCTAGGGAATTGAGCCTTGAACTGGAATCCTTAGGCTTCATAGGCAAGCACTTAACCACTAAGCCATCTCTCCAGCCCCCAGACTGTACCTTTTAAATTTGTCTTGGAGATAACCAGGGTCAAAGGTTGGTAGCATAGAGCCACTGGGTGCCATTAAGGCTGTACAAATATATTTTTGCCTCAGGACTTATTTAATGATGTCCTGCCACAAGTTAGAAGAGTCACTATTGTTCCCAGTATAAGGAAATGTTTTGAATTAACTGACCCTTGATTAGAGTTATCCATATATATATGTATATATTTGATTTGAAATACCATTTTGACACCTATGGCTGTTTATCCTTATTGCAGAATTAGAACTATTACAGAGCAGGCCAATATGCCTTAAGGCCTTGTTTCTCCTTTTGGAAAGCTCTTGTTGCGTTACTTAACAGGCCATTCATATAATATTTGAGGTATCCAATGGATGGATGAGGGAAATGATTATACTTAGTGAGGTAACCCGGGCCTAGAAAGCCAGATACCACATGTTCTCTCTCATATATATGGATCCTAGCTACAAATGTTTGGACTTGTATGTAAGCTGGAATAAAACTCAGTAGCAGAGGCCAGTAAGCTAGAAAGAGGCTATAAGGGAGGGAGGAGAGGGGAGGACTTAAGGGGATGTATTGTATATAAGTAAGTAGAAGAACAGATTACTGGGTGAGGGGTGAAAAGGCCTAAGTGAGGTCAGGGGAAGAGGTTGAGTAAAGGAAGGGTGGGGGGAGGGTTAATCAGAATCTAAGAGGGTATGAATAAGTCATATGGAAACCTACTTTTTTGGACAGTGGTGTACCCAGAAGCCAGATTGTTACTAGAAAACTTTCAGTGCTGGGGATGGGATACCTTCCAGTGAGTTGTTGGCCAGGGAGTTCCCTGATGCCCCCAGAACATTACAGGCCATTGCCAGGGCTCTAGGTTTCCCACCAGGAATAGATATAAGACCCTATTGCTGAAGATTTCACATAATTGGGCTGCAAGGTCACTAAGAAATCCTGTAGGAGCTGAGCTGAAAACCTCCTTCATGTAGACCAGCCAACAGAAAGCTGGAAAAAAACTATTCTGCATGCAGCTCCACAGGAGAGAGAGAAGTCACCAGTGGAGATAAACAATAGTGGACACTGTAAGCCTTAAGATGGGCCAGCCAGGCCAAATGAGCCAATAGGTGCCATAGTGCCATGTCTGTTATGGGGGAAAGCAATCACTCTCTAATTGGACTGGAGGCCCCCTCCATGGGAGGGAAGTCATGAGTTCTAGGGATGTAACACCTGCTGGTATCTGGCTAAATACATATATTATGCATACCAAGCTAACCAGTGAGCACTCTTCTTAATGTTCACACCTATATATGTATGTATCTTTTTTTTTTTTTGAGGTAGTATTTCACTCTAGTACAAACTGACCTGGAATTCCCGGTTCACATCCATATATCAATACTACTCTCACTTTTGGTTACAGAAGCTTCTTTTTACAGATGTCAGTGATTTCTGGGATGACTCAAAAGGCACTGCAGTGCTGAGAAGTGACAGCGGAGTACTGAGCACTCTGAAACATCTCTATCACACCTTCAAAGGCTCAGTGTCCATTGTGGAAGTGGTGGCAGAAAGAATGTAAGAGCTGAAAGAAGGGTAGGGCTCCTTATATAATGCACTCTTCCAGACACAAAATGGCCTGGATATCCATGACTTTTTAGTGCCTGGCACTACATATACAAGACCATTGTAATAGGAGGAAAAGATTATGACATCAAAATAAAAGAGACTGAAGCCGGGCATGGTGGCGCACATCTTTAATCCCACCACTCAGGAGGCAGAGGTAGGAGGATCGCCACAAGTTCAAGGCCACCCTGAGACTACATATTGAATTCTAGGTCAGCCTGGGCTAGTGTGAGACCCCACCTCAAAGAAAATAACAAAATAAAAGAGACTGATTGAGAGGGGGAGGGAATATGATGGAGAGTGGAGGTGTGAAGGGGAAAGTGAGGGGGAGGGAATTATCATGGTTTGTTGTCTGTGATTATGGAAGTTGTCAATAATAAAAAAAATATTTGAGGTATCCCTTTATCTTTGGTTATATATTTCTCCCTGAGTGTTTAAGACTAAGCAAGTAGCCGAAATATAATCAAGAATTAATTCTGGAGGTCACTAATGGCTCTTTAAAGGAGACTTGAAGGACCCAGGAGTAGTCCTATAGCTTCTCCAATAATGGTATTGGCCAAGTAGTTTTACTTCCTTTGGGAAGCCAGAAGGACTGATATTTCCTCAGTTGTGACTCTCCTGTTTCAGACTGTGCCTGATTTTTTGTTTCTGGGTCTCCGTATCCTCCCTGATCAGGAAGACGGATGACTCACCAGGGACCAATGTAGAAGTGTCCCATCATCTCCAGTGGCCTCATGGCCTGGGAGCAGGGACCAAAATATTGGCTGTTTTAGCTTTGGTGAATCCATTTGGCTTTGGTTTTTACATAGGTTATCAGAATACTTAGAATGGAAGTTACACCAACCTGGATGTATGTACATATATAGCACATTTGATTACTCAAACAGATCTAGTTAAAGAATGGCACAAGAGCTTAAGCTCATTTTGTCTAACCGTTTTAAAGTTTAGTTGTCCTGTGACAGCATAGGCCATATCTGAAGCACAGAAAGTAGACACATCTTATCCTTTAAATATCTACTATCTATAAATACAGGCAGAACTTGTTACCAGTCTGGAAAATAATATGCATCTAAACCAATTAATTTAACCTAGAAATTGTCAGCAAAAAGACAAGTAAGACAGTGTAAAGTCTTGGCACTTGTGTTTGAAAATATCTTTAAATATTCTGTCAGACAGAGAGGGAGAAGGAGAGAGGGAGGGGGGGAGAGAGAGAGAGAGAGGGAGAGAGAAAATGGGAGCGCTAAGGCCTCCAGCCACTGTGAACGAACTCCAGATGTGTGCGCCCCCTTGTGCATCTGGCTTATGTGGGTTCTGGAGAATCGAACTGGGGTCCTTTGGCTTTGCAGGCAAACACCTTAACCACTAAGTCATCTTCTCCAGCCCTGAAAACATCTTTGATTAGTCCATATACCTGTATGGATACCAATTACACAAGGAACATTGGAAACAGAACCAAAGAGCTTGAAATTGATTTCTCTCAGACAAGGACCATTGTTTAAGTATGAGGCTATACCCTAAAGCAGGGAATATATTTTAAGAATTAATTTTGTTATAAGCACTGGACTGGAGAACCAGAAATGAGGCAATTACTTTACATATAATAGAACAGAATGTGGTCATTGTTGAGCTAAAATACCCAAGCTCTAATACAACCCTTGACAAATCTGTTTAGAAAGAGAAAACAAGCCAGGCGTTGTGGTGCATACCTTTAATCACAGCACTCGGGGAGGCAGAGGTAGGAGGATCACCACCCTGAGTTCAAGGCCACCCTGAGACTACATAGTGAATTCCAGGTCAGCCTGAGCCAGAGTGAGATCCTACCTCGAAAAACAAAACAAAATTAAAAATAAAAGAGAAAGAGAAAACACTATGTGACAACCAATGATTTTAGCTTAATCTTGGATAGCAATCGATCTTTTATGTATAACAGGAATTTTTATTAACATAAAAAATTTATGTCTTTCCTATGAGTTAAAATTGATAAAGCTTAGGCAAGCTATCCCAACATATTTTACCTAACAGGAGGATAAAGGTTAGAGTGACTGAAATTAAATCACTTAAACCTAAGTGACTAAACCTAGTGATAACTATTTGATAGACTTAGCATAAATAAAATAGAAACTATCTTTAAAATTACAATGTCTTTATGTATGAGTACCTCATCTTTGGAAATTCAACACTTATGCGAATCTTTATCTTAAGACTCAGTTTCTACAATAGTTAAAACCTTAACCTTAGCCGGGTGTGGTGGCGCATGCCTTTAATCCCAGCACTTGGGAGGCAGAGGTAGGAGGATCACCATGAGTTCCAGGCCACCCTGAGACTACATAGTGAATTCCAGGTCAGTCTGGGCTAGAGGGAGACAAAAAACAAAAACAAAAAACAAAAACAAAACAAAACAAAAAAACCCTTAACCTATTTTATTTTTTTTAAATATTTTTTGTTCATTTTTATTTATTTGTTTGAGAGAGAGAAAGAAAGAGGCAGAGAGAGAGAGAGAGGGAGAGGGAGAGAATGGGTGTGCCAGGGCTTCCAGCCACTGCAAATGAACTCCAGACACATGTGCCCCTTTGTGCATCTGGCTAATGGGGGTCCTGGAGAATCGAGCCTTGAACCAGGGTCCTTAGGCTTCACAGGCAAGTGCTTAATCGCTAAGCCATCTCTCCAGCCCTATTTTATTTTATTTTATTTTATTTTATTTTATTTTATTTTATTTTATTTTATTTTATTTTATTTTATTGAGAGTCTTAAAGCCAGTTTTTATATCCCTTAAACCATGAACAAACTGACATCATGAACTGCTAGACTCAGTTTCTCAGTTACTGGTTAAAACCTTGGTATCAAGTAAATATATTTTAGATTTTATCTAAAATTAAATGTTTCAATCAATGAAGGGGACCTTCCCTGAGCTACCTTCATCACCGTTATGATCTCCTTATGGTCCTTATTTTTTTTTTCTTTCTCCCTTTCTAGTCTCTTTTTTTTCTCTTCGGCTTCCTGATTATAATAAACACAAGTTGCTATCTGGAGCAACTGTTTATTTGTTTTTTTTTTTTTTTTCTTTTTTTGAGGTAGGGTTTCACTCTAGCCAGGATGACCTGGAATTCATTATGTAGTCTCAGAGTGGCCTCAAACTCATGGTGATCCTCCTACCTCTGCCTCCCAAGTGCTGAGATTAAAGGTGTGTGCCACCATGCCCAGGTGAACAACTGTTTTCAGGTATACATTTTAATAAATACCTTATTAATGTAAGATCAAAGAGAAAAATAAATGAAAAGGCCAGCCCAGAAAGGCAAGATGAACTCAAGTTAATAAAAGGTCTTGACTTTAAAAAGCCACTGCTTAAGTCAAAGTAGAACTTAAGTGTGACAAAATAACTTACCCATTTCTCTAAGGTCTTCATTGAGCTCCTGAAGCCAAAATATGTCCATATCATCTAGATCATAGTGGCATGCAGATGCATCTAGTTCCAGTGTATTGACACAGCCAGGCTCTGCAGTCTCTGGGCTGGAACAGCAGATGTATTTCCGGGGCCGGACAAAGAGAACCTCCTTTACGTTCTCAGATATAATCCTAGAAAAGCAAGAAAAAGACATTGGTAATAATCAACAGATGACAGGTTCCAGGTACTGACTGGATGGGCCCAATGGCACCCAGGCCATACAGGGGAGCTGGATGTACTCTTTCTCCACCCTGGGTACATGCTCTGCTTTGCCCTCTTTAGAGGTATGTAAGATCCTTTTGTAGAAAGTAAATGGTTCTGCAAACTCATTTTTGTTATCTGGTTTGAATTCACTGACTGCTAATGATATGCTTAATTTACTTTCGTGGCTCTGAGACCTACTACTATTAGTGTTACCTGCACAAAGGTATAGCCATATACCATACTACACATAAAGTTCAGCCAAATTTATGCTTTTGTCATGATACAATACTAGTTAGTGGCACAGAGCACAGGCTTTTGATGCACACAGCCTTTATTTTTCTGTCACTCATTTATGTGGTAATCCTGGTAAATTAATTTATATTAGATTCAGTTTTCTTTGTAAAAAGGGGGCAACAATAAGATATGATAAAAATAATAAATTTATGAGACTAATATGTTTATGTGAAATAATGTGTCTGGCATAGTCTAGGTATGTAATACATAGTATAAGTAATAAAAGTAGTATTATTAAAGCAATCCCAGTAATAGTGATATATATGTATATTTGGTTTTTCAAGGTAGGATCTCACTCTAGCCCAGGCTGACCTACAATTCACTATGTAGTCTCAGATTGGACTTGAATTCATGGTGCTCCTTCTACCTCTGTTGGAATTAAAGGCGTGTGCCACCACACCTGGCTAGTGTTGTATTTCTTAGTTCTTTCACTATGCAGATGAGTTAAAGCTAAGAGACTATGAAATTACATCAACTCAAGGCATTTCCTAATCATAGCAACCATAGATCTGAGCCAGGGTAACATGATGGAATGAAAGATTCCTACTGTTGCATCCACTTCTTCAGCAGGCCTGAGCAAATCCATTTCTAGTCTTATCCCTCCTGATACCCAAGAACCCAAGGCAAGGAAACCGCGCAAGGGAAAAAAGTGTAAGTTTTTCATGCCAACAACTTATTCTACAAGTGATAGTTTAAATACCAGATGAGGCATCAGAAAATATAACCAGGAGGAAATCTGGATTATTATTTCCTGGCAATTTTAAAGAACAGGGTAGGTTATCTAAAAAAAGAGAGAAACAGACATACACATGTTATCATAAAATAATCAAAATCATTCCTTTAGAAGGCTTTGAGAGCTAAGCTCTTAATTCTAGAGTCATTATATACGTAGAAAACATATTTCTATGAATACATGTAAATATATATAATCTACCATATAAATGTAGAGAGCAGATATTTTCTTCTAAGCATTCTTCCCAAAGCCTATGGTTCCAAATAATGTATTCTGAGTAAAATTATTAAGTAAGTACTTTTGCACATTTTACATTTTCTACCATAGGAGACTGAAAGCCAAAGGCAATAAATACTTGAGGAAAATGCAGAAACCTCAAATGTTAATTGAAACTAAAATTTTGGGAACTGCTGTCAAGAGGTCTGCTTTCAACTAAAAGGAACCCAACTGAAAAGGACAAGACATAATTTACAGAGACTGTAAGATTAACTATGCTATGCTTCTTTGGTGCATGATTTTACAAGGCAATTACAGAATATCCAATCTTTCTGAAGATATTTCTTTTTCTAAAAAAGACTATAGCTAATAATTCAATTCAGTTGACTCAAACTGTACAAGGAAAAAGGAAGATTATATATTTTCTTAAATGAAGCAAATATGTTTATAATGCTTCTGGAAGAAAACAAAGGAGAATATATTTATAACCATGAGACAAACAAAGATCTTAAATAAAACACAAATGCTATTAACCAAAAGGAAGAAATTGGGAAAAAAATGAGAAACTCTGGATATTAGAAGACACACTTAAAAAATGAAAAGGAAATCCATGGAATAGATGATATTTCAATTACATATAGATAACAAAGGTTAAAACAAAATATTTACAATGTATATTGAAGTCTTATAACTCAATTAGAAAAAGACAAGCAACCCAATTAAAAGCTAAGCAAAAGACTTAAGTGGACACTTCACAAATAAGGCTATCATAAGGCAAACAAACATTTTTTATACCTCAACCTCAATTAATTATTACAGAATTTAAAATAATAATCAATATTATCTATCAGCATGGCTAAGTTTAAAAGACTCACCCCAAATTGGTCTATGGTGGTTTAAATGATGGGAAGAATTGGAGCAAACACACCTATTATTACTCTGCTGGTGGGAATGTGAGCTGGTATAAGCAACTTTGGCAGCAAATAAAAAGCAAGTACAGGGCATGCCCTATGACCTAGTAAATCTACTCCTAGGTATAGTTAATAAAATGCACATACATGAATACTAAAAGATAAATAAAAATGTTCATTTCTATTTTTTCTAATAGTGGAAAATTGGAAACAAGTCAAATATCTATTGGGGGAAGAATGGATAAGTTGTAGCACATTTACATAATGAAGTGTGATACAGGAATGAAAATTAATGGACCACTACATGCAACAGCATGGATGGATTGCACAAGCATAACAATGAACAAAACAATCCAGTCTCAAATGAGTACATACTATAGGATTCTATTTATATGAAGTTCAAAAACTGGCAAAACTGTTACCTACGGTGAGGGAGGTCAGTTACTGGCAGAGAGCAGAAGGAAGGCTTCTGGGGTGTTGGTAATGTTCTATTTCTTGATCTGGGTGGCAGTTAAATGAATATGTTTAATTCATGAAAATTCATTCAGCTATACAATTATGCTTAATGCACTTTTCTGTGTGTAATCATACTTCAATGCAAAGTTAATCATATTGATAATTAGAATGGTGATATCATACTCATCTTTCCATATGTATCCTAAACTAATAAGTATTAAAAAAGCAATAACAAATATAAGAAAACACATGGGTAAAAGGTCAAGTTAATGCAAATTCACAAGGGAAATTACTGTATTTATGATAGAGGGGAAACTCTATTAAAATTAGTGAAAAATATTACTTTGGAATTTATTAGCATATATCAATTATATATAATAATTGGTTTCATTATGGCATTTTCACATATGTATATAATGTACTTTGACCATATTCTACTTTGAAAAAAATTTTTTTTGAGACAAGGTTTCCCTATGTAGCCCAGGCTGACCTTGAATTCATAGTTCTCCTGCTTCAGCCTCCTGAGTGCTGGGATTACAGGTATGTACCACCATACCCAGCCTGGGATTTTAAAAAAAAAAACAGTTTCAATTGTCTTACAACACAGGTAATATTTCTATAGCTAGAGGAAATCTCTGAATAATCTTTGTACAATTGTCATTACTAGCCATTTTGGAATAGCCAGAGATACTCTAAATAGCCATTAGAACACTGACTAAATGAACAACAGCTCACAAACCCAGAAGTTTGGATAATTCTGTCAGGATAAGACAGGTGGAGCTTTCACTAGCTTTCCAGATGACTGGCCTTTAGTGAAAGGACCCACAACCACATCTTTTAGCTCCATAGAAAGGAGGCCTATTTACCTGTTCTTCAGTGTAGGCCTGTGGTGGCTGGAATGCCACTACCTTTAGCCCATGTGGATACTACTGTGCCACTGAGGAAACAATAAATAGAAAACTAGTACAGTTTTAACCTGACCTAAAACCTCCCCCTAGTGACCACTCAGGGTCTCTCTAACTGATCTAAATATTTGTAAGGTCGAGCCTATGCTATGTTTCCTAATGCGTAGACTACTATAATTTTTTGAAGACTTGAAATAAGTGTCTTATAAATTAACTAGATAACAGTCTCTCATAAGAATACTTTTTGTGGTTTAAAGACAGCCTCAACTCTGTAATTCAGGCTAGCATAGAACTAACTCTATAGCCCAGGCTGGCCTTGAACTTGTGGCAATCTTTCTGCTCCAGCTTCCCAAGTGCTAGATTACAGATGTGAGACACTGTCACATAGTTCATAAAAATACTTTCAGGAATAGTTTCCCAAAATGCTCTTTGTTGATCTTATCACTTCATGATAAGCTCTATAACATAACATTTTCCAAGCCCACATTTTCTTCTATAATGTGACTTTGCTCTCCATAATGTTGTGAACACTGTTTCTACTCCCTTTGAGAAGGGAAAGGCTTGTGACAGATTTTACTAGCTATGAACAATGCAAGGCTGAGGTCATAAAAGGGAGTGAAATTTTCACCTGGCTCTGAGGAAGGAACAAGTACACTTGGGAACTCTGTACCTGAAGTCTATATAAGAGTACGACTACATTACAGTTGTTATGTTATAAGAGGTTATAAGAGGCCACATGTATGTAATCTTTATGTCATTCCAGACTAGGGATGGGGCTGTGAGACAGATACATTAGTGAATAAGCCTTTGATGATTCTACCTGTCCCAACCCCCACAGATATATCACTCCAAACTTTAGGTCATCTGAGATAAAACCCTATACATTGTAGAGCAGAGAGAAGCTATTCCTGTGCCCTAACTTCTTGATTTATAGAATTGCCCTGCCAATGAGAAAAGTGAAAACTACCTGGAAGCATGTACTACATATGTATGTATGCACATACTTACACATGCACACGTACACACACACACACACACACACACACACACACCAGCTTTGCAACATCAGAAGAACCCAAAGGGGCAGATGGGAAGACCAGATGAACTCTAAGGGAATACCAACAAGCAACATTCCATAAGCTCCTCTCTTTCATACACCAGCACTGAGTACACCCAGAGATAAAAGAAGCCAAGGGCGTCCAGTCGCCTCTCCCCCATACATCACAGAGCACAGCCAGGTCAAGCAAGCAAAGGTGAGCTAGAAATTTACACTAAAAGGCAACTGATCTAAACTCTGCTGGGGCAATACATCCTCCCAAATCTGATTCTATAGGTTTGAACTGTAGGTGTAAATCACACCTCTTGTATCAGGGCACATGCTAAAGCAAACCATCACAGGGAAGGAAAGAATTCAAAACCCATCCCACCAAGGCAGAAACAATGACCAATGCAATAACTTTCCATTTTTGTTATGATGTATGTTTAGTATAATTTGCCTTTTTTTTTCTCTCGAGGTAGGGTCTCACTCTAGCTCAGGCTGACCTGGAATTCACTATGTAGTCTCAGAGTGGTTTCAAACTCATGGCAATCCTCCTACTTCTGCCTCCTGAGTGCTGTGATTAAAGGTGTGCACCACCATGCCTGGCTCTACTTTGCCTTCTTTTTGAGGTAAGGTCTCTCTGTAGCCCAGAGTGACCTGGAACTCAATCTGTTATCCCAGGCTGTCTCAAACTTAGGGTGATTCTCCTACCTCTACCTTCTGAGTGCAGGGATTAAGGGCATTTGCTACCACACCCGGCTACTTTGTCTTTTTTTTTTTTTTTTTTTTGGTTTTATGAGGTAGGGTCTCACTCTAGTCCAGGCTGATCTGGAATTCACTATGGAACCTCGGTGGCCTCAAACTCACAGTAATCCTCCTCCCTCTGCCTCCCAGTGCTGGGATTAAAAGCGTGCACCACCATGCCTGGCTTACTTTGCCTTTTTTGACTGATTGTATGTTAGGGCTAACTTCTTTCATTTTTGATATTTTATTTATCTTTTAGTGCTTCTTTAAAAAATTTCTACTCTTGGGCTGGGAAGATAGCTCAGGAGTTAAAGGCACTTGTTTGCAATGCCTTTTGGCGTGGGTTGGTGGCACATGCCTTTACTCCCAGTGCTTGCAAGGACGAAGTAGGAGAATTGCCATGAGTTTGAGACTAGCCTTAAGCTACAGTATGAGTTCTTGGTCAGCCTGGGCTAGAGTGAGACTTTGCCTCAGAAAAACAACAACAACAAAAAAATCATGGTGCTGGAATAAAACCAGACATGTAGATAAATAAATATAAACCCATTCAACTACAGGCAGGTGGTGTAAAAAAACCATATATTTATTTATATATTATATATATAATGTTTATATATAACATGTAGATAAATATTATATATAAATATTATATATTTTTTACATATAAATATTTATATATACATTTGAGAGAGAGAGAGAGAATGAGGGAGAGGCAGATATAGAGAGAATAGGCATGTTAGGGCCTCCAGCCACTGCAAACTAACTCCAGATGCATGCTCCACCTTGAGCATCTGGCTTACATGGGTACTGGGGAATCAAACCTAGGTTCTCTGGCTTTTCAGGAAGTGTCTTAACTGCTAAGACATTTCTCTAGCCCAGGCATCTGGTTTTTGACAACAATGCCAAAAATATGCACTGGAGAAAAGACAGCTTCACTAACAAATGGTGCTGGGTAAACCGAATATCTATATGTAGGAGAATTAAACTAGATACTTATCTGTCTCCGTGTAAAAGAATCAACTTCAAATGGATCAAAGACCTTAAGGACAGACCTAAAATTCTGAAACTGCTAGCATAAAGTGTATGGAAAATACTTCAACATATAGACTGAAGTAAAGATTGTCCAAATGGGACTACAGTTGCTCAGGAAATATGGCCAATAATCAACAAGCGAAATTTAAAAATAAAGGTTTTGTACAAGAAACAATTAAGTTGAAGAGGTAGCCTATGGAATGGAAAAAAATCTTTTACATGCACACGTGATAGAGGATTAATGTCTAGAATACACAAAGAACTAAAAAAAAAAAACTAAGTGGTAGATTACAATGAAATTCCATCTTAAATAAAATTGTAATGGTACACAGTAGTTTTCTATGGAGTTTGGCAAGTGATGAGCAGATACTATCTAAAAGTGTTCTGTCTTGATAGCGTGTCCCTTTCCCAGTCATTTGGTTAGAAAGTAAAAGCTTCTCTCTCTCTCTTTTTTGGTCTTTGCTGATTGGTGCTTCTGAGTTGCCACATTGTCTAGTATCAAGTCTAAGAGCATGAGGGCATGCACACGTGTGCATGTATGCGCGCGCAAGCTCTGTCTCTCTGTCTCTGTCTGTCTGTCTCTCTCTCTCTCTCTCTCTCTCTCCCTCTCCCTCTCCCTCTCCCTCTCCCTCTCCCTCTCCCTCTCCCTCTCCCTCCCACCCTTAGGGAACACACAGCTGTATTGTTACAGAGGTCTCAAGGACATAGCTTTTCAGCTATCTTCACTTAACCTTTCAAAGACAGGTTGGTGTTACATAAAGTGCTCAGGAATTTTATTTGTTGCAGTGGGAGGGGAAACATGGGAAAGTACATCTATTCTGTTTTTCTGGAAATGGAAGCCTGGCCAAGACTGTTAAATTTTAAAATGAAAGTAACAGAGAAGACATATACATAAATCTGAAAACTGAGAAGAAACAAAACAAAACAAATTCTTTAAACTACCAAGACAGGGGGTTTGGTACTTTTGTTAGGCAGTTAGGATGACTGGAACCCTGAAAGTAAAAAATGTCTTTGGGCTTTGCTAGAGATCAGAGAAACAGCTGGCTTCTCCTTACCTTTTGCCTAAAGGAGTTCCCTAAATTTGTTTTTCCACCAAAAATTCAAACTCCTCCTGGAGATGGGATAATAATTATATACTTCTTTTTTAAAAATATTTTTTGTTCATTTTTTATTTATTTATTTGAGAGCAACAGACATAGAGAGAAAGACAGATAGAGGGAGAGAGAGAGAATGGGCGCGCCAGGGCTTCCAGCCACTGCAAACGAACTCCAGACGCGTGCGCCCCCTTGTGCATCTGGCTAACGTGGGACCTGGGGAACCGAGCCTCGAACTGGGGTCCTTAGGCTTCATAGGCAAGCGCTTAACCGCTAAGCCATCTCTCCAGCCCTTTTTTAAAAATTTAGTTATTTGAGCTGGGCGTGGTGGCGCACGCCTTTAATCCCAGCACTTGGGAGGCAGCGGTAGGAGGATCACCGTGAGTTCAAGGCCACCCTGAGACTACATAGTGAATTCCAGGTCAGCCTGGGCTAGAGTGAGACCCTACTTCGAAAAACCAAAAAAAAAAAAAAAATTAGTTATTTGAGAGCAACAGACAGAGATAGAAAGTGGCAGAGAGGGAGAGAGAGAAAGAATGGGTGCACCAGGGCCTCCAGCCACTGCAAACTAACTCCAGATGCGTGTGCCCCCTTGTGCATCTGGCTAACGTAGGCCCTGGGGAACTGAGCCTCAAACTGGGGTCCTTAGGCTTCATAGGCAAGCGCTTAACCACTAAGCCATTTCTCCAGCCCATTATATACTTCTTAATTTCCCGCTGGTGAGGGACTACGATGGTTTGGGCACTTTCCATTTTTCGCCTGCCTATCTTTCCAATTCAAATTCTGCCTGGGATTGCTGCATACTTTCTGTGCTCTTCCTGGACCTGTGACCATTGCTATGGACTCATAGGTACAAACTAAGCTTAACTGGGATGAAACAAGGGGAAGGGCATGCTTAGCAAGGCTGAACTCCAGAGCTTGTTCTGGTGGAGCTAGGGTGCCTCATGGCCACAAAGACACGCAAGAGCCAAAGGCGACTGGCTGAAACCAAGGGGTCAACTTGGCCCACCAAGTTGGAAGGAGTGGGAGGGAGGGAGAGAGAAGGAGAGAGGGAGGAGGGGGGTGTCTTCAAGATTTTTTCTTTCCTTTTTTCACTGTTAAGACCATTGATAAATTGGGTCAGATGGGCTCCACTCCATTCCCAGATGTACCCCTCAGGCACACCTGTCACACCAGCTGCTGACATGTCCCAGGGCCTCAGCTCCTTTGCTTGCAGGCGTGTGGCCACTGGGGGGAGGACTTCAGTATTCCCTCCCCCCTTTTATCCTAGCTTAGCTCAATGCATTCTTGTTGCTATGGGAGCCTGAATGAGGGATATATGACTCAGGACCCTCAGAGGGTACAGAGGCACAGTAGGGAAGGCTTCAGTGTGGCAGCTTGACACCCTCATTTCTTTTTTTTTTTTTTCTTTCACCTCTCCGGATGTTTTTTTTTTTAATTTTTAAAATTTTTATTAGCATTTTCCAAGATTATAAAAAAAATAAAAATAAAAATATCCCATGGTAATTCCCTCCCTCCCCACCCCCCACCACTTTCCCCTTTGAAATTCCATTCTCCATCATATTACCTCCCCATCACAATCATTGTACTTACATATATACAATATCAACCTATTAAGTACCCTCCTCCCTTCCTTTCTCTTCCCTTTATGTCTCCTTTTTAACTTACTGGCCTCTGCTACTAAGTATTTTCATTCTCACGCAGTTGACACCCTCATTTCAAAACCATGTAGTTTTAAAATTGCTTGGTAAAAATAAGTACATAATTTTGATTTGATGCTTTCTGAATTGCCTAATGGTTAGAGACAACTCATTTGTAATTTGATGTTTTCTCTTTTGCTTAGGCTTAATAAGCTGTTATTTATAGATACCTTTTGGTTTCTCTATTATGTGTGATAAACTACAGTATGGCTTTTTTATTTTTTACTTTTAAGTATGAACTCCAGATGTGTGCGCCACCTTGTGTATCTGGCTAATGTGGGCTCTGGGAAATCAAACCTGGATCGTTTGGCTTTGCAGGCAAACGCCTTAACTGCTAAGCCATCCCTCCAGCCCCAGTATGGCTTTCTTAATCTAAACAGTCCAACAGATTTTAGCTGGGGAAACTCCTGAAACTTTTGCTAGCTTTCTATTTACTTCAAGGTTTTTTTTTTTTTTAATTTTTGTCCTTTTTTGATCAATAGTGCTATATGCTAAAACATGTTTAAAATGCAATTTTGTTGTTTTTTTCCTCTATTTTCTCTCAGTTGGCAAAATATAATTACTGAGTTTATGTTCTAGGTCAACGTCAACCTGCATACAGGATTATTGGGAACAACAAAATTCTGTCTGATGTGGTGGCTCAGAGATTATGGAAATGACAGCATTCTATTGGTTGTAATGGTCCTGTCACCTGAAAGGAGAAGGCAACTGGCCTGAGTTCCAGACCAGCCTGCCTCAAGACAAAAACCAAAATCTAGCCGAGCATGGTGACACATGCCTTTAATCCCAGCACTCAGGTGTCATGAGCTTGATGCAACCCTGAGACTACACAGTGAATTCCTGGTCAGCCTGGGCTAGACCAAAATCCTACCTCAAAAAAATAATCTGCCTTAGGGCTGGAGGGATAGATTAGCAGTTCAGGCACTTGTCTGCAAAGTCAAAGGACCCAGGTTTGATTCCCCAGCACCCATGTGAGCACAAGGTGGCACATGGTTTTGGAGTTTGTTTGCCACTGGATGCCCTGGTGCACCCATCCCCTTTCTCTCTTTCTGTCCCTTAATCCCTCTCATAAATAAATAATTTAAAAATCTGCCCTATTTACTTTTAATAAAATCATGTCTAGGTATATTAAATATATTGGAAAAGATTATCCCCAAAGCAGTAGTTATGTTTTGCTTGTATTCATAGACTTATACCTTATTTTATTTTATTTACTTATGTGAGAGAGAGAAAGAGGCAGAGGGAGAGAGAGAATGGGCATGACAGGGCCTCCAGCCACTGCAAATGAACTCCAGTTGCATGTGCTTCTGTCAACTGGTAATGAGATAAGTCAAATAGGTATAGTCTCTCTTAATAATCTTATATGAAAGATGACTGAGTTATATGCATTATGAGATGAGATGATTGAAGGAACTGGGAAGGAATTTTTCAATGTTGGGCATACAGAATGTTTGCTAAGAAGGATTTTTTGAGTGGAACTTAGAACAAAAAGTTGAGGAGCTGGAGTGATGGCTTAATGGTTAAGGTGCTTGCCTGGAATTCACTATGTCATCTCAGGGTGGCCTTGAACTCACGGCAATCCTCCTACCTCTGCCTCCCAAGTGCTGGGATTAAAGACGTGCACCACCATGCCTGGCTTGCAACATTTATTTTTTAAAAACTCAGTTAATGTGATAATGCTAAAAGACTGAATGTTTTTCCCCCAAGACTGTAAAAGTAGCCAGCTGGAAGGCCAGGCATGGGGCACACACCTTTAATCCCAACACTAAGTTAAAGGTCACCCTGTAAGTACATAGTAAACTCCTGGTCAGCCTGGACTAGAGAAAGACCCTACCTCAAAAAAAACAAACAAACAACAAAAGGGCTGGAGGGATGGCTTAGTGGTTAAGGCGTTTGTCTGCAAAGCCAAAGGACCCAGGTTCGACTCCCTAGGACCCACATTAGCCAGAGGCACAAATGTCTGGAATTTGGTTGCAGTGGCTAGAGGCCCTGGCACGCCTATTCTCTCTTTCTTTCCCTCACTCCTTCTTTCTCTGTCAAATAAATAAATAAAAATAAAATATCTAAAAAAGTTGTGTGCCACCATGACTGGTTGGTCTGGAAACTTAAAAAACAAAACAACAACAAAAAGTTTTAGCCACTATAATATGGCAACAAAGGAAATAAAAGATAAACTGACTGGTGACATAATGGACTACAGAGAAAAATCCCAAGGAAGATGTACATGATGGTCCATGCCTGTAATCCTACCGCTCAGTAGGTTGAGGCAGGAAGACTGCATATGAATTCAAAGCCCACCTGGGCTACAAAGTGAGACTCTGTCTCACAAATTCAAAATAATACAAAACAAACAAGAAAAAAAAAAACCACAATGAATCTCTAATAACATAAATCCGGAATAACATGATTTGGCAAGGTTGTAAGAATACAAGGTCAATTTATAAAAATGGTTTGAATTTGTATGTATTAGCAATGAAAATATGGAAGCCAAAATTACAATACCATTAACACTTGTTTAACAATTACAGGTACGTGTGTAGGAAAACATGTACAAGATTTGTTTGCTGAAAAGAACATGATGCTGATAAAACAAATCAAGGATCTAAATAAATGGAAAACTGAATGGTTCAAAATAATAAAGATGCTATTTTCTCCCAAATGACATATTGCTATAATATAACTCCTACATTAATCTAGCAATTATTTTGTAGATAGAGACAAACTTAGTGTAAAATTTCTATGGGAAAGACAAAGAAAATAGAATAGCTACAATAATTTTGAAAAATGAAGAATAAAGTGGGAGGAATGAACTTATTGATTTTGAACCTTAGCTTAAATCTTTTGTCTTCTATAAAATCAATTCAAAATGGATTATGCATTTAAATTTAAAGTATAAAACTCATAAAAGAAAATAAGCAGATGAAAAGACAACCTCTATTTAGCTGGGAGCAAGTACTTACCAAGGTACTCACATCACAAATATATAAATACTTCTGAAAACTCAATATTAAAAAATAAAATAAACAGTCAGAAATGGGAACAACCATGAAGGTACATTTCACCGAAGAGCACATAAAGATGGGAAATAAGACCATCAGAAACCTTTAAGACTAGGTCCTATATAGAGGGGTTAGTCTTGGAGTAACTCCACACTAAATAAGTAAGCCTGAATTTATATGGAAACAAAATGTTAATTGAACAACATGTCTTTTTGAGACAGGGTCTCTCTATGTAGCCCAGGGGGGCTTTGAACTTCCAACTCAGATTCACAACTATTGGAATTACAGGTATAATTTATGCCTGGTTGATCTCACTTGCTTTTAAAAATTAGATGAAGGACACAAATAAATTCTTTTTAAATTAATATTCCTCATATCACAAAGATTTGACTTCTTGGTAGTCTATAAAATCTAAAAAGGAAAAAAAAATAACACAATCTGACCCCTGCAAAATGATGATTATTAAGAGTAACAATAAGCAGGCCGGGCGTGGTGGCACACGCCTTTAATCCCAGCACTCGGGAGGCAGAGGTCGGAGGATCTCCGTGAGTTCAAGGCCACCCTGAGACTCCATAGTGAATTCCAGGTCAGCCTGGGCTAGAGTGAGACCCTACCTCGAAAAACCAAAAAAAAAAAAAAAAAAAAAAAAAAGAGTAACAATAAGCAGCTGTGATTCAGCCTATCTATTTTAAACATAAAGCTTAAATCCTAAGTATAAGTATCTCTATTTAAAGCAAAAGGGGCAATCCAAAGAAGTTGACAAAAGAATGAATGCTATTAATTCAGGAAATAAGATCAACATATTCCATAAGAACTATCTTCAAAGTGTCACCCCCAGACTAGCAGCATCAGTATCATGTGTGTGGGGGAGTTATTAGACATGAAAATTCTCAGCAGGTCATCGTGCTGTATGTCTGTAATTCCAGAAGTTGGGAGGCAGAGAAGAGAAGCAGGACCTACATACAGTGATAGCAGGTATAAAAATATCCTCCCAGGCTTCACTCTTCAGATCTACTGGAACAAAATCCCTGAGGCTATTGTAGAAGTCTGTTTTAACAAATCTTCCATGTGATTCTGATGTACCATAAAACTTGAGAATACCTCTTCTAAAGGAAATGCATACTACAGTATGATCATTATTAATGTATTCTAAGAAACAAAATAATATATTTTACCTACCAAGAAAAATAAGTTCTACATTCCATTTACTATTAGTAAGCTAGAAAGGAGATATAAAGAGAATAGAAAGGGAGGGGGAACTTAATAGGATGGTATTGTACATATGTAAGTAGAATAACAGATTAATGGGGTTAAGGCTAAGTGAGGTCAGGGAAGAGACTAAGTAAAGGAAAGGTGGAGGGAGGGCTAGTCAAAATCTAAGAGGATATAAATAAGTCATATGGAAACCTACTTTTTTGGACAATGGAACACTCAGGAGCCATAGATTGTTACTAGAAAATTTTCAGTGTCAGGGAAGGGATATCTTCCAGTGAGTTGTTGGCCAGGGAGGTTCCTGATGCCTCCAAAACATTACAGGCCATTGCTGAGGCCCTTGGTTTCCTACCAGGAATAGATGGTAAGACCCTATTGCTGAAGACTCCACATACTTGGGCTGCAAGATCACTGAGAAACCCTGTTGGAGCTAAGCTGAAAACCTTCTCCATGTAGACCAGCTAATAGAAAGCTGGAAAAAGCTAAGCTGCATGCTGAATTTCAATGGGAGAGAAAGAAACCACCAGTGAAGATACTCAACAATGGACACTGCAAGCCTTATGTTTAGCCAGCCAGGCCAAATAAGCCAATGGGTGCAATAGTGGCACGTCTGTTATGGGGGAAACCAAATGCCCTCAATTATACTGGAGGCCCGGCTCCATGGAAGGGAATACATCCCTGATACTGAAAACCTACAACAAGGATAGTCATTAGCCCTAGGGGTATAATGCCTGATGGTGTCTGGTTAAATGTATATACTATGCTCACCAAACTGCCCAGTAAGCACTTCTCTTAATGTTCATACCCTTATATTAATGCTACTATCACTTTTGGATAGAAAACCTCTTTTCAGATGGCAGTGACCTTGGGATGACTCAGAAGGCACCATGGTGCTGAGAAGAAGTGACGAAGGAGTGCTCAGCACTGCAATATCTCTATCACACCTTCCAAGGCTCAGGGAAGAAGAGGTGGTGGAAAGAATGTAGAGCCAAAGGAAGGGTAGGATTCCTTACAATGTGCTCCTCCCAGACACAAATGGCCTGGATATCCATGACCTCACAGTGCCTGACACTACCTACATAAGACCATCATAACAGGAGGAAAAGATCATGACATCAAAATAAAAGAGACTGATTGAGAGGGGGAGGAGATATGATGGAGACTGGAGTTTCAAAGGGGAAAGTAGAGGGGAAGGGCATTACCATGGGATATTTTTTATAATCGTGGAAGTTGTTAATAAAAAAATTTGAAAAAACAAAAAAGAATGTTAAGAGCCAAAGGAAGGGCAGCACTCCTTACAACATGCTCTTCCAGACACAAAATGGCCTGGATATTCATGACCTCACAGTGCCTGACACTACCTACACAAGACCATCATAATAGAAGGAAAAGATCATGACATAAAAATAAAAGAGAGACTAATTGAGAGGGGGTGGGCATATGATGGAGAGTGGAGTTTCAGAGGGGAAAGTGGGGGTGGGGGTGGGAATTGCCATGGAACATTGTTTACAATTATGGATGTTGTCAATAAAAATGTATAAAAAATAAAAAGAAATAAATTTATTATAATCAATAATTTAACAGTTTGCCTTGACATATTAAAATTAAGTGGTTTAAAAGATAGGTATTGGTCTGGAGAGATGGCTTAGCAATTAAGGTACTTGCCTGCAAAGCCAAAGGACCCAGGTTTGATTCCCCAGGACCCATGTATGCTAGAGGCACAACGTTGCACATGCAACTGGAGTTCATTTGCAGCAGCTGGAGGACCCAGGGTGCCCATTTTCTCTCTGCCCCGCCCTCTCTCAAATAAATAAAAATGCTTAAAAAATAAAAGATAGGTATTGAACTATAGAAACAGGAGATATTTATCAAAAATTATAACATTAAAATGATAAATATCCTGATCTTAGAACAAATATCAGAGCATTATGGCCTCATATGAGTTAAATAAATGTATCTTTCAATGTGAGATGGGGCTAACTCAGTCTCTAAATTTATTCTTCCTAAATTGTTCTATTTTTGTTGCCCCAGTTATCAGATACTAATTTTTAATGGTAAATGAGACATTCTCCATTTAACCTGAAAGATTAAAATAACCTCCATCAAGTAGAAAATTGATACTGACTTAATATCAAAACTAGAGATGAGGTTGTTTCAATAATCTTGGGAGTATCAATGGAATTGGTGTAGCACCAGGGCTCTTATATTTATATAAAAATATGTACAGCAAAGACATGACAATGCTTGATCTTGTTTTCACTTATGATGTTCTTCATATATATATATATATATATATATATATATATATATATATTTTTTTTTTGCAGGCTGAAGATTGTGTCAAGGATGAATAAGTGAGGCTTGGGACATGTGTTGGATAAGAGAGGCTTTCCTGAACAGTGTGGGCTGCCTGAGCTTGCATTTCTAGGTGTAATATAATAAGCATTTCTAAAGTATAACTAGGACCAGTCATAGGAGCAGAGAATTTAAGTATATTTATCTTTATCATTTAAGAACCTAACATGCTGAACATGGTGGCACATATATGCAATCCCAGTACTTAGAAGGCTGAGGCAGACAAATCGGGAATTTGATGCTAGTTTAGGCTACATATTGAGTTTAAGGCAGTTTGGTCTACATAATGAGACTGTGTCTCAAAAAAAACTTAATAAATGGTAGAAAGAGATGTACAATGAGATGTACCATTTCTCATAGCAACCAGCAACTTCTACCAGCCTTTTCATCTGGAATATGTCAATATGTTCTATTTATTCATTCCTTAATTCATACAAACTTATACTGAACATTTTACTACCTGCCAGCCTTTGGGAAAAGCACTGGGAGCAGTAAAACAAGTAGGAGAAAATGGTTTCCAAAACCATCTAGTAGTACTCTTGGGGAACTGAATTTATTTCCTCCGGAATAAAAATACTTCCCTCCTTTCCACAAAATCAAAGCACTTTCCTCCCTCCCTCTCTCTCTCTTTGAGGTAGAGTTTCACTTTAGCCCAGGCTGACCAAGAATTCACTATGTAGTCTCAGGGTAGCCTCGAACTCACAGTGATCATCCTACCTCTGCCTCCCAAGTACTGGGATTAAAGGTATGCGTCATCATGCCCAGACTTCAACTTTCTTTTTAAGTGTTCAAAATGAAGACCATGTGTTCATAGTCAACCCAATTATTCCATTACTTATCTTGCCTTCAGGTTTATATTTTATAAACTGTATGTTTGGACTCTCTGAAAAAAAAACAACAACAACACTATGAGGTACCTCTAGTATTAAAGCAACTTCCTCTGAGAAAGTTCTCTCTTCAAAGATTAATAAATGCTAGTGACTGTAGAATCATACAGGGAAAGCAGTCTCTAAAACTATCCTGATTTCACATTGAACTTCAGTTTCATCTTATGGAAGGACCATTCTTATATAGATGAGCTTGATTTTGCTGATCTATCACAACCTAGTATATTTTACCACTTGTCTCAGAGAATTAGTGAACATGGTATGTAGTAACTTTGTATATTAGAAATATGAAACCACTCCCCCCAAAACACAAAGACCATTTATTCCCTAAGTCAAAGTTGCAAACATGCCAGTACCTGAGAGACGGTGTTGGAACAGAGTCTGGACTGGCTGGTACCTGGACTCCCTTTTCCCATTCTTCTTTCCATGTGTCAGAAAAGAGGTAATAGTTGTCAAGATTAATGTGGTGAGAATCTGGAATTTTCATGGCACTGATGAGGTCCTTTCGGAATACCTGAGAAGATACATTGCATACATGTGAAAAGGCCATCACTATGAAACTCATACCATATAATGTTTTCCTTTCAAAAAGAACTATCCATGCTGAAGATATCATGTGTTATCTATCATGTGAGGTAGGGGAGACCCTATCTCACACACAAAAAAACTCAAACAAAATTATTCAGGAAGGACTCCTTTATTAGCCAGGAGTGGTGGTGCACACCTTTAATCCCAGAACTTGAGAGGCAGAGGTAGGAGGATTGCCATGAGTTCAAGTTCATCTTGAAACTACATAGTGAATACCAGGTCAGCCTGAGATAAGAGTGTAGAGTGAGACCCTACCTTGAAAAACAAAAACAGACAGAAAAACCTTTATTAAATACAGAAATCCAGAATAGGCTGGCCTCCTGGTCAGTATGCCAAACCTTTGCAAACAAAAATTAATGTATAAGATTCCGGTTAAGATGGCGGCGTAGGTACCACGCCAAAGCAGCCTAGGGGGGAAAAGACCAAAAAAACTCAGCAAAATACACACTTTTACTAAAAAGAGAGGTGTATAGGAAATTGAAGCGGCAGCGGAGAAGTAGAAGAGTTCTAGAGCATCCAGAGCCTGCACAGGCGGGAAAAGTGGCTCCGGCAGCTCGGCCAACCGCCACGCCCGCGGCACAGCAGAAAACCGCCAGACTCGGCTCGAGCCGCAGGAAAAGCCAGGTGCGGGATTTTCCCCTCGCACCGCGCTCTCCGCAACTCGGGAAACGTGAGGGGAGAGCAGCAGCGAGCAACGGAGGAGCAGACCGCGAGGTTGAAGCACACATGGAACAGCGAGACAACCAGAGCAGCCGCGGCTCCCTCCCCTCCCCCACCGCCTGAACCCAGCTCCAGCGAACAGAGCAGCGGCCCAGGACCCGGCCACGCCAACTTGGGCTGACAACAGGACCCAAACAGGAGCAGAGTTCGGGAGCAACATCAGCGGCTCCAGCACCGGTAACAGCGGCCCCAGCAGCAGCAGACCCAGGAGCAGCAGCAGCGGCAGATCCCGCAGCAGCAGCTTCGGGGGGAGCAGCGGCAGTGGACACAGCAGCAGCAGCTTCAGCAGTAGTGGTGGCTCCAGCAGTGGCAGCTACAGCAGCAGCAGAGGCAGCAGCAGTGGCTCAGTTTGCCTCGTAGGAAAAGCAAGTGCCCAGCTCCAGAAATCAGAACAGCAGCCCGACGACCCAGGCAGCAACTTGACTGAGACCACAATCATCCAAGGTAACTGGGATTGCACCAGGGAAGGGTCTCACTTGGTCACAAGCTGACTTGGATCCCTCAACAGACCAGAAATCTAAACCTCTTTGTTGATAGAGGATCTGGTCATTATAATAACTACTCTTGCATACATACTCGGGGCTGTTTTTGATTAAATGTGTACAGTGTTTAGTTAAATTTTAGAATCTACCTGTATTTTATTCCACTCAGCCTGCTTGAATACTCCTATAGCAGGGAAACTCAACCCCTAAGAACATCTTTGTAGATACTCTGAGAGTCTTAAGAGCCACACCTAATACCTTAAGGTCCTACCCTGAAAATTTATTACATCAAATCAATTGATACAGCTAAGAATACACAGCTAGCTAGAAAATCCAAGCATTAACTTAATCCAAGATGCAAAAATATATACATTATAACACAAGAAACACTAAAAAGCAAGACAATATAAATCCACCTAAAAGTATTAATGCATCAGAAATGTCCTCCAGTGAGAAAGAGTTAGAGGAAATGCCTGAGAAAGAGTTCAAAAGAATAATTATAAATATGTTCATAGACGTCAAAGAACACATGAAAACAATCAAAGAAGAAATCAAAGAGGAAATCAAAGGAATCAAAGAAGAGGCAGGACACCAATTTAATGAAATAAAGAAGGCAATACAAGACATAAATAGGGAAATAGAAATAATAAAGAAAAACCAGTCAGAATTACTAGCAATGAAGAACACAGTTAATGAAATAAAAAACTCTGTAGAAAATCTCACCAGTAGGATGGATGAGGGAGAGGACAGAATATCTAAGCTAGAAGACCAGGTGGCAGACCTAATGCAGTCCAACAAAGAGAAAGACAAACTTATAGAAAAGTATGAGTGGGAATTTCAAGATATTCGGGACACTATGAAAAGATCCAATATAAGAATTCAGGAGATAGTAGAAGGAGAAGAACTCCACTCCAGAGGCATAGTAGGCATCTTCAACAAAATCATAGAGGAAAATTTCCCCCAAATTGGGAAAGAGGTGCCAATACAGATACAGGAAGCCTTTAGAACCCCAGCCAGACAAAACCCAGAAAGGAACCTCTCCTCGCCATATTATAATCAAACTTCCAAACACACACACCAAAGAAAAAATATTGAAAGCAGTTAGAGAGAAAAATCAAGTTACCTACAAAAGCAAGCCCATCAGGATTACAGCACATTATTCAACACAAACTTTTAAAGCCAGAAGGGCTTGGAGTGATATATTCCAAGTTCTGAAAGATAACAACTGTCAACCAAGGTTACTTTATCCTGCAAAGTTATCCATTCTAATAGATGGAGAAATAAAGACATTCCATGACAAAAGCAGGTTAAAGGAGTATTTGAAGACAAAACCAGCTCTACAGAAAATACTTGATAGAATCCTCCATGCTGAACAAAAGGAAAAGCACACATATAAGGAACCTAGAAAAAACAAGCTATACTCAAATACCAGTTAACAGAAGAGAGCACAGGTAGAACCAGAAACACACACACACACAAAAAATGGCAAACATAAATACACACCTTTCAATAATATCTCTTAATATCAATGGTCTCAATGCCCCAACGAAAAGACATAGATTTGCAGACTGGGTTAAAAAGCAGGATCCTACAATTTGTTGTCTCCAAGAAACTCACCTTTCTACAAAGGATAGACATTATCTTAGGGTGAAAGGTTGGAAGATGGTGTTTCAAGCAAATGGGCCTAGAAAACAAGCAGGGGTTGCTATCCTAATATCAGACAGGGTGGTCTTTAGTCCGAAGTTAGTCAAAAAAGATAAGGAAGGTCACTTTATATTGATTAAGGGCACACTCCAACAGGAGGACATTACAATCCTAAACATATATGCACCTAACATGGGGGCTCCCAAATTCGTCAAACAAACACTATTAGAACTAAGGTCACAGATAACACCAAACACGGTGGTGGTGGGTGACTTTAACACCCCACTCTCATCAATTGACAGGTCATCCAGGGAAAGAATAAACAGAGAGGCATCTGGACTAAATGAGGTCATAGAAGGAATGGACCTAACAGATATATACAGGACATTTCATCCAAAGGCTGCAGAATATACATTCTTTTCAGCAGCACATGGAACATTCTCTAAAATAGACCATATATTAGGACACAAAGCAAATCTTAACAAATTCAGGAAAATTGAAATAATTCCTTGCATTCTATCTGACCACAATGGAATTAAACTACAAATCAGTAGCAAGAAAGGCTATAGAGCATACACAAAATCATGGAAACTAAACAATACACTACTAAATGATGAGTGGGTCAATGAAGAAATCAAAAAGGAAATCAAAAAATTTATAGAGTCAAATGATAATGAGAACACAACATACCAAAATCTCTGGGACACAATGAAGGCAGTTCTAAGAGGTAAATTTATAGCCTTAAGTGCCTATATTAAGAAATTAGAAAGGTCGCAAGTAAACGACCTAATGCTTCGCCTTAAAGCCTTGGAAAAAGAAGAACAAGGCAAACCAAAAATCAGTAGACGGGAAGAAATAATAAAGATTAGGGCAGAAATTAATGAAATAGAAACAAAAAGAACAATCCAAAGAATTAATGAAACAAAGAGTTGGTTCTTTGAAAGGATAAACAAGATAGATAAACCCTTAGCAAATCTGACCAAAAGGAAGAGAGAAGAGACACAAATTAATAAAATCAGAGATGAACAAGGTAACATCACAACAGATTCCAGAGAAATTCAAAAAATCATAGGGACATACTATAAAAGCATATACTCCACAAAGTATGAAAATCTGAAAGAAATGGATGATTTCCTTGATCTATATGACCTACCTAAATTAAATCAAAATGAGATTAATCACTTAAATAGACCTGTAACAAACATGGAGATCCGAACAGTTATCAATAATCTCCCAACTAAAAAAAGCCCAGGCCCAGATGGATTCACTGCTGAATTTTACCAGACTTTTAAGGAAGAGCTAACACCATTGCTTCTTAAGCTTTTCCAGGAAATAGAAAAAGAAGGAATTCTACCAAACTCCTTCTATGAGGCCAGCATCACCCTGATACCAAAACCAGGCAAAGATAGAACAAAAAAAGAAAATTATAGACCAATCTCCCTCATGAACATAGATGCAAAAATTCTCAACAAAATATTGGCAAACAGAATACAAGAGTATATCAAAAAGATCATTCACCCTGACCAAGTAGGCTTTATCCCAGAGATGCAGGGATGGTTCAACATACGCAAATCTATAAATGTAATACATTACATAAACGGGTTGAAGGACAAAAATCACATGATCATCTCATTAGATGCAGAGAAAGCATTTGACAAAATCCAACATCCCTTCATGATAAAAGTCCTACAGAGACTGGGAATAGAAGGAACATATCTCAATATAATAAAGGCTATTTATGACAAGCCTACAGCCAACATATTACTAAATGGGGAAAAACTGGAAGCTTTTCCACTAAAATCAGGAACAAGACAAGGGTGTCCACTGTCCCCACTTCTATTTAATATAGTTTTGGAAGTCTTAGCCATAGCAATAAGGCAAGAGACACACATAAAAGGGATACAAATTGGAAAGGAAGAAATCAAGCTATCATTATTTGCAGATGACATGATTCTATACATAAAGGACCCTAAAGACTCTACTAGCAAGCTGTTAGAGCTGATCAAAACCTACAGCAATGTAGCAGGATACAAAATAAATACACAGAAATCAGTAGCCTTCATATATGCTAACAACAAACACACAGAGGATGAAATCAGGGAATCACTCCCATTCACAATTGCATCAAAAAAAATAAAATACCTTGGAATAAACCTAACCAAGGAAGTAAAGAATCTCTACAATGAGAACTTTAAAACACTCAAGCGAGAAATTGCAGAAGACACTAGAAAGTGGAGAAACATCCCTTGTTCCTGGATTGGAAGAATCAATATCGTGAAAATGGCAATCTTACCTAAAGCAATCTACACATTTAATGCAATCCCTATCAAAATTCCAAAGGCTTTCTTCATGGAAATAGAAAAAACAATCCAAAAATTCATTTGGAATCACAAAAAACCTCGAATATCTAAAATAATACTGAGCAACAAAAAAGAGGCTGGTGGTATCACCATACCTGATTTTAACCTATACTACAGAGCCATAGTAACAAAAACAGCATGGTACTGGCACAAAAACAGACATGTAGATCAGTGGAACAGAATAGAGGACCCAGATGTAAGCCCAAGTAGCTATAGCCACCTGATATTCGATAAAAATACTCATTGGAGAAGAGACAGCCTCTTCAGCAAATGGTGTTTTGAAAACTGGATAAATATCTGCAGAAGGATGAAAATAGATTCTTCTCTCTCGCCATGCACAAGAATTAAGTCCAAATGGATTAAAGACCTTAACATCAGATCGGAAACTTTGAAACTGCTAGAGGAAAAATAGGGGAAACCCTTCAACATATTGGTCTTGGCAAAGACTTTCTGAATACAACCCCAATTGCTCAGGCAATAAAACCACAGATTAACCACTGGGACCTAATGAAATTACAAAGATTTTGCACCGCAAAGGACACAGTGAAAAAAGCAAAGAGGCAACCTACAGAATGGGAAAAAATCTTCGCCAGCTATATATCTGATAGAGGATTAATATCTAGGATATACAAAGAACTCAAAAAGTTAAATCATAAGGAATCAAACAAGCCAATCAAAAAATGGGCTATGGAGCTAAATAGAGAGTTCTCAAAGGAAGAAATTCGAATGGCATATAAGCATCTAAAAAAATGTTCTATGTCACTAGTCATCAGGGAAATGCAGATTAAAACTACATTGAGATTCCATCTCACTCCTGTCAGATTGGCCACCATCATGAAAACAGATGATCATAAATGTTGGCGGGGATGTGGAAAAAAAGGAACCCTTCTGCACTGCTGGTGGGAATGTAATCTGGTCCAGCCATTGTGGAAAACAGTGTGGAGGTTCCTAAAACAGCTAGAGATTGATCTACCATATGACCCAGCTATAGCACTCCTAGGCATATATCCAAAGGACTCATCTCATTTCCTTAGAAGTACATGCTCAACCATGTTTATTGCTGCTCAATTTATAATAGCTGGGAAATGGAACCAGCCTAGATGTCCCTCAACAGATGAGTGGATAATGAAGATGTGGTACATTTATACAATGGAGTTCTACTCAGCGGTAAAGAAAAATGAAGTTATGAAATTTGCAGAAAAATGTATGGACCTGGAAAGTATTATACTAAGTCAGGTAACCCAGGCCCAGAAAGCCAAGCGCCACATGTTCTCTCTCATATGTGGATCCTAGCTACAGATGACTGGGCTTCTGTGTGAGAATGAAAATACTTAGTAGCAGAGGCCAGTAAGTTGAAAAGGAGACATAAAGGGTGGAGAAAGGAAGGGAGGAGGATACTTAATAGGTTGATATTGTATATATGTAATTACAATGATTGTAATGGGGAGGTAATATGATGGAGAATGGAATTTCAAATGGGAAAGTGTGGGGGTGGGGAGGGAGGGAATTACCATGGGATATATTTTATAATCATGGAAAATGTTAATAAAAATTAAAAAAAATTAATGTATATATTTAGGAAACTGGAACTAAACAGTGGGAAGGGATAGGTTTTTTTGGTTGTTGGTTGTTTCTTGAAGTGGGGTCTCACCCTAGCCCAGACTGACCTGGAATTCACTGTGTAGCCTCAGGGTGGCCTCATACTCATAGTGATCCTCCTACTTCTGTCTCCCAAGTGCGGAGATTAAAGGCATGCACTACCACACACGGCCTGTTTAAACTCTTTTATTTTCAAATAAACAATACAGTGTTTCTAAAATACCTTGTATGAAAAAAAAATTATTTTTTTAAAAATTTTATCATTTTTTGGTTTTGAGAAGTAGTGTCTCACTCTAGCCCAGGCTGACTTGGAATTCACTATGTAGTCTCAGAGCGGCCTCAAACTCATGGTGATCCTCCTACCTCTGCCTCTCAAGTACTGAGATTAAAGGTGTGCGCCACTACGCCTGGCTCAATTCTTTTATTTATTTATTTATTTTTATGTATTTGAGACACACAGAAAGACAGAGACAGAGACTGAGAGATACAGAGAAGTGAGCATGGGTACACTAGGGCCTCCTGCTGTTGCAAGCGAACTCCAGACATATGTGCTGCTTTGTGCATTTGGCTTTACTTGGATACTGGGGAACTGAACATGGCCAATCAAGCTTTGTAAGCAAGTGCCTTTAACAGTGGAACCATCTCTCTAGTTCCCCCCCAAATAATACTTTTTTAAAATAAATATTTTATTTATTCATTTGCAAGCAGAGAGAGTCAGACAGGCAGAAATAGAATGGGTGTGTCAGGCCTATAGCTGATACACACAAACTCCAGATGCATGAGCCACTTTGTGAATCTGGCCTTATGTGGGCACTGGGGAATCAAACTTGGGTCATTAGGTTATATAGGCAAGCGCCTTAATGGCAGAGCCATATCTCCAACCCCGAAAGAAATAATTCTTAATTCTCTTAAATAAAGTAGCAAATATCCACTGATAACTTAATTTTTTTTATCAGAAATCTAACAATTATTGAAATATAAAAGCCAGGCATGGTGGAGCACAGCTTTAATCCTAGCACATGGGAGGCAGAGGTAGGGGGATCATTGTGAATTTGAGGCCAGTCTAAGACTACATAGTGAATTCCAGGCCAGCTTAGGCTACAGCAAGACCCTCCTCAAAAAACCAAAAAAAAAGAAAGAAAGAAAAAGAAAGTAATATTACAAAGGAATATAACTCTTATATATCCTTCACTCAGTTTTATGTACTATTAACATCTTAACTACCCACAATAAATTACCTAAGCCAGGAATATATTTTTAATTTGTATGTGTGTGTGCATGCATATGGGTGCAAGCATGCTATGGTGCATGTATGGAGGTCAGAGAACAGGGTATTGATCCTCTCCTTCCATATTGTTTGAGACAGAACTCTCTTGCTGTGGATTTTGTGGCTGGGAAGGCCAGACTAGCTGACCCTCACAATATGCTTTGGGATTTTCCTGACCACACCTCCTCTTGCTGCTATATGCACTTTGGGATTATAGATAAATATGTCACTTTTGGCTGGGGATGAAACTACTGTAGGCAGACTTGTTCTGCTGAGTCATCTCTCTAGCCTGATTTAAAATTTTTAAATATTATTTATTTTATTGCCCTAAGGGGGGGGGGCAGATAGAGAAAGAAAGAGAATGGGTGTGCCAAAGCCTCCAGCAACTGCAAATAAACTCTAGATGCATGCGCCAACCTATGCATCTGGCTTATGTGGGTACTGGGGAATTGAACCTGGGTCCTTTGGCTTTGCAGGCAAGTGCCTTAATCACTAAGCCATCTCTCCAGTGCTTAGATTTTGTTTTGAGATGAGGGTCTCACTCTAGCACAGGCTGGCCTTGAACTCATGGCAATCCTTGTGCTTCAGTCTCTTAAATGCTGATATTATAGGCCTAGTTCCTAATTAACTAATCTACAGACTTTATTCAAATTTCACTAGTTTTTTCCTAATGTGCTTCTGTTCTAGAATTCAGGATCCCACATTGCAACACACCCATCGTTTCTTCATATCCTCTAATCTGTGACTGTTTCTTAGTCTTCCCCTTTCTTTATTTTTCCAATTGGGGTTTGTCTGATGTTTTCTTATTGGTTTCAGGTGATGCATTGTGGGTGTTTTTTGCAAGAATGCCACAGAAATTATGTTACGTCCTCACTGTAGTACAATAGGGATATGTGATATCTATGTGTTATTTACTGCTGTTAGATGACTTGGTGCAGGGTTCAGGTAGTGGCTCCTTAGTTTTCTCCAGGTAGTCTCTACTGCTAGATTATTATAGTTTTCTTTAAAAGTAAATATTTTAGATTTCTTTTATAAACATTTTATTTATTTGAGACAGAGAGAGAGACAGAATGGACACACCAGGGTCTCCAACCACTGTAAATGAACTCCAGATGCATATGCCACCTTGTGCATCTGTTTTATGTGGGACCTGGAGAATCAAACCTGGATCCTTAGGCTTGACGGGCATATGCCTTAACCACTAAGCTATCTCTCTAGCCCACAATTAAATATTTCTTTTCCTGTTTTTTTGAGGTAGGGTTTCATTCTAGTCCAGGCTGACCTGGAATTCACTATGTAGTCTCAGGGTGGCCTCGAACTCACAGCCATCCTCCTACCTCTGTCTCCTGAGTGCTGGGATTAAAGTTATGTGCCACCACGCCGGGCTCCAAAATTAAATATTTTAGCTGAGGATAAGGTGATAGGGGTATGGTGCTGGCGTGTTTAGGGCCTGTACCCTTAAATGCTTAGAATGGGGGAGGTGCCAGCATGTTTGGGGCCTGTGCACTCAGACCAGGTGAGGTGCCGGCTTGATTGGGGCCTATGAACTTGGATGGGAGTGGGATTGCCAGCCTGTTTGGCACCTCACCTGGGGTGAATGAGGAAGTGCTGATTAAAGGCATGTTTGGTACCCATACAGGGAGGTTCCAACAACAACTCCAAGCTGGGAGATAATATATTAGACTGGAATACCCAAACCTCTAAGCCTGTGGCTACAGCTCTAGTGCCCATATGCTCTTGGGGGTACTTTGCAGCAAGGTCCAGTTGTGGAACAAACCTAGAACTTACTGTCAGGTGAGCATGTTCCCCTGTGGGGCACAGCCATAGCTGTTAACAGAAAGCATCCACAACTCCAGTGCAGATCACATTCCAAAGTCCTTAGGCAGTAAAAAAACACTGGGAGAATTGAGCACTAACTGGACAACAAGCAAGACAAGCACCTGGATTCACTTGGAATTAACTCACATAAGGATGATCCCACTTAGACCTTAGGTCACCCAGCCCAACCAACTGGGAATACAACCTCCTCACACTCTCTACTTAACCAAAGCTGACCTGGTGGCCTACAACTCAGGGGCCTCAAGAGGAAGAAATACTGCACTCTCAACACAAAAAATGGTCAAACTAGATATGGGCAAACCCCAAGTCATAAACAATGCAAGACATCAAGTCAACAGATCCTCACCAAGAATGCCTAGCCTCCAATGAAAACACTGAGGATACACAAGACATGGAATCCCACAATGAAGGCATGTTAAATGTAATAAACAAAATTAATGAGACCATGAACAAACAAATGTTGGAAATGGAAGAAAATCATCAAAGAACCAACAATTGCATAAATGAAATGCAAGAGACACACCACCAGCAGCACATAGCTCTCAATGAAAAGCAGACCAATCTTAATAGACAGATAAATGATTTGAACCTAAGTCAACAAATAGATGACATTAACAACCAGTGGACCATGAATTCCAGGAAACTAAAAAGTCGAATCAGGACTTGAAAATGGAACTCAATAGAGGGATAGAAATGATACAGAAAAATACAACAGAGAACAAAAATCAAAGAGCCCCCTTAAAAGCATCCATAGAAAGCCTTACCAACTGAGTAGATCATGTGGAAGGCAAAATTTCAGAACTTGAAGACAAAACTGTCCTCAGCAAAAGAAACACTTCAGGAGGTATTACCATCCCTGACTGCAAATTATACTATAAACCATAGTAATAAAAACAGCATGGTACTGGCAAAAAAACTGACATATATCAATAGAACAAGACAGAAGATCCAGGCCTTAGTTCAAACAACTACAGCTACTTGATCTTTGATAAAGGAGCTAACAATGCACACTGGAGAAATTATAGCATTTTCAACGAATGGTGCTGGAGAAACTGGATATCCACATGAAGAAAAATGAAACTAGACCTACTACTTTCACCAAGTACAAAGTCACCTCCAAATGGATTAAGGACCTCAATATAAGATCTAAAACTCTAAAAATGATTAGGGGAAAATAGGTAGAACTCTCCAAGATACAGGAGTGGGGAAGGACTTCCTGAATAGGACCCTAGTAGCACAGGGAATTAAACACTCAATCAGTGGGATCTAATAAAAATAAAAAGCTTTGAGCAGACTATAGCATACTATAAAAACCAACAGACAACCCACAGAATGGGAGAACATCTTCACCAACTATACCTCCAACAGAGGCCTAATATTTAGAATCTACAAAGAACTCAAAAAACTGAGCAACAGCAACAAAAAAATCAAAAAAGCCACTAAAAAAATGGAGCAGAGAACTGAACTGAGAATTCTCAGAAGAGGAAATACAAATGGCCGAAACTCATTTAAAGAAATGTATGGCTCGCGGAGGCGGGGAAGGGAGTTGAGGGGCGGCGGGCTGCGGAGGCCGGGGCCGCGGCTCCACGTGCTTCCCGAGGACGGTTGGCGGCGCCAGTTGGGAGGGGTGATGACTACAAACTTCATGTGAAGTGCATCAGTGAAGATCAGAAGTATGGCGGTAAGAGCTATGAAGGCAAGACCCATAAAGGAGATGAGAAGCAGCAGGCCTGGAGTCAGAAAATTAATGAATTGATAAAGAAACCCAATGTCAGCCCCAAAGTAAGAGAATTTTTACAGCAAATTGGTGGTTTTGACAACGTTCCCAGAAAAAAGGCAAAGTTTCAGAACTGGATGAAAAACAGCTTGAAGGTTCATAATGAATCTATCCTGGAGCAGGTGTGGAATATCTTCTCAGAAGCTTCCAGCAGTGAGCCAGCCAACAGGGAGCAAGATAAACAGCCACTGGGCCAAGAAACCAAGACCCAAGCAGAAATTCCTCCCAAAGTTCCATCCTCAAAAGCAAATGGCACCACAGAGGAGCAGGCAGAGGTAAAGAAGAATAAAAGGGAAAGGAAGGAAGAACGGCAGAAGAATAGAAAAAAAGAAAAGAAAGAATTGAAGTTAGAAAACCACCACGGAAACTCAAGCAGCCAGAAGGCCAAGAAGCGTAAGAAGGGTCAGGAGGCCAAACTTGAGGCTGATGGGGAAGAAATTGAGAAGGCCAATGGCTGGGTGGGGGGGAGAAGACCAAGAAGGTCCAGGCCTCAGCAGAGGGACCAGATGCAGGTGGTGGCCCTGCAGATGCTGACAAGGAAGACACGGAGACAACTGTGGGGAAGAAGCGGAAGCATGCGGAAGTTGAATCAGACTGTAAGAAGAAAAAGATGAAGTTGCCATGACATCCTGAGGATGGAGAGCCCGGAGACCACGAAGTCCCTGCAAAAGGTAAATTCAACTGGAAGGGAACCATTAAAGCAGTTCTCAAACAGGCCCCAGACAACAAAATAGCAATCAAAAAGCTGAAAAAAAAGGTTATAGCTCAGTATCACACAGTAACAAAGGACCAGCACATGTCTGAAGAGGAGCTCTTGGCCATCTTCAATAAGAAAATCAGCAAGAATCCTGCCTTTAAGATACTAAAAGACAAAGTCAAGCTATTGAAATGAACATTTTGGTTTTTAAAGGAAATCCACTCTCTTGAGGTGTTCCTCTCACTGCTGTTTGTAAAACCTGTAATGGATTATAATATATAATAACTCAAGTTTTGCTTTCTAAAACTGTATTTTTAAGCTAATGGAACAATATATTTTTGTTAAGAACTTTTATGAAAAAATAAAATATATTCTTGTCAAATTCTAAAAAAATAAAAAGAAAAGAAATATTTAACATCCTTAGCCATCGGGGAAATGCAAATTAAATCTATTTATTTGCAAGGAGAGACAGAGAGAGAAGACAGACAGAGAGAATGGGCACACCAGGGCCACCAGCCACTGCAAACAAACTCCAGACACATGCACCACTTTGTGTATCTGGCTTTACATGGGTACTGGGGAATCAAACCCGGGTCATTAGGTTTTGCAGGCAAGTGCCTTAATCACTGAGCAATCTCTCAAGCCTCAGGAAATGCAAACTAAAACTAAAACTAAAACTTTGACATTCTATCTTACTCCAGTCAGGACGGCAATCATCAAAAATTCAAATGACAATAAATGTTGGCAAGGATGTGGAGAAGGAAGAGACCTTATTTACTGCTGGTGGGAATACAAACTTGTATAACCACTATGGAAATCAGTAGGGGGACTCCTGAAAAAGATGAAAAGTGGTTTACTGTTACTCTATTAACAATACTAGGAATTGGTATCAACCCAGATGCCCATCAAGTAATGAATGGATAATAAAGATATGGAAAATAATGAAACTTGCAGGAAAATAGGTGGTTTTGGAAAACATTACCCTAAATAAGGTCACACAATCTAAGAAAGGCAAACATTGTATGTTTTCTTTCATATGTGGCTCCTACACTTACTTGACCAATGGAAGAGGAGTCTAAAAGGAAGCAAACATTAGGAATGTATACTTGTAACTAAAATGAGACTAGGAAAAAGAAGAGGGGGGGGAGAGATTACCAGAAAAGCCAATAGAGGAAAAGAATATCGGGGTGGGAGGGTGGGGGATTCAGGAAAAGGGACAGTGGGGAGAGAAATTACACAAAACAATTAGCAATTAGCAATTATTGTGCAATTAGCACAATAGAAAATTCCTATATTCCATATACTGGAAACCAGTATATGGGATAGAATCCCCTATTTATTTTTCAAGGTAGGGTCTCCCTCTAGGTCTACCTGGAACTCACTATGTAGTCTCATGGTGGCCTTGAACTCATGGTGATCCTCCTACCTCTGCTGCTTCTGAGTGCTGGGATAAAAAGCGTGTACCACCACACCAGGTAGAATCCCCTATTAAGGGAGGTAGAAGGACCAGACCATAATGCTCAGTACAAGGTGGAGAAAGCTTAAGCCTTAAACCTTGGGCTCTGGTTTGTGGATCCCAGGGCCAGATCTGTGTGAACCATTATAGAAAGTAGTGGGCCAGGGTGATCTGTATCATTCCCCAAAAATGCAGGCCCTTGCCAAGCACTCAGTTATCAGGTAGAGCTAAAAGGTAAGATCATATTGCTGAAGATACCACAGGCTGCCATCTCAGATCACTGAGAGTCAATGTGGGAACTAAGATTCCAGTCCTAGCCTGGCAAACCCTCAAGGCACTGGAAAGTGCTATGGATGCTACTATGAGACAATGGTCACCAACAGCATGAACAAGCAGGAGATTTTGCAAGCCACACAATCTATCAGCTAGACAAGAAGTACACTGCTTATGTAATAGTGGTACACTGCCTTTGTGTGTAGCCAACTGCCCTCTGATTGGACATAGGCCTGCTCAATGGGAGAAAACCCATAACTTGTACTGGGAACCAAGTCAGCACCCCATGGTTAGGAAAATCATATTACCTTGAGAGAAGCCCCCAGTGTTCCCTGTACAAGTCGACTGGGTAGCCACATCAAAATGTCTCTCAAGATCCTAGGCATATCCCCTTTAATCAAAACTGCTCTCACCCTTTGTTGATGAATCTGTTTTATCTTACAGATGGTAAAGACTATTGGGAAGATCCAAGATCCATTAATATAAGAAGACAGTAGAATGCTCACAATGAGATGTGCCACCTCTACCATTTGTATCAGGGTTCAAAAGAAATTGAAGAGGAAGCAGTAACAGGAGAATTGCTCCCAATACTACCCTGACATCCACATCCAGGAAAATAGCAACATACACTGTGGTGAAATGAAACACACTATAAGAGAAATACAGAGGCTAGAGAGAAGTCAACACCAACTGATAACACACTTGCCAAGGTTCAGGAAACTGTTGTGGAACAGGGAATAGAAAGCCTGAAATGGAACCAGCTTAGATGTTCTTCAACTGAAGAAGATGTGGTACATTTATACAATGGAGTTCTATTCAGTGGTAAAGAAAATGAGATTTGAGCCGGCCGTGGTGGCTCACACCTTTAATTCCAGCACTCGGGAGGCAGAGGTAGGAGGATTGCCGTGAGTTCGAGGCCACCCTGAGACTCCATAGTGAATTCCAGGTCAGCCTGGGCTACAGTGAGACCCTACCTTGAAAAACCAAAAAAAAAAAAAGAAAAAGAAAATGAGATTTGCAGGCAAATGGATGAATTTGCTGTATGTTCTCTCTCAGATATTAATCCTGCCTACAAATGTTTAGATTTGTTGGAGTAAAAGCTAGTAGTAGAGGCGAGAAAAGGAGGAGAGGGGAGGCCTTAAGAGAAAGCTATTGTACATAGGTACACCAAGGAACAAATACTATGGGTGCAATGCCTAAGTGGGGTCAGGGGAAGGGATTAAGTAAAGAAAGGGTGGGAGGAGAGTTAATCAACATTTAAGATGTTGTGAATGACCCACATGGAAGCCTACTTCTTTGGATAAAGGTACACCTAGAAGCCATAGGTTGTTATTAGAAAAATTTCAGTGCCAGGGATGGGATACCTTCCAGCGAGTTGTTGGCCAGGGAGGTCCCTGATGTCCCCAAAAGATTACAGGCCATTGCTAAAGCTCTTGGTTTCTCAGCAGGAATAGATGGTAAGACCCTATTGCTGAAGACTTACATGCTTGGGCTGCATGTCACTGAGAAATCTAGCTGGAGCTGAGCTGAAAACCTCCTCTCTGTTGACCAGCTGATAGGAAGCTGGAAAAGGGGCTAGAGAGATGGTTCAGTGATTAAAGGAATTTCCTAAAAAGCCTACGGACTCAGGTTTGATTCCCCAGTACTCATGTAAACCAGATGCACATGGTGGGCCCATGCATCTAGAGTTTGTTGTTTGCAGTGGCTATAGGCCCGGGTATGCCCTCCCTCCCTCTTTCATTCAAATAAATAAATAAATAAATAAATAAATAAATAAATAAATAAATAAATAAATAAAGAAAGTCTTCTTAAAGAAAGAAAGCTGGAAAAAACTATACTGCATGCAGTCCTATGGGAGAGAGAAATCATCAACAGTGGTAAAAAGCACTGGAGACTGCAAGCCTTAAGATTGGCCAGCCAGGCCAAATGTGCCAATGCTCCATGGGAGGGAATACATGTCTGAAAACTTAGTCAAAAGCCTATGGCTGTGGTACTCATGTGCCCTAGGAGAGTAACACCTGCTATAATCTGGCTAAATGCGTATACTATGACCACTAAACTGCCTTGTAAACATGTTTTAAAAATGGTCACACCCGCCAGGTGTGGTGGCGTACACCTTTAATTCCAGCACTTGGGAGGCCACCCTGAGACTACATAGTGAATTCCAGATCAGCCTGAGCTAGAATGAGACCCTACATCAGAAAAAAAAAAAAAAAGTTATAGCCATACAGTAATGCTACTCTCTCTTTTGGTTAGAATAGCTTTTCTTTTCAGATGATGGTGATCACTGGAGTCACACAAAAGGTACCATGGTGCTGAGAAGAAGTGACAGTGGAGTGTTCATCACTGAGACATCTCTATCACACCCTTCAAGACTCCGGGTCCACTGCAGAAGAGGGGCAAAAAATGTAACAGCCAAAGGAAGGGTAGGACTACTTACAATGTAATCTTCCAGACACATAATGGCCTTGATATTCATGACCTCACAGTTCCTGACACTTCATAATAGGAGATGAAATAAACGATGAAATCACAATAAAAGAGAGAATAGGGCTGGAGAAATGGCTTAGCCTTGGACTTGGTGCTTGCCTGTGAAGCCAAAGGACCCAAGTTCAATTCCCCAGTATCCATGTAAGCCAGATGCACAAGGGGCACATGTGTCTGGAATTCGTTTGCAGTGGCTAGAGGCCTGGTGCACTCATTCACTTTCAGTCTGTCTCCTCACTATCTCTCTTTCTCTGCTTGCAAATAAATACAAAATAAAATAAAAACAGAGGGACTAATTGGAAGGGGGAAGGTATTCAATGGAGGGCAGATTTGAGAGGGGCAAGAAATGGACTGGGGGAGGAAATTATTCTGGTTTACCATTTGTACTTATGGAAGTGGTCAATAAAATGTTAAAAAAAAATTTTCAGGGCTGAAGAGATAGATGGCTCACTTGCCTGCAAAGCCTAAGGACCCAGGTTCGATTCTCTAATGCCCACATAAGCCAGATACACAAGGTGGTGTATGTATCTGGAGTTTGTTTAAAAGTGGTTAGAGGCCCTGCCTGTTCTGTCTCTCCCTCTCTTCTTTCTCTCTCTTAAATAAATAAATAAATATTTTAGCCAGGCATGGTGACACATACTTTTTTTAAAGAAATTATTTTATTTATTTATGTGAGAGGGGCAAAGAGAGGGAAGAGAGAGAATGGGCATGCCAGTGCCTCCAGCCACTGCAAATGAACTCCAGACGCATGCACTCCTTTGTGCATCTGCCTTATGTGGGTCCTGGGAATTGAAAAAGAGGTCCTTTGACTATGCAGGAAAATGCTTTAACTGCAAAGCCATCTTCCCAGCCCATGACACACACTTTTAAGCTCAGTACTTGGGAGGCAGAGATAGGACGATCACTGTGAGTTGGAGGCCAGCCTGAACTACAGAGTGGGTTCCAGGTCAGCCTGGACTGGACTAAAACCCTACTTACAAAAAATGTGGGGACTGGAGAGATGGCTTAACGGTTAAGTGCTTGCCTGTGAAGCCTAAGGACCCTGGTTCGAGGCTCTATACCCCAGGACCCATGTAAGCCGGTGGCACATGCATCTGGAGTTCGTTTGCAGTGGCTGGAGGCCCTGGCGCACCCATTCTATCTATCTGCATCTTTCTCTGTCTGTCTGTCACTCTCAAATAAATTAAAAAAAAAGAGGCTGGGCTTGGTGGCACATTACTTTACTCCCAGCACTTGGGAGGCAGAGGTAGGAGGATCACAGAGAGATCAAGGCAACCCTGAGACTACATAGTGGATTGCAGGTTGGCCCAGGCTAGAGTGAGAACCTACCTCAAAAAAATAACAAAAAAAGATATTAAATATTTTATAGTAGATACTACGATACTATAAAAAATCCTGTTTATCCTCAAACTGCCTAATACTTACTGAACTATGTTAATGCTTGTGTTTTAAAAATATTTTTGTTAGCCGGGCATGGTGGCACATGCCTTTAATCCCAGCACTTGGGAGGCAGAGGTAGGAGGATCACTGAGAGTTCGAGGCTACCCTGAGACTACATAGTTAATTCCAGGGCAGCCTGGACCAGAGTGAGATCCTACCTCAAAAAACCAAAATAAATAAATTTGTGTGTGTGTGTGTGTGTGTGTGTGTGTGTGTGTGTGTGTGTGTATATACATATATATATACATACACACACACATAGACAGAGAGAGAGGGGGGGGAGGGGGAGGGAGGGAGGGAGGGACAGAGAGAGGGAGGGAAGGAGGGAGGGGGAGTTAATTAACTTATTTGAGAGAGAACACACATGCACATGCCAGGACCTTTTGCTGCCATGTGCCATGTGGTATATCTAGCTTTATGTGGGTACCTTGGAATCGAACCTGGGCTGGCAAACTTTGTGAGCCCTCACACCAGCCCTTGTGTTATTTTTTCTTTTTTAAACTTTTTGAGGTAGGGTCTTGCTCTACCTCAGGCTGACCTGGAATTCGCTATGTAGCCTCAGGGTGGTCTCAAACTCATGATAATCTTCCTACCTCTGTCTCCTGAAGTCTGGGATTAAAGGTGTATGCCACCATGCCCAGCTTTGGGTTAGTTTTATAATTTGTCTTCTACAATTTTCCAGATTCATTGCCATGTCATCAGCAAAGAGTTTTACATTTACTTGATCTAGTCTTATGCTTCTAACTTGTTTAACTTGTTTCATTTAATTGGCTAATACTACTAATATTCTGAATAGTAAAAAATATAGTGGGTTATGTCTGTCTTCTTCCTGAAATAAGCAGAAACTTAATAATGGGGAAACTATTTCTATTAAATTAAGATACTAGGCTTAGGACTATGGAGTATGCATTATGTAATATTAAGAAAGTATCTTACAAATATTATTTTAACATTTAAAAGCATTTTATTGATTTGAGAGAGAAAGAGGGAAAAGGAGAATGGGCAGGCCAGGGCCTTTAGCCACTGCAAACCAACTCCAGATACATGTACCACCTTGGGCATCTGGCTTACATGGGTCCTGGGGAATGGAGCCTCAAACCGGGGTCCTTAGGCTTCACAGGCAAGTGCCTTAATTGCTAAGGCATCTCTCTAGCCCTCCTTTAACATTTAGTGATGCTCAAGTGATGAATTTTGTTAAAAAGAGTTCTTTAGTGCATATAGAAAAATTTCCCTGTATAAGATTTTCTAATACTGATATACTTCTGGGACGAATGGTATATTTTTTTCTTAGAATGATAATTACATTCTGTTTTGGAATATTTTAGTTTTTTTGTATCAAATTCAGAGTTGATGTTGATCTGCAGTTATCTTTGTGTTTTATTTACCAGGTTTGGGTACTATATGGGTGTGATATATGCTTCATAAAAGAAATTGGAACATTTTCTTTTAAAAGGCTCTTACATGCCAGAGATCCAGAAGCCCCCAACACCTCATCACTGAAGCAGACCAAAAATGAACCCAACATGGCTCAGGGAAATTTTGTGGAAGAGGGGGCGGAAAGAATGTCAGAGCCATATGTTGGGTCATGATATGCAGAGACATTTATCCTACCCATAACTGTGGGCTAACTCCACAATACACGATCCATATACCTCAACAAGGAGGGGCCAAGGGGAGGGGGTAGGTCACGGATGAGCCTAATAATGGTACCAAACTGACTGTATTTGCTGAAAACAAAACTAATTAATAAAAAAAGGCTCTTACATAATCTGGAAATTATTAGAGCTATCTAGTCCTTGTGAAAGCATCTGGACTTATAATTTTGTGGTGTAGTACCTTAATAATTTTCTCTACTTCTTCTGTAGGAACTGCCCCTTCAAAGCTGATTACCTCTAATGGGTTGTTTTGGAAATCTGTATTTCTATAAGTGATCTATCTTAGCCAATTTTTCAAATGCATTTACATAAGGTGTTCAAAATACAGGTAGTCCCACTTAGTGCAGCAATGCGGGACCACAAGTATGACAATGAATACAGAAACTGAAAAGCCATCATGATTTGTTATATAACATATTCAATATATTACAAAATATTAAAAACACTGAAATGAAAACATTTATCTGTAGAAAAACTTATTAAGTAGTTTGAAAAGTACTTGCCTTCTTTTTATCCTATAAAATACTATTTGGAATATACATGTGGGATGTAATGTTATTATTGTTATTATTTTAAAAATCTGTAATTTCAGTTCACATTTCGCTTTTTCACCTAAGATTTGTTTAACAGACTTCAAAATATCCATGTGGAAGAACCTTTCCTGTTTTAGTAAGAATTTCTCATTGTACCACTGAAATCAGAGTGTTTATAATATCCTTACTTAATGAAAATTACTGATTTTTATATATGGACTTGAGGCACTTTAGAAGGTGTAGTTTACTACTTGTTATAGAAAGGAATACAGTTTGATAGATATTCACCAGATCGACCTTATTGCTATTCTTTGGACTTTGTTTCCTATTTCATTTTTTTCACTTAATCTGATACTTTAAGACATGTCTTATTTGTTAAAGTTCCCCCTGGGTTGCTTGGGATTGAATCCTGGGCTTCATGCCTACTAGGCAAATCTTCTACCAATGAGCTACAACACAGCCTTGTTTTTGTTGTTTTGAAATAAAAAGAAGAATTTCACATAGTAGTCTAGGCTGGCCTCAAACTCATGGTAATTCTCTGGCCTCAGACTCCTGAGTGCTGAGCCACCATGCCACCACCCCCGCCTTTGGATACACAGTCTTCCTGTGTAGTACTGACTGTCATCAAAATTGCAATCTTATTATCTCAGTCTCCAGAGTGCTGGGATTATAGGCTGTGCCACCATAGTTAGAGATTGGCCTGAGAAATTCTTTAAAATTTTATTTATTTATTAGAGAAAGAGATAGAGAATAGGCATGCCAGTGCCTCTATCCAATGCAGATAAATCCAATTCTAGTTTTGCAAATTCTAACAACCCTGCTTTGCTTCCCCAGAACCCACATAAAGTAAGATAAACAAAGTGGTGCATACATCTGGAGTCTGTAGAGCTAAAGGCCCTCGCACCCACCCCCATCATCTTACTAATAAATAAATATAAAAATAAAGTTAATTGGGTACTGCCTGGGAGAGAGCTAGGTCTCTCTACAAGAAATAAAAACTGGTAAGTGCTGGGCATGATGGTACACACCTTTAATCCCAGCACTTAGGTGGCAGACGTAGGAGGATCACTGTGAATTCCAAGTCAGCCTGGGCTACAGTGAGACCCTGTCTAAAATTTAAAAAATACATACATGAGTGCTGGGGTTAAAGGCATGTGCCACCATGCCCGGCTTATATTCATACTTTTTATGCCTACTTATAAAAATCTGTTCTATGTGGTTTCCTAAGTAGTCTGGAAACATTAGTGGGTTGACAGTACACATCTTAATTTCCAGAAGCGATCTTGTTTGTAAAAAGGGTCTTTGTAGATGCTGTTAATTTAAGGATCTAGAGATGAAGAGATGATTATGGAATATCTCAGTGGAATCTAAATCCAGTAATAGGTGTCTGTACAACATAAATCCATTAGGAAATTTTGAGAAGAGGAGGAGAAAGTGACTCTGTGCTTAATTAAAAAAAAAAAAAAAAGCCGGGCGTGGTAGCACATGCGTTTAATCCCAGCACTCTCGGGAGGCAGAGGTAGGAAGATTGCTGTGAATTCGAGGCCACCTTGAGACTACATAGTGAATTCCAGGTTAGCCTGGGCTAGAGTGAGGCCTTACCTTGAAAACAAACAAACAAAAATCAATGGATTATAAACTACCACAAGCTGGAAGAGTAAAGAATGAAATCTCCCTTAAGATCTGGGGAGAGTACAAACTGGTTAACTCTAGACTTCTGGCCTCCAGAATCATATTATACAAATCCCTGTTATTTTAAACTACCTATTTTGTGATAATTTGTTATAGTAGGCCTAGGAAACTAATACATATATTTACCACACAGAAGAGCAACTTGAAAACTATGGACAAGGAGACATAAAAACAGAGGCCAATGACATCTAGCCCTTGTTCATTGCTTTAGAAGTACCAAATCTCCAGCAAACAGGTATTCTGCGAAGCCTGGGAAAGTTCAAACTACAGACCAACCAACCAACTTCTGTTTCTGTTAAGTAAGTGAAAGTTATAGCCAATGGCTACTACAGTTTTCCCTTCCTCTTTAGAGACAGTCTGATCTCAACTGCACAACCTAGTTATATGAAGCACTGATACAAGTTTTCCAGAGAAACGTTTTTACTCAAGGCAGAGTATAAAAGTCTGAATTATCTTGCTATATAAGTTAAATATGTGAAGCATAAACCAGGATATTATACACTAAAGAGGGGGTGGGAATGTAAGGTGAGCACTTAGACAGATAATCTGCAAAGTGATACAAAATACATTTACTGCACTGGTCTCATGAACCTTCCAATAAGGAAAGATATTTTACAGTTAAAAAATGAATATAAAGAAAATAAATAGTATAGCATATACTGTGGCATACATGTTCACAATATATTTCAATGTATTTTCGTAAAGAACATGTAAAAGGATAAACCAAAATTGGGAAAAAAAATAACTGCAGGGGAGAACAAACACAGGGAAGATAGTGTGTTAGTTTGTGGTCTTTTGCTGTATAGTATAGAGATTTATTTGGCTCATGGTTTTAGAAGCTGGGAGCTCTAACAGCATGACACTCGAATCTGGTAAGAACCTCAATGCTGCGTCATCCTTAGTGTTGCATCTCACGGAAGGGCATGAGAGAGTGAGGGCAAGAGTAGAACTAAGTTATTTTTATAATAAATCCATTTTTATGATAACGAGAAAGGGGAGGGGGAATTATCTGAATATTTGTTTTTATAGATTGATGTTTGAACAGCTCAATATTTTTAAAGACAGGAATATGGGCCAGGCAGGTGTGATGGCACACACTTTTAATCCCAGCACTCAGGAGGCCTAGGCAGGAGGATTGCTGTAAGTTTGAAGGCAGCCGGAGGCTACAGAGTGAATTCTAGGTCAGCCTGGGCTAGAATGAGACCTTAACCTCAAAGAAAAAAACAAGAAACCGGGTGTGGTGGGTCACCCCTTTCATCCCAGCACATGGTCTTTCTCTCTGTGTCTGTCGCTCTCAAATAAATAAATAAATAAAAATTAAAAAAAAATCTTCTGTAAGGTGGGGATGATAACACCTTACAGAGATTGTTTTAAAGATTAAATAGGTATATCTGTGTAAAGGGCACAGAACAATGTTGGGCTCAATGTAATTACTAATGAATATTAGATGCAGCTATTTTGTTATCATTATTATAGCCTCAGCTTTCCTTCTAAAAGCAAAAAGAGATATATAGTTGAGATCTTGCATCTAGTCCATAAAGTAATTATTTATGTAGTGAGATATACATGAGTTAACTACACAACTAACATGTACATATTGTGGCTCAAAACTGTCAAGGTTCCCAAGCAAGAGCACTATCAATAAAATTAACTTTCTAGAAGCCACAAACAACACAGAAATTTCATAAAATACAACATGGTCATGTGTTATGTTAAAGGTTATGAATGAAGGATCTGAATGTTGACACTGACCTTTTAGGTAATAAAGTAGAGAAGTTTTACAAGTTCTTAATTGTGTGCCTATTTTATATGCTCTGGTGGTTTCCCCAAAAGTTCCTATAACAAAAAGGTTTTGTACTCACCAGATAACTGCTCATTTATGGTCAAAGAGGGGATTCACAGGCTAACATACAGTCTAGAAGCTATGCCAAGTCCAACACTGTATGTGCATCTGGTCTCTCAGAGATGCTTACAGAAACAAAGGAGGCCTCACTATGAATTCAATTAGAACATCAATGCTTAACCTACTATAGCCACAAAATGAAAGTGCCCTTTAAGGACAACTCTGGCTTTTATTGCTTTCATTAACATCTCTCAGTGGGCACTTTAAAAAAAAATCTCAGCAAGTCTGAACATTTATGTGTAATTTTTCAGAGGAAAACCCAAAGCATTTATTTCCTGTATGATACAAAGGAGAACACTGTTTGGTTCATGTCAGTGAAGCAGAGAAACTGATCAATTTAGTCATTCATCTTAATCTGAAAATATATGTAACTGACCACAAACTGATATGTCTGTCACTCCAAAAAAGCTGCAAACATGGCAACTATATTTAATCAAGTAGAACTGTAATTTTTAACACAATTTTAACACAATTTTTTTTGAGGTAAGGTCTCATTCTAACCCAGGCTGATCTGAAATTTACTATGTAGTTTCAGGTTGGCTTTAACTCACAGATATCCTCCTACCTCAGCCTTCCTAGGGCTGGGATTAAAGGTGTGTGCCACCAAGCCTGGCCTAATTACACAATTTAAGGTAAGAACAGATCACTTGAAATAGGAAAAAAAATCCTAGCAATTAATAACATGTCTAAAACTCCTAAAGACTGTTGTTATAACAAAGGCCCTCTGTATTGTCGAGACATTGTATCCACACTGAATTTTCTAAAATCAAACCTTAATGAATTTATAACTTAAAACTTTAAAAATCATGAAATTAGTTTTCAACTACTTTTTGTGTTTTTTTTTTAATTTTTTATTTTTGGAGGTAGGGTCTCACTCTAGCTCAGGCTGACCTGGAACTCACTATGTAGTCTCAGGCTGGCCTCGAACTCATAATGATCCTCCTACCTCTGCCTCCCGTGTGCTGGGATTAAAGGTGTGCGCCACCACATCCGGCTCAACTACTTTTTTATGAGGGGGAAGAGAACTGGTATGCCAGGGCCTCTAGCCACTGCAATCTAATTCTAGATGTTTGCACCACCTTGTGCATCTGGCTTAAGTGGGTGCTGGGGAATTGAACCAGGGTCCTTAGGCTTTGTAGGCAGGTGCCTTAGCTACTAAGCCATCTATCTCTCCAGCCCTATTTTTCAACAACTTTAAATAAATCTCAAGTTTCCTTCTCTTTTTTGTTTATATTTTTGAGGTAGGGTCTCACTCAAGTCCAGGCTAACCTGGAATTCATGATGTAGTTTCAAGATGGCCTGGAACTCATGGTGATCCTCCTACCTCTGCCTCCCAAGTGCTGGGATTAAAGGCATGCACCACCACGACCAGCTCAAGTTTCTTAAGAAAAATAAACAGAATACTTTTTTTTTTAAACTGGTGTGACCCATGTTCTTATTGAGTATCCTAGCAATGGACATTAAGATGCCATCTGGATCACTACATTCTCACCGCCCTTCTCCAGCACCTGACCCCAGGGGAAAGTTCAACTGGGGTTTGCTCTTAGAGCCCTCAGTCTAGTACTATCTCACATGGATTGAGGTGGGCAGTTTAGGCAGCTGTATAGACATGACTGACCTCCTGGAAGTGGGGAGCACAGCCCATCCAGGCTTCACCAAAGTGACTCCAACCCATGAAGAGGAAAGAGCCTGGGCCAGGATGAATGCCACAGCATAGCAGGGTACAAACAGAGGCCTGGCCTGGCCATGACCCTCCAAGCTCCCCTCCAGGAACAGCGATAGTGTCTGGCGGAAGACATGGGTGGCCACCACGATGATGGTCAACTCTTGTAGCTGTGTCATGAGCAACCCCACGGATGGTCCCATGGATCACAAAGTAACTGGTGCATGCAGCCAGACACAGCCGGGAGACCACAGCAGAGAGCATAGCAGCACTACTGCGGGCATTGTGTGGGGACGTGCCAGGGGCTAGAGGTGGGGCCTCGCCTCGGGCTGCTGCCCTGGGCAGGATGGGGCAGCGGCGGGAGCAGCCCAGGGTGCTGCTGCCAAGAAGAATATATAGAATATTTTTGATGGGTATGGCTGAGCTGAAACCAATGGGAACATCAACAACTACAAAGTAATATGCTTTTAGGTTGCTTGGATAAACTGGATTATTCCCCTTGCATCATACCAAACAATACAGATACAACAGGTACCCTAATAATGGAGAAGGGGGTGGGGGATAATCAACTGACTTGAAGATTCAGGGCAATTTCACCTAAGATATGACATTTAAGGTTTACTGTGAAAATTATCCTCCCTTCTCTCAATATCCCTTTTTGTGCAATACAATACATGTGCATTTGTAGTTTAGTGTTTTTTATCTGCCATAAGTCTGAAAATGAAATAGCAGAATTTACTAGAAATACAACAAGATGATATAAATAGGCTCTACTAAAGAATATGTTCTCTGGGTCTGGAAAGATTCTTAATGGTTAAGGTGCTTGCCTACAGAGCCTAAAGGCCCAAGTTTGACTATCCAAATTCCTTGTAAGCCAGATGCACAAGGTGATGCAAGTGCACAATTCCAGGTCAGCCTGGGCTAGAGGGAGACCCTACCTCCAACCCGCCCCCCAAAATAAATAAATAAATAAGCAAACAAAAGATGTGCCCTTAGGCTGGGTGTAGTGGCGTACACCTGTAATCCCAGGCCTCAGAAGGCTGAGGCAAGAGGATTTTGAGTTCAAAGCAGCCCCGGCTATGTAGCAAGGCCTGTCTCAAAACCCTAAAAACAAAACAATTTATCCAATCATGAATAGGCACATGAAACAGTTTTCAGAAGTATACATGACCAATAAATATATTAAAAATGCTCAAAATTCTTAGCCATCAGAGAACTGCAAGTAAAAACTACACTCAGAATCTATCTTACTTTAGTCCAAATGTTTATCATGAAGAAAAGAACAGGCTGGAGAAATGGCTTAGCAGTTAAGGCATTCCTGCAAAGCCTAAGGACCTCGTTTGATTCTCCAGGACCCACATAAGCCAGATATACAAGGGGGTGCACGCATCTGGAGTTCATTTGCAGTGGCTGGAGGTCCTGGCATGCCTATTCTCTCTTTCCCTCTGCTTCTTCCTCTCTCTCAAATAAACAAAATTTAAAAAAAAGAACAAAAGCTGGGCTGGAGAGATGGCCAGTGGCTAAGGCATTTGCCTCCAAAGCCTAACAATCTAGGCTGGATTTCCCAGTACCCACATAAAGCTGGATGCACAGGGCGTGCATGCATCTAGAATTCAACTAGAGGCCCTGACACACCCATTCTCTCTCTCTCCTCTATCTGCTTTTAGGCAAGTGCCTTAATTGCTGAGCTATCTCTCTAGCCCTTCTCTATATGCTTTAAAATATTTATTTATTTATTTTGCAGACAGGGAGAGGGAGAGGAGAGAGAGGGAGAGAGACAGAGATGGAGAGAATGGGTGCGCCAGGGCCTCCAGCCACTGCAAACGAACTCCAGATGCATGGGTCACACCTTGTGCATCGGGCTTACGTGGGTCCTGGAAAAGCAAACCTCGGTCCTTAAGCTTCACAGACAAGCGCCTTAACTGCTAAGCCATCTCTCCAGCCCTTCTCTCTTTGCTTTATGAATAAACAAATACAAATAGTTTTTAAAAGAAAAGAACAAAAACTGGTAAAGATGTGGGGGTCAGGGTGGGAAGAAGGGAACTCTTATACACTATTGGTGGGAATGTAAACTAGTACAGCCACTATGGAAATCTGTATGGAGGCTCCTCAATAAACAAAAATAAGTTGGGCATGGCGGCATTCACCTTTAATCCTAGCACTTGGGAAGCTGGGGCAGGTGGATCACCTTGAGTTCAAGGCCACCCTGAGTCTACATAATGAATTCTAGGTCAGCCTGGGCCAGAGCAAGAACCAATCTTTTTTTTTCTTTAAATTTTTTAAATTTATTTTTATTTATTTATTTATTTATTTGAGAATGGCAGGCAGACATAGAAATATGCAGAGACAGAGAGTGAGAATGGGCATATCAGGGCCTCTAACCACTGCAAATGAACTCCAGATGTATGTGCCACCTTGTGCATCTGGCTAATGTGGGTACTGGGGAATAAGCCTCGAACTGGGGTCCTTAGGCTTCACAGGCAAGCATTTAACCACTAAGCCATCTCTCCAGCCTGCAAAACTAATCTTGGAAAACTAAAGATAAAAAAAAGAACTACCATGTTGTCCAGCTATACCACTTTTTGGTATATATCCAAGAAAATCAAAGTTGGCATACTACAGTGATAACTGTACACATATGTATACTATAGGACTACTTACAACAGCTAAGATACAGAATCAGCCTAGGTGTCACTAATGGATGAACAGACAAAGAAAATGTGGTATGTATATGCAATGGAGTTTTATTTGTCTATAAATAAGAACACAATTGTATCGTTTGTTGAGGAGATGTGTTCAGCTGTCAAGAAGGCTTAGCAGGTAAGAGGGCTTCTTTGGTTACACAAGCATGGGGGCCTGATTCACCCAAAGATCAGTTCCCCAGCAAGTACATAAACAACTGTGTGTGGTCATGCATGCCTGTAACACAAGCCTTATAGGAAGTGGAGACAGAAGACTTGCTGGGGGAGCTCCTGAAAACTGCCAGCTCCAGAATCAGTGAGAAACTCCAGCTCAATGAAACACAGATGAGCAAAAAATGTGAGACATTCAATGTTCTCCTCTGGCCTCCACATGCACGTGCATGGGACACAGGAATCTCCACACACAGGTGCATACAACTATACACCACCACATCACTCTACATATACTACTACTACATTCACACTCTCAAAAATTGTGTCATTTGCAGGAAAATGGATGATGGAACTAAAGATCATAATGTTAAGCCAAACAAGCCAGACAAATATCCCATGTCTTCTTTTATATGTGGAAAATCTGGACTTAAATGATATATGACATGAAAGTTGAAGGGAAACTATTGGGAGAAGAGGGCATAGGATAGAACTAGAGAATGTAATGGGGTGGTGATTGTGAGCAAAGTATAAGATCTGTATGTGTGAAACTGTCATTATATTGTATGCTCACTAAAACGCATATGGGGGCTGGAAAGATGACTTAGCAGTTAAGGTGCTTGCCTGTGAAGCCTAAGGACTCATGTTTGCTCCCCAGATCCCAAGTAAGCCAGACGCACAAGGTGACACAAGCACATGAAGTCGCACATGCACACAGGGGGACATACGTGTTTGTGGTTCAACTATAGTGGCTGGAGGCCCTGGCATGCCAATCCCCGCCCCCCCCCTCTCCCTCATTAGAAAAAAGGCCAGTCTGTTAGGTCTGCCTCAAAAAACAAAAGTGTATGGGTCTTTAGGCCTGTGTGGTAGCACACACCTATAATCCCAGCACTCAGGAGTTTAAGATAGGAGCATAGTAGTGTGCTTGAAGCTGGCATAGATTACATAACCAGTTTGAGCCTAGCCTGAGCTCCCTAGTTGAGACCCTGTCTCAAAAAAAATGGAAAAAGGGGCTGGAGAGATGGCTTAGCAGTTAAGGCATTTGCCTGCAAAGCCAAAGCATCCCAGTTTGACTCTCCAGGACCCACATAAGCCAGATGCACAAGGGAGCGCACACATCTGGAGTTCGTTTGCAGTGGCTAGAGGCCCTGGTGTGCCCTTTCTCTCCCTCTCTCTCTCAAATAAATAAATAAATAAAATATATATTTTAAAAGGGGGGGGAGAAAGTATGGGTTCTTTGGAAAGAGAGATGAAGGTTATTAGCTTAGGAAAAACACTGATGTAAGAACACATTTTAAAAACTTTGTATATAATTTTCAAAGGTACATAAAGCCTATGAACCATATGTGGTATTTATACATCCCTACTAAACTCTGCTCTAGTTGACAAATCCAGGAAAGATGTGTGTAGGAATATCCTTGATGCACAAAATATCAAAGAAAATATATACCTACTAATGCAGCCAATTATGTCACAATGAAAAAGATTTTGTACTTCAATGACCAACTTCTAGTAAAAAAGTAAGATCTAAGACTTCTGGTTTCATTTCGTCTGTATAGATTCAGAAAAATGAAAATCTCTCTCTTTATAAGATTAAAAAGTCAAAACAAACAACAAAGTACCAACTTTTGGGAACCTGTTAAAGAAATAAGCCAGAAGAGAAAGGCCAACTCAAAACTAAACAGGTGTCTGAAGAAAGATAATAATTTTGAGTATATGTCTTTGTATAAATTTTAGAGGTTGTTCTTGGCATTACTTCAAGATATATAACTGTGAAAAAAAAATTTAAATAGGGCTGGAGAGATGGTTTAGTGGTTAAGGCACTTGCCTGCAAAGCCTAAGATTCCAGGTTCAATTCACCAGTCCCCACGTAAGCCAGATGCACAAGGGGGCGCATGCGCCTGGAGTTCATTTGCAGCAGCTGTAGGGCCTGGCATACTCAGTGTCTCTCTATCTACCTCTCTCTCTCACTTTCTCAAATAATAAAAATAAACAACAACAAAAAACCATTCAAATCACCCATAGGAAGACAGAAAATAGACAACAGAGGGAATTTAAAACAAAATAACAGACCATCCAAGTGATTTTAAAAAGTTATATTAAATATAAAGAAAAGGGCTAGAGAAATGGCTTAGCAGTTAAGGTGCTTGCCTGCAAGGCCTAATGGTTTGATTCCCTACTACCCACATAAAGCCAGATACACAAAGTGGCACATGCATCTGGAGTTCATTTGCAGCAGCTGGAGACCCTGACATGCCCTTTCTCTCCCTCACCTCTTCCCTCTCTTTCTGCTTGCAAAGAAATGAAAGTATTTTTTTAATGTAAAGAAAAAAACTACCATGCAAACATGAATGAAAACAAATCCACAAATTGCCAGGCAAGGTATCACATGCCTTTAATCACTTGGAAGGCTGAGGTAGGAGGATCATTGTGATTTCGAGGCCAGCTTGAAACTAGAGTGAATTACAGGTCAGACTGGGCTAGAGTGAGACCCCACCTGGGGGGGGGGAGGCATCACATCATGATAAAAAGGTCAAATTTTTAAGCACACAGAGAAATTCTAAATATGCATCTGTGATGGTTAATTTCTATTGTCAATTTGATCAGATCAGAAACTAAGAAAAGAGACATACTACTTGGGCAAGTCTGTAAGGGTGTTTTTCAGGAAGAATTAAGGGAAGGGGGATGACCTTTCCTTATATTGGGCAGCCTTTCCAGTGGCAGCCTATATATTAAAGAGGTTCCAGGAAAAAAAAAAATTCTTTTTTGCCTGGCTACCCCTGATACTTATTAGTGAGTTTATCTATTACGTTTCTGCCACTCTTCACACACATCAAAACCCAGTTTCTTCAGCCTTCTAATATGAACCAGCAGCTATCTAGGAATCCTCCAGGTCGTCAGTACAACATTGGGATTGCTGAGGCATTTAGCTTCATAGACTAAGCAGGACCAGGTTCTCAGGCTTTCTAGCCTGCCACTCTTGGACTATCCACCCTATATCATGTCAGCCAATCTAATAAATTCTCTTTATAATATATATACATTCTACAAATTTGTCTCTCTAGAGCCTCCTAACACATTACTCTAATAACAGAGATTCAAAACACATGAGGCAAAGCTGATAGAAATGGGAGGTAAAAAAAGACAAATCCATAATTACAGCTAGAAATTTCTATAGCACTCTCCAAACAACTAATAAAGCTAGTAGGTGGAACACCAGTAAGGATACAGAAGAACACAATTAACCAACAGGACCTAACAATAGCAAAAACACACATTCCTGTCAAATGTCCATGGGACAATCACCAAGATAAACTATTTTTCAAGTCTCTAGAGCAGGATGTTGACTGTGCACCTGAGAAGCTGCCAAGATGGCTCTCAGGTGAATAAGGTCACTAAGCAGAAACTACTTGATAAGTCTGTGGTTACAGGGCCTGATGCATAGGCAAAGAAGTGACTTTGTGGGCATGTCAACAGCAGATGTCCCTAGCTCCTCCGATATAAAACAACCCTCAACAAATACTTAAAGAACTGAAATTAAAAGACTATTTTCTGAGGGCTGGAGAGATGGCTCAACGGTTAAGGTACTTGCCTGCAAAGCCTAATGGCCCAGGTATAAATCCCCAGTACCCATATAAATGTAAGCCAGGCTAGAGGTCCTGGTGCATTTATTTGTTCATTCATTCATTCTCTTTTTGCTTGAAAATAAATAAGCAAAAATATTGTTTTAAAGACTATTTTCTTTTTTGTTTGTTTGTTTGGTTTTTCAAGGTAGGGTCTAAACTAGCCAGGCATAGTGGCGCACACCTTTAGTCCCAGCACTCGGGAGGCAGAGGTAGGAGAGTAGCACCATGAGTTCGAGGCCACCCTGAGACTACAGAGTGAATTCCAGGTCAGCCTGGGCTAGAGCGAGACATTACCTCAAAAAAAAAAAAAAAAAAAAAAAAAGCTACTTTCTGGGTTTGGAGAAGAAAAGGAAGAAGGAAGAAAGAGGAAGGAAAAAAAAAAAAACGCTAATTAATAAATGAAGTACCCACCTCAAAAATCCAGAAAATTATAACCCAAATTAAGGAAAAATAGCATAAATGACAACTGAAATAAATGCAATTGAAGAGAAAAAAGGTGATTTTACTGATATGTGGAACAACTGCAACAACATAATAAATTAAGCAGTACTGGATAACAACCTAAAGCATAATGTAGGGCTGAAATGTAGCTCAAAGGTAGAGTGCTTGTCTAGCATGTGAAAGGGTCTGGTTCAATATCCAGCACGTCTTAAAAACCTAGAGTATAAAGTACATATATATAATCCTACACTGATATAATTATATATACCTTTTCAATTTCAAAGAAAAGATATAAATCTTTACAGAATATGATCAAATAATATATGTAAACTGACTCTTTCAAGAAGTGAAGCTTAATCTCTAACATTATCCCTAGATTTGAGCATAACAGTGCCTTGCTTTCAAAGAACAAAGAGAAAAGAAAAGAATATTAAGTTTATAAAGGAGAACTCTCATAAATACTACCCTAATCAATTGATAAGCCTCTTAAATAATGTGCTATGAAGGACACTTAATTTTGCTGCATTCTTCCCAAAACCTTAACTATAGTCTAATCATAAGACTAACATAGACTGGGGAAAATTCTACAGGATACTCAATAGTAATATTTATTTCCAGGGTTGGGAGAAAGGACAGGAGAAAGGAGGAGGGAGAGAGAATATGTACATTAGGGTTTCCAGCCACTGCAAACTCCAGATGCACGTGCCATTTTGTGCATCTGGCTTTTTTATGTGGGTACTAGAGAACTAAGCCTGGGTCATTAGGCTTTGCAGGCAAACACCTTAACTGCTGACCCCTCTCTCCAGCCAAATAGTAATCTTCAAAGTTTCCCACTGCTATCTTCTACCTGCTAATGTAGCTCTTATTAACCATAGGCTACAAGATCTCTCAATCTTTCCTAGTTCCCTAAGTCTGGCCCTCTTGACTTCTTGACTATAGGAGGTCTATTCTAAAGTCAGGGATTTTTGAAGGTTACCATTTTCTTTCTTTCTTTCTGGTTACTATTTTCTTAAAGGGGGAAGAAAATGGAATTGGTTTTCGAAAATAAACACATCCATCAGAAAATAAGCCTATCCACTGGCATATATTTTACTTAACGTATTTTCAGATTCTGAGTATTTTAAGTATGCTCGCAAGAGGTAGCTATGTTTTAAGTGTAAAAATTGAATGAATATCTGATCTCACCTCAGCAGATTTCTTATGTTCTTTCGGGAATTTTGACTTCTTCCTATACATTGGATTAGAAGTAAAGGAAGTGGAAGGACCTGAAAAAGATAATTTTAAACATTCTGAATGATATCACCCACTAATGTAACTAAATGTCAATAGAAGTGCCAAATATATGGCGAAGGAGACCACAGAGATAACATACTACTGAAGAAAATCATTAAACTGTCCCCAAGAGAGCCTCCCAATGGAGCTTAACACCACTGGTGTCTTCCCAGAGAACAAAAGCATCAATAATGGTTAGGAAGATTCAACCTGGCAAACTTCATGATATTTTAGAATCACCTAATTCAATATTCCACTTTGAGAAAAGGTATCTGGCCTTTAACAAATGACTGACCCACAGCCAAACACTTAGTCATATCTTTTTTTTTTTTTCTTTTTACTAGTCATATCTTAACTACAGTAAGAACCGGTGCCTACAGTTTGTGCTATCAAACCCTGTTCTTCCTTTCTAAAGAAGTTCTATTAACGCATTAGTGAGTAGATTTGCCTTTTATTGTTCAGTTCAATGAAAAGTAAGCACCAAACCAAAACTAACTGTGCCACTTAATTTCTCCCTCTCCCTCTCCCTATTTCTCTCTCTCTCCCCCCCTCTCTCTCTATATATATATAATTTTTTGGTTTTTCGAGGTTGGGTCTTCCTGTAGCCCAGGCTGACCTGGAATTCACTCTACATTCTCAGGGTGGCCTCAAACTCATGGCGATCCTCCTACCTCTGCCTCCCGAGTGCTGGGATTAAAGGTGTGTGCCACCACAGGAAGAAGCATGGCATGCCTTATTCTCAAATCAGAGACGAGATCCTCAAACAACATAGATACAAAGTTTACCAGCTATTAGCTGGTTCTACTCACATTCATCTGAACTCTCGCTGCTGCTGGGGGCACTACGACGTTTCATCTTGCAGCATTCTGGGAAAGAGAACAACACCAAGTGAAATAGCCAACAAACACTTGTCCTAGGTGGCAGTCAATACTGTCCCATATTGGGAGATTGAGGCAGGAGGACTGCTATGAATTCTGAAAATAGCCTGGGCTATACAGCATCACCTTGCCTCAAAAAAAAAAAAAATCCAACAAAGGGGCTTTACTCCCTTTTGCCTCCATCATGATAGGAGCTCTCTTATACTTCTCTACTTTCCTTCTCTTAATCTAATAACATTTCTCTAAACCATACCCCCGGTCTATGGATTTTAATTTCTTAAATTCATAAAACAAGAATCCAGGGTGTCCTGAATTTATTAGTGCATTGGCATATTGGTATATCAACAAGGAACCCTCAAATTCCCTTTTAATATTGGTGCATTTGGCCAGGAAACTCAGTATCTTCTCTACAACTCTGTTCCTCTTGGAAACTGGGCATTTCTCTGTTTTCTCTTACCATGCTTTCTAAATGCTAATTCCCAATGCTAGTGTAAGAGAAATTCACATTCTGCCTGGGATTGCTATGCTGGCTTTTGGGGCTCTTCTGGGTTCTGTGGCTATCACTATGGACTCAGGGGTCAGTACAGGCCAAGATAAACTGGGAAGGAAGCAGGGAATGACCTTTTGAGTGTTCTGCACCTCCTTTGCTCTCCTGAATGCGTGAGACCCTCAGCAACACTTGGCAAGATTTAACTCTTGAGATGAGGGAGATGGGCTATTCAGCAGCATCGGAGCTTAGGGGCTTGGCTCAGGCCTGAGCCTATGCCTTCCTGCCAAGCCTCTGGGCCACCTTAGGTGCCACAGGAGCCAGGGGTGACTATGGCACACTTAGGTGCCAAAGCCTCAAGGTCATCTCACTGCAGGGGTACAGGTGGACAGACCTGCACAGTGGCAGGGGGACTTTACGTGGCACCCAGACCCTGCAGTGCTGTGAGCCATGGTATGGGGTGGCATTTTTATTTGCCTTTTCTTAGATGTTTAACCTGCAAACAGTTTTATTTTCTCTAGATTAAATGTAGTAAATTACAATATGGTTTTCCTAATTCAAACAGATACATTTAAAAGTTATTTATTTATGAGAGAGAAAGATATTGCTGAAGACTCCACAAACTTGGGCTGCAAGGTCACTGAGAAATCCTGCTGGAGCTGAGCTGAAAATCTTCTCCATGTAGGCAAGCTGACAGAAAGCTGGAAAAAGCTATGCTGCATGCAGTTCCATGGGAGAGAAATCACCAGTGGAGATAAACAACAGTGGACACTGCAAGCCTTAAATTTGGCCAGCCAAACGGGCCAACAGGTGCAACAGTAGCATATCTGTTATGGGGGAAGTCAACCATGTTCTAATTGGACTGGAGGCCTGCTGCACAGGAGGGAATACATGCCTGATACTTAAAACCTAGGATGGGGGAAGTCATGAGCCCTAGGGGTGTAACATCTGCTGCTGTCTGGCTAAATGTATATACTATGCTCATCAAACTGTCCAGTAAACACTTCTCTTGATGTTCATACCCATGTATTAATGCTACTCTCATTTTTGGTTAGAGAACCTTCTCTTTTCAGATGGTGGTGACCTTGGGATGACTCAGAAGGCACCATAGTGCTGAGATGAAGTGACAGAGGACTGTTCAACACTGAAACATCTATATCACACCTTCCAAGACTCAGGGTCGGTTGCGGAAGAGGTGGTGGAAAGAATGTAAGAGCCAAAGGAAGGGTAGGACTGCTTACAATGTACTTTTCCAGACACAAAAATGGCCTGGATATCCATGACCTCACAGTGCCTGCCACCTACACAAGATCATCCTAACAGGAGGAAAAGATGATGACATCAAAATAAAAGAGAGACTGACTGAGAAGGGGAGGGAACATGATGGCGAATGGAGTTGCAAAGGGAAAGTGGGGCGGGGAGGGAATCACCATGGTTTATTGTCTATAATATAATAAATATAATATATTTAATATAATATAATATATATTTAATATAATAAATATAATAAAGCTGTCAAAAATAAAGTTTAAAAAAGAGAGAAAGAGAGAGAAAGGCAGATACAGGGAGTATGGGGGTGTCAGGGCCTTAAGCCATTGTAAACAAACTCCAGATGCATGCGCCACTTTGTGCATCTGGTTTATGTGGGCACTGGAGAATTGAACCTGGGTCTTTAGGCTTCATAGGCAAGCACCTTAACCACTAATCCATTTCTCCAGTCCTTGACAGACTTTTTTATGTGGAATTCACCTTATGTGTTATCACGCTTTCATCCTATCTACATCAATGAGTGAAGGAGTCAAATGTTTGTTTTCAAAAAGAGGTATTAGGAGCTCAGTCCACAAAGGTGTTGACTCTCCCTGCCTCATGTAGTTATTAGGAGCTATTTTACTTTTCTGTTATAGGTCTCAATATTTATTCTAGAGGTTTTTTTTTTTTTTTCCCCAATACTGCTTTTTAGTGGTTAAGTGATCAGTCATAGGCCTTACAAAAAAGTCATCTAGATTGTAGGAATTAGTATGGAGTCTCAATGGTAGAGAGTGGCCCAAATCCAGACATGGCCCCCTTATTTGTAACCATTATAAGGAGGTCAAGGATACAGGGCATCACAGACCATATTGATAATGGGTGAAAAAATACAAAGGCCTGTTTTCTCCTTGTGGCTGCACACAGGGAGAAATATAAAGGGGGCTCTAGAGGACACTCTGGAGCAAATGACAAAAGAGATTTGGGAGACATTCCAGTGTATCATCTTTTCTTTATAGATGGGTAGTCATGAACCTTGTTGGGGAACCCATTGGTAAGGACTTAATTCCATATACCCCTATGGCATTTAGGGTTCCATTGGTAAGAGTATAAGTCCATAGTTCCTAGACAGCATAGCTGCATCTTTTTGGCAGACACACTGGTAAGGACTTAATTCTATAAACACCACGACAGGAGCCAAGAAGGCTTAAATCTGGAGTCTCATCAGTAAAAGTATAAATCCATAGTTTCTAAACATAGGCTTCCCTAGACTGTATCCTAGTATGATCTAGAAAGTGCTTTTGTGCAGACTTCCTTACTATATAAAAATGTTATGCCACCTCAGCACTCTTGGCTGCCAAGAGATCACATATCCTGAACTCTGAATGAGGGATAGATAACCTTGGAGCCCCCAGGGCCTTGCTTTCCTAACTAACTGAAGATTCACACTAGGCTATTGAGACTTTAAAATCAGGGTTGACACACTGAAATTTTTGAGTCTCACTTTTTCTACATTTACCTCACTGTAATGTACACTGTGTATGCTACTTAAATTCATGGTAAGCTGTATTCTGAGAAATGGGCTGCCCCACCCACTCAGACCCCAAGCAGTTTAGACCATGTGTTATCCACACCTTCTTCTCAGATAAAATGGCCAGTTGCCTCTATGACAAGGAAGGGGACATGACAAGCAGCATATGGTTTTGGTTCTTCCTGTATTTTCTCTCTTATCTAGGTTCTCTAAAACTTTGTTAGAATATAGTTTCCAGACTTGTGAGATGAATAAAGGAACATAAAAATAACAATAAGGATGGGCGTGTTGGCACATGCCTTTAATCCCAGCACTCAGGAGGCAGAGGTAGGAGGGCTGCCATGAGTTCAAGGCCACCCTGGGACTACATAGTGAATTCCAGGTCAGCCTGGGATAGAGTGAGAATGTACTTCAAAAAACCGAAAAAACAACACCCCCCCAAAACCAAAACAAAACAACAACAACAACAACAAAAAAATGCACCTAACAATGGTTTACAGCAAGGTAGAATTTTATGATTTAAGGGCTGGAGAGATGGCTTAGTGGTTAAGGGGCTTGCCTGCAAAGCCTAAGGACTCAAGTTCAATTCTCCAGCAGCCACATAACCCAGATGCACATAGTGGCACATGCATCTGGAGTTCATTTGCAATTGCTAGAGACCCTGGCATGCCTATTCTTTCTCTCTTTCTCAATTAAATAAATAAAAATAAAAATATTAAAAAGAACTTTATAATTTAACAATATGTGAACAGGTAATATTAATTCATTACATGGTATCACAAATAGAATTTAGATTTATCATTGCTGAGTTTATAATTCATGTTTTATAAAGGAAAGAACTTCAAGATGCTAAGATTATTGGGAATCAAAAGATTCTATTGGGTGTGTTGACTCATACCTTTAATTCCAGCAACAGGCATTTTTAGGGGATTATAGGAATAATAGGATCCTACTAGGTGTGGTGGCTCACACTTTTAATCCCAACACTTGAGAGGTAGAAATGACAGGATCTGGAGTTCAAAGTCAGCCTGCATCCAAACAATGACAAAGCCTCTGTTTTTTTTTTTACTTGTAATTTTTTAATGAGAGAATTGGTGCACCTCTAGCTACTGCACTTGAACTGCAGACATATATGTGCCACCTTGTGTGAATGACTTACATGAGACCTGGAGAGTCCAACATCAGTCCTTAGGCTTCGTAGGCAAGCACCTTAACTGCTAAGCCATCTCTCCAGCCCTGAAAAAAAACTCTCTTAATCCCTGAGGCTACATATAATACCTTTTTTGTTGTTGTTGTTGTTTTTTCGAGGTAGGGTCTCACTCTAGCCTACGCTGACCTGGAATTCACTATGTAGTCCCAGGGTGGCCTCCTCCTACCTCTGTTTCCCCAGTGCTGGGATTAAAGGCATGCGCCATCATGCCTGGCTTCACATAATATCTTAAAACAGATGTGAAGACACTATTCTGCTTTAGTTGCTTTTTGATAAAACCAGTTCCAGGTGTGTTAGGTCCACTGGTAGAAATTATCTCCAAGGCAGTTTTCAAGTTTTAACAGTATTAGCAAATCTATGCTTTTAAAATGTATTTCATAGGATATATTTTTTTAAAGTCTCAAATTAACATGTCATAAAGTCTAAAATTCAATTCACTAAATGTTGTTTTGTTCATGGTGACAGTTATACAAATTGTTTTCAAAATGTTTAATCAATTGGTGATAACTTAAGTTTTATAAAATAAATAAATCTAACTTCATAAACTTAGGTGTTCTTAATGCTAGATCCACAGCTGATGGATATTTGGGAATTACAGGCTCCTGGAGGCAGTGTATTGTTGGAGGCAGATTTATGGGTGCTATAGCTAGCTGCCCCTTTCCAGTGTTTGACACACTCTCCTATTGCTGTTGTCCACATAATAAGCCAAAGTAAACCATTTTTTCCCCAAAAGCTGTGGTTGGTGTTTTCTGCCACCAATGTGAACCTTTCTGCAACAGTAAAGTTGGTACCAAGGAATGTGGTCATTGCTATGAGAAACCTAACTGTGTGCCTCTGGCTTTTGGCAGCTGATTTTCAAGAGGTATGTGGATGAATTCTGAATCTTGGTTTAAGGGACACCTTTCAGTGTGTAAGTACAGCTTGATGGATTATTCGGGTCAGTTGAAAGACCTGGATGCAGTAAGAACTATGGACTGTGAGGTCTGGTTTATGAGGGTGAGAAAGCGCTTTGCCTGGACTGGGTTAGAAGCAGTTTGTGTGAGAGGCTTGCTGTTATGCCTGTGTCCTGAGAATTTGTGCAAAGTTGCACTGCGTAGAAATGGACTGGTGTGGTCGGGCGTGGTGGTGCACGCCTTTAATCCCAGCACTCGGGAGACAGAGGTAGGAGGATCGCCAAGAGATCGAGGCCACCCTGAGAATACATAGTGAATTCCAGGTCAGCCTGAGCTAGAGACCCTCCCTACCTTAGAAAACCAAAAAAAAAAAAAGAAAAGAAAAGAAAAAAGAAATGGACTGGTATGAGCAGAGGGATATGGCACAGAAAGAAATCTATGGGCTGAAACTTCTCCCTGTTCAGCTGCAATTATATGAGAGATTACAACCTTCGAGATTGGGCCAATTGACTTACATTGGGGCAACAGGAAAGAATGTAGACTCTTTTGAAGGGGCCTGAATATGCTCAAGGAGTGTCCTGTTCTTCAAAGTCTGCTTTATTCCCCCATGGATTAACAAACTGGCACCCTGCCTGGTATTGAGTAGTAAAAGAAATGCAGGAAAGAGAGGGTCATTGAATTTTCAATGTGGCCTGTGTTTTGGAAACGGCCATGGGCAGTGTGAAGCAGGTTTGCTAGATGCCTGCATGGAGACACAATGAAGCCATGAGGATGGACCATGGGTTGCAATGGAGACCCAGTGGAGACACTGGGACCATGAGATGGCTGCTAAGGAAAGCTGCTGGCTCCAGATGAAGTTTCCCAGGACTGTGAGCAGCCTAGCTGGAGGGGTGGAATTGGAACTCCAGAGTCTTGTTGCTGGTTAAAATTATCAGACTTGGAGACTTGTCACGGATTAGAGTTGTTGGATTTGGAGCTATAGAGTTTGATGTTTGCCCTGTCTAAACCTTGTATTGGTTGAATATTTCTTTGCTATGCCCAATGCCATCTTTTGCAGTGTGTTTATTCTGTGTGTATGTATTATGTATGTATGTATGTGTGTGTGTGTGTATGTATGTATGTATGTATGTATGTATATATATATATATGTATGTATGTATGTATATATATATATATATAAAACACATACACACATACACATATACACGTATGTATGTATGTATTGTAGCTCAGTTAAAAGATCTTGGACTACGGGGTTTGAACATCATTAGGACTGATAAAAACTATGGGGACTTTTAAAGTTTGACTGAATACATTACATTTTATATCATGGATGGTTATCAGTTTATGGGGGCCAGGGGCAGAATGTGGTGGTTTGATTCAGGTGTCCCCCATAAACTTAGGTGTTCTGAATTCTAGGTCTCCAGCTGATGGCAATTTGGAAATAAAAGCCTTCTGAAGGTAGTGTATTGTTAGGGGTGGCCTTATGGGTATTATGGCCAGTTTCCCCTTGCTAGGGTTTGGCACACTCTCCTGTTGCTGTTGTCCACCTGATATTGGTGAGGAGGTGATGTCCAGCCTCTGCTTATCCCTGCCATCATGGAACTTCCCCTCAAATCCATAAGCCAACTTTTTTCCCCCACAAACTGCTCTTAGTCAGTGTTTTCTGCCAGCAATGCCAACCTGACTGCAACAAGAGATAAGGAAGTCTCCCATCTTCTGATAACCTGTGTGCTTTCTCAAGTTTTGAGGAACTACAATTCTCAATTCCTGGGTCAAAGTGAGTTAAACACAACATGTAATGCTAAAAACTGTTATTTATGTAATTTAAACAAACTATTAGATATCTGATTGAAGCTTCATCTATTTTATGAGTAACAAAAATGATAAAATATAAAATATCTTTATGTTAATCAAAGTGTTTATAATATGCATCACATTAATGGTGATTCAAAATTAAGCTCAAAATATTGTTTGTTGGGCAGTGTTTTCTCTCTTCCAACAGATTTGTCAAGGGTTATATTAAAGTCAAACTGTCTTGGTTCAACAATGACCACGTTTGGCTCTATTATGTATGTTCAAATAGTTTTTGTGAAGGTATTACTAAAGTAATTGTCTCACTTCTGGCTTTTCAAGATCATCTGCTTATAACCCCCAAGCTATATTCCCTGCTCCAGGATATAGCCTCAGGCTCAAGTGATATTCATCTGAGCCAGGCATGGTGGCGGGTGCCTTTAATCCTAGCACTTGCGAGGCAAAGGTGGAAGGTTTGCTGTGAGTTCGAGGCCAACCTGGAACTAGAGTGATTTCAAGGTCAACCTCGGGTAGAGTGTAACCATACTAACTCTACTAACCCCTCTCCCCCAAAATGGTTTCTAGCTGTCCAATGTTCTGTTTCCAAACTTCCCTGGGTAATCAGTATGTTTTGAAACACAGATATCAAGATTTTATACTGTCTTGTCATCTTTTCCTGACATACAATTTTATGTCAAATCAACTGATTTAGATTTGCCAGTATACTTACAGCTGTTAGATACTTAAAAGGATAAGACAAGTTGCTTTTGATGCTTCAGATATGGCCTATACTGTCACAGGACAACTAAACTTAAGATATTAGACAGAAAGACTTTAGTCTTTTGTTACTTTTTAAAAATGTATTTATTTATTTACTTGAGTGGGAGGGAAAGAGAGAAAGGGTGCACCAGAGCTTCCAGCCACTGCAAATGAACTCCAGGTGCATGTGCCCCCTTGTGCATCAGGCTTACCTGGGTCCTGGGGAATCAAACCGGGATCCTTTGACTTTGCAGGCAAATGCCTTAACCACTAAGCCATCTCTCCAACCCCTGTTACATTTGTTAACATCCTTCAAGGTTGGTGCAACTTCCTTTCTTAGTGTTTTAATAACCACATGAAGCCAAAGCCAACTGGAGTCGTCTGAGCTAAAAAAAAAAAAAAAAAGGCCAGTATTTTGGCCCCTGCTCCTAGGCCACAGGAGGTAATGGGACATGGCTAATGTGTCTTGCATTGGCTGTCTGGTAAGTCGTCTGTCTTTCTGATTAGGGAGGACATGGAGACCCAGGGAAAAAAAAAAATTATACAATCTGCAAAAAAAAAAGTGGGAATTACAACAAAGGAAAATTGATCTTCTAGGCTTCCCAAGAAGGAAGACCACTTGGTAAGCATGGCCCTGATTCCTCCTAATGGATAAAACCAATACTGAAGAAGCCATAGTGCTCCTCCCAGATCTATAGAGTATCCTGTGAAAAGAGCCATTATTGACCTACAAAATTACATCTTTGATTAAATTTTGGATACCTGCTTGGCCTTAAACACTCTGAGAAACATATAACCAGAAAATAAAGGTATACCTCAAATATTATACAGATAGTCTATTAAGCCTACCAGAAATGAACAGGGACACAGAGGAGCTTTCCAAAAGGGGAAATATAAAAACTTACAATATGGGGCTGGAGATGGCTTAGCGGTTAAGTGCTTGCCTGTGAAGCCTAAGGACCCTGGTTCAAGGCTCGATTCCCCAGGACCCACGTTAGCCAGATGCACAAGAGGGCGCACGCATCTGGAGTTCGTTTGCAGTGGCTGGAAGCCCTGGCGCGCCCATTCTCAATCTCACTCTCTCTATCTGCCTCTTTCTCTCTGTCACTCTCATATAAATAAATAAAAATGAACAAAAAAAACCTTACAATATGAATGCTAAAAGTGTTTAATTCTATCTGCTAAGGATGTTTCTCTGTAGATTTCTATTTTATTTATTTATTTATTTGATCTCTGTAGATTTCTTTTGTCTTTTTTTTGTTTGTTTTCCAAGGTAGGGTCTCTCAACTAGCTCAGGCTGACCGGAAATTCACTATGTTGTCTCAGGGTAGCCTTGAACTCACTCATGGTGATCTGCCTACCTCTGCCTCCCAACTACTGGGGTTAAAGGTATGTACCACTACTCTGGGCTCTCTATAGATTTTTTTTTTTTTTTGGTTTTTTGAGAGGGTCTTGCTCTAGCCCAGGCTGACCTGGAATTCACTATGGAGTCTCAGGGTGGCCTGGAAGTCATGGCAATCCTCCTACCCCTGCCTCCTGAGTGCTGGGATTAAAGGCGTGTGCCACCACGCCTGGCTTCTCTGTAGATTTCTAACGATAGTGTGGTGGTTTGATTCAGGTGTCCCCCATAAACTTAGGTGTTCTGAATGCTAGCTCCCCAGCTGATGGATATTTGGGAATTAATGCCTCCTGGAGGGAGTGTATTGTTGGGTGCGGGCTCATGGGCTTTATAGCCAGTTTCCCCATGCCAGTGTCTGGCACACCCTCCTGTTGCCGTGTTCCACCTTACGTTGGCCAGGGGGTGATGTCCACCCTCTGCTCATGCCATCGTTTTTCCCTGCCATCGTGGAGCTTCCCCTCGAGCCTGTAAGCCAAAATAAATCTCTTTTTCCCAGAAGCTGCTCTTGGTTGGGTGATTTCTACCAGCAATGCGAACCGGACTGCAACAGATAGTATGGTTAAGTCTTCGACGCTAGATTATACCAATGAGCATGTCTCTCTGTCAGTTTATAATGGGATGAATCAATTAGGTGTGGTTTCTCTTAATAGCCCCTTAAGAAAGATGGTTAACACCATGCCTAAACATAAGGGTTCTCATCTGTTTCCATGCTCTTCAAGATGCTACAAAATTTTCATGTAGGGACATAGACTTAATCTAAATTCATCTTAAATTAAACACAGGTAAAATCCTGTCCTGTGTGCCATAACGTTATAAGCACAAGTGAAAACCTTAAAATGTACCTGTATTAAAACACCTATGGGCTAGGAGCATTTTTCATTAGTATGATCATTTAGTTTGTTTTTATTCCATCTATTGGCTTAGAAGATGTCATCTGGCACACATAATTTCATTAAACATACCCAAAGGTGTTGAATGACATAGCTAAGGAAATTTCCCTTCTTAATTGTGAGGTTCAATGCAATGATACAAAATTACAGGGCTTTAGACATCCTTACTACCACCAAGAGAGGTATGGTTCACAGATAGACAGACAGACATACATTTCCTAATAACTATGCTAATGGATCATCTGCTTTACAAAACCTACAGACACAGACAGATTCATATTGTGTCAGACACTACTGTGCCATTCAGTGAACAGTTGTGGGAGTGGATCTCAGGTCGTTCATGATGGAAAAATATTATATCTAACATAACCCTTATAGGTACTCTGTTAATTTTTGTACCTTATATATTCAATTGCTGTTTTATCTCTGCTCATTTACACACTCAGATGGCCCCAAGACAATCTAACTCCTTCTACCTGGGTTCTCTCAATCACTTTCCAAGGCCTAAAAGTCTACAAGAATTGGAACCCTAAAGACCTCCAGTTCGCTGTGTGCCCACTTCCCCTTAACTCCTTGCTTTAATTTTTTCTCCCAAATATTTTCTTCCAGGACTATCTTCCTGTACTCCACCAATGCACTTTCAGGGTTCCTCAGATAGTCCCACTGGAGAAGTTTCCCAACTGCACACCCAATGACCCCACTCAGCTTGAAGAAGCCAGATCAGTCATCACCCCAATTCCCTAATGGCAGTTAGGGTTACTCTTCAGAGGGGCCTGAGGAAGTTTAGGACAACTGGCCCCAAAAGTAAAAAGCAGGAATATCCTTGGACTTGCCCTTGTGTTTTCCACTTTGCTAGAGATCAGAGATTATGTAAATTAAAAAAACTTTTTAAAATAAAGTTACTTATTTTAATAAGAATAAATAATAAGGACTGGAGAGATGGCTTAGTGGTTAAGACACTTGCCTGCAAAGGCAAAGGGCCCAGGATCGATTCCCCAGGATCCATGTAAGCCAGATGCACAAGGCAGCATATGTGTCTGGAGTGGCTAGAGGCCCTGACACACCCATTCTCTAACTCTCAAATAAATAAGTGAACTAAAAATTTTTAGAAAAAAAGAACAAATAATAAAAAGGAAAAATGTGGCCTCCCTAAATTAGTTTAGTTTAATCATTTATGTTGTTAATATCCCATTACTCTAAGAAAACCAGATTTGGATACATAGTAAATACCTGAGTCATTGAGACAAAATGGGAAATTTACCCCTGATTTTTTTCCCTTTTGGCTTGAGACAGGGTCTCACTGTGGTCCAGCCTTGTCTACAACTTACTCTCTAACCTAGGGTGGTCTTGAATACATGGCAATTCTGCTGCCTCAGCCTCCCAAGTGCTGATAAGGTCTCACTCTAGCCCAGGCTGATCTGGAATTCACTATGTACTCTAAGAGTGGCCTCAAACTCACAGAAATCCTCCTACCACTGTCTCCCAAGTGCTGGGATTAAAAGCTTGTACCACCATGCCTGGCACAGTCTACATTCTTTTTTTTAAACAATTTTTTTAGAGAGTGCAAGAGAAAGAAAAGAGAATTGGTGTGCCAGGGCCTCAGCCACTGAAATCAAACTTAAGAAACTTGTGCCACCTAGTGGGCATGTGTGACCTTGTGCTTACCTCACCTTTGTGCGTCTGACTTACACGGATCTGGAGAGAGATCGAATATGGGTCCTTGGCTTCCCAGGCAAGCACCTTAACTGCTAAGCCATCTCTCTAGCCCACATCCTGCATTCGTGAACGTTTTGAAATGCTATTGGAAGTGATCACTAAAATATTGAAGATGAAGAGTAAAGAGCAAGGATGAAAGCTAATTGTCTTTCACTGGCCTTAGAAAAAATTCTATATAACCTTAAAAGATGCAAATAAGAATATGCAAAGAAAAGGAAAGCAGGTTTTCTCTTTTGTATTCAGTCTTCTGTCCTTCCAGTTCAATTTTAATTATGTCAGTGTTTTACAAAAATATGGGTAATTCAAAACTCTCAAGATTTTGAAATACTCATTTTTGCTATAGAAAGTGACTACTCTGTCAAAAGTACTTGGGAGTCCAGAGCATGGCAGACTGTTAATCATGATAAAACTATTCTGAACTCCAAGTTTCAACATTTTCTTATTTGAAATTCAGAAGTCTCATTTCATCCTTCAAGATCAAAGGCAAATAAGTCAACTTGGTCCAGTGAGTCAACAAATCTCTATAGAGCTGCCAGGAAAAAGAAGGTCCACAGAATAACTCATTTGTTTATAATACTTAAAATAGCATTAGGAAAGTTATTGGGAATTGAACACAGGCCTCAAACCCCCAAAGGTATCCACTAACATCTTTATAGACAATTGATCAAAAAACATCTAAATTTTACTTGACCACTCCAATGACAGGGAACCTAAAAGGTAATCCATTCTCCTATCTTGGCAGCTGTGGTGTTTTGATTCAGTTTTTCCCCATAAACTTAGGTATTCTGAATGCTAGTCTTCTTAGCTGATTGTAACTGGAAATTAAAGTCTCCTGGAGGCAGTGTATTATTGGGGGTGAGCTTATGGGTCTTATAGACAGTTTCCCCATGCCAGTGTTTATCACACTCTCCTGTTCCTATTGTCCACCTGATGTTGACAAGAGGGTGATGTCCACCGTCTGCTCATGCCATCATTTTCCCCTGCCATCATGGAGCTACCCCCTCAAGCCTTTAAACCAAAATAAGCCTCTTTTGTTTCTCACAAGCTGCTCTGGTTGGGTGATTTCTACCAGCAATAGGAACCTGACTGCAAAAGCAGCTCTAAATAAAGAAAAGAATTCTTTTTTTTTTTTTTTTTTTTTTTTTTTTGAGGCAGGGTCTCACTCTAGCCCAGGCTGATCTGAAACTCACTTTCTAGTCCCAGGCTGGCCTGAAACTCAGAGATCCTCCTGCCTCCACCTGCTACCTGAGTGCTGGGTAAAGACATGTGCCACCATGCATATGCCAGCATGATTTCTTTTAAAAATATTTTATTTAGGCACTGGGGAGATGGTTTAGCATTTGCCTGCGAAGCCAAAGGACCCAAGTTCAATTCCCAGGACCCACGCAAGCTAGATATACAAGGGGCACATGCATTTGGAGTTTATTTGCAGTGGCTAGAGGCCCTGGTGTGCCCATTCTCTCTGTGTCTCTCTTCTCTCTTTCTCTCTGCTCACAAATACATAAACTTAAAAAAATTTAAAAATTATTTATTTGTAAACAGAGAAAGGGGGAGCGAGTGCATGTTTGTGTGTATTGGTATGGCAGGGACTCTTGCCACTGCAAACAAACCCCAGATGTGTACACTTTGTGCATCTGCATTTATGTGGGCACTGGGGAATCGAACCTAGGATGGCATGCTTTGGTAGCAAGTGCCTTTAACTGCTCAGCCTAGGAATAATTTATTATACACAAAAAAAAACCTGCCTTTTAACTTCTGAGTTTAGGTCTGGAGATATGGCTTAGCAGTTAAGGTGCATGCCTACAAAACCTAAGCAAACAGGTTTGATTCCCCATTACCCATGTAAGTCAGATACACAGGTGGCAAATGCATCTGGAGTTCATTTGCAGTGGCTGGAGGCTCTGGTGCATGCATTCTCATTATCTCTCTCTCTCTCTCTAATAAGTAAATAAATCAAATATTAACTGTGGAGTTTATACTAGTATGGTAGGTTATCCTCACTGTCAACTTGATTGAATTTAAAATCACCTAGAACACATACTTCTGGGAATGTCTGTGAGGGTGTTTCCAGAGGCTTAACTGAGGAAGTAAGACCTACCATGAATGTGAACAGTACCAGTTTGTGGGTTAAAGATTGAATAAAAAGGAAAAAAAAATAAGGGAGAAAGCACACCGACTACCAGCATTCATTTCTCTTCTTTGTGAATGCCAATACAATGTGACTTAGCCACCTTCTGACCTGCCAACATGCCACCTCTACCATGATGGGACTGTATCTTCAGACTGTGAACCAAAACAAATTTTTATTGTTTTGGTTTTTCTGAAGTAAGGTTTCACGCTAGCCCAGACTGGAACTTTGTAGTCTCAGGCTGGCCTTGAACTCCCAGTGATCCTCCTACCTCTCCTCCCGAGTGCTAGGATTAAAGCCATGTGCCAAACGCCTGGCAAATCTCTTCTCCTTTAAGTTGCCATTTTTTTCTGGTTATCACACAGCAACAGCTAATGTAATGCAAAAAGTGGTATCTGGAAAGTACTGACCATGTGGTTTAAGGCTTTTGGAACTGGTTTAAAGGAGGAAAGCACAAGAGTTTTAAAACCATGAGCTATAAGAAGCCTTAGAATGGTATAAGCAGAGCTTAATGAACGATTCTGGGGGAAGTCTGAAAGACCAGGACGCTGAGAGAAATGCAGAGTGAAGGTCCAGCTCATGAGGTTTCAGAGGGGAACAAGGAATCTACTGGAATTGGGCTAGATACTACATTCTAGCAATGAATTGGAGCTGCATTATGTCCTTGCTTTGAAAACTTGAGAGAGGCTAAATTAAATTGTCTGGTGGAAGAAGTTTAAAGCCATCATAGTATCGAAACTGTCATGGTCCATTGCTCACTGCTCTTAGATTTGCAGTGACAGAAAGCAGAGATATATGAAAAATGTGCAGCTTGGTGAGGGTAGGAGTGTGAGCAAGTTTAAAGTGGCAAAGTGGGTCTGAAAAAAGCAGTTATAATTGTTGAAGTGATTGGTGCCATTAAAAAATGTAAATATGGCTCAGCAGTTAAATGTACTTACTGTGCAAGTACAAATACCTGAGGGGTGCTAAGGCCATCCAAGTTCAAATCTCCTGAACCCATATAAATAGCTGAATTTGGTCACACACACCCCTTTAATTCTAGTTCTGTAGGTGTACAGAGATCCAGGAATTACCAGAGCATGTGGAAAAAATTAAAGCCAAGCTCTGGTATCAGAAAGGTTCTCTGGCTCAAACAAGAAAGAGTAGAAGGGGCTGGAGAGATGTAAATTTATTTGAAAGGAAAGGGACTGTACTGAAAATGCCACTGAAGGGATTCCCTGTTCAAAAATAACTACAAATGGAATAGTTTTTCCAGGCTTAGTTGTCTAAAAGTATTGACACCAAGGCAACTGTTGTATAAAGGGACAAGATTATCTCTCTAGCTGGAAGTAGAACTTGGTAGTAGTATGTCTATGGTTCCGGTTGTGCAAAATGCAAGAGTGAAGGGAGCATGGAGGCTTGCACCAAGGTTATAGAAGGCTTCTGAGGATAAGCCATGTATGGCAGGGTCAGCATCATAGCAAGGAAGCCTTGAAAAGCCACTGTGTAAAACTATGAAGCTGAAGCTCAAGTTGTAATAGAGACCCCAGGATATAGAAAGGCCAAGACCATGGGATATCCACCAAGGAAAACTATAGTCATGGAGTAGAGCCAGAGCCATCCCAAGAGAGAAGCCAGGACGCTGCAGGCATTAAAATTAGAGGGTGGGACTATCCAAGTTTACTGGTGCCCAGAATGATGCTGCCACAACCCTAAGATACTAGACAGGAACTGCACATTTTGGTGTTTGTCCTTCTGGGCTTTCATCTTCCTTTGGTCCAATATTTTCTGGCTATGCTTCCATTCCTTCCATTTGCAATGGGAATGTTTACTCTGTGCTATTATATATTGGTAATATGTAAGCTTTTTGATTTTACAGGGCTCACAGTTAAGAGATTTCTTGTCCCAGAAGAAACTCTGCACTTAAGACTTTTGAACAGTATTACAACTGTTTAGACTTTAGGAACTTTTAAAAATCAGTTTTGTTTATTCTTATTTATTTTTATATATTTTATTTACTTATTTATTTGAGTGAAAGAGAAAGAGAAGGAGAAAGAGACAGACAGACAATGGGCACACCAGGCCCTTTAGCCACTGCAGAGAACTCCAGATACATGTGCCACCTTGTGCATCTGGCTTACGTGGGCCCTGGAGAATTGAACTGGGATCCTTTGGCTTTGCAGGCACACACCTTTACCACTAAGCCATCTCTCCAGCCCATATTTTTACTTATTTAGTGAGTGAGGGGAAGCGGGAAAGAGAATATGAATTGTGTGCCAGGGCCTCCAGCTACAGTAAACAAACTCCAGATGCATGAGCCACCATATGCATCTGGCTTCTGGGGAGTTGAATCTGGGTCCTTAGGCTTCACAGGCAAGTGCCTTAACTGCTAAGCCATCTTTCCAGCCTAGACTTAAGGAACTTTTATTTTATTTTATTTTTTGAGGTAGGGTCTCACTCTAGCTCAGGCTGACATGGAATTCACTATGTATTCTCAGAGTGGCCTTGAACTCATGGTGATCCTCCTACCTCTGCCTCCCTAGTATCGGGATTAAAGGTGTGTGTCACCATGCCCGGCTTGATTTTAGGAACTTTTAAGAATAGACTGAATTCATTTTCCATTATGAGATAGCCATGACACTTCAGGCACCAAGAAGGGAATGTTATAATTTAAAATTATATATAAGTTGTAAACTTGACAAGGAGTGAACTTGTGATGGTTAACCTCCATTTTCAATTTGATTAGTTAGATTCAGTCAGAATCACCTAGAAGACAGAATTCTCAGCATGGCAGTAAGGGTATCTGCAGAGATGTGTAACTATGGAAAGAACCATCCTTTATGTGGGCAGCACTATGCCATTGGGTGGGGTCTCAGAGTAAATGAAAAGGAAAAAAGGAAAAAGCAAGCTAGTACTAACATTCATCTCTCTGTGCTTCCTGACTGCAGATTCAATGTAACCAACAGATTCATGTTCCTACTGTCAAGGTCAAGATCTGCTCCCACTACCATGTTTTCCACACTATGATGGAGTATAACTTCAAACTGTGAGCCAACATAAACCCTTCTATTAAGTTGCTTTTTGTCATGTATTTTGCCATAGCAATAAAACAAATAACCAATATAACTAGTTTTATCTGTTAGGCTCAAATCTGTCTAACTTTTCCCCTGTTAACACTAATTCATTTTTCTCTAGGTTATGTTCAATTACTTTCCCCTCACTTGATAATGTCGAAAAATTTGGTCTACATCTCTACAATGAAAACTCTAAAACACTCAAGCAAGAAATTGCAGAAGACACAAGCAAATGAAAAGACATCCATGTTCTTGGATTGGAAGAATCAATATTGTGAAAATGTCAATCTTACAAAAAACAATCTACTAAGTATTTAATGCAATCCCCATCAAAATTCCAATGGCATTCTTCATGGAAATAGAAAAAAAAATCCTAAAATTCATTTAGAAGCGCGCACACACATATACACCAAAAAGAAAAAAGAAAAAAAAAAAAAAACCTCGAATAGCCAAAACAATTTTAAGCAACAAAAATCAGGATGGTGGTATCACTATACCTGATTTTAACCTATATTAATTATAGAGCCATAGTAACAAAAATGCCACAAAACAGACATGTAGATCAATGGGACAGAACTGAGGACCCAAATATAAGTCTGGGCAGCTACAGCCACCTGATCTTCAACACAAATGCCACAAATACTCACTGGAGAAAAGACAGTCTCCTCAACAAATAGTGCTGGGAAAACTTTATGTCTATAGGTAGAAGGATGAAAATAGATTATCTTTCTCCATTCATAAGAATTAAGTCTGAATGGATCAAAGATCTTAATATCAGATGCAAATCTCTCAAACTGCTAGAGAAAAAGTAGGGGAAACCCTTCAACACATTAGCATAGGCAACAATTTTCTGAATATAATCCCAGTTGCTCAGGAAATAAAACCACCCATCAACCACTGGGACCTCATGAAATTTTAAAGCTTTTGTACAGCAAGGGACACTGTGAATAGAGCAAAGAGACAACCTACAGAATGGGAGAAAATCTTTGCCAGCCATACATCTGATGGAGGATTAATATCCAGGATATACAAAGAACTCAAAAAACTAAATAACAGGAAATCAAACAACCCAATTAAAAATGGACTATGGAACTAAACAGAGAGTTCTCAACAGAAGAAATACAGATGGCATATAAACATCTAAAAATATTCTACATCCTTAGCCATCAGGGAAACGCAAACTAAAACCACTTTGAGATTCCATTTCACTCCTATCAGAATGGCTATTATCAAGAAAACAAATGACAATAAATGCTGGCAAGGATGTAGAAAAAGAGGAACCCTTCTATACTGTTGGTGAGAACATAAACTGGTACAGCCATTGTGAAAATCAGCATGGAAGTTCCTGAAATAGCTAAAAATATATTTACCAGATGACCCAGTTATATCACGCCTAGGCATATATCCTAAGGACTCATCACACTACCTTAGAGATACTTGGACATTTATTTATTGCTGCTCAATTCACAGTATCTAGGAAAGGGAAGCAGCCTAGATGTTCCTCACCTGATGACTGGATAATGAAGATGTGGTACATTTATACAATGGAGTTCTATTCAATGGTAAAGAAAATTGAAATGAAAAAAAATGAAATTATGAAATTTTCAGAGAAATGGATGGATCTGGAAAGATTATACTCAGTGAGGTAACCCAGGCCCAGAAAGCCAAGTACCACATATTCTCTTTCATATGCAGATCCTAGCTACAAATGTTTAGACCTGCATGTGTGCTGGAATAAAACTTGGTAGCAGAGGCCAGTAAGCTAGAAAGGGGCTACAAGGGAGGGAATAGAGAGGAAGACTTAAAGGGATGGTATTATATATATGTAAGTAGAACAGGTTACTGGGGGTGGAAAGGCCTAAGTGAGGTCAGGGGAAGAGACTGAGTAAAGGAAGGTTAAGGAAGGATTAATCAAAATCTAAAAGGGGGGCTGGAGAGATGGCTTAGCGGTTAAGCGCTTGCCTGTGAAGCCTAAGGACCCCGGTTCGAGGCTCGGTTCCCCAGGTCCCACGTTAGCCAGATGCACAAGGGGGCGCACGCGTCTGGAGTTCGGTTGCAGAGGCTGGAAGCCCTGGCGCGCCCATTCTCTCTCTCTCCCTCTACCTGTCTTTCTCTCTCTGTCTGTCGCTCTCAAATAAATAAATAAATAAAAATATTTAAAAAAAAAATCTAAAAGGGTATGAATAAGTCATATGGAAACATGTTTTTAGACAATGGTGCACCCAGAAGTCACAGATTTTCAAGATTACTTGGGATAGATGGTAAGACCCTATTGCTGAAGACTCCACATGCTTGGGCTACAAGGTCATTGAGAATTCTTGCTGGAGCTGAGCTGAAAACCTCTTATGTATAGACAAGCTGACAGAAAGCTGGAAAAAGCTACACTTCATGCAACTCCATGGAAGAGAGAGAAGTCATCAGTGGAGATAAACAACAGTGGACACTGCAAGCCTTAAGTTTGGCTAGTCAGGCCAAATGAGCCAATGGGTGTCATAGTGGCATGTCTGTAATGGGGGAAACCAAACACTCTTTAATGGGATTGGAGGCCTACTCCATGGGAAGGAATACATGCCTGATACTGAAAAACTATGATGGCGCAAGCCATGAGCCCTAGGGGTGTAATATCTGCTAGTGTCTGGATAAATGCATATATGATGCTCACCAAACTGCCCTTAAGCACTTTATTTAATATTCATACCCATATATTAATGCTACTCTTGGGCTGGAGAGATGGCTTAGCAGTTAAGCGCTTGCCTGTGAAGCCTAAGGACCCCGGTTCCAGGCTCGGTTCCCCAGGTCCCACGTTAGCCAGATGCACAAGGGGGCGCATGCGTCTGGAGTTCATTTGCAGAGGCTGGAGGCCCTGGCGCGCCCATTCTCTCTCTCCCTCTATCTGTCTTTCTCTCTGTGTCTGTTACTCTCAAATAAATAAATTAAAAAAAATAAATTAAAAAAAATAATGCTACTCTTACCTTTGGCTAAAGAAGCTTCTCTTTTCTGATGGCGGGGACCTCTGGGATGACTCAAAAGGTACTACAGTGCTTAGAAGTGTCAGAGGAGTTCTTAACACTGAACCATCTCTATCACGCCTTCCAAGCCTCAGTGTCCATTGTGAAAACAGTGATGGAAAGAATGTAGGAGCCAAAGGAAGGGTAGGACTCCTTACAATGTGTTCCTCCAGACACAAAATGGCCAGGATATCCATGACCTCGCAGTGCCTGGCACTACCTACACAAGACCATCATAATAGGAGGAAAAGATGATGACATCAAAATAAAAGAGACTGATTTAGAGGGGGTGGAGAAATGATAGGAAGGTAGAGTTATGAGGGGAAAGTAAGGGGGAAGGAATTTGTCATGGTTTACTCTCTATAATTATGGAAGTTGTCAATAATAATAAAAAAAAAACAAATTGATCTATAACTTGCATCCCTTTTTGTATTCTTAGTTTGTCCTTATCTGGCTTCTAGCACATCAAGTTACTTGAAATGTTCACCACTCAATACATGTTTTCCAGCCCTCATCTGTGTGCTGTTTCCCTTTTGAAACAATTTCCCCTGGCTTATAATAGCTTTTATCCAGTTTCCTGTGCTACCCTCTAACACACATCCTCTAACTATGTTATAAATGATGGTGGTTCCCTGAAGTGCCTTACCCACATCCTCATGGCTCCTGGAACAAGGTTCTCCAAACTCCAGAGCTTTACAGAGAACTTGAGATATGGAAGGAAGGAAGTACAGCAGAAAAGAGAAAGGAAATAATGGGCAAGAACAGAATAGAAAAGTATACAGGAAAATGTCACAATTAAACCCCTTATTTTGTATAATTAATATCTATATTAATAAGAAGAAATTAGGGGAAAAAATTAAAGAACAGAATAGAGCTAGACATGGTGGTGAATGCTGTTAATCCCAGCACTCAGGATGCAACAGTAGGAGGGTCCCTGTGAGTTCTAGGCCACCCTGCGACCACATAGTGAATTCCAGGTCAGCCTGGGTTAGAATAAGACCCCACTTCAAAAAACCAAAACAGAGAAAAAGAACAGAAAAGAAAGGGGAAAGTTAAGGAAAAATAAAAAGGCACTATCAATCAGATACATCAATGTAGAAAGACAGTTGACATCTAGATGACTATCTCGTTTTCTTGACTGACTCTTCTTCTCTCCAAATTAAAAAGTCTAGAGAAATCTCAATCATTGAATCTTGACAAGTTAACCTCTTACAAAACCTAAATCAACATGCCTTTCCCATATCAGCCATTATTTATTTATTTATTTATTTTGAATTTTAGGGTATTCCTTCAAATCTAGAACACAAAAGCAGCTTCCCAACTGGTCCAAGGACTGAGGGTCTTATCGTCCTCAAACTTACTCCTCACCTGCTGGAGAGATTTATTTAAAACTCAAAGTCAACCATGTTGATTCATGCTTAGACCTTACTAAGGTCCTTGTGAAGGTCAACATGGCCCTTTACAATTAAGCTGCATCTACTTCTGCACCATTATCCATCACCACACTCTCCCATAGTTTTATGCTCAAATAGAGCTAAACATCTATAGTTCCCACTCCCATGCTTTATATGCTCATACTATCCTATCTTCTAGTTTCCTTACTTAAAAATACTTTTATTTTTGAAACTTTCAAATATATAGAAGAGTAGAGAAAATAGTCTTATGGAAATGTTAATGTTGTATCATATTTACTTTTTAATTTATTTTTAATTTAATTTAATTAATTTTTTTACTTAATGTTTTTTTCAAGGTAGGATCTCGCTCTAGTCCAGGCTGACCTGGAATTCACAGTGCCCCTTTGCGCATCTGGGTTTATATGGAAACTGGGGAATTGAACCCAGGCTGCCAGGCTTTGCAACCAAATGCATTTAAATGCTAAGCCATCTGTCATTTTCCTTCTGCTAAATTGTTTTAGAAAAAATTACAGAGATTACAATATCTCATCACTGCTTGTTTTACTACTGTTAAAATATGTATAAACTGGGGGAGGGAGGGAATTACCATGGGATATTTTTTTATAATCATGGAAAATGATAATAAAAATTTAAAATTTTAAAAAATTAAAAATAAAAAAAAAGAAAACAGAGAGAAAGAGAGAGCTAGAGATGCACAGACTGGCATATGTGTCTGGAGTTCCTTTGCAATGGCAGGGGTTCCTGGTGTATCCATTCTCTCTCTCTCTCTCTCAAATAAATGAATAAAATATTTTAAAAAAAGAAAGATGGAAAGAAAATTTTTTTTTAAAAAAAAGACTATCCTGAAAGCCCAAACACAGTATTTAGGGCACATCTGTGTAGGTGTTTGAGGTTAGCGTGTGCATCTGCATATGCTAGATGGGGAAGATACACACACCTGTAATGTGAACAGGTGCTGTGGTGATTTGAATCAAGATGTTCCCCATAAAACTGTATGGGTTGTTTGATTCCAAGCTAGTAGCTGTTTGGGAAGAGGTTTGTTTCTGGGGGCAGGCTTAGGGGTGTTATAGACAGCCAGCTCCCCTTTGCCACAACAGCTCTCTTTTTTGGTACTGTTTTTCATCTGCTGTGGCAGAAATGATGTCTTCCATCTTTTCCTGCCATCATGAAGCTTCCCCTGAAGACTGTAAGCCAAAATAAATTCTTCCTTCCACCAAAAAAAAAAAAAAAAAAGATGTATAAACTTATCCTTAAAAGTTTCCCTTCTTTGAGGCTGGAGAGATGGCTTAGCAGTTAAGCACTTGCCTGTGAAGCCTAAGGACCCTGGTTCAAGGCTCAATTCCCCAAGATCCATGTAAGCCGGTGGCACACGCATCTGGAGTTCATTTGCAGTGACTGGAGGCCCTGGTATGCCCATTTTACCTTTCTCTCTCTGTCTCTTTCTCTGTCTGTTGCTCTCAAATAAATAAATAAATAAACATTTTTTTAAGTTTCCCTTGTTTAACTCACTCACACCTTGACAATATGCTTTTATGATGGTTTGTGTATAGCAATGTTGCTAGCTCTAAACTATTTTTAACTGTAAATATGTGCTATAAAATATCAAATCAAAATATGAGTTCTGGGCTGGAGAGATGGCTTTGTGGTTAAGGTGCTTGCCTGTGAAGCCGAAGGACCCCTGTTCAACTCTTCATATCCCAAGTAAGCTAGATGCACAATGTGACACATGTGCACAAGGTGGCACACACATCTGGAGTTTGATTACAGTGGTTGAAGGCCCTGGCATTCCCATTCTCTCTATCTGCTTCCTTCTCTCCCTCTCCAGTAAATAAATAAAATATTTTTTAAAAAAAGTGATAGCCGGGCATTGTGGCGCACGCCTTTAATCCCAGCACTCAAGAGGCAGAGGTAGGAGGATCACTGTGAGTTCGAGGCCAACCTGAGATGACATAGTAAATTCCAGGTCAGCCTGGACCAAAGTGAGACCCTACCTCGAAAAACAAACAAAAAAAGTGATAGATGTTATTTTTCTCTCATACCTTTGAAAACCTTTTTAAAATCATCTTGGAACTAAGGATTGAATCCAGGGTCTCAGGCATGCTAGGCAAGTGCTCTTTCACTGTTATATACCTAACCCTTATGTCCTTGACAATCTACTGAACTTTGTCTAGGGGAAATAGTACAGTGGGTAAAGCCTTGCAAGTATGAGGACCTCAGTTTAATACTCAGTAACCAGATAAAGATGATAGGTGTAGCAGTGTGCAACTGTACCCCCAGCACTGGGGAGGTGGATACAGGAGTTTTCCTGGAGCTCATTTGCTAGCCAGCCTAGTAAAACTGGTGAGTTCCAGGCCAGTGAGGGACCTTATCTCAAAAAGAAGTATATGGTAAGCTGAGCATAGTGGTGCACGCCTTTAATCCCAGCACTTGGGAGGCAGTGGTAGGAGGATCACTGTGAGTTTGAGGCCAGCCTGAGACTACATAGTGAATTCCAGGTCAGCCTGGGCTAGAGTGAGACCCTACCTCGAAAAACAACAAAAAAAAAGAGGCATATGGCCTTCCTCAGGAAAACCCAAGTTTGTCCTCTGACCTCCACACACATGTACATGCACAGACACATACATATGTGGCCATACATATAAACACACATGCATGTACAACAAACACACACACACGATCTTACTGAATATTAAAATCATTCTAACATGAATCTCACTGGGAGGGAATTTAAATTTTAGTTTGCAGACTTAGAGAAAATTTATTTTTCTCTCTCTTCATTCATCTTCTCTATTAAGGAGCATTTTCTTCCAGTCATATCCCAGTACTAAATATAAAGCATAGTTTAGACAGGGAATTAGTAATAAATTTGTCTTTGGATAAGTCTGTTTTTGCTTCCTTACCTGCCACTCTTAATAGAACAATTCAACAAAGATATTTTCATTGGCAATCCTTGACTTCATCGAGTCAGGGATCATTTCTTCTATTACTTGCATGTTTTCAGTCCCCACATCTACAGAAATACATTTCCTCGCCACCTGTATTCTATTTTGGATCAAAGAGTCTAGCACATCAGAAGCTATATGCCCATGACTAAACTATCTCCACATATTGTCTGGTCTATTTCTGGTTCATAAATGTATCACTTCTAAATTCCAAGTAAGTTTTACTTTTTTATTTGTGTCTCTGTGTGCATGTGCACGCGTACATGCGCATGTCATGGCACACATGTGGAGGGTAGAGGACAACCTCAGGTTGTCAGTCTTTCCTTTCACCTTTTATTTGAGACAGGGTCTCAACGCTTACAGATTCTCCTGGCTCCACTTCCTATTGCCATAGGCACATTAGAATCACAGACGAGTCTGCCACATTGTATCTGGCTTTACACAGGTGCAGAGAAATTCAACTCAGATTGGCAGGCTTGCTGAGCAAGTGCCTTTAACTACTGAGCCACCCCTACTAGCCCCAGATATCTTTTTATTTTTAAATTTCATCACTTTGTTTAAAAGAGGGATATAAAGCCAAGTATGGCAATACATCCATAATTCCAGCATGTAGGAGGAAGAGGCATGAGGATAAAGAATTCAAGGTCTGGGCTGGAGGAATGGCTCAACAATAACTGAGTACTCACCCACCTAAAGCCAGATGCATAAAATGGCATATGCGTCATGAGTTTATTTGCAGCAGGAAAAGGCCCTGGTGTTCCCATGTTCTCTTTCTCTCAAATAAATAAAAACAGGCTAGAGAGATGGCTTAGTGGTTAAGGCACTTGCCTGCAAAGCCAAAGGACCCAGGATTGATTCCCCAGGACCCATGTAAGCCAGATGCAGAAGATGTTATATGCATTTGGAGTTCGTCTGCAGTGACCAAAGGCCCTGTTGTGCCCTTCTCTCCTTCTCTCTCTTTCTCTCTCTCATTATCTACCTCTCTCTCTCTTTCTCTCAAATAAGATTTAATAAATTTTTTAAAATTATTTTTATTACATTTTATTTGAGAGCGACAGACACAGAGAGAAAGACAGATAGAGGGAGAGAGAGAGAATGGGCACGCCAGGGCTACCAGCCTCTGCAAACGAACTCCAGACGCGTGCGCCCCCTTGTGCTTCTGGCTAACGTGGGACCTGGGGAACCGAGCCTCGAACCGGGGTCCTTAGGCTTCACAGGCAAGCGCTTAACCGCTAAGCCATCTCTCCAGCCCAAGATTTAGTAAATTTTTAAAAAGACACTTATCATTTTAAACTTAAGAATGTCAGGATGCCACAAATTAAATATCAAAGTGTTGACTATGCCACATTTCCTTGGAAAATTTCCTTACCTGTTCTTGCTTCTAGTAGATCAAGTATTTCTTGGTTTATGGCACAAAATTCCAATTTCATTCTCCATCTTTTTTTTTTCAAGGTAGGGTGTCACTCTAGCCCAGGCTAACTTGGGATTCACTATGTAGTTTCAGGGTGGCCTTGAACTCATAGTGATCCTTCTACCTTTGCCTCCTAGTGCTGGAATTAAGGCATGTGCCACCATGCCCAGCCATCATCCTCCATCATTAAAAAAAATATTTTATTCATGTATTTGACAGAGAAAGAAATATCCAGAGACAGAGAGAGGGAGAGAAAGGTTGTCCTTAACCTTTACCTGTGGGCTATGGCACATGCACTCCTACACACAACATACACATTTGCACACATTCCCATAATAACAAGAAAACACACATGCTTCCACATCAACCAATTACCATCAATCTTCTACAGATGACAGTCACTGAGATGTGAAAAACACAACAAAGAAGCACCAAGAATATCACACAAAACCTCACCATGACCAGTTCTCCTAATTCCCCAATGACAGAAGCCCAGGTGAGCTGGAGGTCAGGTACTAACTCAATCCAACACAGACGTTTGTAGGCTGCCTAGAGCAGGAACATTCCCTCTCTGCCCTGGCCAGGTGAACTCAAGGTTGGCTTCTTCCTCCTCCCTAAACCCATTGTGGAATAGCTCTGCAATGAGAAGTCCTGGACCAAGCTCTGTGAGTTTGCAGTAGGCTCCCAACCCTCCTAAACCCAAACACATGTCAGCTACTGGGGCAGTCCCAGCCCAGGCCTTGAGTAGCCAAGGCCCCAGGCAACTGTATGTCTCCAGTTGTTGCTAACATTCTCAACAAGAAAAATGCATTATCTCCAGATGGGTAAATCCCAAAGAAAAACACAAATAAAACAAAAAAAAAAAACAAAACAAGACAACATATCCCACCAAGAATGACTGGTCTCATACTAGAAACCTTCAGTGAGAACTACTTATAGGATTCCCCAACAAATTCCAGAACACTATTATAATAAATATATACAAAAAGTTAAAGAGGACACAAACACCTGAAAAAAAATCCAACAGAGCTCAAATTAACTAAAAGAACTCAACAGACACCTGAGTTAATTCAAAGAGGACACAAATGCCTGAATAAACATTAAATGAAACTCAATGAAGAGATTTATATTGAAGAAAAACCAAATGGAAATTTAAAAATTCAATAGTTCAAATAAAAAGCTCCCAGAAAAGCTTTACCAACAGACTAGACCATGTGGAGGACAGAATAAGTAAGAGGCCAAAATCAATGACAAGTTCAAAAAAACATACAAGTAGAATATGAAAGAAATGTGAGACACATTTAAAAAACTAAATGTTCAAATTATGTAGATATAAGGGGAAGAACTTCTGGTTAAGAGCATTAAAAATATCTTCAATAAAATTATAGAATAAAGGCTGGAGAGATGACTTAATAGTTAAGGCACTTGTCTGCAAAGCCAAAGGACCCAGGTTCAATTCCCCAGGACCCATGTAAGCTATAAGCACCTGAAACCCTCCACAATGCAGCTATAGCTCAGCCTTATAATATTACTTTCCTTATATACCCTCTTCTCCAATGAAGCCAACTTCTTTGCTGTTGTTCCCTAGTCACATGTCTTGTTGCTTTTATGAATACATGCATCTGTTCACATTACTCTTCTGGACCACCTTCTATGTCCATGTCATCTGTCTCTCTACCCTATACAGTGCTCAATACTGTAAAAGACTCATTAAATGAATAAATACTCATTAAATGAAGTGAATAATCCATCTGATGGTTTATAAAATTATTTTGAAAGTAATCCTAAAAAGGAGACTTCCAAAAAGTTTCTGAGAGCTGGGAAGTTTGCTCAGTGGTTAAAGCCACTGCTTTGCTTTGCAGTCATACCTAAGGTCTAATGACACAGGAACTGAGCCAGGAATTAAGTAAAAATTTCAGTCTACTCTATTCTAAGACCATAGATTACAATGCCATTGTATTTTAGACAGCAAGTCTTTTGGGTTTTTGAATTCTCTTCCAATAACATCTCAGTTAAAAGTAAATACTAGTTTGATAAGAGATGAGTGTATCACAAGTTAAAGAATAAATATTTTGAGCTGGAGAATTGGCTAAGTGGTTAAGTCACTTGCCTGTGAAGCCTAAGGACCCATGTCATTTCCTCAGCATCTGGAGTTCATTTGCAGTGGCTGGAGGCCCTGGTAGGCCCATTCTCTCTGTATATCTGCCTCTCAAATATGTGTGTATGTGTGTGTGTGTATTTGGTTTTTTGAGGTATGATCTCGCTCTAGCCCAGGCTGACCTGGAATTCACTATGTAGTCTCAGGGTGGTCTCAAACTCGATCCTCCTATCTCTGCCTCCTGAGTGCTGGGATTAAAGGCATGCCCACATGCCCCAGCTCACAAAGAATAAATATGGGCTGGAGAGATGGCTTAGCAGTTAAGTGCTTGCCTGTGAAGCCTAAGGACCCCAGTTTGAGGCTCAATTCCCCAGGACCCACATAAGCCAGATGCACAAGGGGGTGCACGTGTCTGGAGTTCGTTTGCAGTGTCTGGAAGCCCTGGCGTGCCCATTCTCTCTCTGACTCTTTCTCACTCTCAAATAAATAAATAAAAATGAACAAAAAATATTTTTAAAAAAGAATAAATATTCCATAGCTGGTATGGTAGCACAAGCCTATAATCCTGGTGAACATGAAGCTGAGGCAGTAGGATCACAAGTTTTAGGTTAGCCTGGGCTACACAGTGAGATACTGTCATAAAAGGTAAAGACTAAGAATTTATGAGAACATTTTATCATCTGATGAAGCTAAACCCAACATAACAATAAATTGAGACTATCCTATAACACTGGTGTGATGGAATGTCAAATTTTCAGTTTTAAGTCAAAATGTTTGAGCATCAGCAAATTCATATGGTTTAATCTAGTATTTCATGATTTCGCTCAACTACCAAAATAACCAAAGAAAAGCTTCCTTCCTTTGCTTTTCTTCCTTTACCTCCAAAGCTTGTATTCATTCTAGAGAATTTTACTTTCCATGATCTTCTGAGGACCTGTGATTAAACAAAGAAATACAAGAGGCCTTTCTTAAAGTATTTTTTTTTCTTAGATCAAAATACCTAGTTTCCTTTAGGAGTTGTTGTATTCCACTTACCATTCTCAAGGTCATTGGCCTGTGGGTCCCTTAATGGAGTACCAGTTCCCTCCACCTATATCTTAAATTTCTAGGTCAGATCAGAGTACCATATTCCCATGTTCCATTTACACACTGCAAATAAGAATTCACACCAAGGATGACTGAGTGGATTACTGGGTGGTGGTTAGTGCACTAGGAAGCTGTTGAAAAAAAGGTGTTCTATCAAGATTAGTGGCACCTAGTGGGTATGTGTTTGACTTTATTCTAGTTTCTTCTCCTTTTCTTACTATGAGTTGCACCCATATGGCTAGACAGTCATCTTGGTCTCCTGACAGTCAGAATAAGAGAAGCCTCATAGGCAACATTCTTAGCACTGCAGGCATGGCTTGAGTTGTGAGGCAGTTCCCTGCTATTAGGGGATATAGGCACTTCAATTAATAGGCACACTACTCCTAGGCCACAGCCAATAACACACATTCATAACAAGGCTTAATTTTCATTCTTATGAAACATTATTTCACAAATAAGCCAATACAAAGACATGTAATCAATATAATGTTTTTCTGTTCTTGTGTGGGTCCTAAGCTACATCAACATTTTAATAATTTTCTGTATAGAAATTTTTAGAACTACCCATGACAAATTTAATGCAACCTTTTAATGGTAAATGTTATTTCATGAAAAACACTGCATATATCATTTCAGCTTCAATGGTCAGAAGATCCTGTGCTTTTCAGTCTGCAAAGGTTAGAAATGCAGAACAGAGACAGCAAAACTCTATCATCTCACCTGTACTCCCTCACTATAGGGTACATTCCTCCTTCAATTTTTTTAATAATGTTTTTCATCCAACATAACCTGCTTTTTCTATTTCCCCAATACTATTTAATAGTTGAATTAAGTTTTCCCTTAGGAAACACCACCCCTGACACACAAAGACAAAAACAATAGCAAATTATACAAATAGGAATTTCTTTTTACCAACTGAAAACTGTAAGAATTCAAAGTGCTAGCCAGGCATGGTGGTGCACACCTTTAATACCAGCACCAAGGTGACAGAGGCAGGAGGATTGCTTTGAGTTTGAGGCCAGCCTGGACTAGTGTGAATCTACCTCAACACCGCCCCCCCAAATGAAAGCACCAAAACTACCACTTAGCTATTAATATGCAATATTTAAAACATTAACAATTCTTAGGAGACTGGTAAAACATTCTTTGTTTACCTACTCTGGGTTTTACATTCAAAACTCAACATTCTGACTTTGACAGCTGACAGCATTACAACCAAAAAACAAGTTCAGAGCATTCTATTGTAGACAATATTAATAATTTTTTTGTTGTTTTTTCGAGGTAGGGTCTCACTCTAGTTCAGGCTGACCTGGAATTCACTATGCCGTCTCAGGATGTCCTCGAACTCATGCCTCCCGAGTGCTGGGATTCCACCACCATGCCCGGCTAATAATGTTTTTTTTTTTTTTGGACCTAGCTTATAAGTAAAGCCAAGGAGTCCTACATGTTCACTCTCATATAGCCCAGAGAAGAACTCAATAAAGATTTGATGAAGGAACTTGAGTTGAAATTTGGAAAGGTTGGATGTTAAGATAAAACTTTTTAGTCCATTTGCAAACTATTGTTTAAAGTATATTTATTTATTTGAAAGACAGAAAGAGGGTATGGACATGTTAGGGTCTTCTGCCACTGCAAATGAACTCCAGATGCATGATGCACCACTTTGTGCATCTATTTTCATGTGGACATGGGGAATCAAACACGGACTATCATGCTTTGCAAGCAAGTACCTTTAACCACTGAGAAATCTCTCCAGCCCCAAGCTATTTTTTTTTTTATTATAGTGGCTTTGTTTTAAGTTTAAATCTGATAAAGCAAACTCCTTTCATAAATTTTCCTGATTTGTGGGCATTTACTTTTTTTCCAAAAAGCAAATTTGACCATGATACTTATTGTAACTTTCATTGCTCCCTTGTGCTCACAACTTCCTAAATACTTCTTTCAAGGAGCACAGAGTGGGGCTGGAGAGATGGCTTAATGGTTAAATGCTTACTTGAGAAGCCTAAGGACCCCAGTCAGAGGCTCAATTCCCCAGGACCCATGTTAACCAGATGCACAAGGGGGCACATGCATCTGGAGTTCGTTTGCAGTGGCTGGAGGCCCTGGCACACCCATTCTCTCCTTCTCTGCCTCTCTCTCTGTGTCTGTCGCTCTCAAATAAATAAATAAAAATAATTTTTTTTAAAAAAAAAAGGAGCACAGAGTGCCAGCAGTAGAGAGGAGAATGCCAATTTAGGGCCAATGCTGTCTGCTCAGAGGATGAGTAAGTGCCACGACTAGCAAGTCCTTCTCTCTACTATGGTTCTTTGCCAGGCTCATTTTCTCCTTTAAAAAAAAAAAAGCATTCAGGGCTGGAGAGATGGTTTAGTGGTTAAGGTGCTTGCCTGCAAAGCCAAAGGACTCAGGTTCAATTTCCCAGGACCTACATAAGCCAGATGCATACGGTGGTGCACATGGCTAGAGGCCCTGGTGTACCCATATTCATTCTCTCTCTCTCTCTCTCTCTCTCTCTCTCTCTCTCTCTCTCCCTATCTCTCTCAAATATAAGTAAATAAATAAATTATTTTTTTGAGGTAGGGTCTCACTCTAGCCCAGGATGACCTGGAATTCACTGTGTAACCTCAGGGTGGCCTAGAACTCAGAGATCCTCCTACCTCACCCTTCTGAGTGCTGGGATTAAAGGTGTGAGTCACCATGCCCAGCTTTAAAGTATTTTGAAGCATTCGGCTGGACATGGTGGTGCACACCTTTAATCCCAGCACTCAGGAGGCCTAGGTAGTTGGATTACAGTGAGTTCAAGGCCAGCCTGAGACTACACAGTAAATTCCAGGTTAGCCTGTACTAGAGTGAGACCCTACCTCAAAAAAAACAAAAACAAAAAAAAGGGGCTGGAGAGGACCCAGGTTCAATTCCCCAGTACCCTCTTAAGCCAGTTGCACAAGATGGCCATGTGTCTGGAGTTCATTTGCAGTAGCTAGAGGCACTGGTACATCCATTCTCTTTATCTCTCTCAAGTAAATAAATAAAAAGTATTTTTAAAAATCCAAAAAAAGGAAATAAAATAAAAAAGCACTTAATATACCATGTATATTTAGATTCTCTGCTTAAACTCTGAAGGGCTTCCAAACTGCTTGAAAACTATGCATTTTTGTCAGAGTTGCTGCCATATTCTTTTCTAGCCCAACCTGTGTCCTTTCAGTCTCTATTATCCAACCATTCTGACCTGTTTTCTGTTTATAGCATGTTCTTTTTACCCCCCATTCTTTTGTATATATCATCCTACCATCCTACTCTGGACTGCTCATCATCATCCTACCCTCATGCCTCATGGCTCACTCATAGTCATGTCAGATTTTAATCCAAATAACACTTCCTCAGGGAAGCTGCCTCAGTTGGTCAGAGACCTAGTCATTTGCTTTTCAGAGCCAGTAACTATTCTTTTCATTTTCTATGAGCTCATTAAAGTTAATTTTTAAAAATCTTTTTATGTGGTCTCGGGAAAGGGCTTAGTGGTTAAGGTGTTTGCCTGCGAAGCCTAAGTAAGGACCCTGGTTCAATTCCCCAAAACCCAAGTAAGCCAGATACACAAAGGGGCACATGCATCTGGAGTTTGTTTGCAATGGCTAGAGGCCCTGGTATGTCCATTCTCTCTTTCTCTGTATCTGTTCTTCCTCTTTCTCTCTCTCTCTCAAGTAAATAAATAAAATATTTTTAAAAATCTTTTTACTTATTTACTTGAAAGACAGGCAGAGTGAACATTAGCAAGCCAGGGACTCGTGCCACTGCAAATGAACTCCAGATGCATGCGCCACTTTGTGCACCTGTCTTTATGTGGGTACTGGGGAATTGAATCCAGGCCATTAGGCTTTAACCACTGAGCAATCCCTCCAGCCTCTCAAAGTCTATTTTTAATGTGTCTACAGTTAAGAGAGAGATCATGCCTCTGCCATTTATGGTGATAACCCCAGAGCCTAACACAATGCTTTTTACACAAGTATTCATCAAATATATCAATGAGATATGAATGAGGATTCACTTTCTGTTTCTGTGGTCTGAATATGAGGACCTCCCTTCACCAACATATATAGATCTGGATCTGAGGTATTGGATCCAGGATAGACCATCAAATTATCTCAGGGTTTGTCTTGATTCTGCGTGTCTTACACATGGTAGGCAAATGAACTACCACTAAGCTATATCCCCAGTTCCATCCTAGGGTTTGATAGAAGTAGTGGGAATGAGGCACTGCATCTGCTGTGGATAATCTGTCTGGAAAATAACTAAATAACAGGGAATCAAAAGCAAGAGTAGAAAATTCAGGGCTGCTCTAAGCACAATTCCTAAAGGCAACAACCTACTGCCTATTAATTTACCAGTAAACTTTTTTGTTCTTTAAGCTAATTTAAGTTGGAGTCTAACATGTGTAATTAAAGGTATGTTACAAAAAAACAGTAACTGGAACTAGGCATGTAATTGCTCCTAAAGAACAACAGAAAGCCTATCAGCATCCTGTGATAGCTCAAGTTACTGGCCTAGTGAGTCCTTAATACTTTCTTAGATGAACAGGTTTGGTTCTGGTATGAAAAGAAAAGATGACACCAGTACAGTGGCACACACCCAAAATTACAGCGCTTGGGAAGTAGAAAAGGACAATCACAACTCTATGCCCAGCTTGGGCTATATAATAATGAGTTATAGGCCATCCTTGGCTACACAAACTCTAACTTCAAAAAAGGAGGAGGAGAGTCTGGGGAGATGGCTCAGTGGGTAAAGAGCTTATCATATAAACATGAGCCCCTGAATTCTGATCTTCAGAACCTACAAAAGCTAGACATGGTAGTGTACCTCTGTAATACTAGCATACCTACTGAAAAATGAGAGGCTGAGACAGATATGAGAGGAGAATCTCCAGAATTTCATAGAACAACTACCCTGTCATGTAGAGCACCAAACAAGAGACTCTGCCTCAAAAAAAAATGGATAGGGGGACCAACACTTGAGGTTGTCCTTTGATCTGCACAAACATAATTTAAGAAAGAAAAAGGAGATCAAGAAAAGGAAGAGATAAATAAGATATAGTAGGCATCCTGGCTGATTACATCCTAAAAACTACCTTATTCATGAACATTAAATAGAAACTAGACTTCGCAATAGGCTAATGAGAGGTAAAGATTTCAGTGATTTTCATTCATCACAAATAAAAAGCTTAACTCTCAAGGGCTGGAGAGATGACTTAGCAGTTAAGGTATTTGCCTACAAAGCCAAAGAATCCCGGTTCAATTCTCCGGTTCCCATGTAAACCAGATGTGCAAGGGGCACATGTGTCTGGAGTTCGTTTGCAGTGGCTGAAGGCCCTGGTGCGCCTACTCCCCCACCCCCGAGCTCTTTTTCTCTCTCTCAAATAAATAAATAAAGCATTATTTGCTTATTTATTTATTTATTTATTTGAGACACAAAGAGAGAATGGGCACAACAGGGCCTCTAGCCACTGCAAAATAACTCCAGACGCCATGTGCCACCATGTGCATCTGGCTTATGTAGGACCCAGAGAATTGAACCTGGGTCCATAGGCATGAGCCTTAACCACTAAGCCATCTCACCAGCCCTAAAGTATTTTTTATATAAATCTTAACTCTCAACCAAACTAAATTACAGGACAAATTAACAAAACATTTGTTGCATAAACACTTAAAGAAAGAAAAAGTAGTCATTACCAGCCAGTATGAGATCCCTGAAAAAAATGACACTCTGAACTTACTCAAGACTTCTTTGTGTTCTAGTCACTCAATGCATTTGTAGAGAAAATTATTTGTGGATGCAGATATAGAGAGGTATCTGATAATATGTCTATTATAATTTTACTATTGAGAAGATGTAAGATCCAGGCCACAGAAAAGTAAACTGAAAGGAAGGTATTTTGTGGGACACAGAATTATGTCCAAATTCTGCCTTGATTACAACTCATTAGTGGGCTGGAGAGATGTCTCAGTGGTTAAAGGCACTTGCTTACAAAGCCTGATGGCCCAGATTCAAATCTCCAGTACCCATGTAAAGCCAGATGCACGAAGTGGATGAATGCACCTGGAGTTCATTTTCAGTGTCAAGAGGCCCTGGTGTTCCCGTTTTCTCCCTCCCTGCCTCTTTCTCTCTCTCTCCTCCTCCCACCTCTTTCTACTTTCAAATAAATAGTACAATAAAATATTTTTAAAAATCTGATCAGTAACACAGATGAACCTAGGAGTCATTAACTCTGGGAAGTAAATACTATTCATCAGAGAAAAGGAGAAAATTCAAAAGCTAATATAATAAGCAAAGAAAGTATGTTTTTGTTTTTTTGTTTTGTTTTTCGAGGTAAGGTCTCACTCTAGTTCAGGCTGACCTGGAATTCACTATGTAATCTCAGGGTGGTCTCGAACTCTTGGCAATCCTCCTACTTCTGCTTTCCAAGTGCTGGGATTAAAGGCGTGCACCACCATGCCCGGGTGACAGTATGAAATTTATCTAGATCATAGAGCACAATCTTTAAATACCTGTTTCCTAAGATGATAACAGTTCAGATTTTTTTGTTTTGTTTTGTTTTGTTCTGTTTTTTGAGGTAGGGTTTTGCTCAAGCACAGGCTGACATGGAATTCACTATATAGTCTCAGGGTGGCCTCAAACTCATGGCAATTCTCCTACCTCTGCCTCCTGAGTGCTGGAATTAAATGTGTGCCCACCACACCCAGCATTTCAGTTTTTGATAGCAGAACTTATCAAAGGGCAACGCAACTATTACCTGAGCTGACGGGTTTTGCAAGCAAGTACCTTTAACCACTGAGCAATCTCCCCAGCTCCTAGCTTTAAATATTTTGAACAAAGGCAATTTTCTCTGTGTGGCTACAGAGGGCAGAGTTAGGACCAATGTCTAGAGCTTCTTGAAAACAGAAGATGGCTTGGGAGTAAAGAATAATCTTTCAAGGAAAGATAACTGAGTTGGCTTAAATAAGTAGGAAGAAAGGTAGTCTTTGGGGGGAAATCAGACAATTCTCTGTCTGACAGAGTAATATGGAGAGTAGGATTCTAGCACTGGGAAGGAATTTGGATTTGATAATCTCCTAGGTCCTTCTAATTCTCAATTCAACTTTGGGCCAGAATCTCTCAATTTAGAACTCACAGGTTTGGGGCTGCAGAGGTAGCTTAGTGCTTGCCTGCAAAGCCTAAGGACCCAGGTTCAATTCCCCAGTACTGACATAGGCCAGATATACACGGTAGCACTTGTGTCTGGAGTTCGTTTGCAGTGGCTGGTGGTCCTGGCATGCCCATTCTCTCTCTCTCTCTCTCTCTCTCTCTATTTCTCTTTGCTTGCCAATAAATAAAAAATTAAAAACCTCACAGGTTTTGAGGAATGCAGTAGGTATTCTAAGATGAATTTTATAACATAATGCAACAATTTGAACTAAATTTAGCCCTCAAATGTATTACCTGGGAATACTTTACTATCATTAAAATTAAAAATTCATCTAATTTGGCTTCAGATTTATTATAGGTGTAAAAATTACATTAATTATACTGACCTTGTTAAAGCTAGCTTTAATTTTCACACCTTGGTCAATCTTTTATGCATGTAATTAAATTGGTATTAGTTACAGAATACAATTAGTGCCTAGTTAATACCTTTTCTGTGACTTATTATTTATTCTCCTGGCACCAAAGTCAAATTGCTCCCATACCTAAGCAGGTCTCCACAGAAACATCCACTGACATGAACATTCCTTTATAAAATGAAGAGTGGGGCTAGAGAGAGAGCACAGTGCTTAAAGGTGCTTGAGTGCAACGCCTGATGGCCCAGGTTCAATTCCCTAGAACTCTTGTAAAGCCAGATATACAAATGGCACAAGTATCTGGAGTTCATTTGTAGTACAGGAGGTGGTAGTATATACACACTCTCTCTCTTAAAAATATATATGTAAATCAAAGAAGAGCAAGCACAGCACATTTTTTTTTTTTTCTTTTCGAGGATCTCTCTAGCCCAGGCTGACCTAGAACTAACTATATAGTTTCAGGGTTGCCTTGATCTCACAGTGATCCTCCTATCTCTGCCTCCTAAGTGTTGGCTTTAAAGATATATGCCACCATGCCCAGCTGAGTGCTTTCTTTTAAACTAGTTTTGCTACTGCCAAAAGAGAAATTAGCAACACAAAAGAAGTATTACCAACTTCTAGTGGTGTTTAGGGGACAAGTCTGGCATAAAAGTCAGAATTTAGGCAATACCCTGCTGCTGCTTTTCTCCCAGCCAAGAAGATAATGGATTTCAATGGCTGTGAATGAATGGAGCAACATGCTATACCTGAGACTTTTCTTTGTGAAAGGTACTGTGATGGTTAAGGTATTGTCAACTTGATCTGCTTAGTAATATACAGAAATCCCTTTTGGGCGAGTCTCTGAGGTTGCTTCCAGGAAGGATTAACTGAAGGAGGAAGTCCTCCCAGAGTGATGGCACCTCTCAGATAGGAACTTTAAATAAGGAAGCTCTGGGTGAAAAGAGTCCCTTCCTTCCACTTGGCTGCCAGAGCTGCTTGCTGCCTTTTAGTGTGGGTTGAAGACCAACGTCAACTGAAGACCCATGTGGACTGAGCAGCTACTGGGTTCCTTGATTCTCAGGCCTACAACTGCTATTGGACTATAGTAAGCTAATCCAATAAATTTCCATTTTTCATATAATTCATTCTAGTAGTTCTGTTCCTCTAGAGAACCCTGACTAATACAGGTACCATAACTTTTAATTCAAAAGGTGTTTTTTTTTTTCCCTATAGTTTATATATGCCCAGAAGTTTATGAGTTAAGCAGTCTTTGAATGCCTGGTGCAATGGACCTACTTAGACACCTAGGAAAGCCCATTGTGGCTTTCAAAGACTATATGTTTCCACCATTAAAATAGTAAAAGCATGGTGCAACATAAAAAAAAAAAAAAAACATGTGCCTTACCTATGTGTTTTTGCCCATTTAGGATTTTCTTCCTGCCATGATTCTGTACCACATAATTAACAAAAGGAAAAAAGTAACTGTTATTAAGCAGTTCCTTCTATTAAATTTCAAGACCAAAACAATAACCCAAAACTTCTCACAGAACTCATGTTTTTCCAAGTTAATGAGGCTAGACTGGCTTGAATATTATTACCTCCTTTCTAGACCCACATTCCTGGTGTTACTGAAGTTTCATGTATTCTGGTTCCACTACCTTCCAGAAATATTGTGTGAGAGATAAAGCTGTAATATACTCCACAAAGTATGAAAATCTGAAAGAAATGGATGATTTCCTTGATTTATATGACCTACCTAAATTAAACCAAGATGAGATTAATCACTTAAATAGACCCATACAAGCATGGAGTTCTGAACAGTTATCAATAATCTCCCAACTGAAAAAAGCCCAGGCCCAGACCATCAAGAAAGAGCTAATACCATTGCTTCTTAAGCTTTTCCAGGAAGGAGAAAAAGAAGGAATTCTACCAAACTAAAGTGCAGCTCCCTCCAGGAATGAGCACGTACAGTAGCTAAAAGGACCATGGCAGAGGAAAACACTCTCAACAGCCAGAAAGACCACTGTGCCAACGTCCATTTTTAGGTGGGCTTTATAACAGCTTCCTAAGGGACATTATCCTGCCTAGGTGATTGACAGGCCAGTGTGGATTAACTTAAGGGAGGTGACAAGGGTATCTTTGTTCTTTTCAAGAAAGCCTCAGCTAGATAGCTGTCCTCTATTCTCTCAGTCTCTTGGCAGTTTGAAATGTCAGGTCTCCACCCTGAGCCACACAGGACTCAGAGCTATTTCTTTTGACCAATTGTCAAGAGTCCTGAAGATTGACTTCCTGGTTTTAGCAGCTGCTAATATAGGGAGAGGACCATCCTTAGTGACCCTTCAGTCCTGTTAATATCCAGCTACCCAGCACTAAGAAAAAAAAGTTTCCTCCCATGCGCCCCAAGCATTGGTGGCTGGATGTACATGCAGAGGCTGGAACCCAGAAGAAGTGGAGGCCATGAGAGGAGCCCTGGAAACCAGCTCTGGTGAGCCCAATGCCCAACATAGTGGCAAAGCCCGAGGGCCTGAGCTTAAAGAAGAGACCTAGAAAAGTTCCGGGCTGGAGAGATGGCTTAGCAGTTAAAGCGCTTGCTTGTAAAGCCTAAGAACTCAGGTTCAGCTCTCCAGGTACCACATAAGCCAGATGCACAAGGTTTGCAAGCAGTGGCTAGAGGCCCTGATGTGCCCATCGTGTCTCTCTCTCTCTCTCTCCCTCTCTCTCTCTGACTCTAATATATAAAAAGAAAAAGAAAAAAAAAGAATGATTGTAAATATGTTCAAAGAAGTCAAAGAAGAAATCAAGGGAATAAAAGAGGAAATCAAAGGACTCAAATAAGACACAGGACACCAATTTAATGAAATAAAGAAGTCAATACAAGATATAAATAAGGAAATAGAAATAACAAAGAAAATCCAGTCAGAATTACTAGCAATGAAGAACACAGTTAATGAAATAAAAAAAACTCTGTAGAAAATCTCACCAGTAGAATGAATGAAGGAGAGGACAGAATATCTAATCTAGAAGACGAGGTGGCAGATCTAATACAGTCCAACAAAGAGAAGGACAAACTAATAGAAAAGTATGAGTGGGAATTTCAAGATATTCGGGCCACTATGAAAAGATCAAACATAAGAATTCAGGGCACAGTAGAAGGAGAAGAATTTCAATCCAAAGGCATAGCAGGAGTCTTCAAAAAAAATCATAGAAGAAAACTTCCCCAAAATTGGGAAAGAGATGCCAATGCAGATATAGGAAGCCTTTAGACCCAGCCAGACAAAACCTGGAAAGAACCTCTCTTTGCCATATTATAATCAAACTACCAAACACACAATCCAAAGGAAAAAAAAAAAAAAAAACTTGAAAGCAGTTAGAAAGAAAAATCAAGTTACCAAAGGCAAGCCCAACATGATTACTCAACACAAACTTTCAAAGCCAGAAGGGCTTGGAGTGATGTATTCCAAGTTCTGAAAGATTAACAACTGTCAACCAAGGTTACTTTACCCTGCAAAGCTATCCATTTAAATAGATGGGAAAATAAGGACATTCCACAAAAAAAAGCAGGCTAAAGGAGTATTTGAAGACAAAACCAGCTCTACAGAAAATACTTGAAAGAATCCTCCATGCCAAAGAGAAGGAAAAGCACACATACAAGGAAACTGGAAAAAACAAGCAATACTCAAATACTAGTTAACACAACAAAGCAAAGGTAGAACCTGAACTACAAAAACAAATGGCAAACATAAATACACACCTTTCAATAATATCTCTTACTATCAACGACCTCAATGGCCCAACCAAAAGACATAGGTTTGCAGACTGGGTTAAAAAGCAGGATCTTCTTGTCCTTTAAACTCACTGAAGATGGAGCCAATTTTTTCAGTTTGTCATTCTCAATAACATACTTTACATACTATGGGCACAGTAAGTCTGTGGGTCAGACTGAATAGCAAAGTCTATCCCTTACTCTAAAATCAATATTTTAAAATCAGACCTTTTTGGGCTGGTGATATAAATTAGTGGCATAGCATTTGCTTGGCATGCATGAGGCCCTAGTTTTAACTTCCAATACCTCAAAAAATCCAATGGTTCTAATTTTGTTTAACAGTTTTCTTCTTTGGAGATGTCTTGCTTTCTAATGAATACTTTAGTCCATTTCTTTTATGTTATTTTAGAAAATAAAAGTTAAAGCACAGCCACTACGTAAGTTAAGTGAGCTGGTTTGAAAGGTATTTAAGATGGGGCTGGAGAGATGGCTCAGCAGTTAAGGTGCTTGCTTACAATACTTAATGACAGGGGTTTGATTTCTCAGTGCCCACGTAAAGCCAGATACAAAGACTGTACTTTCAGGGCTCATTTCTATTCTTCATAAAGCCAGATGCACACAGTGCTGCATGTACATGCATCTGGAGTTCTTTGCAGTGGCTAGAGGCCCTGGCACGCCCATTCTCTCTCTTTCTGTCTCTCTCTTTATAAATATATAAATACAATATTTTAAAATATAAAACAAAACAAAAACAAAACAAAACAAAAATAGATTCTTCTCTCTCTCCATGCACAAGAATTAAGTCCAAATAGATTAAAGACATTAACGTCAGACCTGAAACTCTGAAACTGCTAGAGGAAAGGTTAGGGGAAACCCTTCAACATATTGGTTTTGGCAAAGACTTTCTGAATACAACCCCAATTGCTCAGGCAATAAAACCACAGATTAATCACTGGGACCTCATGAAATTACAAAGATTTTGTATGGCAAAGGACACTGTGAGTAAAGCAAAGAGGCAACCTACAGAATGGGAAAAAATCTTTGCCAGTTATACATCTGTTAAAGAGGAATAATATCTAGGATATATAAAGAACTCAAAAAATTAAATATTAAGAAAACAAGCTAATTAAAATTGGGCTACGGCACTAAATAGAAAGTTCTCAAAAGAAGAAATATGGGGGGTGGGGAGGGAGGGAATTACCATAGGATATATTTTATAATCATGGAAAATGTTAATAAAAATTTAAAAAAAAAGAAATATGAATGGCGTATATGCATCTAAAGAAATGTTCTACAACCCTAGTCATCAAGGAAATTCATATTAAAACTATGTTGAGATTCCATCTCACCCCTGTCAGATTGGCTACCATCATGAAAACAAATGACCATAAATGATGGCAAAGATGTGGATAAAGAGGAACCTTCTACATTGTTGGTGGGAATGCAATCTGGTCCAGCCATTGTGAAAAACAGTGTAGGAGTTCCTAAGACAGCTAAAAATAGATCTACCATATGACCCAGCTATAGCACTCCTAGGCATATATCTGAAGGATTCATCTCATTACCTTAGAGAGATTTGCTCAACCATATTTATTGCTGCTCAATTCACAATAGCTGGGAAATGGAACCAGCCTAGATGTCCCTCAACTGATGAGTATATAATGAAGATGTGGCACATTTATACAATGGAGTTCTACTCAGTAGTAAAGAAAAAAATGAAATTATGAAATTTGTAGGAAAATGGATGGATGTGGAAAGGATTACACTTAGTGAGGTAACCCAGGCACAGAAAGCCAAACATCACATGTTCTCTCTCATATGTGGATCCAAGCTACAGATGATTGGACTTCTGTGTGAGTAGGAAGAAAACTCAGTAGCAAAGGCCAGTAAAGTAGGAAAGGGACATAAAGGGAAGAAAAAGGAAGGGAGGGAGTTCTTAATAGGATGGTATTGCATATATGTAAGTAGAAGAATAGACTAATGGGGATGAAAAGGCCCAAGTGAAGTCAGGGGAAGAGACTGAGTAAAGGAAAGGTAGAGTGAGGGTTAATCAAAATCTAAGAGGATGCAAATAAATCATATGGAATCCTCCGGTTTCGGACAATGGAACTGAATTGATAACCTCCTCCATGCAGACCAGCTGACAGAAAGCTGGAAGAAGCCATTCTGCATGCAGTTCAATGGGAGAAAGAGAAATCACCAGTGAGGACACTCAACAGTGGTCACTGCAAGCCTTGTATTGGGCCAGCCAGGCCAAACGAGCCAACAGGTACAACAGTGGCATGTCTGTCATGGTGGAAACCAACTGCCCTCTAATTGGACTGGAGGCCTGCTCCATGGGAGGGAATACATCCCTGATACTGAAAACATAAAACTGGGGTAGTCATGAGCCCTTGGGCTGTAATGTCTGCTGCTATCTAGCTAAATGTATATACTATGCTTATCAAACTGCCCAGTAAGCACTTCTCTTAATGTTCATACCAATATATTAATGTTACTCTTACTTCTAGTACAGAACCTTCTCTTTTCATATGGCAGTTTCCTTGAGATGACTCAGAAGGCCCCATGGTGCTAAAAATAAAGTGACTGGAGTGCTCAACACTGCAATACCTCTATCACCTTTCAAGGCTCAGGGTCTATTGCAGAAGAGGTATTGGAAAGAATGTAAGAGACAAAGGAAGAGTAGGACTCCTTACAATGTGCTCCCCCCGACACAAAACAGCCTATATATCCATGGCCTCACAGTGCCTGACATTATGTACAGAAGATCCTAACAGGAGGAAAAAATCATGATATCAAAATAAAGGAGAGGCGGGCGAGATGGCTTCAAGGTTACTTCGCGGGGCTGGGGCTTTGGCCGCGCAGGCCCTACGTGCCCATGGTGCCAATGGCATGGCCGCGGTGCGCTCCATGGCTTCTGCAGGTGGTGTTCCTACTGATGAGGAGCAGACTACTGGGCTGGAGAGGGAGATCATGATAGCTTCACAGAAGGGCCTGGATACATACAATATGTTTCCCCCAAAGGCAGCTTCAGGCACTAAGGAAGATCCTAATTTAGTTCCATCTGTCACCAACAAGAGAATAGTTGGCTACACCTGTGAAGAGGACAACTCTACTGTCATCTGGTTCTGGTTACACAAAGGTGAGACTCAGCGATGCCCAAATTGTGGAGCCCACTACAAGCTGATGCCCCACCAGATGGCCCACTGAGCCCCTACACTAATTTACTCAGAATATGCTGTAAAGTTTTTTCTCTCCAATAAAGATTAGCCATTACATTGGCTCCTCCCCCCCCAAAAAATAAATAAATAAAGGAGAGACTGATTGAGAGGGGGAGGGGATATGATGGAGAATGTAGTTTCAAAAGGGAAAATGGGGCTAGGGAGGGAATTACCTTGAGATATTGTTTATAATCATGGAAGTTGTTAATAAAGAATGAAAAAAAATGAGAAGATTTATGTTTATATATATTTATGTTACTTTTGGTCAGACAAGCTTCTTTTTGCAGTTAGCAGTGAGTAGTGGGTCAAATAAAAAAAAAATGTCGGGCTGGAGAGATGGCTTGCCTGTGAAGCCTAAGGACCCCGGTTCAAGGCTCGATTCCCCAAGAACCCACGTTAGCCAGATGCACAAGGGGGCACACATGTCTGGAGTTCATTTGCAGTGGCTGGAGGCTCTGTGGTGCACCCTTTCCCTCTCTCTCTCTCTCTGCCTCTTTCTCTCTATCTGTCACTCTCAAATAAATAAAAATGAATTTAAAAAAATTTTTTAAATGTCAAAGTAGTCGGGTGTGGTGGCTCACGCCTTTCATCCCAGCACTTGGGAAGCAGTGGTAGGAGGATCACCGTAATTTCGAGTCCACCTGAGACTAGATAGTGAATTTCAGGTCAGCCTGAGATAGAGTGAGACCCCACCTCAAAAAACCAAAAAAAGGGGCTGGAGAGATGGCTTAGCGGTTAAGCGCTTGCCTATGAAGCTTAAGGAGCTCGGTTCGAGGCTCGGTTCCCCAGGTCCCACGTTAGCCAGATGCACAAGGGGGCGCACACGTCTGGAGTTCGTTTGCAGAGGCTGGAAGCCCTGGCGCGCCCATTCTCTCTCTCACCCTCTATCTGTCTTTCTCTCTGTGTCTGTGGCTCTCAAATAAAAAAATAAAATAAAATAAAAAAATAAAAAAAAAAGAGAAAAAAACCAAAAAAAAAAAAAGTCAAAGTACTGGGAAAATGAGTGACTGTTAAATGCTCAGTGCTATATAAAACATCTATATCACTACCGCCTTTCAAGGCTCAGAAAACATTACAGAAGAAGGGACAGAAAGAATATAAAATCCTAACTAGACATGGTGACACAACACACACCTTTAGTCCCAGTACTGGGTAGGAGGATCGCCAGGAGTTCAAGGCCACCCTCAGAGTGAGACCCTACTTTGAAAAATAAACAAAGAAAAAAACAGGATGTTAAGAGCCAGAGGATGGGGAGGAGTGCTATGGAACACTACCTTCTAAATAAGATATAGTATTGCCTTCATGACTTCACAGTGACTATGGTTATTGCACAAGACCTATACAATATTGGGCCCATCAATATTTTGTCATGAACATGTACTATGAAAGCGGAAAAGAGAAGATAATGTGGACCAAAATACATGTATACAAAATGTCAATTGGGCTGGAGAGATGGTGTAGCGGTTAAGCGCTTGCCTGAGAAGCCTAAGGATCCAGGTTCGAGACTCGATTCCCCAGAACCCACGTTAGCCAGATGCACAAGGGAGCGCACACGTCTGGAATTCGTTTGCAGTGGCTGGAAGCCCTGGCGTGCCCATTCATTCTCTCTCTTTCTCTGCCTTTCTCTCTCTGTCTGTAGCTCTCAAATAAATACATAAAATTAAAAAAAAATTAAATGTCAATAAACAGGGCATAGTGGTGCATGCCTTTAATCCCAGCACTTGAGAGGCAGAATAGTAGGACTGCTTTGAGTTCAATGCCAGCCTGAGACTACATTGTGAATTCCAGGTAAGCCTAGGTTAGAGTGAAATCCTATCTTGAGAAAAACAGAAAACAAAACAACAAAAGTCAAAAAATAAAAAGAAGCTAGACACAAGTGACCACATTTATTTTATTTATTAAAATAAATTAAACCATATACTATTTGGTTTTTTGAGGTAGGGTTTCACTGTAGCCCAGGATGACCTGGAGTTCACTATACAGTCTCAGGGTGGCCTCAAACTCACAGTGATTCTTCTACCTCTGTCTCCCAAGTTCTGGAATTAAAGGTACATGCCACCATGCTTGGCTATTTAAATATGTTTATTTATATGGAAGGTGGGTGGGGGAGATTGTACCAGGGCCACAGACACATGTACCACTTTGTGTATCTGGTTTTATGTGAGTACTTGGGAATCAAACCTGGGCCATCAGGCTTTACAAGCAAGTACCTTCAACTGCTAAGCCATCTTCTCCAGCCCCCATGCTTCTATTTATAAAAGAATGTCCACAAAAGATAAATCTACAGAGGCAGAAAATAGATCAGTGCCTGGCTGGGGCAAGGGCAATGACAGAATAGACAAGTGATTTTATTAGAGATGGAAATATTCTAAATCTGGATTATAGATATGGTTGTGTAACTTGGTAAATTTATTAAAGTATTAAGTTATACATTTAAATGCAAATTTTATAACAAGTAAAGTATGTTATCATTTTAAGACTGTTATACAAATGAAATCACATAGTATACACTAAGCATGATGCTTCTGAGATACATTCAAGTTGTCTCATGTAATAATAATTCATTCCTTTTACTCCATTATATGCATACACCATAGTTTAACTGCTTACCAACTTTAGAACACTTGAGTAGTTTTAGTTTGTAATTATTACAAATAAAGCTGTTATGAACCTTCCCATATAGGATGTTTTTATGCTAAAAAGGACATTCTTAAGAAAATGAAAAGTCAGTTATCAGAAAGAAATGGATTTATATTCATGTTATATAAAGAAATCCAAGCCAGGTATGATGGCACATGCCTTTCTCAGCATTTGGGAGGCAGAGATAGGAGGATTGCTGTGAGTTCAGAACCACCCTGAAACTACAGGATGAATTCCAGAATTCCAGGTCAGCATGGAGTAGAGTGAGACCCTATCTCAAAACAAACAAACAAACAAAAAAAAAACTTGAAAGAAAGAAAGAAATCCAACAAATTAATAAAGCAGACAATCCAATAAAAAAAAAAACCCCGGCAGATGTCTTGAACAGACTCTTCCTGTGATGTTAGTACACTGGTGATAAATTCAAGAAAGAAAGCTCAGTAGTATTAGCCATCAGGGAACTACAAAGTAAAAGCCACAATAAAACTTCAAAAAATTAAATGTCCATTAGGAGAATTACAGATTTTGGTAGATTTATGCAATGAGATATAATGAACTGCAGATATGTAAGGCATCATGGATGAATCTCAAAATATAGTAGCCCCACCTCCCTTATCCACAGAGTACATGTTCCAAGCCTTCTAAGCAGATGCCTAAAACCATGGTTAATACTGAATCCTATGCTACAGTTACGCACCATATAATGAAGTGTTGGTCATTTCTGCCAACAATGGACCACAATTATATAGTGGTAGTCCCATAAGACTGAATGATGTCGTGGCTATTTCAGTTTGTATAAGTATACTCAATGATGTTTGTACAATAATAAAACCATCTGGGGCTGGAGAGATGGCTTAGCAGTTAAGCACTTGCCTGTGAAGTCTAAGGACCTCAGTTTGAGGCTCAATTCCCTAGGACCCAGGTTAGCCAGATGCACACGGGGGTGCACACGTCTGGAGTTCATTTGCAGTGGCTGGAAGCCCTGGCATGCTCATTATCTCTCTCTCCCTCTGCCTGTCTTTCGTCTGTGTCTGCTGCTCTCAAATAAATAAATAAAAAATGGACAAAAAATATTTTTAAAAAATCTGATGACTAGTTTCTTAGAACACATACCTGATTAAAAAAAAAATGTTCTCAGCTGGGCATGGTGGCACATGCCTTTAATCCCAGCATTCAGGAGGCAGAGGTAGGAAGATCACTGTGAGTTCTAGGCCACCCTGAGACTACATATTGAATTTCAGGTCAGCCTGGGCTAGAGTGAAACCCCACCTTGAAAAACCAAAAAAAAAAAAAAAAAAAAAAAAAGTTCTTTTCCATCTTCTGGTTTTTGTGTTTTGTGTTTTTTTTTTTTTGGCATTGATATTTTATTAGGTGGTGAAAAGGGGCAGGCCTTTACTTATATTTTATAGTGTTTTTTTTTTTTTTGGTTTTTTGAGGTAGGGTCTCACTCTAGCCCAGGCTGACCTGGAAATCACTATGTATTCTCAGGGTGGCCTCAAACTCACGGCAATCCTCCTACCTCTGTCTCCCAAGTGCTGGGATTAAAGGTGTGCGCCACCACACCCTGCTGGGTAGTTGTTTTAAAGCAGGGTCTCTTTCTAGCTAGCCCAGGCTGACCTTAAACTAATGGCAACCATCCTACCTCAGCCTCCCAAGTACTGGAATTAAAAGCATTCACCACCTCGCCTAGTCCTCCATATTTGTTAATTTTTTTTTTTATTTGAGAGAGAGAGAGAGAATATAAATATGAATTGGCATGCCAGGGCATTCATTAGCCACTGCAAATGAACTCCAGATGTGTGTGTCCCCTTGTGTGCATGCATGATGTTGTGTGCATGCATCACCTTGTCCATCTGGCTTACATGGGTTCTGGGAAGTTGAACCTGGGTCCTTAGGCTTCACAGGCAAGTGCTTCAATCACTAAGCCATCTCTCCAGCCATCTTATTGAGAATTTTAATACATGTACACACTGTTATTTAAGTTCCCAATCCTACTGCCCTTCTTTTTCCTTCTTTCTCCACCCCTATTACACTGGGATCCCTCCTTTTTCCAGGTAGTCCTTCTGATCTGATGACTCATTCTTTTTGTCCTCCTCTGTCCTCTATGTCAAAATGTTGACAGGCTCTGAACTGTGCAGGTCTTGTGGGGTAACAACAATCACTGGTCATGAATGCACCAGTTAAGGCAGGTCACGTCCAGAGGACAGTACCCCAAAGTACACCTCCCTCAGCTAGGATTTATAATAATCCATTATTTGTAATCTCTACCTAGGTGCTAGGATTACATGCATGGACCACCACATTGAACTCTTTTTCTAAGTACATTATGTAGTTCTTAGTAACTTCAGTATGTGACTTTTCTCATGAAAGTCAAGAACTTTCCCTTTTTATTTAAAGGAAGGGCTTTAAATTCTTTGTCATATTTGAATTGTTAAGGTCACTACTCTTACATTTTAGAGCCATTAGCTAAGTAAGACAGCAGTTACCTAAACACAAGCACTGAAATACCTTAAATTGCTTGGATAATGGAGATAAGCTATGAAGTGAATAATACATGGCTAATATACATAGTGAGGATAAGCTGTATAAAGGGTGCTGAAAAGGACAGTATAAAATTTCGCCACACTATTCAGAACAGCATGCAACTTATCTTTTTTGGTTTGGTTTTCAAAGTAGGGTTTTGCTCTAGCCCAGACTGACCTGGAATTTACTATGTAGTCTTAGGATAGCCTTGAAGTCACAACAATTCTCCTACCTCTGCCTCCCAAGTGCTAAAAGGTGTGCGCCACCACACTCAGCTGTGTGGGTGTATTTAAATATATTTTATTTATTTGACAGAAAGAGGCAGAGCGAGGGGGGGGGGGAGGGAGAGAATGGGCACGCCAAAGCCTCCAGCCACTGCAAACAAATTCCAGATGCATGTGCCACCCTTGTGCATCTGGCTTATGTGGGTCCTGGAGAATTGAACCAGGATCCTTTGGCTCTATAGGCAAACGCTTTAACCTCTAAGCCATCTCTTCAGCCCATGTGTTTTGGTTTTTTGAGTTAGGGTTTTACTCTAGCCCAGGATGACCTGAAATGCAACTTAAAATTTTTATTTCTGAAATTTTCCATTTAGCATTTTCAGGTTTTGGTGGGTGCTGGGTAACAAACTACATAAAGAGAATCTACAGATAAGTGGAAACTATCATATACAGAGGAAAATAGGATAAAACCAAACCAGATACAAGAATATATAACATATGAGTCCATTTGTATGAGATTCTATAAGAGGAAAAATGGAGTCCACAGTGACATAAATCAGAACAGTGGTTACCACTGGTTGGAGAAAATTGACTGAAAACAACTATACTGGTACTTTCTAGGGTGACAGAAATATTCTGCATCTTGGGTTGTGGGTTGTATGGATATATACATTTGTCAAAATTCAAATTGTGTTCCTAAAATCCCTGCATTTTGCTGGTAAACTATATTTTAATTAAAAATGAGAAATTGAGGTGAGGTGTTACACACCTGTAATCCCAACTACTTTGAGGCTTTTAAGGCTGGATAATCATGAGTTCAAGGCTAGTCTGAGTAACACAGCAAAACCCCATCCCAAATAAAAAGAAAAAGAATGCCAAGAAAAGGTAACAGCTGCCCATCAGAATGGCTAAAATTTAAATTATCAAGTGCTGGAGAAATATGTGAGGAAATGTCACTGCTAGTATACTGCTGCTGAGAATATAAATTAGTATAAAGGCTTTGGAAAACTATGTGCATACCCCATGATCCAACTGTTCTACTTTTGGCTATGTTTTCCAGAAATACACTGATATTCTCCCAAAAACATGTTTAAGTATGTTAAAATATACACTATATATAACATCCCCAAACTACAAACACCCCTGAAATGCCCACCAATGGATTATTTTTAAAGAAGGTATGTAGTTTCTAGCTACATAAACTGAAAAGACATAATTTTTAATATGTACTGGTAAAAGTGAGGACAGTAGTACCTAATAAACCTCTGGGGTAATGGATTCTGAGATACTTGTAATAATCTTTTTCTTGGCCTAGGCACTGGTTGAATAGTTATGTTCACTTTGAAGACTGTATTAATGGAGCTTTGCACTTATGGCCTGTTCATTTTTTTTCTGCAGGTACATTATATTTCCATTTACATTTTGGAATCTGTATCATACACTGAATGTACATATATTTAAAGCTTTCTGAGTCAGGAGTGGTGTGTGCCTTTAATCCCAGCAATCAGGAGGCAGAGGTAGGAGGAATACCATGAGTTTGAGGCCAGCCTGGGATTACAGAGTGAATTCTAGTTCAGCCTAGGCTACTCTCTACCCTACCTCGAGAAACAAAACAAAAACTTCTAATATATGCCAACATGGCTTAAGAAGAGAGTATACTACAAAGTTTACCAGTTTGCAGAAGATGCTATCAGGATGAATGCAAGAATTAGAAACTTATTAAGCCAAGCATGGTGGCTAGGTACCTATAATCCTAATACTGAGGATCACGGGGCTACATAATGAGTTCTATAAGTTGCAAAACAGCTTGGGCAACATGGTGAGATTCTGTCTTATAAAAACAAAGGAAAAAAAGAAACATGACAAAAATCAAGGTAAATTTGGTAGCCCGATAAAGCCCATGGTTTTACCCCTTACCCTACCACCTATGCCAGGTATATACTGTATAAATGATTTACATAGGACCAAAAGAGTGACTATATTTTTTAAAGACTTATGAATATATTAAGATATTTATGATGACATAAACCTAACCATGAAAACTTTGCTGGAGACTAAAAGCTCTGCAGAAGCCAGTCCAACTAAGAACCATGAAATTTGGGTATAAAAGATACCGCAAAGATATCAAGGTCTAAGGACATCACCATTACACAATGCTTGTCTGTGGAAGAAGGGGTTCAATGTTTTTTTCTTGATTGGACTGTCAACCTCTCTTTAAAAAATAAGAAAAGCTGGGCATGGTGGCACATGCCTTTAATCCCAGCATGTAGGAGGTAGAGGTAGGAGGATCACAGTGAATTCAAGGCCACCCTGAGACTACATAGTGAATTCTAGGTCAGCCTGAGCTAGAGTGAGACCCTACCTCAAAAAAACAAAAATAAGAAAGAAAAAAAAAAGAAAAATTCAGACATGCTCAATTTTCATCCTCTAGTCTGTTCTTTACCTGATCAATTAAGTGTAGCCATTAACTCTTGTTAGAAGCCTTGCTTAAACTCTCCCTTCCACTCCTGCCTAGATAAAACACTAACCTCTGTTTTTAATATTTGTCCTGTATAGTAATCTGATTGCCTGAATATTTCTTCTATAGGACTCTAAATCCCTGAAAGGTAAAGGGTATGTCAAATGTTAACTTTATGTCTTTATTACCAGTCCTAACACTTGGCATCCAATAGAATGTGAGTGAGGATGTTTAAACAGAACTGGGTATCATTTGCTCAAGGTCACAGAACTATTATATGACAAAAGGACTAAGCCCTAGAACTTTTGGCTCATCATCTAAGTAAGTAAGCTTCTGGTTATATCATGTATTTAAATTGTCATGAGGAAGCTTGATACAAATCTAGGAAATATATTCTAGGGATAGATTATTTCAAAGATCCATGAATATCCAGCAACTACAAATGGTCTAAATAAACCAGCAAAAAGAGACTGAGCCAGGCATGGTAGGTGGTACATGCTTTTAATCCCAGTACTTGGGAGGCAGAGGTAGGAGGATTGCTGTTGAGTTTGAGGCCACCCTGAGACTGCATAGTGAATTCCAGGTCAGCCTGGACTCCAGCCAGACTCAATCATGAAAAAAATAATAAAAAAAAAAATTAAAAAGACAGAGACTGGCAGAGTTGATTTAAAAAAAAATACCTGTCCGTATATTATATACAAGAAACTCACTGAGTTTAAAAAAAAAAAAATGAAGGGGGCTGAAGAGATCGCTTTGTGGAAGAGGTGGAGGAAAGAATGTAAGAGACAAAGGAAGGGTAGGACTCCTTACAATACACTCTTCCACACACAAAATGGCCTGGATATCCATGACCTCACAGTGCCTGATACTACCTATTCAAGAACATCATAATAGGAGGAAAAGTTAGTAACATCAAAATAAAAGAGAGGCTGATTGAGAGGGGGAGGGGATATGATGGAGAGTGGAGTTTCAAAGGGGAAAGTGGGGGAAGGGAGGGCATTACTATGGGATATTGTTTACAATCATGGAAGTTGTTAATAAAAAATAAATTAATTTTTTAAAAATTTAAATAAAACACCAGTATGGTGGACTTGCCTTAAAAAAAGGAACAAAATGCAAACATTACTCAAAAGAAAGCAAGAATTATTATACTAATACAGAATAAAAATTATCACAGAGGGCTGGAGAGATGGCTTAGCGGTTAAGCGCTAAGGGACCTAGGGACCCAGTTCAAGGCTCAATTCCCCAGGACCCACATTAGCCAGATGCACAAGGGGTCGCACGTGTCTGGAGTTCATTTGCAGTGGCTGGAGGCCTTGGTGCACCCATTCTCATTCTCTCTCTCTTTTCTTTCTCCCTCTTTCTCTCTGTGTCTGGTGCTGTCAAATAAATAAAAATAAACATTTTTTTAAAATTATCACAGATTGAGAACATTAACGATAAAAGGGTCAATTTACAAAGAAGATAGAGCAATCCTGAATGTGTAAACACTCAAACACAGTTGTAAATTTGTGAAACAAACTAATTGAATTGAAATGGCAAACAGACAAATCTATAGTTGTAGCTACATACTTCAACATCTTTCATCAGTTGAAAGAACCGACAAAGTTAGCAAGGATACAGAAGAACTCAACACCATCAAGCAACAGAATTAAATCAGTACTTGTAGAACACTGCAGCCAACCATAGCAAACTGCATTCCTTTGGAGCATTCATAGAAAATCAAGATAGATCACATACTGAGTCATGAAACAAACAATTTTACAAAGATTGATATCATACAGAGTACATTCTCTGACCACAAAAGGATCAAAGTAGAAATCAGTAGCAAAAAGATAAAAGGGTCAACATTTAGAAATAAATAACATACTTCTAAATAACTATGAGTCAAAGAAATATCAAGGGAAATTTTAAAAAGACACATTTAACTGAATGAAATATATCAGTTTGTGGAACACAGCCAAAGTAGTGCTGACACAGAAATTCTTATCACTAATACTTTTATTAGAAAAGAGGACATCTCAAATTAATAATCTCAGTTTACACCTCAATAAACTAGAAGCAGGAGAGTAATATTCCTTGGAGTAGGATATGAAAGTAGATGGAGGTCTGAAGAAAATTAGTATTAACCTCTATGAATTGCCAACAAAGGACAGGCTGGTCTAGGTCAACTACTTTGCCTTAAAGACAGGTTAGCAGAATGTCTGGGTAGAAAGAAAAGTCAAACTAATGCTAACATCTTAAATGAAAGCTAGAGATAGTATAGTTTAGGTAAAAATAAAAATTAAGATAAAGCTGGGCATAGTGCCACACACCTTTAATCCAGCATTCTGGAGACAGAGATAAGAATATTGCCATGAGTTCAAGGCTGGCCTGAAACTACATAGTAAATTCCAGGTCAGCCTGAGGTAGAGTGACACCTTTGAAAAACCAAAAAAATAAAGATCAAGCTTCTTACAGTTAACAAACCAGCTTTAAAACCCTAAGGAAGGGCTGGAGAGATGGCTCAGCTGTTAAACTGCTTGTTTGCAAAGCCTGACAGCCTGGGTTCAATTTCCCAGTACCCACATAAAGCCAGATGCACAAATGGCACATATATCTGTAGTTTGTTTGCAGTGGCAAAAGGCCATAGAGCACCCTTTCTTTCTTTTTCTGTCTCTCTTTCTAATTACAAATAAACAATTTTTAAAAAAACTTCAGGGCTGGAGAGATGGCTTAGCTGTTAAGGAGTGTGCCTGTAGAGGCAAAGGATCCAGGTTCAACTCCCCAGGATGCACATAAGCCAGATGCACAAGGGGGCACCTGCATCTGGAGTTTGTTTGCAGTGGCTAAAGGTCATGGCATGCCCATTCTCTCTGCCTATTTCTGTGTGTGTCTCTCTCTCTCGAAAGAGAGAGAGAGAGAAAGAAGGAAAGAAAAGAAAAGGAGGAAGGAAGGAAGACAGACAGACAGACTCAAACAGAAAGCAGGAACACACACACACAACCATAAGGCAAATATTACTTACATTATACAATAACCCAAGTATATGCCCCACTTAACATAAGGAGATTAACATACTAGTGGGATTCTCACAAGAAGCAGCCAATCTTACCAGGAATCCACATTTTTTATTTTATTTTATTTTATTTTTTATTTTTTAAAATTTTATTAGCATTTTCCATGATTATAAAAAAAATATCCCATGGTAATTCCCTCCCTCCCCCCATACTTTCCCCTTTGAAATTCCATTCTCCATATTACCTCCCCATCTCAATCATTGTACTTACATATATACAATATCAACCTATTAAGTACCTCCTCCCTTCCTTTCTCTTCCCTTTTATGTCTCCTTGTTAACTTACTGGCCTCTGCTACTAGGTATTTTCTGTCTCACACAGAAGCCCAATCATCTGTAGCTAGGATCCACATATGAGAGAGAACATGTGGCGCTTGGCTTTCTAGGCCTGGGTTACCTCACTTAGTATAATCCTTTCCAGGTCCATCCATTTTTCTTTACTGCTGAGTAGAACTCCATTGTATAAATGTGCCACATCTTCATTATCCACTCATCAGTTGAGGGACATCTAGGCTGGTTCCATTTCCCAGCTATTATAAATTGAGCAGCAATAAACATGGTTGAGCATGTACTTCTAAGGACATGAGATGAGTCCTTCGGATATATGCCTAGGAGTGCTATAGCTGGGTCATATGGTAGATCAATCTTTAGCTGTTTTAGGAACCTCCACACTGATTTCCACAATGGCTGGACCAGATTGCATTCCCACAAGCAGTGCAGAAGGGTTCCTTTTTTTCCACATCCCCGCCAACATTTATGATCATTTGTTTTCATGATGGTGGCCAATCTGACAGGAGTGAGATGGAATCTCAATGTAGTTTTAATCTGCATTTCCCTGATGACTAGTGACGTAGAACATTTTTTTAGATGCTTATATGCCATTCGTATTTCTTCCTTTGAAAATGCTCTATTTAGCTCCATAGCCCATTTTTTGATTGGCTTGTTTGAGGAATCCACATTTTTAAGGGAACAAGGAATCTCCTGGTAAAGAGGAGATCTCAAAATAAGATGGTATCTCACTGGCTGGATCTAGTGGCAATCTCACAGTGTGAGGGAGTAAGAATGCATGAAGTGGTATGAAAAGCATTATCCAGGTTCATCCTTTATCTGAATTAGCTTACAAGGAATCAATTCAAAATCTCAATAAAGAAATTTAATTCTCAGTCAGGTGTGGTGGCGTACACTTTTACTACCAGCATTTGGGAGGCAGAGGTAGGAGGTCATGAGTTTGAGGCCATCCTGAGATTACATAGTTAATTCTAAGTCAGCCTGAGCTAGAGTGAAAGCCTACCTTGAAAAAAAATATTACTTCTCACAGAAACCTTGAAAAACCTAAACAAGTTGACAGCTCCTTACAGCCCCAGGAGCACCAGCTGCAGTCAATGGTTTTTAGTATATAACCAGGCATGATGGCCCACATCTTTAAACCCAGAACTTGGGAGGCAGAGGTAGAAGGATCACCTTGAGTTTGGGGCCAACCTGAGACTACATAGTGAATTTCAGGTCAGCCTGGGCTAGAGAAAGACCCTATCTTGGAAATCCAAAAAATAAAATAAAAATAAAAAAAGCTGCTAGCTTGGTGTGGTGTCCTTAGTTGAATATTGCATACATGGGCCAAAGAATAGAGAAAGGAATGTTAGTACTATTAGCAATACTAGGGGATGTACAAATACAAAAGAGCAGCCTTGAAGGACAGAAACCTCATCAGCTCAACAAGAATGCTGCTGCATGAGTCACCAAAGGTACTAAAAGGTAAGAGGAGGGAAGAGAAATAATACATGGTAAATCACATATTTGGAAAAATAATTGCAAGGAGTAGGTTAAAAAAAATTTATTTTTTGAGGAAGGTTCCCACTCTAGCCCAGGCTGATCTGGAATTCACAATGTAGTCTCAGGCTGCCCTCAAACTCACAGGGATCCTCCTATCTCAGTGTCCCAAGTGCTGGGATTAAAGGCATGCACCATCACACCTGGCAAAACCTTTTGATAGGAGCTGCTGCAAAGTAAAACTGTAAAGGTAGGTATGATATGAAGATAAAAGAATGTTGTGGCCATTAAGCACTCTATCACACTGTCCTGTGTGGGCAGCTAAGCATGAGTACAGTTAGTCCTGTGGAGCTTCAGAAGTAGAAAAAAAATCATTGAAATGAAAAAGATGAGTTCTGTAGGTACATACGGGATGGAACAAACCCACAGGAATGTTTAGAACACTCTAGGTAGAGGCAGTGCCGAAGAGAAGAAGAATGTGTGCTTAAGTCCTAGTGAATGCCTATTTGAATGGAGTGGGTACAAAATAAGATTTAAGTAATTCTAGAGGTAAGATGGCAAGGAAGATTATGATTAAGCATACGAAATCTTGACTACTGGGGTATCAGGGATAAGGACACCACTGTTCAGTGAGCAGCCTAATAGCAATGAGAGGATAAGGAAGAAGCTCTTAGAGCCTGTGTCTCTATGGAGAGCAGTCTGGAAGCAAGTTGAGTTGAACATGGAGTATGGTGGCATTGGCATTCTATCAAGACAGCAACCTAGAGATAGTTTCCCTCAAAGCAAATACCTAGAGGAGCCAAAGGACAGAACTGGAGATCTTATTTATTTATCAGGATGAAAGTTACTTTAGGATTTGTTGGCTATTCTAGAGTTAGCTAAATTTAGCTCATGGCACTATATACACACCAACATGCACCCTCCTCTTCATCCTCCTTGCCTCCCCCCACCCCAAGATTTTCTCACTACACAGCCAAAATTAGCTTAACTCACAAACCTCCTGCCGCCTCCCCTTATCATGCCCAACATAAGATTTGAATTTCATGTGAGACAAGTAGGATATAGCTGTCTATAATCAAGGTTTTATCTACATATAAAAAGCCCAAAGTGTCTTGTGTTCTGTAACATTTAAGTGGGTAAGAAATCATGAGGAAGGCTAGAAACCATATTGAAGCCAGGGAAAACCTACCTACAATCTAATTGTGAAGTCACACTCTGCTCAGGCGACTATATAGTTATACTTTTCACAGTTACAGCATAGAAAAACAAATTTTCTCTTAAGTCTAGAAATGCATACTTCTTTTTTTCTACTTGTGTTTTCCACAGGACTTATGTGGTCATTAGAAGACATATATTATTTAAAAATATATTTTGTATTTGTTTATTTGCAAGCAGAAAGAGAGAAAACAAACAGAGACAATAAGTGTGCCAGGGCCTCCAGCCACTGCAAACAAACTCCAGATAATATGTTCCACTTTGTGCACCTGGCTTTACATGGGTACTGGGGAATCAAACTGGAGTCATTAGCCATTGCAGGCAGGCACCTTAACCACTAAGGATTAACAAAACAAATAAAGAACACTACAAAAGAAGAGATGGTTTAGCGTCTAAAGCACTTGCCTGCAAAGCCAATGACCCAAGTTTGATTCCCCAGTACTCATGTAAAGCCAGATGAATAAAGTGGTGCATGCATCTGCAGTTTGTTTGCAGTGGTTAATGGCTCTAGTATGCATGTACATACATACTCTTCTTCTCTGTCTCCCTCTCTCTCTTTCTATGTGTCTGTATCTCTCTGCTTGCAAACAAATAAATAAAATATTCTTTAAAAATGTTTAAGAAGCCGGGTATGGTAGCACACACCTTTAATCCCAGCACTCAGGAGACTGAGGTAGGAGGATTACCATGAGTTCGAGGCCACCCTGAGACTACACAGTGAAGTCCAGGTCACCCTGAACTAGAATGACTCTGCCTCAAAAAAAAAAAAAAAGTTTAAGGCGGCAACCAATGTCAGATTAGGGCAAATGATTAAGTGAAGGGAGATAAGAAGAAAACTGTTTAAGAAGCAAACACTGCAAGCAAACCTTCTAAGACAGTAGCCTCAAACAAACCTGCTAGGTTAACTAGTTTGTACACAATAGGACATATACCAGATAACACAATCAAAATTCTTCAGTCCACATTATACTTAATAGTGAGGTAGAAAATGCTTTTAATGATAGGGACAAGTAGTCCCCTCTCACTACAATAATTTTGAAAAAGAACAAAAACACCAGAATACCCATATTACCTTATTTCAAGATATACTATAAAGATTAGTGTATTATGACTGGGGATGAGGTTTAGTAGTAGAGAGCACTTGCCTAGTATGCTTGAGGCCGTGGCTTTCATCTTCAGCACTACAAAGAGAACAAAAGGGTATTATGTTAATGGGAAGGTGACAGATATACAAAGATTCCTGCATCAGAGAGCTCAGAATTAGGGCACAGATACAAAAGCAATTTAATAGGGAAAGAACAGACGTTTCAACAAGTGGTGCAAACAGACATCCATATTCTGAAAATAAACCTCAGCATGTACTTCACATTTATGGTTGACCAGAATGCAAAATGGCAGAACTACTTTGGAAAACTCTTTGACAGTTTCTGTCAAAGTTCTAGCAATACATTCCCAAGTATTTATCCAAAGGAACTGAAAATTTATGCCCATACAAAGACCTATACACTAATATTTACCATGGTTTTAAAACAACTGAAGCAACCAAGGTGTTTTTTCACATGTGAGTGAACAAACTAGCATATTCAAGGAAATATTCAGCAATAAAGAGAACACGCTATTGAGTCACATAATATGGATAAATCAAGTGAGACAACTTAGATCAAATAAGGCTACATATTGTATGATTCCACTAATACAGTGTTCTGGAAAACCATGGATAAAAATCCATATGCTGGAAGTATGCTCAGTGGTATAGTACATATATAGCACAAGGAAAGTCCTGGGCTCAATCCCAAACTCCATTTAAAAAAAAAAGTCAGAAGTACACTATTATATGGCAATTTGGGGGGAGGGTAGGGGGAACCTAACTGCTTATATTTTAGACAAGAATGAATCTAACCTGGTCAACTTGGGACCATGAAACTCAAGGCCATGGAAATTCCCACTACTAGCTCTCCTTTTTAAAACATGTATTTAATTTTTGAAATAGGAAAAATATTCAAGTATCTTAAATTTTAAAAGGTATACATAAAAGTTTATGCAGTAAAAGTCTCCCTCCCACTCACTATCCTCTGGTCATGCATGTCACCAAAACTGTCAGTATCTTAAATAGCTTTGTAGAAATATTTTTTGTCCATATAAGAAAAAAAAGTATGATACTGCCATCACTCACTGCTTGTCTTATATAAATGGTAGGATACAATCCATCCTATTCTGCTTCTTCCTTTATATCACTCTATACATGTTAAAGATAACACATTATTAGCATAATACTCTAGTTTATAATCATGCCTCGGTTGGCATAATATATTACCAATTTTGTTATTATAAGCAATACTACAATTAATATGCAATTATTTGTTGAATAAATTCTTGGAAATGTTTGCTGAGTAAGATGATATGCTCATAAATTTTGATGGCTCTTTTCAAGTCACTGACTTAAAATTAACAGGGATTTTTTGTTTGTTTTTTGAGGTAGGATCTCACTCTAGCCCAGGCTGACCTGGAATTCACTATGTATCAGGGTGGCCTCGAACTCATGGTGATCCTCCTACCTCTGCCTCCCGAGTGCTGGGATTAAAGATGTGCGTCAACACGCCCAGCTTTATCAGGGATGTTTAATTTTTATCCTAGGAGGACAAAAGAAAAGCTAGGATTCTATTACCAGGTAATTTTCTGGAAGAATAAACACCTCTAAGATTTCCAAAATGAGTCTTTTACTAAGTTTCATATATGTCTCCTAGGATCTAGTTACATTTTTATGAAACACATTTCAATCCTTGAGCTGTTGAAAAACCTAAGCCTGCCAGCTAGGTTTAAAAAAAAAAATGATACCTTTGAGATCTTCCAGAGAAAAGGTCAAAAGTTGATGCCTCAAAGTGATTGTTCTTGGTCACTCACTTCACATGTACAATGCTGGATTCTACTGTAATCACAAGGAGGTTTGTCCTAATTACAATGTCAAAATCATGACATATTTTTCTTAGGTAAAAATTATAGAACAAAGGTTTCAAGGAGAGACTGGCAACACTTCTCTCTTAGATTCCCAAGTAAATCTTTTTGCTTAACTACAAAACCTAGCATATAAACTAGTACACTAAATTTTTTGTAATAAAATTTGAACGGGGGCTGAAGAGATAGCTTAGCAGTTAAGGTGCTTGTCTGCAAAGCCTAAGGGCCCATGTTCGACTCACCAGATCCTACGTAAGCCAGATGCACAAGGTGACACAGGCTCAAGGTTGCACATGTGCACAAGGTGGAGTATGCACCTGGAGTTCAATTACAGTGGCTGGAGGATCTGGCATGCCGATATTCTCTCTCTCATAAAAATGGGCCAGCCTCTTGGGATTGCCTCAAAGAAAAACTTGAATGGGTAGGGGGGTAGAGAGATAGCTCAGTGGATAAAGACGCATGCTTGCAAAGCTTTGACAGTTCAGATTTGCTTGCCCAGTATTCACATGAAGCCAGATGCTCAAAGTGGCACATGCATGTGGAGTTCATTTGCAGTGGCAATAGGCCCTTGAATGCCCTTTATCATTCATATTCATTCTATCTGCCTGCAAATATTTATTTATTATTATTATTTTTTGTTTTTTGTTTTTTGAGGTAGGGTCTCACTGTAGCCCAGGCTGACCTGGAATTCACTAAGGAGTCTCAGGGTGGCCTCAAACTCACGGTGATCCTCCTACCTCTGCCTCCCAAGTGCTGGGATTAAAGGTGTGCGCCACCACGCCCAGCACAAATATTTATTTTTTAAAAACCTGACAGGAGGGGCTGGAGAGATGGCTTAGTGGTTAAGCGCTTGCCTGTGAAGCCTAAGGACCCCGGTTCAAGGTTCAACTACCCAGGACCCACGTTAGCCAGATGCACAAGGGGGCGCAATGCATCTGGAGTTCGTTTGCAGTGGCTGGAGGCCCTGGCGCACCCATTCTATCTCTCTGTCTGTTTGCCTCTTTCTCTCTCTGTCTGTTGCTCTCAAATAAATAAATTAAACAATAAAAAAATTAAAAAAAAACTTGAGAGGAGTTGAAGAAATTCAAGGGGCTCCTCTGATATCTATTACAAAAATCAGTGAGCAGTTGAACCATCTGTGAAAATTCCTACTTCCAAAAAACATACTGTAAAGGCTTTTAATTGGTTGACATATTATTCCTTGAATAGTCCCCTCCCACAATGATTATGAGTATGGGCACAAAAACACCTGTGTGATTCAGCTGATGGAACAATAGCAAATGTGAGAACATCAGACACTTGGGGAAAAAAAAAAGTGCTTATGCATTGGTGCTTGCTTTTTTTATTACTCTTTGAGACTTTGAGACCATGTCAACAAGTCCAGACTAGCCACAAGGAGTAGAGATAAGCCATCCCAGTTTAGGGCCTCCCACATAGACCAACTAGCCTGCAAACCACCAGATGTCTAACCAAAGTCCTCCTATATCATCAAGCCACTAACTAGCCACCTTCTCTACCCCACAGAAGCTAACTGACATAGGCTACTTTAAAGTAAATGTCTGTGGTCTAAGAAGTATAGTAAGAGAAATAAAACATTAGTTTTCTCTTATGAAGTTTACCCTGTACATAAAAGTTTTCAAATATAAAAACTTAGACGAAAATAAATAAATATGTAAATATTGAAAAGATGTTTAAGTCTTTCCAGACTTTCAGAAATGTACTGCCTGCCATTACAGATGGCATGCACACACACACAAACACACAGTTACTCAAATTGGCAAGCTTCCATTTAGTAAAAGTATCTTAATCATGGTATATTTAACCCAGTCATACTCAACAGTTCCATTTTCTTTAAATGTATTATTTATTTGTTTACATATATTTTTAAAATTTTATTTATTTTTAGAGAGAGAGAGAGAGAGAAGAATGGGCACACCAGGGCCTCTAGCCATTACAAATGAATCCCAAGATGCATGCATCCCTTGTGCATCTGGCTTATGTGGTGGGGAATTGAACCTGGGTCCTTAGGCTTCACAAACACCTTAACCACTAAGCCATTTCTCCAGCCCTACTTATGTATTTACTTGAGTGGGACTTGAGAATGGGCATGCCATGGCCTTCAGTAGCTGTAAAAGAACTCCATACACGTGTGCCACCTTGTGCATCTGGCTTATGTGGGTCCTGGGAAGTCAATCCTGGGTCCTTTGGCTTTGCAGGCAAGTGCCTTAACTGCTAAGCCATCTCTCCAGCTCAACAGTTCCATTTTTAATGTTAAACCCAAGTTTCTAATTGATAGGACTTAGTGAAAGTTTTCTTAATACAGCCTTAAAAGCTTGTGAGCCTAATTAATCATTTTGTTAGCAGCATTTAAATATATATGTATGTTTACTTATTTTTCTGCGTGTGTGCATACACCATGGTTTCTCATCCCTCAAACTGAATACCAGATGTTTGCACTTCTTTTTTCTTTTTTGCCTGGCTTTAAATCGGTGCTGGGGAATTGAACCCAAGCCAGAAGTCTTTGTAACCAAGCACCTTTAACTACTGAGCCATCTCCCCAGGCCTCGAGAAGCATTCTGTAGAGCCACCTTTTTCCAACATCATAGCAATTCTTTTTAGCGTTGTTTATGGTGGGCAGTAAAAGCTGCTTAAATCTATACATTTGTATCAGAAACATCTCCTCTATTGGATCACAAGATAGGACACTGAAGAAATTACTTTCTCAAGCCAGTTTTAGACATCACTGGATACTTTTCTGGATTAAACACACAGAGAGTTTAATTAACTCTCCCAGGCTGGTGAAATGGCTTAGAGGTTAAGGTGTTTGCCTATGAAGCCTAAGGACCCTGGTTCTAGTCATCAGGACCCATGTAAGCCAGATGCACAATGGGGTGCATGTGTCTGGAGTTCATTTGCAATGGCTTGAGGCCCTAGTGCACCCATTCTCTCCCTCCTTCCCTCTCTCTCTCAAATAAAATTAATTAAATGTTTAAAATTTCAATTAAAAAAAAACCTCTTACATTAGCCTCTCATTGTCCTTGGAATAAAACACAAGCTCTTTAATGAGGTGCCATAAGGCCCTATCAATCTTCCCCTGCCTACTTCATCTCTTTCCCCAGACCTCACTCAAACCTCTATAAATCCTTCTATACCTCTTTTCCACCCACCACAGTACCTTCACAAGACCTGAAATTCCTCTGTCTGGCAATCTCTTCTCTCTACCTTTTACAGTATTCTTGCTCATTCTTAAGTCTCCAAGGGCACACTGCTGGTCTCAGTCACAAGAGAAATGAATTCTAACTCTTCCTGGCTATGTGCCCTTCTGCATGTTCACACCTGAGGGATATTCTCTGTTTAGCAAGATATCCAGTTCTTGACACCGAGGAAATGGTTAACAAATCACTGCTGCTATTTTTATCATCCCATATGGTAATCTCTATCATATCTACTAATACAATTAGCAATTCAACATTCTTCTGTTGGAATAAAAACAGATATCCACATGCATCCTACCTTAAAACCTTATACTTTTCATGTTGCCCCCCAAAGGCTGTATGTTTGTAGGGAAAGGTGAAATGAACATTTACAGAGCAATTACTATTGCAATTAAATTCTCATTGCCATCTTCAGAGATGTGGTTAAGCTAATGAAGAAAGTGAGGCACAGAGAAGTAACTGGTCAAGATCAAAGGGAAGAGCCAGAATTTGAATCCAATTTGGCCTGATACTATTGTCAAAGATGGACATATGACACCAAAGGCTTTCCTCACTCATGAACTTTGGTCTTTTAAGAGCAGAAAGCCTTAGAGAAGATGGATCTTTACATCCATCTAAATGACTCTGAGACAACTACTCTTCAAATCCTTAACCAGGATGGTGTTCCATCAGCAGAACATTCTTTCCCTAACTGTGGAAGATTCCTTACATTCTTTCCACTGGACATTGAGCTTTAGGGGATATCTTTCACCTCCTATACCCGTAGTAAGCATAAGGCATTCAGTATGTTTGCTGAATGAATTAAATGAAAAATAGAGACTATTTTATCGACACATAGTCGGGAAGTGAATTAAAAATATTTTTAATTTATTTATTTGAGAGGAAGAGAGAAAGAGGCAGAGACAGAGAGAGAATGGGTGAACCAGGGCCTCTAGCCACTGCAAACAAACTTGACACATGTGCCACCTTGGACATCTGGCTTACATGGGTACTAGGGAATTGAGCCTAGGTCCTTAGGCTTTGCAGGCAAGAACCTAAACCACTGAGATGCACCATCTCTACAGCCCTGAAATGAGTTTTTATATTACAGTTTGGCACAGTTATGAGCAAACTTAACAAGAGTGGTGAGAAAGGAGGAGAGGTTATCTTAAATACTTTCGCAATTGATAATGATCTCTGTATCCAGCACCAGAGATTCCACATGACTTACAAATGTATGTTTCATAGTTATAGATAAACTTTACCTCTTGGGGCCTTTTCACACCAAGAAAGTTCTGTTATATCCGTGGTTGCAACAAACTCTTGACAGGATGGCCTTGACAAGTACCATTATGCTCAAATGATTTGGAAAAAGAAACAGAAAGAGCAAATGCAAGCAAACTGCTGATAACTGGTAACCTTGGATGAAGGGAATATAGTGAGTTTTTGTACCAATCTTGCAACATTTTTGTGATTATAATTTTTATCAAAATTAAATTTTTTAAATCTAAAAAAGAATAATACCAGTAAGTTTCCCACAAGATTTCAACACACAGGTCCAGTGTAGTGGCTATTTTGGTATCACATTCTCTTGTTAGCTGCTCCATAAATACATTCCAAGCAGGAGTGGTGGTACACACCTATCAACCCCAGCACTTGGAAGACTGAGACAGAAGGATCATGAAATGGAGGCCAGTATGGTCTAAACAGTGACACCCTGTCTCAAAACAACAACAACAAATTACCCTTCAGCCTCATGTTTCCTTGTTTACCACCAAATATTAGGAGAAAATAAGCTCTTTGGGTAAGAGTGGCATAGCAATGACTTCTGAGTTGGGGCAGAAAATAAATTATTTGCTGCTTGAAGGGTATTTATAACTATCTCCAACTATCAAAAGTCCTAGCATAGTCTCCCTATGACAAGTACATTATTTTCTTCAGGGTATACCAAGATATCCCCCAGGACTCTAAGGGGCATCCTCATGCTCAGAAGCGTAACACTATGAGTTCTTACCTTCCTTTTCCCAAGCCCAGCAGACTGGATCAGGCAAGATTTTTCCAAGGGCTCAGTGCAAAGGCAGTTCTGATGGTAAGAGCTTTGCTTCTATTGTCTATGGAAAGACCTACAGGGAGAAGGCAAAAATAACCATGGAGGATTCACACAGATTACAGAAAACTTAAAGCAGTAGTTACTTGCTCTGTAATGGCCACTTCCTAGCATCCTCTTATTCATTTATCAGTTCTAACCACTCATCCTAGATTCTCCCTACCCTGCAAATCAGAATGCTTTAGTTTTCTCAGCTATAGTCACCAGAACAACACAAACTTGTGAGCTATCAAATGTCTCCATTTTATGAGAGTGCCAGGGTAAGGTGTGTAGCTCGTTGGTAGAATGCTTCCTTAGTATGTGCAAGGCCTTAGGTTCAATCCCTAGAATCAAACAAAAAATTGTTAGGGCAGGGCTGGAGGGATTGCCTAGTGGTTAAGGCACTTGCCTGGAAAGCCAAAGGACTCAGGTTAGATTGCCCAGGACCCATGTAAAGCCAGATGCACAAGATGGCACGTGTCTGGAGTTCATTTGCAGCAGCTAAAGGTCCTGGCATGCCCATTCTCTCCATCCTTCCCTCTCTTTCTCTCTCTCTCAAATAAATAAAATTAAATTTAAAAAAATGCTAGGGCATTGCCAGATAGGTGCCACCCAATATCCACCTCTATAAAAGTAAGCAAAGTAGTTGGGCATGGTGGCACATGTCTTTAGTCCCAGCACTCAGGAGGCAGAGGTAAGAGGATTGCTGCGAGTTTGAGGCAAGCCTGAGACTATAGAGTGGATGCCAGGTCAGCCTGGGCTAGAGTGAGACCTCACCTGGAAAAAACAACAAAAAAGTGAGCAAAGTAAAGGTCATAGTAAATTATCTTCTAATGATTATCTTGATATAAAGCAGCCTATTTATCACTTCTATCTTCTTCAGCTCCTGTTCCTTGTAAGCTCCATGAAGAGGAAGGTACATTATGTCCCATGAAAATGTTCCACCTCATTTTTAGCTTCCCTCTCTGTATTCCTGATCAAAGCCTGTAGGAGCTTTCTAATGCCACATCTTCAAAATCACCTGATTCCTAATGGCACATCTTCAAAAACACCTGATTCCTGATGCCTCCCTCACCACCCCCAAAAATATGTGCTTAGTTTTGGCTAGATCTCAAAGTGAATAACAGGACTAAACTGGGCGTGGTGTCACATGTCTTTAATCCCAGCACTTAGGAGGCAGAGGTAGGAGGATCTCTGTGAGTTTGAGACCACCCCAAGACTACATAGTGAATTCCAGGACAGCCTGGGCTAGGGTGAGACCTTACCTCTGGTGGTGGGGGGAGACATATAGCCTAGCCAGGTATAGTGAAGCATGCCTTTAATCCCAACACTGGGGAGGCAGAGGTAGGAGGATTGCTAGAAGATCGAGGCCAGCTTGGGACTACAGAGTGAGTTCCAGGTCAGTCTAGACTAGAATGAGAGAGAGAGACTACCTCAAAAAAAAAAAAAGAAAGGAAAAGAAAGAAAGAGGGCTGGGGAGATGGCTTAGGGGTTAAGGTACTTGCCTGCAAGGCCTAAGGACCCAGGTTTAATAACCCCATACCCACATAAAAAGCCACATGCACAAGGTGGCATATGTGTCTGGAGTTCCTTTGCAGTGGCTAGAGGCCCTGGCATGCCCCTCTCCCCCCCTTTTTTCCTCTAACAAATAAATAATACAAATAAATAAAATATGAATCAGGCATGGTGGTGCACACCTTTAATCTAAGCACTCAGGAGACAGAGGTAGGAGGATTGTGGAGAGTTCGAAGCCACTCTGAGAATACATAGTGAATTCCAGGTCAGCCTGAGCTACAGAGAGACCCTGCCTCTAAAGTTTTAGAGATGGTTTTGTTTGTTATGGTTTATGAATCACAAAAGAGAGAAAAGACAAGGTTACTAAACCTACAAGCCTTCAACGTCCTTGTTCTTTAGCATTTACCAACCTAGATATGACTGAATCATTAGCTGTGCTGGCCATGGGAACGTCCTCTACAGGACAGAAGATGGGTTATAAGTATCCTGAAAGCTGTTTCCAAGTCATTCCTGGCTCCTAGCTAATCACAAGCACTTCACTGTGAACTGCTTGTGATCAAAATTCACACTGCACTGCAAAGACCTGGCAACACTATTCAGACAAGAATCAAACAAAGTATAGATTCTGGAGTATGAACACCCTAACCTGGATTATTCCAAAAACAGACCAAGCAGAAAATGTGAGGAACTATTTCAAGGCAACAATATTAGGCTAAGAGATTTCCTCTAGCAGAAAGAGTACAACTGTAGAAGAATAACACTGATAGTACCTAACCTTAATTGTGAGCTTCTCTGGTAATCCTTGAAATGAGAGTGTATCAACTTATTAAAAATCATGAAACTCAAAGCCCACTTTAAATCAAAGAAAAAAATGATAGTTACGGAGGTGGAATATTCCTAAGGCTAAACAAGAATGAAAAAAAAATTATTTTCACTTATCCAGAATCATCACATGTTATAAAAGCATGACAACTATACTATTCAAAAGGCCCAACAGATGTTGCAGAAGTGCTTAACTATATAAAAAACACAGTGCTTTCTACAAAGGGATTCTGCTGTTATCTCCACCTCCATCCTCCAACCTTCCAGGCTGACAAGAAGTGGCTTTAGGGAAGGTATTTAAGAAAACTACTCTGGGAAAGTGGATTCTGGTTTGCTTAAACTAAGTAATGATGTTGTGCAACCAGTTTTTACCTATTTTTTCATTACTTTGAGAGTGCAGACAGCAGGAGTTATCTTTATCAGATTGAATTCAGGGTATCCTGTCGCCTTTCCCTCTAGGAGATTGGAATCCAACACGGTTTTGACTTCTTATACAATCAAACTGCGAAGGCAAAGGGCGGGGATCTCATCTTCCACTTCACCAACAAGTGCATCACACAGACAAGCGCATCGCGCGTGGGGGGGGGGGGGCGGGGAGGGGCTCGTTCAAACCTGAGTCCATAGATTTCCTTGCAACTCAGAACGTCAAAGGGGCAGCCAAACAAGTTTCTGGCCAAATCCCTATATGCTATTATGTCCTAGGGGGCTGCTCACCGATACAAACTTTTAAACATGCCTCCACATACCACCATTCAGGTCAGTCACTTAGGATCCCGGCCCCCTCCATTTACTCCTTATAAATAGTAAACGCAGGTTGCCCTATGCAATTAAAGCCAGACTTCTCCGAAGCCATGGCTCTGTTACGCAAAGCAGGAGGTAAATCTTGAGGGAATTAAAACACACACACACACACACACACACACACACACACACAAAACTATGTCCCCACAGCGAAGGGAATCAAACGAGCATGAGACCTAGAGAAAAGTTCAGCAATGTACTATGCCAGGTAGTAGAAAAAAGCTCGTGGAGTTGCAAAGTCCTCATGGTTCCCATTCCCAGGACCACTTGGCGGCTGCGAACTCGCAGCGCCCGAACAATGACTGGAGAAAGTTCGCCGGCCGACGGGGCGCCTCCACTCCTACTAGGTTGGCATTCGGGCTTTCCGGGGTGCCTGGTCGCTCCTCACACTACTGCTCTTTTCCTCTCTAGACGTTCTCGCTTCTTCCCGCTCCCCGAGGCTGAAACCACCTGGGAACCCCCCCAAGCCCAGCCCCAAGCGGCCGACAAGAGCACTCCGTCTTCGCCGCGGGTCTGGCTCCGAGAGCGAGACCATGCCCAGCACCGGGATGGGAGGGCGCCGGGAGGGGGCTTCGAAGGAACAGCCGTAACAGTTATGGCGCTCAATTCCTCCCCGTGTAGCCGGGAGCCCGCAGCCGGGCTCGCGTGTCCGCCCCCGCCCCCAGCTGGGGCCACTAGACCCAGCCCCGCCGCCCGCAGAGGGGCCACCGGGCACTTTACCTTAGCCCACACATGCTCTCGCTCGAAGGCTCCGGGGACACCACGGGCGACCGCTATGTGGAGCTGGAGCGACCCTGAGCGCGCCGAGGCCGGGCCGGGACACTGCGCTCCCGTGCCGCCTGCTACTCACTCTTCGAGGCCGCCACTCCTGCTCCCTAAGCAGAGCTACACCCCCAACCCCGCCAGCGCCGCGCGCCCGTCCTCGGGGGCGCTTACCTTTGCCCTGCTAGGTCGCCGCTCCTTCCAGGCTCCACCGAGGGGCCCCGCAACGTGCCGGGCGACTCCGGCAGGGGTGGTAACCGCCCCCTAGCCGCCGGCTTTCTTCTCTTCCCTCCCTCGCACCTGCCCCCTAATCCCCTCCTCACTCCGCCCTCCCGTCCCGGCCTCCCGATCCACCGGGACCGCCCCCTGCTCCACAGCTCCCGCCCTCGGCCCTCAGCCACCCGCCCGTCAGGCCTCAGCCCTGGGCAGGCTGCTGGGCAGCAGTGGAGCGGCGGCGGCGGCCGAGGCGACGCGGAGCACTATTGTATTCCTGACACTGTGCGCTCCCACGCTCCGCCTCTTCCCTTTCCTTCCTCCCCACCACCACTCCCCGCCCCCCCCCCCCCACCGCCAGCCGCGCTCGCTCTACCTCACAAACGCCCCGCCGTCTGCCCGCCGCGCGCTCTTCTGGCGGGCTGGGCGCCGTCGCCAACGCCACGGGCTTGGAGGCTCCGCCCACTTAGAGCTCCCGCACGCGCGGCGCTGTGCTTCAGGTGGGTTCCCCTCCCCTCCTGCTGCGCGCGCTGCTGCTCTGAGGAGACCCAGCGCCGTTAGGCACGAGGGAGGGCGAGGTGGAGTCGCCTAGGCTGTAGGGAAATACAAACTGAGCTTTCCCTAGCCTCGTCCAACTCTAAAGTTCTGTACGTGGAATTCCTAGCATATAGACTCAGTGACCACTATTGATTTACGTCCTTTGCACTTGAAGTACTTATAAATAATAAAGACAAAGTGACAATTACACATTTATCAAGTTGCAAGTCAAAAGGTTTTTGATAATGTTTGTCTATTTTTGGTGTCAACGTGGTTAGTCAATTTACAAGTTCCAGTTATTCAAGCATTAATCTAGGTATTTGCTACGGAGGTGCTTTGATATCCTAATTAAAGGTCTTTTTCGGTTGACTTGAAGAAGGGGCGATTATCTTGATTAATCTGGTGGGCTTGTTCCAATCAATTGGAAAAAATCTTTAAACCAGGGCTGGGGATTTTGAGAATGTGAGAGTGGACAGAAAAAGTTTGCCTATGGATGCCCTTTTTGGCTTGTGCCCATGGGTTCCAGCCAGTTCTGATCTTCCTTTTCTGATTGAATGTCCTGTTCCACCAGTAACACAATTGTAGAAGACCACAGCTTCAAACAAATAAATGCAAAATAAATAAATGAATAGTAAATAAATAAATAAATGCATTATAATTTATAATTTACTACTGGATGAATTCTGACGGATACAATTATTATTTTTGTTTTTGAGGTAGGGGCTCATTCTAGCCCAGGCTGACCTGGAACACACTCTGTAGTCCCTGGCTGGCCTTGAACTCACAGCAATTCTCCTATCTCTGTCCCACTAGTGCTGGGATCAAGGATGTGCACCACCACACCCAGCAATGTTGACTTTTTGTGTTTTACCTGTTTCATATTAAAGATATAATTCTACTTCATTATACACATACACACACGCACTAATGTTCTTGATCCTTAAGTATTTCATTTTGAAAAATAAATTCACATGGAGTTGTTAAAAAGTTACAGAGGGGTTCCATTTTTAAACAAAAATTTTTATTTATTTATTGAGAGCGACAGACAGAGAAAGAGGCAGAGAGAGAGAGAGAATGGGTGTGCCAGGGCCTCCAACCCGGGTTCCATTTTTATATGCATTTATTTATTTCAGAGAGAGGAAGAGACAGAATCCGCACACTACAGCCTTCCTGCAAACACGAATTCCAGACACATGAGCCACTATAGGCATATGGCTTTGTGTGTGTGTACTGGGAAATCAGGCTTTGCAAGCAAGTGTCTGACTGCTGAGGCATCTCTCCAGCCCCAAATCTCTATAAATTTGTCATGTCAAGAATACTATACAGACAGGCTGGAGAGATGGCTTAGCGGTTAAGCTCTTGCCTGTGAAGCCTAAGAACCCCGGTTTGAGGCTAGATTCCCCAGGACCCATGTTAGCCAGAGGCACAAGAGGGCAAACGCGTCAGGAGTGCGTTTGCACTGGCTGGAGGCCCTGACATGCCCATTTTCTCTCTCTCTTTCTCTATCTGCCTCTTTCTCTCTCTGTCACTCTCAAATAAATAAATAAAAATGAATAATTTTTTTAAAAAAAAATACTACACAGGGCTGGAGAGATGGCTCAGTGTTTAAGGGACTTTCTTGCAAAGTCAGATGGCCTAGGTGAAATTTCCTAATACCCATATAAAGCCAGATGCACAAAATGGAGCATGTATCTGGAGTACCTTTGCAATGGCAGGAGGCCCTGGCGTTCCCATAATCTCTCTGTCTCTCTTTGTCTGCCCCTCTTTCTTTCTCTCTCAAATAAATAAACATCATATAAATGGAATTATACATTTAACTTTTTTTCACCCAGCATAATTTCCTTGAGAATTACCCAAGTGTCAGTAGTTCATTTGTTTTTATTGCTGAGTAGTAGTGTGGATATACCAGTTAAAATGTTCACCCACTTGGGCTGGAGAGATGGCTTAGCGGTTAAGCGCTTGCCTGTGAAGCCTAAGGACCCCGGTTCAAGGCTCGGTTCCCCAGGTCCCACGTTAGCCAGAAGCACAAGGGGGCGCACACGTCTGGAGTTCGTTTGCAGAGGCTGGAAGCCCTGGTGCGCCCATTCTCTCTCTCTCCCTCTGTCTTTCTCTCTATGTCTGTTGCTCTCAAATAAATAAATAAAAAATAAAATTTAAAACAACTTTAAAAAAAAATGTTCACCCACTGAAGGACAGTTGGGCTGTTTCCAATTTTTGCCTATTAAGAACAAAAGTGATGGCTAGATGGCTTAGCAGTTAAGGTGCTTGCTATCCAAGCCAAAGGACCCATATTTAATTCCCCAGGACCCACATAAGCCAGATGTACAAGGTGGCGTGCTAACATGCCCCTTCTCTCCCTCCCTCTCTCTCTCTTTCTCTCTCTATCTCTCTCTTAAATAAATAAGTAAAAATAAAATATTTTAAAAAATAAAACTGAGGGCTGAAGGGTTGGTTTAGCAGTTAAGGTACTTATTTGCAAGGCCTGGCGGCCCAGGTTCAATTCCATAGTACCAGTGTAAAACCAGATGCACAGAGCAGCACATATATTTGGAGTTCATTTGCAGTGGCTGAAGGCCCTGGCATGCCCATTCTCTTTGTCTCTCTTCTGTCTATCTCTCTCTGCTTGCAAATAAATAAAAATCTTTAAAATAAACACTGAAAAAGGGGGGGTGGCACACACCTTTAATCCTGCATTTGGGAGGCTTAGGTAGGAGGATTGCCATGAGTTTGAGGCCAGCCTGGGACTACAGAGTGAGTTCCAGTCAGCCTAGGCTAGACTGAGACCCTACCTTCAACAAAATAAAATCAAATAAAAGTAATAAAACTAAGCCATCTCTCCAGCCCTATTTTAAAAATATTTTTTGTTTATTTGCAAGGAGAGAGACAGAGGGGGGAGAAAGAGCATGTCAAGGCCTCCAGCCACTGCAAACAAACTCCAGATGCATGTATTACTTTGTGCATCTGGCTTCATGTGGGTACTGGGAATTGAACCCAGTTTGTTAGGCTTTTGCAGTCAAGCACCTTAACCGCTGAGCCATCTCTCCAGCCCCACTATTTTTCTCTTTTAGCTATTCTGATAGAAGTGTGGTATCTCATTTAAAAGTATTTATTTATTAAGAGAGAGTGAAGCAGGAGAGAGAGAGAATGGGCACAATGCCAGGGCCTCTTGCCCCTACAGATGAACTCCAGACACTTGCACCACTTAGCGCAACTGGTTTTACGTAGGTACTGGGGAATTGAACTCCGGCCATCAGGCTTTGTAAGAAAGTGCCTTTAAGTGCTGAACCATTTCTCCAGCCCATAATTTTAAATTGATTTTCCTTAGTAGCCAGTGATGTTGGACATATTTGCATGTGCTTATTTGCCGTCAATATGTCCTCTTTGATGAACGTCTGTTCATGTCCTTTTGCCCATTTTTTGTTTTTGAGGTAGGGTCTACCTCTAGCCCAAGCTGACCTGGAAATCACTATGTCCTCTAAGGGTGGCCTTGAACTCACGGTAATCTTTCTACCTCTGCCTCCTGAGTACTGGGATTAAAGGTGTGTGCCACCACACCCAGCCCTTTTTTTTTTTGAGGTAGGGTCTAGCTCTAGCCCAGACTGACCTGGAATTCAATATGTAGTCTCAGGGTGGCCTCGCACTCACAGCAATCCTCCTATCTCTGCCTCTCACATGTTGGGATTAAAGGTGTATGCCACCATGCCTGGCTTCTTTTTAATTTTTTTTTTTTTTTTTTTTTTTTTAGAGAGAGAGAGAGACAGATTGAGAGAGAATTGGTGTGCCAGGACTTTAGCCACTGCAATCGAACTCCAGACACTTATGCCACATAGTGGGCATGTGTAAACTTCCATTTGCCTCACCTTTGTGCCTCTGGCTTACATGGGATCTGGAGAGTTGAACATGGGTCCTTAGGCTTCACAGGCAAGCGCTTAACCACTAAGCCATCTCTCCAGCCCCAGCTTCCATTTTTTAATTGGACTGTTTCTTACTGTTAATTGTGAGAATTCTGTAAAATATATTTTTAATATTTTATTTTTATTTATTTATTTGAAAGAGAAAAACAGAAATAGGCAGGTAGAGAGAGAGAGAGAATGGATGTACCAGGGCCTCTAGCCACCGCAAACAAACTCCAGATGCATGCGCCCCCTTGTGCATTTGGTTTACATGGGTCCTGGGAAGTCGAACCTGGGTCCTTGGCTTTGCAGGCAAGTGCCTTAACCACTAAGCCATCTCTCCAGCCCTATAAAACATATTTTAATTGCAAATCCTCTGTAATATATGTATGTGATCTGAAAATATTTTTCTCATTTTGCAGCTGATCTTTTCATTTACTTAACAAGAGGTTTTGAAAACCAGTTTTTACTTTCATTTATTTATTTATTTTTCTATGTCTCCCTATTCACAATACAGACCAGTCACAGTGGCCTAGGCTGAAGTGTACATGGGGTAGGTTTACTTTGCCTCCTCTTTCTATACAGTCAGGATAAGAACACAGCCTGTGGTAAAGTAGTGGGAGGCTCTGTAGCAGCTTCAGGTTCACTGAGATGAACTTCCAGACCAGGCACAGTTATGGAGGAAGGGATTTATTGAAGCTTACAGATCCAGGAGAAGTTCCATTAACAGCAGAAGAAGCTGGCCTGCCTTCACAGGACCAAGCAGAGAGAGGGGAGGAAGCAAAAGCCAAAAGGCCAAAAGCCACAGCACACTTCAGGAACTCCAGCTAGGCACACTTTGCATATCTTTAGATTGAAATCTGAAACCCACCACCACACCTTAAGATCCACACAGTGATACTGCCTCCAGCCTGGTGGCTAAAGATACAAACTACAAACAAATAAACAACTGAATATATTGGGGGTCATTTATTCTCTTCAAACCACCACAGGCTCCATTTTTTCTTTTAATGATATCCAATTTATCAAAATTTTTAAATTTATGTGTACTGTTTGTAGTGGTATATCGAAGAAATCTTCACCTATTTCCAGGTGTTTCCTCTTATGCTTCCTTCTGAAAGTATTATACTTCTATATTTTGTTAATTATTAATTTTGAATTTTTATAGTAAATTTGGAGCTAAGGTAGAGGTTCTTATTTTACCTATAGACAGTAGATGACTCAAATAAAATGACTATATGTTCCATTATATTGTCTTTTGTACCTTTGTCAAAATTGCTTTGGCTATTTGAGTAGGGCTATTTCTGGGCTCTTTTCTATTCTATTAATGAGTGTGTCTCTGAGAATACCAATATTATCTGCTATAGCTTTAACATTGAATAGAGGGATTCCTCCTACTTTATTCTTCTTCCCCCCCCCCCTTTTTTTTGCCATTCAAGGCAATTTGTCTTTCCATATAAATTTGGGAATGAACTTATTTTGCATCTACAAAAAACCTGGTGGAATTTTAAGGTGAATTACATCAAATCTGTAGATGAATTTAGGGGTGAACTGACATCTTCACTATCTTTTCTTCTAATGTTAAGCTCTCCACTTATGTAGATTTTCTTTACCTTCTTGTCAGTATTGTAGAGTTTTCAACATACAGATAGATCCTGTATATGTTAAGAATGTACCTAGATATTTCACTTCCTTTGGAGTAATTTTAAGTGTAATGTTTTGTTTTGTTTTTGTAATGTGTTTTTTAAAAACATTTTATTTACTGATTTGCAAGGGGAAGGAGAGAGAGAATGAGCATACCAGGGCCTCTTTTTGCTGCAAACACTCCAGATGCATGTGCCACTTTGAGTATCTAACTTTATGTGGGTAATGGAGATTTGAACCTGGGCTGAACCTGGCCAGCTTAGCAAGGAACTACCTTTAACTGCTGAGCTATTTTCCCATCATAGTCATATGTTTTCCCCCTGCTTTTTTCCTTCCTTTATTAATTTATTTTTTCTGTTTTATGAGGCAGGTTCTCAAAGACCAGGCTGGCCTGGAACTTTCTACATTAATTGTTCACTATATAATACCAATCAATATTTGTGTGTTATCTTTATATATTGTGACTGAAGTCAATTATTAATTCTAGGAGTCTTAGTATTTCCTGTGGACTTTTGTTTTTTTTTTTATTTACTTGTTTTTTTTAACTTTTTATTTTTATTTATTTATTAGAAACAGAGAGGGAGAGAGAGAGAGGAGCCCAGCGTGGTGGTGCATGCCTTTAATTCCAGCACTCAAGAGGTAGAGGTAAGAGGATCATTGTGAGTTTGAGGCCACCCTGAGACTATATAGTGAATTCCATGTCAGCCTGGGCTACAGCTAGACCCTACCTTGAAAAACAAAAACAACAAAAACAAAAACAAACGAATGAACGAACGAAAGAAAGAAAGAAAAGAAGCCGGGCGTGGTGACACACGCCTTTAATCCCAGCACTCGAGAGGCAGAGATAGGAGGATCGCCGTGAGTTTGAGACCACCCTGAGACTACATAGTGAATTCCAGGTCAGCCTGAGCCAGAGTGAGACCCTACCTTGAAAAACAACAACAAAAGAAAGAAAGAAAGAAAGAAAGAAAGAAGGAAGGAAGGAAGGAAGGAAGGAAGGAAGGAAGGAAGGAAGGAAGGAAGGAAGGAAGGAAGGAAGGAAAGAAAGAAAAGAAAAGAAAAAAGCTAGAGAGAGAGAGAATGGGCATGCCAGGGCCACTTAGCCACCGCAAACAAACTCCAGACACTTCAGCCACCATGCACACCTGGCTAATGTGGGAACTGGACCTGGAGAATTGAACCTGCGTCCTTAGACTTTGCAAACAAGAGCCTTAACAACTAAGCCATCTCTCCAACCCTCCTGTGGAATTTTCTATGTAGTAAATCATGTTGTGTAGAGAACAAACCAGCGGAAGGTCAGAGGGGAGCAGGGCTGTGTGTGGTTGGGAGATGGGGCTGAGCGCCATGGTTCCTTGCCAAGGCTGGACGCCATTCCAGGGCGCCTGCCTGGGAGGGAACAAACGGGCAGAAGTGGCAGAGAAAAGGAAGGAAAACCGAGATCAGTCAATAGGACAAGAAGTTAGCCGACTGCCTACCATGAGATGTACCACCTCGGCCACATATGTCAGGGCCCTGAAGAAATTGCAGTGGAGCCTGACAACCAGCTCCAGGGTCCGGGTGTCAAACACAATGATTAATAAAAACATATCACAACAGAAATCCAGACACTACAGAGAACTCAACACTAAATCAGACTGTCAACATTTCTGCCATGCTCAGGGAACATTGAGGAAGAGGGGGCGGAAAGATTGTTAAGAGCCACAGAGTGGATAGGAATATCCTCAGGCTCGGTCCCCACCTACCTCACAAGGACTGACTGAGGCCTTCATGACCCCACAGTGAATACCATAATCCCACTGAGGAGGGCCTCCAGAGTAACAGGTGCTAGGGCAAGGGGATAAAAGAGAATAACCTGTTATAATAATATAAAATAAAAATTAATATTAAAATCATGTGGGGTTTTTTGCTACTAGAAATAGTTCCTCCTTTCCAATCAATATTCCTTTTAGTTCCCTTTCTTGTGTGATGTGTTGACTGTAGCTATTATTGAATGAGAATGGATGTCCTTTTAAAAGTTATTTATTTGGGCCGGGCGTGGTAGCACACGCCTTTAATCCCAGCATTCGGGAGGCAGAGGTAGGAGGATCACTATGAGTTCAAAGCCATCCTGAGACTACACAGTGAATTCCAGGTCAGCCTGAGCTAGAGTGAGACCCTACCTTGAAAAATCAAAATCAAAAAAAAAAAAGTATTTAATTGTACGTGTGCATATGGGTGTGCGTGTATGCACCAGCATCTCTTGCTGCTGTAAACAAATTCCTATCCTACTTTATGTGGGTTGTTGGGGAATTGAGCCAGGGCTAGCTGGTTTTGCAAGCAAGCACCTTTAATCACTGAGCTGTATCTCCAGGCCCATTCCTTTAAAAAAAAAAAGTTGGTGTGTGTTTACATAAGTGTACTATGGCTTGTGTGAGGAGGTCAGAGGACAACTTTCTGGTTGGTCTTTGCTTTCTGCCTTGTTTGAGGCAGGGTCTCTTGTTTGCTGCTATGCTTGTGAACTTCTGGGAAATTCTCCTGTCTTGGCCTCCAGTCGCCTAAAAAATTCTCTTGCCTTGGCATTCCTTCTCCCTGTAGGTGAACTGGAGATTTAAGGAGCCCACCACAGCTTCTAATTTTACATAGGGACTGGAGATCCAAACACAAGTACTCAGGGTTGTGAGGCAAGCGTTTTATCCCCTAAGCCATCTCCCTAGCTCTGGATGTCCTTTGGACAGATCTTAGGGAAAAACATCCCACCTTTCACCAGGAAGTGTGATGATAGCTGCAGGTTTTTTTTTGTTTTTTTTTTTTAGATGCATGTTTTTTGTCACGTCGGGAAATTACCTTCTCTATTCATAGCTTGCTTAAAATTTTTATCATAGATGAATGCTGAATTTTGTGAAATGTGATATGATCACATTTTGTTTTCTTTAGCTTGCTGGATATGGTAAGATTACACTGATGGAGTATTCAGATTTTGTTCTTTGTGATTTTTTTGAGATAGGGTCTTTGTACCTCAGGTTGGCCTCAAATTGCAATCTTCCTGCCTTAGCTTTCTGAGCTCTGGAATTACACACATGCAGCACCATACCTGACATTTTGTTTAGTAGATTTTTTTTTTTTTTCGAGGTAGGGTCTCACTCCGGCCCAGGCTGACCTGGAATTCACTACGTAGTCTCAGGGTGGCCTCGAACTCATGGTGATCTTCCTACCTCTGCCTCCCGAGTGCTGGGATTAAAGGTGTGCACCACCACACCCAGCCTATATGAACAGTATGATTTGCATTGGACATCTACCTGCTTTTCTACCAGGAGTCTGTAAATTTGGTAAGGGCTAGTGAGGGAGTACCTACACAGCCAACAACTCCCAATAATGCTCAAGAACTTGGTTTCTAACAAGCTTCCCTGATAGACACTTCACACGCATTGTCACAATTTGTTCCTGAAGGGATTAGAACAGACCTTGTACCTGGTTTCCTCTGGACATTCTACCAATTGATTATATGAATCCTTGTACTGAATCACCAATCCTAGGAATGGTTTTGAAGTGTTATATTCCTTCATCTTTGATATTTTAGAATAAAGTATGTAAACTTGGCATTAGTTCTTTTTTTTTTTTTTTTTGAGGTAGAGTCTCTTGCTCCCACTGATCCTCCTACCTCTGCCTCCCGAGTGCTGGCATTGAAGGCATGAGCCACCATGCACAGTCAGCATTAGTTCTTTAATTACTTGATAAAACTATTTAGGGAAACCAGGCAGACCTGGAGATTTGTTTTTCAAGACCTTTTAAAGACATTTTTTTTCTTTTATTTATTTATTTTTAGAGAGAGAGAGAGAATTGATACACCAGGGCCTCAGCCACTGCACTAGAACTCTAGATGCTTGCACCACCTAGTGGGCATGTGTGACCTTGCACTTGCCTCATCTTTGTGCATCTGGCTTACCTTTGTGGTTTGGCTTACTTTTGTGCTTCTGGCTTGTGTGGTATCTGCAGAGTCAAAAATGGGTCTTTAGACTTCTCAGGCAAGTGCCTTAACCACTAAGCCATCTCTCCAGCTCTCAATTTTTAATAGCTACTGAACTAATTAGGTGTTAAATACACATATTACATGAGATTTTATAGTCTTGTAATTTTAAGGAATTGATCCATTTCATCTGAGCTACCACATTTATATGCATACACATTCTATCCTGAAAGATGGTTTCCCTGAACATGGAATTCAGAGTTGACAATTATTTTCTTTCATCATTTACAATCACTTCCTTCTGCGTTTTCTGGTTTCAAAAGAGAAATTTGCTATCGTGTAATCCCGTGTTCCCCTGTAGGTAATGTATACTTTTCTGTCTATCTGCTTCTAAGAGTTATTTCCCTTTATCTTTAGTTTTTAGAAGTTGATTATATGATGTGTTGTGGTGCAGTTATTTTGTGTTTTCTCGGCCTCCACTTGTGGTCTGTGGTTCCAATGACAATTTAGATTTTAGGACCTGGCTGTTATTCTAGTCTGCTTTGTGTGTTACTCAGAAATCACCTTGAAAAACTGAATTGCCATATGCCACCATGCTGTTCAGTTTCAGACCTGCAGGTGCGGTGTTCTAGGAAGTTTCACTGTTTGGGTAGACAGATTCCTTTCCAGCACTTCCCACGCAGATTTGAAGAATCCCTTTCTCCAGCTCTCTACTCTCTGAGATCTCTCTGACTCTAATTGGGAGGGTGTGGGGCACCAGCTGCTGCTGGCAGACAGGGTGAAAGTCCAGGCTTCTCACTCTCAGTCTCCACTGGCATGGCAACAGCGGTGGAGGGGGGGGGAGCACCTGTCTGCATCCTCTGCTGGTGCCCTTACTAGAAGCGACAGATGTCCTGACTCCCCAAGAGCTCTCTGCTGACGCCACTGGCGGGAGAGGAAAGTGCTTCCCCAGCTGCCTTCCATGAGGTGGGGGATATGAGCTTCACTTGGTCACCTGATTAGAGAGAGGGTATGAAGAGTCCTTCTTTGGGCTGTCTGGTGCCACTGGGAAGGGACATACTTAAAGTGCTAACTCTCGTTGCCCGCTGCTGCGGGGGTGTGGGGGGGGGCGGTTCTTTGCTCCTGGCTGTGTATCCACTGATGCTGCCAGCTGGGCAGAGCACGCCTCCTCCAGCTGCCTGGTGTGATTGGAGCTCCCGCTGGCTCTTGGCTGATGCGCCAGCCAGCGGGGGAGGAAAGTACGTCCCCAAACCACCTGGTGCCGCTGGGACGCCTGCTCACTCTCAGCTGGTGCTCCCTGACGGGTTTTTCCTCCAGCTGTCTATAGCCACCAAATGGAGACGGAAGTTTCTAGATTCTACTTAGACTCTGCTAATGCTTTAGGCTTGGGTAGGGCTGGTGTGGTCAATAAAGGTTTTGTTGTTGTTTTTTTGGCTAGGCTGGGATTTTTCTCCATTCCCTGTCCTCTGGCCACAATTGGGTTTTGTTTGTTCTGATCCGAGATTCCAAGCTACAGGCCTCTCTGGCATCCAGGTAAAAAGCAAAGCCATAGGAACTCATCCAGATGCCATTCTCTCAAGTCTACTGTCCCTCCTCTGCAGTTGATTTTCCTCTTTGTACTTTCCAGAGTAGCTTAGGATGACTTTGATGTTATTTTTTCAGGAATTTTAGTTGCACATAGCAGGGAATAACAAGGAGAATGAGCTCATGTCATCTTGTCTAAACGTGAAGTGGGTTTTTAAAGAAATATTTTTATTCACTTGCAAGGAGAGAGGGAGGGAGGGAGGGAGACAGGGAGAGAGAACGGGTGTACTAAGGCCTCGTGCTATTGCAAATGAACTCCTAACACATGCCCCACTTTGTGCATCTGGCTTTACATAGGTACTGGGGAATCAAACCCAGGCCACCAAGCTTTTCAAGCGAGTCTTTAACAGTTGCGTCATCTCTTCAGCCCTGAAGGGGCTCTTTTGTAGTATTGTAATGGAGAGGAGGATTGAATCCAGGGCCTTTTGTACACTAGGCAAGTGTTCTGCTATTGTGCTATATCCCCAGACCTCTTTTGTCCGTATTGTTTTATTTAGATAGGATATTATATCACACAGTAGCTCAGGACAACCTGGAACTCTTTATGAAGTCTATGCCGGCCTTGAACTCACAGCACTCCCCTTGCCTCAGCCTCTTGAGAGCTGGGAGTATGGATGTGTGTGCCATGAGGCCTGGCTTAATCTCATATTTTAAAAGAAAATAAAGCTGATATGGTAGTGCCCTTGGGAGGCAGAGGTAGGACTAACACTGTGAGTTCCAGGCCACCCTGGACTAGAGTTAGACCCTACCCTGAAAAACCAAAAAGAAAAAAGAGCCCCAACATACCTCAAAAGGGGCCCAACTGAAACTAAAGAAAATTGGCGAAACAAGCAAGGGTGCTGATTTCCTGATGAACCGGATACCAGCACAAGGGGGAAGGAGACAAACACAGAAAAAAAATCAACTCCTACCAAATCAGAGAGCCAGAGCCTCAGAGGCCCCCAACACCTCAGCACTGAAGCAGACCAAAAATGAACTCAACATGGCTCATGAAATTTTGCAGAAGAGGGGGCGGAAAGAATGTCAGAGCCACATGTTGGGTCATGATATGCAGAGACATTTATCATACCCATAACTGTGGACTAACTCCACAATGCACGACCCATTTACATCAACAAGGAGGGTCCATTGGGAGGGGGTAGATCATGGATGAACCTAAACAATGGTACCAAACTGCCTGTATTTGCTGAAAAGAAAACTAATAAATTAAATTAAAAAAAAGAAAAAAGAAATACTAAATGAATGAAGATATTTTTCTCTTTTAGTTAGAAGATAGGATATGACATTGTGGGTTATGACTTCAGTTTGCACTTTAAAGAAAAAATTAGTTTTTGGGTCTAGAGAGATGCCTCAGTGGTTAAAGGTGCTTGCCTGCACAGCTTAATGACTCGAATTTTATTCCCCAGTGCCCATGTAAAGCCAGATGCACAAAGTGGCGCATGCATGTGGAGTTCATTTGCAGTGGCTAGAGCCCCTGACACACCCATTCTGTCTGTCTCTCTTCTATGTCTCTCTGCTTGCAAACAAATAAATACAAATATTTATTTAATTTTTTTGTTGTTGTTTTTGGAGGTAGGGCTTGCTGTAGCCCAGGCTGACCTGGAATTCACTATGTAGTCTTAGAGTGGCCTCAAACTCATGGTGATCCTCCTACCTCTGCCATCTAAGTGCTGGGATTAAATATGTGCACCACTCTTCCTAGATAAATACTTTTTTAAAATTTATTTGCAAGGAGAGAGGGAGAGAGAGAGAGAGAGAGAGAGAGAGTAGAGAGAGAGAGTAAGAATGGGTGCACCAGGGCTTCTAGCCACCACAAATGAACTCTAGATGCATGTACCACTTTGTGCATCTGGCTTTACCTGGGGAAATAAACCCTGGTCATTGGGCATTGCAGGCAAGAGCCTTAACTACTTAGCAGTTTCTCCAGCCCAATATATATATTTTTTTCTTCAGACACATGTGCCACCTTGTGCATCTGCCTTATGTGGGTACTGATGAATCAAACCTGGGTCCTTAGTCTTCACAAGTGCCTTAACTGCTAAGCTATTTTTTCCAGCCCCAATAAAAATATATTTAAAACGTAGTTTTATTTTTCACTTATTCAGTGGGGCGGATAATGCTTTGACTTTGGTAGAGAGATACTTTCTGAAGGCACAGGGGATTCTTTCTATTTCTTGAACCTGACTGTCAATACTATATGCAAGATCTTGAAAGTGCTAGTGCTCTTTTATGATTACTATAATGGTGAAACTTGGCAGAAATGAGGTCAGAGAACCAAAATAAAAAGACCAAAGAGAAATTAAATCATCATGCTCAACAAGACCTCCCTTCCTATTTTCTGTTTCTTTTTTTTAAAATTTTTTTTTGTTTATCTTTATTTATTTGAGAGCAACAGACAGAGAGAGAAAGGCAGATAGAGAGAGACAGAGAATGGGCGCGCCAGGGCCTCCAGCCACTGCAGACAAACTCCAGACGCGTGCACCCCCTTGTGCATCTGGCTAACGTGGGACCTGGGGTATCGAGCCTCGAACCGGGGTCCTTAGGCTTCACAGGCAAGCGCTTAACCGCTAAGCCGTCTCTCCAGCCCCCTATTTTCTATTTCTTTTTTGACCATCACACAACAAATTTCACTGGATAAAAATCAATACCAGTCTCTCTTTACCACATATAAGTAAAATATCTGGGCTAGAGAGATGGCTTTGAGGTTAAGGCACTTGCCCACGAAACCTGAGGAACCCAGATTAGATTCTCCAATACCCATGTTAACCAGATGCACATGGTGGCACATGCATCTGGAGTTTGATTGTAGTGGCTGGAGGCAGTGGCGCACCCTTTCTCGCTCTCTCTCTCTCTCAAATAAATAAATTAATTAAAAAATGTACTGTCCACATGATTCTCTGTGCCTGTGCGCTATAATGTATGTGTAAATCCATAGACAAGTGGTCTAGAAGGATTCTGGCCAAAGCGATGATGATAGTTAGCAATGGGAAGTGGGTATTAAAGAGGATTTTAGCTTTAGCTCCAATTTTTCCCCCTGGGCAAATAAAACTATATTTATAGTTAACAATTAATAAAGCCAAAACAGTCTGTATATGTGCCAAGCCACATGAGTCTCCTTCTGAAAATAATATATGCCGCTTTTTTTCTCAGTAAAATCTTATTTCACACTTGTTAAACCTAGTGACTTCTAACATTTGTTCAGAACTTTACCACCATGATTCACAAAAATGTTTGCAGATAAAATTAGGAAAATTGCTGATTCTTCAAATAAAAAAAGCAATGAAAAACATACATTTTATCTCTATTCCAGATTGATATGAGAACTTGTAAAAATGGTCCTTATATGTCCTTCTATGGGTTTGAATAGAAATGTCCCTACAGGCTCCACCTGGTGGCCCTATTTGGGGTGGTACTGGAGACTTGAGGAGGTCAGACCTAGCTGGAGGAAGCAGGCCACAGGGGATCTGTCCTGGGGAGCTGTATCTTATCCCTCGCACCTTCTCTCTCTGCCTCCTGTGTGCCATGTAGTGAGTAGCATCAGTCACACATTTCCACTGCCATGAAGTACTGCCTCATCACAGGCCCAGAGCCAACAAAGACAGGAACTATGGACTGAAACCACCAAAACTATGAGAAAAAGTAAAATCTTTCCTTTCTTTTTCTTCTTTTTTTTTTTTTTTTTTTTGAGGTAGGGTCTCACTTTAGCTCAGGCTGACCTGGAATTCTCCATGTAGTCTCAGGGTGGCCTTGAACTCACGGCGATCCTCCTACCTCTGCCTCCCGAGTGCTAGGATCAAAGGCGTGCGCCACCACGCCTGGCTAAATCTTTTCTTTGTTAAGTTATTTTGAGTAACTATTTTGCCATAGTGAGAAAAAGAAAAACATGATATGTGTATAAATTAATTGCAAAGGAATTAGCAGTGGGTGGCTTTTTGTTCATTTTGTTGTATCATTTTGTTTTATTGTATTTGTGTGTTTGTGTGTGTGTGTGTGGGTGTGTGTGTGGGTGTGTGCAGGTACAACATGTGTGGAAGTTAGTGGACAACTTTGGGTATTGGTAATCACCTTCCATCTTGTTCATGGCAAGGTCTTTCATTGTTCACCACTGCATTAGCCAGGCTAGCTGGTCCGTTGAGGGACAGGGGATTCTCCCATCTCCACCTCAAATCTCACCATGGGCACACTGGTATTTGCTATAATGTCCAGCTTTACATGGGTTCTTAGGAATCTGAACTTAGGTACTCATACTTGGGCAACAAACACCTTACCCATGAAGCCATTTCCTCAGCTATGCTCTTTTAATATTTTGGGGCTGGAGAGATGGCTTAGCAGTTAAGCTTGTGCCTGTGAAGCCTAAGGACCCCAGTTCGAGGCTTGATTCCCCAGGACCCAGGTAAGACAGATGGACAAGGTGGCACATGCATCTGGAGTTTGTTTGCAGTGGCTGGACGCCCTGGCACACCCATTCTCTCTCTTTCTTTCTCTCTGCCTCTTTCTCTCTCTGTCTGTCACTCTCAAATAAATAAATAAATAAAAATAACAGAAGTTTAATTAATATTTTTGCTTAGCATTTAGAATAATAGGCTTTATTGTGACATTTTCATACATATATCTCATTGTACCTTGCTCACATTCATCCCTCTATACCCTATTCCCCCCCATTGATCCCTTTCTTGCTCTCAGATAATCCCCTTCCGATTTCATATCACATGTATGTAATCTAGATTCTGCATAAGACAAAGTATTCAATGTTTTGTCTTTCTGAATCTGGCTGCAGTGAGAGTTTTATAGGCAATAAACCAATGAGCACTAGAACTATCTCTTGGTTTTTTGATGGCTGGAGTGTGTGTGTGTGTGTGTGTGTTGCTAGGAATTAAACCCAGGGCTTTGCAATACGAGAAATGCACTTTACCACTGAGCTTGATGCTCAGACCTTTGTTTTTAAGACAAAGTTTCACTGTGTAGCCTTAATTGACCTTGAACCTACAACCCTCCTGCATCTGCCTCCTGAGTGCTAAAATTATAAGTGTGCATCACCACACCCAGCTGGAGAGAACTTTTAACTCACAAGACTTCACTTGTGAAGGCTAAATGCATAGAAAGGTAAAAGAAAAAATTGTGGAACAACTATTCCTTCCTAAGCCCACATGGTAATAATAATTATTCACATTTTACATGTAAACAAATGAGACTCAGAGGGAAAATAACTTACCCAACATCATTAGTGGACAATAGCTTCACTTCAAATCAAAAATATTTTCTATTCATGTAGATTTGATTATTTCAAAATGTCCACAATTTCTATCCCAAAAGAGAGTGGAAAGAACACCCTAATCAATACTCTTTTAACCCATTGTGGCATGAGAAAAATGATTTGCAAAAAATGTAGTTATTCTTTGAAATCTTTCCCTTTTAGGTGTTAACTTAGTTTACTGAAATCAAGCAGTAGCAGCAGTAGCATACCATGAATAGATTAAGTTTTAGTCTGTATTTTCCTCTTGATAGGTGGTTAGTGATCTTCATAACCCAAAGATGAGTTAAAACTGATGCCATATATTGGAAATAGCAACTCTCTCTTCTTGGAAGCTGGTCTGAGCTTGTGATTTATTTTCACAAAGGACAGTTTCCAAATGGAAGTTAAAATGAAACACCAAATAATTTCACCATAAGATGGTTAGGGGTGTGTGTGTGTGTGTGTGTGTGTGTGTGTGTGTTGCATACGTGTGTTTCAGATGTGCATGCTCCACATGCATGCTTATAGACTCCATAAGAAGAGAACCTTAGGTGTCCTCTTACCCTTATCTGCGTATTGCTTGAGGCAGGGTCTCTTCTTCAACCCAGAGCTGGTGTCTATCAGAAAGCCCAGTGAGGGCTGGAGAGATGGCTTAGCGGTTAAGCGCTTGCCTGTGAAGCCTAAGGACCCCGGTTCGAGGCTCGGTTCCCCAGGTCCCACGTTAGCCAGATGCACAAGGGGGTGCACGCGTCTGGAGTTTGTTTGCAGAGGCTGGAAGCCCTGGTGCGCCCATTCTCTCTCTCTCCCTCTATCTGTCTTTCTCTCTGTGTCTGTCTCTCTCAAATAAATAAATAAATAAATAAATAAATAAATAAATAAATAAATAAATAAATAAATAAAAGAAAGCCCAGTGATTCTCTGGTTTCTGTTTCCCCCTTCCCCAACTGAAGTTACACACACTCATGGCCACACCCAACTTTTTTTCTATGTGGGTTCTACAAAGTTGAACTGGATTGTCTCCAGCCAAAGGGGCCCTCATGCTTAAGTGACAAGCATGCTTAACTGCTGAGCCATCTCCTTAGCCCCCAAATGTTTTTTTTTTTTTTTTTTAATGGTTGGTTTTATGTGTCAATACAGCTAGTGCATAGTCTCTGGGTATTTAATTAGACACTAATCTAGGTGGTGCAGTGAGTGTTTTGTAAATATGATTCAAATCTATAATCAGTAAGGATTTCAATTAAGGAAGATTATCCTGGGTAATCGGATGGGTCTGATTCAATCAGTGGAGGCCTTAAAAGCAGAACTAGAGAGCCAAGCATGCAGGCACACACCTTTAATCCTAGCACTTGGGAGGCAGAGGTAGGAGGATTGCTATGAGCTCAAGGACAGCCTGAGGCTATAGAGTGAGTTCCATGTCAGCCTGGGCTAGAGTGAGACCCTCCCTCAAAAATAAAAAAAGCAGAACTAGGGTTTCGATGAAGAACTTCTGTCTATGGATGGTAATATGAGCTTGTGCTCAAGAATGTCACCCTGTCTTTTCTGATGGTCTGTCCCAAGGATTTCATATTTGTCTAGTCAGCCTCCATAATCATGTAAACCTGTGTGTGTGTATGTGTGTGTGTGCATGTGTTTGTGTGTGTGTGTAAATGATTCTGTTTCACTGGTGGAATATATACTGATGACTCACTTTACATGTACTTCTAGAATCTATATGCACTTAGGCAAAAAGACTAATTCTCCACAGACTTTATATTCTTTGTTTAGATTGTATTTTTCTGAATCAGAAGTTTCAGAAGGGATTTTGCAAGTGTGTGATTTTAGAGACCAACCATCCTTGTTCATATTTGACATAAACTGCTCTGTGTGTGACTTGGGGAAAGTAGTTTCTCTTGGGAACAATCATGTGAGTGAGTTCTCACAAGGCTCTGTATTCAGCTTTCTGAAGATAGAAGCACCAGGGCCTTATGGGATAGAAGCCCATGGAAACTGCTTTAGACCTCCTTCTCCATGTGCACTATCCTAGTCCATCTGTAAATCCAGAATGCTTGATGTGACACAAGAACTAAGTTTTTGTTTTTTTAAATCACAACAGCAATAGTTTTGCTCCTTACATTCTACATTAATTTCTCAGGATTTTTTTTTACTTTTCTGAGACACACAACCTAAATGTTTTAATCCTAATCTTTATGTCCCTAAGAAACTTTTGGGTTAATTTTGGAAATGATTTTAAATCTGTTTCCTTTCATTTTAACAGGGTTAAAAAATTCATCTATTTACATAAAACTGATCCTCTTTTAGAAATGATTTATTATGGCTGACAAAGATGCCTTAAAACCTCATGAACATATAAACTAAAATTGATAGAGGAGGGAAAGAGAAACAGTAAAGAATGAAAAATAAAGAAAAAGGGGAAATGGATAGAGATTGGCATAAATAGTGTAATTATAAAATTTTCAAAAGTTTTATAGCAAGGGGGGTATTTGGGAAGGAGGAAGGTAACCAGCAGTTGGGAGAGGAAAATGTCCACAATTTCTATCCCAAAGAGGAAAAAGAGAGGGGCATGGAGCATGAATATGGACAAAGTGTGTGATCATGAAGGTGTGAAAGTGTTATAACAAAACTCATAACATTAAAAAAATTATTGGGGGGGGGGGCTGGAGAGATGGCTTAGTGGTTAATGTGCTTGACTGTGAAGTTTAAGGACCCATGTTTGACTCTCCGCATCCTACGTTAGCCAGACGCAAAGGTGAGGCAAGCACAAGGTCGCACATGCCCACTAGGTGACGTGCCCCTTCTCTCTCTCAAATAAATAAAAATCAATTAAAAAATTAAAAGTTTTTGAAAGGATAAGGGTACTATATCAAATCACTGGAGGAATGCCTATCTTCACATCAAAAAATAGTTGCAATTCTTTTTTTTTTTAATTTTTATTAACATTTTCCATGATAGTTGTAATTCTTTTGACCAGTTGGTTTGATTTTCTCTTATGGAGAGAGAGTGTGTATATGTGTGCCACAGCATACGTGTAGAGGTCAGAAAACAACTTTTTTTAAAAAAATATTTTTATTCCTTTATTTTTTAATGATTTTTTTCTTTATTTTTATTTATTTATTTGAGAGCGACAGACAGCGTGAGAAATCCAGAGAGAGAGAGAGACAGAGAGAATGGGCACGCCAGGGCCTCCAGTCACTGCAAATGAACTCCAGATGCATGTGCCCCCTTGTGCATCTGGCTAACGTGGGTCCTGGGGAATCGAGCCTCGAACCAGGGTCCTTAGGCTTCACAGGCAAGCGCTCAACTACTAAGCCATCTCTCCAGCCCAGAAAACAACTTTCAGTTGTTGGTCCTCACCTTCCACCTCATTTAAGGTAGAGCCCATCATGCACCACTCTGTCCACCAGGCTAGCTGGGTAGTGAGCTTCTGGAAGATTCTCATATCTGTACCTCACTTTTGCTATAGGTGTGCTGGGATTTCAGACACCTGCTATAGCATCTGGCTCCTACGTGGGATTTGGAGGACCTGAACTGAGGCTTGTATAGCAAGCACTTTCCTACTGAGCTATTTCTTTACCCTCATTGACCCTTTGAAATACGTAATTAATTCCTTTTTTCTTTCTAGAGATTTTTTTTGAATTTTTGAGATAGGGTCTCACTCTAGCCCAGGCTAACCTGGAATTCATTATGTAGTCTCAGGGTGGTCTTGAACCCATGGAAATCCTCCTACCTCTGCCTCCCAAGTGCTGGGATTAAAGGTGTGCGCCACCACACCTGGCTTTCTAGAGATTTTGATATTTTTTTGATTTCTTTAAAAATATTTATTTCAATGTCTCTCTGTGTGTGTGTGTGTGTGTGCGCGCGTGTGTGTGTGTGTGTGTATGTATGTATGCATGTGCTCATGCACCTGGGTCTCTTTTCACTACAACTGAGTGCTAGATTCATGTACCATATTTTGTGTCCAGCTTTATGTGTGTGCTGGAGAATTTGACATAGGCTGGTAGACTTTGCAAACAAACTCCTTTAACCACTAAGCCATCACCACAGCCCCAATAATTTATTTTTATTTTTATTTTTAGAGAGAGACAGACACAAAGAGAAAGATGATAATTGGTGCGTCAGGGCCTCAGCCACTGAGGACAAACTCCAGAAACATGTGCCACTTTGTGCATCTGGTTTACATGGGTCCTAGGGAATTGAACCTGGGTCTTTTGCTTTTGCAGGCAAATGCCTTAACTGCTAAGTCATCTCTCCATCCCAAAATTTTACTTATTTGTAAAGAGTGGGGGTGAGGGAGAAAATGGGCATACCAGGGCCTCCTGCCACTGCAAATAAACTCCAGATGCATGTCTCACTTTGTGCATCTGGATTTATGTAGGTACTGGGGAGTTGAAGCCGGGCCAGAAGGCTTTGCAAACAAATGCTTCAACCACTGAGCTATCTCTCCAGTCCCCAGTGCCATTATTTCTTTATTTAAACAGTAGACAAAGAAATGCTTCTAACCCCACACAACGTTTTAATATATTCTTTCAATTTTTTATTTATTTATTCATTCATTTATTTATTCATTTGACAGAGAAAGAGGGAGGGAGGGAGACAGAGAGAGAGAATGGGCATGCCAGGGCCTCCAGCCACTACAAATGCACTCCAGACGCATGCACCCTCTTTTGCATCTGGCTAATGTGGGTCCTGGGGAATCAAACCTGGGTCCTTTGGCTTTGCAGGCAAATGCCTTAACCACTAAGCAATCCTTCCACACAACATTTTGTATTTTATTCTGTCCCACTAATTTGGAAAGAATTTATTTGCAACTGAACAAAAATGACAAAGTCTTTGTATTTCACTCAAAGACTTACTTTGTCCAGTGGAAGTAGACAGAAGGAGAGTCAAAGAACTAGAATCCTCCTGAAATGTTTGTTGACTTGATGTAGCTATCAGAGGGTAGGTTTAATAAGGAAATATTACATAAGGGGGGGTAGGAGTGTTCACAACTCTGGGAAATTTGTGTTTAATACCCAGATGTCTGTGACATATTATAAACAGATTGTAGACTTCATGTGACAAATACTTGCTTACTGAAATCCATTCTTAACATTTTATTTACTTTTTATTTGAGAGGGAGACAATGGGTACACCAGGGCTTCTAGCCACTGCAGTCAAATTCCGGATGCATGCACCACCTTGTGCATCTGGTTTTACAAGGGTACTGGGAAATTGAACCTGGATCCTTAGGCTTTGCAGTGCCTTAACTGCTGAGCCATCTCTTCAGCCCTCACATCCCCTCTTTCTAAAAAAAAAAAAAAAAAAAAAAAAAAAAAAAAAGGTTGATTATTTGAGGAAGCTGGGAGGGAGGAGGGAAGGTAGAGAATGGCACATGCCAGGGCTTCTTGCTGCTGTAAAGAAATGCCAAACAGTTGAGCCACTGTTTGCTTCTGGCTTTACATGGGTACTGGAGAATTGAATCCCAGTTGACAGGTTTTGCAAGCAAGTGCCTTTAACTGCTGAGCCATTCCCCCCCCCCAACCACCCTCAATATCCATTCTTTTCATCTCTTCTGTCAGAACCTCAATTTTTCAAGGAGACAATGTGCGTTATAAAATTATTTACCTTCGGGGATGAAGAGATGGCTTAGCAGTTAAGGCAATTCTTTTTTTTAATTTTGTTTTGTTTATTATTTATTTGAGAGCGACAGACAGAGAGAGAAAGAGGCAGATAGATAGAGAATGGGCATGCCAGGGCCTCTAGCCACTGCAAAGGACCTCCAGATGTGTGTGCCCCTTGTGCATCTGGCTAACTTGGGTCCTGGAGAATCGAGCCTTGAACTGGGGTCCTTAGGCTTGACAGGCAAGCACTTAACCGCTAAGCCATCTCTCCAGCCCAAGACAATTCTTTTTGCCTAGAATGCAATCATGATATTTAGAGGTATGGGGAACTACTTTACCAGCCTAAAAAAAAGGATCAGCCTGACAGGACAGGGTGACAGAGTTTAGGGTCTTAAATTCATTGTGGAGACTCTAAATGGCTATCTCACTCATAGCATGTTGCTGAATGTTTTTGGAACCTTACTAACAGTTCTTTCAACCCTTCTTTTCCCCTTCCACACCTCCAGCACATGGTAGGTGTTCAGTGAGTTACTGATTTAATGGTATTACTGTACTACAGTTCCCTCAAACAAGTTCATTTTTGCATTTGTGGTGGTTTGAATTAGGCGTCCCCCATAAACTCATATGTTTTTGTTGTTGTTGTTTGCTTTGTGCTTTGTGCTTTTCCGAGGTAGGGTCTCACTCTAGCTCAGGCTGACCTGGAAATCACTCTGTAGTCTCAGGGTGGCCTCGAACTCATGACAATCCTCTTACCTCTGCCTCCCTAGTGCTGGGATTAAAGACGTGCGCCACCACGCCCGGCAAGTCATATGTTTTGAATGCTTGGTACCCAGCTGATGGCAATTTGGGAGGTGGAGTCTGGCTGGAGGGTGTTGTTGGGCTTGGGCATAGTATAGCCAACTTCTCTTTGATAGAGCTTGGCTCACTCTCTTGCTGTTGTTGTCTACCTGCTGTGATGTTCAGCCTCTGCTCATGCCATCTTTTCCTCTGCCATCATGGAGCTTCCCCTTGAGACCAAAAGCCAAAATAAACCCTTTCTTCCATGAACTACTTTTGGTCAGGTGTTCTGTCCCAGCAATGAGAAGATAACTACAACAGAAAATTGGTACCAAAGGGATCTCTACTGCTAGAAACCTGTGGCTTTTGGCCTTTTGGAACTGATTTGTGGGATGAATGTGGAACAATTTGAAACCTTACCCTGAGAGATGCCTTACTGTAAACAGAGTTTGATGGACTATTCTGGTCAGAGCTGAAAGACATAAATGCAATAAGAACTGTGAACTGGGGCTGGAGAGATGGCTTAGTGGTTAAGCGCTTGCCTGTGAAGCCTAAGGACCCCGGTTCGAGGCTCGGTTCCCCAGGTCCCACGTTAGCCAGATGCACAAGGGGGCGCACGTGTCTGGAGTTCGTTTGCAGAGGCTGGAAGCCCTGGCACGCCCATTCTCTCTCTCTCCCTCTATGTGTCTTTCTCTCTGTGTCTGTCACTCTCAAATAAATAAATTAATTAATTTAAAAAAAAAAGAACTGTGAACTGTGAGGTTTTGCTTATGAGATGAGAAAGAGATTTGTCTGCACTGGGCTGGAGGCTGTTTGTGTGAGAGGCTTACTGCATTCCTCTCATGTCCTGGGATCTTGTGCAAATTTGTGTTGCATAGAAATCGGCTGGTGTGAGCAGAGGATATGGCACAGAAAGCAATGCGTCTTAGCTTGCAGACAGTACCTGCTCAGTTGTAAGAGATTATTACCATTGAGATTGTGCCAGTTGTTTTGCATTGGGAGAGCAGAAAGCATGCCTTTTTGAAAGGAGGGGGCCTGGATGCTGAAAGAGTGTCCTACTCTTCAAAGTTAGCTTTATTCCCCCTGGAATTAATAAATCTGGTAGCCTACCTGGTACTGTGGAAATATAACAAATGCAAGAAAGAAAGGGTCATTGTATTTGCAGCATGGTTTGGTTTTTGGAAATGGTCACTGAGCATTGGAAGGCAGGGTTGCTGTAGTCCCTGCCTGGAGACCCACTGGAGCCATGGCATGGATAAACCCTGGGTTGCAGTTATCCCCCCCCCCCCAGGACTTTGAACATACCAGTAATATGGGATATCTGCCAAGGAAAGCTGCCAGCTCTGGGTGGAGTGTTCCCCAGGCTGTGAGCAGCCCAGTTTGTGGGCAGAATTAGAATTCCAGAGACTTTATATGGTTACAGATGTTAGATTTAACGCTACAGGATTTAGTGTTTTATCTGTTTGTTTTAAATCTTGCCTTGGTTCAATCTTTCCTTATAATACTATCTTTTGCAGTGTGAATGTTTACTCTGTGATATTAGGTGTTTATGGTTTTACATGCTCACAGTTAAGATACCATGGACTTTGTGGATGTTTGAACACTTGGGATTGATACAACCTATGGAGACTTTTAAAGTTGGACTAAGTGCAATGGCATTTTACATCCTGGATGGTCATCAATTTATGGAGGCTAGGGGAAGAATATGGTGGTTTGAATTAGGTGTCACCTATAAACTCATGTGTTTTGAATTCTTGGTTCCCAGCTGATGGCAATTTCGGAGGTTGAGCTTTGCTGGAGGAGGTTGTTGTTGGGGTGAGCTTAGACGTGTTATATCTGGCTTCCCTTTGATAGAGCTTGGCTTACTCTCCTGCTGCAGATTTCTACCAGCATTGGCAAAGGTGGTGTCCAGGCAATGCTCATGCCATGCTTTACCCTGACTTCATGAAGCTTCCCCTCAAGACTGTAATCCAAACGGAAAACTTCCTTCTCATCTGCTGCTTTTGGCCGGGTGCTTTGTCCCAGCAATGTGAAGGTGACTATAATAGTATTCATCCAACTTCAGGTGGTTTTCAGCTGGATGAGGCCAAGAGTTGGTGGGTACAGAGATCTTGGTATATGTCCACAGAGAGCTTTGTGTCATTTTGGAAAAATAAGGCAAAAGAAAAAATACTTTAGGGTTTATATAAGTAGAGAGAAGAGCTAACACTTGGGTTCTATAATGCTCAAGATAACTGCAAAATAGGCCAGAAATCTCATTTCACAGAGGAGGCAATTAAAGATATTATAGAGCTAGCAGAGATCTTCATAGGTGGCATGGTCTGATGGTTTTTAACTTCACATTTTTTTTCAACTCTGACAAGACTAGTTCAAATGATCAGGATCAATGGCTTCCTGGAGGATATAGAACTTGGACCAGGATGGGCAGAATTTGAACATTTTGGGCATGTGTGGAGAAAGGTATTCCAGACATAGAAAGCAACATAACCCAAGACCAATTTTCATTGATTATGTTCCATTCAGTAGTCAGGAGGCCCAATGGCTATAATCTAGGATTGAGTTCCTTAAGTAAATGTTTGTTGACATTAATCCTCTCGTAGTCACAGTCCACTTTTTGGGGTAAAATACAAGGAATATAGTTGCTCAATTTTTTTTTTTTTAGTTTTTATTTATTTATTTTATTTTTAATTTTTAAATTTTTATTAACATTTTCCATGATTATTAAAAAAAATATATCCCATGGTAATTCCCTCCCTCCCCCCCTGACACTTTCCCCTTTGGAATTCCATTCTCCATCATATTACTTCCCCATCTCAATCAAATTTCTTTTTTTTTAACCCTTTCCTTTCCACTCCCCCTCTCTCTTTCTGTTGGTAATTGAAGCCAGGGCCTTGAGCTTGCAAAACATGTAGTCTATCACTGAGATATAGCCCCAGACTACTATTCAATTTTTGATTGTTAAAGTATTCCTCTTGGGCTGGAGAGATGGCTTAGCGGTTAAGCGCTTGCCTGTGAAGCCTAAGGACCCGGGTTCGAGGCTCGGTTCCCCAGGACCCACGTTAGCCAGATGCACAAGGGGGCGCACGCGTCTGGAGTTCGTTTGCAGAGGCTGGAAGCCCTGGCGCGCCCATTCTCTCTCTCTTCCTCCATCTGTCTTTCTCTCTGTGTCTGTCGCTCTCAAATAAATAATAAACAGAATTAATATTTAAAAAAAAACTAAAGTATTCCTCTTCCTCAAATAAAGGTGCTTATCATTTGGATTACTTAGAAAACTGACAAAATGGTAGAATTCTAGTGATAACAAAATCCCAAAGGCTATGTGCTTTTCTATCATGCTTTTACTCAGTATAGGGGATGTACTGGGGCAAGTCGAAGAGATTTCAAGTAAGGATTCCAGTCAAAGACTGATACAGTCACCACAGGATCAGTGGTACACAATAGGGTTATTAGACTGGGCAAAAAAAGGAGAATATGAAAATAATTTAAAAGCAGGCCTAAGAGCCATTCTTGAGGGCTTCCTTTGCCATCTGAATCAACAATCCTGTATTTTCCAGGTGTGGCGGCGCATGCCTTTAATCCCAGCACTTGGGAGGCAGAGGTAGGTGTACCGTTATGAATTTGAGGCCACCCTGTGACTACTTAGTGAATTCCAGGTCAGCCTGGGCTAGAGTGAGACCCTACCTCAAAAAAACCAAAAAAAGAAAACCCTGGATTTAATCTCTATCCTCATGAATTTTCTCCTTTGCTAGATCCTGCATTGGCTTAGAACAAAAATGAGGCGCCAAGTTAAAAACTACCCTTGGCTGGAGAGATGGCTTAGCAGTTAAGCGCTTGCCTGTGAAGCCTAAGGAACCCAGTTCGAGGCTCGATTCCCCAGGACCCATGTTAGCCAGATGCACAAAGGGCGCATGTCTGGAGTTCATTTGCTGTGGCTAGAAGCTCTGGCGTGCCCATTCTCTCTATCTGCCTCTTTCTCTGTCTATCACTCTCAAATTAAAAAAAAAAAAAAAAAAAAAGAACTAAGCCAGGCATGGTGGCGCACACCTTTAATCCTAGCACTCAGGAGGCAGAGGTAGGTGGATCGCCCTGAGTTCAAGGCCACCCTGAGACTACATAGTGAATTCCAGGTCAGCTTTGACTAGAGGGAGACCCTACCTCAAAAAATAAATTAATTAATTAAAAAAAACTACCCTTATTTTACTAACATTCTCACTTCTTATCTTCCTTCTTCCAGCTCCTTGGGAGGTCCAAAGGCTGGAATTTATGGTGTTAAATGAGTAAACATGATTCTTGACAATTATTTCCCTACTCAAAAGGAATATTGGGTTTTGTATAGCTGGTTATACTATACTAATAATGTTGATTTTCCAGTTTATCAATTATAACTTGTGCTTGTTTGTATTAAATTATGTTGCTTCAAGCCAGGCATGCTGGCGCATGCTTTTTTTTTTTTTTTTTTTGGTTTTTCAAGGTAAGGTCTCACTCTGGCTCAGGCTGACCTGGAATTCACTCTGTAGTCTCAGGGTGGCCTCGAACTCTCAGCGATCCTCCTACCTCTGCCTCCCGAGTGCTGGGATTAAAGGTGGCGCATGCTTTTAATCCCAGCACTCGGGTGCAGAAGAAGGAGGATTGCTGTGAGTTCGAGGCCACCCTGGGAGTACAGAGTAAATTCCAGGTCAGCCTGGGCTAGAGCGAGAACCTACCTTGAAAAATGAAAAACAAAAACAACAACAAATTATGTTGCTTCAAAATAGTATCTAGAAGGAAAAAAAATCTATTTTGGTCATGTGGCTTTATATGTGTATTGGGGAATCAAACCTGGGTTACCAGACTTTGCAAGCACCTTTAACCACTGAGCCATTCTCTCCCATCCCCAAACTTTTAAAGTTTTTATAAAGTTATAAATGAGAACTGTGAAAGTTATAAAATTCTATTTCCAGTCCTACTTCTGACCCCATCCTCCTCATCCTCCTTTGCCTACTATAGTTAACTTCTTCTGGTATCTTTTATTATTATTATTTTATTTATTCATTTTCAAGGAGGGGGGAGAGAATGGGTGGTGCCAGGGCCTCTACCTACTGCAAATAACTCCAGATGCATGTGCCACTTAGTGCATCTGGCTTTATGTGTTACTGGGGAATCGAACTGGGGTCATTAGGCTTTGCAAGCAAGCCTCATAACCACTGAGCCATCTCTCCAGCCCTCTACTGGTTTCTGGTTTGTCCTTTCACTTGCCTATGCATGCACAGGCACACACATAATTTCTCCTTTCCACATATAGGGGGACACACAGTTTCATATCTTGTTTTTTTTTTGGGGGGGGTTTCGAGGTAGGGTCTCACTCTGGTCCAGGCTGACCTGGAATTAACTCTGTCATCTCAGGGTGACCTTGAACTCACGGTGATTCTCCTACCTCTGCCTCCCGAGTGCTGGGATTAAAGGTGTGCGCCACCACGCCCGGCTGATTCATTCTTTCACCTTACTGCTTTGCACATGTGTAGGCTTCCTAACTGCCTGGACAGTCTTATGTATTTTGAAATATATTGTCAAGTTATTTCAATACATACTTCCCTCTGGAATGGTGAAGAACACGGACCTTGGTTTACACCCCAGCTTACATAGTTACTTGCTGGTCTTTAGGGGAATGGTGACTTAGGGCTTTTCTTCTCTTCCAGCACGCTACTCAAAGGGAATCTTACACTAGATTGGGAAGATTCCTTGGCAGCAGGCTGAATCACAGTCACAGGAGGTAGAACTTTCAGAGAAGTAGAGATAAATGGTCACCTCTATCTTCTGTCTGGGCTATACTTTTTTTTTTTTTTTTTTTTTTGAGGGATGTGCCTTTTTGCTCAGCCCTCCCTTTACAGCAGCCGTGCTTGGAGTCAGAGGCTCTCCAGTGTCAAGATGAAATTTCTTTGTATTTTTTTCCTTCTAACAGTCATAGGCACATCCTTCACACAGCAGTGGAGGAAAAGCAAAACCGAGAATATGGGTTTTAGGGGCCTTGGCCCTGTCAAGCCTAGAGAACTTGTTACCATCAGCTTCCCTCCTCACAGTTCTATGCTGGAGTGAGGCCAAAGCCCAAGCTAATGACAAAGGGTCATTGTTTTATACTCTGGGCACAAACCTCCCTGAGACCTCCTGGAAACAGTAATCAGGTCTGGTTTCACGTTCTACTCTATCCTAGCCAAATATACTAAAGCCATACCACATTGATTCATCTGGAAAAATGGAACCAGGAATTACAGACTTCACACACTGGATGTGGCTAAATGGCTTAGCAAGACACTAATACGGTGCTTAGTTATTATAGAAAGTGCTCAATAAAAAGCGCTGCTATTTTTTTTTTTTTGAGGCAAGCCCAACAGACTGGATTTTTTTTTTTATGAGAGAGAGAGAGAGGGAGAGAGAGAGAGAGAGAGAGAGAGAGAGAGAGAGAGAGAGAGAGAGAACACTGGTGCATCAGGGCCTCTAGCCACTTTTGTAACTGAACTCCAGAAGAGTGTGCCACCTTGTGCACATGTGTAACCTTGTGCATATGGCTTGTGTGGGATCTGGGGAGTTGAACATGGGTCCTTCGGCTTGCAGGCAAGGGCCTTAACTGCTAAGCCATCTCTCCAACCCAAGTACTGCTATTTTTACTATCGTTACTGAGCAATCCAGTATAGTGGCTGAGAGTAGAAATTTTGGAGTTGAATTGCTCTTTCTGGGCTTGTATCCAGACTCTGTGCTTAGCATGTTTGGCCATAGGCAAATTAGCTAAACTCTCAAAGCTTAAATCTCTTCAATCATAAAAACATGTAAGGCTGGGTGTGGTGGCACATGCCTTTAATCCCAACACTTGGGAGGCAGAGGTAGGAGGATCACTGTGAGTTCAAGGCTACCCTGAGACTCCATAGTGAATTCCAGGTTGGCCTGGGCTAGAGTGAAACCCTACCTTGAAAAACCAAAAAAAAAAAAAAAAAGTAATAACAGGACCTCTTATTTGCAGAGATTTTGCATGATATCTGCCCCTTCAGATGGTACCTCTTATATATTTCCTTATAAAAATTTTATTTAGAGAAATACTTTCACAATTTAAAAAATTGTACTCCTAGAATATAGTTTTATAAGGGTGAATAAGTAAAGGGCACTGTAATGTTCTAAGCACCTACTATGTGTCCTGTAGTTTACATTTTTCCTTGTAGTTAATGCTAATATGAAAATAAGATTTCAAGGTTGCCTTATTTATAATACTGCCATAACCTCTGATTATTTATTTGTGCTGCAAATACATGTTAACACCAAATAATTTACTATCACCCTAACTGAAGATGTATAAAGGATGTTGAGCTTTTTTTTTTTCTTCATTTTGAATAGCTGAGCACTAGCTCAAGTCAGAGATGTCTGATGCTTCAAATCTAAGCACCATGTTTTTACAATTTCTTTCTTTCTGTGTTATGCTACATATAAAATAGTAATGGGAAGAGGGTGGTTACACACCACTTGAACCCTGGTCTTAATATTGACTAAGTGCAAATAAATACTTTTTATGTAAGAAATTATATGTGTCAGGTAAAGACATTAGTACATTTATATTGAGAAAACAAGAAGAAACCAGTTTGAAATAAAGTAGAATGTGAATTTAGGATTTTAGTTTAAATGTCTAGATTTACAACTAAGCGTTTACTCCAGGAAAGGAATAAAAGTCTTGGTCCAACATACAGTGGCCTCCAAATTTGAAGCCACACTAGGCTTTATTGTTTAGCACGTTTTATTGATGATGCCTACTTGTCAGTGGAAAGATGTCAAAAGATAAAGTGCCAGCCGGGCATGGTGGTGCACGCCTTTAATCCCAGCCCTCAGGTGGCAGAGGTAGGAGGATTGCCATGAGTTTGAGGCCACCCTGAGACTCCATAGTGAATTCCAGGTCAGCCTGGGTCAGAGTGAGACCCTACCTCGAAAAAACAAAAAACAAACAAACAAACAAAAAAGATAAAGTGCCAAGCTTGGTAGCACATGCCTTTAATCCTAGCAATCCAGAGGCAGAGGTAGGAGGATAACCATGAGTTCGAGGCCAGCCTGGGACTACTGAGTGAGTTCCAGGTCAGTATGGGCTTGAGTGTGAGACCCTACCTCAACCCCTCCACCCCTTAAAAAAGATAAAGTGACAGATCCGAGGGGACCAAATAACTATAACTTTCCCCTGAAGCTTATAGTAGCTGATTGCTTTTTTATTTACACTCAGCTCCAGCATCAACAGATCACCACCTTGGCTTCTTGCAGTGTTTCAATTGAATAAAACAAGCTTGAGGGCTGGAGAGATGGCTTACCGGTTAAGCGCTTGCCTGTGAAGCCTAAGGACCCCGGTTCGAGGCTCGGTTCCCCAGGTCCCACGTTAGCCAGATGCACAAGGGGGGCACACGCGTCTGGAGTTCGTTTGCAGAGGCTGGAAGCCCTGGCACACCCATTCTCTCTCTCTCCCTCTGTCTTTCTCTCTGTGTCTGTCGCTCTCAAATAAATAAATAAAAAATTAAAAAAAAAAAACTTCTCAGGAGCCTCTGTGGGTTGAGGTGGTAGTTAACTTCAACACAGATCTATATAACAAGCTTGAGATTACAAGTTTTTCTACAACCAAGATGAGTACATGAAGGGAAGAATTAATTACACAAGAGACAAAAGTCTAACCTAGCACAGTGAACCATAGATTCTCATTCAACCCAAAACACTTACTAACCAAAGATCTCATTGCTGGGCTCTACTCTACTCTCTAGGAATACAAAGACTTCTGAGCCTTGAGAGTGGGGTCAGATGGTATAGAATGCATGTGCTTCCTCCAACATTAGCATGAATGCATATGCCTGAAGACTCACCTGAACACTTTCTAGTAGATGCTTATTCGACAGGTCTGGAGTGGGACTTGAGATCGCAACAGTTCCTAGGTGATGCTGATGTCGCTGGTCCACAGAACAGAGAGGCATGGAGAAAGGGTCCTTGGAATTCTATACGGAGTGCTGTGTGAGCACCAAGCAGGGAACAAGCCTTTCTCCCTGCAAGTATTAGAAAAGGCTTCACACAGGAGGATACAGATGAATTGAGTCTTATTCACCTAGTAATCACAAGGAGATAGCAAAGGGGCCTATGCTATATAGTTCAGTGACTATGGTCATGAGTGGGACGAGTTATCTAAACTTTCTGACCATCAATATTCTTTCTCATCTGCAAAATGAGGAATTGAGAATGTTAGACTCGTTACAACCTTAAACTAGATGACTTGAATGAGAAATTTTGAGGCTGGGAATGTAGCTAAGTGGTAGAGTGCGTACCAAGCAGATGCAAGGCTCTCCATCCCCAACACCCATAAGTATGTATTGGTTTTTCAAGGTAGGGTCTCGCTTTTTAGTTTAGGCTGACCTGAAATTCACTCTGTAGTCTCAGGGTGGCCTCAAACTCATGATGATCCTCCTACTTCTGCCTCTCAAGTGCTGGAATTAAAGACATGCACCACCAACCTGGTTCAAAAATATTTTAAAATTAATATCTGCTTACAAGTTAGGAGAATAGTATGAAAAAGTCTATCAAGGAGCCTAACAAACTGACATACATTTGACAAACTAAAGCATATTAAGCTATAAGAAAATAGCACTGGGCTGAACAAATGGCTCAGTGGTTAAGGCACGACCTACAAAGCTTAATGACTCATTCAATTCCCCAGTACCCACGTAAAGCCAGATGCACAAAGTGTTGCATGTATTGGGACTTCTTTTGCAGTGGCTACAAACTCTGGCATGCCCATTCTTTCTCTCTCTCTGCTTGCAAATATAATATATGTTTTTGTTTTTTTTTTAAAGAACACAGCACTTGCCAGGCATAGTGGTACATGCCTTTAATCCCACCACTCTGGAGGCACAGGTAGAAGGATCACTGTGAGTTCATGGTTAGCCTGGGCTACAGTGAGACCCTACTTTGAAAAACCAAAAAATTAATAATAATAATAATTAAAAGAAAAGAAAAAAGGTAAGAGAAAACAGCACTTAAACCTTAACAGTCTCTTATGTTTGTTTTTTTCCTATATAGCTGCTTGTTTGTAGCCAGGCATATGAACTCACAATTGAACTACTTTAAAATAACATGGTACTCACTTTGCTCAGCACAAAAAAAAAAAAAAAATTAACAGTTAAAACGTACCTTTCATTTTTAGTGTACTTTGCAAATATCAGCTCTCACACAATTTGCAAGCTAATTTTTATTTGTCTAATTACCAGTGGACCATATTAAACTGAAACAGGGAAGGCAGGTTCCAGAGTGAATATTAGAGCCAAGGTGAGAAGGCTGAGGTAGGGTGGGAGAGAAAGAGAGGGGGAGAAGGGAAGAAGAAGGGTTCTCTTTTTTTTTGCTTTTTCAAAGTAGGAACTCACTCTGGAATCCTGGGCTGGCCTTGAACTCACAGTGATCCTCCCATCTCTGCCTCCCAGTTGCTGGAATTTTTTTGCAGAAGTTGTGCACCACCATGCCTGGCTTGAATATCCTCTTAAAGGCATGTTCCCAATTACCTAACCTTCTTCACTAGGCCCTGCCTCCTAAAGGTTCCATCTCCTGCCAACAGAACCATAGGATGGTAACCATGCCTTTAACACATGAACATTTGGGAGATACTTCATGTTCAAACTGTGACACATTACTACAATTCACATGAACCTTGGCCTTTTTAGTTTTTACTTCTATAAGATAAAGTGCTTTCTCAAATGGATTTGAAGGAGCCTTGATTCTAGAGCTTGAGGACCTAACAGTACGGGATGAACATCTCAAACTTCAATGCACACAAAAATCACTTTCGCTTTTATACAGCACGGTTAAATGTATTCTTTATGAGAAAAACAAAGTTCAGACATCAAGAATTTTCCAATAAGAAGTAATTTTATTACTGTTTTGTGATTACTGTTTTTTTTTCCCCCAATCCTCCGAATGTTTTCAGTGTACTTGTAGAACCTTTATAAGTAGAGATAAAACATAATGTTATTGAAAATAACCAATCTGCGGTTTCAGTACTTTTTATTTATGGACTATTAAAATTATGCAAAGGCTGGTAAATCTGATAGTAATTTAAAAGTAAGGTCTATTTATCTAAATGTGAAAGAAAGTTTATCACAATTACTTTAATCTTTTTAACTTTAAAAAATATTTATTTATTTGACAGAGAAAGCGGGGTGGGGGGGAGAGAATGGGCGCGCCAGGGCCTCCAACCACTGCAAATGAACTCCAGATGCATGTGCCCCCTTGTGCATCTGGCTAACGTGGGTCCTGGGGAACGGAACCAGGGTCCTTTAGCTTTGCAGGCAAATGCCTTAACCACTAAGCCATCCCTCCATCCTTTTTTTTTTTTTTTTTTTTTTTTACTTTCTTTGGAGACAAAGTTTTGCTATATGCTCAAGTTGGCTTAGAACTCACAGTGATCCTCCTGCTTCAACCTCCTGAATGCTGTGGTTACAAATGTGTAACACCATGGTTGGCTTTTCTTTTCTTTCATTTTTTTAAGTATGAAAGAGGAAGATAGCTAATCTTAGCAAGTATACATTCATAACAAGATGTGACTCTTTGTAGAAAAGGAAACATTATACTGAAAAATTTCTTAGATTAAAATAGGCTTCTTACTTCTTTTTCATTTCTTTTTTTTAAATTTTTATATTTTTATTAACATTTTCCATGATTATAAAATATATCCCATGGTAATTCCCTCTCTTTTTCATTTCTTCAGAGTGACTTGTGAACACACATGTACACATACTCATACATACATACATAAAGTCATTCAGCATTAGTATAAGATACAGATTATACTACTTACTGTTGCTTTGAGCATTAACAATTGTATCAAATTTTGGCATATGCATGGCTAAATTATAGAAGTGCTTGTAAAAATTAGTGTGAAGCTGGGCGTGGTGGTGTACACCTTTAATCCCAGCACTCGGGAGGCAGAGGTAGGAGGATCACCGTGCGTCTGAGGCCACCCTGAGATTACATAGTGAATTCCAGGTCAGCCTGAGCCAGAGTGAGACCCTCCCTCAAAAAAAAAAATTAGTGTAAAGCCATTTTAATTTTAACATTTATTAAAAATTAAATTTTATAAATGCTAGATAAAATTACATATAAAAGCTACACACACATATATAGACCCAAAACAAAAATAGCAGTACGATTTATACAAGAGAAATAAACAAATATGATGTTTAAACATGTATTACAATAAAATTACTAAGTTTTCTATAAATTTGAACACTACTCAGAAATGACATGTAGTACATTTTGGTTAATATCAAAGTTTAGAATTACAGAAACAGTTATCATAGGATTACTTATTTTAACAATCTTTCAAATATTCAAAAGTCAAATGACTCTCTTGAAAGAAAAATTAAATTCAGGTAAAATCTTTTATCTCATTGAAGTATAGAAAATTTTAGGCTTTGGTTAACAGACTCTAAATTTAGTAGAAAAATCTTAAATTAATATTTTTCTTATATCATATTCCTGAGTTTTTGCTAAAACACTATAGATAAGATAAAGAATTCAATGTATAGCTTTGTATACCATTGCATTTTAGTTTTGCAAAAAAGTATTGTGATTATTTAAAATGTGAATTAGTGATGTTTACAAATATAACAAAGATAGGAAAGGATATATTTAATTTAGCTTAACTATGGGAAAAGTAAATGCCTCTGACCATTATTTGCAAAGATCATTTGTAAATTATAATCAAAAGTATATTCAACCCATCAGTTTTTGCTTGCACCTTATGAAATCACATTAACTTTAGACAGCATAATGTTCTTATAAAAGGAATGATTAATGCTAATGGTTTGCATAAGGCCAGGCACAGTGTAGATGCTCAATGTAATTAATTAAAAATTATGTATTATTTCTACATGTTAACACATAATTCAACAAAGTAGCTAGATGATAGCTTGAAAATATCTGAAAATAGTATAAACATGATAATACATTTTTAGTAACGATCATAAAAGGAATTTTTACAAGTGACCATTTTTAATCTTAGTTTTTATTTTTGGTTTTTCGAGGTAGGGTCTCGCTCTGGCCTAGGCTGACCTGGAACTCACTATGGAGTCTCAGGGCGACCTTGAACTCATGGCCATCCTCCTACCTCTGCCTCCCGAGTGCCAGGATTAAAGGCGTACTCCACCACAATCTTAGTTTTGTCAGAATAGAATTTCAGATTCCTTTTAAAATAGGGCTCTGCAAAGCTGTTTTCCTATTAACTACTAAATGTGATATGGATAGCAGGCTCAGGTCCTTCTCATGTATCAACCTATCAACATCTTCAGAATTGGTTAGCTTAGATCAAACACAACCCTGAAAACAGTTTCTCTTGAAGACTGCATTGAATCTATGCATCTCAGGACTGGGCCCAGGAATGCTGAGTTTTGAACAAGTAGTACTTCTCTGCTTCCTGGAAAATGACTATGATCAGGTCGATTTGAGAAATAATTCTTTGAAACAAAGTTTGATTGCAATTGAACATTACTTGACATGCATGAAAACCAAATTGCTTAGTTTAAGTGAAGTGTTTTTAAATCTTTTATTGACAACTTCCATAAGTATAGACGATAATAAATGAAGTATTTTTGACCATCAAGTAAATGATGCAGTATTCAAGGAATTATTAAAATTACTTTTAAAAACTTTAAAAGTAAAAATTAATATGGGTAAAAATAATAATATACAAAAGCATACTATTAAACTATATACAAAATTGGAAAGAGCGCAATACCAAGGCCTTGTTTCCACATTGAACTTCAAATTCTCATCTGTATATCAGCAAAGTTGTAGAAGCTGTCTACATCTCGAGATGCTGTCTCCTTCCTTTCGGATACAAACATCTATTTTAAATACAAAACAAAAAAAAATTAACTTTGTGACCCCGAAATGCCAAAGCCCACATCATTACAAAATAAAGTCACAAGCTTACCGTTTAAAAGAAATTCAGTTACATCACATATAATATTAATCTTTAGATTTTCTTTTTTTAATCCTTAGATTTTTTATAGAACCCATGCAATATGATTTCAACAGCTATCATATGAATTGAGCTTTATTTTTTGTTTCTTTTTTTCAAGGTTAGGGTCTCACTCTAGCCCAGGCTGACCGGGCCTCAAACTCATGGCACTCCTCCTACCTCTGCCTCCCAAGTGCTAGAATTAAAGGCATGTGCCACCATGCCTAGCTAAAGTGAACTTTTTATTAGTATGTATTAATTGCACAAAATAGTGGGTTTCATTATGGTCTATACATACATATATATGAGTATTCTGATTGTACTTACACACACCTGCCCATTAACTACATATATCTCCTCTCCTCTCACTGTGGTCCCTTCCTATTCCCTTTTATTTTTATGCCTTTGTTTTCAGATTCAACATATGAGAGAAAACATATGATACTTGTCTTTCTAAATCTGGATTACTTTACTCAACATGATGTACTTATATAATTATGGCTTTTGCTTCAATAATATTTTAGTTGTTTCATTTCTGGTACTGAAAACCTAATCAAAAGTCTATGGTATGGGCTGGGGAGAAATGGCTTAGCAGTTTATGTGCTTGCCTGCACAGCCTAAGGACCCTAATTCAATTCCCCAGTGCCCATGTAAGCTAGATGCAGAAAGTGGTGTATGAATCTGGAGTTTGTTTGAAGTGGCTGGAGGCCCTGGTGTGCCTGTTCTCCCTGGTGTGCCTGTTCTCTCTATCTGCCTCTTTCTCTCTCTGTCCAATAAATTATATCTTATTCTTTATTTGTATTTGAAAGAGAAAGAGGGAAAGAGAGAGAGAACGGGTACACCAGGGCCCTCAGGTGCTGCAAATGAACTCCAGAAGCATGAGCTACCTTGTACATCTGGCTTATGTGGGTCCTGGGGAAACAAAACTTTGTCCTTTAGCTATGCAGGCTAGCACATTAACTGCTAGGCCATCCCTTCAGCCCTCTCTCCAATAAATTAATAAATTACATTTTGGCAAGGCATGGTGGTATATGCCTTTAGTCCCAGAGCTTTGGAGGCAGAGGTAGGAAGATCACTGAGTTCAAGGCCAGCCTGAGGCTACATAGTGAATTCCAGGTCAGCCTGGGCTAGTGCAAGACCCTACCTTGAAAAAAACACACACACAAAAAATAAATAAATAATTTTTTGAAAATTGTATTATAGAAAGTATTTAACAAGTAGGTACTTATTTTCTAATAATTTTAAGCAATTAGTTTGGCAAGGAAAAACCCCAAGGTATAGTTCCCAATTATTTACCATAGGTTTTAAAAATCATGATATGCTGGGTTAAGGGATATACAAGGGATAAAAGTACTATTTATTTTTTGCATGTGTGGTGTGCATGTGTATGTGTGAGGTGCAAGTGTTTGTGTGTGCATATATATGGAGGCCAGATGTTGACATTAAGTCTTCCTTTATACTCCTCCTCATTATTCTTTGAGGCAGGGTCTCTCACTGAACTTAGAGTTCACTAACTTGGCTTAACTAGCTAGCCAATGAGCCCCATGGAGTACCTGTTTCTGCCTCCCCAGTGCTGGGATTATAGGCAGACACCACCATGCCCAGCATTTTACATGGGTTCTGGGGATCTGAACTCAGGTCCTCATGCTTGCATAGCAAGCAATTTACCCACTGAGAAATTGCCCCAGCCCAAAAGTAGTGTGTGTTTGTGAAGAAAAGGAGATGAAAGATTAGATTGAGATATAGTCAATAAGCTCTTATACCTTTGTCCCATTGAATATTTCGTTTACAATAAGGTGACATCCTTCTACAGCACCATCTCCATTAAACTCCAAGGCAATCACAGGACCTATAAGCAAACCCAAGAAGTGTTGTCTTAGCATGAACACAAATGTACTGTAAAAGTAATCTTTTTTTTTTTTTTTAAGATAGAGTCCCTGGCTGAAAAGACAGCTCAGCAGTTAAAGGTGTTTGCTTGTAAAACTTGATGGCCTGACTTTGATTCCCCAGTACCAACGTAAAACCAGATGCACAAAGTGGCACATGCATCTGGAGCTCGTTTGCAGTGCAGAAGATCCTGGCACACCCATTCTCTCTTTCTCTCTAATAAACATAAATAAATATTTTTGAAGGACAAAGTCTCATTATGTAACCTTGACTTGTCTGAAACTTGCTATGTACACCTGGCTGCCCGCAAACATGCCACAATCCTCCTGCCTTTGCCTCTCAAGTGCTGGGATGATAGGAATGCACCATGCCCAGCATTAATTTTTTTTAAAAAATATTTTATTTATTTGCAAAGACAGAGAGAGAGAGAGAGAGAGAGAGAGAGAGAAAGAGATTGAGTATGGGCGCTTCAGGGCTTCTAGCCACTGCAAAGGAACTCCAGATGAATGTGCCGCTTTGTGTATTTGGCTTACATGGGTACTGGGGAATTGAACCTACGTTGTTAGGTTTTGCAGGCTAGCACCTTAATCGCTGAGCCATCTCTTCATCCCCCCAGCATTAATTTTTATATTATTCCCTGACGAATCTCTAACATTTTTATTAGAAGTGAGAGAATGAGGGAGATAGATAGATAAGACACATCACCTTAGCTTTTTCTTTCAAATAATTATAAAACAAATTAACACTGAATCTCAGCTCATAATGAGTAGCTTCAGTGCAATTATAAGACTAGCATCATATTTTTAAAGTGTTGTAAATTAGCTTTTCTGGGTTTTATTCTTCTAAGAAACCAAAAGAATCTCTCCTCATTCAGCAGTACAAAGAATAGCGGACAAAATAGCAAGCAAGATCAAAAGCAATCCAAGTCAACATAAGCAAGTCTTGCCAGGCAGCCAGCCTTGCTTCCAATTCCCCTGTTTCCCAGCCAAGTTCTGGGCCACCAACGATGGAGCTGAGCCAAAACGGAACGGAAGCCAGGTACCAAAGTAATGCCTATCTGAAAGTATTTTCTTTGAATGTGTCTCAAAGGTATAGAATAAAAACAAAGACCAAGTTTTTGTTTTTAATTATTTGAGTAGAAGGATTTGTACCCCCTTTCCTATACACTCATTTGAATACTTTAAACAAAATCTGCCTTAAATGTCTGTGTTAATATTCATGATTTAAGCTTTGGCAAGCTTAGACTTAATATAATGAAGCCTTAGCATTACTGGTTTCAAACTATTGGTGAACATGGCCAAGGCTAATTAGGACATGGAAAATATGCACTTTAATTTAATTAATATTCATCCATCTATCACTGTATTTCTCAAAGATTTGTTTTTATTTCCTACAGTGATGGGAAAATTATAAATTATAAATTCCTTGATAAAAAGATACTAGTCTGCCTGGTGTGGTGGTTCATTCCTTGGGAGGCAGAGGTAGGAGGATTACCATGAGTTTGAGGCCACCTTGAGACTACATAGTGAATTTTAGGTCAACCTGGGCTAAGGCAAGACCCTACCTAAAAAAAAAAAAAATACACTAAGTGACTAACCAAATATAAAACATTATGGAATAATAAAATGCTGAGTATAAAATATGAAATAGTGGGCTGGATAGATGGCTTAGTGGTTAAGGTGCTTGCCTGCAAAACCAAAGGGCCTCAGTTAGATTCCCCAGGACCCTCGTAAGCCAGATGCACAAGGTGGTGTATGCATTTGGAGTTCATTTGCAGTGGCTGGAGGCCTTGGTATGCCCATTATCTCTCTTTCTCTCTGAAATAAATAAATAAATAAAGTTTTTTTTTAATATTAAGAAAATGAAATACTAAGGTGAATAAATAAGAAATACTAAGTGTAATGTAGTTATGTGCCACAAAAAGAAAATCACAAGAATGAGAAAGATCACAGTACATAGGATCCCAAAATAACTGAAAGGTTATGATTTTGCATAGAACACAAATACAGAAAAGCAGGCTGGACAGCGGCCAACTGTATACTCCAGCTCTGCTACAAAAAAGTAGTTAAGTTGTGAGTTTTACAGCACGGCAGTATACAGATCAAGATAGTTATATAGCTGGGCGTGGTGGCGCACGCCTTTAATCTCAGCACTCGGGAGGCAGAGGTAGGAGGATTGCTGTGAGTTCAAGGCCACCCTGAGACTACAGAGTTAACTCCAGGTCAGCCTGGACCAGAGTGAGACCCTACCTCGAAAAAAAAAAAAAAAAGATAGTTATATAATATAGATATGTAAAGAAAAGAAGGGAACTGGGAACATTTTCTTGCACTTGGCAAAGAGGCTCTGTGGAGGAGGTAGGTAATAATAAGAGGATATTAAATTAAGCAAGAAACAAGGTCTGCAAGGGGTAATAATTCTAAAGGTACATTTATAGGGAGGGGTTCTTATGTTATAGAGCCTATTTCAACTGACAGTTCTGCTCAGGAAGTTTGATTGTGATGTAGAAGAGTAAATACTAGAAGGGGAAGCCCAGGAAAAAATAAAATGTTTACTTCTAGGAGGAAAGAGGGAGCCAGGTGAGGGTATGAGAATGGAAATGAAAGGTCTCTCAAGGCACCCTTTTATATAATTTGATAGGGAATATCAGGCCAATGCCTTAAAACACAAAATATGGGGAAAACAAAAGCAGACCCAAAATATTCTTTAAAAAGTAAAACAAGGGCTGGAGAGATGGCTTAGTGGTTAAGCGCTTGCCTGTGAAGCCTAAGGACCCCGGTTCGAGGCTCAGTTCCCCAGGTCCCACGTTAGCCAGATGCACAAGGGGGCGCACGCGTCTGGAGTTCGTTTGCACAGGCTGGAAGCCCTGGCGCGCCCATTCTCTCTCTCTCCCTCTATGTGTCTTTCTCTCTGTGTCTGTCGCTCTCAAATAAATAAATAAATAAATAAATAAATAAATAAATAAAATTTAAAAAGTAAAACAAATGAGTCTACCTTATGTGTCAAGTTAATGACATGACTACACAGAGAAAACAATTGTTCCACCTAACTTTCCAAGGTAATATTTTGCCTGTACATGTTCAACAGAATATGGTCTCAGAACAAGAAGATAGAAGGCCATCTTTAAACTTCATTAAGCTTATTTTGGTAGTGAAGGTTATTGTCATTCTGAAGCCATTACATTAAAACAATGTTGTAAGAAACTAAGATTTTGAGAATAAAAATGTTTTAAAAGTAATTTTTTTTTATTTATTTGAGACCGAGAGAGGGAGAAAGACAGAAAGAGAGAGAAAGAGAATAGGTATGCCAGGGCCTCTAGCCACTGCAAACTCCAGATGCATGTGCATCTGGCTTACATGGGACCTGGAGAACCAAACCTGCGTCCTTAGACTTTGCAGGCATGTAAAATTTGAATGAGAAGTCTTATACTGGCTATGAATATTTATAATATTTGTAATAAATGTCTTTCAGTGTTCATGTGTTAAAAACTTGCTTCCCAGATCATGGCATTATTTGAAGGTGCCTATTGGGAGATCTTAGATCATTGGGGACTATCCTCAAGGGGCATTATGAGTTCCTGGCCTCTTTTTCTTTCTTTTGTTTCAACTATGGGGTGAATGAGCTTCATCTGCCATGTATTTCCATCATGGAACTGTGCCACTTCAGGCTCAAAGCAACAGGGTCAATCAGTTGTGGACTGAAACCTCCAAAAACTGTGAGCCACAATTTTTCCTTTGATCTCGGGCATTTTGTGATAGTGATGGAAAGCTGATTAACACGGTTGGCAAATTTGAAAGCAGGGTGGAGGGTTGTACTATGTTAAATTTCCAGGGCCCGGTGAGATTGTTCAGCAGGTGAGTACGTTCTGTGCAAGCATGAATTTGATCCCCAGGAACCATGTAAAAAGGCCAGGCATGGATACAAATGCCTGTAACCCCAGAAATGAAGAGTCAGGACAGGAAGATGAAGGGTGCTCCCTGCTAGGCTGGTCTAACTGAAAAAAATGGAGAGCTCTAAGTTCAGTTAGATTCTGTCTCAGGGAAATAAAGTAGAAGAGCAATATAATATGTCTGACATCCTCCTCTGGCCTCTACACACATGCACGGTATTCATCCATCTCCACACACCTGTGCATACACACCCCTCCCACCACAAGCCAATTAAATTATAATATCTTAGGCCGGGGAGATATACCTCAATCAGTAAAGTGCTTGTCATACTAGCATAAGGACAATCCCTAGTACCCATGTAAGTATCAAACATGGTGGCATGTGCCTGTAGTAATTCCAGTACTGGGGAGGTTCAAACAGGCAGATCCCTGGAACTGGCTCATTAGCCAGTCTAGCCTAATCAGTGAGCTCCAAGACAATAAGAGGCCCTACCAAAAAGGTTTATGGGGACTGGAGAGAAGGCTCAGCCATTAGGTGCCCTTCCTGAACAAGCATGAGAGCCTGAGGGGGCCTAAAATGGTCTGAGTTCAAATCTCCAGATCCCATGTAAAACAGCTGGGGATGGTCACGTGAACCTTTAGTCTCAGGACTCAGGGTATCTTCTGTCTTCCACTCACCTACACACCAACCCATACAATGCTCCTACACATACAAACATATATATATATATGTATATATTCATATGTATATATTCATATATATATATATATATATATATATATATATATGAAATAAAAGATCTGAGTTGGAAAAATAAAAAAAAAAAAATCTGAGTTGGGTATGATGGCATATGTCTGTCATCTCAGCACTCCAGATGTAGGAAGATTAACAGTTCAGTGCTAGCCTCAGGTACATAGGGAGTTCCAGAAAGGCCTGGTACAGTGTGAAGCCCAGTCTCAAAAAAAAAAAAAACACAATAAAATAAATAAATGAAGAAATTAATAAATAAAAGATTTGAATCAGGCATGGTGGTATATGCCTGTTAATTCCAGTGCTCAAGACACTGAGGCAGGAAAATCACTTGAACTCAGGAGTGTAAATTTAGTCTGGGCAACATAATAAGACCCCATCAATAAATAAGATAAAGTGATGTGAAGGAATTATGATCGAAATACATTTTATGCATGCATAAAAATTGTCAATAAAAATAAAAATAAAAATGTAGGGCTGAGTAAATGGCTTAGTGGTTAAGACACATGCCTGCAAAGCCTAAGGACCTTGGTTCCATTCCCCAGGACCCACGTAAGCCATATGCACAAGGGGGCACATGCGTCTGGAGCTTGTTTGCAATAGCTGGAGGCCCTGGTGTGCCCATTCTCTCTTTTTATCTGCCTCTTCCTCTCTCTCTCTCAAATAAGTAAATAAAATATTTTTAAAAAATGTAAAGAAGCCACAATCAATCAATGAATCAATCACGAGCTAACTGGCAAGTTTATAAAGCTCTCAACAGAGGCCCTCTTTCCTGTTCATTTTATAATAAAATATACCTAACCTTACAAAATAGAAATCTATAATCTGAAATTTTATTTTATAAATATCAATGTGAGAGCTGGGGAGATGGCTTAGTGGTTAAAAGCACTTGCTTATAAAGCCCACAAGCCAGGTTCAATCCCCTTATATTCACATAAAGCTAGATGTACAAAGTAGCATATGCATCTGGAGTTCATTTGTAGGGGTATGAAGCCCTTGCATAACCATTCTATTCCTTCCCTCCCTCTTCTCACAAATAAATAAACTGTCAGTGAGTTCCAAGCCCCTGATAAACCCTGTTTCAAAGCAGTTGGACAATATATCTGAGGATAACACCTGAGGCTGTCCTTGGTCCTCCACACACATATACACGTGTACCTCCACATGTGCTCCCACACAGATGAACACACATGCCTACACAGTACACAGATGCAAATAAATAAGCTCTGATCATATCCACTGAAAAGCCTAAAAGGAATTCAGTAATTCAGAGCACCTAACATATGTTTCATAATATTCCCCACTGAAAGAACTATACCTTAACAAAACATATCATTCCATATCTACACAAAGAATGCATTAAGGTATTGCTAAAGATATCACATGCTAGTTGTAAGCTAAAACTGAGCTGGAAGATTCCTCCCTGGTGGCTAGCTTTCATGGTGCCAGAAGATGCTATACAGGCTGCTGGGAGAAAAAGACAATAATAGTCTGTGGATACTCTGTACTACTGACCAGCCAGGCAAGATGTGCCCACTGGTGCGATAGTGGCATGGCTTATGGGGGTAATCAACTCCTCTCTGATTGGATTTGAGGCCTACTCCACAGGAGGGAATTCATGCCAAGTACTATAAACCTAGTCAAAGATGTGGCTGGGCAGGGAAGCTACTACTGTTTGGTTAAATGGATATGTTGTGTCCATAAAAGTGCTTTCTAGCCGAGTATGGAGGTATGTACCTTTAATCTCAGCATTCAGAAGACAGAGTGTTGCAGTCACGTTTGCATTGCTGGCAGAAATCACCCAACCACGAGCAGCTGGTGGGAAAAAACCGGGTTTTTTTTGGGGGGGGCTTATAGACTCGAGGGGGAGCTCCATCATGGCAGGGGAAAACGATGGCATGAGCACAGGGTGGACATCACCCCCTGGCCAACATAAGGTGGACAGTAGCAACAGGAGAGTGTGCCAAATACGGGAAAGGGGAAACTGGCTATAATACCCATAAGCTCACCCCCAACAATATACCACCTCCAAGGAGCTTTAATTTCCAATTGCTATTAGCTGGGAACCTAGCATTCAGAACACCTAAGTTTATAGGAGACACCTGAATCAAACCACCACACAGAGGTAGGAGGATTGCCATGAGTTTGAGGCCACCTTGAGACTACATAGTGAATTCCAGGAAAGCCTATGCAAGACTCTACCTCAAAAAAACAAAAACCCAAACGTTAAAACCTAGGTTGGAGAGATGACAGCAGTTTGGGCACTTGCCTTCAAAGCCTAAGGACCCTGGTTATTTCCCCAGTACCCATGTAAAGCCAGATGAACAAAGTGGCATATGCATCTGGAGTCTGTCTGCAGGAGCTAGAGGCCCTGGTACATCCATTCTCTCTCTCTCTCCTTGCAAACAAACAAACAAACAAGTTTTTGTATTCATGACCTCACAGCAATTGTCATCACCTGCATAATACACATTGGTCCCATCATCACTGTCCTGGATGGTGAAGGGGCTCATCCCTGAGGAATGACACCCAAGGTTATACTCTGGCTTCCATGTGCATGCACACACATTTGAACATGCACACACACGTGCACACACATGATGTATATTTTCATTTTATGTCTTTAAAAATACCTGGCAGTTCAAATCAATAATAACTCATTAGACATTTATAGCATATGTGATAGTACAATATATGAAAATGACATAAAGAGGTGCAGTAAGGATTGAGAATATAACATTACTAGGTTCTTATTGTCAGCTCCGGAGTTCCTCCCCCCACCCCAACTGGCAGAAATTGAAAAGTCTTCCTTCAAAGGGCCTATGCCAGGGGCATCCAGACAACCTGTCACCCCAGACCACTCCTTTACACCCCTACAAGGCCCCTCTTCCTGGCCAACCTGACATTCCCCAATGGCAAGGACATACAAGCCCAGGTCCCATCCTGCTTCTCTGTCTTCTCTTTTCCTCTGACAGGTGCACATACTTCTTTGTCTCTGTATCCCTCTGCTCATGTATTCATCTGGCTCTCATTCTCTCTCCCTTGTTCTCTCATTTTCTCTCTCCTCAGCTTGGGCCTGGCCCCCCTTCCTGCCAACTTTCCATGTGAACCAGCAGCTACTGACAGCTGTGGGTCCCCTCCTGCTGTGTTCCTTTCCTTGCAGCCCTCCTGTGGGCAGTCGTGGGCAGCCTTGAGCTTTTCCTCTCTTGCCTTTCCCAGCTTGTCTCCTCAAGCTACACTCTCTGGCAATGTTTGTGCCACCTTTATACCAGCTGCAAAGACCTCAGTGTGAGCCACCTGGTCTCTTTTCTTTTCCCCTTCTAAGCTGTACCACTGAAAGACGATAATAAAGTATTCCTTTTCAATATTTTATTTACTTATTTATTTTAGAGAGTGGGAGGGAGAGAGGGAAATTATGGATGCACCAGGGCCTCTAGCTACTGCAAACAAAATTCAGACACATGGGCTGGAGAGATGGCTTAGTGGTTAAGCGCTTGCCTGTGAAGCCTAAGGACCCCGGTTCGAGGCTCGGTTCCCCAGGTCCCACGTTAGCCAGATGCACAAGGGGGCGCACGCGTCTGGAGTTTGTTTGCAGAGGCTGGAAGCCCTGGCGCGCCCATTCTCTCTCTCTCCCTCTATCTGTCTTTCTCTCTGTGTCTGTCGCTCTCAAATAAATAAATTAATTAATTAAAAAAAATTTCAGACACATGTGCCACCTTGTGTGTTTAGTTTATGTGGGTTCCGGGGTATCGAACCTGGGTCCTTATGCTTCACAGGTAAGTGCCTTAATCGCTAAGCCATCTCTCCAGCCCCAAATCTTCTTTCTTGGTATTTTTTTTTTTTTTATGAGAAAGACAGAAAGAGTGAAAATGCATGCACAAGACAGAGAATTGGTGTGCCAGGGCCTCCAACCACTGAAATTGAACTCCAGATGAGCATGTCATCTTGTGTGCATACACAACCTTGCACACTTGCATCACCTTGTGCATCTGGCTTTTGTGGGACCTGGAGAGTCGAACATGGGTCCTTAGGTTTTACAGGCAAGTGCCTTATTAACCACTAAGCCATCTTTCCAGTCCCCAGTATTATATATACATATATTTTTCTTTTGGTTTTTCAAGGTAGGGTCTCACTCTAATCCTAGGCTGACCTGGAATTCACTATGTAGCCTCATGGTGGCCTCAATCTCTTGGTGATCCTCCTACCTCTGCCTTCCAAGTGCTGGAATTACAGGCGTGTGACACCATGACCGGCTCTTTTTTTTAATATTTTTATTTTATTTATTTATTAGAGACAGAGAAAGGGGGGAAGAGAGAGAGAGAAAGAGAGGGAGAGAGAGAGAGAGAGAGAGAGAGAGGGAGGGAGGGAGGGAGGGAGAGAATGGGCATGCCAGGGCCTCTAGCCACTGCAAATGAACTCCAAACGCATGGGCCACATGTACATCTGGCTTATGTGGGGCCTGGAGAATCAAATCAGGGTCCTTAGGCTTTGCAGGCATGCACCTTAACTGCTAAGCCATTTTTCCAGCCCCCAATATTATATTCTTTATTAACCCACATACTGCCCTCAGAGCCTCTATTGGGCTCCACAACTCTTTTATTTATTTATTTATAGTTTTTTAGAGAGTGAGCAAGAGACACAGAGAGAGGAGAGATAGAGAAATAGCATGCTGAGCACTATGACCTCATAGTGTTTGACACTACCTACACAAGACCATCATAAGAGGAGGAAAAGATCATGACATAAAAATAAAAGAGAGACTGAGAAGGGGAGGGGATATGATGGAGAATGGAATTCCAAAGGGGAAAGTGGGGGGGGGGGGTATTACCATGGGATATTTTTTATAATCATGGAAAATGTTAATAAAAATTGAGAAAAAAAGAGAAACAGCATGCCAGGGCCTCAGCCACTGTAATTGAACCCCAGACGCTTGTGCCACCTAGTGGGCATGTGCAATCTTGTGCTTGCCTCACCTTTGTGTGTCTGACAAATGTGGGATCTGAAGAACAGAACATGGGTCCTTGAGCTTCACAGGTAGAGTTATATGTTATAAGGTGGATACAAATTGTTTAAACTATAAATAATTTATTTTTATTTTTATTTTTTTTATTTTTTGAGGTAAGGTCTTGCTCTCACCCAGGCTGACCTAGAATTCACTCTGTAGTCTTAGGCTGACCTCAAACTCACCGCAATCCTCCTATCTTAGTCTCCCAAGTGCTGGGATTAAAGGCATGTGTCATCATGCCCAGCGGAGAGAAAGAATGAGCATACAAGGCCTCTAGCCACTGCAAACAAACTCTCAATGAATGTGCTACTTTGTGCATCTGGCTTTATGTGGATGCTGGTAAATCAAAATTGGGTTGTTAGGCATTATGGGCAAGCATCTTAACTGCTGAATCATCTTTCCTGCCTGAAATTATAAATAACTTATTGCTGTAAAATAAAGTGTTTTTTTTTTTTTTTTGGTAGGGTCTCACTCTAGCTCAGGCTGAACTGGAATTCATATGTAGTCTCAGGGTGGCCTTGAACTCACTATGCTCCTCCTACCTCTGCCTCCCGAGTGCTGGGATTAAAGACGTGTGCCACCACACCTGGCTTAAAACTAAGTTTCTTAAAAAAAAGGTATTATTAATAAATCAGTAGATTGATGGAATTATAAGATGTTCAATTACACAAAGAAAGAGGTAATAGGAAACAAAATTATGGCAGAGAACAGTCAAGATGGTAGACTTGCTTCAATTATATCAATAATCTTCGTTGGTATGAATAGTCTAAAGACAGCAGGCAATTAAAAGACAGATTATCAAATTGGGCTGAAAAACAAAAACAAAACAAAATACAACTATATACTAAATAAGAAATTTATCTTAAATATATAGATTTGATAAGTTAAAATAGAAATATTGAATGAAATATTAACCAAAAGGCAAACAGGATAGCTTTATTAATTAAAAAAAGTAGATTTTTAGAACAAAAGGATTATCAAGGATAAGTAGAGTTATTGCATAATGAGCGATTCTCCAAGACATAACAATAAACATATATGCACTGTTGCATGGCGTTTTTTCCTCCAGGCATAAACATGACACCGTCATGAACTAAAGGATGCTTTGGCCTGGTTGCTAAGGCAATGCTGGATAACAATACTAAGATACCAAATCTACCTTAATGGTTATGGAGCTATTGACAATTCCCTAGTAGATGGAGGAGAGGTCACAAGATCCTTTCCTGAAATTCTGATGATTATTCCCTCCTGAGAAACCATACCCCCCACCCAGCTGCAAGTGATCTCAGGAGAAGGCTAAATTATATAAGAAGTAGAAAGTTAACTAGGGGGCCTCCATGATATAGCTTCCATGAGGTCACCATCCAGGATTTATGCAAGGTTGATTCCATGTATAAATCAATAAATATAATAAATAAACTTAATGATAGAAATTACATGATCACCATGGTGGTGCATGCCTTTAATACCAGCACTCAGGAGGCAGAGGTAGGAGAATTTCTGTGAGTTTGAGGCCAGCCTGGGACTACAGAGTGAGTTTCAGCCTTGGCTAGAGTGAGACCCTACCCTTGAAAAAATAAGAAATAAAAATAAAAGACAACTGGGCTGGAGAGATGGCTCAGCAGTTACAAAGCCTAAGGACTCAAGTTTGATTCCCCAGGACTCAAGTAAAGCCAGATTCAAAAGGTGGCACAGGCATCGGGAATTTGTCTGCAGTGGTTTCAGTCCCTGGTGGGCCTATTCTCTCTATCTACCTCTTTCTCATTCTCACTCTCTCAAATAAATAAATAAATAAATAAATAAATAAATAAATAAAATGTTTTAAAAAGAAATTACATATAATCTCAATTGATGCAAAAAACACATTCAACAAAGTTTGACATGTCTTTGTCAAATTCCTAGAGAAAGTTGAACAGATACAACATACCTCAAAATAATAAAGGCAATATATATGTGTGTGTGTGTGTGTGTGTGTGTGTGTGTGTGTGTATAAATATATAACAAATCCACATCCAATATTGGAAAAACTACAGACCACTTCCTCTAAAAACAGGAATCAGACAAGGATACCCACCCTTGCTATTTCTATTAAATATTGTGTTTGAAGTCCTAGGTAGAGCAATAAGATAAAACATAAAAAGAATAAATAGGAAAGGAAAAGTCAAGCTATCCCTATTTGCAGATGACATGATTCTATCCTTAAGAGACCCAGCAGAATATACAAAAAGCTTCAGAGTTAATAAATAAACACTTTCAGTAAAGTTGTAGAATACAAAATTAATACGCAAAAATCACCAATAATGAGGTCACAGAAAAAGAAATCAAGGAAAATATTCCATTCACAAAATTTACAAAAAAAAAATACCTAGAAATAAACCTAACCAAAATGTGAAACATCTGTACAACGAAAACTTCAAGGACTGGAGAGATGGTTTAGTGGTTAAGGTGTTTGCCTGGGAAGCCCAGTGACCCAGGTTCAATTCCCCAAGACCCATGTAAGCCAGATTTACATGGTGGTGCATTTGTCTGGAGCTCATTTGCAGTTGCTAGAGGCCCTGGCATACTCATTCCCTTACCCTCCTTCTCTCCCTCTCTCTATCTCATAAATAAACAAACAAACAAACAAATAAATAAATGAAAAATGCTTAAAACCTCAAGATACTAAAATAAGAAATCAAAGAGGACACTATGATGTAAAGACCTTCTATACTTCTTTTTCTAAAATTTTTTTTGTTCATTTTTATTTCTTTATTTGAGAGTGACAGAGAGAGAAAGAGGCAGATATAGAGAGAGAGTGAGTGAGAATGGACGCGCCAGGGCTTCCAGCCACTGCAAATGAACTCCAGACGCGTGTGCCCCCTTGTGCATCTGGCTAACGTGGATCTTGGAGAATCAAGCCTCGAACCGGGGACCTTAGGCTTCACAGGCAAGCGCTTAACCGCTAAGCCATCTCTCCAGCCTCCTTCTATACTTCTGAATTGGCAGAATTAACATTGTGAAGATGGCTATCCTACCAAAAGTAATTTACAGATCCAGTGCAATTCTCACCAACATTCTAGTGACGTTTCTTATTGGGCTAGAAAAAAAATAATCAAGGAATTCATTTGAAGCCACCAAAGACCAACAATAGCCAAAGAAATCCTAGGGAGAAAGAAAACAGGTAACTGGAGGTACCAGAATTCCCAACCTCAAATTATTCTACAGGATAATACTGAGAAAGACAGCAGGGTCCTAGCACTAAAACAGACATATAGACCAATGGGACAGAATGATGACCCAGAAATAAACCAAAATTGCTCTGGCCACCTTTCTTTGACTGAAAATGAGAAAAAAAAAAAATCAATGGAGAAAAAAAAATGGTGATAGGACAACTGGGTTTTCACCTGCAAAGTAATGAAACTAGATCCATATCTGTCTCCCTGTTCAACTATCAATTCAAATAGGATCAAAGACCTCAATCTAAAACCTGAAACACAGAAAGTGCTAGAGGAACACTCTCCAGGATACAGGCATAGGCAAGAACTTTCTGAATAGGACTCCAATGCACAAGAAATAGCCTCCAGAATCAATAAATGGGATTACATGAAATAAAAGTTTCTGAACAGCAAAAGATACCTTCAAAAAAGCAAACAGAACCTATAAAATGGGAGAAAATCTTTGCCACCTATACCTCAGACAGGAGGCTAATAATCAGAGTTTACAAAGAACTGTGAAAATTAGACACCAAAAACATGTATCTGCCAATAACCAAATGAGCTAATTAAACAAACCACAAAAGAGCTCACAAAAGAAGAAACACAAATGACCAATGAGTGCTTAAAAAAAAAATTAACATCCTTAGCCATTGGGAAAATACAAGTTGAAACACCTTTGAGATACCATCTTACCCCAGTCAGAATGGCTGGCATCAAGAAAAAAGACAATAAATGCTGATAAGGATTCAAGGAAAGAGGAAGAATCATCCACTGTTGGTGGGAGTACAAATTAGTATAGCCATTATGGAAGTCAATATGTCAGTATCTCAAAAAGTTAGAAATTGACTGCCCATACAACCCAGCTATACTACTTCTGGCACATACCCCAAATCCTCCACACTCTACTACAGAGATAATTAATTATTCATCCATGTTTATTGATGCTCTATTTATAATAACCAAGAATTGGAATCAACCAAGATGCCCAGTGATAAATGAATCAAGTAAATAGACTCAAGAGCAGAAATCCTATTATCATCTCAATTGATAAAGAACAGCCCTCTGACAAAATCTGACATTCTTTCATGATGAAAGTCCTGGAGGGGTTAGGGATAGAAGGAACATATCTCAATATAATAATGACTTATATTCAGCATCATGATAAATGGAGGAAAACTTGAAGCATTCCCACTAAAATCAGGAACAAAACAAAGGTATCCCCGCTCTCCATCCCTATTTAATATAGTACTTGAAGTCTTAGCTAGAGCAACAAGACAAGAGAAGGAAATAAAGGGGATACCAATAGGATAAAATTTGCCAGGCATGGTGGTGCATGCCTTTAATCCCAGCACTTGGGCAGGCAGAATTAGAAGGATCACCATGAATTGAATGCCACCCAGCAAAGTGTTAAGATACAAAATTAACATATAAGTAGCTTTCGTATATACCAATGACAAATGTATGTAGAAAGAAATTGGGTAAAAATCCCATTCACAATATCCTCAAAACCACCTTGGAATAAGCCTAAATAAGGAAGTGAATGACTTCTACAATAAAAACTTTAGCGGATGTGGTGGCACACAACTTTAATCCCAGCACTAGGGAAGCAAAGGTAGGAGGATCGCTGTGAGTTTGAGGCCACCCTGAGACTACATAGTGAATTCCAGGTCAGCCTGGCCTATAACAAGACCCTACCTTGAAAAACCAAAAAAAAAAAAAAAAAAAAAAAAAAATCTTCAAAACACTGAGGAATAAAATAATTTGGGAAAACACCAGATAATACAAAGACTTCCTATACTAATGGATCAGAAATAACATCATGAAAATAGCATCCTACCAAAAGCAACCTAAAATTCAATGTAATCTTAAACAAAATTCCAGTACTATTCTTCATAGAAATAGAAAAACCAATCCTAAAATTCATATGAACACACTAAAGGCCCCAGATATCCAAAACAATCCTGCTTAAAAAGAATATTGCTAGAGATATCACCATGACTGACTTTATGTTATACTATAGAGCCACAGTTGTAGAAATAGCATAATATTGGCATAAAACAAGATGCATAAATCAATGGACTAGTATGGAGAACCCAGACATCAGTCCATGCAACTATAGCCAAATATACAACTACTGAAGATATACCCTTTCTTTCTCTTCCTTTCTTTCTTTCTTTCTTTCTTTCTTTCTTTCTTTCTTTCTTTCTTTCTTTCTTTCTTTCTTTCTTTCCCTCCCTCTCTCTCTCTCTCTCTCTCTCTCTCTCTCTCTCTCTCTCTCTCTCTCTCTCTCTTTCTTTCTTTTTTTTTCGAGGTAACACTGGCTCAGGCTGACCTGGAATTAACTCTGTCATCTCAGGGTGGCTACGAACTCATGGCACTCCTCCTACCTCTGCCTCCCGAGTGCTGGGATTAAAGGCATGTACTACCACACCTTGCCTGAGAATATACTCTTAAGGCTCTATACTTCAGAGATAATAGCTTAGGCATGCTTATTTATTTGAGAGAGAGAGAGAAAGAGAGAAAGAATGAGAAAGAGAGGCAGATATATATAGAGAATGGGTGCACCAGGGCCTCCAGCCACTGCATCTGGCTTACGTGGGTACTGAGGAATTGAACCTGGATCCTTAAGCATTGCAGACAAGTGCCTTAACTGCTAAGCCATCTCTCTAGCCCATTGCTGCTCTATTCATGATAGCCAAATACGTCAATTCCAAATTACGACACATGATTGTTAAAACTCAAGAAGTATTGGGCTGGAGAGATAACTCGGCAGTTCAATGCACTTGCTTACAAAGCCCGATGGCCTGAGGTTGACTCCCCAGTTTCCATGTAAAGTTAGATACACAAAGTGGTACATGTGTTGAGTTCATTTGGAGGAGCAGGAGGTCATGGCATGCCCATTCTCTCTCTCTCTTAAATAAATAAATTAATAAAATATTTGTAAAAACTCAAGAAGTTCTAAGGCTCATTCACACTCTGGAAGTAAACAAGTCTCAGGAAGTAAGCACTTCACAAGCTTCAGAAAGTACCTAAAACTCACAAGACTCACAAGGATCCTTCTAAAGTCCTAAAGAATAAGACTACTTAGGAGAAGAGTCTCCCACCAGCTACCTGTCTCCAAGTGGTACAGTAAGGACCAGGAATGCAGCTTCTGTGAATTGCTACACATGTTGGGGTGGGCTTCCTTGTGCTGCCTTGAGTCATCCATGCTCCTGAAGGCAACCCCTCATCCATACTCTTAGAACTCCCCTAAAATCATTGGTTCAGTAAATTAGATTAGAGTGGGATTTTTTTTTTTTCTTTTTGGTCTGTTGTTGGTGCCCTTTGGGGGGGGGTGTTGGTGAATAGATGTCTGTTCACATCTCCCCAGGAAAAGCTTAATGCAACAAAGAGGCAGAGGACAAGCCTAGCTGAAATCATTTCATGCTGATATACATGGGAAGAATAAGACATTTTAGTTCCTCTCTAAAACTTACAACCCTAGGCTAAGTAAAGAAAAGAATAGACAAACCCAAACTGCCTGAAGTGTTTAAAAGCTTCAGGTTAGGAAAAACAAGAGAAAGTTGAAGAACAGTCACAGATTGGAGGAGATTAAGGAAACAAAGAAACTAAAGCAATGTGGGATCTTGGATTGAATTCTGGAACTAGAAAACCTGGTGAAATTTGAATAGAAAGTCTATAATTTAAAACTGAAAGCATTTTACCATTTTTGTTTTGTTTTGACAAATGTTAACAGGAGGGAAGATGGGTAATGGATATACAGGAACACTCTGTACAAATAAAAGTTTATTTAAAAAATGTACACTAGCTTCTTTGTTTTACTTCTATCTATCTATCTATCTATCTATCTATCTATCTATCTATCTATCTATCTATTTATTTATGAGAGAGAGGGAAAGAAGCAGATACAGGGAGAGAAAATAGGTGTGTCAGGGCCTCTAGCCATTGGCTGCAAACAAATTCCAGACACATGTGCCACCTTGTCTCTGGCTTATGTGGGTCCTGGCGAATCGAACCTGGGTCCTTTAAGGGCTTTGCAGGCAAGCGCCTTTAACCACTAAGCACCCCCCCCCCAAGCTTCTTATCTCTATAGTGGCCCACAAATACCCACATTACCTGATTATAGCTCTGCTACTTCTCAGATGTCATCTACAATGTATATCGAAATGAATGAATGGCCCTCTAAAATAAAGGAAACAAAGTCTAACTAATGTTCAGAAATATCTGGAAAACAACCAAATATACAGACTACAAAGACACACATCACAAAGATTTTTAAATCACTTCTCTTGGGGCAGTAGTTAGAAATATATTTTATTTTAAAGCATGATAGGGGCTGGAGAGATGGCTTAACAGCTAAAGTCATTTACTTGCAAAGTTTGATGGCCTGGGTTTGATTCCCTGGTACTCATGTAAAGCCAGATGTACAAAGTGGTACATATGTCTGGAGTCTGCTTACAATGCAAAAGGCTCTGATGTGCCCATATTCTCTATCTTCCTCTTTCTCTATAAATTTTATTTATTTATTTATTTACTTTTAGAGAGAAAGCGCGAGAGAGGTGGGGAATGGGCACGCCACGGCCTCTAACCACTGCAAACAAACTCTAGATGCATGTGCCACTTTGTGCGTCTGGCTTATGTAGGTACTGGGGAATTGAACCTTTGTCCTTTGGCTTTGCAGGCAAGTGTCTTAACCACTAAGCCATCTCTCCAGCCCTCTAATTTTTTTAAAGCATCCTAGATGGTTTTGAGGATTAGTCATGTTTGGAGTCTTGAAACGGAAAACATTAGATTTCTTATTAAGCAATTTAATAGCTTCTTTTGTTGTTTTTTCGAGGTAGGGTCTCACTCTAGCCCAGACTAACCTGGAACTCATCCTGTAGCCCCAGGCTGGTCTTGAGTTCACAGTGATCCTTCTATCTCAGTCTCCCAAGTATATGGATTAAAGGCATGAGCCATTGTACCTACCTTTCAAACAGCTTTACTAATTAAAAATAAATAACTGACTAGTTTAACTGAAGAGGAAAATTTAGACTTGGATGTGAATTACAATAAAACTGAGGTTTCAAGAGTAACTCAACTAGGAGCATTTTTGCCCCCTACAGGCCATTTGACAATGTCTGGAAACTTTTTAAAAATTTATTTTTTTATTTTTTATTGCTACAGTGAAAATGTCATGTGGTGGGCAGGGTCCAGAAATGTGCCTCAATATTCTATAATGCACAGGCCAGCTACCCATAACAAATTACTATCTGGTTTAAAATACTAATAGAGACAAAGTGAGAAATTTTGCCTAAGAATGGCTATTGGTCACCTTTAAAAGATTGCCCCAGTCTACCTAACTCCTACGAGAACATCAACACTGACCAGCTATTCCACAAGACCCATTGCACTGCTGAGTAGGCAGTTTAATTTTTTAAAAACTTTTTTATTTTATTTTATTTGTTTGAGAAAGAGAGACAGCAAGAGAGAGAGAAAAAGAGGCAGATAGAGAAAATTGGAGTGTCATGGCCTCCAGCCACTGCAAATAAACTCCAGATGCATGCTCCACCTTGTGCATCTGGCTTACGTGGGTCCTGGAGAACCGCACCTGGATCCTTTGGCTTAGCAAGCAAGCATCTAAACCCCTAAGCCATCTCTCCAGCCCTATATTTTTTCAAAATATTTATTTTTTTTCTATTTTTAAAATATATTTTATCTATTTGAGAAAGAGAGAGTTAGAGAGAGAAAGCACACACCAAGGCCTCCAGCCATGACAAACTCCAGAGGCATGCATCATCTTGTGCATCTGGCTTACATGGGTCCTGGAGAATCGAACTGGGATCGTTTGGCTTTGCAGGCAAATGCCTTAACCATTAAGCCATATCTCCAGCTCCAGCCCTATCTTTTAAGGTATTGTTTCACTCTAGCCCAGGCAGATCTGGAACTTACTCTAGGTCCAGGCTAGCCTGAAACTCACAACAATCCTTCTACCTTAGCCTCCTGAGTGCCATCACACCTGGATGATACTTTAAATTTCTCTACTTTTTGTTTTAAAAAACATTCATACATTAGAGAAGGGTTGAAAGAACAGCATAAACATCCATTTACCTTCAACTATATCTACCCAAAACAAAAAAATGGTTGCATTTATGACGTTACACAGCATGTGCACATACATGCTTTGTTTCTGTTAAAATTACCGACACTCAGCATGCATCTCCTACCTAACCACAATACTATTATCATACCTAAGAAAATTAATAACACTATTTATCATACCCCCCAAATCCCCAGTTGTCCCCCAAAGTGCCTTTCACAGCTTCAATAGCCTACCCTATCCTAATCTGAGATCCAGTTAAAGTTCACTTTTTTTGGGTGGGGGATTTCGAGGTAGGGTCTCACTCTAGCCCAGGCTGACCTGGCATTCACTATGTAGTCTGAGGATGGCTTCAAACTCATGGTGATCCTCTTGCCTCTGCCTCCTGAGTGCTGGGATTAAAGGTGTGCACCACCATGCCTGGCTAAAGTTCACTTTTTTAAACTTTATTTTATTTATTTATTTGAGAGAGAGAGAGAGAGAGAGGAAGAGAGAGAATGGGTGCTCCAGGGCCTCTAGCCATTGCAAATGAACTCCAGATGCATGTGCCCCCTTGTGCATCTGGCTTACGTGGGTTCTGGGGAATGGAACCGAGGTCCTTTGGCTTTGCAGGCAAACGCCTTAACAGCTAAGCCATTCTTCAACCCTAAAGTTCACTTTTTTGCATTTGACTGTGGTGTATCTTTAAATTTAAAAACAGATATTTTCATTTGTTTGTCTATTTGTGTGTGTGCGTTGAGAGAGAGAGAATGGGAAGGTGGGAAGAAGGGAGGTTCAGTGGGAGAGGAGAGGGAGGGGGCCTCTTGCTACTGCAAATGAACTCCAGAGGTATGCACCACTTTGTGTATCTGGCTTTATGAGGGTACTAGGGACTCAAACCTGGGCCCCAGATTCCTTTAATCCAGAAAAAAACCCTCATGTTTTTGCTTGGTTTAAAAAACCTAGCCACTTAGCATGTTGACTCTCTTCTATTTTTGGATTTGGCTCACTATTTCATAATGGTATCATTTAAGTTATTCCCTTTCCTTCCTATAAACTAGAAATTAATTCCCGCCTCAATTAGATTCGTGTTAAGTATTTTGGGCAAGAATGCTTCACAGGGAATGTGGTATATTTCTCACTGCAGCACATCAGGAGAAACAGTGTCCAGCTGTCCATCTCTGATACTGCATTAAGACGGTAACCACCAAATCTCTGCTGTACAGGTACACTTCTCTTTTGAATTATTATGTATGAATATCCTATTTCTTAGGAAATTTCCCCCAATAATTTTAGTATCTATTGATAATCTTTTTATTTTTCCCTTTGGTTTTTCAAGGTAGGGTATCACTCTAGCCCAGGCCAATTTGGAATTCACTATTTAGTTTCAGGGTGGCCTCGAACTCTCATCAATCCTCCTGCCTCTGTCTCCCAAGTACTGGGATTCAAGGTGTGTGCTATCATGCTCAGCTCCATTGATAATCTTTGTTTGACAGAATTATGGCATTGGGGCTAGGTAATGGTGATTCCCAATGTCTATAATTTCGTCTATGCTTTTAAACACACAATATTCTATAAATAGTAGGTGGATTTTCATTTATCCTGGGTCATGCTTGCCTTGAATTCCCTATGTAGCTGAGATTGGCCTTCAACTCCTGATCCTCCTGCCTCTACCTCCCAAGTGCTAGAATTACAGGTAGGTATTACCACATTTGCTCCCCCTGCCTCTTTCTTTTTCTTTTCTTTTCTTTTCTTTTCTTTTTTTTTTTTTTTTTGAGGTAGGTTCTCACCCTAGCCCAGGCTGAGCTGGAATTTACTATTAGTCTCAGGGTGGCCTCAAACTCACAGTGATCCTCCTACCTCTGCCTCCCAAGTGCTGGGACTAAAGACGTGTGCCACCATGCCCAGCCCCCCCTCTTTTTTTTTGATCACCATGGATTTCTTTTCTTTCTTTCTTTTTTTATCTGAGAGAGAGAATTAGGGTGAAGAAGAGGGACAGATATAGAGAGAGACAGAATGGGCACACCAGGGCCTGCAGCCACTGCAAATGAACTTCAGACACATGCGACATCTTGTGCATGTGGCTTACATGGGTACTGGAGAGTTGAACCAGGGTCCTTTGGCTTCGTAGTCAAGCGGATTGACCACTGAGCAATCTCTCCAGCCTGGATGCATTGATTTCTGTTAAATTATTACCTTCATTATTCTTTTTTTTTGGGGGGGGAGACAGGGTGTGTTTATTATGACAGGAAAGACTACTCCCTAGGCATTTTAACAAACAAGAACATTTTCCTGGGAGAACAAGACACTAGGATACAAAATTACAAGTGTTTTAACTCCAGCTCTGTCCCCAGCAACTCCAAGAAGCAAGTGGTAAGACAGTTGAATCAAACAGTCAATTCTGTAAAACTAGACTTAGAAACCCTACAAATTTGATTAAAATCTAAAACTTGTTTTGCTTTAAAAAATTAATATATCAAAAGGCCTCCCACGAAAAGTAACTCCAACATCCCCTTGTCAGTAACAATGTTCAAGTTGACCAGCCAATTCATACTTCTAATCCCACATGTGGACAAGTGCGTGTGTGTCTTTTAGAATTAGGCATGGGGCTCAGAGACTGCAAGTAATGTGTACCTACTGCCTGCAAAAAAACTGGCAGGGAAATCCTGGTAAAATGAGGAACAGTCCCAAATAACCAATTTTTCTAGTACTATGTTCCCCACTGCTACTTCCTATACTTATAAAGGGGACCCTTGAACCAAATAATTTACCTCACATTTGGCACCCAGTGACCATGATGTTTGTTTTCTTCAGAAAAACACACATATACACAACCCATATATATATATATATACACACACATATATATATATATTAAATTTTTACATTTAAATATAAAAATACTACTTTGGGGCTGGAGAGATGGCTTAGCGATTAAGCGCTTGCCTGTGAAGCCTAAGGATCCCGGTTCGAGGCTCGATTCCCCAAGTCCCACGTTAGCCAGATGCACAAGGGGGCGCACGCGTCTGGAGTTCGTTTGCAGTGGCTGGAAGCCCTGGCGCGCCCATTCTCTCTCCCTCTCTCTCTCTTCCTAGTTCTGTCTGTCGCTCTCAAATAAATAAAAATAAAACAACAAACTTTTTTAAAAAAATACTACTTTGCTTTGTGTTATAAATGGAGGACCAAGCAGTAAAGAACTTGTCTTCTCTTACGGTAGGACAGCCAGCTGTTGCTGCTGAGCTGTGTCTGTGAACGGTGTGTGTGGCTCCAAGCAAGAGAAACACAAGGGGTAAACTAACCCCCCAGTTCTTGCGCTTCTCCTAACTTCCACTAGTGAGAGTTGGTTTAATCTTAAGAATCTAAGAGTTTCCCAACCAAGGAGACATGCCATCGTAAGTAGTTAGGCCTGCCCTTTTACCTCTCCTTTAGAAAAAGTTCTCCCTCCTTCAAACACTGCTTTGTGCGGAAGTGACATCTACCAGACAAGCAGACCTCCAGAGAGAAGCAGTCGTCACCTTTCCCTGCGCCCACCCATTAGCACATAAAAAAGGAAGAAAATGGGCTGGAGAGATGGCTTAGCGGTTAAGCGCTTGCCTGTGAAGCCTAAGGACCCCGGTTCAAGGCTCGGTTCCCCAGGTCCCACGTTAGCCAGATGCACAAGGGGGCGCACGTGTCTGGAGTTCGTTTGCAGAGGCTGGAAGCCCTGGCGCGCCCATTCTCTCTCTCTCCCTCTGTCTTTCTCTCTGTGTCTGTCGCTTTCAAATAAATAAATTAAAAATATTTTTAAAAAAAGGAAGAAAATGGGGGCTGGGTACATGGAGGTTAAGAACTTGACCCTTCTATCCTGACCAAGGAAAGCAAGGTTCACTGGGCATGAGGAATAAAAGGACCTTGAAATTCCACCTTTAAAGTAATGGGGATGGTTAAGACATCTGGGAGAGGGACAGTTGCAGTGGGAAGTTGAAGTGGGAAGGGCTCAGTCGCTGGAAGCATCGTCCCGTTAGTTTTTGTACGGGAAGGGCTCGTCGCCAGTGGCGTTGAGAAGACATGTACGGATGATGGCTTCTGTCACTGCAAAGGGGTCGCAGTTGGCAGAAGGGTGAAGGTCTTCAAACTAACCGCTCTTCTCCTGGCTGGCAGTCGGGGGAATGCGGATGCTAGCACTGCAGTGTGGGCGACCCGGGTGGAAAAGTGGATGTTGGAGGTCTCATGGAAGCCAGTCAGGCACCGGGCATCGTCCAGGCCTCCCTTGGGATCGTAGGCACGGCCTTGGTACTGGTGCCGTTTGCTGAGTTTCTCGATGGCCTCCGCAAGGTTCTTTGGGCCATTCCCCTCCCTCATGGCCTTCGTGCTAAAGCTGGTATGGCAGCCTGCGCCGCTCCAGTTCCCAGGACCGAACGTTGCTATCTCGCCCAAGTCTTCACGTACATGACGTAAGATCAAGCGGGCCACCCACAGGCGATCTCCCAGGCGGACTCCTTCACAGGGTCCAATGTGGAATTCCCTTTGGGCAGGCATGACCTCGGCATTTGTTCCTGAGATCTTGACTCCGGCATACAAGCAGGCGCAGTACTGAGCCTCCACGATGTCTCTGCCATAGACTGACTGTTCCCACACCACGATAATATGGGCCGTGTGGCCCAGGGAAGCCATCGGAAGGCCAATCAAAGGGGTGCCCATCCATCCCCATGAATGCATATTCCTGCTCCATTCTAAATCAGGGGTGCTGGTTGCTGACTATGATCTGTTTAGAGGTATGCCTTAAATTGGTCTCTGCAGGCTTCCGATTATACCTGAAAACTTCACAGAACACCAGCTTGTTGGGATACTTGAGGAAAGGGTCACGAAACGTGGCAACTGGGAGGAGGTAAATGTCACCATTGGAACCTTCAGACTGGAAAGTGCTAGAGCCCTCAAAATTCCATTCCAGTAACTCTTTTTCACGCTTGGGCTCACAATCCAGGGTGCGGGTCTTGCAGCTCAGCCCTTCTCCAGTACCATAGATCCAGACACACATGGCTTGGACCTTCTCACCCTGAGGCAGGGCCGTGTACATCTGTTTGTTTGTTGCCTTTGTTCAAGTCGGAACTTGCTGAGGTGGCCATGGTAGAAGGTGTTCTGGGCTGCCAAGGACCGGCGGGAAGGATGGTGGGCAGGCAGCGAGAGCTGCCATTCTTGGCTCTGCCCATTCTTCTTTTGGGAATTTTTTGGTGCTAGAAATTGAACCCATGGCCTAGTACAAGCTAAGCAAGTACTTTTACCACTGAGTATACTGCTGATCCCCATTATTACATTTGTGTGTGTATGTGCAGATGCACAAGCATGCATGTACAGAGTACAACCTTGGGATGTTGTTCCTCAGGAACACCATCCACCTTTATTGAGGAAGGGCCTCTCATTGGCCTGGAGCTTGCCAAGAAGGCTAGAGTGGCTGGCCAGTAAGTCCCAGTGATCCCCCAGTATTCTTCCTGATGTTCAAACTGTCCCCAAATTTTCCAGTGTAAACTGTGAGCTGGCTCTTGTGACCTGACATGATGTCTTCTGGTTTTTGTTTTGTTTGGCAGGGGATATGTGTTCATTCATGTGTGAGGGTGCTAGCATGAGTACAAACATCAGAAGACAACTTTCGGGGGTCAGTCTTTACCCTTGCAGGGCAGCTTGTTTATTTTGTTGTCTACTGCTGTATTTGCCAGGTTAGCTGGTGTGTAAGCTTCTGGCTTTTACATGGGATCTGGGAATCCAAACTCAAGTCTGCTTACAATTCCACAGCAAATGCTTTACCCACTGAGCCATTTCCCCAGCCGAACATGTCTATTTTGGAAGACTTGTTTACATATTTATGTCTGAAATCCCTAGACATTCTCACTGGTTTTAATTCTACATTTTACAGCAACAGAACCTTTTACTATGCTCATGTAAAACACTCTGTTACTTAGGGCAGATATTTGAGCTGAAGTAATTCTATACTTCTTCACTAACTTACAAATCCTCAATTTAAACTACACACTTCATTCTGAACCCTGACACGTTAGGATATCGCTTATACTTGTTACTTGATTCCATTTCTGAAATGAGAATTTAAAGTTTTGTTTTCAAGGATCCATTTGAAGGTTTCCATGTCAAAATGTATATATATGTTGAAGGAGATTTATGCACTAGATAAAAGTCCTTGTTAGTACTACAATACCCACAAAAATATATGAAATACTGTGCTAACATTAACAATTCAGTTACACCCAGGATTGCTTATTACAATTATTCTAACAGTCCTAAAATGTTCTCACATGGGTTTTTGGAGTTTATTATAATTTGATTATGCATAAGGAACATAAGTGAAGGCATTGTGAAGATGGATCAGTGACTAAAAGCACTTGCCTACAAAGTCTACTGGCCTGGGTTTTATTCCCAGCAGCTATATAAATCTGTATGCAAAACATGGCATATGTCTGGAGTTTAGTTGCAAGGGTAAGAGACCCTAGCATAAACACACACACACCAAACCAAACCAAACCAAAATAAACATAAAAGGAACATGAATGCAGATATGTCCTCTGGAATCAATACACCTTCAAAAACATAAGGCAAATTGCATTCATGGGCTCATAGCAGCTGACCTTACTTGCACAACACTGGACCCGTCAATGTTCCATCATGGTTGGTGGAGGAGCACATGAGGTTTCCACCTCTCTCTGACAAGTTGTTGGCAGTTAATGGTTGCTACATGAGGGGAAGACATCTTCTTCAGTGGTATAGCCACTGCTAAGCTGCCCATGCTTCTGAAAATAACACCCCAACCATGTTCATATAAACAACCCTAGTTAGACTCAGTAGGTCACAAAAAATAGAAGAAGTAGAAACAAGTTGGGAAGGAGGGGGTGTGGTGGTTTGATTCAGGTGTCCTCCATAAACTTAGGTGTTCTGAATGCTAGGTTCCCAGCTGATGGAGATTTGGGAATTAACGCCTCATGGAGGGAGTATATTGTTGGGGGTGGGCTTATGGGTGTTATAGCCAGCTCCCACTTGCCAGTGTTTGGCACTTTTCTGTTGCTATTATCCACCTTATGTTGGCCAGGGGGTGATGTCCACCCTCTGCTTGTGCCATTGTTTCCCCCTGCCATCGTGGAATTTCTCTATAAGCCAAAATAACCCTTTTTTCCTACAAGCTGTTCTTGATCGGGTGATTTCTGCCAGCAATGAGAACCTGACTACAACAGTAAAGTTGCTACCAAGAGTAGCAATGCTGCTAGAAACCTGGCTGTGTGGCTTTGGCCTTTTGGAGCTGATTTTCAAGAGGAATGTGGAAGGATTTGAAACCTTGGCCTAAGATGCCTTGAAGTTCTATAAGTACAGCTTGATGGACTATTCTGATCAGAGTTGAAAGACTTGAATGCAGTAAGAACTATGGACTGTAAGGTTTGGCTTGTGAGGGTGAGAAAGAGCTTTGCTTGGACTGGGCTAGCAGTTTGTGTGGGAAGCTTATGCCCATGACCTGAGAACTTGTGCAGGGTTGCTTTGCACAGAAATAGACTGGTGTGAGAAAAGGAATATGGCACAAAGTAAAAATAAAAGAAATATTTGGGTGAAACTGCTGCCTATTCAGCTGCAATTGAGATTACAACCATTGAGACTGGGCCCACTGACTTGCACTGGGATAACAGAAAGAATGTAGGCTATTTTGAAGGGGCCTGAGTGCTCAAGGAGTGTCCTGTTCTTCATAGTCTGCTTTATTCCCCCCACTGGATTAACAAATTAGCACCGTACCTGGAATTGTGGAGCATAAGAAATGAAGGAAAGAGAGGATCATTGAATTTGACACACAGTCTTGTGTTTTGGAAACGTGAAGCAGGTTTGCTGGATGCCTGCATGGAGTCCGATGGAGCCATGAGGATGAACCATGATTACAGTGGAGACCCAGCGGAGATGCTGGGACCATGAGATGGCTGCTAAGGATTGCTGCCAACCCTGGATGAAATTTTCAGGACTGTGAATAGTCTAGCTGCAGGGGTGGAATTGGAACTCCAGAGACTTGTTGGGATTAGCAGATTTAGAGACTTGTCACTGGCTACAGTTGTTGGTCTTGGAGCTACAGATTTTGATGTTTGTCCTGGTTGTTTTAAATATTGTATTGGTTGAATATTTCTTTTCTATGCCCAATGCCATCTTTTGTAGTGTGAATGTTTATTCTGTGCTATTATGGGGTTTGGGGGGAATTTTTGGTATTATGGCTCAGTTAAAAAACCTTGGATTATGGGAATGTTTGAATATCATTGGAATTGACAAAAATTATGGGGACTTTTAAAGTTGGATAAATGCATTGCATTTTACATCATGTGTGGTTATCAGTTTATGAGGGCCAGGGGTGGAATGTGGTGGTTTGATTCAGGTGTCACCCATAAACTTAGGTGTTCTGAATGCTAGATTCCCAGCTGATGGAGATTTGGGGATTAAAACTTCCTGGAGGTGGTGTATTGTTGGGGGTGGGCTTATGGGTGTTATAGCCAGTTTCCCCATGCCAGTGTTTGGCACACTCTCCTGTTGCTATGGTCCACCTGATGTTGGCCAGGGGTGATGTCCACCCTCTGCTCATGTCATAGTTTTCCCTGCCATCTTGGAGCTTCCCCTTGAGTCTGTAAACCAAAATAAAACCTGTTTTTTATTCCCACAAGCTGCTGTTGGTTGGGTGATTTCTGCCAGCAATGAGAAACTGACTGCAACAGGGGGGTTCACTGGGAGGGGGCAGAGGACAAGAGAAGATAATGGAAGGTAAATATGACCAAAATGTATACAAATATTGTCGATAAAAAATATGGCAATCAGAAACCCTCAAGCAGGGCACACAAATTCCAGTTTTTCTCATGCAGACATCAATCCTGGTATTTACTGGTGGAATTAATTTGCTAGGGAAAATTCGTGTTTTACATGGGATGGAAATTAATCATATTTAATGCAGTAAATAGTATAGCATTTATTTTTTTTATTTTTTGTTTGTTTTTTTTTTTAATTTTTATTAGCATTTTCCATGAAAGTATAGCATTTATTTATAATTTTTTTTTTCTCAGTATGGCCAAAGCATATCTTTATCCTGTCCTTTGCAACTATGGGCAAAGTATAAAATGTTCATTCACTATAATACAAAGGCATAATAATAAAATGAAAACTGAAATAATACATAACACCATGTGACTTTTTTAAAGACAAAACTTAACTTACATAGGTTTTTTTGTTTTTTTTTTTTTTAAATGGGCACACTAGGGCCTCTAGCCACTGCAAACAAACTCTAAACACATCCGCCACCTTGTGCATCTGGCTTTACGTGGGTACTGGGGAATCAAACCCAGGTCCTTAGGCTTTGCAGGTAAGCACCTTAACAGCTGAGCCATCTTTCCAGCCCCAATATATAGGGTTTCTTGAATGATGTGAAATTTTATTTTTGAAACAGGAGTAATAGGAAACACTGAAAAAATGAGGAAGAGAAGGTAATGTAAATTTTAATGTTCTTTTTTTCAAGCAGAATCACTTTTTTTAAATCAATTTTATTTATTTGAGGGGGGAAGAGGCAGAGAGAGAGAATGGGCACACCAGGGCCATCAGCCACTGCAAACGAACTCCAGACGCATGTGCCACATTGTGTATCTGGCTTATATGGGGCCTGGGGAATCGAACCTGGTTCCTTTGGCTTTTCAGGCAAGTGTGCTAACTGCTAAGCTATCCCTCCAGCCCGGTAATATAAATTTTAAAAGAGTAAATAAAATCAGCATGTCAAGAAAATAACCACAAACAGGCATGGTGGTGTACACCTTTAATCCCAGCACTTTGCAGGCAGAGGTAGGATCAGTGTGAGTTCGAGGCCAGCCTGAGACTACATAGTGAATTCCAGACCAGCCTAGGCTAGAGTGAGACCCTACCTTGAAAAACCAAAAATAAAATAAAATAATAATAAAAAGAAAGAAAAAGGAAAAAAAAAAAAAAAAGAAAGAAAAGGACCACAAAAGTATACCAGTCATCCAGAAAATACCTTTGTTCAGAAGAGGAATGTAGTCAGATGCTTTTTCCTGAAAAACTCTTTGAGCATCCTCAGTTTTCATGCACACTTCCTTTGTCTGAATTAGGGAAAAGCCTTTACCAACCATCTGTGAAAAAAAATATTTTGATTTTAAAATAAATCTCTGCAATGAACACAATATTTTCTTATTTGAACATTTTTCTTCTTTATAAAATACAATATAATACACTGATTTTTGTTAAGCTATGGCTAATTCAGGGCATTTGCTTTAACAAATTCTCACATATGCAAGATTCCTACTTCCAGATAAATGCTTCTTCTTAAGCTAACTCTATCATGCCCATTGTTTAGATTAATAGTCAAGTAAACCTGAACTTGATGGTACACACCTGTAATCCCAGCACTTGGGAGGCTGGGGAGGAGCATCATGTGTCATAGAAGACTATTTCTAAATGAATGAACGAATAAATAAATGAATGGATGAAATAACTGTGAATTATTCCTCAATTTAAGGCAAAATTAATTTTTATGCCCCATCAGACAGAATCTTAGCTAAGTGACATTGAAAATGTCCAATAACAAGAAAATGGTTAAATAAAGGTACATTTACATGATTTACATGATGAAATATCATAGCTCACTGCATTCATCATACTTCATTAAATACAGCACAGATATAATAAAATTAGAAAAATCTTACATAATGTTAATTTTAAAGGGCATCAGGACTGGAAATGGCTTAGCAATTAAGGTGCTTGCCAACAAAAGCCAAAGTACCCAGGTTTGATTTCCCAGTACCCACATAAAGCCAGATGCACGAGGTGGTGCATGCATTTGGAGTTCACTTGCAATGGCTAGAGGCCCTGGCATGTCCATTTTCTCTTTATCTTCTTCTTTCTTGGTCTCTTGCCCTTAAATAAATATTTTTTAAGTTTAATTTATTAATTTTTTTACTACTTAGTTTTATTCTCAGTGAATACAGTCAAGTTGGTACCATTAATAGGCTCATCCGTGTACTATCCCCTCCCCTGGCCCCTCAAAGGTATCATACAAATTTGTGTAGTATAGCACAATACTGATAGGTCACTTTTGGAACCTTTATCATGTATCATGATGCTTTATGCACTTTATATGTATAAATCATTTAACCCTCACATAAGAGCGTTACCACCCGCTTTGTACAGATGAGACAGCTAAGATATGGTTAAGAAACTTTCCCAAGGTCCTTATGCAACAGAGCTAAAATTGTCTTCAATCTCATTGCAGACTAAATTTCAAAAATTATTCCGAAAAAGATTATTTGAGGTGTCGTACGATTATGGATAATTATTTTTTTTTCAAGGTGGGGTGTCACTCTAGCTCAAGGTGGCCTTGAACTCACAGTGACTTACCTACCTTTGTCTCCTGAGTGCTGGAATTAAAGAAGTGTGCCACCACACCCAACCCGTTTATTGGATTTTTTGTTGTTGTTGTTTTTGGGTTTTCGAGGTAGGGTCTCGCTTTAGCCCAGGTTGGCCTAGAATTCACTATATAGTCTCAGGGCTGCCTCAAGCTCATGGTGATCCACCTACCTCTGCCTCTCACGTGCTGGGATTAAAGGCGTGCACAACTATGCCTGGCAGGATTTTCAATAATAAAAAGTAATGAGCCTACAGACATGGCTCTGCAGGTAAAGAACACTTGCTGCATGAAGGCCTCTTGGGGCAGGGACCTCCAAGTTTCACTTCTCAGAACCCACATAAAAATCTGGGCATGGGGCTGGAGAGGCGACTTAGCAGTTAAGGTACTTGCCTACAAAGCCAAAGGACCCAGGTTTGATTCCCCAGATTCCAGGTAAGCCAGATGCACAACATGGTGCATGCATCTGGAGTGTTTTTTTTTTTTTTTTTTTTTTTGCAGTGGCTGAAGGCCTTGGAACACCCATCTCTCTTTTTCTTTTTTTTTTTAATTTTATTTATTTATTTATTTGAGAGTGACAGACACAGAGAGAAAGACAGGTAGAGGGAGAGAGAGAGAATGGGCGCACCAGGGCTTCCAGCCTCTGTAAACGAAGTCCAGACGCGTGCGCCCCCTTGTGCATCTGGATAACGTGGGACCTGGGGAACAAAGCCTCGAACCGGGGTCCTTAGGCTTCACAGGCAAGCGCTTAACCGCTAAGCCATCTCTCCAGCCCGCCATCTCTCTTTTTCTATCTGCCTCTTTCTTTCTCTCAAATAAATAAAATTTATTTTAAAAATCTGGGGTAGCTGGGCGTGGTGGCGCACGCCTTTAATCCCAGCACTCGGGAGGCAGAGGTAGGAGGATCGCTGAGAGTTTGAGGCCACCCTGAGACTACATAGTGAATTCCAGGTCAGCCTGAGCCAGAGTGAGACCCTAACTCGAAAAACAAAAAACAAAAAACAAAACAAAAAAAAAAATCTGGGCATGGGGGCTGGAGAGACTGCTTAGTGGTTAGGGCACTTGCCTGCAAAGCCAAAGAACCTTGGTTCAATTCCCCAGAACCCACGTAAGCCAGATGCACAAGATGGTACATGCATGTGGAGTACGTTTGCACTGGCTGGAGGCCATGGCACACCCATTCTTTCTTTCTCTCTCTTCTTCTGCCTTTTTCTCTCTCTCAAACAAATAAATAAAAAATAAAATATTAAATCTGGGCATGGCCATGCATGTTTGTTTAACCTCAGGCTATGAAGGGAGGAGACTGGACAATTGCTTGGGTTTGCTGACAGACAGCAGCTCCAGGTTGAGGGAGAGTCCCCATCTCAAGGAAATATGCAGATGAGCAATAACAGGACACCCTCTAGATTCTCCTCTGGCCTCCCATAGGGCACAAACATTTGCCCACACGTGTGCATACACCACATACCACACACACACACATGCCCACACAGATGGAGGTGGGGAGAGGGATTTATATGCTCAATAAAGAATTTGGAAAATTCAACCAAAAAAAAAAAAAAAAAAAACACAACCCAGGTGCTGCCACTCAAACGATGTGATTGTCTTGGTTTTAGGTAAGAAAACCAAGTTTCAGTGACTTCTCTTAACTCCCTATGCAATGAGCTTTCTATTTTAACCAGCCTATCGAGACTTTCTATCCCCTTGTTTATATTTCCTATCTGAAGAGATCATATGTGGGCTGTAGAGATGGCTTAGCAGTTAAGGTGCTTTCCTGCAAAGCCACAGGATCCAGGTTTAATTCCCCAGAACCAGATGCCCATGGTAGCACATGTGTCTGGAGCGTCTGGAGCTCATTTGCAGAGGTTGGAGGCCCTGGCATGCATATTCTCTTTCTCTCTACCTGTTTCTTTCTCTCATTCTTAAATAAATAAAATAAAAATGAATTTTTTTTAAAAAAGGAAAAGATCTTTTTTTTAACTTGTAAAACAATGTGAAATGAACTTCTGGAATACTCCTCTCAAAACTGGTTGGCAATTACATTTCTAAGTCTAACCTGTCATCAAATACTTGTGTAAGGAAAAAGAAAAGTTTTATTTACTAGCAATAGCCTGTGGGTTTAGGATTATGCTTCTTCCACCACAGCAGGGTACTTCTCCCAAATTATCTCTCCTTTTTTCGAGTTATATCTTTTAACTAGCTAAGGAAGAAGTAGGTTTCTATAGCATAATTCACACTGTCTTTAGTTTTGTGTATCTCTCCTGCTCTTCTCTTCACTCCCTTTCCTTTGTCTCCCCCTAGATCTTTCTACCCCCCTGTATTCTGTCCCTCCAGTAACCTACTATCCCCTTGTCTAATCCCTCCCCACTTTCTCTTCCAAGCTTCATTCTAGCTTCCTGACTAGTACTACTGATGCTTACTACAACTTATAAACAAGTCAAACTACTCCAAGTTAGGATGCACATATGAGCAAGAACATGTGGGCTGGAGAGATGGCTTAGCGGTTAAGCGCTTGCCTGTGAAGCCTAAGGACCCCGGTTCGAGGCTCGGTTCCCCAGGTCCCACGTTAGCCAAATGCACAAGGGGGCGCACGCGTCTGGAGTTCGTTTGCAGAGGCTGGAGGCCCTGGCGCGCCCATTCTCTCTCTCCCTCTACCTGTCTTTCCCTCTGTGTCTGTCACTCTCAAATAAATAAATAAATAATTTAAAAAAAAAGAACATGTGGCATTTATATTTCTAATCCTGAGTTACCTCACGTTGTGTATTTTTTTCAAGTACATCCATTTTTTTTCCCTGTGAAATTCATCATTGCATTTTTCCTTACTGCTGAACAGAAATCCACTGTGTGTAAGTACCATTTCTTTACCCATTCATCAGCTGATGTGCATCTGGGTTGTTTCTATTTCCTAGCTATTGTAAATAGAGCAGCTACAAACATGGCTGAGCAAGTATCTCTATAGTAAAGTATAGTCTTTAGGGTATATGCCCAGGAGTGGTATACATGGGTCAAATGATAGCTCCATTTTCAGATTTTTTAGAAACTTCCATGCTGATTCCCATAGCAGCTGTATAAATTTGCACTCCCACCAACAGTGGATGAGGGATCCTTTTCCCACACACCATCGCCAGCATTTGTAGTCATTTGTTCTCCTTGCTGACTACCTGTCATAGTGCTGGAAAGCACTATGCAAGCTGCTGGGGAGGGGGAGGGCAAAAGTCATCAACAGTGTGAACAGTGGATCCTACATGCTACAAAATCAACCATCCAGGTAAGATGGATCCATCCACAGGTGCAAGAGTGGCACACAGGCTATGGGAATAATCAACTACTTCTATCTGATTGGATATAAGGTCCCCTCAGTGGGAAAGAATTCATGCCTGGTACTGAGAACTAAGGCAAAAGCTCGTGGCTTGGAAGGACATGGACCTAAAAGGGAAGGTTCCACTGTTCTTTGGCTAAAAGAAGAGGTTATGCCCATCAAAAAGCCTTCTAAATATATGTTCATTCCCTTTGATCAATGCTGCTCTCACTCTTGATTAGAGAACCTGCTTTTTACAGATGATGGCAAATATTGGGGAGATGCAATACCCATCAAAATGACAGGAAGAGAAGGCTGAGTGTCTGTCACTGGACAAGTCATCTCTATGACACCAGTTAGGGCGTGTGAAATATTACAGAGGAAGTGGCAGATTAACTATAAATGCTACTTCCACTGCTAGCCAGAGAATCTTCTCTATGGAAATGACAGCAGACACTGAGGAAACTCAAAGCTCACCAAAGCAGAAATTAAGAGAGTCTGCCAAGAGTTTAACACTAAAGACTTATAATATACTCTCTGAAGCCAGGCGTGGTGGCGCACGCCTTTAATCCCAGCACTCGGGAGGCAGAGGTAGGAGGATCGCCGTGAGTTCGAGGCCACCCTGAGACTATATAGTGAATTCCAGGTCAGCCTGGGCTAGAGTGAGACCCTACCTCGAAAAACCAAAAATAAATAAATAAATAAATAAATAAATAAATAATATGCTCTCCGAGGCTCAGGGAACATTATGGAAGAGAGGACAAGAAAACTGTAGGAGCCACAGAGTGGGAAGGCATACTATAAGGCACTGTCCTCTTCACAGGAACCAGCTAGTACATTCATGACTGCAGTGATAACCAAGATCCCACTGAGAAGGCCTTCAGTGGAATGGGGATGGGGTAGAGGGGGTATCCAAAAGGAGATAACCCAATGGAAATATGATCAATTTGTGATATGTTCCTATGTTAAAGTTCCAAATAATAATTATTATTTTTTAGAAAACAATTCTATTGTTTTATTTATATTTATTTATTAGAGACAGAGGGACAGAAGGAGAAAGAGAGAGAGAATGGGAGCCCCAGGGCCTCTAGCCACTGCAAACAAATTCTAGACGCCTTGATGTGCATCTGGCTAACATGGGACCTGGAGAATTGAAACTGGGTCCTTAGGCTTTGCAGGCAAGCACCTTTACCACTAAGCCATCTCTCCAGCCCCAAATAATTATTTTTTAAAACACATTTTATTTATTTGAGAGACAGAAATAGGCAGAGAGAGAGGGAAGCAGGGAGGGAAGGGGAGAGAGAGAGAGAGAGAGAGGGAGAGAGATAGAGGGAGCGAATAGGCACACCAGGGCCTCCAGCCACTGCAAATAAACTCCAGATGCATGTGGGCCCTTGGCATCTGGTTTACATGGGTTTTGGAGAGTTGAACCAGGATCTTTTGGCTTTGCAGACAAATGCCTTAACCACTAATCCATCTCTCCAGCCCCCAAATAATAATAATTTTTTAAAAACTTTTTTTTTCATTTTGTAATTAATTAATTAATTTGAGAGAGAAAGAGAGAAAGAGAGAGAAAATGGGTGCACCAGGGCCTCTAGCCACTGCAAATGAACTCCAGAAGCATGTGCCCCCTTGTGCCTCTGGTTTATGTGGGTCCTGGGGAGTCCTTTGGCTTTGCAGGCAAACACCTTACTGGTAAGCCATCTCTCCAGCCCCAAATAATTATTTTTAAAATATGGTTTCCCTGTGAACTAGTGTTTCATTTAAAATAACATGAACTCTCTCAACATGTTAATCTTTTATCTTTGAGCATTTTTTACACTCTCCACATGGAATTAGCATTTTCATTTCCTTTATTTTTTTTTTTCTTTTATCCCTTAATTTTACAATTTCAGACAGGATGGGCTACATTCAGGGAAGAATGGCCATTATTTTGTGCTTTTAGGATTAGATAATTCTAGCCAAAAAGCCTCTAAGTTAGAAGGTACCTGGAGTTTTTGTTCACAGTCCTATAACACCAGGCATCCATCAGCTATTCCTTCATCACTGGGACAGGATAACAGCATCATGCTTAATGGTTAATACACAGGAAGCGAGTCAAACGAAGTGGATGAATCACAGTTGAGTAATCTTTTGCAAGTCACCCTCCCTGTGGATCATTTTCCTTGTCTGTCAAAATGGCACCTATATCACAGGGTTGTTTTTTTTAAATTTTTTTAAAATTTTTATTTATTTATTTGAGAGTGGCAGAGTGAGAACGAGGCAAATAGAGAGAAATAGAGAGAATGGGCACGCCAGGGCCTCCAGCCACTGCAAATGAACTCCAGACGCGTGCGCCCACTTGTGCATCTGGCTAATGTGGGTCTTGGGGAGTCGAGCCTCGAACCAGGGTCCTTAGGCTTCACAGGCAAGCACTTAACCTCTAAGCCATCTCTCCAGCCCCACAGGGTTGTTTTAACACTGAGTTAATTCATGTAAATCCCTGACATGCAGTAAGCATATGTAAGTGTTATGTACTGTTAGTGTTGTTAGTATAGGGTTTTTGTTTCTTTTTTATTTTTATTTTTTTTTACTTTTCAAAATTATTTTTTTAAATTTTTATTAGCATTTTCCATGATTATAAAAAAAATCCCATGTTAATTCCCTCTCTCCCCCCCCCACTTTCTCCTTTGTTTTGTTTATTTTATATTCCACCTTTTGCATCTGGCTTTTCATGGGTACTGGGGACTCGAACCTGGGTCCTTTGGCTTTCCAGGCAAGTTCCAAGCCAAAAGACCCTGGTTTGATTCTTCAGGACCCAGGTAATCCAGATACACAAGGTGACACATGCATCTGGAGCTTGTTTGCAGTGGCTAGAGGCCCTGGTACGCCCATTCTCTCTATCTGTCTCTTTCTATCTGACTCTCTCTCTCTCAAATAAATAATTAAAATATATTTTAAAAATTGCACTTTAGGGCTGGAGAGATGGCGTAGCGGTTAAGCGCTTGCCTATGAAGCCTAAGGACCCCGGTTCGAGGCTCGGTTCCCCAGGTCCCACGTTAGCCAGATGCACAAGGGGGCGCACGCGTCTGGAGTTCGTTTGCAGAGGCTGGAAGCCCTGGCGCGCCCATTCTATCTCTCTCCCTCTATCTGTCTTTCTCTCTGTGTCTGTCGCTCTCAAACAAATAAATTAAAAAAAAAAAAAATTAAAAAAAAAAAAAAAAAAAAAAAAAAAAAGAAAAAAAAAAAAATTGCACTTTAGCTTCTGTAGTTTTGAAAACTATGCTTCAGATAGACTATAGATTTCAGACAAGGGTTTCTGAATAACAGGTGTGTAGCTACAGAGAGGTAGTCATAATGTTCCAAGTTTTAAAGAAAATCTTTTCAGAAAGAAACCTGATAAATTTTCTATTTACTTCTCCACTTCTGGAAGTTGGATTTTTTTTTTTTTAATCTGTGTGTGGAATTGAAGGGAAACGTCTGGGTAGACAGCAGACAAGAAACAGCCTCTGTGTGAGCAGGTAAAGGAGAAAATAAAAATGAGATCTAAAAGTGTGAAATTGAAGAGGAACCTCAACAAGCAAAGGATAAAAACATTCACCAAGAACACAGAGATCTGTGTTTGTAACCCACAGCCTTATCAGCAGGCCCAAGGCAACTGCCTATGGATTCCAGAGCCCAGTGCTACAGGAAGCACAAATCTGAATTTGAAGGGTCCCCCGGGAAGCACAAGCAAGCACCAGCATGGATTTGCAAATGTGATATTGAGACCTCTAAGGCATATAATCTCTTCTCCCCCAATCCTGCTGATGAGAAAGGGATCACTTCCACACTCTAGAGAAAGGCCTCAAACTGCACAACAAAAGAATCTTCCAGCAAGTAGTAATCATGGAACTACCTATACCCACAGACTGGGCGCGAGAGAAAGGTGTAGTGGCATAACCTAGAACTAAGTCTTCAAAGGATCAGAACTGCCCTTCCAAGGCAGGGGAGGAGTTCCCAGTGGAAGAGTCCCCATGCCCAGATCTGAGGAAGTCCAAACAATAGCCAAATATGAGACCAGTTTGCAAATCCTCTATTGCCATCCGGCTCTTTCTCTGCATGTGGGGGTGTGTTTGTATTTTATTTTTGGTTTCTGTGTGTTTAAAATTCCTTCTTTCTCCTCCTTACTCTTTCCCTCTGCATCTTCTTCTCCCAAAGAACTCTGAGCCTCAGCTGTCTGAGGCAGAACCATTTCACATTAGCTGTTAGCGTACTTTCGCCTCTTTCTCTTTAATGTATCTTTAGACAAAAATTTCTCCTTTCTTCCCTTGACTTTTTTTCTTTTGCTCCTTACACCTCCACCTTCTACTTTCTCTATATCAACCCAACAGTAACTACCTGTTCTATGGAGATTTTTCCTTCTTTATCTCTTTCTCCACTCATAAACCTGAAATAACTAAATACTAATGCATGTAACACTGTCAATGTTCCCTTACTCCCTAAAATGATTAGCATTTAAGAGGTGATTGGCTTTCATTCACCCACTATTTCTGCAGTGCACTAAAATAGTGCCTGTTGTTACAAGCAGCACTCTAATCAAAGGGGAGGATGGGGGAGATGCCCTAAACACCAGGCTAATAGAAGAGGCTGATATCTCAATCTACTATAACTGATGCTTTCCTGAACATAGTAAATACTGCCATTTAAAGAAGGAGGGTGACCTAAATGTTTTAAAAACTGAACTAATTGATTGCTTAGTGGTTAAGGTGCTTGCCAGCAAAGCCTAAGGACCCAGGTTCGATTTTCCAATACCCTCATAAACCAGATGCACAAGGTGGTGCATGTGGCAGCTAAGCCATCCCTCCAGTCCTGAAATATTTCTTTTTTAATTGAGTGCAAACAAGATGGCTCAGTAGTTAAAAAACACTTGCTTACAAATGCTGGTGGCCTGGATTCATCCAACCACTCTTGTAAAGACAAATAGGAATCACACCCACACATACATGCATGCATGCACACATGCACACAAACAAATAAAATAATTTTAATGATTTTTAAAAAGAATTTGGAGACCCAAGCAACCTGCTTTCAGACAATTCTGTGGAAGTGAGACAGGGACTGTAACTTGAGGATTGCAACTGGAAAACAAAACAGCTCTCTAGAGTGATGTGGTTCTATCCAGGTACATGTCTATTTCTTCCCCTCTCCTTACCTCATCGATTAGTTTCCTGGCATTTGCGATAGTGTAGTCACCAGCAAATAATACCACTAAGCATGATTCTTCACTATTCTTCTGTCTCTGACCCCGTGATACTGGAACGATGCTTCTATTGGCTTCTGTGGAAACGCGTACAGCTTTTAGTTCCTCAGTAGTAGGTATAGGAACATAGTCCTTAACCATAGCATTTTCTGAAAGAAGGCTCCAGTTCAGTTCTCCTGTCACAGGTGTGAAATCATAAATGTTGCTCCAGGTGTTATTAAAAATACTTAGCCCCGCATCTTTGAATTGAGAAGCTAGTTCAGGGTAGTACCATTGAAAACAGCCAAACTTGATCTTTGTGGAAGATTCAATAATGGGCTGCGTGGCACAGCACAGAAACACTTCCAGCTTTACACAATCTAGCATACGAAATTGTTGGCAAGCTACCACGCATTTGCAATCTCTGCAATTGCGGAAAAACACACTGCCTTTCACGGGTCCCATAAAAATTCTGCAGTTAATACATTCATCGATGGTAATTGTAGCTGAGTGATCAAAAATATAGATGTTACAGTTCTCACAGTCTTGGATGAAAAATTGTTGTCCTGCCACTCTTCCAGGTAAGCAACCTACTGTTTCACCTTTCAATTCATGAAACATGTAGTCTTTTAGGTCAACCTGCAGGTACAAAGCACAGACCGTGAGTATTAACAACATTATTCAACAAAAAACAATTAAATGCTATGAGATGCCAGACGCAGTCCTTAGTGCTAAAACATAAGTTAGTAATCTTGCATTTAGCAAGAAAATCAACAGAACAATTGTTTTTCTCTCAGTAAATAAAAGGCATGAGGGAAAAAAGGAAATAAAAGCTTGTGGACATATTTACCAAATGTAGACATTGTTTAGATCCTGTTTCAAACATATCAACTGTTAAAAAAATTTTTTTGAGGCAACTAGGGAAACTGACACATAAAGAATATTAGATAACATAAAGGATTTTTTTTTCCAATGTGATAACACTGTGGCTATGGGTATGTTGACCATATCAACTTTAAATGTTTAAAATTAGCCCAGCTAGGGCTGGAGAGATGGCTTAGTGGTTCAGGCGCTTGCTTATGAAGCCCAATGACCCAGGTTCGATTCCCCAGCACTCACATAAGCCAGATGTACAAAGTGGTGCAGGCATCAGGAGTTTGTTTGCACTGGCTGGAGGCCCTGGCATACACATTCTCTCCTTCTCTCTCTCTCTTAAATAGATAGATTTAAAAAAAAAAATTCCCAGCCAGGCATGGTTGGTGCACACCTTGAATCCCAGCACTTAGGAGGTTGAGATGGTAGGATCACTATGAGTTTGAGGCCAGCCTGGGTCCGTAGAGTGATTTCCAGATTAGCCTGGGCTGGAGTAAGACCCTGCCTCAAAAAAATATTAGCCTAATATTGTAGTCAGCTCCACACTGTTGGGATGAATCTCCAGACCAGACACAGTTTATGGGAGGAAGGGATTTATTTCAGGCTTACAGATCCAGAGGAAGTTTCATAATGGTGGAAGAAGCTGGCCCGCCTTTCACAAGTCCATACAGAGAGAAAAAACACAATCAGCACCATCAAAAGCAAGCACACTCTGGGAAACCCAGGCAGAGCTTTCAATGCATACTTATAGGCTGGAATTCAAATCCGCCCACAGTAACACTGTAGGATCTGCCTACAGAGACACTTCTTCTAGCCAGGTGGCTGGAAATCCAAGTTACAGCTTAAAAAACAAAAAACAGTTGAATCTGCTGGGAGACATAAATTCAAACTACCACAGCTAATATATAGCATTATCTACAGTGTCCAGTTCCTTTGGCAACTACAGATCTCATTATAATGTAAAACTTATGACCTTAATTAATATTTATCTAGCTCCCAGAGTTAGATCTACTCTCTCTGCTATCAAATTGTATTCCTGGGCATGCAAAGCTAAAGAGCAGCCTGTGTGACTAAATGTTTTGAGTTTTCCTTGGAGCTAACCCAGGTGACCCAGCTAATTCACATCATCATTGCTATTTAGCCTATTTGGAATCTATATAACAAAAAAAATTCACATAGAGTGATAGTCAAGAATATATATTAAAAAAAAAAATAAAAGCAGGGCATGGACACACACCTTTAATCTCAGCCCTCAGGAGGCAAAGGTAGCAAGATTTCAGTGAGTTCAGAACCAGTTTGAGATTACATAGTGAATTCCAGATCAGCCTGGGCTAGAGTGAGACCTTACTTCAAAAAACTAAATATAAATAAATAAATAAATAAATGAGTAATTTGGGTGGAGTATGAATTTGAAAGGGGAAAACAGGGAGTGGCAGGAGAGAATTATCATGGATTATTGTCTATAGTTATGGTAGTTGTCAATGAAAAGCTGTTTTTTTAAAAATATTTTTTTGTCCATTTTTTATTTATTTGAGAGTGGCAGACACAGAGTGAAAGACAGATAGAGAGAGAGAATGGGCATGCCAGGACTTCCAGCCACTGCAAACGAACTCCAGACGAGTGCGCCCCCTTGTGCATCTGGATAACGTGGGACCTGGGGAACCGAGCCTCGAACCGGGGTCCTTAGGCTTCACAGGCAAGCACTTAACTGCTAAGCCATCTCTCCAGCCCAAGTTTTTTTTTTTTTTGTTTTTTTTTTAAAGAAAAACAAGAAGTGGTAGATGAAGGTAGGGAGTTAAAGCAAGGGTTGGTCATTGTGGAAGTTTGAATATATGTCCCCCATAGACTTAGGTGTTTTATTAAAACTTGTAACTTGTGTTTCAGGCCACCTGGGTGGAGGAGGTATCAATGGGAGCAGGTCCTGGGGTCCAGCTCTAAGGTGTGTTTGGGCGTGGTTTTAGCTCTAGCCCAAAGATATACACAGAGGATAGAGCACTGGGTGGGGTGGTCTTGCTTGAGTCTTGTTGGTGTTTGCTGCTTTCTGCTATTGCTTACTGGTGGTGGTTTCTCTTTCTGCTTGGATTTATGAATGGGAGCCAGCTTCTTCTGCATCAATGGAACTTCCCCTGGATCTGTAAGCTGAAATGAATTCCTTCCTCCCATAAACATTGTCAAGTTGGATATTCATCCCAGCAACATGAAGCTGCCTACTACAGTCATGACATAAGGTTTACATGCTGACTATGAACAATAAAAAATCATGGTAATGGAAGGATTTAATTATGCTACATTTGTGTTCCAGGACTATTACTAAGGAAATGTGAAGCAGGGATCTAAGAGTCAGATGGAGAAATGGCTGAAGTATAGCAGTTTGTAGAAGGGATGAGGAGGATGAGATGAGTGAGAGAAACACTGAGGAAACAGAATCAGCAGATTGGGTGACTCAATGGTTATAGCAGCAAAGGCAGAAGAAAGAAGCAAAAACAATTCTTCTAAGGGATAGATAGTTGCCCAATCTAGTGTTTCTAAATTTGTGAAAACTCACAATCCACATTAACACATTCTTCAAAGTCCAGCACACAGACTTGTGGGTATTTGTAGGCTGGAGATTTCAGTGGTAGAGCACTTAGCATTTGCAAGGGCCTGGATTCAATCATAGGGGGAAAAAAAAAGTGGGCAGACTCATGAGTATTTGTGAATGTATACATACCAATGCCCATATTCATAGTCTCTCTCTCCTTGCAAATAAATAAATAAAATTAAAAAAATAAACCAATACAAAAGATCTAAGCTCACACAAATAAGATGCCATGGCCAAAGTGAGGTCAGGGAAGAGGTTGAGTAAAAGAAGGGTCAAGATGTTATAAATAAGCCATATGGAAACCTACTTTTTTGGATAATGGCATACCTAGAAACCACAGACTCACTAAAAAAAAATTTCAAGGCCAGGGATATGATACCTTCTAGTGAGTTGTTGGCCAGGGAGGTCCCTGATGCCCCCAAAACATTACAGGCTATTGCCAAGGCTCTTGGTTTCCCACCAGGACTAGATGGTAAGACCCTATTGCTAAAGACTCCACATGCTTTGGCTACAAGGTCACTGAGGAATCGAGCTGGAGCTGAGCTGAAAACTTCCACCCTATAGGCCAGCTGACTGAAAGCTGGAAAGAGTTATGCTGCATGGAGCTCTATGAAGAGAGAAGTCATCAGTAGTGAAAACAGTGAATAATGCAAGCCTTAAGTTTGGCCAGCCAGACCAAATGACCAAATGGGTGCAATAGGGGAATGTTTCTTATGGGGAAACCAATCACTCTCTAATTAGACTGGAGGCTGGCTCCATGAGAGGGAATACATGCCTGGTACTGAAAACCTAAACAAAAGCCTATGACTGGGAAGGTCATGAGCCCTAGGAATGTAACACCTGTTCTTGTCTGGCTGAATGCATATATTATCCTCACCAAACTGCCAATATAAGCATTTTTCTTCACATTGTAACCATATATTAATGCTACTCTTACTTTCGGTTAGAGAAGCTTTACTTTTCAGATGGTTGTGACCACCGGGATAACCCAAAAAGCACCATACTGTTGAAAAAAAGTGACAGAAGAGTGCTCAGCACTGAGACATCTGTATCACACCTTTCAAGGTTCAGGGTCCCTTGTGGAAAAAGTGGCAGAAAGAATGTAAGAGCCAAAGGAAAGGTAGGACTACTTACAATGCAATCATTCGGACACAAATTGGCCTCAACACCCATGACCTTGTAAAGATTTCATAGCACTATCTTCACAAGACTCTCAGGGGAAACGTTGATGACACTAAAATAAGGGGGGAGGGGATATGATGGAGATCAGAGTTGTGAAGGCGAAAGTGGGGGAGGGGAGGGAATTATCATGGTTCATTGTCTATAATTATGGAAGTTGTCAATAAAAAATGTTAAAAAAAATCAACCAATACAGAAGATCTGAACCCACATAAATAAGCGTGCATTCCATAACCAGTAAGTAAAATACATTTAACTTTTTCATAAGCACACATTGAAGACTTTTTTTTTTAAATCAAGCTGAGTGTGGTGGCACATGCCTACATCCTCAGCACTTAGAAAGTTAAGGCAGGAAGATCTCAAGTCTGAGCCCAGCTTAGACTAAAAAGCAAGACCCTGCTTCAAACAAACAAGCAAAGCAAAACCCTAAGCCCAAAGACCCAGGTTCGATTCCCCAGTACCCACGTAAAGCTAGATTCACAAAGTGGCACATGTGTTAAGGTCGTTTGCAGTGGCTGGAGGCCCTGGCACACCCATTCTCATTCTCTCTGAATCTCTTCTCTCTACCTCTCTACTTGCAAATAAATAATATTGAGAAAAAAAAAAAGATTCAGGTAGGAAGCTAACTAAAACATTCAAGCTAGAGGCGAATTAAGATCCTGGGAGAGCCAGGTGTGGTGGCGCACGCCTTTAATCCCAGCACTCGGGAGGCAGAGGTAGGAGGATCACCATGAGTTCAATGCCAGCCTGAGACTGCAGAGTGAGTTCCAGGTGAGCCTAGGCTAGAGTGAAACTGTACCTCAAAAGAAAAAAAAAAAAAGATTCAGGAAGGCTGGGTATGGTGGCCATCTCAGCATTCAGTCAGGAGGCAGAGGTAGTAGGATTGCAGTGAGTTCAAGGACAGCCTAGGACTACAGAGTGAGATCCAGGTCAGTCTGGGCTACAGTGAGACCCTACCTTGAAAGAAACTTAAAAAAGGTAGGTGTGGTGTTGCATGCCTTTAATCCCAGCACTTGGGAGGCAGGTGTAGGAGGACTACCATGAGTTCAAGGCCACCCTGAAACTACAGAGTGAATTCCCGGTCAGCTTGGGCTAAAGCAAGACCCTACTTCAAAATAATAATAATAAAAATAAATAAAAGAATGATGATGAGGTAAGAAAACATAAGCAACATGATGAATGAAAGGGGAGATATAACTTTAAACAGGTTTTAAAGAGAATATCAACAATTCTATTCCCATAATTTTAAAAAATATTTTTGCACATGAAATGAATAACCCCTTTAAAATAGCAATCAAGAAAAAACTAAACACTAAAAAGTATGGGCTGGAGAGAGATGATTTAGCAGTTATGGCACTTGCCAGCAAACCTAAGGACCCAGGTTTGATTCTCCAGTACCCATGTAAAGCCAGATACACAAGGTGACACATGGATCTGGAGTTTGCAGTGGCTAGAGGTCCTGGCATGCCCATGCTCACTTGCCCTCTCCCTCTCCCTCTCCCTCTCCCTCTCCCTCTCCCTCTCCCTCTCCCTCTCCCTGTCTCTCTCTCTCTCTCTCTCTCTCTCCCCCCTCTCTCTCTCTATTTGCCTCTTTCTCTCTCTCCCAAATAAACAGATAAATAATTTTAAAACATAGTTACAAGTTGAGTATCCCTTATCTGAAATTCATAGAATGAGAAGTGTTTTGATGTTGGCAACTGTCAGATTTTGAAACAGTTGCAGCACAGACTTTACTGATTGTGTAACTCTAATCTGAAATTTTCAATCCTTTTCAGCATCCTGTTGATGCTCAAAGTTTTATATCACCAAGGATTTTAGATTTTGAGATTAGGGATTCTTAACCTGTACCACTTAAAAAAAAAAATAGAAGCAGTAGTGAAAGTGATCCTACAAAAGACTTTAGGCTCTTGGTCAGCCTGGGCTAGAGCAAGACTTGAGCTTGAACTCCCCCACCCTCCAAAAAAAGACTTTAGGCTCCTGATGGTTGTATAAGTGGATTCCAAATTTATTCATTCCAGTCTTCAACCGCTTAAAGACAAAAGGGGGAAAAACTCTAACTTATGTTACAAGTTTGCCTAGCAGTGATCCTAATAACATAGACATTTCAAACATACCCATACATTAAAAAAAAAAACAAAAAACAACCAGCAACTTAAAGCAATCTTATATACAAACTTGGATATATTTCAGGTTACATGACAATGGTTCATGGTTCGGCATTAGAAAATGTAAATCATTACTATTTGATACTAACTTAATTCTAACTCCTATTGCTCGCCAATCTGAACTTTATTCTTTAGCAGATCCTGGAGTACTTGCTGTGATGTATAATATGCCCTTTTCCCCATTTACCCAAAATGATATCTCAGTTTCTACTTACCCACCTATCAATAACTTTTCATAAAGTTCTTGAAATTCCCTTAGCTTTCTTTTGAGTTACCTACATTACTACACTATGTTTTCTACCATATAATATGAGCTTTAAGATAGAAGCCTTTAATTTAAACCTAAGACACATCTCCCAACACTACCCCTTTACCCTTCTTTTTCTCTACGGACACAGTTTCATTCTAGTACACCACATGTGATTTATTTATTGTCTATCTCTTCTCTACTCTCCACTAACACATAAGCTCCATGAGGGAAGGTATAGTCTGTTGAGTTCACCTTCTGTCCCCAGCACATAAGACAATGCCTGCTACTACAGAGGCACTTCGTACATTCTAATTGAGTCCATTATAATTACTTAATCTAGGTTAATTCAGAATGTAACCTGGGGTATATGGTCTATAGGTGTTATGTGAACAGTAACTAAATCTAGCAATCAGACACTGAAGGGGAATTTGAGGCTTCTCCATCTCCAAAGAAGTGGGGCTCATATTGATAAATAACAAAATAGCAGAGCTTGGGAAATAGCCCAGCATGTATGAGAATATGAGTTCAACCACAAGCACCAAAAAAGGGAAAAATAGATTTCAGTCAGCCAACTTGTGGGTAGGAAAATCAAAGAACTATAACTATACATAAAGCCTGACAAGAAGCATTCCTTTTTAATGCCTATCTGGAGCTTTTCCTTTTTGCATTTGCTTCTCTCCAATACCTGGAGTAAAACTAAGCCTGGCCCCCAATCGGAAAAGCCAATAGAAGGGAAAGCGAACATAATCATGGCATAGGCTTAAATGGATCCCAATCTAGTCCAAGCCTTTATAATGCATTTAAAAAGAACATGAAAGTGTGCTATAAGCTCATTGTTTTAAACTTCAGGGAAAGTTAAAACATTTTCAGTTATTTTCTGCTTATCTTTGGTTATCTGCTTATCTTTGGTTATTTTCTGCATATCTTCTTGGCACGAACCATTGCCCACAGAAGGTGTACTTAGAGAAACAATGCTATTAGTAGTGAAGACCAGGAGTTGGCCTGCTTCAACAAAGGCCTAAAGCTAAATGGGCAAGAGGAATCCTCATGTCTCAGTGTCTGGAGACCCTGGTGTCTGTTTGTCTGTTTGTCTCTCTCTCTCTCCTTGCAAATAAATAAGGTTTTTTGAGGTAGGGTTGTCTTGCTGTAGCCCAGGCTGACCCAGAATTCACTATGTAGTCCCAGGCTGGCTTCAAACTCACAGTGATCCTCCTACCTCTGCCTCATGAATGCTAGCATTAAAGATGTGGAAGGGTGTGATCGCCTGATCCCAAACAACTTGATCAGGTAAACCCCAAACAACATATATAACATCTTCAGGCTGGAAAGATGGCTCAGTGGTTAAGGCACTTGCCTGTGAAGCCCAAGGACCCCGGTTCAATTCTCCAGGTCCCACGTAAGCCAGATGCACATGGTGGTGCACGTGTCTGGAGTTCGTTTGCAGTGGCCAGAGAGCCTGGTGCACCCATTTTCACTTTTCCTCTACCTCTTTAATAAATAAATAAAATGAAATCTTTAAAAAAAAAAAAGGTATGCATCACCACGCCTGGCAGAGACACAAAAAGAATGGGTGCACAGGGCCTCCAGCCTCTGCAGATGAACTCCAGACACATGTATTGCTTTGTGCATCTGGCTTTACGTGGGTATTGGGGAATAGAACTCAGGTTGTTAGGCTTTGCAGGCAAGTGCCTTAACCATTGAGCCATCTCTCCAGCCAAGCATTTTTTTTTAAAAAAAAGCTTTTATGATGGGTGTGGTGGCACACACCTTTAATCCCAGCACTCGAGAGGCAGAGGTAGGATTGCTGTGAGTTCGAGGCCAGCCTGAGACTACTTCTGTTCAAGTACTGTCCTTGGAGATGACCACTATGGTTGTTGCAGTTACCTTGGCATTACTAGGACTAAACATCCAGTCAAAAGAAGCTGATGAGAGGAAAGTTATTTTGGCTTACAGTCTTGAGAGGAAACTCCACGATAGCAGGGGGAAGACTGTATAGCAAAGGTTGGATACCATCACCCTGACAACATCGGATGACAACCACAGCAGGGGTGTGAACCAAGCTCTGGCAAGGGGGAGCTGGCTATAACACTCCAAAGCTTGTCCCCAACAACATACCTCCTCCAGCAAGGCTCCACCTCCCAAATGACCATCAGCTGGGAACCAAGCATTCAGAACACATAAGTTTATGGGTGACATCTAATTCAAATCACCACCAAGGTCTAACATCTCTTCTTCAGGACAGGTTTTACCTGTGGAGAAATCTTTAACATTATCTAACTTCATAGGCAAGAAACCTGAAAGGGTCAAATTAACAGCTTAAGTTAAACAACAGATACTTGGATTTCTAGCATGAGATTTTTGTTTACTATTACCTCTATAAGTAATGTATTACATATAATGTGTTCTTCATATTCAAATCACCTTTTTTTAAAGTTCAGAGAACTTATAAATTGAAAGAATGAAAGAAGCCAGGTGTGGGGTGCATGCCTTTCATCCCCACACTCAGGAGGCAGAGGTAGGAGGACTGCTATGAGTTCAAGGCCAGCCAGGGACTCCATAATGTGTTCAAGGTCAGCCTGGGCTAGCTAGAATGAGACACTGCCTCATAAAATCAAAGAGAGAGAGGAGAGAAGAGAAGAGAGAGGAGAGAGAATGCAGAGCTCCTGTCCATGAGAAGGCAAAAAGGGGTAAAGGCCACATCAAATCACAATCTGCACACTTATGGGATCATTTAGAGAACCTATCCTTGTTTCTATTATTCAGAAGGAATATTGGCATAAGTAACTAGAAAATGAAAACTATTTTTCCGTACCATTTATCCTCCCTCATCCTTAAATGTTTCCTGTTTTAACTCCCCCATAATGCCAGTAATCTCTTGGCCAGCAAGGATAAGTATTATAATTTTGGTGTCTGAATACATACACATTGAATAATTTGCCTAGTATTGGATGCAACATACAAATACAAACAACACAAACATTTCTTTACAAATGATTTAAACATAGGTCTTTCACTCTTAAAATTATTGCTCATCATACTGATATAGTAGTAATTATGCAGTAAGCATTTTTCTTTTTCAAAGTAAGCAGCAATAAAAAATGAACTTTTCCCACTGTTGACTACAATATGGCAGCTGCCATGACAACACTTAGTCCCCAAACATTCTTTCTAATTGAGACAATTTCTCCTTGCTTCAGTCCCCTAAGGCTGACCCAATTACCCAACACAAAATCCAAAACCCAAGAGGTACCCTTCTCCAAAGACACACTGGTTTTACAACTTACCAAAAATTTAAACACGGGCTGGAGAGATGGTTTAGTGGTGAAGTGCTTGCCTGTGAAGCCTAAGGACCCCGGTTCGAGGTTCAATTCCCCAGGACCCACATTAGCCAGATGCACAAGGAGGCGCACGCATCTGGAGTTCGTTTGCAGTGGCTGGAGGCCCTGGCGCGCCCATTCTCTCTCTCTCTCTCTCTCTCTCTCTGCCTCTTTCTGTCTGTTGCTCTCAAATAAATAAATAAAAATAAACAAAAAAAATTAAACACAACTTTTTTGTGTGTGTGTTTTGAGATACGGTCTCACTCTAGCCCAGGCTGACTTGGAATTTACTATGTAGTCTCAAACTGGCCTTGAACTCATGGCAATCCTCTTACCTCTGCCTCCTGAATGTCTCCCGAGGCCATGCCTGGCTAAACACCACATTTTTAAGTGGTAAGGCTCATTTTTTTAATATCTAAAGTCTAACAAGTTGAAAGATAATTTTTCTGATCTAACTTTAAACCACATAGACTATATTCATGACCACACTGTTGAAACATAAACTTTTAGTACAAAACATTTCATTAATATCCATGCAGTGTATCTCAGTTATGTTTGCTATGCTGCATGTACATTTATCATTTAAATTACTTTCATACAAAAGACATTATATGCAATAATAATTTAGGCTGCATTTTTACCACAATCTATTGAGTATATTTTCAAAATCAAAGACAAATTTTAGGGGTTGGAGGGGTTTGTTTGTTTGATTGTTTGGTTTTCCTTTTTGTTGGAGACAGGGATTCATGTAGCCCAGGCTGGCCTCAAACTGCTATGTTATGCTATGCTGGGGTTATTCTGATATTAATTTAATGTCCTATGGGTGCTATATAAGTATTATTTTCTTAATAGAAAACAAAAGTCAAAATCTTACTCTTTTACAGAACAGTAAGCAAATCTGTCATTCAACTTCAGCTCCACAGTTAAAACTTCAATAATGGAAATCTAAAACATAATAATGGAATTTGCTCCTTTCCTTCTAGGGAAAAACTACAAAGTTTTAGGAACTACCAAGACCAGACTCAGTGAATGTACCACTTGGAGGGCTGGTGATATGGCTAAGCATTTCTAAGCATGAGGTCTTGAGTACCATCCCCAGCACCACAAAAAACTCCAACTTTTATTCTATATACCCAGAAGTCTAAACTTTAGATGTCCAGTAATACATCTTATATATCTCTAAAACTATAGTGCCAAGTAATGTTCTCAAAACATTCCTCATTTACAACAGAAAGTTTACTGCAGGCTCACTTGGTAGTGGGGTTTAGATGTCAGTCTCCACCATTCTACTTTTTAACTTTTTGTTTATATTTACTTATTTATTTAAGAGTGACAGAGAAAGAGAGAGAGAGAGAGAGAGAGAGAGAGAGAGAGAGAGACTGTGCACCAGGGCCTCCAGCCATTGCAAATGAACTCCAGATGCGCCCTTGTACATCTGGCTAACGTGGGTCCTGGGGAATTGAGCCTTGAACCGGGGTCCTTAGGCTTCACAGGCAAGCGCTTAACTGCTAAGCCATCTCTCCAGCCTTTCATTGTTTGTACTTAGGCAAAAAGCACAAGGAAAAAAAAAATCACAGAACACATCCACTAATCTGAAAGAAACATACAACACTAGGGATGATGAAGCAAGAGGATTGCCACGAGTACCAGGCCAGCCCAGGGTGCATAGAAAGACCTCAGGAATGGTGGTGCATGCATGCAATTCCATCAGTCATAAGGTGGAGGCAGAAGGATCAGGAATTTGAAATCAGGCTGGGTTACATTAGACCTTGACTCAAAAAAATGTAAAACAAAATCAAATCAAAACCGATCACAACTAACCAGAACTTTAGGTTAATGAAGGTTAACTCTCAGACAGTGGATTGTGAAATGAACCACAGCCAACCAACACTTCTGCAAAAATTTAAAAATCACTTTAGGGCTGGAGAGATAGCTTAGCAGTTAAGGCAGTTGCCTGTGAAGCCTAAGGACCCAGGTTTGATTCCTTGGAACCCATGTCAGCCAGATGCTCAAGGTGGCACATATGTCTGGAGTTCCTTTGCAGTGGCTGGAGGTCCTGGTGTGCCCATATTCTCTCTCTCTCCCCTCCCTCTTTCTTTCTCTCTCAAATAAAATAAATAATCTTTAAAAATCATTTTAGTCTTAGCCTATGACTTTAAAATAAAATAACATAACCCTCTCTGTGGCAGACAATTCAAGCTTAAAGAGCACTATTAGCATAGAGATGCCTTTCAGTGGTCAAGTGCTTGCCTAGCATGAGCAAGGCTCTGGGTTTGATTCCCAGCTCCACAAAAACTAAAAATTATACAGCATTGTTAGGAATCCTAAGGATGAGGAAAATGAACATTTCAAAAAACACTCATCAAATGATTTTGATAGGTACAATCTCCTTACACAGGAGAAAGGAGAGTACCTCCTACATACAAAATGGTGCTATGAAATATACATATGGGGGAATAAATGAAAACAAGGGGATAAATAGAATAACAACACACCATATAAATTTATGAAAATTGTAAAAAAATATATTTAAAAGAGGTAAATATAAATATACCACGTGAACAAAAAAGGGTCTGAGAACTAGAGGCAGGGGCTAAGAAATCTGCAAAAATAGCTTCAAATTTTAAAAATCTAATAGTTTTGAGAATCTAGTTTACATGAATAAGTTCTGCTGGGGATCAGAAACCATGCAGGAAGACCTATAATATGAAAATGTTAATAAGAAACTATTTCTGGTTAAAGATGTTGCATTAAGCACGAGTTAACTATTCACACCACTCATTAGAAAACAAGATCTCTAATTTTGCTTGGAAAACAAAAGTTACACATGTTTAACAGATTACTTTACTAAGCAATTTCATTAAGAAGAAATGAAGAACTACGGAGAAAGAGGAATCATTATGAAATGTATGCCTGTTTTATGCAAGACTAGGGGACAGTTTCAAAGCTTTCTGGTTTCTATTTTAAAAAAATGAAAATAAGAACATTTTTACGCATATAAAGCAATAAAATGATTGCCTGGTTTATGCTGAGCACTTTCCTTATACTCTTAATACAATTAACATTGACTCAATTTTCATTCTTTCCATTAACTGGGAGAGAGTGCAAAGGTGTACATGAAACAGCCCAATTAGTCACTGAATCCAACCAGGAGGCACCAAAGAAATCTGCCGAGGAGTGCAGACAAAAGAGAAACAGCCACAGAACTTAAGCCACGAACGAGAATCAGTCTCAAGGGTCTGTAATCCGACCACTGGACCAAACCCGCTAGCGGCTGCTGGTGAAATAAGATTTGGAGATTCAGCGCTTTCTTAGCTGTTTCCCTCCCCAGTCCATCCTCGGACTGGAAGTTGGCACAAGTCGGGGTGCAGAGTAGTAGAAGGAAGGCCCTTGGTTGGGGAGGGAGGTCTATGCAAGGACAATGAACTCTGAGGCTCCTCTGATGCGTTTCACAGCCTTCTGGGATGCCGCCCCCAAAAGTCGTGAGCCCAGACTTCAGCTATCCGCGCGCTCAAGAATGGCAAATGTTGGGTTGTCGCCTTCCCATCCGGCGTTCCCCGATTCCTAGGGGACTCTCCCGGGATTGCTAGGGAGGGTTGCGACCAGGAGATGGCCCCTAGACATTCCTTACCTTCTTCCGCTGGTCCCAGCTGTACTGCTTGGGCCGATCCTCTTCGTCCTCAGTCGATGACTCCTCGGACTTCAGCCTCTTGCAAAAGAAGCAGCCCATGGTGCTAGCCAGCGGAATTCGCCAGCCGACCCACTCGGTCAGGCACCTCCTGGAGCGTGGCGGGAGTCCAGGCTGTCCCGGCCCTTGCAGTTCTCAGCCACTGCTCCCGCAGTCGATCAGCCGAATGCAATCTCAGTTCAGCAGCCAGGCCCAACAATGTACTATTCTGCTCGGTCGCCCAGACGACCCATCACAGCCAATAAGTGTTCAGCAGGCGCTGAGCCAATCAAAGTTCCGCGAGCTTCTCTGCATCTATGAACACACCAATCCCCGCCTGGCTCCTAGGCCAACCTCCCGGCCTGTAGGGCCCCCGCGGGCGTACGCACAGCTGACTCCGCTCCAGCCCCGCCCCGTGGCACGACGCGGAGCTTGCTAGTTAGCAGGAAGCTAGACTTGGCTTTCCCTCTCGCCCCTGCTTCTCAGTTGGCAAAGTTTAAGCGCTGAGCGGACGTCTCTAGCACTACAAAAAAATAAAATAGTCAAATCATCAATTGGTTATTGTCTGTTAGAATAGTGAATTTCTTGAGAACCAAAGGGCATCCTAGCTTAGGTGCTCAATAAAATGTTTGTCAAGTGAATGCATACATCTGGTGAAGGAAACACATTTCCCCTACTGCTTCCCAGCAAAAGTGACCAAAGCATAGAAGGGAAGGCATGTGGATCTATGACAAAGGACTTTTTGGAACTGAAGCACTTTATCTCCTAGTGGAGAATTTATACTCTGCCATACAACTAATAGATCTGTTCAAAGCAACTGGTACAAAGTTTGTTTGAAAATATTTTTAAAAAAAGAGCTGGAGAGATGGTTCAGTAGTTAAGGAACTTGCCTGCAAAGCCTAATGACCTGGGTTCAGTTCTCCAGTACCTACATAAAGCCAGATGCACAAGGTGGCACATGCATCTGTAATTCATTTGCAGCAGCTGGAGGCCCTGGCACACCCATATTTTCTGTCTCTCTCTAATTGTCAATAAATAACTGAAAATTAAAAAAAAAAAAAAACAGAGCCGAGCATGGTGGCACACGCCTTTAATCCCAGCACTGGGAGGCAGAGGTAGGAGGATCGCCATGAGTTTGAGGCCACCCTGAGACTACATAGTGAATTCCAGGTCATCCTGGGCTAGAGTAAGACCCTACCTCGAGAGACCCCCCCCAAAAAAAAGAAAGAAAAAAAAATTCATACACCAAGTATTAATATTTGTCATACTTGGGTCCCATTTTATTACAATATGCATGTATTGCTCATGTAATAGACAAGGTGGTTTATGTAGACACAGTATTTTGACATCTTGCTAGGACATCAAAAGCAGATAAGTACAGGTTGAAATTTCCCACACTTATCACATTATGTGTATCCTAAATGAGCCTCTAATTTGGCTTGAGCATTAAGAAAGTTCCCCAGGGCTGGAGAGATGGCTTAGCGGTTAAGCACTTTCCTGTGAAGCCTAAGGACCCTGGTTTGAGGCTCGGTTTCCCAGGTCCCACATTAGCCAGATGCACAAGGGGGCGCACGCGTCTGGAGTTCATTTGCAGAGGCTGGAAGCCCTAGCGCGCCCATTCTCTCTCTCTCCCTCTATCTGTCTTTCTGTCTGTGTCTGTCACTCTCAAATAAATGAACAAAAAATTTTTTTAAAAAAAGTTCCCCAGAATGCTGGAGGAATGGCTTAGCAGTTAAGGCACTTGTCTACATAGCCTAATGACCCATGTTTGATTCCCCAGTACCCATGTAAAGCCAGATGTACAAGGTGGCACATGCATTTGCAGTTCATTTGCAGTGGGTGGAGGCCCTGGTGCACCCATTTTATCTCGCCTCTCCCCACCCCCAACCCTGTCTCTGCTTGCAAATAAATAAAGTTTAAAAAGGAAAAGAAAGTTCCCCATTTTACTTCCTGTCCTTTTTGCACAATCAGGAAGGAAAGTACAGAGCTTAAGTATTAGAAATGACTGTAAATTGAACCGCTAGATCTTGGGCCATAAAGTCTTTGCCATAAAAGTCTTTGTCTTTTCATTTCTTCATAGTCAGATGAAAGTTTTATGTGGTGGTGTTCTTTGATTAGGGCCTTGTTAGGCATTTTATATTCAAGGGACATTAAAACTTTGATTACCACATACTGTGTCACAAGGAGAGTGATTGAGCAGGGACTTTTCAGAAAAACTCAGAGCCTGTGTTGCCCAGTGCCTCTTCCTGTCTTTATTAGTGCCTCTCTAATTCAGCAGAGATAAAGAAGTAGCGGTACATCTGCCTGGGCCTTCTGATGCCTGTAGGAGTTCTCTCCCACAGTGACAATGTGCTTCTTCATGAACAAACAACTCAACAAAATTAATTTCAGAGAAACAATCTCTAAAACTCTCGTTGTTTTGAAATGTGCATTAATGAGAAACTCGGACCTAAAACATAGCCTATATCCAACAGTGATCATTCAGGCACAACCAAATAAAAGTGAAGATAAGGATCCTCCTTTGGGGGTGGGCTGGGGAGATGGTTCAGGAAGTAAAAGTGCTTGCTGTGCAAGAATGAAAGCCTGATTCACCCTGAGGTCAATTCTCCAGCCTGGGACTACAGAGTAATTTTCAGGCGAGTCTGTGCTAGAGTAAGACCCTACCTTGAAAAACAAGGCTGGAGAGATGGCTCAGCAGTTAAGAGCGCTTCCTGTGTAAGCATGATGATATGAGCAGGCCTAAGAGACAGTTCAAGTTCAATCCCCAGAACCCACATAAACAGCTAGACGTGGCCACACACTTCTGTAACCTCAGTCTTGTGGGGAGAAAAGACCAGAGAATAACCAGGGCTTGCAAAAACAAACAAACAAACAAGCAAACAAACAAAAGCCAGCAAGCTCTTGGATCAGTAAGTGACTCCAGCTCAATTAAGAAAGGGCAGAAGAGTGATGGAGGGGGCAACTCAGCTGAGCACACCCTGTTGCAGGTGAGTACATGGGGTGCCTCATGGGCACATACATGAGCACACACATACACACACATACATACACAAAATAATTCATGATGGGCTGGAGAGATTCCCTAGTGGTCAAGGCATTGCCTGTAAAGCTTGAGGACCCTAATTCAATTTCCCAGTACCCATGTAAACCAGATGCACAAGGTGACGCATGCGTCTGGGGTTCGTTTGCAATGGCTGGAGGCCCTAGCATGCCCATTCTCTCTCTCTCAAATGAATAAAAATAAATAAAAATAATTCATGAATAAACCTATGTGTTAGACAAAGGGTTAGGTGATGGGATGAAAATGGCTTAAGCCTGTTTTTCTTTTACAGAAGGCAGCGAGAACCGAGGATGACCAAAATCTAGCAACAAGGCAAGAAAAGATAGCTGACGCCCTGGCAGGAGATGAACCCCCCCCCCCTTGCCCATCAGCAAGGGCCCAGGTGAAGCCACAGAGGAAATGGAGAGATGAGCAAGAATGTTGCTTCCATGGTAACCCAACCTGTGCCAGAATGATGGAGACAGATACTGAGGATATTCAAAACTTACCAAAGGAGGAATTCAGAGGATGTTGAGAGCTCAACATTAAACTGAACTTAAGGGCTGGAGAGATGGCTTAGCAGTTGAGGCATTTGCCTGTGAAGTCAAGAGATCCAGGTTCGATCCCCCAGGACCCATATAAGCCAGACGTACAAGGTGGTGCATGCATCTGGAGTTCATTTACAGGGGCTGAAGGTCCTGGTGCACTTCTTCTCTCTCTCTCTCTCTCTCTCTCTCTCTCCTCCCTCTTTCTCTGGAAAAATTGAAAAAAGAAAAAAGATTTAAAACACACCCATCATAGTTCAGGGAATTTTGCAGAAGAGGTGCAGAGAGATTGTAAAAGCCAAAGAGTGGGAGGGTAATATCCAGAGGCATTGCCCTATCCACAATGACTGACTGCTACTCTCACACTCCTAACCCACAACCCCATGGTGAATCCCAGCCATCCCACTGAGGAAAGCCCTCAGTGTAATGGGAGCAGGGAGGAGGAAAATGATGGGTACCAACACATAATGTGTCCATACAAAGTTTCTATTTAATTTTTTTTTAAATATAGAAAATGGCTTAAGCTCAAAGTTAGGTGGGATAGACCATAAACTAAGTGATTAAGATATAATATTAGGGCTGAAGTGATTGCCTAGTGGTTAAGATGCTTGTCTTTGAACCCTAAGGACTCAGGTTCAATTCTCCAGTATCCATGTAAGCCAGATGCACAAGGTGGTGCCTGTCTGGGGCTGTTTGCAGCGGCTAGAGGCCCTAGCACACCCATTCTCTCTCTTTTTATCTGCTCCCCTCTCTCTGTCAAAGAAATAAATAAAATATAAAAATACAATATTATAGTGAAGACATAACAATATATACTCACAAAAGATCAAAAAAAAATTAAAAAGGTAAGACAGAGTTTAATAGTCCAAAGAATTTTAGAAGAAACAGAATTTTGACTCAGATGGTGGGGGGGAATACAAGAGTCAAGAAAAGCTTATTGAATGGTTTTAAGAACAAAATGAAAATAATGCTAGTAATTTTTACATTGAGGTAATTCCAATGCATACTATATGTAAGCTGAGTTTTTAGACTAAAAAAATCCTTTTTTTCTAGTGGAATTACCATTTGCCAAATGTTCATGCCAATGCCTTTGAGGAATGAGACAAATTATGATATATATAAAACCACAAGGCGAATGAGAATGTGTTAGAAAATCTGTTTTTATCCTTAGGATTTCACTAAAAATAGGAAGATGTTTTTTATTTCACCCATGCTAGATGGGAGATTTAGCTAGTTTTCCCTTCCTATGTATATTAAAATAAGATATCTAGAAGATCCCAATTTACATAATTGCTTCTTATAAACAGTTATGTAGCTTGACAATAATTCCAAATAATGGGTGGAAAGGATTAGGCAAAATAGCTGATGCCACAACACAAAATTGTTAGTTAAGGATACATAGTAGTCATTTGGGGTGGTACACATCTGTAATCCCAGCACTTGGAAGACTGAAGCAGGAGAATCACAAGTTCAAGGCCAGCCTGGACTACATAGTGGATTCAAAACCAACCTGAGCTACATAGTGAGACCCTGACACACACCATATATATATATATTTTCCCCAAAATCTTACAAAAGAAAATGGTTAGTATCATGTGGATATATTTTTTCACATATGATTTGGTTTTAGACTATGTACATGATAGCATGTTTTATAGACAAAGAACTAATAGAATCATAGTTACCCAGCATGCTGCAGATCTGCCACATCCTATGAAAAACCTCCATGGGAACACATTAATAGGTGTATGCTATTGAAAGTGAAGCAAAAAATAGCTACTGGAGTCAGATATGCAAAATCAAAACTTCTCATGCAAAATTTATGGACTTGTTAATAATCAGCAAAGACAACTGAACAAGCACTCAGATAAAACATGCATTCATCAAACACTTTAAAACTATCCAATAGGGGGTTGGGAAGATCGCTCAGTGGTTAATGGTGCTTGCTTAGAAAGCCTTCTGGCCCTTGTTCTATTCTCTAGCACCCATGTAAATGCAGACACAAAAAATGACGCAAGCACCTGGCATTCCTTTGCAGCAGGAAGAGACCCTGACTTCCTACCCATGTGTATATATAAAAAAGAACAACAATAATTATCCACTAGGAAAGCCAAGTTGGAATTTTGAAATTTATACACAGGCTCAGTATTTCAAATCTAAACTAGTATGACTGCAAACTTTTCCTTACTCCAAATGTTTATAAAACTGCTGCTTATTGTTAGGCGGGACGTGCTCAGAATAAAAGAACCTAACATGATGGCCATGCCCTCCAATAACCCTATCACCCACATTCCTGAGCATGATTGGGACCAGCAATTTCAAGACTCCCCAGCCAGCCAACAGCTGGCCCCCTCCCTAGTTAGAACCTTATAAGGAGACATCTGCTTTTCCCCATCCTTGAAAGAATTACTTTCTTCAGCCTACCCTTGGTTTGTGGCTAACATGTCATCTCTCCCCCACTTCACCTCCTTCCGGCTCTCCCCTTTAAAAGACCTCTATCTTAGGTCCCGGATGACACTTCTCTGGCCTCATATCTTGGGACCAGTGAACCTCGCCCAAGAGCTGTGCCAATAAACCTGAACTAGCTTTACTGATCTGGTCTGATCTGGTTCCTCGCCTCGGTCAAGCCTTTCACTTATACATTCTGCTAAGATAGTACTTTGATTTTGATGACAACATTCTGTTTGATAGATAGCCTGTTGATTTCTTGCTGATAAGAAAACTTTGTTTGAAAAAGGATATTACCAAGGTACAATATTCAAAATATTGAAAATTTAATTTTCATATACAGTGAAAACAAGTGAGCCCGGGCTAAATATTCATTTAATTCATAACAAGGAAGCCAAGTGGATAACAACACTAATTCAAAGAGGATATGAGAAGTAGAGCTTTGAATAATCAGTTAACAAAGGAAGTGGGGGGCTCTGTGGTGGTGCATGCCTTTAATCCCAGCATTTGGGAGGCAGAGGTGAGTTTGAGTCCTGCCTGAGACTACATAGTGAGTTCCAGGTAAGCCCGGGCTAGAGTGAGACCCTACCTCGAAAAATTAAAACAAAAAAAGGAAGGGGGAAGTAAAGTTGCTACTATGAATACAAAACTGGTTAATGGCCTAAAGGGTACTAAAGCTGTAAGTTTTGGGTTCAATTTCTCTTTCTACTGGTCAGACCAAAAACATCACATTTTGTCAACTCTCTATAGATTAACCTCTAACTTTATAGACTTGTAAAATATCTGGGCCTGGGCTGGAAAGGTGTCTTAGTGCTTAAGGTGTTTGCCTGCAAAGCCCAAAGACCCAGGTTCAATTCCCCCAGGACCCATGTAAGCCAGATGCACAAGGGGGCGCATGTGTCTGGAGTTCGTTTGCAGTGGCTGGAGACCCTGGCACGCCCATTCTCTCTCTGTCTTTGCCTCTTTCTCTCTCTCTCTCTCTCATATAAATAAATAAAAATAAAGTTTAAAAAAATATCTGGGCCTAATCAGTATTAAACTGGGGCTGAAGAGATGATGGCTCAACACTTACAGGCCCTTGCTTGCAAAGCCTGACAGCATAGGTTTGATTCCCCAGTACCCACATAAAGCCAGATGTGCAAGGTGGCGCATGTATCTGGAGTTCGTTTGCAATGGAACAAGGCCCTGGTCTCTCTCTCTCCATTCAATAAATAATTTTTAAAAATATTAAATTGTACATCAGAGATACATTCCTTATTCAGAGTTAGCTAAACTAGAACAACATTAAAAGGTTGTGCAAGCTGAGTGTCACACCAGTAAGCAGGAAGTCACAAGTTTGAGACCAGCCTGAGCTATATAGAAAGAGTCAGCTCAAAAAACTAAGGAGTAGCCGGGCGTGGTGGCGCACGCCTTTAATCCCAGCACTCGGGAGGCAGAGGTAGGAGAATCACGGTGAGTTCAAGGCCACCCTGAGACTACAGAGTTAATTCCAGGTCAGCCTGGACCAGAGTGAGACCTACCTTGAAAAACCAAAAAAAGAAAACAAAAAAAAAAAAACAAAAAACTAAGGAGTAGACAAAGAACTCAGAGGAGGAGCACTTGTCTGGCCTTCCCAAGACCTTGAGTTCAATCTCCAGTAAGGGATGGGGGGAGTCTCATAATCATCTTGCTCATCTCCACATATTATATAATTGTTCTTAACATTACTCCAGAATAATGTGATTATTATTACTTCCTAGTAATCCATGGCTGGGTGCATCTCTCAAGAGCTTGAAGAATTTTGTTTCATTTTTGTTTTCTCTGATAAAGATGGAACCTAGTACCCCATGTTAAGCAAGCACTTTAGCACTAAGATATACCCTGGAGTTAAAAAATATATATATTTTATTTATTTATCTGCAAGCAGAGAAATACAGAGAGAGAGAGAGAGAGAGAGAGAGAGAGAGAGAGAGAAGAGAAGAGAGAGAATGGATGCTCCAGGGCCTCTAGCCACTGCAAAGAAACTCAAGATGCATGCTTCACCTTGTGTAGCATCGGGCTTATGTGGGTACTGGAGAATCAAACCGACGTCATTAGGCTTTGCAGGTAAACATCTTAACCGCTGAGCCAGCTCTCCAGCCCCTAGCCTGGAGTTTAAAGCCAAATTGGTTCTCTTCTTTGGATTTCAGAGTCAGAAAAAAATGTGATTCTTATGATTTAAACCTCTTAGTCCAAGTATTCTGAGTACTATTAAGTTAACCAAATCAAGCAATGGCTCTGGGAGATACAACAAGTGGGACAATGTTAGGTTGTGTTATGGACTGAATTATGTCCTCTACAAACTCTTACACTGAGGTGGAGTTAGCCTTTACAGGGGTCTAAATGAGGTTATGAGAGGAGGGACCAAATCCAAAATAATTAATATCTTTATAGAAAGGAGAAATTTGGACGCAGGGATATTCATAGAAAGAAGATGGTGAGAAGAGGCATAGAGAGAAGATGTCCAAGAACAAGCTATCCCAGGAGAGACCTAGAACAGATCTTTCCCTCACAGCCCTTAGAAGGAACTAACTCTGCCAACATCTTCGTGTTGGAATTTCCATTTCCAGAGCTGTGAGACAATACTTTGTTGTCTAAGCTCCACTTTCCCACCCTGTTCTGTGGTATTTTGTTAGGGCAGTACTGGCAAACTAATGCAGGGGTGTAGTTTCATTATTTTCTTTAAACCTTTTTATTGATAACTTCCATAAATACAAACAATATACCATGATCATAATCTCATTCCACCATCCTTTCTTTCCCCCCTCCAAAATCCTCCCTCCACTGAACTCCGTCTTTCCACCTTGTCTCTCTTCTATTTTGATGTCATCATTTTTCCTCTTATTATGCAGATCTTTTGTAGGTAGTGTTGGCCACTATGAGAGTATGAATATCAAGACCACTCTGTGTCTGGAAGACAGTATTGTAAGCGCTCCGCCCCTTCCTTTGGCTCTTACATTCTTGCTGCCACCTCTTCCACACTGGTCCCTTAGCCTTCTTGGAGGCTGTGATGGAGATGTCTCACTTAGTGCCGAACACTCCACTGTCATTTCTCAGCACTTTTGTGAGTTTTGAGTCACCTCAGTGGTCATCAGCATCTGAAAACTTGAGCTTCTCTAGCCAAAAGTGTTAATATCATTATTATGTGGACATAAGCATAACTATTTAGAGGCCAGTTTGGTGGGCATAATATAATCATTTAGCCAGACAATAGTAGTAGTTTCCCTCTTAGAGTTTATGATTTCCCAAGCCAAAGGCATTTCATTATTTTCATTCTTAGTATATGATGATTTGCTTTAGGTTAGGCTTATGATCAGAATACAATTTCGTCCTGTGAAATGGTTTAGTACACAGTTATCCAAAAGGAGTCATGGGACCTATTAGAAGGGTCTTTTGAATTTAAAGAGTTTCCTGGAAAACAAGAAGTATTTTCTCAAAGCTTGTAGCTACAAAGAAACAAGACTGAACAAAATACATGTAATAAAGACTGTATTTTAACTTCCTGTTTTACTCCATTCAAAACAAACAAAAAATTCCCCATGGCACATTAGTATGCTCATATCCATGTGGCATCCCTTTCAAGATAAGCCAGTCATCAGTGGGCACATAGACCCAGCACCATTACTAAGAACGCCAGAGTCTTCATGAGGCTTTGTGGTAATGTTGTTGTGGTTCCACATACCTGCCCCATGGACCATATTATGGCTCAAAGCCAAAAATGATCTGATCCATGACATTTAGGATCTCCATGGCAATATAATAACTACTGTATCTATGAAATTTTTGTTTTTATTGTTGGGTTTTTAAAGATAGGTTCTCATGTAGTCCAGACTGGCCTTGAACTCTCTTTTCTTTCTTTTTTTTTTTTTTTTTTTTTTTTTGGTTTTTCGAGGTAGGGTCTCACTCTGGCCCAGACTGACCTGGAATTCACTATGGAGTCTCAAGGTGGCCTTGAACTCATGGCAATCCTCCTACCTCTGCCTCCCGAGTGCTGGGATTAAAGGTATGTGCCACCACGCCCGGCTAAGACTGGCCTTGAACTCTCTATGTATGCAAAGCTGGCCTTGAAGTCCTGATTCTCCTGTCTCTACCTCCAACTTGCTGGGATTACATCTGTGTGGCGTTACACTCAGGTGGTGTGGGCGTGTTTTTTAGTGACTTTTTAAAGATTTTTATCAACTTATTTGCAAGCAGAGAGACAGAGAGAATGGGTATACCAGAGCCTCTTGATGCTGAAAACAAACTCTCAACACATGTACTACTGTGGAATTGAACCTGGCCATTAGGCTTTGCAAGCAAGCACCTCAACTGCTGAGCCTTCTCTCTAGTCCCTGGTATGAGCTTTTTATTTTATTTTATTTTTGGTTTCTCGAGGTAGGGTTTCACTCTAGCTCAAGGCTGACCTGGAATTTACTATGTAATCTTAGGGTGGCCTTGAACTCACGGTGATCCTCTTACCTCTACCTCCCAAGTGCTGGGATTAAAGGCATGTGCCACCACGTCCAGCTCAGTATGAGCTTTTTAATTGATCTTGTATATGATGAACAGTGGCCTGTTAGACACTATGAAGTTTTGTCAAAACTCTGTAAGTTCGAAAAAGTTCTGGACAAAATTCCAAGATTTCTTACTTATGTACTATAGAGGAATGGCTCTGCCATGGAGCTCCAGTAATTTTGTGTGTATCCACATAGGTTACAGAAAGATATGTCTTTGCAGAATATCTTGTGATCCCTCTAGAACGTGAGTACATAGGAGGCTTGGTAGGTGCCACTACTACAAAGACATTTCCTATTCACCTCCCCATCTTCCCTGGAAGAGATCAGCCTGGAAATCTGTCATTAGATAGATTCTTACAGCCTGTTGGATTCTGATGATGCTTTACTCCCCTAGGGCCCTGATGCAGACAATAAAACCATCTCACTGTAATCTAGAACACTGGAAATCAGTCAGCAACAGACTGTATTATATTTTGCATGGTACTTATTTGGTCTCTTTGTTTGGGTGGCATTATGATTATGGGCCATGGACAGCTGGTAACTGTGGCTACCCTTCTTTTTATTGCATCTGTAATGCTTTGACTCTTAAAATGCAATATAATCTATCAGGCTGGGCCTGGCCTTGTATGTGACACATATTTCCCTTGATATCCAGGTGGATAGGATGGCTAAGGTTTGAAAGGAAGAGAGTGTGAAAAAGTTTATCTGAGGTAAATCAGAGTGCTTACTCCAATTTCCAGCACCTTCATTTCCCCCAAACCTATCTCTACTCAGTCCTTTAATATTTTCATTTTGGTTGAATTTGATTGAAATTAGAAGCAAATACACAGGAAAAATAAAGAAATAAGCCAGGAGTGGTTGTACACACCTTCAATCCCAGCACTTAAGAGGTAGAGGTAGGAGGATCACTGTAGGTTTGAGACAACCTGGAAACTACAAAGTGAATTCCAGGTCTCCAGGTCAACCTTGGTAAGAGAAAGATCCTACCTTGAAAAAAAAAAAGGCTGGAGAGATGGCTTAGTGGTTAAGGCACTTGCTTGCAAACCAAAGGACCCAGGTTCGATTCCCCAGGACCCACATTAGCAAGGTGCACAAGGGGGTTCACGTGTCTGGAGTTCATTTGCAGGGCTAGAGGTTCTGGTGGGCCCATTCTCTCTCGTTCTCTCTATCTGCTTCTTTCTCTGTTTCTGTCTCTCTCAAATAAATAAATAAATTATAAAAAAAAGAAGGAAAGAAATAACTCATGACCATGGAAATGCAAACAGCTATTACATATTTAAAATATTTTCTTCATTTTAGTAATGGAAAATATGAAGACTCAAACAGAATTAAATTGTCAAGGTCCTGGCAATAGTATGGGGTGGAATAAGTTTGGTATCACCTTTTGAGAAAGTAAACTGGAAATATTTATGGAGAGTACTAAAAACTGTCTATTCTCTTATATAAATTGTGCTTTAAAATTGTTTAAATTAATTAATTAATTTGCAAATTGAGAGAGAGAGAGAATATGAATGGGCATGCCAGAGCCTCTAGCCACTACAAATGAATTCCAGATGCATGCACTACTTTGTGCATCTGGTTTTACATGGGTATGGGGAATCAAACCAGGGTCGTTAGGCTTCACAGGCAAGCACTTTAACTGCTGAGCCATCTCTTCAGCCTTAAATTACTTTTTATTGTTTATTTACAAATTATAATTGTATATATTTAGGGGACATTATGACATATATACATTGTAGAATAGTTAAGCTAGCATGTATATCATCTCAAATACTAACCATTTTATGGTGAGAACACTTGAAATTTACTCTAGTAATTTTGAAACGTAATATATTATTAATAACTATAGGCACTATACTATGAATAGCTCTCAAAAATTATTCTTCCTAACTGAAACTTATGCCCTTTGACTAACATCTCTACTTCACCAACTCTGGAAATTACCATTTTGCTCTCTGCTTTCATGAAACTTAGTATTTTAGAATCCACATATAAGTGAAAACATGCAGTCTTTCAGTGCCTAGTTATTTATCCTCAAAGTTCATCCACATTGTCAGAAATGTCAGGGTGTCCTGTTTAAACTGGATTATTGTATTATATTGCTTACCTTCTTGTTGCTGGGATAAAATGGCCAACCAGAAGCAGTTTAAGGAAAAAGGGGGTTTATATTTGGTCTGAAGTTTCCAGGGGAGGTCCATCACAGTACTATGATTAAACCTTTAATTCATTTTGAGTTTATTCTTTGCATATGAGTTTGGCCAATTTCTTTCTTCTGTAGGCAAATACCCAGTTTATAAAGTATTCATTGAGAAAACTATCTTTACCATTGCATATTCTTGGCATCTTTGTTGAAAACTCATTTAACCATAAATAGGTTGTCTTGACAAAATCCAACACTTCTTCATGATAAAAATATTAGAAAGAATAGGGATAGAGGGAACTCATGTCAACATAATCAAGGCAATATATAATAAACCTATACTAACAGCATACTAAACAGAGAAAAAACTTGAAGCATTCCCACTAAGATCTGGAATGACACAAGGGTGTCCACTCACACCACTTCTGTTTAACAAAGGACATGAACTCTTTTTTTAAAAATTTTTTTAAATTAATTAATTTATTTATTTGACAGCGACAGACACAGAGAGAAAGACAGATAGAGGGAGAGAGAGAGAATGGGCGTGCCAGGGCTTCTAGCCTCTGCAAACGAACTCCAGACGCATGCGCCCCCTTGTGCCTCTGGCTAACGTGGGACCTGGGGAACCGAGCCTCGAACCAGGGTCCTTAGGCTTCACAGGCAAGCGCTTAACCGCTAAGCCATCTCTCCAGCCCGGACATGAACTCTTAACTAGAACAATAAGACAAAAAAGAAAGAAAAAGGGTGCAAATTGGAAAGTAATAAGTCAAACTGTTCTTATTTATAGAAACTATAACTCTACATATGAGACCTTAAAGGTTACCAGTAAACACCTCAAGTTGATAAACACTTTTACCAAAGTGGCAGGATACAAAATGGATACACAAAAATCAGTAGCCTTCTTATGTATCAATGAAAAACATCTGAGAAAGAAATCAGGGAACAGTCCTACTCGCATTAGCCAGAAAAAAAAAAAATCAAATATCTCAGAATATCCTAATCAAGGAAGAGAAAGCACTCTACAATGAAAACTTTAAAACACTGAAGAAAAATATTGAAGAAGACATAAGAAGATCTAAAGACTTCCCATTTTTGTAGACTAGAAGAATTAATATCATAAAAATGGCCAGTGTGCTGAAAGTAATATATAGATTTAATACAATTCCAGTCAAAATCCCAGTATCATTCTTCACATAAATAGGAAAAATAATCTTAAAATTTATATTGTGGGAGACTTCTGGGTAAGATGGCAGCATAGGAGCCATGCCAAACCAACCTAGTGAGGGATTTTAGTAAAACCACAGCAAAATACACTCTTCTTCTGAAAAGTGAACATGTATAGGTTTTTATTAGCCACAGTGGAGAAGCAGGAGAGACCAAAATCCACCACAAAGGAGGAAAACAGCCAGAATCCCACAGGGGTACTTGTGGCCCCAATCTGCTTGATCTATGCACCTGCCTGGCACTGCCCACCTGGCGGTGAGCTGCAGAAGCAGAGACCAAACAAGGGGATTTTCTAACCTTATAAGCCTCCTTGAAAGTCAAGAGAACTGAAGGGGAGACAGCAGAGATCAGCTAAGGAGATGCTGCCAAACCCCTATAAAGCCAGCATCACACTGATACCAAAACCAGACAAAGACAGAACAAAAAAAAAAAAAATTTCAGACCCATCTCCCTCATGAACATAGAGGCAAAAATTCTCAACAAAGATACTGGCAAACAAAATACAAGAATATACCAGAAAGATTATTCAGCTTGACCAAGTAGGCTTTATCCCAGGGATGCAGGGATGGTTCAACATATGCAAATCGATAAATGTAATACACTATATAAATGGACTGAAGGAGAAAAATCACATGATCATCTCAATAGATGAAGAAAAGGCATTTGACAAAATCCAACATCCCTTCATGGTAAAAGTCTTACAGAAACTGGGAATAGAAGGAACATATCTCAACATAATAAAAGCTATTTATGACAAACCTACAGCCAACATAATACTAAATGGGGAAAAACTTGAAGCTTTTCCACTAAATTTAGGAACAAGACAAGGGTGTCCACTGTCCCCACTTTTATTTAATATAGTACTAGAAGTCTTAGCTATAGCAATAAGGCAAGAGAAACTTCTAAAAGGGTTACAGATTGGAGAGGAAGAGAACAAATTATCATTATTTGAAGATGATATGATTTTATACATAAAGACCCTAAAGACTGTACTAGCAAACTGTTAGAGTGATAAACACTTTTATCAATGTAGCAGGATACAAAATAAACACACAGAAATTAGTAGCTTCCCTATATACTAACAACAAACATGTGGAGGATGAAGTCAGGGAAACTCTCCCATTCACGATTGCCTCAAAAAAAGTAAAGTACCTTGGAATAAGGAAGTGAAGGATCTCTACAATGAGAACTTTAAAACACCCAAGTGAGAAACTGCAGAAGATACTAGGAAATTGAAAGACATACCATGTTCTTGGATTGGAGAAATCAATATTGTGAAAATGTCAATCTTACCAAAAGCAATCTACACATTTAATGAAATCCCCATTAAAATTCCAATGGCATTCTTCACAGAAATAGAAAAAAAAAACAAACAATCCTAAAATTCATTTGGAAGCACAGAAAAACCTCAAATAGCCAAAACAATTTTGAGCTACAAAAATAAGGCTGGTTGTATCACCACACTCGATTTTAAGCTATATTACAAAGCCATAGTAACAAAAACAGCATGGTACTGGAACAAAAACATGTAGATCAATGGAACATAATAAAAGACCCAGATGCTCATCCAGGCAGTTACAACCATCTTCTTTTTGACAAAAATATTCATTGGAGAAAAGACAGCCTCTTCAACAAGTGGCACTGGGAAAACTGGCTATCTATATGTAGAAGGATGAAAATAGATCCTTGTCTTTCTCCAAGCACAAGAATCAAGTTCAGCTGGATCAGGGATCTCAATATCAGACATGAAACTCTGAAATTGCTAGAGGAAAAGTTAGGGGAAACCTTTCAACATTTTGGCATAGGAAATGTCTTTCTGAATATTACCACAATTGCTCAGGAAATAAAACCACCAATCAATCACTGGGATCTCATGAAATTACAAAGCTTTTGTACAGTAAAGGACACTGTGAATAGAGCAGAGACAATCTATATAATGGGAGAAAATCTTTGCCAGCTACACATCTGATAGAGTATTTAAAAAATAACAATAATAAATCAAACAACCCAATTAAAAATGTGCTATGGAAGATGGGCGTGGTGGTGCACACCTTTAATCCCAGCATTTGGGAGGCAGAGGTAGGAGGACTGCCATGAGTTTGAGGCCACCCTAAGACTACATAGCGAAACCCAGGTCAGCCTGGGCAAGAGTGAGACCCTACCTCGAAAAACAAAAAACAAAACAAAACAAAAAAAGCACTATGGAACTAAATAGAAAGTTCTTAAAGGAAGAAATACAGATGGCATACAAACATCTAAAAAAGTGTTCCACATCATTAGCCATCAGGGAAATGCAAATTAAAACTACTTTGAGATTCTATCTCACTCCTATTGGAATGGCTACCATCAAGAAAACAAATGACAACAAATGTTGGCAAGGATGCAGAAAAAGGAGAACTGTTGGTGGGAATATAATCTGGTATAGCCATTATGAAATCAGTATGGAGGTTCTTGAGACAGCTAAAAACAGATTTACTGTATGATCCAGCTATAGCACTCCTAGGCGTATATCCTAATGACTCTTCTCATGACCTTAGAGAAATTTGCACAACCATGTCTGCTCTATTCACAATAGCTAGAAAATGGAACCAGCCTAGATTTCCCTCAGTAGATGAATGGATAATAAAGATGTGATACGTTTACACAATGGAGTTCTATTCTGCATTAAAAAATGAAATTATGGAATTAGCTGGGAAATGGATGGATGTGGAAAGTGCTAAGTGAGGTAACCCAGGCCCAGAAAGCCAAATGTCACATGTTCTCTCTCATATGTGGATCCTTGCTACAAATATTTAGACTTGTGTGTGAGCTAGAACCAAAAAATTGATAGCAGAGGCCAGTAAGCTAGTAAAAGGCTGTAAGGGAGGGAGAAGGAAGGACTTTAGGGGATGGTATTGTATATATGTAAGTAGAAGAACAGATTCCAAGGAGTGGAATGGCCTAAGTGAGGCCAGGAGAAGAGATTGAGTAAGAGAAGGAGGGGGGGAGGTTCAATCAAAATTCAAGATGGTTTGAATAAGACATATGAAAGCCTACTTCTTTGGATGACACATCCAGAAGCCATAGATTGCTACCAGAAAATTTTCAGTGTCAGGGATAATATCTACCAGTGAGTTGTTGGCCAGGAAGGTCCCTGTTGCCTTCAAAACATTACAGGCTATTGCCAAGGCCCTTGGTTTCCCATTAGTAACATGGTAAGACCCTATTGCTGAAAATTTCACATGCCTGGGTGGCAAGGTCACTGAAAACTTTCTCCCTGTAGATCAGCCAACTGAAAGCTGGAAAAAGCTGTACTGTATGCAGCCTTATGGGAGACAGAAGTCATCAGTGGTGTAAACAATGGACACAGGAAGCCTCAAGTTTGGCCAGACAGGCCAAATGACTGAATATGTGCAATAGTGGTAAGTCTGATCTGTGAGAAACTAATTGCTCTCTAATTGAAATGAAGGCCCGCTCTGTGGGAGGGAATACATGCCTGGGACTTAAAACCTAATCAAAGGTCTATGGCAGGGGAGGTCATGAGCCTTAGGGGTATAAAGCCTGCTCTTGTCTGGCTAAATGTATATATTATTCTCACCAAACTGCCCTGAAAGCACTGTTCATATTCATATATTAATCCTACTCTCACTTTTGGTTAGAGAAGCTTCTGTTTTCAGATGGTGGTGACTACTGGGACGACCCAAAAGGCAATATAGTGCTGAGAAGAAGTGACAGAGGAGTGCTCAGCACTGAATCATCTCTATCACACCCTCCAAGGCTCAGGGTCCATTGCAGAAGAGGTGTTGGAGAGAATGTAAGAGCCAAAGGAAGGGTACCAGTACTTGCATTGCAACTGTTCAGACAGAAATTATCCTTGATGTCCTCACAGTGCCTAGCAATACCTTCACAAGATCTTCATAATAGGAGGAAAAGACAATGACATCAAATAAAAGAGAGACTAATGGAGAGAGGGAGGGGATATGATGAAGAGCAGAGCTGTGAAGGAGTAAACGGGGATGAGAGGGAAATCTTATGGAAGTTGTCAATAAAAAAATTAAAAATAAAAAAAAAATTCTTATGTGTGGTAGTTTGATTCATGTATCCCCCACAAACTTAGGTGTTCTGAATACTAGGTTCCCAGTTGATGGAGATTTGGGAATTAACACCTCCTGGAGGGAGTACATTGTTGGGGGCAGGCTCATGAGTATTATAGCCAGTTTCCCCTTGCCAGTGTTTGGCATATTCTCCTGTTGTTATTGTCCACCTTATGTTGGCCAGGGGCTGATGTCCACCCTCTGTTCAAGCCCTCATGTTCTCCTGCCATTATGGAGCTTCCATTTGAGTCTGTAAGCTGAAGTAACCCCCTATTTTTTTTCCCCAAAAGCTGCTCTTGGATGGGTGATTTCTGCCAGTAATGTGAATCTGACTGCAGCAGTAAAGTTAGTACCGAGAATGGGATTGCTGCTAGATACCTAACTTTCACCTTTTGGAGCTGATTTTCAAGAGTAATATGGAAGGATTTGAAAACTTGGCCTAAAAGACTCCTTGCAGTGCTGTAAGTACAGCTTGATGGACTATTCTGGTCAAAGTTTAAACATTTGAGGGCAGTAAGAACTATGGACTGTGAGGTTTGGCTTGTGAGGGTGAGAAAGAACTTTGCCTGGACTGGGCTAGCAGTTTGTGTGAGAGGCTTGCTGTTATGCCCGTATTCTGAGAAGTTGTGCAGGGTTTCATTGTGTTGAAATGGACTGGTGTGAACAGAGGGATATGGTACAGAAATGAAATCTTTGGGTCGAAACTTTTGCCCATTCAGCTACAATTATATGAGATCTTAAAACCTTTGACATTGGGTCAGCTGACTTGCGCTGGGGCAACAGAATGAATGTCGACTCTTTGGAATGGACCTGAGTGTTCAAGAAGTGTCCTGTTCTTCAAAGTCTGCTTTATTCCCCCATGGATTAACAAACTGGCACCCTACCTGATATTTGGAGTATAAAAAATGCAATAGAGGGTCAATGGCCGTGTGAAGCAGGTTTGCTGGATGCCTGCATGGAGACCCAGTGGAGCTATAAGGATGGGCTGTGGGTTGCAGTGGAGACCCAGTGGAGATGCTGGGACCACCAAATGGCTGCTAAAGACAGCTTCCAACCCAATGAAGTTTTCCAGGACTGTGAGTAGCCTAGCTGATGGGGCGGTATTGGAGCTCCAGAGACTTGTCAGTGGTTATAATTATTGGACTTGGAGACTTGTCATCGACTAGAATTGTTGGACTTGGAGCTACAGAGTTTGATGTTTGCCCTGTTTAAATCTTGTATTCGTTGAATATTTCTTTTCTATGCCCAGTGCCATCTTTTGCAGTGTGAGTGTTTATTCTGTGCCATTATGGGGTTTGGGGGGAGTTTTTGGTATTATGGCTCAGTTAAAGGGCCTTACATTATGGGGATGTTTGAACATCAGTAGGATTGATAAAAACTATGGGGACCTTTAAACTTGGACTGAGTGCATTTTATCAATTCATAGGGGCCAGGGGCAGAATGTGGTGGTTTGATTCAGGCGTTCCCTGTAAACTTAGGTGTTCTGAATGCTAGATTTCCAGTTGATGGAGATTTGGGAATTAATGCCTTCTGGAGGCAGTGTATTATTGGGGGCATACTTATGGGTATTATAGCCATTTTCCCCTTGCCAGTGTTCACCACATTCTCCTGTTGCTATTGTCCACCTTATGTTGGCCAGGGGGTGATGTCTACCCTCTGCTCATACCATTGTTTTACCCTGCCATCATGGAGTTTTCCCTCAAGTCTGTAAGCCAAAATACCCCCCCCCTTTCCCCCAAAGCTGCTCTTGGTCGGGTAATTTTTGCCAGAAATGTGAACCTGACTGCAATAATATGGAAGCACTAATGATCCCAGATTAAAAAAAAAAAAAAAAACAAACAACTATCCCCTGTAATAAGAATACTGATGGAGGTATCACCATACTAGATTTCAAGTTATGCTACAGAGGCATAATAATAAAAAAATGCATGGTACTGGCACAAAACAGACTAGATTAATGGAATAAAAGATTCAGATATAATTCCAAATAACTATAGCCACTTGATTTTTGACAAAGCAGGCAAAAGCTCTCACAGCAGATAAAAACATTTTCAACAAATCATGCTAGGGAAACTGGATTATCTACATATAGCTGAAGGAATTGAGACCCTTATCTCTCACCATGCACAAAAATCAACTTCAGTGGATGAAGAACCTCAATATAAAGCCCCCAAATCTGAAATGATTAGATGAAAAAGTTTGGAGAACACTTCAGAATATAGACTATTCATAGTAGCTAAGAAATGGAATCAGTCTAGATATCCATCAACAGATGAATGGGTGTCTATACACAGTAGAAGCCAGGAAGCTAGAAATGGGACATGGTGGGGAGGGGAAGGCTTAAAGGGAGGAGATAGTAGATATGAATTAGAGGGATAGAACTCTGGAGGTGGTAAAGTCTAAAGCGGGGTCAGGAGACAGAAGACAAGAGAGGTGAGGGTAAGGCTAACAAAAACTAAAGATGATATGAACAAGCCATATGGAAACCTACTTCTTCATTAGCCAATTAAAATGCAATTATAAGCCAAGCGTGGTGGCACACGGATTTAATTTCAGCACTAGAGAGGCAGAGGTACGAGGATTTCTGTGAGTTCAAGGCCAGTCTGGGACTACAGGGTAAGTTCCTAAGCGAAACCCTACCTCCAAAAACAAAAACAAAACTCTATCTATCTATCTATCTACCTAGCTAGAGAATGCTGTTCCCCCAAATCATCATTTGGTATGGAAAATTCCAGGGCTAGGTATTTGGATACCTTCAGGGAGTTGTTGGTTAAGGATGCCCATGAGGCTCCCAAAGCAATACGACTATTGCTAACACTCTTGAATGCCCAGCAGAACTAGACAATAAGAGCCTATTGCTGAAGACACTAAATGTGCCAGTTGCAGGACCCTGAAAAATCAAGCTGGAATAGAGCTGGAAACTTCTTCCCTGCTGGCTAGCTATCATAGTTCTAAAAAATGCCACATAGGCTGCTGGGGGAGAAAAATCATCAACCATCTTAACCAGCAGTAGACCCTGTGAATTATATAATTGGCCATCTAGGCAAAGTGTGTCTTCTGGCACAATTAGTAGCATGACTGTTATTGGGGTAACCAACTATTTTCTGATAGGACTTGAGGCCTGTTCCACAGGAGGGAATTCATGTCTGGTACTGAAAATCTAGTTAAAATCTCATGGCTGGGAAGGTCACAGGACCTAGATGTTTGGTCAAATGGATATGTTATGTTCAGCAAGTTTCGCTCAAAATATTTATTTATTATTTTATTTGCAATGAGAGAGAGAGAGAGACAGAGAGAGAGAAAGAGAATGGGCATGTTAGGGCCTCTAACTACTGCAAATGAACTCCAGATACATGTGCCCTTATGCATCTGGTTTACATGGGTCTTGGGGAATTGAACCTGAGTCCTTTGGCTTTGCAGGCAAAAGCCTTAACCACTAAGTCATTTCTCCAACCCCTCCATCAAAATATTTTATGTGCATAGAGTAGTTTTTTTCTCACTTGCAACCAGAGGCTTCTTTTGGTAGATGTCAGTAACCCCTAAGGAGATGCAAGACTCATCAAAGTGCTTAGAATTGACAGGTAAGTAAGTGCTTAGCACGGGACATGTTTATCACACCCACCAAGGCTTAGAGAACATTGTAGAAGAGATAGCAGAAAAAAACTCCGTCTTCTGGACATGAAATTGCTCTCATGACCTCACAGCAGCTATTGTTACTTGCACAATATTTGGTCTATGAACATGTCACCATGGAAGGATAGAGGAGGGCAGAAAAATACATCAAAATAGGAGAGGAACTTATTAGAAAAGAACAAGCAATTGAGCTGGGGAAATGGCTTAGCAGTTAAGGCATTTGCCTGAGAAGCTTAAGGACCCCGGTTCAACTCCCCAGGACCCATGTAAGCCAGACACATAAGGTGGCACATACTTCTGGAGTTTGTTTGCAGTGGCTAGAGGCCCTGGCATGCCCATTCTCTCTCTCTCTCTCTGCCTCTTTCTGTCACTTAAATAAATAAATAAAATATTAAAAAATAGAAAAGAACAAGGAATTATGGGGAAGGCGTATGGGGAAAGAGGACAAAAGAAAATAAGGAGCTGGGTGTAGTGGTGCATGCCTTTAGTCTCAGCACTCGGGAGGCAGAGCTAGGAGGATCACCATGAGTTTAAGGCCACCCTGAGACTACATAGTAAATTCCAGGTCAGCCTGAGCTAGAGTGAGACCCTACCTCGAAAAACAAAAAAAAAAAAAAATAAAAAAATAAATAAATAAAATAAAATAAAACAGAAAGAAAATAAGATTATGATAAAAATATATTGTATACATATATGAAAATTGTCAATAAATATGACTATTGAGTGACTAATATGTGCCAGGCAATGTTCTGGGCACAGGATTTATAATATGGACTAGAGAGAAAAATCTCTTGGACTCATGGGTCTTATGCTGGTTGTATAAATAAATATGAATGTTAAATGTTAATAGGTGCTATTGGTATATAATATACAAAGTCATGGCCATCATCAATTAATTCCTTCACTCTGTGCATATATATATATATATATATATATATATATATATATATATACATATATATATATACACACATATACATACATACATGCATACACACACACACACACACACACACACACACACACACACACACACACACACACCAGAGGTAGAGTCAACTTTTTTCTCTCTTATCTAATCTCATTGCTTTCATTGACCAATAGTGTGTTGCAGAGTTATTACCATATCAGTTCTGGACTTGCATTATAAGCAGCTTGGCAATTTCCACTTCATCTAAGGGAGAAGGTACCTAACATTCCTGATTCCAGTCTTTAAATTCATGCCAGGTGAGCTATCACAATGCCTAAACTTCTAGCCCACATAATTGTGAGCAAATGAAATAGCTATTTTAAGGTACTAAGTTTTGTGCTAGTTTGTTATACAATCGTGGATAACTGAGCAAAATGTTCAGAAGAAAAATTGAGGCAAAGTAATAGAGGCAAGCATATTATTTTAGAGAGGATGATCTGATTTGATGTCTGATACATAGACATTTGAACACAAACTTGGTGTGGTAAGGATCCAAATCACAAAGCTAACTAAAGCAAGCATATGGCAGACAGAGAAAACAGGAATGATAATGCTGACCTGCAAGGCAGGAAATGTTTGGCAAGTTCTAAGACACAACAAAGGCCAGTGTGTGTGGACCACATCACATGGAGCAAGAAGGGAATCTGGACAAAGGATTGGCAGTGTCAGAATAAGTTGGGACATGATAAGGACTCTGAATTGGACTCAAATTTTTTTAAATTTTTTTTTCGAGGTAGGGTCTTGCTCTAGCCCAGACTGATCTGAAATTCACTTTGTAGTCTCAGGGTAACCTTGACCTCAAGGCACTCCTCCTACCTCTGCCTCCCAAGTGCTGGGATTAAGGTGGACTCAAGTTTTGAACAAAGGTGTGACATAGTATGATTTATATGTCAACAAAAGACTCATTTTGAAGTGGAAAACAGAATATAGAGAAGATGAGAATGGCAGCAGGGTAACTAATTAGAATGCCACTTCAGTGACCCAGGTAAGAGGTGGCGCTGGGTTGGATCAGAAAGGCCGCTTTGGAAATTTTGAGAAATTAACTGGTTGTGGGTTTTGATTTGAAGGTAGAGTCAACAAAATACAATGATGGGTTAGATTAGGGTAGGGGGGAAAAAGGAGGAATCAATGTACCTGGTTGTCTACTTACTGAGATTGGAAAGAATGAGGAAGGAGCCAGTTTGGATAGGAAAACTGAATTTGGTTTTGGAAGTGTTTAGTTTGATGTGTATAACTAAGGTGGTTGAATATATGAGTCTGGGGTTCAGGAGAGTGGCCATGGTTGATGTGTACTTTAGAGCTACTTGTGATTATTATTAAAGTCACAGGATTTGGAGCTGGGGAGGTGTTAAACCTGAGGACCTGACTTTGGGTCCCCAGCACCCACCCACATAAAAAGCCAGGTGTGTCAGACTGTTATACCAGCATTCAGGATGCAGAGACAGGAGGATGCTGAGGATCATTAGCCAGCTTGTTTAGCTGAATGAATTGGTGAGTTCTAGGTTCAATGAGAGACCCTGCCTCAAAGAATAAGGTTAAGAACAATTGAGAAATACATAGGATGTCAACCTTCGGCCTCCACATGAACACATGTGTACATACATGCACACGTGTATACACACATACACACCACAAACAAAATACAAACAAAGTCACATCATTTGATGCTATTAACTAGGAGTGAATCTAGCTACAAAAGAAACAAGGTATGAAGAAGGAGCCACAGAGAATGAGGATAAACCAACAACAAAAAACTGATGACAGGCTTCCAGTTTCAGAAAGAATGGAGCTCATTCTGCATTACTCCTCCCACTGATTAAGAAAAAACAACCGTGGATAAAGTTGACAAAAGAGCAGTCAGACCATAAGACTCAGAAATGTGGCAAAAAGAAAGCAGAATGATTGGGAACCTTGAGACTTAAGAGGTACCCTAGTAGCCAGGCATGGAGGCTCACACCTGTAATCCCAGTATACAGGAGGCTGAGGCAAGAAAATCGTCATAAATTTGAGGCCAGCCTGGGCTACATAATGATTCTAGTCTAGTCTGTACTACACAGTGAGACTTTACCAAAAAATCAAAACAAACAAACAAAACCCTACCTTCGTCATTAGTTCGGTTTGGGTTTGGTTTGACTCCTATATATCATGACTTGGGCAGTCCAGAAATGTCAATGGACATAACCTAAAATAATGTTCTTAGAATTCCTATACTCTCTTGTCAAAGGACCAAGAAAAACTAGAGTGGCTCAACAGAGCAGAAATATTTTTATTAGAGCTGCCCTATTGCAAGTAAGCATCATGAATGAAGCCATACTCATCTCCCTCTCCAGTAGAAAGGGGCAGGAAGATTATTATAAGAAGAGACCTAATGGCACATGTGTACAAGGTGGCACACGTCTGGAGTTCAATTACAGTGGCTGGAGGCGCTGACATGCCAATTCGCTCTCTCTCTCTCTTTCCCACTCTCCCTTTCATTCTCACTCTCTCTCATATATATATATATATATATATATATATATATATATATATATATATATATATATATATATATATATATATATATATATATGTATACATGCCAGTCTATTGGGCTTGCCTCAAAAATAAAATAAAAAGAAAAAGAAGGGACCTAAGTAAGGTGATCTTCATATGAAATTCTTGGCTGACTTCTGAGCAGCTCAAATGTGAGGCTGACTAGAAATAACACAGAAAAACTTCCAGAACTGAACATGGGTCTGGAATACCACCGACATTTCAATTAATTTCTGCATAGCATACACCTGAGCAAGCCCAAACAATACTGTGAAGGCTTTAAAAACTAAATGTGTATTTATACCACACCCCACAAAAGGGGGACAAGATCTGTATCTTATAGAAGCTCACCATAGCTTCCAGCTTTTAGGTGGGGGTCTGTGAATCTGAATTTAGGTACTCATATTTGCAATGCAAACTCTTTATCCATTGAGCCATCTCCCCAGTTCCAAAACACTCTTTTTTTTTAAGACTAATTATGCTATTTAATTTGAAGTAAAAACGCCTATCCAGCATGTCACCCAGAGATGTTAAAAGACTGCAGGCATCTCCACATGTCTCCTAGAGACCATTTCACCCACTGCTCTGTTTAGCTGCTAGCCTCTTGTCTCTCTCTTCAGCAATGGTGAGGCGGATTCCTTTTCCTCTGGGAAGAGAAATCCATGCTTTGTTGCCTTTGCCAATAACGAAGATGTTGGAAAGCCGGGTAGCAAAGCTGTTGTCATTGGCATCTTTCACATGAACCACATCAAAAGAGCCAGGATGTCTTTCTCTGTTAGTGATCACACCAATTCTCCCCAAGTTAGCACCTCCAGTCACCATACAAAGGTTACCAGTGTCAAATTTGATGAATTCGGTTATCTTGCCAGTTTCCAAATCAATCTGAATGGTGTCATTCACTTTAATGAGGGGATCGGGGTAGCGAATTGTACGAGCATCATGGGTCACCAGATGAGGGATTCCTTTTGTGCCCACAAAGATTTTTCTCACTTTGCACAACTTATACTTGGCCTCCTCAGGAGTAATACGATGAACAGCAAAGCGACCCTTTGTATCATAGATCAGACGGAAATTCTCTCCAGTCTTGTCAATGCTGATGACATCCATAAACCCAGCTGGGTAGGTTATGTCAGTCCTGACTTTGCCGTCAATCTTAATGAAGCGCTGCATGCAAATTTTCTTTACTTCATCTCCAGTTAGGGCATACTTAAGTCTGTTCCTTAAGAAAATGATCAGAGGCAAACATTCTCTCAGTTTGTGGGGCCCAGTGGATGGACGAGGAGCCCAAAACACTCTTTTAAAAATATTTTTATTGGGCTGGGGAGGTGGCTTGGCGGTTAAGCGCTTGCCTGTGAAGCCTAAGGACCCCGGTTCGAGGCTCGGTTCCCCAGGTCCCACGTTAGCCAGATGCACAAGGGGGCGCATGCGTCTGGAGTTCGTTTGCAGAGGCTGGAAGCCCTGGCGCGCCCATTCTCTCTCTCTCCCTCTATCTGTCTTTCTCTCTGTGTCTGTCGCTCTCAAATAAATAAATAAAAAATTAAAAAAAAAAAAAAGAACAAACAAAAATATTTTTATTGCACTGGAGAGATGACTTAGCAGTTAAGGTGTTTGCCTGCAAAGCCAAAGGACCCAGGTTCAATTCCCAGGGCCCATGTAACCCAGATGCACAAGGGGCATGTGTGTCTGGGGTTCATTTGCAGTGGCTAGAGACCTTGATGCACCCATTCTCTATCTGTCTCTCTTGTTTCTATCTCTCTATGCTTGCAAATAAATAAATTAATTAAAACCAAAAATAATCCAAACAATTTTTTTTTCCGAGGTAGGGTCTCACTCTAGCTCAGGCTGACATGGAATTCACTATGTGGCCTCAGGGTGGCCTTGAACTCATGGCAATCCTCCTACCTCTGCCTCCCAAGTGCTGGGATTAAAGGCATGTGCCACCACGCCTGGCTCAAACAAAAAATATATATATATATACATATTTGGTTTTTTGAGGTAGGGTCTCACTCTGGTCCAGGCTGACCTGGAATTAACTATGTAGTCTCAGGGTGGCCTTGAACTCATGGTGATCCTCCTACCTCTACCTCTTGAGTGCTGGGATTAAAGGCGTGCGCCACCATGCCTGGCTTCAAACAAATTTCTTTTTAATATTTTTATTTATTTATTTGATAGGGGCAGGGAGAGAGAGAGAGAGAGAGAATATGGGCACACCAGGGCCTCTCGCCACATGAACTCCAGACACATGCATTTGTGCATCTGACTTACATGGGTACCAGAGAATTGAACCTGGGTCCTTAGGTTTTGCAGGCAAGTGCCTTAACCACTAAGCAATCTCTCCAGCCCCCATAACACTTTTTAATGAAAAAAAAAGTCTGAAAGTGTCAGCAAAGGAAAAAAAAAAAGATATAGAAATGGGCTGGACATTGTGGCCCATGCCTTTAATCCCAGTACTGAGGAGGCTGAGGTAATAGGACCAGCATGAATTTGAGGCCTGCCTAGGATACAGAGTGAGTTCCAGGTCAGCCTGGGCTAGTAAGATCCTGCTTCAAAAATATAGAACTTGGGCTGGAGAGATGGCTTAGCGGTTAAGTGCTTGCCTGTGAAGCCTAAGGACCCCGGTTCGAGGCTCAGTTCCCCAGGTCCTGCGTTAGCCAGATGCACAAGGGGGCGCACGTGTCTGGAGTTCGTTTGCAGTGGCTGGAGGCCCTGGCGCGCCCATTCTCTCTCTCTCCCTCTATCTGTCTTTCTCTCTGTGTCTGTCGCTCTCAAACAAATAAATAAAAAATGAAAAACAACAACAAAAAAAATTAAAAAAATATATAGAAATGAGCCAAATGGAAAATTTAGTGCTGCAAAATACAATAATTGATATAATAGTTTGACTGGAGCTTGTACAAGAGAAACTGGAAGGAGAAGAAGTGGGAATAGTATAGGTTTCTTTAGTAAGAAACAAAACTAAACAAAGTAAAGCAAAACCAAACAGCATTTAATAGTTTTCATCCATTTTTTCATGTTGTGTTATATGAGTTACATGTTACGTTGTAAGTCATCATTACATTGCCACAATATACTTGATTAACTTTGCAAGTAGGCTCTGATGTGATAAAATACATGATAATTTCCTGCCTTGTTGTGTAGTCTGAATTATGTCACTCTGTGGGCCTCTAAGGTATAAATTATTCTACTTGTTAATAACAAGGGTGGCAAGAGACTGTATTTGATGATAAGATGGAAAAATAATGCAGCAGATTAATTAATAATGTGACACATCTGTATGTTTTCTAGCTCCTAGACTGAAGTAATGATCCTACCCCCTTGACAACCAGCAGTTGCTCATGCTTATGATCAAAACAAAAACAGAATCTTCCAGCAGCTTAAAGTAGAAACGGTACATAGAAAATTGTCTCTCTTCTTTCAAAACAACTCTACTAAGATGTCTTTCCCCATAATAATGAAATTTATTAAAGGCAGATAAAAAATGAAGCCCTTACCAATGACAAAATCAATGTATTTATGTACCACTTTCAGAGGAAATTTAACTAAGATCTTAACTATAGCAGCTTTGTTAGAAGAGAATAGTCAGGATAAGAAAAAAACAAAAGCTGGAGAGGTGGCTCAGTGGTAAAGAGCACTTCCTGTGTGAGCATTTGTACCCAAGGAAGCCTGGGAAACCACTCAAGTTTGATCCCCAGGCCTTACATAAACAAAGAGCTGGGCATGGCCACACAAGCCTGTAACCCCAATCCTGTGAAGAACAGAGTCTAGAGAATTGCTGAGGCTCACAAAATAAATTAATAAATAAAATAAAAAACAGGGCAAGCTTCAAGATCACCAGGAGACTCTGGCCCAAGTAAGAATGGGCTGAAAAGCAAGGGAGAAAGACACTTGAGTCCCCTTCCAACCACTGCAGGTGAGCACACCCTGACACAGGTGAGCCTACATAGGCACATACACTGCATCCACACCCACATACACACTACACCACACCACACCACATCATGTGTGTGTGTGCATACACCATGCACATGCTCACTTGTGTGCACATGCACACACACATACACACACACAAAACCAAACAGGGACTAGAGAGATGGCTTAGTGGCTAAGGTACTTGCCAGCAAAGCTGAAGAACTCAGGTTCGATTTCCCAGTATTCATGTAAAGTCAGATGCAAAAACAAGCACATGTATCTGGAGTTTATTTGTAGTGGCTGGAGGCCCTGGTGTGCCTATTCTCTCTCTCTCTCTCTCTCTCTCTCTCTATATATATATATATATATATATATATATATATATATATACACACACATATATATATATATATATACATATATATATATATATACACACACACATATACAATATATACACATTCTACTTATCTGTCTGCTTCTCTCTCTCAAATAAATAAATAAAATATATTTTTTAGAAAAACAAACAAACTATAATCAAGGAATCAGGTTCAAACTCTTATGCTCCCATGATCATACGATTGCAGGTTCCTGAGGCAACTTCACCACATTGTTATAATAAATGAAGCTAACAAATACCTAAAGCTCTGTTCTTAAGGAATAAGAGGTCAATACCAACCCACCCGTTTTAGCTCTTCTATTAATTTGTATCACATCACTAATGAGTTAATCTGTTTAGTCTTTGCTTACTAATTATTGATTCATTCACATATTCTACAATTATTTTTTGAGAATACCTACTGTACTAGGCCCTAGAGTTATAAGAATGGGCAATGTGTGATGCCCTAATAGATCTTATAGTTTAGAGGGGAAAACAAATAGACAGACAGTTACAAGACAATGTAGTTATGAGTCTTATTTTTTTGTGGTCCTATGGATCAAACCTACTACTGTACAATGTACTCTACCTCTGAGCCATGTCACCAGCCCTCCTTATTGTCATAACTAACATTTATTTATGTGTTTCCCATGTTACACATGCTATTACAAATGCTGGCCATACATTATCTCAAGGAATCTACACAGCAACCTTATGAGGTAGGTGCTATTATCATTCTTATAACAAAAATGAGAAAAAGCAAATGTAAAGAGTTTTGGTACATTCGTCAATGCTATGTAATTGGCACAACACCAGGCATGTCTCACTCCCAAATCAAGAGTGTACTTCAATAGCACCTGAAGTCTAGGGACTTAGGTAAGGCCTGCTGGACTATGGAATTTCATTATTATTATTATTATTATTATTATTATTATTATTATTATTTTAAATACAACTGTCAGTTCTTTTTTTAAAAAAAATATTTATTTATTTATTTGAGAGCGACAGACACAGAGAGAAAGACAGATAGAGGGAGAGAGAGAAAATGGGCGCGCCAGGGCTTCCAGCCTCTGCAAACGAACTCCAGACACGTGCGCCCCCTTGTGCATCTGGCTAACGTGGGACCTGGGGAACCGAGCCTCGAACCGGGGTCCTTAGGCTTCACAGGCAAGCGCTTAACCGCTAAGCCATCTCTCCAGCCCTATTATTATTTTTTGAGGCAGGATTTCACTCTAGTTTAGGCTGACCTGGAACTCGCTCATACTGGCCTAAACTCACAGCAATCCTCCTACCTCAGCCTCCTGAGTACTGGGATTTCAGGCATAAGCCATCACACTCATCTTTAGACAGAGGAGTTTAGCAGGAGGTGAAGTTAGAGGCGTGATCATGAGTTAGATCACCACAGGATTTTCAAGCTTTTAAGGATTTAGGGCTTTATCAGAGCAATGCAATGATGTTTAAGTTATCTATAACCTTGGAGCAATTCCCTCCAAAATTAGGAGCTCACTTAAGTATCATTTAATTATTCTCAGAAATTTAGAGAAAACTGAGCAAGGCCCCTGAATGGAGGCCATTGTATGAAATTGTATAGGTGACCCTAAATTGAAATGGAGACTCCAGAATGTTAGAGATGCCACTTCATGAGACATCTACCAAAAGTGCTACAGGCTCAGAGCAGATCTGGCCCATGTGAGGGGGTACAGGCAGCACAGCCTGAGGTGGAGATACCCAAGCATTTTGAAGCCCAGAGGATTTCATCATGAATTCCAGATACTAGATATGGGCCTGCAGAATTTGGTGTTTTCCCTGCTGGGTTTTGCTTTTGTTTTGGTACAGTCTTTCCTTGCTATGCCTCTAATACTCCTTTTTGCAATGGGAAATGCTTATTCTGTGCCATTATATGCAGGAAGTATGTAACTTGTACTTTGATCTTACAGGGCTCAGTTAAGAGACTGCCTTGGATCTCAGATTAGACTTTGAGCTATTGGAATTTTGAACTGTGTCTGTGGTGGTTTGATTCAGGTGTCCCCCATAAACGTAGGTGTTCTGAATGCTAGGTTCCCAACGGATGGAGATTGGGGAAGTAACACTTCCTGGAGGCAGTGTATTGTTGGGGGTGGGCTTATGGGTATTATAGCCAGTTTACCTTTGCCTTTTTTGGCACACTATTGTCTACCTTATGTTGGCTGGGGGATGACATCCACCCTCTGCTCATGCCATCATTTTTCCCTGTCATCATGGAGCTTCTCTAGTCTGTAAACCAGAATAAACCTTTTTTTTTTCTCGAAAGTTTTCCCCCCAAAATGTTGGGTGATTTCTGCCAGCAATGTGAATCTGACTGCAACAGCATAGTTGGTACCAGGTATGGGGTCATTTGCTGCTAGATACCCAACTGTGTGGCTTTGGCCTTTTGGAGCTGCTTTTCAAAAAGAATGTGGAAGGATTTGAAACCTTGGCCTAAGAGGTGCCTTGAAGTGCTATAAATTCAGCTTGATGGACTATTCTGGTCAGAATTGAAAGACCTGAATGCAGTAAGAGGTGAGGTTTGGTTTATGAGGTCAAGAAAGAGCTTTGCTTGGACTTGGCTAGAAGAAGTTTGTGTGAGAGGCTTGCTGTTATACCCATGTCCTGAGAACTTGTGCAGGATTGCAGTGTGTAGAAATGGACTGGTGTGTGCAGAGGGATATGACATGGGAAGAAATCTTTAGGATGAAACTTCTGCCCATTCAGCTGCAATCATATGAGAGATTACAACCATTGAGATTGGCCCAGCTGACATGCATTGGGACAACAGAAAGAGTGCAGTCTTTTGAAGGGGACTGACTGCTGAAGGAGTGTCCTGTTCTTCCAAGTCTGCTTTATTTCCCCCTGGATTAACAAACTGGCACTCTACCTGGTATTATGGAGTATAAGAAATACAGGAAAGAGAGGGTAATTGAATTGCAACACAGTCTTATGTTTTGAAAAGGGACATGAGCAGTGTGAAGCAGGTCTGCTAGATGCCTGCATGGAGACCAGATGGAGCCATGAGGATGGATAGTGAGTTGCAGTGGAGCCCCAGTGGAGATGCTGGGACAATGAGATGGCTGCTCAGGAAAGTTGCCGTTCCCGGATGACATTTTCCAAGACTGTTAGTAGCCTAGCTGGATGGGTGGAATTGGAACTACAGAGACTTGTTGCTGGTTAGAATTATTGGGCTTGGAGACTTGTCACTGGCTAGAGTTCTTGAACTTGGAGCTACAGAGTTTGACGTTTGCTCTGTTTAAATCTTATGTTGGTTGAATATTTCTTTGCTATGTCCAATGCCATCTTTTGCAGTGTGAATGTTTATTCTGTACCATCATAGGTTTTGGGGGGTTTATTTTCATGTTATGGCTCAGTTCAAAGACCTTGTATATGGGGATGTTTGAATATCATTGGGATTGATAAAAATTATGGGGACTTTTAAAATTACACTGAATGAATTACATTTAATATCCTGGATGGTTATCAGTTTATGGGGGCCAGGGATGGAATGTGGTGGTTTGATTCAGGTGTCCCCCATAAACTTAAGTGTTCTGAATGCTAGGTTCCCAGCTAATGGAGAATTGGGAATTAATGCCTCCTGGAGGGAGTGTATTGTTGGGGGAGGGCTTATGGGTGTTATAGCCAGCATCCCCTTGCCAGTGTTTGCCACATTCTCCTGTTGCTATTGTCCACCTTATGTTGGCCGGGGGTGGGGGTGATGTCCACCCTCTGCTCATGCCATCATTTCCCCTTGCCATCATGGAGCTTCCTGTAGAATCTATAAGCCCAAATAAACCCTTTTCCCCCAAATCTGCTCTTGGTGGGGTGATTTCTGCCAGCAATGTGAACTTGACTGTAACAGTGTTGGAGCTGTTAAAGACCATGAGGACTTTTGAAGTTGGACTGTATTTTACATGATGAGGCAACTATGAACCTATGGAGACAAGAGGTAGAAGGTTATGACAATATGTTTGGGTGTCAAGTTGGCAAGAGGTAGACTTGTGATGGTTTATATTGTCAATTGGATAGAATCTAGGATCACTTTGTGTGGTTATCTAATTAGATTAGCCTCTGAGCATGTCTTCAAGGGATTATCTTTTTTGGGTTACTTAAGGTGGGAAGATCCACCTTAAACTGTTGGCAGCATCATTCCATGGGCTGGGGTCCAGGACTGTATAAAAAAGGGAGAGTAGGCTGGAGAGATTACTCAGTGGCTAACGGAGCTTTCTTGTAAAGTCTATCAGCCTGGATTGGATTCCTCAGTACCCATGTAAAGCCAGATGCATAAAACGGCACAGGCATCTGAAGTTCATTTGTAGGGGCAGTGTCCATGCTCACACTCTGTGTCTGTCTGTCTCTCTCTCACACACACACAAATAAATAAATAAATTTGAAAACAGATAGAGCTGGCTGAGTATCAGCATCCATCCATCACTCTCTGCTTGCTTATGGTGAACCTGATCCAATCTGCCTCAAGCTCTTTCTGACATACCTTCCCCATCTTTTTTTTTAATATTTATTTATTTATTTGAGAGCGACAGACACAGAGAGAAAGACAGGTAGAGGGAGAGAGAGAGAATGGGTGCTCCAGGGCTTCCAGCCTCTGCAGACGAACTCCAGACACGTGCACCCCCTTGTGCATCTGGCTAACGTGGGACCTGGGGAACCAAGCCTCGAACCGGGGTCCTTAGGCTTCACAGGCAAGCGCTTAACCGCTAAGCCTTCTCTCCAGCCCGCCTTCCCCATCTTGACGGATGGTAACCTGGAACTGTAAGTTGAAACAAACCCTCTCTTAATCTGATTGTTGTTATATATTTTGTCCCAGAAATGAGAAGGTAAGTAATGCACCAACTTTCATATTGTAATTTAGAGGGTTCTGTCTTCAGAAATGCTGAAGAGTATTAAACACCAACAAGTTTTACCCAAGCTTGTGAATCATACAGAAATCGAAAGAATTGTATTGTTTGTTGTTGATTTTTCGAGGTAGGGTTTCACTCTAGCTCAGGCTGACCTGGAATTCACTATGAAGTCTCAGGGTGGCCTTGAACTCATAGTGATTCTCCTACCTCATTAAAGGTATGTACCACCACACCTGAAAAAAATTGTATTTTTAATATTTTGAAAATTGCCCTTTGGTAATAGTCTTTGTTCAAACAGAGTTTTCTTATTAACTAAAAAGCATTAGGCTATCAATAAAATAGAGTATTTTCCTCGCACCTCCCATGGTGGGTCTAGCTGCAGTTTTCAGGAGCTACTACCATAAGCAATGGGTTGAGATTCCCCTGGCCATTGCAGAGAGCAAATTGGACTCTCCTGAGCCTGTGCTTTGGCCTGTTCTGGCTTGTTCCTTGTTTGTTGATGAACACACATGCCTTTCTCACCATGATGGACTGTATAAGCCTTTCTTAAACTGTGAGCCTAAATAAATCCAACTTCTCTTAAGTTGCTTCTCTCAGCTATTTTGTCACAGCAATGAGAAAAGAAACCAATGATCTACCTTTAAGAAAATAGTATTTATTTTTGTATTATTTTATATTTTGGAAAGACAGAGAAAGAGAGAGAAGGAGGGAGAGAGAGAGAGAGAGAATGGGTGTGCCAGGGCCTTTCAACCACTGTGAATGAAGTCCAAATGCGTGCGCCCCCTTGTGTGCATGTGCGACATTGCATACTTGTGTCACTGCATCTGGCTACCTGAAGATTCCAGCATGCATTCTTAGGCTTCCCCAGGCAAGCACCTTAACCATGATGCCATCTCTCCAGCCCAGAAAACACTATTTCTAATGCTGCTGACCTCAGATGGATGTCTGTCAGGGATGTGTGTTGGAGGAAGCAAATTTCATGTGAGGTAGGAAGACAAAGCATGAACCTGTGGAGGTTAAAGGCGAAATAAGCATGTGATAACATATAAAGATGTAGCCACTAATGTGAGATTTGAATCTCTTGCTATCTGATGCCTAGCCTTAGATATTATGTATTCTTAGTTTTGACCATTAACCAATTATCCATTTTTTCAGTCAGCTTTTTGATGATGTGACAAATTAATGAAATAAATCAATTTAAAAAGGGTTTTGTTTTATTTATTTATTTTCTCTCTTTTTTAAATTAGTTTTCTATTCAGCAAATACAGGCAGTTTGGTACCATTATTAGGTTCTTCCATGACCCACCCCCTCCCCATTGGCCCCTCCTTGTTCAGGTATATGGGTCATGCATTGTGGAGTTAGCCCACAGTTATTGGTACGATAAATGTCTCTGCATATCATGACCCAAAATGTGGCTCTGAAATTCTTTCCGCCCCCTCTTCAGCAAAATTTCCCTGAGCCATGTTGGGTTCATTTTTGGTCTGCTTCAGTGATGAGGTGGTGGGGGCCTCTGAGGCTCTGGCTCTCTGATTTGGTAGGAGCTGATTTTTCTCTGTGTTGGTTTCCTTCCCCCTTGTGCTGGTATCCCGTTCATCAGGAAAACAGCACCCTTGCTTGTTTCACCAATTTTCCTTAGTTTCAGCTGGGGCCCTTTTGAGATATGATGGGGCAGCTCTCTCCTTAGGATCTGCATCATTCTTTCCCCGGGATTTGCAGTGCAGCTAGGTGGTCGCCATGTTGACCAGAAGTCTGTTCTATTTTGGTTCACGGTTTCAGTCAATGGTCACTTGACCCTGTTGCTTTGGCTCTGTGGTGGCGCAGTACATAATGGTGGGAGTGAATGATAGAGCATGGTTGCTCACCTCATGATGGCTAGCAAGAGAGAAAGAGAGACAGACAGAGAGAAGAAGAAGGAGGAGGAGGAGGAAGGAGAGGAGGAAGAGGAGGGGAAGAGGAGGCTGGAATCCCCTTGAGGAGCCTGCCGGGGTCCAGCCCTGGCTTGAAGGAGGGTCCCCGAAGAGAGGTGTGAAAGGGAGCGGCGAAATAACGACTCAAAGTCAAGTTCTGGTGCAAGCTGACAGGCTAATGCTGAAGGCAGCTGAGTTTTCTTATCTTTTTTTCTCTGCCTCCTTTTCTGTTTCTATTTTTTTAATTTTTCTATTTTTTCCTTTTTCTATATTTTTTGTCTTTTTTTTCTGTTTTCTGTTTCTATGCTTCCATGCTTCTATATTTCTCTACTTCTCTGCTGCCACAGCTCTTAGCCTCAGTCTTTTATTTTCTGATCACATCATGCAAGAACAAACTTCAAGAAAGGTACAATTTCACAGAATTCATAGAAACTTTTTGTTATTCCTTATCATCAAACAACCCCATAATTATTCATCTCAAGTAAAGTCGCCAGGCCCCTGTAATGATTAACTGTTTTCACATTTTCCCCATGTATGTGCGGTCAAGCACTTGTGATTTCCTGGACTTCTACTTTCAATTACTCTATTAAAGGTGAGAGGTAAAACAACCACAAATGGGACTTCCCATCATTAATCACTGATCCAGTAGATCCACTTATCCTTTAATTATTTATTTTGAATTTTCCTTTCCATGTCCCTCCAATACTTAGACTTTGGTGCCCCCCGATTGAACTATTTCTGACTTCGGTTGTTTTTCTGTAAGGATTCCTGGTAAAGAGTCAATTGCAATTGCCACCATTTAGAAAAATTAGTCATAGAACAATTTTTGCATTGTTCCAGGAGGTTCATTGTTTCCTCCTAAGTGTACTGTATTCCATGCCTGACTTTCTTGAAGGCCTTTAAGGAAAACAATTATCTCTGACCCATTTTCTTGTTTTTCCAATTCTATGCCAGAGCCTCTTTCAGATACATTGACCAACACTTCACCAACACCAATTTTTACTGGAAAAGTAAACTTAGTGATTGGGACACCAAGTGAAAGACAGAGAAAGACAAACATTATACAGAAAACCACATATTTCTGTAGCGTAGAGAGCCAAAGATTTTTCTATAGAGGGGCCACATCGGACTTCAAGGGAGAGACAGCTGGGCTGGAACTGTGTCAAGCAGCTCTTCAGCGCTTGATTCCTCGTGATCCTGAAATGGCGTGTTTGCCATCTCCTGCATTCCCCAAAGACCAAAATTCCTATGAGTAGATCTCACCCACCTCACAATAGCACCACAGGCTGGTGATCATTCCTTTCACACATGGCGTTTGAGGGACATTCCAGAATAAAACCCCAAATCCACTCTCCATTCTTGTATTTCTGTAGAGTCTGGATTAATGTCAATAATAACAATAATAAATAGTCTTGCTTTCCTTTGAAATATTTTCAAAAGATTATTAAAAACATTTAATGAAGTTCAAAGAAAATGTGATATTTTGTATTTATATATTATCCATACTTCAACTTATTTTGAATATAACATAACTACTATCATGGGGCTAATGGAATTAATATACATTTGGGGACCCTTGCAAATTGTAGTGCCCAAGTACAGAAAAGTTTTTTTTTTTTTTTTTCCATTTAAGTCTGATGAGACTTTCTGTGACTCACACATGGAATTTACTAAAAGAGATTTTGTTTAAAAAGAGAACAGAGTGAAAATACTGTAAGAAACAAAAGGGTTCTTTTTGTTTGTTTTTGCAAGGTAGGGTCTCACTCTAGCTCAGACTGACTTGGAACTCATTCTGTAGTTTCAGTCTATCCTTGAATTTACTATGTAGTCTCAGGGTGGCCTTGAACTCACGGCGATCCTCCTACATCTGCCTCCCAAATGCTGGCATTAAAGGCCTGTGCCACCACATCTGGCTTGTAAGAAAAAAATTAAGTACCTAGTTGAAAAGCCTCTCACCATGAATGATGCTAGCTTCCTGAACAGGAGCATTGGTGTCTGCAGCCAGCAGGTGGCAGCAGGGAACCATACCAGGGAATTAACTGATTTGAAAAGTCCCAGCCAGGCTGCAACCTGGGTCTGTGGGCTAGGAACCAGTGTTTGTGAAGGTTTAGTAGAGAGTCTGGTGTGTTTCTTGCAGAAAACAATGACGGCCCTTTAGAAATCTAGAATTCATCTTGTGTCTAAAATGAAGAGTCTAGAGTTGGATTTGGTTGACAGTGAACAGGGGTGTTTAGAAGACTATGAGCCCACAGAATTTAACCATATTGAACATCAGGAAAATTTGGCTTTGAAATTTCCAGTGGTATGACTTATGATGGAACACATTTTGTTCTGTGAAGGGCTGGTTTTTCATTCCTCACATTTGATGACTCCTTGCATTCTAATTAAAGGCTAAGTTGAATTTTCACTTCTATTTGTTAATGACATAAATTATCTTAGTTGCTATGAAAATAAAAGGACTTCTTTAATTTGGATTTCTCAAAAACTGTTATGGATTGCTTTTTTTTGTTTTGTTTTGTTTTGTTTTTTCAAGGTAGGTTCTCACTCTAGTCCAGGCTGACCTGAATACACTATGTAGTCTCAGGGTGGCCTTGAATTCACAGCAATTCTCCTACTTCTGCTTCCCAAGTGCTGAGATTAAAGGTGTGCGCCATCATGCCCAGAATGTACTGCTTTTTTGAGGGTACCTAGAAATAATATCTTAAGGCGATTATCTTATTTAGAGAGAAAATTCTTAGCTTTACAAGCTATTTAACTAAGATGGCATGATATAATTTAAGACTTATACAGCCAGGTTTTTTGGCTCTTATGTTTGGTTCATGCAAAATCAAACAAAAACCTGGTGCCAGCTAGATGAAATTGAAAAACGTTCACACAGTATTTAGGATTAGAAACCAAACTTGTGTGTTTAATGACTGATTTCCCACTTTCTCTGATGTGTCTCTACTCTTGGACTCCATTTGCCACATACTTGCCTCTTGAACAGAGCACACAGGGTATTCTAAAAATAATAATCCTTTTCAGTTCTCCATAAGGGGGAATTTCTTTGAGTCATTCCCAGGCTCTCACAGAGCCAAAGGATGCACAAGAGCAGGTCTGTGACTGTGCATAGACGGTTTTGAGCATTTATCAGTCAGCTTTGGATCCTGTGATTCTGGCTACTATTGCTCAGAAACAAAACACTCCAACATTTTGTGGATTACAATAAATATTTTATTGTGTCCACTAATTCTGTGCATCCAAAAATCGGATAGAGCACAGTGGGAATCATTTGTCTCTGATCCACAGTGTGTGTAACCTCAGCTTGGAAGATATGATGGTTGGGGTGACTCAACAGCTGGGGGCTAGAATCATAAGAAGTGGTCACCATTCATGTGACTGGCTGTTGGTTGGGTGTGTTGTCAGCTGGGTGTGTTGACCAGAATTCTTCTATGTGACCTGACTTTTCCTTGTGACCTTAATAGCCTTACTGCATGATGGTCTCAGTGTATTCTGACTATGGATATGCTGAGGCAGGGCCTCAAAAGTTAGTGTCCCTGTTAGTACCTCCATAAGACCTCTACAATATTGAGCTCATCAACATTTTGACATGGATCAAAGAAGCTAGCAAAAAAAAAGACAGAAAGAAAAAAAAAACTCATCCAAATTGAAGGGGGAGTATTTGGAAAGAAATTGTTCAGTGGAATGGAGGAGGAGGACAAAGGAGGATATTGGGAGAGGATTGTGATCAAATTAAATTATATTCAAGCATGAAAATTGTTGGTTAAAATTAGAAAAAGAAAAAAATAGAAAAAAGTATCCCTTCAATTTTTTTCTATTGGCTATTTTGAATTGTATGCATGTTTAAAGTGATAGATCTGTCAATGATCACTCTATATTGAATACATATATTAAAAAATTCCCAGCCGGGCGAGGTGGCACACGCCTTTAATCCCAGCACTCGGGAGGCAGAGGTAGGAGGATCACCGAGAGAGTTCAAGGCCACCCTGAGACTACAGAGTGAATTCCAGGTCAGCCTGAGCTAGAGTGAGACCCTACCTCGAAAAACAAAAACAAACAAACAAAAACAAAAAATTCCCTTGCCGGGCATGGTGGCTCACGGCTTTAATCCCAGCACTTGGGAGGCAGAGGTAGGAGAATTGCTGTGAGTTTGAGGCCACCCTGAGAATACAGAGTGAATTCCAGGACAGCCTCAGCTAGAGTGAGACCCTACCTCGAAAAACAAACAAACAAACAAAAGATTCCCTCATATCCCATCAATATGTACACTTACTATGTGTTAATTGGTATTTTTTGTTTTTCAAAACAAAGATTCACGTAGCCTGCTAAAGCTGGCATCAAACTGACTGTAGGTGAGAATGAGGTTGAACTCCTTCTCCTGCCTCTGCCTCTCAAATGCTGGGATTACAGGTGTGGGCCAGTATTTATAGTTTATATAATGATAGGGATCAAATCTAGGCCTTTAGACTTATCGAGAAGATACTCTACTAACTGAGTCACACTCCCAGTTCCCATTAATGTTCTTGTACAGTTAACATCCCAGGGAACAAAGCAGAAGCCACATTTCCTTTTCTGGCCTAGCTGAGGAAATAACCCTCCATCACTTTTGTCTCATTGTCTTGGCTACAAGCCGATTACAATTAAAATTGTCTTTTCTAGGCTGTGGTCTTTCTCTGTTTCAGTGGAGGCAACCATCTTGCTTTTTTTTGCCACGTGCAGGTGTTGGAGAACCCCCCCCACACACACACTGCTTCAGATTTACCAATAGAAAACATAAAAAATAGAAAAAAAAAAAAAGAAAAGTTAGCCAGGCTGGGCGTGGTGGCGCACGCCTTTAATTCCAGCACTTGGGAGGCAGAGGTAGGAGGATCGCCGTGAGTTCAAGGCCACCCTGAGACTCCATAGTGAATTCCAGGTCAGCCTGGGCTAGAGTGAGACCCTACCTTGAAAAATCAAAAAAAAAAAAAAAAAAAAGAAAAAAAAAAGAAAAAAGAAAAAAGAAAAAGAAAAGTTAGTTAAACTTCAGGCTCAGGTCCGGATAGAGGGCAAGGGTACAGCTTGCAGAAAGAAGAAGTTGGCACATAGGACATTGATAGCTGACAACAAAAAGCTCCAAACCCCCCCCCGAAACTGGCTGTAAATAACATAGCTGGTATTGAAGAGGTGAACATGATCAAAGATGATGGAACAGTTATTCATTTCAACAGTCCCAAAGTCCAAGCTGCCCTCTACGCGAATACCTTTGCAATTACTGGTCACGCAGAAGTCAAACCAATTACAGAAATGCTTCCTGGAATTTTAAGTCAGCTTGGGGCCGACTGCTTAACAAGCCTTAGAAAGTGAGCTGAACAGTTCCCAAGGCAAGTGTTGGAGAGCAAAGCTCCAAAACCAGAAGACATTGATGAGGAGGATCATGACGTTCCAGACCTTGTAGAAAATTTTGATGAAGCATAGAAGAATGAAGCTAAGCAGGGCGTGGTGGCGCCTGCCTTTAATCCCAGCACTCGGGAGGCAGAGGTAGGAGGATCACCATGAGTTCAAGGCAACCCTGAGACTACATAGTGAATTCCAGGTCAGCCTGGGCTAGAGCAAGACCCTACCTCAAAAACACAAAAGAACAAAAAGAAGAATGAAGCTACCTGAAGTCTTTTCTGTTGTTTTGGAATCTGGCATGAACTAGATTTAATGATCAGCTATGTGGTTCCAAAGTTTTACAGATACACAGAACATCCACGGTTACTACTTCAGTAATATAAATATTTTGTATATTAATAATGCTGTTTGGGCTGGAGAGATGGCTTAGCGGTTAAGCGCTTGCCTGTGAAGCCTAAGGACCCCGGTTCAAGGCTCAGTTCCCCAGGTCCCACGTTAGCCAGATGCACAAGGGGGCGCATGCATCTGGAGTTTGTTTGCAGAGGCTGGAAGCCCTGGTGTGCCCATTCTCTCTCTCCCTTTATCTGTCTTTCTCTCTGTGTCTGTCGCTCTCAAATAAATAAATTAATTAAAAAATAATAATGCTGTTTGTTCAGCATTTTCTTGGTCATTTGATTTTGCATTTTGCACTTCCTCCCAAGGTCTTTGCTTTTGGTCAAAATATGAAGTGTTGGTGCATCATAAGGGTATTTCAGTTTCTGATTATTTTTTGTTATTGTTTTGGGGGGAGGGGTATTCTTGGTGCATGCATGTACGTATATATGCATGTATGTATGTATGTATATGTGTACATGTGACTATGTGTGTAGATGATGGAGAGCAAATTGGAAAACAGCTCTTTTTATCTTCTTCCCCCAGTAGAAATAAAACAAATCTTTACATTTGTTAAATAATATGTTTTCTTTATCTATTTGCAAGGGGAGAGAGAGAATGAATGGGCATGCCAGGGCCTCTTGCCACTGCAAATGAACTCCAGATGCCTGTGCCACTTTGTGTGGGTACTGGGAAATCAAACCCAGGCTGTCCTGCTTTGCAAGCAAGTGCTTTTAACCAGTCATCTCTCTAGCCCCCAATTACAATCTTTTTTTATTATTTTTATTTATTTGAAAGTGGCAGAGACAGAGGCAGATAGAGAGAGAGAGAGAATGGGCACGCCAGGGCCTCTAGCCACTGCAGACAAACTCCAGATGCGTGTGCCCCCCCCCCCCCCGTGCATCTGGCTAACGTGGGTCCTGGGGAATCAAGCCTCGAACCGGGGTCCTTAGGCTTCACAGGCAAGCGCTTAACCACTAAGCCATCTCTCCAGCCCCACAATTACAATCTTGACTCAGTGTACATAAGTTATACTTTTTAAGGAAGGAGCATAAAAGGGTTTTTGGACATATTTTAAGACTTCCACAACATATTAAAATGTATGTTTATATCGCTTGAGGGTGTTCTCATGGATCTCAAATAATACATCAGGTTGGAGAAAAGTGATTGAATATAACAGAATTCTAATTATAGAGAAGAATGAAAGAAGCACAGTAGAATCAATCATTGTCAGATCCTTGTTTTTGTTTTTTTTCGAGGTAGGGTCTCACTCTAGCCAAGGCTGACCTGGAACTCACTATGTAGTCTCAGGGTGGCCTTGAACTCACACAGATCCTCCTACCTCTGCCTCCTGAGTGCTGGGTTTAAGGCGTGCACCACCACGCCTGGCTTGGATCCCCTCGTTTTTTTTTTTGGCTTTTTGAGGTAGGGTCTTACTCTAGCCCAGGCTGACCTGGAACTCACTATGTAGTCTCAGGGTGGCCTTGAACTCACAGGGATCCTCCTACCTTTGCCTCCTGAGTGCTTGGATTAAGGGCGTGTGCCACCATGTCCAGCTCGATCTTTGTTTTTGATTGCATTGCATAAGCCTACAGGAAAAGGAACTGAAGCCTCAAGAGAACATGTTGTCTCTGAATCATTATCTGTGGTGGGCGGTCATGTGCTTCTCAGGTATTCCACCAAGGAGGAACTTGTCCTAATTGCTAGAAAAGCTGCGGGTAGAAAGGTTTCAGCTCTTGGTCCTTTCAGGTTCTTAGCTGCAGAGCTACTTTGCCCAAGTTATATTTTTCTGATGATATGAATACAGAATTCTGGTCCAGCCTAAGATGACTGTGTAGGGACATTTTATCTCTATCATTCTCCATGATGCTAGTCAAGGATACTGGGCCTATCTTGTAGCTTAACTTCTTTATCTGCCTCAATCTTCTTGATTTTTCACTTTTACCTTGCATGCTAAACTGTGTCTCAGAGTTTGCTTGTTAGAAAATTCAACATGTGAAATTATCTGAACTCTTTTGACTTTTACCTCCATGTCATCTGTCAACTTTGTTCCGGATAGAACTTGAGATCTTGGATTCTCATACATTCCATGCTTAGTTATGATATCTTCTTGTGTTTGACTAAGGTTGGACCAACTTTAATTCCCACTTAGATTTATTTTATGGAATAATTTTGGAGTCTTAGTTTGCCACGAAACCCCTAACATGGCTTTGGTAGATACTTTGGGCTCTCCATTGGAACAGTGTTCCCCTGTATTAAGTACTTAATGGAGATGAGGTCAATAATCTAGTTTAGCAGGAAAGGAGGAAAGTCACAGTGTTTTAGACCATGGTGGAAATCACCTAATCATGTTAAGGAAAGTCAGTCATTTACTTCAAATGATAATAGAAAACACATGGATGGAGGCTGATTTAAAGAGCATGAGAATTCAGCCTGATCTGACCCACAGCTGGACATCAGTAGTCTTTCCAGCAACTGAGGAAGATGTTTGATTCCACTTTACAAAAAGGGCTGCATCAGTGGAAGCCCAGCTGAAAATAATTAGGTCACATCCAAGCTCCTGGAAGCACAGCAATAGAGTGACAGATTGGAACCCTTGGGCATGAACACAGCCTTCTTTCTCTCTCTTTGTTTTTTTTCGAGGTAGGGTCTCACTCTGGTCCAGGCTGACCTGAAATTCACTTTGTCATCTCAGGGTGGCCTTTGAACTCATGGCAATCCTCCTACCTCTGCCTCCCGAGTGCTGGGATTAAAGGCGTGCGCCACCATGCCCGGCCTTCTTTCTCATTTTTGACTTAGGAGACCAACCTAACTTAGGCAAAGTGATTTTTCAGAATTTGGAGCTGTAAGGATGGAATGAAAATTAGTGGTCCAGATATTTTATGGGGTTTTGACCAGCCCCCATCAATTTTGAAGGGATATGTTGAAGAGAGAAATGATAACATCAAAGTAATATGCAAGAACGGAGACAGGTCACAAATGGATTAGAACAATGGAGGGTGCTATCGATAAAAGTCTGACACCAAGGTTTTAGTAGATTGTGTCCTTCACAATATTCCCTGAGCCTTGGTGGGCATGTTAGAAGTTTGGTTCAGTATTGAATTCAATGTAGCCTCTGGATTGTGCTTTGATGAGTGTTGGTTAGTGTAATCAAGATAATAATTTGTAGATGGGTGACCACAGTGTCTGTCACCATCTCCCTGGAGCTGGTTGTCAGGTTAGCAGTGAGAACAGTACTCATATCACCACTTTCTTTGCAATGTCTCCTGGGTCCCGTGTGGATATGGTATAGGTGACATGTGTCATGGCAGGCAATCAGCTATCTTTTTTTTTTGTTGTTATACTGATGGATCCTGGGCCTCCCCAGTATTCGCTTCCATCTTTAAAACAAAACATATTCTCCCACCAAGAGTGAGAGAAGTTTGGATTAAAGGGAATGTATTAGTCAGGGTTCTCTAGAGGAACAGAATTACTAGAATGAATTATTTTATAAAGGGAATTTATTGGATTAGCTTACAGTAGTCCAATAGCAGTTGCAGGCCCGAGAAACACCGAACCTGGTAGCTGCTCAGTCCACGTGGCCAGATGCCTCAGCAGTCCCGACCCGGCCCTGCAGATGGTGCCGGAAAGCCTGGAGGCTTCCTGAGGAGCCGCTGGGTTTCGATCCACGTGGGTCTTCGGTTGATGTTGGTCTTTAGTCCGTACTGGTCTTCAATCCACGCTAGAAGGTAGGGAGCAGCTCCCGCAGCCAAGTGGAAGGAAGGAAGGAAAAAAGGGAACTCTTCTACCCAGAGCTTCCTTATATCAAGTCCCTCTCTGAGCGGGGCCGCCCACTCTGGGGGAAGGGCTCACCCTGGGAGAAAGACCTCCTCCTTTAGTTGATCCTTCCTAGAAGCAGCCTGTGGATTACTAAACAGATCAAGTTGACAACACCTTAACTATCACAGGGAATAAACAGATATTTGAGAGATTTTTTGATTCTTCTTAGTCAAAGAGTAGTGGAGGATTCTCTCTGGTGTCTATGAGTTTCCTATCCATGGGATTCTGACTTGGTTCCCAGTATCAGGTATGAATCCTGTCCCACTGAGTGGTCCTCTTTTCTAATCTGGGAAATTAGTTACCCACTGTGGTGGTTTGATTCAGCTGATGGAAATTTGGGAATTCATGACTCCTGGAGGCAGTGTATTGTTGGGGGCAGGCTTATGGATATTATAGTCAATTTCCCCTTGCCAGTGTTTGGCACACTCTCCTGTTTGTGTTGTCTATCTGATGTTGGCCAGGAAGTGATGTCTACCCTCTGTTCATGTCATCATTTTCCCCTGACATCATGGAGTTCCCTTCCAGTCTGTAAGCCAAAATAAACCTTTTTACCCCACAAGCTTCTCTTGGTTGGGCGATTTCTGCTAGCAATGTAAATCCGACTGCAACACCCACATAAGCTGTGTGCCACTATTGCACAGGTATGTAATTTTTGCCTGGTTGGTTGATTTTGTAGCTTGCAGGATCTGCTGCTTATTCATGCTGTTGGTGACCATTATCCTCCAGCAGCACCTGTAGCACTTTCCATCACTGTGAGGGCTAGCCAGAAGGAAACTGGTTTCCCTCTCAGTTCCAGCATGATCTCTCGATGTCCTGTGACCACAGTCTGTGGTGTCTTCAGTAATAGAATCTTACCTTTTAGCTCTGTCAAGTAAATAAGTGTATTGGTGATGACCTGCTTTGTTTTGGGGATTTCATGGGTCTCCCTGACCAATAGCTCACTGTGAGGGCAGTCAAATTCTGGTCCTGAGATTTACTAAGCAGAGCCCATGGTTTTAGGATTAAGCTTTCTCCACATTCTATAGGGCATTTCTGTCCAGGCCATACCTCCCTAGTTCTTATTGAGAACTAGTGCCATGGAAACCTTCCTTCTGGATAGCACCCTACAAGATAGTTCTGTTCCTCTAGATAACACAGAGTAATATACAGCTTTAGGTTCAGAGCAGAACTTTACAAAAACACAGGGAGCGTTCGTTCATCTTCTCCCTCTTCCCCACACAACAGCCTCCACTATTAATACCCTGCTTCAGAGTAGAATACTATCACCATCAATGAACCTAAATCATTATTGTCTGAGTCCATAGTTTATATTAGGATTACCCTTATACATTCTAGGAGCTTAGGCAAATGTTCAATGGCATGTGTTCACAATTATTGCAACAGAGTATTCTCACTGCTCTAAAAATCCTCTGAGCTCTGCCTGCTTCATATCTCTCCCCTGGCAGCCAGGGAGATTTTACTGTGTTAGTAGTTTTCCATTCTCAGAATGTCATATTGCTGAAATCTGGGCTCCCTTCAGGTGGCAGCATGCATTTAGGTTTCCTGCAGGTCTTTTCATGGCTTGGTAGTTCATGTCTCTTTATGACTGACTGATAGTCCATTGTCCACATGTACTATAGTTTATCCAATCACCTGCTGAAGGATATTATGGTTGCTTTTAAGGTTTGGCAATGATAAATAAACCTGCTGTGAATGTCTACATGCAGGTGTTCATGTATAAAGATACTCACTTTTCATTTGTTTTTGAGGTAGGATTTGACTCTACCTAGCCCAGAATGACAAGGAACTCATTCTGTAGCTCAGGCTGGTCTCGGACTCATAGTGATCCTCCCGCTCACTCTCACATATGCTGGGATTCAAGGTGTGTGCCACCATGACTGGCATGATTTCATTTAAAAAATATATTTGTTTATTTGACAGAGAAAGAGGGGAGAGAGAGAGAGAGAGATAGATAGATATAGAGAGAGGGAGAGAGAGAGAGAGGAAGAGGGAGAGAGAGAGGAAGAGGGAGAGAGAGAGAGAGGAAGAGGGAGAGAGAATGGGTATGCCAGGGCCTCCAGCCACTGCAAATGAACGTGGGTCCTGGGGAATCGAACCTGGGCCCTTTGCCTTTGCCAGCAAACACCTTAAACACTAAGCCATCCCTCCAGCCCCCCCCTTTTTTTTGAGGTAGGGTTTCATTCTAGCCCAGGCTGACCTGGAATTCACTATGTAGTCTCAGGGTAGCCTCATGTTGATCCTCTTACTTTTGCCTCCAAAGTGCTGGGATTAAAGGTATGCACCACCATGCCTGGCATGTTCACTTTTAAACCATTTGGTAAATAATGCTTATAATTTATATTTTTGCATTTAATAATAAAATGTTTTCCATATAACTTTACTTTAAATAAATATATATATATATATAATAAGATATATATATATATATATATATAGAGAGAGAGAGAGAGACAGACAGATAGACAAAGAGAAAGAGGTTTTACAAACACTTCATACTGCCTGAAAATTGCTAAGCAGCACATTTGTTTTTGAAGGCAGGGTATCACTAGCCCACTCTGACTTGGAACTCTCTCTTTAGTCCCAGGCTGGACTTGAACTCACAGAAATCCTCCTGCTTTATCCTCCATAGTGCTGAGATTAAAGGCCTAGAAGCCCAGTGTGATCGTGAACTCAACACTCCTGCCTCATCAGCTAAGCCAAGCTTCTAAAGCAACATTTGTTTTTCCTCTTAAATAAATATATTATTTCTTTTTTGGTCTCTCTGTGTGTGACATGTATTTATGTGTGTGAGCGCAGGTGTGTATGTATAATGATGTATGCGTGGAAGTTGGGGGGTAACTAGGAGTTGATCTCACCTTCCACCTTGTTGTGATGGTGCTGTAGCCCCCAAATCTGTTTTATAGACTGGAAGAAAGAAGCAAAGAAGAAAGACCCAGGGTCTTATGTTGTTATGGCTCTTACCTGGAAGACTCACCCAGTATATCTACTCATATTTCACTGAACAACTTTGCAGATGGTATTGCTTTGCTGCCAGGGAGGCTGGGAGTGTAGGTGTCTTTGTTTGTTTGATTTTTTTTTTTTTTTTTTGGTTGGGCACATTAATGAGTTGTAACTGAGACAGAAATAACTAGTCACTCCAACATCCTTTTCTATTCCTTCCTCAGTAACTAAAACCTCATTAACAATATAAGACCCAGGTGATGAAAAGAGAAAGCCCATTAGAACTACTACAGCCACAATGAGTTTGCAGGAATTGAAGTATAAATGCTTCACAGTGATGATTTTCAGAGAGCTTTGTCTTCCTTAGTTTTATTTCAGCAGAAAAGGATACATTCTATTGCCACCAAAGTACATAATGATAAAATCAACAATGTATAATTTAGTGGAAACAATTATCTAACTAGATCCAAAAACATTTTCATCTCCAAATACAATTCCAAAACCATTAAGCAGGGCTCCTCTATTCTCTTTCCTCTGGCAACCACCAATCTGTCTGTCTCTAGAGATTTGCCCATTTTGGTTATTTGTAACATAATTTATGTCTGGCATAATGTATGCATCACATACATGGGATCATAAAATATATGACCTTTGTGTCTGGCATCCTTCACTTAATATGTTTTTGCAGTTCGTCCACATTGTAGAATTTCTTTTTATGAACAGATGTGAGAGGAAAATCCTCATATTGGTGTAGTACCATCCCACCATACCACGTTCCAAACATAGATGCCAGCAGGAAACAGTTGCTCTATAATTGAGTGTAATGCTCCTGAGCAGGCTTAAGGAGGCAGACCATATCACCTGTCCTCATAGCTAATAGATGACCACTTTTCTTTGAAGCAGCAATGGACTATACCTAGACAATGTCTCATAGCTCTATTAAGCCAGTTGCGACAAACCTGCTTCTGATTTTCCCAGATTCTCTTGCACCAGAGGTGGCCACATAACCAAGCTCTGGACAATGAGAATTAAAGCACAAGTTGGCTGGTCTGTGCTGGGAAAATTTTTGGCCTCTTTTAAAAAACGTGTGTGTGTGTGTGTGTTTGTCCTCACCTTCCGCCTTGTTTGAGGCAAGGCCTCTGGTTGTTCACTGCTACAAACACCAGGCTAACTGGCCTGTGACTTTCCAGGGATTCTTCTGTCTCTACTTGCTGCCTTGCCATACAAATGCTGAGATTACAGTCACATGCTAGTGCATCCAGATTTCCATTGATTCTGGGGATCTTAACTCAGGGTTTCATGTGTGTGTACCAAGTGCTTTACCCATTAAGCCATCTCCCCAGCCTAATTTTTAAAGATATTTATTTATTTATTTAGGGAGAGAGAGACAGACAAAGAAAGAGAATATAAAAGAGAATGGGCACACCACGGCCTCCTGCCAATGCAAACAAACTCCAAATGCACATGCCACTCTGTGCATCTGGCTTTATCTAGGTACTGGGTTATTGAACCAAGGCTGGTTAGGCTTTGTAAGCAAGTGCCTTTAACACTTGAGCCATCTCTCAAGCTGCCTTCTTTTTTCTTTCTTTCTTTCTTTTTTTTTTTTACTTTATCTTGTAATTTTATTAATAATGTGCAAATGATTAATGAACAGACAGTATAACTTGACTGGCCAATCATAGCTTTCTCTTTTTCTACATTATCCAACTTACCAAATGACTATTAAGATGGTTAAAAATGTCATTTTGGACCACAAGTTTATACAATAAATAAATCTGATTTATACAATCATTTATTAAATATTTTTTTAAAATGATCCCTAAAAGTATAGTCTTTGCCTTCTTTTTTCTTCTCATTTTTTATTAACATTTTCCATGATTATAAAATATATCCCATGGTAATACCCTCCCTCCCCCCCCACTTTCCCCTTTGAAACTCCATTCTCCATCATATCCCCTCCCCAGCTCAGTCTCTCTTTTATTTTGATGTCATCATCTTTTCCTCCTCTTATGATGGTCTTGTGTAGGTAGTGTCAGGCACTATGAGGTCATGGATATCCAGGCCATTTTATGTCTGGAGGGAGCATGTTGTAAGGAATCCTACTCTTCCTTTGGCTCTTACATTCTTTCTGCCACCTCTTCCGCATTAGACCCTGAGCCTTGGAAGGTGTGATCGAGATGTTACTCAGTACTCCAGTCACTTCTTTCCAGCACTATGATACCTTCTGAGTTATCCTAAGGTCACTGGCATCTGAAAAGAGAAGATTCTCTGCCCAAAGTGTGAGTAGCATTAATATAAGGGTATAAATATTAAGAGAAGTGCTTACTGGGCAGTTTGATAAGCATACTATATACATTTTTCAAGACATCAGCAGATTTACACCCCTAGGGCTCATGACTACCCCTGTTTTAAGTTTTCAGTACCAGGGATGTGTTCTCCCCCATGGAGCGGGCCTCCAGTCCAGTTGGAGGGCAGTTGGTTTCCACCATGACAGATGTGCCACTATTGCACCCGTTGGCTCATTTGGGCTGGCTGGCCAATTATAAGGCTTGCAGTGTCCACTGCTGAGTATCTTCACTGGTGGTATCTCTTTCTCCCAATGAACTACATGTAGAATGACTTCTTCCAGCTTTCTGTCAGCTGGTCTACATGGAGGAGGTTATCAGCTTAGTTCCAGCGGGATTTCTCAGTGGCCTTGCAGCCCAAGTATGTGGAGTCTTCAGCAATAGGGTTTTTACCATCTATTCCTGGTGAGAAACCAAGGGCCTCGGTAATGGCCTATAATGTTTTGGGGGTCAAGCTGCCTTCTTGATTAAAGGAAAGAGACAGAGCTCTTTCTGCTTCTTCCTGTTTTTGAAACTAGACTTCATGATTGGAGCTGCAGTATTTGTCTCTCAGTCATAACATGTCAACTATAGGAAGATGTTCTTAGATCCTGTGCCTCTGAGCCTGCACTGGCAGCTTCTTCTAGAAAGAATTCCTGCTAAATGAACAAGATAATTTATTTCTCTAGCGTGCAGGTTTCTGCTACTTACAGCAAAAGCATTCCTAATAAGCCTTACCGGTTTCTGTTCAGTGATCAGTTTTCCCATACATGTCAGAGGAGAAAGTTTATAGCCATCATAGGAAGAAGAATGATGCCTATAGAACAGACTCATACCCTACCTCCCCCCAAGCAGCAATGGAGTTTTACTCAGCTGTAAAGAAAAATAAAATTTGTAAGGAAATGAATGGACTTGGAAAATGTTACACTAAGCGAGATAACCCAGGTATAGAAAGACAAAAGCCATATGTTTTAAACGTCTCATATGTAGATCCTAGTATTGCTTTTTTAGATTTGAATGTAAGAAAAAGACTCAGTGCTAGAGGTCAACAGACTAGAAAGCTGACATGAGGCGGGAGGGGGAGGGCTTAAGTGGAGGGGATAGCAGATATGTAAGCGGACGGTCAGAATACTGAGGGTGGAAACATCTAAAAGGGTTCAAAGGAGGGGGACGGGGCTGGAGAGATGGCTTAGCGGTTAAGTGCTTGCCTGTGAAGCCTAAGGACCCCGGTTCGAGGCTCGGTTCCCCAGGTCCCACGTTAGCCAGATGCACAAGGGGGCGCACGTGTCTGGAGTTCGTTTGCAGAGGCTGGAAGCCCTGGCGCGCCCATTCTCTCTCTCCCTCTATCTGTCTTTCTCTCTGTGTCTGTCACTCTCAAATAAATAAATAAAAAATTTAAAAAAAATGAACAAAAAAAAGGAGGGGGACGGAAGAAGACAGAGGGTGGAGGAGATATAACCACAACTAAAGATGATATGAATAAGTCGTATGGAAACTTCTGTTTTAGTTAATTTAAAATTCATTTAAGCCATGACCTGCTACAGGAAAATCTCAGTGCCAGTAGTGAGACATCTCCCAGGGAGTTGGTGGTCAAGGAGGCTCATGACGCACTCATAGTAATACAGACAACTGCCAATGCTCTTAATTCGCCACCAGAACTAGAATGTAAGACCCTATTGCTGAACACACCCCATGTGTTGCTTTCTGGATACTGAGAAATCAAGCTGAGCTGGAAGCCTCCTTTCGGCAAGCAAGCTTCCATAGTGCTATGCTGGCTGGCTGATGAGCAGTTATTTTTTTTCTAATATTTTTGTTCATTTTTTATTTATTTATTTGAGAGTGACAGACAGACAGACAGATAGAAGGAGAGAGAGAGAATGGGCGAGCCAGGGCCTCCAGCCACTGCAGACCAACTCCAGACGCGTGCGCCCCCTTGTGCATCTGGCTAACGTGGGACCTGGGGAAATCGAGCCTCGAACCGGGGTCCTTAGGCTTCACAGGCAAGCGCTTAACCGCTAAGCCATCTCTCCAGCCCACTGACAAGTAGTTTTAACCAGTGGTGGGTGATGCGAACTATACAACTGTCCAGCCAGGCAAGGTGAGCACACTAGTGCAACTCTTCTCTGAATTTGAGGCCTACATCATGGGAAACAATTATGCCGGGTGCTCAAAATCTAGTCAAAAGTCTATGGCAGGCTAGAGAGATGGCTTAGAGGTTAAGGTGCTTGCCTGCAAAGCCTAAGGACTCATGTTTAAATTTCCAGGTCCCACATAAGCCACATGCACAAGGTGACACATGGGTCTGGAGTTCAATGACAGTGGCTGGAGGCCCTAGCATAGCAATTCTCTCTCCTCTCCCTCTTTCTCTCTCTCCTAAAAAAAAAAATATATTATTGCAGGCTGGAGAAATGGCTTAGCGGTTAAGTGCTTGCCTGTGAAGCCTAAGAACCCCGGTTTGAGGCTCAATTCCCCAGGACCCACGTTAACCAGATGCATAAGGGGGCGCACACGTCTGGAGTTCGTTTGCAGTGGCTGGAGGCCCTGGCACGCCCATTCTCTCTCTCTTTCTGTGCCTCTTTCTCTCTCCATCTGTCATTCTCAAATAAATAAATAAAAATAACAACATTTTTTTTTAAAAAAAAGTTTATTGAGTGGGCTGGAGATATGGCATAGTGGTTAAGGCACTTGCCTGCAAAACCCAAGGATTCAGGTTTGATTCCCCACCATCCACATAGAGCCAGATACACAAAGTAGTGCGTGTGTCTGGAGTTTGTTTGCAGTGGCTAATGGCTCTGGAAACCCATTCTCTCTCCCCCTCCCCCCTCTCTCCTTGCAAATAAGTAAAAAAAATTTAAAAAGGTCTATGGCTTGGAAGCCAGGCATGGTGGCACATACCTTTGATCCTAGTACTCTGGAGGCAGAGGTAGGAGGATTACCAGGAGCTTGAAACCAGCCTGGGACTACAGAGTGAGTTTCAGGTCAAACTGGGCTACAGTGAGATCCTACTTTGAAAAAAACGAAACAAGGGCTGGATAGATGGCTTAGCGGTTAAGCGCTTGCCTGTGAAGCCTAAGGACCCCAGTTCGAGGCTCGGTTCCCCAGGTCCCACGTTAGCCAGATGCACAAGGGGGCGCACGCATCTGGAGTTCGTTTGCAGAGGCTGGAAGCCCTGGTGCGCCCATTCTCTCTCTCTCTCTCCCTCTATCTGTCTTTCTCTCTGTGTCTGTCGCTCTCAAATAAATAAATAAAAACAAACAAACAAACAAAAAAAACCGAAACAAAATCTATGTCTTGTAAGGTCATAGGTACTAGTGGGGAAGCTACTACTGTTATTTGGATGAATGGGATATGTTGTGCCCACTAGTTTTCCCCCTAAATATTTAAGTTTATACTTATATAGCAATGTTGTTCTCACTTTTTATCAGAAGCTTCTTTTCACAGATGACAGTGACTACTGAGGAGATTCCAAATCCATCAAAGTGCTGAGAAAACATGACAGTTAAATGCTTAGCATTAAATGACACATCTCTATCACTTGTGTCAATGCTCAGGAAATATTGTGGAAGAGGTTGCAAAATTAATGCAAGAGCCAAAGGATGGGAAGAAATGCTTTGGATTGCTGTATTCTGGACATGAAATGGCTGTTACATTCATGACTTCACAGTAGCTGCATTACTTGCACAGCATGTTGTCATGGCGACAAAGAAGGCCAATAAAAAAGAAGGAAGAAAAAACAAAAGACATCAGGATAGTAAAAACAGTAGAGGGAATAGTTGGAGGGAAGTAAAGGTACAAGGGAGGGAGGACAAGTGAGAATGATGGGAGGGTATTATGATCAAAATATATTATGTACATATATAAAAACTGTCTAGCCGGGCGTGGTGGTGCATGCCTTTAATCCCAGCACTTGGGAGGAAGAGGTGGCAGGATCACCATGAGTTCAAGGCCACCCTGAGGCTACATAGTGAATTCTAGGTCAGCCTGGGCTAGAGGGAGACCCTACCTCGAAACAACAACAACAAAGTTAAAATTAGGAGGTGGAGAGATAGCTCAGTGGTTAAAGGCGCTTGCTACTAAAACCTGTCATCCCGGATTTGATTCTCCAGTGCCCGTGTAAGGCCAGATGCACAAAGTGGTGCATGCATCTGGGGTTCATTTGCAGCCACAAGAGGTCTTGGCATGCCCATGCTCATGTGCTGTGTATTCTCTCTTGGCTTGCAAATAAATAAATAAATGATGTTTTAAAATATTTAAAAATATATGTGTGGATGCCATTAGGAGATGGCTGTGCTGAGTCATGATAGCCTCAGAACAAGGCTTCTTCTGCCTCAGAGCTATGTCAATGTCACCTCCAAACAAGATCATTATCTGATTAGAAAGCTTAACCATACCAGGCACTAAAAAATGTGGATGCAATTTTAGGACAGGTGGTTGTGCTGAGCCATTTCTGACTCAGGGGAAGACCATCATTGCCTCAAGGCCCGGCTGTTGCTAACCATAAGCTCTAAGTGCATTTTTTCCCAGAGCACCATAACCTTGAAATACTGTCTGACTGCCCATGCTCAAACCCCTCCCACAAAGCAGTCCTTTTGATTGCCTCTGTGAAGTCCATTTTTCTCTATAGTTTTGCCTGCTGCTGCTGTACCAGTGAATCTACCTCTGCCTTCTGTCTTTGGTGAATTCATTCAAAGCCCATGTATCACTGGTCTGTCAATTCTGTCCCCAGCATGGCAATATGTGTATTCAATCTTTTCACAAATATCTCTTGTTCATCTACTATGTACCAGGTATTATGTTGAATTTGTTTAGTTAGAGCTTCACAGAGGAGGTTTAATATAGGAAATCGAATACATAGGTCGTGGAGAACTGAGAAAGCCCAAAGCCCAGAGACAGTCACTATAAGAAGCTGCCATTATGCCTAGGGCTGGGAGAACAAAAGAGGTAAGGGTACCAGAACCTGGGGGTTCAGAGCAGAAAAAGGCCCTGCAGAACTGATGGCTTGGTCCCCAAAGAAGGGGCTGCGGCTGAGATTGCTTTGCAAGCACTAAAGGAAGCTGTAGGTTGGAGCACTGCCTGCAGAAACAGAAAGAATTAGGAAGGAAGCTCTTCTCCCTCAGGCTGTCATCCAGTCTCCAAGTCCCTCTCAAGGGCAGCAGCTAACATGATAGCCTGCTGTGGTGCCAGCTTCTCTCACATGACCCCGATCCCTGCTTTGGAAGAAGAAGGAAACCTGAGCTATCAAACTCCTTCCCCGTTTCTCTCTCTAGCCTAGGGGCTTCCATGTGTTATTCGATTAGCATTTCACCATTTCACCATGCTCCCCTTATTGGCTCTCAACTCTTCTATCACCGGTAGAACAGTTTAACTGCCTTAAATTTCCTCTGGTGCAAGTACTCAAAATAGTTTTTGGGTTTTTTTTTTATTAAATCATAAAATATTTCCTTCTTTTTCTGCTTTTTGATACAGAGTCTTATGTAGCTCAGGCTGGCCTCAAACTCCTGATCCTTTGGCCTAAGCATCTCAGGTGCTGTGATTCCAGGTATGTGCCCCCATACCCGACTCTTTCTGCCATCATGGATATGTTTTTCATCTCCAATTATATGTTACTTGTATATGGAAATATAACTGGTTTTCATGAGCTGATCTTATATTCTGAGTACTTTGCAAACTTATGTATTTAGTCTTAGGATTTTTATGGATTCCTTGAGAATTTTTCTAAGTAGATAATTATTTTATCTGACAATGGGAAAATAATTCAAGTTTTTAAAATATTTATTTGCAGAGAGAGAGAGAGAGAGAGAGAGAGAGAGAGAGAGAGAGAGAGAGCGAGATCGAGACAGTGCATGCCAGGCCTTTAACCACTGAGCAATCTCTTCACCCCTCAATTAAAAAAAATTTTTTTTGTTTATTTAATTTATTTATTTAGTTGAGAGCAACACACAGAGAGAGAGGGGGAGAGAGAGAGAGAATGGGCGTGCCAGGGCTTCCAGCCACTGCAAACGAACTTCAGATGCATGCGCCCCCTTGTGCATCTGGCTAACGTGGGTCCTGGGGAATCGAGCCTCGAACTGTGGTCCTTAGGTTTCACAGGCAAGCACTTAACCACTAAGCCATCTCTCCAGCCCTCCATTTTTTTCTGAGGCAGGGTCTTACTGTAGCCAAGATTGTCCTCAAACTTCCTCTATACCCCAAGTAGACCTTGAGCTCATAGCAATCCTGCCTCAACCTTCCAAGTGTTGGGATTATAGGGGTCAGCCACCATGACAAGCTTCAAATATCTTTTAAGATCTCTTCACTTTTTTTCCTTTGTGTGCCCTTTGGTTTAAGTTATATTTTGCCAGTGTACCATTGAAATTTACATATGGTGATTTTTGCTGTATCGAACCTGGGTCCTTTGACTTTGCTGGCAAATGCCTTGACTGTCAAGTAATCTCTTCAGCTCCAGCTTTTTTTTTTTTTATTTTAAGAATGATGCCATTTGGGGGGAGGTATATTCTCTTTATCTTTCCTATTTTGCTCAATTTCATTATCACGAATGGATGACAAATTTTCTCAAATGCCTTTGTTGCATCAATAAATATGTGGTCATGTAGTTTTTCTTCTTTAGACAGTTAATATGGTGGCTTGCATAAATTGATGCTATGTTTAACCAGCCTTATGACTCTGCCTCTCTCTCTCTTTAATAAATAAATAAAATTAAATAAAAAATATTCAGTCAAGGGTTTTACTTTTTAAATTTATTGCCAGGTGCAATTTATTAATGTATTGAGGACTTTTATGTTCATATCCAAGTTCATGAGCGGTATTGATTGGACTTTAGTTTTCTTCAACTTAAGTCTGATTTTGGCATCAGGAGCAATGTTGACTTCATAAAATGGAAAATGGGGGCTGGAGAGACAGCTTAGCTGTTAAGGTGCTTGCCTGCAAAGCCTAAGGACCCAGGTTTGACTCCCCAGAACCCACATAAGCCAGATGTACAACGTAGCACATGTGTCTGGAGTTCATTTGCAGTGGCTAGAGTCCCTGGTATGCCCATTCTCTCTCTTTCTCCCAAATAAACAAAATAAAATGTATAAAATGGAAACTGTTCACTCCCTCTATACTTTCTATAAGAGACCTTGTTCTACTGGTGTTATTTCTTCACTTTGAAAAGCTATTTTGTTGGCTATATTACTTTGGATGGAGACAGATCAAACATTGGTCGGCAGGTTTCACAGGCAAGCGCCTTCTCTGCTCAGCCATCTCTCCAGCCTTACAGATGCTCTTGAATCTGCAGGTTAATGATTCTTGATAAATATTCAATGCTTTAAGTTATTATAACTTGATAATTTTTTTCTGGACAATATTCTTTCACCTCTTTTCTTTAGAATTTCCGAGACAAAAATGTTAGATCTTCTCTTATTATCCTGCAGGACCGTGTGGCTGTGTTCACTTCACTTACTGCTCAGGTTTTTCTGTTTTGTTCAGAATAGTTAATATTCACCAAAGAAAACACTTCATTATTTACATTATTTATATGTATTTATATATATACATACTAAATTCTTCAAAACATAGATTCTGATTGCAGTGAACATAGATGAATCACATTGAACCTATTCTCTGTGGGTATGGTGGCATACACCGATGGTCCCAGCTACCTAAGACGCTGAGGCAGGGGAACTGATTGAGTCTGGGAGTTCGCTTGCCTGGGCAACATCGCAAGCACCTGTCACAACACAAAACAAACCAGAATGCACAGAGGAGCTATTTAAGGACTCTGGAAAGTAAATCATTCCTGCAAATTCATGAGAGATACCAAAAACTGGAAAAATAGAATTGACAGTGAGCTTACCATTTTTTTTTTTTTTCCTGCCAGTCTTCACTGGACTGGACTCAAAGCAACCCAGAAGAGGGCACTGAAAGGGACATGGAGAGCTCTAGAAGGAAAATGAAATTAGTCTCCTAATGTTCAAAGGAGGTAAGAGAAATGCTATTTTAAATTAGAATGTTTTAGGTTTCATTCAAAACTCTGTTGTAGTCTGGCTTTTTTGTTTGTTTGTTTGTTTGTTTTGTTCTTTTGTTTTTTCAAGATAGGGTCTCACTCTAGCTCAGGCTGACCTGGAATTCACTATGTAGTCTCAGGGTGGCCTTGAACTCACGGTGATCCACCTACCTCTGTCTCCCGAGTGCTGGGATTAAAGGTGTGTGCCACCATGCTCGGCTGTAGTCTGGCTTTTTATGCTTTACCTGAGGCAGTTACTTTATGCAATAATTACTCTTTTGATTACCTATTGCTGTGGAACAAAACCTCTTCAAACTGTACTATAATTTCAAATAGCGCCATCTCATAATCTTATAGTTTCAGGCCTGGGATAGGTTCAGTGCAGTTGTTCTTGCTTGGAGTCTGTTCTACATTTCATATCTTTATGGTAAGATATAGCCTGGAAATGACTTATGTTGAAGGCTCACTCATTCACATGTGTGCATTGGGGTTAAAAAATATCCTAAATGTTAAGGCTCCTGTAGTGCATGCCTGTATTACTAGATGATCTCCCTACATGGTTTCTCCAGTGTGATTGCTTCACAATAACTAGACATTTTTCTTTCTTTTTTTAATAGTATATGTTAGCTGTACAAAACAATGACATTTGAACACACACACACACCTTTATTTATTTATTTTTTTTCAAGGTAGGGTCTCACTCTAGCTCAGGCTGTCCTGGAAGTCACTATGTAGTCTCAGGGTGGCCTGGAACTCATGGTGATCTTCCTACCTCTGCCTCCTGAGTGCTGGGATTAAAGGTGTACACCACCACGCCCAGCTTCACCCCTTGATTTTATCTACCATTGCATTACCTTCTCTTCTACTCCCCTCAAGATAGTTAGATTTCTTTTTTTAATTAGCATAAAAAGAAGTAGGTTTCATTATGGTGTTTTTCAAATAAATTTTGTTGTTTCCCTTGTTCTTTTCCATGTTCTCTCATATGGGAATCCTAACTTTTAATGTTTGTATGTTATATAAATAAGTGATCTTAAGAGTCTTGTTAAGGATGTGAAAGAGAGGGAACAAGAGGTGATGGGAAAGGGGGTGTTGCAGTCGGGTTCACATTGCTGGCAAAAAAACCCCACACCTGACCAAGAGCAGCTTGTGGGAGGCAAGGGTTTATTTTGGCTTACAGACTCGAGGGGAAGCTCCATGATGGCAGAGGAAAATAATGGCATGAACATGTGGACATCACCTCCTAATGTGTCAACAGCAGCAGGAGAATGTGCCAAACACTGGCAAGGGGAAGCTGGCTATAACATCCATAAACTTGCCCCCAACTATATATTATCTCCAGGAGGAGCAAATTGCCACCAGCTGGGGACCTAGCATTCAGAACACATATGTCTATGGGAGACACCTGAACCAACCACCACAAGAGAGGACTAAAGGAAGCATGTAGCATGAAAGTGGAGAGGAGACTATTATGATGAGGAGGGCTAGTTTTCTTTTCCTTATTTTATTTTATTTTATTTTATTTTATTTTATTTTATTTTATTTTATTTTATTTTATTTTATTTTATTTTATTTTATTTTATTTTATTGAGGTAGGGTCTCACTTTAGTCCAGGCTGACCTGAAATTCATTATATAGTTTCAAGCTGGCCTGTAACTCACAGCTATTCTCTGATCTCTGCCTCTTGAGTATTGGGATTAAAGGCATGAGCATATCTAGCTCCTCTTTCAAGGTAGGGTCTCGCTCTAGCTCAGGCTGACCTGCAATTCATTATGTTGTCTCAGGCCGGCCTCAAAGTCACAGCGATCGTCCTACCTGGTATAACTAGTTTTCTTACATAGAAGTTCAAATCTTCAAAGGTAGTGACCAGAAGAGTAGAGGAATCAGAATAAGGATACAGGAGCTAGGTACAAAGGAGCCAGGCATGGTGCTGCACACCTTTAATCCCAGTAATCCAGAGGCTGAGGTAAAAGGATTGCTGTGAGTTCGAGGCCACCCTGAGACTACATAGTGAATTCCAGATCAGCCTGGACTAGAGTGAGACCCTAGTGCGCGCGCGCGCGCGCGCGCGCGCACACACACACACACACACACACACACACACACACACACATAAAATAAAATAAGCCAAACAGCCACCAACATTCCCCCTAGGTTCTAGGAGAGGAAACATATCACCATCTGATGGAGGGTGGTAAGGTTCTGGGATGGGAAATATGGTTGTGATCTTTTTTTTTTTTTAAATTCTTGAAAATATAATCAATCCTCCACAAGTATTAAAAAATCTGTACTTTCTTGTTAGCTTCTGTGCTGTCTTTGGTGTGAACTACCTTGAGAATTTTTGTCCTTGAATTCTGAACTCAGAACGCATAATATTATTACCAACAGTTTTCAGCAAGATGGATTTCAGTGATCTTCTTGAAATTGGGTCAAATTTTCCCATTATTCTCTGAACATCCAGATTTTTGGCATTTTCAGTTTCATTGGGTACTTGTGTGAAATTTCATGGTGCATATATTCTTCCCTGACCCCCTCCCCTAGAGGCTGGGGACAGCAGTCTGGAGGAGTAAGGAAAGAACTGGCAAAAGTGAAGATGAAGAGATTTCCCTGCTATAAAGAAGGCACTAAGCAGAATGCTCATCTAGGGGAAGGTGGTGGTTCTCTGAACAGCTTTCCTCTCTTCTCCAGTGAATCGTCTTAACAAGGCAAACTCCTCTGGGAGGAAAAAGCATGGAGAGGTGGCAGGGATTTCAGAGAGATTCTGTAAACACTTCGGAGTAGGGCGCTAAGCACCAGGAATTCGGTGATTATGCTGACCTTTCTTTTCTTCCTTGACCAGAGGAACAAGGTGAGTTGAAAATTTTGCTTTTTAGGATTGGTTCCAAAAAGGCTTCATTTTCTGGAGTCCATGTTGTTAATTCTGTTCAGAGTTGGGCTTGGTCCTAAAATTCAACCAAAGTCCCTGTTCCTTGAACTGACAGGAGAGCCATGTAAAAGGGTCTTCAGAGTAGGGTGTATTGGCTCAGCCTTTAATCCCAGCACACGGGAGGCAGAGGTAGGAGGATCGCTGTGAGTTTGAAGACAGTCTGAGATTACATAGTGAATTTCAGGTCAGCCTTGGCTACAGCAAGACCCTGCCTCGTAAAATCAAAATAAATAAATAAATAAAGGGTCATCAGGATAAAACCTCTCCCCCTACTGCTGATCCACCCCGAGTGGCAAGTGTTTAATTCCCTCTGGTTTAAGTCTCTTCAAGCAAGAGTTTAGTTTTACAGTCAAGATGATGAAGGAGGCATTTCAGTGCCCACTGCTGATTCGCTTTATTGGTTCTCACATTGAGGCAGACTAGAACAGAGTTTTTTGAATGAAGCTTAGAAGATTCTAGGGAGTTCTGAGATTTGAAAGGTAATCTGAGAACTAAGGAGGTATGTACGTGTGTGGTGGGGGGCAGGCGAAGGGTAGGACGTGGCATCATGATCCCTCCATCTCCCATTTTCTCACTTTACTGGGCCCCACGTGGCTACAAACTTCGCCATGGCACCAGAGACAGGACTGGACAACATAGAGCAACAAACTGATGTTCTAGCCAGGAGCTGACGACCTCTGCCTTCCCATTTGGGCGACAAGGCGACTACTGCCCAGGAGCTGGCGACCCCAGCCGGCCCTGCCAGGTACATCAGGAGCCGGTGAGGAGCGAAGCGAGGCAGAAAGCGGTAGCCGGCGGTCGACGGATGTCAAGGCTACAGATGGCCCCGCCTTGGCAGGCCGGGTGGCCTGGCAGGGGGACGCACAGGTGCGCGGGCGGGGGGCGGCGCTTGGGGGATCCTGCGCACTGCGCGCGCCCCTCCCCCGCGCGGCTCCGGACGCGGCTCCTGCCGGGCGCGCGCGGGAGGAGAAGCTGCAGCGGCCGCGGCCACTCGGGTAGCTCGGCGGCAGGGCGGGAACCCGCCGAAGGCGCGGGCTGCCGGTCTCAGCGTGGAAGAGGCGCGGGAGGCCCTGGGGCCATGGAGCCTGGGGATACAGCGCGCCCTGGCTCACGGAGGGTGGTTGGGGCGCTGCCGCCGAGGCTACTGCCGCTGCCACTAATGCTTCTGCTGCTGGGTTGGGGGCTGCGTGCCGGGGCCGCGGCCTCCTCCTCTGGGGCGTCGGCCGAGGACAGCAGTGCCATGGAGGAGCTCGCCACGGAAAAGGAGGCGGAGGAGAGCCATCGGCAAGACAGTGTGAGTCTGCTCACCTTCATCCTGCTGCTCACTCTCACCATCCTCACCATCTGGCTCTTCAAGCACCGCCGGGTGCGCTTCCTGCACGAGACCGGGCTGGCCATGATCTACGGTGAGTCCCCTGGCCGCACCCCCGCCCCACATCCCTCGCCGCCGAGCTCCTCCCGGCGCGGCGCGGCGCGGTGCGGTGCGGGGCTTCCGCTTCACTTGCCAAACGTGTTTCTTTTGCGTTTCCCCGCAGCGATGGTGTGTGGGTTCTCAAGGTCACCTATCTGCATTCTCCGGCTTTCTACTATGGTTAAAAAGCATTCCGCCCCATGTCGACGTTTTCTCCTGCCACAGAGGGGTGGCCCGTGCCTTTCTGCCCATTTCCGTGGTTTTATGCCCCTCTCCATTAGCATCTCTTCTCCCCACTCGTCCCAGTGCAGTCCTGATGTAGAGTGTGCAGGGGCTGGAGGTGGGTGATTTCCCAGGGGACTGTGCCATCCTGAGGGTCCATCCAGATCCACATTAGGGTTGAGAACTAGGGCTAAAGGTAGGTTTGGCTTGGGCTGTCAGGGCCTCTTGACATATACATGGTTAGCCAAGGTAGATCCCATGTCTCTTGTTAATAAAGTCGGCACAGTCAATGCAGTGAAAGTTGTGTGTGTTCAGTGACCCAGAGTGGTGATACCACTGTGTCACACCTAGGATGGGAGGGGGTAAGCTATTCCTAATGCTCTTATGCCTCAGAGGGAAGTTATACCCAGTTACTTGTTTTCCAAAATGGTACCATTGAGCAACTTTGAGTGTAGGAAGATGAAAAGTAGCGATTTTCATTCTGGAGTCAGCCTCCTTTTAGGTTAATACCACCATCCTTTTCTGGGTTTAATAGTACACATCATGTTACATGAACAGGGTCAGTCTAAATCTCCTGTCATGACATGGATAATAAATAACACAGTCCACAACTTGAGTCATTCTTCTTCCTCCTGTGTGGCCTGCCACTCCAAACTGGAGCCAAGTGTTCTTGTTCTGAAGTGAATTCAGTGGTATTAAAGCCCACATCAGCATCTTCCATGGAAATAGAGGAGCCACTTCATGAGTATTCCCCAAGAGGGAACGTTTGGCTGGAGAGATGGCTTGGCCGTTAAGTGCTTGCCTGTGAAGCCTAAGGACCCAGTTCAAGGCTGGATTCTCCAGTACCCATGTAAGCCAGATGCACAAGATGGCCCATGCATTTGGAGTTCATTTACAGTGGCTGGAGGCCCATTCTCTCCCTCCCTCCCTCCCTTTCTCCCCCCCCCCCCTCTCTCTCTCTCTCTCTCTCTGCCTCTTTCTGTCTGTCTCTCTCAAATAAATAAAAATTAAAAGAGAGAGAACATTTTACTTCATCACTTGTACTAGAAGGATCTCTCCACTCTATTTCCATCCAGGGTTCCCTGACAGAGAATGGAAAGCAGACACTTGAATCTTTTTTATGATTCATTTGTGTGTGTGCACACGCACGTGTGTGCAGGGCCTTCTGCTGCTGCAAACAAACACCATACACTTGGGCCACCTTTTGTGTCTGGCTTATGTAGATGGCTTGGGAATTGAACACAGGTGGGCAGGCTTTGTAAGCAAGTGCCTTTAACAACTGAGCCATCTTCCAAGCCCCAACTTTAATCTTGAATATGAAAATTACACTTAGTCCTGGGCCTGATTAGTTCTTGACAGTCTGGGTTCATTAACACCAGGTCCTTTCAGACAAATTGTGTAAAGTGAAAATGTTGCCAGGAGCCCTCCAGTTTGAAGCAGTGCCTCAAATAGATTGGGAATTGGGTGGTTACTGCAAATCATAGGTCTCAGGGCAGAATTGAGCCTCCATACTTGCTCTGTAGTTTGTCAGTTGCTGACAAATGACTGATGCCAGGAAAGCAGGTAAACCAGGAGGTTTTATGAGCAGATAGTGAGTGGGGAAATGAAGCACATTGTCATTTCAGGTGATTGACTCAGAGCCATGTTAGAAATGAAGAATGCCTTTCTATTTTTATACATAGCCATGGAAATATTTTATTTTATAGATTAGACCAGAATCTTTAAAGGATAATGTGCAATAGGGAATATATTTGACATGCTCATAACTGCAGGCTCAAGGACATGGAAAGTAAGCGGTAATAAATTTTTTTTAATGATAATTCCATGTTCATAGGCATTAAATCACCTTCATCTTTTCTTTGTTTTGTTTCAGACAAGGTAGCCTGAAAGTCACTATGTAGTATTAGCTGGCCTTGAACTCAAGGCAATCTTCCTGCCTCAGCCTTTCAATTTCTATGATTATAGGTGTGAGTCACCATGACGACCTTCAGTCATCTTTATCTTAAGGCTTGAAACAGTGGAATTTTCCTTTGCTGATGTATGCTTTAAAATCTTGCCTCTAAAAACTCACTGGGACCATGCTCCAGTGTAATGTTTTATTCTGTGGCAATCATGCTATAAATCTCATATAACTGATGATTATTCAGAAACGGCAGCATCAAGTAGTCTTGTGTCATTTTGTCCTATATCTTTAGGTCTTGGTGCTGCTTTAAAATGTATTGAAAAATTTAATTTTTCAATATGTAGTGCCCTGATTATGCCAAATAGAATTTTTTTTGAGGTAGGGTCTCACTCTAAGCCAGGCTGACCTGGAATTTGCTATGCAGTCTCAGGGTGGCCTTGAACTCATGACATTCCTCCTACCTCTGCCTCCCAAGTTCTGGAATTAAAGGCATTTATCACCATGCCTGGCCCAAATATAAATATTTTGATGTGTATTATTTGTAATTGTGAGAAAACATTTCTCTCAGGGATATTTGATTTTCTGTTTCAATCCCCCCATCTAAAACTGAATTCTAATGTTACTTGATTAGCTAATTCTTCATTATGTATTCAAGATTATTAGGATGTGAATTTTGATTTAAAAATTCAGTCTAATAATCATTTCAAAAATGTCTCTAAGGAGTTAAACATGATGCTTTGATATACTCACTAAAATGATTACTGCAGCCAAGCAAATCTCAGAACAGAATAACATTTTCAGGAATTACCTTTTTTAAAATGTGAGAAACCATTTTGTTTCTTTTTAAAATATTTTAATTTATTTGCAAGCAAAGAGAGATAGACAAGAAAGGAGAGAAAAAGACAGACAGACAGAGAGAGAATGGGCATGCCAGGTCCTCCAGCCACTGAAAACGAAGTCCAGATGCAGGCGCCACTGTGCACCTGACTTTACGTGGGTACTGGGGAATTGAACCCAGGTTGCTAGGCTTTGCAGGCAAGTGCTTTGACTGCTGAGACAACTCTCCAGCCCCAGATTTTATTTCTTGATATCAATAGAGGAAGTGAGTAATTGTCTTCTTGGCTCTGAGTAATAAAGTACAGGAAGACTCAAGGAAACAGTTGTTAAATATCTGTTCTTTGCTGTGTATGCATTTCAATTTCTGGACCTAACAGTTTAGCTTCAAAAGGTTGGTAATTTTTTAATGAATGAAGTGTTCAACTAAGAAATTCAAAACCCTTTATTCTTTTCAATTAATTTTATTGATTTATTCTTACTTTTGAGGTAAGGTCTCACTCTAGCCCAGGCTGACCTGGAATTCACTATGTAGTCTCGGGGTGGCCTCAAAATCACAGAGGTCATCCTACCTCTGCCTCCCAAGTGCTGGGATTAAAGGTGTACGGCCAGCTAATTAATTTATTTTTATATATTTATTTATTAGAGAGAGAGAATGAAAGAGAGAGAGAGAGAGAGAGAGAGAGAATGAATGAATGAATGAATGAATGAATGAATATGGGTACGCCAGGGCCTCTAGCCAGTGCAAATGAACTCTAGACGCATGCGCCATCTTATGTGGATCCTAGGGAATTGAATCTGGGTCCTTTGGCTTTGCAGGTCAATGCCTTAACCACTAAGCCATCTCTCCAGCCCCAACCTCTTATCCTGAAGGTTTTAGAAGTTTTTTTTTTTTCTGTCATTTATTAATTTTATTAGTTTATATTCATGGTATGTAGTACTGGGTTTCATAAGGATGTTTTCACACAAGTATATAATATACTTTGACTATATTTCCTCCCATACCCTTTAGCCTTCCTTTTTTCTCTCCTCTCCCACTTGCTCGTCCCCTTCATTACTCTAGAAAGTTTTGTTTCTACTTTCATGTCATATACAGGTATGTGATTTATGTATCTACATAACATCTAGGATTCACAAGTGAAAGAAAACACACAGTATTTGTCTTTCTCATTCTTATTTAATTTGTTTAGTGTGATAATGTCAAGTTGTATTCATTTTCCTGAAAACATCATTTTACTCTCTGTGGCTGAATAAAAATCCCATTGTGCATATATACCACATTTTCTTGATCTGTTTCTCTGTTGACATACCTAGGTTGGTTTCATAACTTAGCTATTGTGAATAGTACTGCAATCATCACTTATATGTAAATTTCTTTGTGATATGTTGACTTGAAGTCCTTTGGATAAATGTCCAGGGGTCTAACTCCTTTTTATATTGAAGTGATACTTTAATATGAGACGAATATCTTTAGCATTAAAAATAGCTAAGCTAGTATAGTCATGAAATATCTCTGGAAGGATGTGCAACAGACTAGTTATATTGGTTTCCTGGGACAAAACTGTCACTGAATAACGTCTTGTGCATTTTGATTTTTGAACTGTAGAAGTACAGTTACCTAATGGCATGGTCATGCTTCCATTCTGTTACTCTTATTATGGCATTTTAATGTGTTTCTCAAATCACTCAATTTAATACCTACTTCTCCCCCATTTAAATCACATTATATTATTCTATTGTCCCCAGGGAAGAGTTGATATTATATTAGGAGCATGCACAAATAGATCTCATAGTAGTAGATGCTTGCTTTGGTGCAAAGGACTGAAGGACAATAAGAGATACATTGTAAATGTTTAGCATTATATATATATATATATATATATATATATATATATATATATATATATATATATATATATCTACTAAGGAAGGGATAGTCATAACCATTCTTCCCTGAGAAGAGGATAAGGTAGCTAGCAACAAGGGAAGGTGGCCACAGACCTGACTCCTCAGAGAGTTTGTTTTAAAAAATATATTTTATTTATTTATTTGAGAGATAGAAAGAGGTGGGGCAGGGAGGAGAATGGGCACGCCAGGGCCTCCAGCCACTGCAAACAATCTCCAGGTATGTGCGCCTCCTTGTGCACCTGGCTAACGTGGGTCCTGGGGAATTTAATTGGGGTCCTTTGGCTTTGCAGGCAAACGCCTTAACCACTAAGCCATCACTCCAGCCCCTCTTCAGAGAGTTAAAAAAAAAACAACAACCAGACTTTGCTATGCTAGCTATAGGCATGCGTTAACCTGGCAGTAGTCTAACCTGTTTTGTTAGGCCAGGAAACCCCCAGATGGCTCAGTATGTGATTAAGTGCCATCCTAAAGTGACTGGGCACTACATGTCTGTACAGCAGAAATAGAAAATAAACATTTTGAGGCAGGAGAAGGTGTCAGTTAGTTGTGGTTGTTCTCTCATGTGAACAACAGTTCTAATTTCTTAGTGGTGTTTTTTTTTTTTTTTTGTGACAACTGACATGGGTCTAAAATAGCTCAGTGTGCTATGCTTGCCACCACCTGTATTTTACTTCTCCCTTCTCCATGCCTATCAGCTTTCTGAGGACTTGTTGAACAGCTCCTGTAGGTTCCATAGATTGGGGGCTCCTGGCTGTTTTGTTGATGGCATGGAATAGGTCTGCTATTCACAGTCTGAGAGTGGGCTCATAGGCAGAGTCTGAAAGAGCTCTGCTTAAAGCATTTTAGGGTTTCTCTAGCCCATATCTACAAATGTTTTCACATTCCTCCCACCAACCAGTTTCAGAAGCTTCTTCTGAACCCCATTGTCAGGTATTCATAAATATAACCCCACTTTTCTGGTAGCAATTGTCTGTTAGTGAGACTTTCTCACCACTGTTTTTGTTTTTGTAGACAGTCTCATATAACCCAGATTTGTGTCAAACTTACTGTGAGGCAGAAAATGAACTTGAACTTCTGATTGTTCTGCTTCCACCTTCGATGTTCGGATTCTAGGTGTGAGCCACCATACCCAGTTTTATGTGGTACTGGGAACAAATCAAGGGCTTTGTACATTCTAGACAAACACTGTACCAATTGACCTACATCTCCAGCCCTTATTGCTATAATAATAATAATTATTATTTTTGTTTTTTTGAGGTAGGGTCTCACTCTATCCCAGGTTCACCTGGAATTCACTAGGTAGTCTTAGGGTGGCCTCAAGCTCATAGCAATCCTCCTACCTGTGCCTCTCGAGTGCTGGGATTAAAGGCATGTGCCACCATGCCCATCCTGAGAGAAATATCTTAAGAGAGGAAAGATTTGTTTTGGTAGAGAGCACATAGCAGAACACAACTGCTCACATTATGGTAGGCAGGAAGTAGAGAGAGACTGGTGGATGTTTTCCTTTGTCATCTTTTATTTCATCTGGGTCCCCAGTTTGTGAGATTGTACTCCCAATATTTGCTGCATATTTCACCCTCTTGTCTGTAAGGGCCCTCAAGACTCACTCAGAGGTATGCCTTGCCGAGATACTTCTCAATTCAATCACGTTGACACTGAAGATTAATTTTCAGAGCCCGTGAAGAAACAACTACTTCCTGGTTAAGTAAGAGTCTCACTTTGGTGCCACATATCCCTGGGTTCAAATGCCATTTTATTTCTTATAAAGGAGCCTTAGTTCCTTGTTTGGAAAATGGAGATAAAGTTACTCACCTTTCAGGATTGTTGTTTTATTGAGATAATCTAAAAGGTCAAATGTGGTGTCTGGTACTGAAGCACTTGGTAAATATTAGTTCCTATTCTCACTTTAGACTGTGGTTTTCTTGGCAAGCTTTACTACTTGCTATTTGTTCACTAGAGGCCTGCTATAATTTTAAAATGCATTGAGACACAGTTAATGGTAATGAGGAGAATTGCTCTTTTTTTTTTTTTTTTTTGGTTTTTCAAGATAGGGTTTCACTTTAGCCCAGGCTGATCTGGAATTCACTATGGAGTCTCAGGGTGGCCTCGAACTCACAGCGATCCTCCTACCTCTGCCGCCCAAGTGCTAGGATTAAAGGTGTGCACCACCACACCTGGCTGAGAATTGATTAGTTTTGACATTTTGTTTGTTAATACCTAGAAAAAAATTGCCATATACTTATTGTTGCAGTCAGATTCCCATTGCTGGCAGAAATCACCCAACCAAGAGGAGCATGTGGGAAAAAAGAGTTCATTTTGGCTTACAGACTCAAAGCAAAGCTCCATAATGGCAGGGGAACATGATGGCATGAGCAGAGGGTGGATATTACCTCCTCGCCAACACTGGGTACACAACAGCAACAGGAGAGTGTGTCAAACACTGGTAAGGGGAAACTGGCTATAACACCCATAAGCCCGCCCCCAACAATACACAACCTCCAGGAGACATTAATTCACAAAACTCCATCAGCTGGGAACCTAGCATTCAGAATACCTAAGTTTATGTGGGATACCCGATCAAACCACCACATTTTGCCCCTGGTCCTTGTAAGCTGTTAACCATACATGATGTAAAATGCAATGCATTTACCTAACTTTAAAAGTCCCCATAGTATCAATTCCAATGATATTCAAATATTCCCATAATCCAAGGTCTTTTAACTGAGCCATAATACCATAAAATCCCGCCAAACCCCATAATGGCACAGAATAAACATTCATACTGGAAAAGATGGCATTGGGCATAACAAAGAAATATTCAACCAATACAAGACTTAAACTGGGCAAACATCATACTCTGCAACTCCAAGTCTAACAACTCTAGTCAGTGACAAGTCTCCAAGTTCAATAATTCTAACCAGCAACAAGTCTCTGGAGTTCCAATTCCTCCACTCAAGCTAGACTACTCACAGTCCTGGAAAACTTCATCGAGGCCAGCTGCTCTCCTTAGCAGCGATCTCATCATCCTAGCATCTCCACTGGGTCTCCACTGCAAGCCATGGTTCATCCTCATGGCCCTATGAGGTCTCCGTTCAGGCATCCAGCAAACTTGCTTCACAATGTCCATGGCCATTTCCAAAACACAAGACTGTGTTGCAAACACAATAACCTTCTCTTTCTTGCATTTCTTATATTTCACAATACCAGTTAGGGTGCCCATTTGTTAATCGGGGGGGGGGGGGGTTAAAGCAGACTTTGAGAATAGAGCACTCCTTCTTTTTTGGGGGGTAGGGTCTCACTCTAGCCCAGGCTGACCTGGAATTCACTATGTATTCTCAGGGTGGACTTGAACTCACAGCGATCCTCCTACCTCTGCCTCCTGAGTGCTAGAATTAAAGGCATGCACCACCATGCCCAGCAGAATAGGATACTTCTTCAGCACTCAGGCCCCTTCAAAAGAGTCTACATTCTTCCTGTTGTCCCAGTGCAGGTCAGCTGGCCCAATCTCAAATGTTGTAATCTTATATAATTACAGCTGAATGGGCAGAAGTTTCAGCCCAAAGATTTCACTTCTGTGCCATATCCCTCTGCTCACACCAGTTCATATCTACGCAAAGCAACCCTGCACAAGTTCTCAGGACACAGCCACAACAGCAAGCCTCTCACACAAACTTCTTGGAGTCTAGTCCAGGCAAAGCTCATTCTCATGCCCATAAACCAAACCTCATAGTCCATAGTTCTTACTGCATTCAGGTCTTTCAAATCTGACTAGAATAGCCCACCAAGCTGTACTTACAGCACTGCAAGGCATCTCTTAGGTCAAGGTTTCAAATCCTTCTACATTCCTCTTGAAAATCAGATCCAAAAGACCAAAGCTGCAGTCAGGTCTAGCAGCAACTCCACTCTCAGTATCAACTTTACTATTGCAGTCAGGTTTGCATTGCTGGCAGGAATCACCTCACCAAGAGCAGCTTGTGGGAAAAAAAAGGGCTTATTTTGGCTTACTGACTTGAGGGGAAGCTCCATAATGGCAGGGAAAATGATGGCATGAGCAGAGGGTGGACATCACCCCCTGGCCAACATAAGGTGGACAATAGCAACAGAAGAGTGTACCAAACACTGGTAAGGGGAAACTGGCTATAATACCCATAAGCCTGTCCCCAACAATACCTCTACGAGGTGTTAATTCCCAAATCTTCATGAGCTGGGAACCTAGCATTCAGAACACGTAAGTTTATGGAGGACACCTAAATCAAACCATCACACTTATCCTTTCCTTTCCTCTATCAGATTCATTTCTTCCAATTATCCTCCAGAAATATTTACATTGGTATATTACATTGTATAGATAGCAATATTTATTGCAGCAGGAAGAGTTGGAATACTCATCAAGGAAGAAATAGTTAAATAACAGCATATTCTCATTAGAGAATGTTGTGCAACTAGTGAAAAACAGGTGCTTGGAGATGTCCTTAAAAAGGAAGTATCCGTATAATAGCATTGTGGAAAAAATAATGTACAGATGATTGTATGTAATATTATTTTTTTAAATTTTTTATTCATTTATTTATTTGCAAGCAGAAGGAAAGAGGGAGAGAATGGGCATATCAGGGCCTCCAGCCACTGCCAATGAACTCCAGATGCACGCTCCACTTTGTGCATCTGGCTTTATGTGGTGTTGCAGTTATATTTGCATTGCTGGCAGAAAACACCTGACCAAGAACAGCTTGTGAGGACAAAAGGGTTTATTTTGGCTTAGAAACTCAAGGGGAAGCTCCATGATGACAAAGGAAAATGGTGGCATGTTCAGAGGGTGGACATTACCACCTGGCCACCATCAGGTGGACAACAGAAACAAGATAGTGTACCAAACACTGGCAAGAGAAAGCTGTCTATAGCACCTATAAGCCCAACCCAACAATACTCATCTTCCAGGAGGCTTTCATTCTCAAATTGCCATTAGCTGGGGACCTAACATTAAAAACATCTAAGCTTATGGGGTACACCTGAATCAAACCACCACATCTTGTTACTAGGGGGTGAAACCTGGATCATTAGGCTTTATAGGCAAATGCCTTAACCACTGACCCATCTCTCCAGCCTAAAGGTTTGGATTTTTTTTTAAATTTTTTGGGTAGCATTTCACTCTAGTGCAGGCTGACTGAAACATAACCTTTAGTCTCAGGCTAGCCTTGAACTCACAGCAATCTTCCTACCTCTGCCTCCCAAGTGCTAGGATTAAAGGCATGTACCGCCACACCCAGATTTATATGTAATATCATTTTTGTTTCATCAATAATCATATACTGTAAGTACATAGATGTTACATATAAAAACATTGATATATGATGTGCACAAGCTTAACACTGATAATCTTTGTGAATGAGACCAAGTTGTTGGAAGAGGGGGAGTTGGTACTTTTCCTTTTATATACTTCTGAATGACTTGAACTTTCTGTGACACTGATACACTACTTTTGCATTTTTTGGGGTGGGAGTATGCTGAGAATTGTACTCAGGACCTTGTACATGCTAGGCAAGCACTCTGTAACTGAGCTACCTCACCATTCATTATTTTTGCAATCTAAACACTGTTTAAAAATAAAGCAAACAACCTATGCAGCAAAAAAGCATTAGAAATAAGTTATGTGGTTAGGTAGCATTTTCTTTTCTTTTTTTTTTGTTGCAAACTTTAATATATGAACATCTTGCAAATTGACCATATTCCCATTGGGTTCTATACTCTTATATCCCCTTTTCCCAACCCCCATTCCACTTAAGGGCTCTTCTCAGTGGAGTTATCAGTAACACAATGGGGTCATGAATGTACCAGTCAGTCCCTGGAGGTGGGGACAATGCTTCAGAGTACACCTTACCACCCTGTGGCTCTTACATTCTTTTCTACTTCTCTTCCATAATGTTCTGTGAGCATTGGAGGGCACGTTAAAAGTCTCCTTTAGTGTTGAGCTCTAGTCAGCCTCTAATTTTCTACTTTTGAGTTTTGAATCTTCTCAGTGCTCAATCTCTACCACCACCTGGTTTGTTTATTTTTATTTTTTGAGGCAGGGTCTTACTCTAGGCCAGGGTGACTGGAATTTACTCTTTAGTTCAGGCTGGTCTTGAACTCACAGCACTCCTTCTACCTAAGCCTTCTGAGTGCTACAATTAAAAGCATGAGCTACCATGCCTGGCTCAGCATTTTCTTTTAAAAGAATCTCTGAGCATTAATAATTTACTTCACTGGGGGTGGTGGCACATACATTTAATATCAGCACTTTGGAGGCAGGGGTAGGAGGATCATTGTGAGTTTGAGTCCACCCTGAGACTACATAGTGAATTCCAGGTCAGCCTGGACTAGAGCAATACCCTACCTTAGAAAACCAAGAAAAAAAAAATAACACTTTTACTTACTAGAACATTATGAATGGAAGCAATAAGTATGAATTTTAAAAATTAGAAAAATTGGCTTGGGATATAGTTCAGTGGTACGGTGCCTGCTTAGCATGCCTAAGGCCCTGGGTTTATTCCCCAGTGCCACAAAGTAAATAAGTGGTTTAAAAACAATTAGTAAAACAATATTTCTTGGAACTTTTTATTGGTTATATGTTAACTTTTGTGAGGCCTGGTGATGCGGTCCTGTAGTTCTGGATATTTAGGAGGCTGAGGCAGGAGGATTGCAAGTTCATGGCCTGCCTGGACTATAGAGTGAGTTCAGGGGACGTTTGGGCAGGTTACTGAGACTCTCACTGAAATAAAAGAATGAGAAGAAGGCTGGGGTTATAGCTCAGTGGTATAGTGCTTGCCTAGTGTGTGTGCAAGGCCCTGGGTTTAATCTCCAGCATCATACAAAGTTAGCCTTTTAGAGTATTATCATTAGAAAATTGCCATTTTGCAACCCCTACAGATGATTGATCTAGACAGGGATTTTCAATGAATTCCAGCCATAGAAGAAAGTTTGTTGAGCACCATAGTACTTGCATAATACTGACCATCATTCTCTCCCAGTTGCTTGTCTACTATAAAGGAAAGATGGTATCTTTACAGTGATGAAGTCTGCCAATCACCATCTTCTAACCCAATCATCAGTTTTATTATCCTTGCTCATTGTGGGACTATCTGGCATTATATGGCCCATGTAGTTATGTAATGGAATGCATATAGATTTGTCTATATGGTATTGTTCCCTTAAATATTTAATCTCACTTTAACCAAGGATTAGACCCATATTCCAGGTTTCAGGAAATAGAGGGAATAGAGAAGTTATAAAACATTAGAGAAAACAATCAGATAAATTCAGAATATGGACCAGTCTCTACTTCCTGATCTCTTCAAATAGTCAACCTCAAGGGGAACAGAAAGGCAGCTTGAATGTTCTAGATTAAGGGAGACTAGAGAGGCATAGCTAATGTAGGACAGGAACCTTAATTGGCTCTTGGTCATTGGAAGTGATTTGTAAAATATATTTTAGGGACAGTTAGTGATATTTGAATGTGTGTAGAAAAATCATCGACTATTAGGAAATGACCATTGTTTTAGAATAATTGAGATAATGTAGGAAAATATGCTTGCTCCGTGAAGATGTATCAGTTACCTTCTCCTTGCTAGTACAAAATCCCTGATAAAAATCGGTTTAATGAAAGATGAGCTTATTTCAGCTTACAGTTCCAGTTTATAACTCATCATGATGGAGAAGGCATGGCAATAGGAACTTGAGGCATCTGGTCACATTCAGTCTACAGTGAGGAAGTAGAGGATGATGGTTGCTAAATGCTCAGATAGCTTTCTCACTTTTATACAGTCCAGGATCCCAACCAATAGCTGTGTATGTGTTTGCTTTCTGGCTAGGTGGTGGGTGAAAGGGTAAGCATTATACTTTAATTTCAATCTTTTTGCATGTTTGAAATTTTTTGATTAAAATAGTTTGGGCAAGAAGTGAATGCCCTGCTAACATGTTGGCTGTGTGTACCCTACTTGAAATCTTATTAAGCTTTTAGGCACTAGCTTTGCAATTAGTTTACATGAGATGGTGTCAACTGACTTGAGATGCTATAATTTCTTTTTACTTTTTGTATTTTATAAGTTCATATATCTTTTTGAAAATTGCCTGTGCTCTGTTGGGAGTAATACTAGCCCTTAAGAGAAAGATGCAGGAGGGTCTGGAATTAAAGGTCATCCTCAGCTACTTAGTAGGTTTGAGGCCAGTCTACTACCTTAGATGCTATCTCAAAAAATCAACCAACCAACTAGCAAACAAAAATTGCCTGTGTTTTGATTACAAGAGAATATATGTCACAGACGTTTTTTAGTTAAAGTATGCTACTTGACTTGAGTCAGTATTGTTATTTGTATTAGAATAATGCTAGTTAAATCACTTAACCCTAAATTTACATGACTTAGCATAAAAGTTCTTTTTTTTTTTTTTTACTTCTTTTTGGTTTTTTGAGGTAGGGTCTCACTCTAGCTCAGGCTACCTGGAATTCACTGTGTAGTCTCAGGGTGGCCTCGAACTCACGGCAATCCTCCTATCTCTGCCTCCCGAGTGCGGGGATTAAAGGAGTGTATCACCACACCTGGCTATAAAAGTTCATTTTTATTTATTTATTTATGTATTTGCAACAGACTCACAGAGAGAGAAAGAGGCAAATAGAGAATGGGAGCACCCAGGCCACCAGCCACTACAAATGAACTCCAGATGCATGTGCCACCTTGTGCATCTGGCTTACGTGGGCCCTGGTAAATTGAGCCTTGAACCGGGGTCCTTAGGCTTCATAGTCAAGTGCTTAACCACTAAGCCATCTCTCCAGCCCAAGAGTTCATTTTTTACTCATGCCATGGGTCAATTTAAGGAACTGGCAGGTGACTCTCCATGTTGTCATTCAGGGACCTAGTGCCTTCCATTTTGTAACTTCCTTATTCCTTAGGATTTTAGAATCATCTCCCACCAGCTGACAACTGAGGAAAGGAAAAGAGGATCACATGTGCTAAGTACAGAAATATTGCTTGTCATAATACCTATTTCTGCTGGATAGAGCTTGATTACAAAGCCACATCTAACTGGAAGGAGCTAAGGAAATATAATTGTAGGAAGAGGAACCTATTTGGAAAGCAGCCAAGTACTCACTGTTGTAGCATATGATGAGTACTTTGCCATACCTAATGCAGAGAAGAAACGTAAGACTGGTATGTATTTTGTGTGTATTGGTTATTGATAAACTAAATATATTCCCTCTCTCTCTCCCTCCCTCCCTCTCTTCTCTTCTCTTCTCTTCTCTTCTCTTCTCTTCTCTTCTCTTCTCTTCTCTTCTCTTCTCTTCTCTTCTCTTCTCTCTCTCTCTCTCTCTCTCTCTCTCTATACATACATACATACATATATATATATATATATATATATATATACACACACACATACATATACATACACATACACACACACATACATATACACACACATACATATATATACACACATACATACACACATATATATGTATGTGTGTATATATATATATATATATATATATATATATATACACACACATATATATATATACACACACACACACACACACACACACACACACACACACATTTTTTATTGGTTTTCAAGGTAGGGTCTTACTCTATCCCAGACTGACCTGGAATTCACCATGTAGTCTCAGAGTGGCCTTGGACTCATGCTAATTGCCTTACCTGTGCCTCCCAAGTGCTAAGATTAAAGGTGTGTGCTACCATGCCCAGCTTAAATTCTATATTTTAAGTAATCCACTTAGAAGACAATATTCATGTTGAATTTGTGAAGTTGTTTCCATGGCCTCATTTGCTATTGTTACTCAAAAGTGATCCAGGGCTGGAAAGATGGTTTAGTGGTTGAGGCACTTGCCTGTAAAGCCTAAGGACTATGTTCTATCTCTCTCCAGATCCCATGTAAGTCAGACACACAAAGGTGAGGCAAGAGCAAGGTCACCCATGCCCACTAGGTGTGCAAGCGTCTGGAGTTTGATTGCAGTGGCTCAGGCCCTGACATGCCAGTTCTCTCCCTCTCTCTGTCTCTCCGTCTAAAGAAAAAAATATTAAAAAAGAAAGTGTGATCCAAAGACCAGCAGGATGAGTACCATCTGAAAACATTTTGGAAATGGCAAATTATATCTCTAACTTACCTAGAATGTTTAGGGGTAGGGTCTAGAAAGCTGTGTTTTTACATATTACTAGGATCTGTGTATTAGTTACTTTATTCATTTCTGTGACCAAATACCTGACAAGAAACAACTTAAGAAAGCAAAGGACTTAATGTGGCTTATATTTTCAAGTAAAGCATTCCATTATGGTGGGTAAAGAATGGCAGCAGGAGCAGGATCCCAGCTGGTCACATTGTACCCACAGTCAGAAAACAAAGAATGACGAATACTGTTGCTCATCCATCGCTCGCCTTTTTGAAATTATTTTATTTTTGACAGAAAGAGGGAGAGAGAGAATGGAAGTACCAAGGCCTTTCAGCCACTGTGAATGAATTCTAGATGTGTGTGCTCCCTTGTACATGTGTGACATTGCATGCTTGCATTACTGTGTCTCTACCTGGTACCTGGCGATTCAAGCATGAATTCTTAGGCTTCACAGGCAAGTTCCTTTACCACTAAGCCAGCTCGCTAGCCCATTCTCTCTCATTTTCATACAGTTTAGGATGCCAACCTATGGAATGGTGCCACTCAGTTGATTTATTAACTTCAATTAACCTAGTTTAGATAATCCCTCACAGGCATGACCAGTGGCTAACTTTCTACTTAATTGTAGGCTCTGTCAATTTGGCAACCAATTTGAGCCATCATGGTGTTTTTCAGTGAAATTACAGACTTGCTGGTTGTGATGGTTGGAATCAGATGTCCCCCATAAACTCATGTGCTTTGAATTATTTGTTCCCAGCTGGTGACAAGTTGGGAGGTACAGTCTTGTTGGAGGTGGTGAGTTGGTGGGGATGGGCTTAGGGGTGTGATAACCAGTTCTTCCTTGTCAGAATTAGGCTCATTTATGCTGCTGTCTTCCACCTCCTGTGGCAAGGAGTTATGTCAAAACTCTTCTCATGCCATGCTTTTCCCTGCCATCATGAAACTTCCTCTTAGGACAGTAAGCCAGATTAAAGCTTTCTGTCGCATCAGTTGCTTTTAGTTGGGTGTTCTATCCCAGTAACAGGGAAGTTAATTACAACAGAAAATCGGTACCAGAAGATTGGGGTTATTGATGCTAGTAACATGACTGTGTGGCTTCTGATCTTTTGGAACTGATATGCAGGAGGAATGTGGAAGTATTTGAAGCTTTGAACTAAGAGAAGCTTTGTAGTGCATTAGAAGAGCTTGATGAATTATCCTGTTGAAAGTTGAAATACCTAAATGCATAAAGAATTGTAGACTGTGAATGCTTGGCTCATGAGGAGAAAGAACTTTGTTGGAACTGGGCAATTTATGTGAGAAGCTGGCTACATTCTGCCTGTGTCCTGAGAACTTGATCCGGGCTGAGTTTAGAAGCAATGGACTGATGTAAGCAGAAATATATGGCATAGACCAAAAGGAAAGTTTGTGTCTGAGATTATAGCCTAATCCAGCTGCAACTGTTTGAGAGATTAACACAGTTTATATTGGGCCAGCTGTTCTGCATTGTGATAGTAGGAAGAGTGCTGAAGTTTTCTTGCTCTCAAAGTTGTTTTTATTCCTTCCCACTGTGGATTAACAAGTTTGGTAGGCTGTCTGATATTATAGAAGAATAACAAACTCAGGAAAGAGAGGGTCATTGCATTTTCAACACAGTTTGGGAAATGTCGGATAGGTTGTTGGGAGTCCCTGTATGAAGACCCTATGGAGCCATGTTATGGAACTGTGGGTTGCAGTAGAGACTCTAAGATTTTGGAGATGCTAAGACAGTGAGAGAGCTGTCAAGGAGGGCTGCTGGCTACAGGATAGAGTTTTGCCAAGGCTGTGGGCAGCCCAGCTGGAGGGGTGGAATTGAAACCCCAGAGACTTCATCATTGGCTACAAATGTACTTAGAGCTTATGAACTAAACAGCTCTATCTGCTGCACTTACTTCCATCAAAGCTGGATGGACTGATAATGCTCCTGTGGTCACAGAGAGATGGAATGTTGCAAGTCAGAGCCCAATTACCTTGGGCTACCTCTAGCCTCTTAATAGCTCTGTATCTGAACTAATATCCTGGTTGACTATCAGTTGATCAGGTATAGTTCTTTTTGGAATGTAAGAACAGACCCCAATTTCCACCAACCCAAGGACTAAGAATGTCATCAGATAACATCTGAGGTTATGGTGGAGATTTCCCTGCTTTGCTATAACCCACCTACCTGATGATCAGCCAATGTAGTTGTAGAGTGCCTTGATTTATGAGTTTCTTTTGTTCTGTAACTATAAAATCTTCATGAAACTGTTAACACAATGGATAAAGTAAATCTGTGTTCCTGGTCCATGTTCACTTATATTTGGCTCCAGAATAAATTACCTTGTATTTTTCTTTGAAGCGAGAACTGTATCTTTTGCATCGATCAGCTATAGGATTTGATGTTTGCTGTGTTTACTTTATATTTTTTTTGCTTTTTTTTTTTTTTTTTTTTTTGAGGTAGAGTCTCATTCTAGCCCAGGCTGACCTGGAATTCACTGTGTAATCTCAGGGTGGCCTCAAACTCATGGCAATCCTCCTACCTCTGCCTCTCAAGTGCTGGGATTAAAGGTGAGTGCCACCACTCCCAGCTAGATTTTATATATATATATATATAAAATATAATCTATCTATCTATATATATATAGATTATATATATATATAATCTATATATATATATATATAATATATATAATATATATATATATATTCCTACTGGAGAGTGAAATCGAAAGAGTGAGAGACAGAGAAAGAATGGGGCATGCTAGTGGGCCATTTACCACTGTAAATATATACCATCTGCATATAGCACTTTGTGCATCTGCCTTAACATTGGTAATGGGGAATCAATCTTTTTAAGCAAAAATGCCGTGAAGCACTCAGCCATCTTCTTGCCCCTGTTTTAGATCTTGTATTGGTTTAATCTTTCCTTGCTATGCCAATGCCATCTTTTTCTAAAAGTTTTATTTATTTATTTGAGAGAGAGAAATTGCGCGTGCACAAGAGAGAAAAAAATGAATGGGCGTACTAGGGACTCCAGCCACTGCAAATGAACTCCAGACACATGTGCCCCTTGTGCATTTGACTTATGTGGGTCCTGGAGAATCGAATCAGGTTTCTTTGGGTTTGCAGACAAGCACCTTAACTGCTAAGCCATCTCTCCAGCCCCCAGTGCCATCTTTTGCAGTGTAAATGTTTATTCTATGTCATTATGTATATTTAACTTGTGTTTTGGTTTTACAGGCTCACAATTAAAAGACTTTGAAATACGAGGATGTTTGAACAGTGTTACATTTGATAAAATCTATGGGGACTTTGAAAGTTGGACTGATTGAAGTTTTTATCATAAGATAGTTATGAGTCTATGGGGGGAAGGGGTGGAATGTGGTGGTTTGAATCAAATGTCCCCCATAAACTCATGTGTTTTGAATATTTGGTCTCCAGCTGGGGACAATTTAGAAGATGAAGTCTTGGTGGTAGAGGTATGTCACTGAGAATGGACTTTGAGGTGCATTAGTCACCACATTTCCAGTGCTAGCTTAGCTCACTCTTTTGTTGCTATTTTCCATCTTCTGTGGCAAGATTATGATGTCTAGCTTTTGCTTTACCATCTCTTCCCTGCCATCATGAAGCTTCTCCTTGAGACCATAAACCAAAATAAAACCTTTCTTCCCATCAGCTGCTTTTGTTCAGGTGTTCTGTCCCAGCAAAGAGAAGATAACTACAACACTGGTTTAATATATATATATATATATATATATATATATATATATATATATATATATATGTATGTATGTATGTATGTATGTATGTATGTGTGTGTGTATACACATATTTTTTTTTCAAGGTAGGGTCTCACTCTAGCGTAGGCTGACCTGGAATTCACTATGGAGTCTCAGGGTGGCCTCGAACTCACAGCCATCCGCCTACCTCTGCCTCCAGAGTGCAGGGATTAAAGGCGTGCGCCACCACGCTCAGCTTAAAAATATTTTTAAAAATTGTATTTTTATTTATTTATATTTTTAAGGTTTTTTTTTATTTTTTGGTTTTTCAAGGTAGGGTCTTACTCTAGCTCAGGGTGACCAGGAATTCACTATGTAGTCTCAGGGTGGCCTTGAACTCATGGCGATCCTCCTACCTCTGCCTCCTAAGTACTGGGATTAAAGGCGTGCGCCACCATGCCCAGCAGGTTTATTTTTTTATTTTTATTTTTTAAATTTATTATTTATTTGAGAGCGACAGACAGGGAGAGAAAGAGACAGAGAGGGAGAGAGAGAGAGAGAGAGAGAGAGAGAGAGAGAGAGAGAGAGAGAGAGAATGGGCGCTCCAGGGCTTCCAGCCAGTGCAAACGAACTCCAGATGCGTGCACCCCCTTGTGCATCTGGCTAACGTGGGTCCTGGGGAATCGAGCCTTGAACCGGGGACCTTAGGCTTCACAGGCAAGCGCTTAACCGCTAAGCCATCTCTCCAGCCCCATATTTTTTTAAAATTTATTTACTACAGACAAACAGATAGAGAGAAAAAGAGAGTGAGAATAGGCACACCAGGGCCTCTAGCCACTGCAAATGAACTCTAGATGCATGTGTCACCATGTGCATCTGGTTTATGTGGGACCTGGAGAATTGAACCTGGGTCCTTAGGCTTTATAGGCAGGAACCTTCACTGCTAAGCCATCTCTCCATCCCTATTTATTTATTTAAATTATTTTTATTTTTTAGAGTGTGAGAGTGCGGACACGAGAGAGAAAGAGACAGGGAGAGAGAGAGAGCCAGAGCCTCAGCCACTGTAGTGAAAATCCAGATGCTTACACCACCTAGTGGGCATGTGCTTGTCTTACCTTTTTGCATCTGGTTATGTGGGATTTGGCGAGTTGACCATGGGTCCTTAGGCTTTGCAGTCAAGCGCCTTAACCGCTAAGCCGTCACTCCATCCCAAAAATGTATTTTATTTTTCAGAGCACTTGTTAGTTTACAGCAAAACTGAGCAGTTGGTGTACAGATTCTGCCTAAATTCTATGCTCCCAAACATATACACACCCCATTACCAGTGTTTACTACCTGGGTAGTATACCTTTTTCTTTTGTTGTTGAGGAACCCACATTGACAAGGCATTATCCACAGCCCCATACTTTACATTAGATTCATTCTTAGTTTTGTAGGTTTGGATGAGTGTATCATGATGTCGCCTTCATTATTGTATCATGCAAAGTAATTTTATTGCCCTGAACATCCTCCATTCTCTGCCTGTTTACCTCTGTCTCCCTTGTCTTCCACTTCCTGGCAACCATTGATCTTTTCACTGCTCCATATTTTGGCCATTCCAGAGTATTATAGAGTTGGAGTCATTGACCTTTTTAACTTAGCAATATATACTTAAATTTCCCCTTGCTTTTTATGGTTTGATAGCTCATTTCTTTTAAGCACTGAATAATATTTTATTATCTAAATATATTGCTGTCAGCACTCATCTACTGAGGGGTATGTTGGTTGCTTCCAAGTTTTGGAAATGTTGAATAAGAGTGAACTCTTACCACTCAAATGCATTCATTATGTTTTCTTACTATTTTTAAAGTCATTTACAAAATGTTTTATTTTTATTTATTGATTTGAGAGAAAGAGACAGATAGGGGAAGAGAGATAATGGTCATGTCAGGGTATCTAGCCGCTGCAAACAAACTCCAGACACATGCACCACCTTGCGCATCTGGCTTATGTGGGTTCTGGGATATTGATCCTGGTTTGGTCCTTTGGCTTTGTAGGCAAGCACCTTAACCACTAAGCAATCTCTCCCTCCCTTTCTTACTATTTTTGAAACAGGTCTGTCTCTATTGCTCAGGCTGGCTTTGAACTTAATGTGTAGCCCATGCTGGTTTCAAAATCATCATCTTCTTGCTTCATTCTCCCTAGAGCTGGGATTATTAGACCATATCTGGCCTTCAGTAAATTGTTGCTATTATTTTTTCAAATATTTTATTTATTTATTTAAATAATTTATTTATTAGTGAGAGAGAGAGAGAGAGAGAGAGAGAGAGAGAGAGAGAGAGAGAGGGGCAGATAGAATAGGTGCACTAGGGCCTTTAACCACTGCAATCAAATTCCAGACATATGTACCACCTTGTTTCTCTGGCTTACATGGATACTGGGGAATTGAACCTGGGTCCTTTGGCTTCATAGGCAAGCACCTTAACCACAACACTCTCTCTCCAGCCCTATTTTTACTTATTACATAGAGAATGAGAGAGAAAGCACAAGTGAAACTCTTGCTGCTGCAAACAAACTCCAGATGCATGTGCCACTTTGTACATCCAGCTTTGTAGGTACTGGGCAATCAAACCTGGGCCAGAAAGCTTTGCAAGCATGTGCCTTTAATCACTGAGACATTTCCCCAGTCCAGTTGTTGATTTTTATAGTAAAATTCTAGTAGAAAAAATAACATGTTTATGGAGCTTGGTTTAGAATAATAGCAAGGCATTACCCTGCCTACTTTGAGCCATTTAAACCACATCAAATGTATGAAAATAATAATATTGTTCCTTTTTATCAGTTGAAGAAATTTAAATTTAGATCAAGTATCTCTTTTATTCAAGTCAAATATTTTAAATGGGGCAGTGAGGCTCTTAAGAGTTGAAATCAATACGATCAGGATAAAGTAGAACCTGAATCCTACCCTGATTACTATTTCCAGGATGTCTCAGAAAGCTTACATCTATGGAAAGGAAACATTTTACATTCAATCCACCACAAGCAGCTAGTAGCATATATAACACTTACAAAGTTATGTGCCCATCAACACTACGTTCAATTTTTTCATTATGCTAAGCAGGAACTCTGTATCCTTTAAACAACAATTCTCCATTCCTCTCCCCCTCTTAGCCTCTGATAAGACCCTAATCTATTGTGTATTTAGATGAATTTACCTATTCTAAATATCTTATATGAATAGATTCTTGTAATATTTGTCCTTTTATATCTGGATTATTTTAATTAACACAATGTTCTCTTTTTTGGTGGTACTGGAGTTTAAGCCCAGTATCTTGTGAATGCTAGTTCAGTGTTTTGTCACCCTTAGCATCATGTTTGCAAGAGTCATCTATGTTGTGCCTAAGTAACTATACGCATGCACACCATTTTGCTTGCTCATCAGTTCATGGATATTTGGGCTGTTACAAACTGTGTTGCATGAATATCACATATACTTTGTTCATACATTATTTTCTTGATTTCCATTATGTACTTGTTCATGGCTTCCTATAGTTTTGAAAGCCTATTTAAGAGAGTTGATATGAAGTTTTTGCCTAATATGTTCAGCATCTTGGCCTGCTCAGAGTTGATTTTTATCAATTTTCTCTTTCAATAAGTTATACCACCTATCCCAGTTAGCTATGTTTTTATTCTACCTTACAGTGTTTTTGTATAATGCATGTTGCTTCTCTACTGAGTGGGAGAGATCAACATTCAGTCATTCCTTTGGATAATTTTCAAAAGTACACAAATACACACAAAAAAGTTCAAGTAAGGTCTGCTGCACTCGCTGTGGGAGGCAAAAACCAGAATCTTGCACTGGGAATATGGGTTGCTGTCTTCATGTCTGCTACTGAGCTAGGGACGTGTTGAGGTAAAGGCAAAGCTTTCCTTCCATTTCCAGATAGTCTTGTTCTAGACTCTATATTTACTTGGTTGTTGGAAACCCTTGGCTATTTTTCTGAGACATGACAAAATTGGTTCTGACAGTTTTTGCTTTTTTTTTTTTTTAATTTTTCCTGCAGAAGGATGGGAGTTTGAAGCTGTTCATTTTGCTCTCATTCCTTAACCACTTGGCATTTTAAAAATTAAGATTTGCCATGCCCTCCAAGGCTCAGTGGCCATTGTGGAAGAGGTTGCAGAAAGAACGTAAGAGCCTAAGGAAGGGGAGGAATGCTTACCATGTTGTCATCCAGACACAAAGTGCTCTTGATATTCATGACTTCACAGTGGATGATGCTACCTAGTTAAGACCTGCATAACAGGAGTGGGGGAAATAATGACATCAAAATAGAAGAATTTAGTTGGAAAGAAGGGATTCAGTGGAGGGCAGATTTGGTAGGGGAGAAGCAGAGTGGTAGGAGGAGATTATGATCATGGTATATTATTGTCTATACTTATGGAAGTTGTCAATAAAATAGTTTTTTAAAAATAAGATTTTCTGCATCTTCATAGATTCTACAATCTATAGTGAACAGTGTTAATCCTTGTGTTTTGTTAACCTTGTTTAACATATTACTAAGATAGTCAATGTCCTGAGGCTGTTCTGTTAAAATCACTGCTTGTTTCTATTACATGTTTTTGCTGAGGAGCTTAAAAGTGAGAAACTTTTTATTTTTTTTATTTTTATTTTTTGGTTTTTAGAGGTAGGATCTCACTCTGGCTCAGACTGACCTGGAATTTGCTATGGAGTCTCAGGGTGGCCTCGAACTCACAGCGATCCTCCTGCCTCTGCCTCCCGAGTGCTGGGATTAAAGGTGTGCGCCACCACGCCCAGCTTTCCGACACTTTTAATTAGGGTGTAAGTTTAGGTTTTTACTCAATAAATTTTCTCTTATTATTCTGCTCAATATTTATTTCTAAACACATTTTAGTTGGATACTTTTTATCTCCAATTTTCTTAAGTTAGTTTTTGAACGCACATGTACACACATGCATGCCTGCCAAGTCATGTGTGGAAATTAGAGGCAACTTCAGCTGTTGAGCTCACCTTCCACTCTGTTTAAGGCAGGGTGTCTCACTGTTCATCACTGTATTTGGTAAGCTAGCTGGCCTGCAAACTTCCAGGAAGTTCTCTTGTCTTCCTTCTCTTAGTAGGTGTACTAGGATTACAGATGTACTCCGTAGTATCTGGATTTATGTGGGTTCTGGGGATCAGAACTAAGGTACTTATTCTTTATCCACTAAGCTATTTCCTCAGCCCTTATTTTGGGTTAATATATGGTTTTAGTTCTTTCTTTTCTTTTCTCTTATTCTTTTTTGGGGGTTTTGAGGTAGTCTCACTGTAGCCCAGACTGACCTGGAATTCCCTATGTAGTCTCAGGGTGGACTAGAACTCACGGTGCTGTGATTAAAGGCATATGTGACCATGCCTGGCTTGGGTTTGGTTCTTAAATTCCTTTGTATTATGAAGAAAACTACCTAGGTGAAGCAGAGATTTCAGTTACCTCCCAATATTCATACTCCCTTTCTTTGTTCTAGTAGAAACCTTATGTTCTATTTAGCATATTGCTGTGCAGTGGAAACACTTTTCCTGACCTTGTCTGCAATTAGGTATAAACATGCAACTAAGTTCTGACCATAAGTAGAAGGGAGAATGAAGTATTGTGTGGGGTTTGTCTCAAGTACCCTTAGGGGGAGGAGCGTGCCCTTCTACCATGCCTTTTGTCTGGTTCTTAGAGTGTGGATATAACTTCTAGAGCTCCAATAGCCATACTGGATCAAGTGATAACCTTGAAAATGGCAAATATTTCCGGTAACACAGTAAAATAGAAGGTGCTAGAGCCTTTGAAAGAATAGAGCTGTTATACCAGGCTTGGATTGCAGACTTTTGTACTCCTTATAAGAGAGAGGTGAGTCTTTGCTACTTGCTGCTGAAACTAATTGTGATCCTTACACAAGGTCCTTAGTGTCATTTGAAATTAAATGTAAATGGGCAGAAGAGATGGCTCAGCAATCAAAGGTGCTTTCTTGCAAAGCCCGACAGTCCAGGTTCGATTCTTCAGTACCATGTAAAGCCAGATGTATAAGGTGGCACATTCATTTAGAGATCGTTTGTAGTGAGTGGCAAGAGGCCATGGTGCACATGCTTGCTCTCTCTCTCTCTCTGCTTGCAAATAAATAAAATTTATTTGAAAAAGGAAATTAAATGTAAAAATGGGGTGCTTTGAGGACCTGATGCAGATGTTCATACCTACTATGCATGTGACAGTACTTGGTGTTGTACTGGGGAATGAAAAGTAGGCAGTAGGGGTCCAGAGAAGGTTTGAGGAGAGTGAAGGTTTTAAGTACCATTTATATTTGATAAGTGTTTTGGGTGTTTGATAATCTATACATTAGGTGAAAAGGTCTTTAGAATTTAGAGATGGGCTGGATTATAGTTCAGTGTATATAGTATTTGCTTAGCATCTATCAGGCAATGGTTCAATCCTCAGCACCACATAAACTGGGTTAATAGTCCACATTTGTAATCTCAGCACTTGGTAGGAAGAGGGAGGAAGATCACCAGTTCAAGGTTATAGTTCAAGGCCAGCCATGGCTATTTGAGACACTATTAAAAATAATTTTTCCTGGCCTGCTGTCTAGCTCAGGAAATATACCACTCATTCCTCAGGATACCTAACACAACATTCTGACTTTCTTTCATTCGACTTAAGAGACAATTTTGCCACTTTGTTTGTAAGAGAAGAAAAAGTACCCTATGCATCTCTGTAATGGCAGATACTGCATGCTGTGAGTTGATCTTGCCATCCTGAAAGTGAATCTGGAAATATTTGTACCTTAATCTCTTGCAGAAATAAACCTTCTGGAGCTCTCATAAAAATATCAGAGACTGTTGTCTTCAAGACTGTGACTTATTACAATGAAAGAATACACAGTGGGATCAGCAGGGAGAAAAACATAATGAGTGGGGTCTGGAAGAGTGTGGATGTGGGCTTCCAAGGTTCTTCCATAGAGGACTGGGATTGAGTTTGCACAGAACAAGCTTCCTCCTCTCCCTTTCCCTCCCCTCCTATCCTCCTTACATTTCTGACACTCAGAAGGAAAGCACGTACATACTATGAATCACATTTGTAAAAACAATCTAGCCAAGTCAGTATAGCAGAATTTAATGTTCCAGGCACACAAAACCACTTTATCAGCTGGTAGCACAGGAAATATCTCACAGGTCAAGTTGCTGAGAGTTATTGTAAAGATGGTCATGTAAAGTAGTACCTTCCAGAGATGGTAACATCCAGCTTGTTATGTGGACTTTTCTATAGAGTAATGTGATGTCAACTATTAGTTTTTGGTGCTTATTGAGACTTCCTTAGTTTTATAGTTATACTCATATTTTGATCATTATTATATTAGGTTTATTTTTAAATTTTATTTAAAATATTTTATTTAATTCTATTTTAAAAGTGATTGTAACTAAATGGTCTTTTCTGCTTTGACATGCAGTTTTATGAATTTTAACATACTAGTTCCATCATTTTAAGAAAATTGTGTCATACCATTTAGGCAACCACTGATCTGTTTTTTATTATTTTGGTTTTGCCAACTTTGTAATATAAATAGAATCATATAATGTGATGTTTTGTGATTAAATTTTCTATCAGTATACTGCCTTTGAAATTTATCCTTGTTGCATGCTTCTATGAGTTGTCATTTTTATTGCTCTGTGGGATTGCATCTTATGGATATGTAAAAGTTGAAGGATAAAAAGATTGTTTCTAGTTTCAGGTAGTTATGAAGAAAGCTGCTATAATTATGTACAACTTTTTGTACGAATATAAATTTTCATTAAAATTTTTTTCATTGACATCTTCCATAATTATAGACAATAAACCATGATAATTCCCCCCCTTCCCCACTTTCCCCTTCACAAATCCACTCTCTATCATATCCTGTCTCTGTCTCCATCAGTCTCTTTTATTTTGATGGCATCATCTTTTCCTCCTATTATGAGAGTCTTGTGTTAGACACTGTGAGGTCATAGATATTGAGGCCAATCTCTGTCTTAACGATTGCATTGTAATCAGTCCTGCCTTTCCTTTAGCTCTTACATTCTTTCTGCCACCACCTCTTCTGCAATGGACCCTAAGCCTTGGAAGACATGATAGCGATATTTCAGTGCAAAATACTCCTGTCACTTCTTAGCACTATGGTGCCTTTTGGGTCATCCCAGTGGTAACCACCATTTGAAAAGAGGAACTTCTCTAATGAAAAGTGAAAATAGCATTAATATATGGGCATGAATGTAAAGTAAAGCACTTACATGCAGCTTGGTGAGCATACTATATACATTTAGCCAGACAAGAGCAGGTGTTACATTCCTAGTGCTCATGACCTCCCCTGCCATAAGCTTTTGAGTAGGTTTTCAGTACCAGGCATGTATTCCCTCCCATGGAGTGAGCCTCCAGTCCAATTAGAGAGCAGTTGGTTTTCCCTGTAACAGACATCCCACTAATACACCCGGTTGGTCATTTGGCCTTGCTGACCAAACTTAAGACTTGTAGTGTCCACTGTTTTCACTTCAGTCTCCAAGTGGGCTGCATACAGTACAGCTTTTTCCAGCTTTCTGTCAGCTGCTCTCCAGGAAGGAGGTTTTCAGTTTAGCTTGAGCTTGACTTCTCAGGGACCTTATACCCAGGCATGTGGAGTCTTCAGCAATAGGGTTTTTCCATTTATTTCTAGTAGAAAAACAAGAGCATTTGCAATGACCTGTAATGTTTTGGGACATCAGGGAGCTCCCTGGTTAACAACTTATCAGAAGTTATCCAATCCCTGGCACTGAAGTTTTTCTGCAGTCTATGGCTTCTAGGTGTGCCATTATGCAAAAAAGTAGGTTTCCATATGGCTTATTCACAACACAATGAATTTTTTTTTTAATTTTTTTGAGGTAGGGTCTCACTCTAGCTTAGGCTGACCTGGAATTCACTATGTATTCTCAGGGTGGCCTCGAACTCATGGCAGTTCTCCTACCTCTGCCTCCAAAGTGCTGGGATTAAAGTGTGTGCCACCACAACCAGATCTTATTTTTTAAAGCTTATTTTTATTTTTATTTATTTATTAGAGATAGAGAGGGGGAAGGAGAGAGATTGGGAGGGAGGGAGAATGGGCATGCTAGGGTCTATAGCCACTACAGACAAACTCCAGATGCCTGTGCCACCTTGTCCATCTTGCTTACATGGGACCTGGAGAATCGAACCTGGATTTAGGCTTCACAGGCAAGCACCTTAACTGCTAAACCATCTCTCCGGCCCAACATCTTGAATTATGAGAAGCCCTACCCCTACCTTTCTTTTACTCAAATCTCTTTCCATGACCTTGCTTAGGACATTGTACCCCTAGTAATCTGTTCATCTATTTGCATATATACAGTACCATCCCCTTAAGTTCACCCCTCTCCTACTACCCTTATAGCCCTTTTCTAGCTCACTGGCCTTTGCTACTGATTTTTACTCCAAGTCACATACAAATCTAAATATTTGTAGCTAGGATCCACATATGAGAGAGAACACGTGGCATTTGGCTTTCTGGGCCTGGGTTACCTCACTTAGTATAATCCTTTCCAGATTCATTCATTTCCCTGCACATATCATAATTTGCATTTCCCTTCTGGCTAAGGATATAGAACATTTTTTAGATGTTTATGTGCCATCTGTATTTCTTTTGAGAACTCTCTATTTAGTTCCTGTAGTAGACAGCTTCAGGTTGCTGAGATAAATATTGAAGCTTACAGATCCAGGGGAAGTTCCATAATGGCAGAAGAATCTGGCCTGCTTTCACAGGTGCAAGCAGAGAGAGAAAATCCCCAAGCCAAAAAACCCAAAAGCCACAACACACATAAGCACACTTGGAATTCCAGGCAGAACTAAAGCACTTTGCATATCTTTAGACTGGCATTCCAAATGCACCACCACACAATAGGGCTGGATCCTAAGATATGCCCAGTGACATCTCCTGCCAAGTGGCTGGAAATCCAAGAAGTTTTAATAAACTACTGAATTTATTTTTTGGGGTGGGAGGGCCATCTGTTTAAACTACCACATTCCCATTTTTAATTGGATTGTTCGATTTCTTATTATTTACTTTTCTGAGTTCTTTGTATATACTAGATATCAATCCTCTGTCAAATGCATAGCTGACAAAGATTTTCTCCCATTCTGTGGGTTGCCTCTTTGCTCTACTCAAAGTGTTCATTGCTGAACAAAAGCTTTTGAACTTCATGAAGTCCCAGTGGTTGGTTAGTGGTTTTATTTCCTGAGCAACTGGGGTTATATTCAGAAAATCTTTGCCAATACCAATAGTTTGAAGGCTTTCCCTTACTTTTTCCTCCAGCAGTTTCTGAGTTTTGGGTCTGATATTAAAGTCTTTGATCCATTTGGATTTGATTCTTGTGCATGGAGAGAGATAAGGATCTATTTTCATCCTTCTACTTATAGATCCCTAGTTTTTCCAGCACCATTTGTCCAAAGAATACATATTTTTGAGGTAGGGTCTCACTCTGGCTCAGGCTGACCTGAAATTCACTATGTAGTCTCAGGGTGGCCTCGAACTCATGGTGATACTCCTTCCTCTGCCTCCCAAGTGCTGGAATTAAAGGCGTGTGCCACCACGCCTGGATCTCCAAAGAATATTTTGATATTTTTATTGAAAATCAGATGGCTATAGATGCCTGGATTTACATCTGGGTCCTCTATCTATTGATCTACATTTCTGTATTTGTGCCAGAACTATGTTTTTGTCACTATGGCTCTGTAATATAGCTACAAATTTGGTATGGTGATACTGCTAGCCTTATTTTTATTGCTCAAAATTGTTTTGGATATTCGAAGTTTATTGTGCTTCCCAACAGATTTTAGGATAGTTTTATCTATTTCCGAGAAGAACGCCATTGGAATTTTGATGGGGATTGCATTAAATGTGTATATTGATTTTGGTAAGATTGCCATTTTCACAATATTGGTTCTTCCAATCCAAGAACATGGCATGTCTTTCCATTTCCTATTATCTTCTGCAATTTCTCTCTTGAGTGTTTTAAAGTTTTTATTGTAGAGATCCTTCACCTCCTTGGTACTTTATTGGTTTTTTTTTTTTTGTTGTTGTTGTTTTGTTTTTTCGAGGTAGGGTCTCACTCTAGCTCAGGCTGACCTGGAATTCACTACATAGTCTCAGGGCGGCCTCAAATTCACAGCAACCCTCCTACCTCTGCCTCAGTGCCGGGATTAAAGGTGTGTGCCACCATGCCCAGCTACTTCATTGTTTTTGAGGCAGTTGTGAATGGTAATGATTTCCCTGTATAGGAAAGCTTCTGATTTCTGTTTGTTTATTTTGTATCTTGCTACATTGCTAAAAGTGTTTATCAGCTATAACAGTTTGCTGGCCCGATCTTTAGGGTCCTTTATGTATAGAATCATATCTTCTACAAACAATGGTAATTTGATCTCTTCTTTTCTAATTTGTATCCATTTTATGTGTGGTGTTATTTTTTTTTTTTTTGCCTTATTGCTATGGGTAAGACTTCTAGTACTATATTAAGTAGAAACCCTTGTGTTGTTCCTGATTTTAGTGGAAAAGTTTCAAAATTTTCCACACTTAGTATTATGTTGGCTGTAGGTTTGTCATGAATATCCTTTATTATGTTGAGATATGTTCCTTCTATTTTCAGTTTCTGTAGGACTTTTATCATGATATTGGATTTTGTCAAATGCTTTTTCTCCATCTATTTAGATGATTATGTGATTTTTGTCCTCAGTCCATTTATATAGTATATTACAATTATCAATTCATATGTGTTGCTTCATCCCTGCATCTCTGGGATAAAGCCTACTTGGTCAGGGAGAATGACCTTTTTGATATATTCTTATATTCTGTTTACCAATATTTTGTTGAGAATTTTTGCACCTATGTACATGAGGGAGATTGGTCTGTAATTTTTGTTTTTGTTTTTGTTTAGAGTTTATCTGGTTTGGTATCAGGGTGATGCTGGCTTCGTAGAAAGAGTTTGGTAGAATTCCTTCTTTTTCTATTTTATGGAAAAGTTTGAGAATCATTGGTGTTAGTTCTTCCATGAAGGTCTGGTAAAATTTGCCAGCGAATCTATCTGGGCCTGGACTTTTTTTTAGTTGGGAGTTTTTTTTTTTTTTTTTTTTTTTTTTAATAACTGCTTGGATCTCCATACTTGTTATAGGTATTTGTAAATGATTTGTGTCACCTTATTTAATTTTTATAGGTCATATAAATCTAGAAAATCATCTTTTTCTTTCAGATTTTCAAATTTAGTGGAGTATGTATATTCTTAAGTATGTTCTTATGATTTTCTGAATTTCTTTGACATTTGCTGTAATGGTGCCTTTTTTATCTCTACTTTTGTTAAGTTTTGTCCCTTCTTCTAGTCAGATGTGCTAAGGGTTTATCATTTTGTTTATCCTTTCAAAGAACCAACTCTGTGTTTCATTGATTCTTTGGATTTTTTTTTTTGGAGGGGGAGTTTGTATTTCATTAATTTTGGCCCTAATCTGTATTATTTCTTCCCATCTACTGATTTTTGGTTTGCCTTGCTCTTCTTTTTCCAAAGCCTTAAGGTGAAGTATTAAATTGTTTACTTGTGAACTCTCTAATTTCTTAATATAGGCACTTAGAGCTATAAATTTCCCTCTTAGGACTGCCTTCATTGTGTCCCAAAGGTTTTGGTATGTTGTATTTTCATCATCATTTGATTCTATGAATTTATTGATTTCCTTTTTGATTTCTTCAATGACCCATTGATCATTCAATAGTGTACTGTTTAGTCTCCGTGAATTTCTGTATACTCTGTAGTTTTTCTTATTGCTGATTTGCAGTTTAATCCCATTGTGATCAGATAGAGTATAATGGATTATTTCAGTTTTCCTATATTTGTTGAGATTTGCTTTGTGTCCTAATATATGGTCTATTTTAGAGAATGTTCCATGTGCTACTGAGAAAAATGTATATTCTGTAGCCTTTGGATGGAATGTTCTATAGATAACTGTTTGGTCCATTTGTTCCATGACATCATTTAATCCAGGTGTTTCTCTGTTTATTTTTTGCTGGGATGACCTGTAAATTGATGAGAGTGGGGTATTGTAGTCACCCATGACAATTGCATTTTTGATGTTATCTGTGACCTTAAGTCTAATAGAATTTTTTGATGAATTGAGAGTCACCATGCTAGGTGCATATATGTTTGGGATTGTAATGTCCTCCTGTTGGAGTGTTCCTTTAATTAGTATAAAATGACTTTCTTTATCTTTCCTCACTAATGCTGGTTTGAAGTCTATTCTGTCAGATATTAGGATAGCAACCTCTCCTTGTTTCCTAGGCCCATTTGCTTGAAATTCCCTTTTCCATCCTTTTACTATAAGATAGTGTGTGGTAGTTTGAATAGATGGCCCCCAATATATTCAGTGTTTTATTAGTTGTAGTTTGGTTCTGCAGCCACCTAGCTGGAGGAAATATCACTGGGTATATCTTAAATTGTGGTGGTGGGCTTAAAATTCCAATCTAAAATATGCAAAGTTCCTAGTTCCACTTGGAGTTCCTGAAGTGTGCTGTGTGGCTTTTGGCTCGTGGCTTCTCTAACTTTGCTTTGTCTTTTAAGAGGGCGCCAGTTTCTTTGGCCATTATGGAACTTCTCCTGGATCTGTAAGCTTCAATAAATCCCTTCCTCCATACCTGTGCCTAGTCTGGAAGTACATCTCAGCAAACCTGAAGCTGTCTACTACATAGTGTCTGTCTTTTATGGTAAGATGAGTTTTATGAAGGCAACAAACAGAAGGACCCTGCCTTTTAATCCAGTCTGCAAGCCTGTGTCTTTTGGTTGAAGCATTGAGGCCATTGATATTAAGAGTTATTATTGAAACATATGTATTTATTCTTGCCAATCTTCTTGTTTTGTAGTGTTTCCTGTTTTCCTTTTACTCTCTTGTATTAACTGCTATTTGTATATGGTTTATTTTTTCCTGTTTCCTCATGTGTTTTCTTTTCTTTCTCTTCAGCATGAAGGATCCCTTCAAGTATTTTCTGTACAGCTGGCTTAGTGATCATAATATTCCCTTAGCCTTATTTTGTTGTGGAATGTCCTTATTTCTCCATCAACTTGTATGGATAACTTTGCTGGATAAAATATTCTTGGTTGACAGTTGTTATCTTTCAGAAATTAGAATGCATCATTCTAAACCCTTCTGGCTTTTAAAGTTTGTGTTGAGTAAACAATTGTTATCCTGATAAGCTTGCCTTTATAAGTGACTTACTTTTTCTCTCTAACTGCTTTCAATATATATTCTTTGGTTTGTGTGTTTGCTAGTTTAATTATAATATGGTGAGGAGAGGTTCTTTCCAGGTTTTGTCTATTTGGTGTTCTAAAACCTTCCTATATCTACATTGGCATCTCTTTCCCAATTCGGGGTAAATTTTCTTCTATGATTTTGTTGAAAACACCTACTATGCCTTTGGAGTGAAATTCTTCTCCTTTTACTATATACTGAAATCTAATGTTTGATCTTTTCATAGTGCCCCTGAGATCTTGAAATTTCCATTAATACCTTCCTATTAGCTTGCCTTTTTGTTGGACTGTATTAGATTTGCCATCTGGTCTTCTAGTTTAGATATTCTTTTCTCACCTTCATTCATTCTATGGGTAAGACTTTCTATAGAATTTTTAATTTGACTTACTGTGTTTTTCATTTCTAGTATTTCTGATTGGTTTTTCTTTAGTATTTCTATTTCCTTACTCATGTCTTGTATAGACCACCTTATTTCATTAAGTTGGTCTCCTATGTTCTTCTTTAGGAGTTTTTCTTTTTGGCTTTTTTTTTCAAAGTAGGGTCTCACTGTAGCTCAGGCTGACCTGGAATTCAATATGTAGTCTCAGAGTGGCCTTGAACTCACAGCGACCCTCCTACTTTTGCCTCCCAAGTGCTGGGATTAAAGGCATGTGCCACTGTGCCTAGCTCTATTTTTCATTTTTGATTCCTTTGATTTCTGTGAACATAGTTATAATTCTTTTGAAATCTTTATCAGACATTTCATCTAAATCAGTCTCATTGGAGGTGCTTTCTGGTGGATTTATCATTTTTGGTGGAATTATATTATCTCGATTTTTTTGTGTTTCTTGTATTTTTTTAAAGGATTGGGGTTATAGGTGTGTGAGGCCATTCCCAGTTCTTTATGTCATTGCTGGGTAATCTAACTCAGGGCAAATCAGGTTCCCTTAGGCTCTCATCCTTGTGCAGCAAGTGTTCTTACCTGCTGAGCCTTCTCTTTAGCCCCTATCTGTCTCCTCATCTTTAATTGGATGCTGGACAGTGTAGATTTTACTTTGTTAAATTCTAGGGTTTTTTTTTTTTTATTTTATACATTATCTTGACATTGCTAGATGCAGTAAATGTGCTTGGAAACAGCTTGAACCTTTGGAGTCTTGCTTTTATGACTTGTTAGGGAGGTCTAAAACTATTTATAGTTGAACATTAATTATTTCTCCTGTTGAGGCAAGACCATATTAATTATTTTACCCAATGTCCTGTTAATCATGAGTCTTCTCAATTTGTCTGATAAGGACAATTTGTAAGGGACAGGTATGTTCTCTTTAATCCTCTTTGTTTTCCTTCCTGACATGCACATGCTAATCTTCCCTGGTTATCCCCTCTGTGGATTTCCAGAAGTCTGTCTCTGTAGATAGATCTCCTTTTTGATACTGTGTCCTATGATCTTTAGGTACTTTTGTATCCAAACTCTCAGGTTTCTTAACTTGGGACATCTGCTAGATTTTACATCAGTTTTCAGTCTGTGTTCTGTGGCTTGAAAACTCTTTCATTATAGTATGCTGGGTAATCACAGAACTTGCCTCATATTTTCCTGTCTTTCAGAGACCTTTGTCATTCATCATGTGATGTCTACTGCTTTGAAAACCACTACTGCATCTATTTCGTGGTTATTTTGGGCATGGGATAAATCTAGTCCTGGTTTCTGTCGTATCTGTATGTAGAAGCTTTAATGTTATAAAAATATTTCGCTCTCTCATTTTTGTAACCCCTACGCACATAAATTCTATTCTTTAATGTTTATTTTTCTCGAACTATAGACTTTGTGTGTAGATTTATGCAGTTATGTTTGTTTATATATTCCCAGACACACTTAAAACAAGCCTATCATGAACTATCTTTTTTATAGTCTATCACTTTTTTAGCTATTATATATTTTTTTTCTCTGACAAAATTGGTCAGAGGAAAGATTGCATTTAGTAATAGAGTAGGCCATGAGCTAGCCAGAGTGATTCTCCTCAGCAGTAGGAATAAGAGAATTATCTATTTTCAGCAGTATTGCTGTGTAGACTGCTTATGATTGCATTGAAGGAAGACAGACAAGATGGTCATATTGTAGTGATTTTTATCCATTCTGAAAAAGGGTGGAAGTCTAATGTGGCTGAAGAAGTCCTCTTATTTTCCTCAATACAAGCAGGTATATCAGATGGAAGTGTTGAGAAGCCAGATAGAGTGTGTTGAAAGAACATAGAAATGACCAAGAGCAGGTAGGGGAAGCTATTATTCCTCAGTCTGACACAGTGAGAAGATAGTATTTATGATCAGCTTCCAGGGATAAGATGTCTTGGCAGGAATTATAACCACTAGTGGGACTGTCCAGTGAAGCATGTGACCTGGAGGGGGAGCTTTATGGTGGAAGCTTCAGCTTTGAAGAACATGTAGCCAGAGAGAATGGAGGGGGCTGAGGAAGAGAAGCTGAGAGCGAGAGTGAGAGCGAGCGAGCGAGCGAGAGAGAGAGAGAGAGAGAGAGAGAGGAAATACTGGCCTTGTGTTTTTTTTTTTTTTCCCTTTCATCCAACCTTCTATCTAGTTTGTCACCTATGCTTCTCACTGGACAAATCTGACTGGCAGTCAGTCACTTGGAAAGGGAACTTGAAATGTAGTTGGAAGGAGTCACCTTGCTCATCTTCCTTGCAACTTGTAGCAGAACCAGAAAGGGCAGAAAGTTGGTTAGAGGGCCCTTAGGCCCAAAGCTGTCATACAGTCCCATCTTCAGATTGAGGGCCTACTCTGATGTGCAGTATATCCAATAGCTAGCTATGGTCCAGGAACGAGGAAAAGGTTGTTTGGTTAAGGGCAAGAAGAACCAGTATCTCTATTAGCACACTCTAGGGGGAAGGAGGTTAGGTACTGAAGCACCAGCTGGAGTTGCTATGGTAACTATTCCTGAAGGATGGGGTGAGGTACTTGTGACAATGAATTATTTGCATTTGAATTCCTGAGCTATACTTTAAAGAGAACCCCTCACATGAAGGGGTGGGGATGTGGCATAGTGGTAGAGCATTTGCCATATGTATAATGCCCCCCCCCTCTTTGATCACCATCACCACAAACCCAAACCTTTCATACAGCTATTTTGTAAACTTACCTATCAATACTATTTTATTGAACACACACACACACACACACACATAATTTAGGAGAGGAGATAGTACTAGATAGGAGAGAAGAAAGGACCCTTTTGTAGTGTAACTAACATTTTAATTTCATGTACACATTACTCTGCATAAGCAAAATGCCCAGTATTTCTTTTTTTTTTTTTCTCAAGGTAGGGTCTCACTCTAGCTCAGGCTGACCTGGAATTCCCTCTGTAGTTTCAGGGTGGCCTCAAACTCACGGTGATCCTCCTACCTTTTCCTCCCGAGTGCTGGGATTAAAGGCGTGTGCCACCATGCCCGGGAAACATTTCTTTATAGCAAAGCCTTTTTACATGGGACCATATTAAGTGGTACTGTGGTAACACCAGGCCACTGTTCAATGTGTTCAGGTAGGGGAACTGCCTGGAAAAGGTAATATTCTCTTCAAATTGGTGTTATTTGGTTTCATAGTGATGTGTCTTCATTTTCTGCAATTCAAACAGTGCTTCAAAATGTCCTGATTAAGGCTGGCATGTTGGCGCACACCTTTAATCCCAGCACTCGGGAGGGAGAGGTAGGAGGATCACTGTGAGTTCGAGGCCACCCTGAGACCACATAGTGAATTCCAGGTCAGCCTGGGCTAGAGTGAGACCCTACCTTGAAAAAACCAAAAAAAAAAAAAAAAAAAAATCCTAATTGTAGCTGGGTTTCTGTGAGATACATTTCTAGGGGAGGGGGGAACTAAACCCTTGTGTTCTTAAATTCCTCTGTTGGTATGGAAAGCCTGGCCAGGCTAGTGATTCGAATTTAAGGGATTATGATGATAGGTTAGGCCATTTTGTCCCTTCAAAAGGCCACATGGACATCAAGCATTTATATATTATAAAAACATGTAAGTTAATAGAAAAGAAATGCTGTTTTTAATTGGAGTTATAGCAATTTGGGTAAGAATGTTAGTTATTTCAAAGTGATCAGACTCCTTGGTTAAATATTAATACCATAGTGATGTCTAAACTTTTCAATGTATGTCTGATTAAGAGTGTGTTTAGTGAATTGTTATTTAACATAATTTGCTTGACATAATATTTTAGTAGTTCAGATATCTAGTCATTCTGGGAAAAAAGCTATATATAAAATGTAAGTTTCCCTGGAAAACTAGTAAACATGTTTGGTTGTGGCTCAGAGATGTGGCATGGATAGTTCCCAAAATTACATCCAGAAATATCTGGGCAAATAGAAAATTAAATACTTTGCTTGAATCCATGAAAAAAAAAAACAAACAAACAAACAGATTTCAGGGCAAATAACTAACCTCAAATAAGGGGACAGATACATGGTACTTGAGGAAGAAAGAGGAACTGAGCATTTGCTTACCAGGAGCAGACACTGCTGAATGCTATATATGTCATTAAGAAGACTAAACCAGAAAAATTTAAAAGCTTGCCAAAGGCTGAGGGGCACAGATATATGGAATTCTCTTCATTTTGCAGGATTTTCCTCCAAGGTACCTTCCAGGTGCTCATAGTAAGCATCAGAGAGAAACCTCAGAAAGTCTTTCCCATGTGCTGACTTGGATAGAACAAGAGCAACAACTGTCCTAAATTTTCCCAGATATATCGCCTAGTGTCACTTACCACCAAGAGCAAAAATCTTAATCTGGGAGAGGATGGGTAACAAACATTGGGAACACTGGGCAGAACAGTAAAGAAAACAAAGAAGCTCTGCTCTTGGGAGAAGACAGGACTACCTGCCTGGCCCAGGTTTGCACATGGAGGATCAAGAAAGCTTGTGAGAGTTATAACCCCAAGACCCTCACCCTATATGCCTAATATTGAGGAATTATCACAACATCAGAGAATATCCCATTTCCCATTGCACTGTTTCCGGCCAAGACAACAAGCATCAAGTAAAGAGAAAGTGGGATACAACTCAGAAGGCTGCAAGAGAGAGGTGGGCAACAGTATACAAATCTGAGAATAAACGGAACCCAAAACCAAGAGAGAAGAAAACATTGAGAAAAACCTGAGGCAAGTTACAATACTTCACAATGATGGAGTATGAATAGAAGAATTTGAAAGCTCTTGTGCCCCATGTGTTACCATAGAAACAAAGGCTTCCAAACCCAGGCTACCTTCTAACTATATTAAAGCAAACCTCAACAACACAAAGAAATCTGGCAAATGTTGAAATCACCCTTATAGTATAAAATATGGATGGCTCTAAATAATGTATTGTTTAACCTTACTTATTTTTGTTCTTCCTGAGTCTTTTTTGCCATGTTTTACTTCTGGGTGATGGTCTTGCTATGATGTCCAGGCTAACCTTGAACTCCTGGACTCTAGTAGAGATCCATTTGCCTCCTGGCATTTTTTCAAATTCTTTTAAAATATTTTGAATAGATAATATATTTGCATGATTCACATATAAAAGGAAATTTAAAAGGGACACATTGAAAAGGTATACCCCATCTTTCCATTTCTCCTTGACATTTTAATTTGTTGTTAATTTATGTAAATATAAGCAACTAAAATTATATATGCTGATTTCTACCTTTTTTATTTTGTTTTTAATTTTTTGTTTATTATTTATTTATTTGAGAGCAACAGACAGAGAGAGAAAGAAAGACAGAAAAAATGGGCGCGCCAGGGCTTCCAGCCTCTGCAAACGAACTCCAGACGCGTGCGCCCCCTTGTGCATCTGGCTAACGTGGGTCCTGGGGAACCGAGCCTCGAACCGGGGTCCTTAGGCTTCACAGGCAAGCCCTTAACCACTAAGCCATCTCTCCAGCCCTTTCACCTTTTTTTAAACAAAAGGTAGTTTAGCAAGGGTCCAGAACAATTACTTTGATTTTGTCATTTAAGTAGTCCTAGAGTTGTTGTCTTACTTGGTAGGTACAAGGAGTTGTTTCTCTTTTTTGCTTGTTTGAGGTAGGGTCTCACTCTAGCCCAGGCTGACCTGGAATTCACTATGTAGTCTCAGGGTGGTCTTGAATTTCCCTTTGCCTCCTGAGTGCTGGGATTAAAGGCATGCGCCACCACGCCCAGCTCTGTTTCTCATTCTTTTATACCCTCACAGTGTTCTGTTGTGTGGACATGCCATAATTTAGTCCTTTGTTGCTGGGACCCAGGGTTGCTTCAAGTGTTATGATAATTAAACAGTACTGTGAGGATAACCTCAAGCATGATATACATGCACAGGTATGCCTGGAGGATAGAGGCCTGAATGTGGAGTTATTGGATTAGAGGGAAAATTATAATTTTGGATGATATGGCCATCTTCTTCTCTTCTCATTAGCAGTGCATGAAAGTGCCTGTTATTCCACAGTCTTGCTAATAGGGTACACTGTTAAACTTTTGGTTGTTATTGTAAAAGAATAGTATTCCTTGTTTGACTTTGTTTTTCTATTATAAGTATTGGTGGATATCCTTTAAAAGCTCAAGGATCATTCAGTTTTTCTGTCAACTGTTTACTTATTTTTTTGGTCTATTTTTTCATATGGTTTTTTTCTTGTTCTTTTTTTTTTTAATTCATTTCTGAGGACATGGCTCAGTGGTGAAAGGGACTTTCTTGCAAAGCCTGACAGCCTGGGTTCAATTCCCCAGTGTCCATGTAAAGCCAGATGCACAAAGGGACACATACATCTGGAGTTGCTTTGTACTAGCAGGAGTCCCTGATGTGCCCGGACTCTCCCTCCCCTCTCCCCTCTGTCAAATAAATAAATAAAATTTATTTCTTTGGGGTGTTTTGTGCAAGTATGGGCACACATGTACCATGAGATACATGTGGAAGTCAGAGGACAACTTTTGGGTTGGTTTTAGCTTTCTGTCCTATTTGAGGGCTAGTCTCTCATTGTTTACTACTCAGTTCACAGACTTCCACGAAATTCTGTCTCTGCCTCCCTTCTTGCTGTAGTTACCCTGGGGTTACAGAAGCCTTCCACAGCTGCTGGCATTTACATGGGGTTTGGAGATCCAAATTTAGGTACTCAAAGTTGCATGTCAAGTACTTTATCCACTGAGCCATCTCCTTAGCTGTCCTTTTTTTTTTTTGAGACAGGGTTTTGTTTTGTTGCCTAGGGTGTTCTGGGAATCATTATGTAGTCCAAGTTGGCCTCAAATTCATAGTGAGTTTGCCTTATCCTCTTAAGTACTGGGATTAAAAACATGAGCTACTACATTTAGCTATGGGTTTGTCTTTTGCTTGAATTTACTATGTTTTTGTATATTAGGGAGATTATCATTTCACCCAATGTCTAGCCTTCATCATTAGAAAGGGGTTCCTTACACGACTACCATTCTAACAACAATGACTAAAAAGTTCAGATTGCCTGGGCCTGGTGTCACACACCTTTAATCCCAGCACTCGGGAGGCAGAGGAAGGAGGATCACTGTGAAATCAAGGATTTCCTGAGACTACATAGTTAATTCCAGGTCAGCCTGAGCTAGAGTGAGACCCTACCTTGAAAAACCAAAATAAAAAAAAAAAGTAGTTCAGATTGATGTCACTGATCTGGGATGTCTTCTGTATCATATGTCCATATCTATGTGTATTTCTAGATATTCTATTCTGGTCCATTGTTGTGTTGCCACTCATGAATTAATACCAAAGTACCAATTGTTGAGGCACTTATGAAATATTTAAAAATCTGGTAGGTCCAGTGCCCTTTCATTGGTCTCACCCTCCCCCTGACTTTTCCTGGTTCTTGTTTGTTTGGTTTGGCATGTGACTCTAGAATCAGTTTGTCTAGTTGGGGTCCAAATACCTTTGGCATTTATATTTGGATAGTAATGAAGGTATGTATGGGTCAACATGGAGAAAACTATTTTTAAAGTCTTTTTTTTAAAAAAAAATTTATTTATTTATTTGAGAGCGACAAACACAGAGAGAAAGACAGGTAGAGGGAGAGAGAGAGAATAGGCGCACCAAGGCTTCCAGCCTCTGCAAACGAACTCCAGACGCGTGCGCCCCCTTGTGCATCTGGCTAACGTGGGACCTGGGGAACTGAGCCTCGAACCGGGGTCCTTAGGCTTCACAGGCAAGCGTTTAACCACTAAGCCATCTCTCCAGCCCATTTTTAAAGTCTTTTAAAAATATTTTATTTGTTTATTTATTTGCAAGCAGAGAGATATGAACACACACACACACACACACACACACACACACACACACAGAGAGAGAGAGAGAGAGAGAGAGAGAGAGAGAGAGAGAGAGAGAGAAGAGAAAGAGTGAGTATGGGCATTCCAGGGCCTCTAGCTACTGCAAACAAGCTCTAGGCACATGTGCTGCTCTGTGTATCTGGCTTACATGGGTATTAGGGAATAAAACTCATTTGTTAGGCTTTTCAGGAAAGTTCCTTAACCATTGACCCATCTCTCTAGCCTGAGAAATATTTTTATGATGTTAATTCTTCCTCGTCATAGATCTCCAATAACTCTCTGTTGGATTGACTTTTCTATTATGCAGTGTTCTTGAGTTTTGTTTTCTATTTTTTTTAATTTATTTGAATGAGAGAGAGAGAGAGAGAGAGAGAGAGAGAATGGGTGCATCAGGGCTTCTAGCCACTGCAACTGAACTCCAGACACACTGTGTTACTTTATGCATCTGGCTTACATGGGTACTGGGAAATCATACCTGGGTCCTTAGGCTTCACAGGCAAGTGTCTTAACTGCTAAGCCAGCTCTCTATCCCTTTGAGTTTTCTTAATATTTGTATATATCTTATATTACTCTTATGCTTTACTTTTTATTTTGGTGTATATTTAATAAATTTTTGTTGTTTTTATGAGGCAGGGCCTCACTCTAGCCCAGATTGACCTGGAATTCACTATATCATATCAAGGTGGTCTTGAACTCATGGCAATCTTCCTACTTCTGCCTCCCAAGTGTTGGAATTAAAGGCGTGTGCTACCACACCCTGTGCTAATTGATTATTTTAAAAATATTTTTATTTATTTATTTATGAGAGAGAGAGAGAATGAGAATTGGCATGACAGGGGATTCAGCCACTGGAAACAAATTCAAAACACTTGTGCCATTTTGTACATCTGACTTTATGTGAGTACTGGAGAATCTAACCTGTGTCATTTGGCTTTGTAGGCAAGTACCTTAATCACTGAACCATCTCTCTAGCTCCTATTTTTTTTTGCTCCTATTTTTTTTAAAATATATTTTATCTATTTATTTGAGAGAGAGAGAGAGAGATAAGGAATGGGCATGCCAGGGCCTCTAGCCATTACAAATGAACTCCAGATGCATGTGCCACCTTGTGCATCTGGCTTATGTGGGTACTAGGGAATTTAACCTGGGTCCTTAGGCTTCACAGGCAAACTTCTTAGCCACTAAGCCATCTCTCCAGTTCCTATTTTTCTTTTTTATAGTCTGTTATAGACAGTTTTCATAAATGAGTTAATATTTTTCTTTTTATGGTTTTTTTATAGTAGGGTCTTGCTCTAGCCGAGGCTGGCTGACCTGAAATTCACTAAGGAATGTCAGGCTGGCCTCAGACTCACAGTAGTCCTCCTATCTCTGCTTCCTGAGTGCTGATATTAAAGGCATGTGGCACCATGCCCAACCTAGATAGTTAGATAATTGACATCTTCTATACTTACAGACAATAAACCATGTTATTTCCCTCCCCTCCCTCATTTTGTGCTTCATAACTCCACTCTCCATCATATCTCCTCCCTTTCTCTGTTAGTCTCTCTTTTATTTTGCTGTCATCATTTTTTCCCCCCTATTATGAAGATCTTGTGATGGTATTGCTAGGCACTGCGAAGTCATGGGTATCAAGGCCAATTTCTGTCTGGGCAGTTGCATTGTAAGGAGTGGTGCCCTTCTTTTGGTTCTTACATTCTTTCTGCCACCTCTTCTGCAATGGACCCTGAGCCTTGGAGGATGTGATAAAGATGTTTCAGTGCTGAGCACTCCTCTGTCACTTCTTCTCAGCACTATGTTGCCTTTTGGGTCATTCCAGTGGTTACTGCCATCTGAAAAGAGAAGCTTCTCTAATCACAAGTGAAAGTAGCATTAGTATATGAATATGAACATTAAGTGTAGTGCTTTCAGGGCAGTTTGGTGATTATAATACATACATTTAGCCAGACAAGAGTAGGCTTTGTACCCCTAATACACATGACCTTCCCTGCCATAGGCTTTTGATTAGGTTTTCAATACCAGGCATATATTCCCTCAGAGCAGGCCTCCTGTCCAATTAGAGAGCAGTTGGTTTCCCCCTGAGCAGATGTACCACTATTGCACCTGTTAAGTCATTTGGCCTGTTTGCCTAAACATGAGGCTTTCAGTGTCCACTGTTTTCACTGCTGATGACTTCTGTCTTCCATAGGGCTGTATGCAATGCAACTTTTTCAAGCTTTCAGTTGGCTGGTTTACAGGGAGAAGGTATTCAGCTCAGGACCAACTTGATTTCTCAGTGATCTTGCTGCCCAGGAATGTGAAGTCTTCAGCAATAGGGTCTTACCATCTGTTACTCCTGGGAAACCAAGGGCAGCAGGGACATCCCTGGCCAACAACTCACAGGAAGGTATCCCATCACTGGCACTGATAATTTTCTAGTATCTATAGCTTCTGGATGTGCCATTATCCAAAGAAGTAGGCTTTCATATGTTTTATTCACAGTATCTTGAATTTTGATTGACCTTCCCCCTACCCTTCTCTTACTCAATCTCTTCCCCTGGCCTCACTTAGTCTATCCCACTCCCTGTAATCTGTTCTTCTACCTACATATATATAATACCATGTTCTAAATTCCTTCATTCTCCCTCCCTTATAGTCTTTTTCCAGATTACTGGCCTCTGCTACTGATTTTTTGGTTCCAGCTCATACACAAGTCTAAGCAATTGTAGCTATTATCCACATATAAGACAGAACATGCGATATTTGGCTTTCTGGGTCTGGGTTACCTCACTTAGTATTATCTTTTCCAGATCCATCAATTTCCCAGCAAATTACGTAATTTCCTTTTTTACTGCTGAATAGAACTCCATTGTGTAAATGTGCCACATCTTCATTATCCACTCATGAGTTGAGAGACATCTAGACTGCTTCCATTTCCTAGCTATTGTGAATATGGTGAATAGAGCAGCAATAAACATGGTTGTGCAACTATCTCTAAGGCAGTGAGAAGAGTCATTAGGATGTATGCCTAGGAGTACTGTAGCTGGATCATATGGTAGATCTATTCTTAGCTGTCTCAAGAACCTTCACAGTGATTTCCACAATGGCTGGACCAGATTGCATTCCCACCAACAGTGTAGAAGGGTTCCTCTTTTTCCACATCCTTGCCAACACTTATTGTCATTTGTTTTCTTGATGGTAGCCATTCTGACAGGAGTGAGATAGAATCCCAAAGTAGTTTTAATTTGAATTTTCCTGATGGCTAATGATGTAGAACACTTTTTAAGATGGTTATATGCCATCTGTGTTTCTTCTGATGTGAACTCTTTAATTAGTTCCATAGCCCTCCCCCCCCTTTTTTTTGAAGTAGGATCTCGCTCTAACCCAGACAGACCTAGAATTCACTATGTAGTCTCTGGGTGTTCTTGAACTCATGGTGATCCTCCTATTTCTGCCTCCTGAGTGTTGGGATTAAAGGCGTGTACCACCACGCCAGGCTAGTCCATTTTTTAATTGAGTTGTTTGATTTCTTATTATTTTGGTTTTTGAATTCTTTGTATATTTTGGATATTAATCCTCTGTCAGATGTATAGCTGGCAAAGATTTTCTCCCATTCTGTAGGTTGCCTCCTTTCTCTATTCACAGTGTCCTTTGCTGTATAAAAGCTTTGTAATTTCATGAGATCCTAGTAGTTTATTAGTGGTTTTATTTCCTGAGCAACTGGAGTTATATTCAGAAGGTCATTACCTATGCCAATATGTTGAAGGGTTTCCTCTACCTTTCTTTTCCTAGCAGTTTGAGAGTTTCACATCTGATATTAAGGTCCATGATCCATTTGGACTTGATTCTTGTGCATGGAGAAAGACAAGGATCTATTATCATCTTTCTACATATAGTTATCCAGTTTTCCCAACACTACTTGTTGAAGAGGCTGTCTTTTCTCCAGTGAATATTTTTGGCATGTTTGTCAAAAATCAGATGGCTGTAGCTGCTTGGATTAACATCTGGGTCCTCTGTTCCATTGATCTACATGTCTGTCTTTGTGCCAGTACCATGCTATTTTTGTTACCATGGCTTTGTAATATAGTTTAAAACCACATATGGTAATACCACCAGCCTTATTTTTGTTGCTCAAAATTGATTTTGTCTACTTGAGGATTTTGTGCTTCCAAATGAATTTTAGGATTGCTTTTTCTATTTCTGTTGAGAATGCCATTGAAATTTTAATGGGTATTGCATTAAATGTGTAGATGGCTTTTGATAAGATTGATATTTTCACAATATTGATTCTTCTACTCCAAGATCTTGGGGTATCTTTCCACTTCCTAGTGTCTTCTGCAATTTCTTACTTGAGTGTTTTAAAGTTCTCATTGTAGAGATCCTTCACTTCCTTGGTTACGTTTATTCCAAGGTACTTTTTAAAGGCAATTGTGAATTGGAGAGATTCCCTGATTTCACCCTCCACATGTTTGTTGTTAGTGTATAGGAAAGCTACTGATTACTGAGTGTTTATTTTGTACTAGATAAAGGTTTTTGATCATAATCCTGGCCTATTATTTTCTTTGGTTTTCATTCTTCTATATACCTCCACATAATCCCTCATTTTTTGAGTTATGGTCATACTAGAGCCGAGACTGACCTGGAGCTCACTCTGTAGCAGCACTAGGCTGGCCTCGAACTCACAGCAATCCTCCTTCCTCAGCCTCCCAAGTTCTGGATTAAAGGTGTAGTGCAACCATGCCTGGCCCTCCTACTTTTTAAACTAGTTTTTTTTTTTTTTTTTTGGTTTAATATTCTGTTTTTCTTACCTTCCTCCATTATGCATGATAACATGTTGATGGACCCAATATTGGACACGTAATAATAGCTGCTTTCAGGTCATGAATGCAGTGGCCACATCATGTCCAGAAGACAGTGCTCCAGAACACCCCTCCCCATCCTCTGGTTTTACATTCTTTCCAACACCTCTTCCCTGAGCCTTTGTGGGTGTAATAAACTTGTTATCACTTCTTAGCATTTTGATGAGGCTCAGGTCTCTGCAGTAGCTATTACCTTCTATAAAAAGAAGCTTCTGTGGGCCAGGCATGGTGGAACACATCTTTAAACCCAGCACTTGGGAGGCAGAGGTAGGAGAATTGCCGAGAGTTCAAGGCCAGCCTGGGCTAAAGTGAGACCCTACCTTGACCCCCCCACCAAAAAACAAGCTTTTCTGAATGAAAGTGAGAGCAGTATTGATCTATGTCTATAAACATAAATGTTTAGAGGGCCATTTGATAAGTACTGTATATCTATGTAGCCAAACAACAGCAGTAGCTTCCTCTTAGGGCTTATGACCTTCTTAGCCATTGACTTGTGACTAGATTTTCAGTGCCTGGCATGAATTTCTTCCTGTGGAGTGGGTTTCAGATCTTACTGGATAATTGTTGATTACCCCCGCAGCCATCATGTCACTATTGTATTGGTTGGTACATCTTGCGTGGCTAGCTAGTTGTGTAGTTTGCAGATTGCACAGCTGGGTGAGATTATTGATGATTATTCTTCTCCAGCCGGCTGTATAGCCCTTTACAGCACTATGACCGCGAGCCAGCATGGAGGAGGCATTCCCCACAGTAACAGTCCGATTTCAAGGGCTATGGGTGAGGTTGTGGTCATACATATATATGGAGGAAGTCCTTTCTTCCCACCCCTCAGATTATAGTTTGTAATGGTAGCAGCACAGGTCAGCCAGATCAATTTTGTGTGTGGGTCTTTCAGTTGAAGAGTTCTGTAGTAAACTTCTTGTCACTTCTCTGGCCTGAGCTGTCCTGACCCCCTGTGGGTGTCCCATAGTCAGGACATTTTGTGGGCTGGAGGAGTACAGAAATCTGGCTCAGCTGAGTAGTTTAGTGTGCTGGCTGGAGATGCTGAACTCCCCTGCAGTGGCAGGTGGGGCTGGGTGGGTGATAGCTCAAGGTTTCTGGTCCCAGATTCATTTAGGCTACAAGAGAGTACTTATCCCATGCCAGAGTTTTGCTGGACAATATCCTCTTCTCTGAACCCCTTGAGCTGCTTCCCCATGAAGCTGACCCTATGTTGGGGTGGCAGGAAACAGGTAAGACTCTTAGGTGATGGTGGTGGCTTATCAGTGGAGAGGTATTCAGAACTGGGAGTTGAAAAGTCACTGAAGTCATTTCAGAAGCCTCTGGAGTAGGTCCTTCAGAATGCCTTTACCTGTGTTTCTATGGCTCCTCTGGGCACCAAGTTGGCTCCTTGGTGTCAGAGGGAAATCTTGGGGTCACATTCAGAAGAGTTTCTAGTAAGATCCGGCTGAGGAGTAGAATGTATAAATTGTTCCAATTAGCTCTCATGGGTATCTTTGTCCCATACTGGGAAGGTTGCACCCAGGCTGGATGGCTCTGGATGGCTTCAGGAGCTACAGTCCACAGCATCTTTAGCAGGGAGATGCAGTTCTTAGAGGGGGTTTACTATCATCCTGGTAAGTCATTACTGATCTCTGCATCCTTGAATTGGCACTGGTAGTTTGGCTGTGTAGAAGAGCCACTCTAGAACCTCTGTTCTGTATCTTTGATCCTCTACTTTCTCAAACAGGGCTTTTATCTAGCCATCTTACCTGGAAGTCCAACTCAGTGAGTTTTGGCTCTGTACACTGATGTCACCACCACAAGTCTTAATACACATTTGCAGAACATGTTCTTTGTCTCAATCTCAGTTCTTGGCTAGTATTGATCTATTTTTTGTTTCGTTAGTTTTGCCTTTTGAGAAATTTTATTTAGGGGCTGGGGAGATGGCTTAGTGGTTAAGCGCTTGCCTGTGAAATGTAAGGGCCCTGGTTCTAGGCTCCATTCCCCAGGACCGACGTAAGCCAGATGCACAAGGTGGTGGGTGCATGCATCTGAGTTCGTTTCCAGCGGCTAGAGGTCCTGGCGCAGCCATTCTCTCTGTCTCTTTCTCTCTCTCTCTACCTCTTTCTGTCTATCTGTTGCTCTCAAATAAATAAAAAATAAAAAAAATTTAAAAGCTTATTTATTTATTTATTTGAGAGAGTGAGAGAGGGAAACAGGCAGACACACATACCATACCCCCCGACACACACAGAATGGGCATGCCAGGGCCTACAGTCACTGCAAACAAACTCCAGACCCATTGTCCCCTTGTGTATTTGGTTTACATGGGTCTTGGGGAATCAAACTGAGGTCCTTTGGGCTTTGTAGGCAAACACCTTAACCACTAAGCCCTCTAATTTTGCCTTTTTGGGGAACAAATAGCATATTAGATAACCATGTGTGTCTTGGCTTTTATTTTTCTTTTTTTGGTTTTTCGAGGTAGGGTCTTACTCAGGCTGACCTGGAATTTCCTATGTAGTCTCAGAGTGGCCTATAATATCCTGCCACCTCTGCCTCTCAGGGGTTAAAGGTGTGCGCTACCATGCTGGCCTTTCTTTCTTTGTTTCTTTGTTTGTTTGTTTGTTTCTTTCTTTCTCTCTCTCTTTCTCTCTCTCTCTCTCTTTTTCTCTCTTTCTTTCTTTCTCTCTCTCTCTCTCTTTCTTTCTTTCTTTCTTTCTTTCTTTCTTTCTTTCTTTCTTTCTTTCTTTTTGATTAACATAACGCTTACTAGTAATCTGTTCCTTTTTGATGCTGAGTTGTAGTCCATTGGATGGGTGTTTCACAGTTTACACATTCACTATTTGTTGAACATTTGGGCTGTATTTAATTTTAGGGTATTCTAAATAAAGCTTCTGTGAACACTTGTCTGTGCATCTTTGTGTGGGCATGTTTTCATTTCTGCTTTCATGGTAAGTGTTTCCTTACTTTGTAAAAACCTGACAACTTTTTTGAAAAATATCTGAATATTTTGCAATCCAAGCAGCAGCAGTGCTTAAGATTTCCAATTGTTCTATATTCTTATCAGTGTTTGTTTTTAGGAAGTTTTAATTTCAGCCATTCTTCTGTGAAGTGGTATCTTATTAATGTTTTAATTTGTAACTCTTCAATAATTAATGACATTAAAACTCCTTTCTTCTTTTTTAATTTTTATTTGTTTATTTATTTGAGAGCGACAGACACAGAGAGAAAGACAGATAGAGGGAGAGAGAGAGAATGGGTGCACCAGGGCTTCCAGCCTCTGCAAACGAACTCCAGACGCATGCGCCCCCTTGTGCATCTGGCTAACGTGGGACCTGGGGAACCGAGCCTCGAACCGGGGTCCTTAGGCTTCACAGGCAAGCGCTTAACCGCTAAGCCATCTCTCCAGCCCAAAACTCCTTTCTGTTCACCCCACAGTCCTCCACTCTACCAACTCAACTATCTAAAGGTGTGTTGACCACCTTTCTTATGCTTGCTATCATGTATCATCTTCTGCGTATACTTTTGGCCCACTTTAACTTATTTTTTGCCTTCTTATTAAGTTGTATATTTTAAATTTTGGGGTACCAATCCTTTATATTTTTTAAAAAAAGGTTGGAGAGATGGCTTAGAAGTTAAGGCGCTTGCCTGCAAAACCTAAGGACCCAGGTTCTATTTCCCAGTACCCACGTCAGCCAAATGCACATGGTGATGCCTGTGTCTGGAATTCATTTGCAGTGGCTAGAGGCCCTAGTGTGCCCATTCTCAGTCACTTTCTCTTTCTCTCAAATTAATATAAATAAAATGTAAAAAAAAGGGGGGGTTGGCATTTGTGAGAGGAGGCTTGAGTTGATTTAGAAATGTCTGAGGGTGCCTTTGGCCTCCCAAGAATACGGTATTTGTAGATGTGTCTATGTGAATTGTTGTGTAGCGCTACCTATGGGTCAGAGCTGCGACTTAGCAGGTCTGAGAGTGGTATCAGAGAGATGAGGAAAAGAGGCTGGGACATTTTTTTTTGTCATCAAGACTCACAAACATCTTGCAGTCATATGTGACCCTGTGGGGGCGGGAGCAGAAGCAGCTGTGTACTTGGGTAGCTGCTGGGTGTAGCTGCCATCCCTGATGGTTTTCTGTTTTGTATCCTTCTGCAAAGCTAAGTCAATGTTCTAGTGAATGGCAGTCTGTTTGTGTTCCAGGAGCCTGGTTGCCAACTTGATACCATCTCCACATCTGTACCTTGGCAAAAAATAAAAATAACCCTGGTGCTATGTCCGGGATTAGCAAGGGTTCTGAATTAGGGTCAGGGTGATGAGAAAATTGGAGGGTGAAGAACATCTGTCCCTGGGGCAAGCACCAAGATTCTTACTAGAAGTTGTGTGGCTGCTTTGGAGAAAGAAGGGAGGATAGAACCACAATTCTACCTCTGGCAAGAGGTCTAGATAGGGCCAGGGATGCTTCTGGTTCTGTTAGCATTGTTTTCAATTTCATTTTAAAAAAATTAAAGGAAGAGTGCCTGATACAGATGTCAGCAAACCTAGCAAACTGAAAAAAAAAATATTGTGAGTGGGGCTGGAGAGATTGCTTAGTGGTTAAGGCGCTTGACTACAAAGCCAAAGGACCTAGGTTCAATTCCCCAGAACCCACATAAGGCAAATGCACAAAGGGTCACATGCATCTGGAGTTTGTTTACAGGTCTGGAGCCCTGGGGTGCCCATTCTCTCTCTCTCTCTACCTGCCTATTTCTGTATCTCTCTCTCTCTCAAATAAATAAATAAAAATAAAATATTTTAAAAAACATTGTGAGTGCAAAAATGCATTGACTCTTACTAACATGAAGCACATCCCAGTGTAGCTACACAGCATACTGTAGAGTGCCAGTTATTGCCCCTCTTGGGTTCAGGGCTGACAGGACTACGAGAGAGGATATTTCTGCTAACCTAGTAAAGATACAAGTTCAAATTACAATTCAAGTATGGATTTCATGGGTTGCATCTCACTTCTGTATCATCTTAAAGTGAAGAAATAGTAAGCGAAGCCATTGTAAGTCCACAAGACTGCCTGTAGATGCTAAGCACTCTTCCAGGCATTTTATAAATATCATTTAATTACTCATGATAACTCAATGCCATTTAGATTCCTGATGAGAAAAATTGAGGCAAAGAGGAATAAAGGGTCTTTCCTAGCTCATCTGACTTACTAAATGGTGAAGCCAAGCTTTCAAGCAATCTAGCTCCATACTCCCTTCTCCAAATCTTCTCATTCTGGTAGCTTCTTTCCCTCATTTTTTTTCTCATATGAAATGAGGGTACAAATAGCTTTTATTTCCACTGTTGATGACTGAGCCAGAGTGCTCATTCAGGTTGCAGCTGTACTGTGTTACTCTGCTGTGCAGCTCACAGGGATTGAGAGGGAGGATAGCTCTACCCTGTGGAATGTACCCTGTTATAACCAGGGAAGGCTGATGCTATGCTTTCATTGCCTCCCATTATGACTGTTAATCCTCTTTGCTACTGAGAAAGTGCTTTAGCCTTAATTTTGGAAGTCCAAAGGCACATTTCCCCTTCCTCTTGGCATCCTTTGCAGGGTTTCTATAGGCCCCTTTCCCCCCTGCTTCTCCATAGGGGAGTGAGTTTGCTTAGGGAGGAAACCAGGTTCAAGCCATGGATATACATTGAGGCTTGCTCAGGGATATGATACTGCCTAACAGCAGTGTTTTGCCTTCTTGTATTTTTTGAGAAACCTCATTGTCAGTACATGGACTACCCCACTTATACATGTTAGTCATAGCAAAAGGAAGTATAAATAGTTCCTCTTCTGTTCTAAGAAGAAGATGGTAATATATGCACATTTATATTGGCCCTTACTTATTAAGCCTCCTGGTTATGTGCAGTGGCGATTATATTTTGTCCATCTTTAATGCTAGGTGGGTGGATTAGCTGTTGTTTTTCATCATGGCTTTCATTTCATGCTACAAAGAAGAGGTTTGGTTTCTAGGTCGGCATGGTAAGCAGCCTAATGTTTTAACACAACTCAGCTCCTCCCATTGCTGGCTGGGCAGAGGCTATGGAATAGATGGAACAAGCTTTTTTTTTTCTTTCTTTTTCACTGTCATACTTTGCACAAAATACAGCATGACATACTCCATTGTGTGGCAGAAACTGTGAGTGACTATTGGTTTTGAATAGTGGCCTAAAATGACAGCATGTTTGTTACCTGCTAAGAAAGAATCTGGAGGTAATTCCTGCACCTCTGCTTTGAGCCCATAATAGAACTTACATAAGGTAGGTAGTAAATTGCAGACCTGTACTGACAAAGGAGGACTAATTTGTCATATAATGCTTTGCAATTCTCAAATTTCATGTTATTTTGAACATCCATCTCACATTTGATTACTTTAATATTCCAATTCTTTTGTGTAATATAGAAATTGAATTTCATAAATGGAGTTGATGAAAGTCTTTCCTTACCTTACAGAATTTTAGTTTTTAACAAATAACCTTAGATTAATTTAAGAAATAAAAGGGTTGTAGGGAAACAATGATTGATTGAACATAAAGAGCTCTCTATTCTCCTTTTTTTGCTGCAAATAAGTATTACCATGTTATGTTTATCATTCATTCTGCTCTTGTCAGAAGCTGGCTGCGAAGTTCGGTATTTGAGAGAACAATATTCATTTTTGCCTATTTTCATGCATGTACCTAATGCATTTTGATCATAATCCCCTTCTATTACTTTCTTTTGTTCCTTCTTCCCTGCTCCCTTCCATGGAATCCTTTCATCTTTCCAAGTAGCCCCTGGGAAGAATGTTCTTAAAGAATACATTACTTACTAGTTCTTCAAAAATAATTTAAGCCAAAGTTTCATGAAAAAGATTAGACCATGCCATTTTGTCCTCCAGTCTTCCATTCCTATAATTGCCCTTCAGAACCAAGCTAGCATCATACATTGAATTTTCTTTTAGGGTTTCTTACATGTGAATTCTCTCTTGTTTTGGAGAGAAATGCTTGTAAGGCTGCTCTTGACCTTAATGGCACCTCTCCACCTATTTTCTATCAAACAAAAAACCCTGAGGCAGCTTCTTAGAACCAAGGACCAATGAAATAATTTTTGATGTAATAAACCTTAGACTAGAATAGGAAATCCATATTGATTCCAGTATTTTGTGTTTTGTTCTTGCCCACAAGAATCAAAAAGTTTTATTTTCTGTGGCTTCTTCATACAGATTTTTAAATTATCTTCATGAATTTTCTTCTGTTCTGTTGTCTCATTTTTTTAAAATGCATGTATTTGTGCTTGTCCATATGTGCACAAGTATGTGTACAAGTGCATATGGACATGTGTGCACGAGTGTGGAGGCCACAGGACAACCTTGGGTGTTATCCTTAGGAATGTCATTCACTTCCTTTGAGACAAGATCTCTCATTGGCCTGAAGCTCAATGACTAGACTAGACTGACTGAACAGAGATTCACCTGTCTCTGTCTCCCCAGTACTGACACTATAAACACGTGACACCATGCTTGGCGTTTTAACATGGAGTCTAGGAATTGAGCTTAGATGCTCATGTTTGCAAGGCAAGCACTTTACAGAGATGTCTTCCTAGCCCTCATTAGCATTTTACCTGGATTTGTTTTAAGTTTAACTTGTTTTAATCAGTTGGATGAGGCCTCAAACTTTTATTTTATAATAGGAGAAACTGGTGAGGTCTGAAGCCATTGTGAAAGAGGGGGTATTTAAGAAAGGGAAAGAGCCAGAGGGAGAGATGGGGAGAGAGAAAAATAAAGGGAGAGAAAGAAAGGAAAGGAAGAGGGGAGGAAAAGATAAGAGACTTCCTATATAATTTTTTCCCTAATAACTTTAAGACAATTTATTGTACAAACACAGAGAAATTAGCAAAAAGCAAAACTAGTGTGATTTTTGTGGTATTATATGGGGTTTGTATAATTTTAAAAATATTATTTGTTCAAGAGAGAGAAAAGGAGAGAGAATGGGTACCCCAGGGACTCTTGCCTCTACAAATGAACTCCAGTTGCATGTATCATTTTGTACCTCTGACTTTATATATGGGTACTAAGGAACTGAAGTCTGGCCATCAGGCTTTGCATGCAAGTGCCTTTAACTACTGAGCCATCTCTCCAGCCCTCCTTGTATAATCTATGTATATAATAATAGTCTATTTGTTCTTTATATTTGCTTTTTCTCAAAGTAGGGTCTCACTCTAGCTCAGGCCAGCCTTGAACTCACAGTAATCCTTGTACCTCTGCTTCCCAAGTGCTGCTAGGATTATAAACATGTGCCACCATACCTAGCTTTAAAAATAGTTATTTATTTATTTATTTATGAGAAAGAGAGATATTGAGAATGGGCATGCCAGGGCTTCCTGCCACTGCAAGTGAGTTCTGGACTCATATGCTACTTTGTGTGTCTGGCTTAGGTGGATACTGAGGAATTGAACCCAGGCTTTCAGGCTTTGTAAGAAAGCACCTTTAATGGTGGAGCCATCTCTTCAGCCCTTTCATTTGTTTTTTTTTTTTTTAATGACATAACTCCTTGCTGCAATGCTAAATAATTTTTCAATTGTGGGATAACCTCTTCCCAGTTATTTCATTATTTCTTTGGGAAAATGCAATTTGATTATTCTGGTGGAAGTTTCTTGGGATAACTCATTAGAGCTCTGGTGTTATCTGGAAGCCAAGTTAACCTTAGGACATGGTAGTTTCTGAGGAAGCAAGGAATTGTAGACATAGAAATGAAAAAAAAAAAATAAGGAAAACTAAATGATGAGTTAACTAGCTTCAATAACAGTTTAAAAATCATGTGAATAGCATTTTCCTGAAATATTAGTTGTCTTTTGTTTGGTTATAAATTGATAAGATGAGCAAAATATAAGGAATGATACACATGTATGAAAATATCGTAGTGAAACCTATTTTATATGACAACTAAAAAAGTGCAAACTTACTGAAATGGAAAAAGCTTCTTATCTATGAGTCTGATCCTCAAAAGAGTTTACAGTCTACTTAGGGATGGAATAGCTCAAGAGCTGTACTAATGAGTATTCAAAAAATACTTAGACCTTAAAAATTGGGTACTTGTTGAAAGAAATGAGATGTCTACATGAATAAGAGTAATCTGTAGACAGGTGAAGTTAAACCTAGGAAAATAATACATGTGAAGATACAAAGGCATATTATATTATGCTCAAAAGTGTTGATTTGCTTGATGAATGAGTCTATTTCAACAAATTTATCTTTGCTTGCCTTTTCTCTCTTCTAACTGTCTACTCTGCTATTGAAATTGGAAAGGAAGTAAGCACTCTAAAAGTATGTTTTTTTTTCTTCCTAGCGCTTTATTGGTTCTTTCTAAAATCACAACCCTTTACATCATCTCCTTAATCTTTTCCTTGTTTTATTTTTGTTGTATCACTTATTTAAAAAATATTTTATTTGAGAGAGGGAGGGAGGAAGAGAGAGAGAGAGAGAGAGAGAGAGAGAGAGAATATGAATGAATATGGGTGTGCTAGGGCCTCAAGCTGCTGCAAATGAACTCCAGATGCATGTGCCACCTTGTGCATCTGGCTTACATGGGCACTGAAGAATTGAAACTGGGTCCTTAGGCATGCACCTTAACTACTAAGCCATCACTCCTGCCCTCTCTTACTATTTTTAACACACAGTCTGATCTATTGCTTTTTTGTTTTCGCATTTGACCACCTACTAGGAATATAAATAAGTTCCAGGATAATAAGAATTTCTATTTATTTTGTTCACTCATATGTACACATAACAGGGATGTAGTTGGGGCTTTAAAACATTTGTTGAATCAGTATGTTGTCTGCTAATTGTGTTGGTAATGATGAAATGGGTTGAAGGTGGGGTACCTGTAGAGTTGAGAAGGAAGTAAGATTTGTTTGGAGGAGAATTCATTATGACTATTACACCAAATAGCCTGTTTTGAGAGAAGTTTGGGGCTTCAACAGAGGTGGCACATGCATAGTTGACAAAGATAAGCCAAATTTTAGCCATAATTTACTTGTCATCTGAGAGACCTCTGAAAATAGTAGAAATAAGTCTGATTTTGAAATTATGAATATGTGAACATAGACCCTATTTCTATATTTTACCAGTCATGTAATTTTCAGGCAACATATTAAGCTCCTGAAGATCCAGTTTTCTTAACTGGAAAGTGCTGTTGGAAATCCTACCTCATGAAGCTGTGGTGAGAATGAAGAGATGAATGATAGTGTAAATAGAATCTGTAGTTGTGGTGAGTGTGTTATGTCAGAAAGATAAACACCTGTGTATCTTGCCAGAATTTAATCAATAACAGTAAAATTTCAAGGTACAGTTATTTTATTGGCAGCAATTTGCTAATAACCCACTTTTCCTGCTAGCCAGGCCAAGGAAAACACAGTTTCTCTTAGTCCAGTCTTAATTACTAATTACTAATATTAACTACTAAATTATTAATTATTAAATACTCATTACTTAATTACTAATATTAACTCTCCTTACACAGTAAATCTATATCTGTCCAGGTTTATATCTACATATGTATGTACATATGTAGGTTACAGAATAGCTACAGAGGATTAAAGAGACCATAGTAAAGTTCAAAGAAATGGGGAAACTGATAGGGATGCAAAAGAGAGTCCAGGCTGGAGGTTTGTTGGAGATGCTGCTGCCGCCAACATACCATAGAGTGCAGGGTCAGACTTGGGAGTCTTCAGGGTCACAAGCTGTAGGAGTGTCGCGTGCCACCATGACAACTGTGGGAGGTAAAGGGCAGGACCGGGTCCGGAAGAACGAATAGGCAGACTGATGGCTGACAGGTCCAGAGGGACAGATGGGGAATAGGAGGATAGAAATTTGAGTAGGCTATGTTAAGAGCAGGGGGTGGACTGAAGCTCTAGGGACACTTGGGATTTCTCTACTTATGCATCCTTTGACACACACAATGGGTGATCAGATGATAGGTCTGTTGGGCTTTGAGCAGCGCAATGTCAGGTATTGGGTTTTCTTCTCTTTATGGGATTCAGGTGAGGATATTATACCCTTTCTTCAGTCTGAAAGTTCTCCTACCTGGTTTTCCTGATATGATTTAAAAATATGTATTTATGTGTATGTGTGTATATGTTTGTATAGGTGCAGCAGGGTCTCTTACTACTGCAAACTAAGCTTTACATGGGTGGCTGGGGGATTGAACCTGGGCTGGCAGGCTGTGTAAGCAAGCACCCTTAGCCAGTGAGCCATCTCCCAAGCACCCTTCATATGGTTTTTAATATGCCCATATGCTCTTATAGTCCCAATTTACTTTGATATATTTATTAGATGACATCCTTTCTATATTTGGGAATACTTAAGTTATTTATCATTCTGTCTTGTGGGTGGAACTGGATAGATAGTATTGTTTACAAGTCCATCAAGGTTTAGAGTCATCCTCTGTCCTCAAAATGGAGTCAAAGGCTGCTTATAAAATGGAGTCACAAGCTGGGCGTGGTGGTGCATGCCTTTAATCCCAGCACTCGGGAGGCAGAGGTAGGAGGATCGCTGAGAGTTCGAGCCCACCCTGAGACTACAGAGTGAATTTCAGGTTAGACTGAGCCAGAGTGAGACCCTACCTTGAAAAAAAAAAGAAAAAAAAAAAGAAAAATGGAGTCTCAGAGAGCAAGACACTGTTTTATACAACATACGTAACATAGGTCAGGGCACAGCTTGATCTCAACAGTAGTACGAGTGTTTGATATTTCTCAGGTTGTCCTGGTTGATTGGAAACTTTGGTTTTGTAACATAATAAAATGTACTGTTTCTGTTTGAGGTAAATTACTTATAGTAACAGGAAGAACCAAAAAGCTTTGGAGTATATTGGAGTGCAGAATATTATAACTGTGATCTAGTTAAAAATTTTAAAAATGTTTGAGGATTTAGACATACTAACGTCTCTGATGTGAGCATTATCCACTATATACATGTATTAAATTATCATATAGTATCTTGTAAATTTTTACAATTAAAATAATTTGTTATCATATTACAAGAAAAATAACTCTCCAAGCAAGTGAAAATGAAAAGGAAGATACTATTTTTGGTTTTTTAAGTCATGAACCGCACCCCAGAAACAACCAGTATCTTCACTTCTCTAAAATGAGTTGACATGTTTAATTAATTACAGTAGAGAGGAAAATCATCAGATAGTATGATCTCTGGGAGTATCAAACTACAATGAAGCTACCAAGCTCTGTCTCCCCTTCTGTGTTGAACTCCCGTATTGATCAGTCTATGGGGTATTACCTTGGCCCTATGCCGAAAAAAAAAATATTCCTTTTAGTGTTAAGTCCTATGCTTGTTAAGAATGAAACAAGAATTGTTTTAGAGAAGTTTTGTGCTCTTTTTTTAATACAAGTGATTGTTAAAGACATTACCCTTTCTTGCTGAGCTTGATAAAGGCTAATATGAAAGCTTTGTTTTAGAATGTAGAATTGAGCAAACATTTATTTCTCTTTAATTGCTCTATTTCCTCATATTGTATGACAATTAAATGGCACACTGTGGTTCCTTTTTGTTGCAGTTGTCAAGAAACTCAGAACACCATGTAATGCTTGATGACAATAGCAGAAAGTCTAGGAGGACCATATATTTATTTCCTTCTTCCATGTAGTTTCTGTTTTATTTGCCTTACTATAGTGCATTTAAAAATCTTTGCAGTGCTCGCTTCGGCAGCACATATACTAAAATTGGAACGATACAGAGAAGATTAGCATGGCCCCTGCGCAAGGATGACACGCAAATTCGTGAAGCGTTCCATATTTTTGCCTTCAAATAAAAAAAAAAAAATTTAAAAATCTTTGCAAAACAACCAGAGTGTACCTGAGACTGATCCATATCATTTAGCATTTAACTATTTTAATATTTCCCATGATGTGATTCAGATATTTTGTAAAAATATCGTGTTTAAAAGACCCAGGTGTCTAGTAGTAGGGGAATGGTTTAATAAATTATAGTATATTCATAGACCACAGTTAGAATTTAAATCCTAGGGCTGGAGAGATAGCTTGGCAGTTAAAAAGCTTGCCAGCAAAGCCTAAGAACTCATGTTCAAATCTTCAGGTCCCACATAGCCAGACACACAGCAATATTGTACATGTGCACAAGGTGTTACATACGTCTGGAGTTCTTTTGCAGTGGCTGAAGGCCCTGGTACACCCATTGTCTCTCTCTCTCTCTCCCCTTCTCTTCCTCTTTTTCTCTCTCTCTCAAAATAAAAATAAAAATAAAAAGAAGAGAATTTAAATCCTGGATTGTAAAGCAAATCTGTCACCTGAGCCCTCATATAAGATTGTGTGTAGTATGTGACTAAACAGCAATGTGCATCCATGAATTTACATATTTCAACATAAGTAAATCTCAAGACATAGCATTAGGCAAAAGAATGGAGATGCTGCAAATTCCACACCGTAAATAAAACTGAAAATGTTACTATACCCCCAGAATCTGCTTCCAGTTGTTCTGGTAGTAATGTAATTCTAGAATAATAAGTGGCCTCCCAGAAATAAGACTGTTTTCTTACCTCTCTTGTAGCCACATGTGACCATGTGACCAAGTGCTGGCCAATATGATACAAAAATAAAAGCAGTGTATCAAAATTAGAGAATATTTTCTCAAAGAAAAAGAGTATGTACCCTTGTTCTTTCCTCATTTCTCTGTGCCTAAAAGGTGGGTCTGATGGCGAGAATGATATCCCAGGTAAAGTAGTCATTATTTCACCCCAGGAATGCTTAGGCAGGTTTTTTAAATAATAATTTCTATACATTTTATTTATTGATTTATTTGTGAATGAAAGAGAAAGAGACAAATAGAGTGAATGGGCCCATCAGGGCCTCTAGCCATAGCAAATGAACTCCAGATACATGCAGCGCATTGTGCATCTAATTGTACATGGGCACTGGGGAATCAAATCTGGGTACTTAGGCTTTTTAGGCAAATGCCTTAACCATTGAGTCACCTCTCCAACCTAGGCCCTCTTTTTTTTTTTTAAAGTTTTATTTATATATTTGCAAGCAGAGAGAGAGACAGACAGATAGACAGAAAGGGCATGCTAGGTCCTCCAGCCAGTGCACACTGACTCCAGATGTATGTACCACTTTGTGCATCTGGCTTTATTTGGGAACTGGGGAATTGAACTCAGGTTGTTAGGCTTGGCAAATGCCTTAACTACTGAGCCATCTCCCAGCCACAGGTCTGCTTTCACATGAGAGTAAAATCAATTTCTGTCTTGTTTCATCTACTGTTATTTTGGTTTTTATTCCACAGCCACATCTTTGTTCTAGTTCTCCAAAGTAAATTTAAATAAGCAAATAACAGTATACTTTTCTAGGTTTGTGTGTTTAGTTCCTAGTTTTTAAAAACTATTTTTTTTAAAGGCAAGTCCATCAGACTGGCCTTTTTAATGTGAGAGAGAGAGAAAGAGGGAGAGAATGAATGAATTGGTGTGCCAGGGCCTTTTAATGTGAGAGAGAGAGAAAGAGGGAGAGAATGAATGAATTGGTGTGCCAGGGCCTCCAGCCACTAAAATCAAACTCCAGATGCGTGCACCTCCTTGTATGAATGTGCAACCTTGCACGCTTATGTCATTTTGTGCGTCTGGCTTATGTGGGACCTGGAGAGTAGAGCATGAGGCCTTGGGCTTCACAGGCAAGCGCCTTAACGCTAAGCAATCTGTCCAGCCCTTAAAAACTAACTTTGGGGCTGGAGAGATAGCTTAGCGGTTAAGCGCTTGCCTGTGAAGCCTAAGGACCCAGGTTCAAGGCTTGATTCCCCAGGACCCACATTAGCCAGATGCACAAGGGGGCGCACGGGTCTGGAGTTCGTTTGCAGGGGCTGGAGGCCCTGGTGTGACCATTCTCTCTCTCTCTCTCTCTCTCTCTCTACCTCTTTCTCTGTCTGTCACTTTTAAATAGATAAATAAATAAAAATAAACAAAAAATTGAAAAAAACTAACTTTGACAGAATAATATATATCATAGTACAAAATTCAAAATTTACAAAAGAAGACAAACTACAAAAATAAGCCCCTTTCTTCCTAAAGAGAAATTTAGTTCATTGTCTTTCCTGGAGGCAAATATCTACATGGTTTATCCATTTCTAGTTGAATACATCATGCTCTAAAATCAGCATATGTGGTTAACATTGTTAGTACCTTTTTGTTGTTTTGGGGAAGGGGAACAGGGTCTTGCTATGTATCCCAGCCTGGCTTGGAACTCACAACATCAGGATTACAGGTATGCACTGCCTTGCTAGGCTGAACTTTTTATTTTTTATTTTTTGTTATTTTGAGGTAAGGTTTCACTTTCGCTAAGGCTGGCCTGAATTCACTGTGTAGTCTCAGGGTGGCCTCAAAGTCATGGCAATCCTCCTACCTCTGCCTCCCAAGTGCTGGAATTAAAGGCGTGTGCCACCATGCCCAGCTCTAGGCTGTACTTTCCATTTTATTTACTTTTTTAAGATTTTATTTCTATTTATTTATTAGAGTCAGAGAGAAAGGGAGAGAGAGAAAGTGAGAGTGGGCACACCAGAGCTTCCAGCCACTGCAAACGAACTCCAGACACGTGTGCCACCATATGCATCTGGCTTATGTGGGACCTAGAAAATCAAACCTGGGTCCTTAGGCTTCACAGGCATGCGCCTTAGCCACTAAACAATTTCTCCAGCCCTGTACTTTCCATTTTGAAAAATAACTGTCTCACTGGTCTTTGTCATGTGTTAATGCTGTGAACATCTTCCCAGTCACCTGAGCCCAAAGCTTTTAGGATTAACACTTTTACTTCTGAAGCCACCTGCCCCATTCATATTTTCTTGTCACCATATTCTATTGCTTTACTTATGGCTGTGTATCTTGCAGAAGACCTCTCCTTCTGTTGTACTAGATTTCTGTGAGCATTCAGCCAGATGGTGGGGTGCTCTCCTTTCCTACACAGCATTTGGCTGCTGATGAGTCCCCTGAGAACCTTGAGCATCTCACTGCTATGTTAACCAGAGGGATATTTGATGGAGACTTACAATTGCTTTTTTTTTTTCTTTTGCACAATTAGCTTTCAATGGGCTGTGGACTGTCAGAGGACAGGAACTGTTATATACTAGTTCTGGCCTGTCCCCTTTTGTGTTGTGCACTGTCTTATAGAGTGGGTTCCTTTATTGACTGCTGTATTCCTAGAACCTGGCATGTGGTGAACTACTTAGGAAGCATTTGTTGTGTGTACCATCTGGGGAGATGCCAGTTGTTGTATTGTCACTAAGTGGATTATTATCACCAATCCTGGATGTTGCTTTGTTCTGCTCAGTATTCCTGAGCTGCACTGATGCACTGCTTTGAGGCCAGGGAGACATTTTTTTATCTCTTTGAAAACAAGCTTAATTTGGGGCTGAGTGACTGAGAGACATGTAGAAAGAAGAAATAAACACCAAACTGGATGAGGCTCTGTTCTCAGTGGCTGACATATAACACATCCCCTAAATACGTCCCGCTTGTGCTTTGATAACCTATTTTGAGTACCTTTAATAAAGGTGATTCATAATACCATTTGGAATTCTCATCACAGAGTAAGTTCTGGCTGTGGTTTCATGTCTTCCCTTTCATGGTCAATAATGGTTTCTTTCATTGTTATTATTTTTTTTCAAGGTAGGGTCTCACTCTAGCCCAGGCTGACCTGGAATTTACTGTGTAGTCTCAGGCTGGCCTTGAACTCACAGTGATCCTCTTATCTTTGCTTCCTGAGTGCTGGGATTAAAGGCATGCGCCATTATGCCTGGCTGATAATGCTTTTGGCTTCTTTGGCTTAGATGCTGTCACTCTGTAGGAAGCCAGTTGATTTGGTTTGAATTTGAATCTTTAGTCTCCATCTTGTTACTATAATTTGCCCAGTTCATCAGGCAGCTGCCTTGAATATGTGGGTCCTGGGATCCTTCTCTTGAGAAGGGAGTCAGGGTAGACACTGGTGTCAACACACCACCAAGAGGATGCTGGCTGTGTCACACAAGTCCAGTCCTTAATCTGCTCTACCATAGCTTTTACATCCTTAGTAAGAACTGAATTAATTCACTCAGACGTTATCAGGAAAGTCGCGGTGCCTTATAAACATGAAGAGAGCAACAGATCCTGTTGCTGAGCAGCCAAGATTTGTCCTTTGGCTTGCAAAGAGTCTTTAGACTCTTTAATCTGTGCAGTGATGTTTTTTTCAGGATTATTTTCATTGCAGTAGTTTTGAGGGTTTGAGGTAGATTGCTGAGCAACGTGAGCTGAATGCAAAGGCATGAAAAGGTTGTGAAGAAAAATTCATGTGAGAAGAATGGCTTTCAGTGTGTGGAACCTCGTTGATGCTTGTGGGTGTAAATGAGTTAAGGATGACTCACGGGGAGCTGGCTCTGGCAGGAATGGGGAAGAGAAACAATGCGAACAGGCAGGAGTGAGAGCCATGGCTGTGACCTGCTAAGCTCAAGGCTTCAGAGAGATCGTGAACAGAAGATTGAACAAAGGCTCTGGAGCACTGGAGATAAAAATGTGTTCGCTAGAGCCACTCCTTAAATCTTTATGCTATTTGAGTGACCTTTTAAGTTGGACTTTTATTGTGGGATTTTTCAAATGCATACAAATAAAGATAATAATATAATGAACAAAAATCCATGTGTCCATCTTCTTTCATTTGTGCCTCCCAGTTAGCTTTCCCTAAATGAAAATGTCTTTGATGCAGATCCAGATATTATATCATTTTATTTGTAAACATTTCACTATTTACCTCCAAAAGATAAGGGGTATTGTAATAATGTACCTATGAGACATTGTCACCCATTAAACATAAGTTTTTAAAAAATATTTTTGTTTTATTTATTTGAAAGCAACAGACAGAGAAAGAGTGAGAGGAAGAGGGGGGGAAGAGAGAGAGAGAGAGAGAGAGACAGAGAGAGAGAGGGAGGGAGGGAGGGAGAGAGAGAGATTGAGAATGGGCACGCCAGGGCCTCCAGCCACTGCAAACGAACTCTAAATGCATGCACCCCTTTGTGCATCTGGCTAACGTGGGTCCTGGAGAATCAAACCTTGAACCAGGGTCCTTAGGCTTCACAGGCAAGTGCTTAACCTCTAAGACATCTCTCCAGCCCCTAAAATAACAGTTTTTCTTGAGGTAGGGTTGCTCTAGCCCAGGCTGACCTGGGATTTATTGTGAAGTCTCAGACCTCAAACTCATAGCAATCCTCCTACCTTGGCCTACTGATTGCTGGGATTAAAGGTATGTGCCACCATACCCAGCTAAAATCATAGTATTTTTTTAAACTCAAGTACTACATTTTAAATTTTATTTATTTATTTGAGAAAGACCTTTATGTGGGTACTAGGGAATCAAACCTGGGTCCTTAGGCTTTGCTGGAAAGTGCCTTAACCTCTGAGCCATCTCTCCAGCCCCAAATCACAGTATTTTTATATTTGTCAAGTACACATTTCCCCAGTTGGTTCTTTTTGTTTCATTTGACTTAGGAGCCAAAAAAGGCCCTTCCAATAGCATTTGATTGATGTATCCCTTATTAGTAAGATTAAATGGGGAGGAAATCACTGGATCCCAGGGTGTGCTCTAATGGGGTAGATGGTAGAGAATAGTGGGGAGAACCAGGATATATCATCACATCAAGAATAGAGGGCAGACATGCCTGGGCCTAGGAGTCATTGCAGAGGAATGAGTACATAAATGCTGCTGTCAAGGCTAGCCTGATAACCAATTCCAGGGAGATGGAAACAGACATTGTAGTCACTCAAATCTCATTTAAACAGGAATCCAGAGGCTACAGAAAACTCAACACTAAATCAGATCTCTATCTTGTTCAGGGACCATTGCAAAAGAGGGAGTGGTAAGATTGTAAGAGCCTCAGGGCAGGTAGGAATAGTCTGAGACACCATGTCCTGGGGGTGAGGGGCACAGACATACTGAGGCCTCTTGGTCTCCACAATGAATGCCAATAAATCCACCAAAGAAGACCCTCAGTAGAACTGGGATGGGAGAGAGGGGATTTAAGAGGACTTTTTTTTAAATTAAAAAAAATCAATAAAGTACCTTTTTTTTTTTTTTTGAGGTAGGGGTTTGCTCTAGCCTATGCTGACCTGGAATTTGCCATGTTGTCTTAGGGTGTCCTTGAACTCATGACAAGCCTCCTAAGTGCTGGGATTAAAGGCATGTGCTACCATGTTCGACAATAAATAACCTTTTTTAAAGACATATTTTTATTTTCTGTTTTTAAAAATATGTTTATTTATTTGAGAGAGAGAGAGGCAGAGTAAGAAGGGGTGAGAATTGGGCACCAGGGCCTCCAGCCACTGCAAATGAACTCCAGATGCATGTGCCACCTTGTGCACCTGGCTTACGTGGGTCCTGGGGAAATGAACTAAGGTCCTTTGGCTTTACGGGCAAACACCTTAACCACAAAGCCATCTCTTCAGTCCAGTAAATAACTTTTTAAAACAGATTGAATGGAGCTGGGTGTGGTAGTGCACACCTTTAATCCCAGCACTCGGGAGACAGAGGTAAGAGGATCACTGTGAGTTCGAGGCCACCCTGAGAATATATAGTGAATTCCAGGTCAGCCTGAGCTAGAGTGAGACCCTACCTCAAAAAACAAAAGACAAAAAAGAAAGTTTCAATGGGCAACTTTTCTAGAACCCATTTTTGTGAACTTGAACCATAGCCAACCCTTGAATGAAAGAAAGAAGTGGTGAGAAACAGGATGATGAGAGAATCTTCATTGGAGAAATGATTGTGATCCCTGCCCCAAAGGGTCATGATGCTTTTAGTAAAATTGCTAAAGCTCTTGAACTCAGTGTTTCTCTCCTGCAGTTCATTCTCAATGCTGCTGCTGTGATAACTTCTAAACTTGAGGCTTGCTTGTGCCTCCTCTTCAGCCTAGAAGTCTTTGTGCTCTGTTTCCTGTGTTGTACAGGTTGATGTTGTTTTCCTAGTTCAAAGGGATGGAGGCACTCTTACTTGTGACTCTTGGGTTTCTCTCTTCCCCTTTGTCCCCAGCATGGCCAGTTCTGGCTGTGCCTCTGTGTCTTGTGTTCACTTGCCCACCACATGCAGAGTGGGAGCATTCTCTAAAGTGTAGTTTACAGCCTCCTTCCTCTTTCCTCCATAGAGTCTGACTCATCATATAAGGTCCAATTAAGAAGTCACCATTGTGACTGTTTTTCTTCAGCTCCTTTTTCCCCATGAAAGAATTATTCGTTCTGTTCCCCATTGTGGCAGTTTTGCTTCTCTTGTGTTACCTATCTCACAATTTGCTCAGCTTTACTGTTAGCTATGTATATACATTTGGGGCGTGTGTGTGTGTGTGTGTGTGTGTGTGTGTGTGTGTGTGTGTGTGTGTGTTTTGGGACTTGGGAGAGAAGGCTCTGTGTCCTGGCCAGCTTCTGGTCTTTGGGCATCCACTCTAGAGCCTAGAGCCTTCCCCTCCTAACATGCAGGGGCGGGCTACCTGTTGGGAACAACTCTTAGCAAGATGAGCACATTTGCTGTTAGAGCTATCACACTCTGTTTTGTTTTAAAATAATTTTATCAAGTAGCCTATTCAATATAAGTCAGTTTGGAGTTGGGTTGAATTAAAGTCATTGTACAATTATACTTTATCTGCCCTTAGAAACATATAAAAGATTTTGCTGGTTATGTGATGTGAAGCATTTCTTATCATGTTATTAATGTGACTTAATTGTTGACTTTGGCTGATTCCCAGATACTAATTTTATGACTGAGGAAGTTGCAGCAAAAACAGAATTCTAATCTTTTCAGATACTATTTGATTGCCTGATAAAACCTGGTCATAAGTTGTAGGGGAAAAAAACATTAATTTCATAGTTTAAGGAACTGATGCTTTAATATATTACTACTACTTGTAGTCAAATTTCAGTTTTTGATTTTTATTCCTTTCAGTGGACGTTTATCAAAGGATGACCACATTGAACATATTGTTCTGGGTTCAGTGGAGCATTTGGTTCTAAGGGTAGACATACAGTAAAAGTTATACAGGCAACTACAACATAGAGGAAGGAGTGGCTGCGACGCAGATGGTGCTCTTATTAGGTAGACGGGGTGGGAGCTTGGGGACCTGAAGACATAACACGAAAGATGAGACAGTGTGTGCCAAGTGGGAGCAAATAGCAAGTGCCATGACTTACTTTAGCACTTAGCTATCGCCTTCCTTCCTTCCTTCCTTTTTTCTTTCCTCCTCTTCCTTTTCTTCCTTCCTTTCTTCTTTCTTTCCTTCCTTCCTTCTTTCCTTTTCTTTTTCTTTCCTTTCTTTTGTTTTCCAAGGTAGGGTCTCACTCTAGCTCAGGCTGACCTGGAATTCACTATGTAGTCTCAGGGTGGCCTCGAACTTACAACAGTACACCTACCTGCGCCTCCCAAGTGCTGTGATTAAATGCGTGTGCCACCGCGCCTGGCCCTATCAGTTTCATTTTTTTTTTTATTTTTTGTTCATTTTTTTTAATTTATTTATTTGAGAGCGACAGACACAGAGAGACAGATAGAGGGAGAGAGAGAATGGGCGCGCCAGGGCTTCCAGCCTCTGCAAACGAACTCCAGACGCGTGCGCCCCCTTGTGCATCTGGCTAACGTGGGACCTGGGGAACCGAGCCTCGAACTGGGGTCCTTAGGCTTCACAGGCAAGCGCTTAACCGCTAAGCCATCTCTCCAGCCCCAGTTTCATTTTTAATAGGAAATATACACTGCATGTGACGTAAAGCACAAATGACTTGGTAGTGAAAATCAAGTCCTACTTTCCTTCTGGCCTTTAGCCATACAAATCTTCTCACTGGAAACAGTAACTATTGCATTTTCTTTTTAAAATTTATTTTATGCATGTGTGATTATCATGTAGCTGTGTTTGTGGAGGCCAGAGAAAACTCTCATGTGGCATCTGCAGGAATGCCATGCACCTCCTTTGAGACAGGGTCCTTCATTGACCTGGAGTTCAATAACTATGCTAGACACTGGTCAGTGAGCCCTAGGGATTCCCTGCCTCTTCCTCCCTAACACTGAGATTACAAACAGGTACCACCACACTAAACATTTTATATGGGCATAAGGGATTGAGTTTAGTTCCTCATATTTGCAAGACAAGCACTTTGCTGCCTGAGCTATTTCTCCAGCCCCACTGCTACATTTTATTGTGAAGACTTTCCATAAAGTTTCCAATTTACCTGCTGTAGATAGATTTTTCTTTTTTATTGCTCATGCTCCAGATAATATGCTACATAATTTGTTTTGCATCCTACATTTTCCACTTACTACACAGGGTGTAAAGTTGTTGCATTCTTTTTAATATAATAGCTGTACACTTTGTTATCTGTCCACTTTAGAGGAGACATTTAGGCCTTTGATAATAATTTGTTGTTACCTGTCCTGGGAAGTAGATTAAAGTAAGTGAACCGTAGCCACAAAGTACAGAGCTAAGGGTTCTAAATATATTCAATTCTTAGTTCAGATTATGTTGACAAACAAAAAGTCATATATACTAGGAAAAGAAACAAATAGAATTTGAAGAAATGACTAATAGCCATTGAAACTACAAATTCAGCAGGTAGGATAAAGAATTGAAGAAAGAATTTGTGATGTGAATGATGTATCTAAAGAAATTATACAGAAAATGCCTCAGAGAAACAGAAGGAAAATATGTCCTCATGCTGACAATAATGCATGAAGAAGAGCTATATATCCATGTGGATTACTTCCACAAAATATTATAGAGTGGATAAAAACAACTTATAGCATAATTCATGGCATGAAAAGTTAAATAACATAAAAACATAAATAATTACAGAGCAAACAATTCAAACTAGTAGTTTCCTGGGAATGGGATGGGAGGAAGTGAGGGCCTTGATTAAGGGAAGGGACAAAGTGGTTTTTAGCCATCTTGGTAATGTACTGTTGTTGAAGTTGAGTGGTGGATGCAGAGATGTCTGGTAGACCATTCTTAAAAAATTAAAAAAATATATAGTAAGTATACAAAACAGTATGTTAACATGGAGCTAAAAATTGAGTAAACAAATATCTGTTCACTATCCATGTTAAGAAACAGAAAATACTAGTACCTTCAAGCTCTTCTCCTTTGTATTTCTTCCTAGTTATACTTTGTTCCTTATATGTGTGTGCTGTGTAGTCATTTGTGTATTAGATATATTTCACAGTAAGATTTTGAAAGTGAATGTTGTATATTTTCTTCTAGTCATTTTACTAGTAAAGGTTGAGAATCCTTAATCGAAAACCTTGAAATTCAAAATATTCCAAAATCCCAAAGATCTCAACCATAATGTGATACTATAAATGGGCACTTTGGCACATGACAGTCTGTAGTAAAAATGTAAGTACACTAATATAGAGAAATTATCTTCAGGTTGTGTGTTGAATATTTATTGGAAATAAAAATGAAGTTTGTGTTTCAATCTTGAGGGTAATCTAACTACAAAAAATGTGAAGCCGGGCGTGGTGGCGCATGCCTTTAATCTCAGCACTTGGGAGGCAGAGATAGGATCACTGTGAGTTCGAGGCCACCCTGAGATTCCTAGTGAATTCCAGGTGAGCCTGGGCTAGAGTGAGACCCTATCTCGGAAAACCAAAAAAAAAAAAAAAAAAAAAAAAAAGTGAGGGAATGGGCGTGCCAGGTCCTCTAGCCACTGCAAACAAACTCCTGACGCATGTACCACCATTGTGCATCTGGCTTACATGGGTACCGGGGAAGTGAACCAGGGTCCTTAGGCTTTACAGGCAAGTTCCTTAACCTCTAAGCCATCTTTTCAGCCTTAGTTTTTTGATTAGTGTATTAGGATAATACTTTGTATGAAAGTGGAGTTCATACCAGGAGGTTATGTGGTCAGTTTCTCCTTTGGAAGATGAAGAAACCTCACTGTAATGGTGGTATGAGAAAAGTAAAAACAAAAAACAAACAAACAAACAAACCAAAAAACTCTCAAGTAGGGGTGGGGATCCTTTGTTGGAATGGGGGGACTTTAATTTCTTATCTTTAAAGAAAATATTTTCTGATTGAGTCTCTTAGTTGTGGGGATATTATTGGTCTGGAGAAGCCACCTTCAGTCTCCCCAAAATAGACTGTGATAGTCATCTTGGGCTTCTATGACAAAATAAAGGTTGAATATCCTTTATCTGAAATGATTAGACCAGTATTTCAGATTTTTGGAGTTTATCAGATTTTAAAATATTTCAATAAACTTTCTTGAGTAAGCATCTGTATCATTTACCTTCTCATTGCTGGGCCAAAATCCCTGACAAAAATTGGTTTAAGGCCGGAAGCGTTTATCTTTAGCTTAACGTTCCAGGTTATGGTCTATAGTGGTGGAGAAGGCATGGTGTCAGGAGCTTGAGACAGTTGGTCACATTCATCCCACAGTGAGGAAGCAAAGAGCAATGAAGGCTAGTGCTTGGCTTGCTTTCTCCTTTTTATTCAATCCAGGACGCCAGCCCATAGAAAGGTGCTGCCTACAGGGCAGGTCCTTCCATATCAATTAATCTAATCTAAAAAATCTCTCAGGGCTGGAGAGACGGCTTAGCGGTTAAGTGCTTGCCTGTGAAGCCTAAGGACCCCGGTTCGAGGCTCGGTTCCCCAGGTCCCACGTTAGCCAGATGCACAAGGGGGCGCCCGCGTCTGGAGTTCGTTTGCAGGGGCTGGAAGCCCTGGCACGCCCATTTTTTCTCTCTCTGCCTCTTTCTCTCTCTGCCTCTTTCTCTCTCTGTGTCTGTTGCTCTCAAATAAATAAATAAAAGAAGAAAATCTCTCATAGACATTCCCAGATATTTGTTTCCATTGGTGATTCTAAATCCTATCAAATTGAAAACCAGAGATCACAACATCCCTAATCTCCAAACCCAATATCCAAGATGCTCCAAAATCTGCAACTGTTGGAGTGATGTGTCAGTGTTCAAAGGTTTTCTATTTCAGCAATTTATATTTTCAGAGAAGAAAATGATCAATCTATATAATAGGCTGGGTGACTTAAACAAGAGAAATGTATTTTTCCACAATTTTGGAGGCTGGAAGTCTAAGATGCCTGCATGGTCCAGTACGGTTAAGGGCCTTATTCCAAGTGGTATCTTCATTGTGACTTGGAGGATATTTAACTTGTAAAGGTGGTTAGGGTGGAGTGAGCATAGAGAGAATTCCAGGTTAGAAGCTCAGAGAAAAGACTGATTTATTCTGAAGTGTAGCTGGTGTTTAGCTGAATTGCCTTTTTTTTTTTTTTTTTTTTTGAGGTAGGGTCTCACTCTAGCCAAGGCTGACCTGGAATTCACTATGGAGTCTCAGGGTGGCCTTGAACTCACAACAATCCTCCTACCTCTGCCTCCCGAGTGCTGGGATTAAAGGTGTGAGCCACCATGCCCGGCCTGAATTGCCTTTTTTTCAGACAGGATCTGGCTATGAAGTCAAGCTAGCCTAGAACTTGTAGTTCCACTGCTTCATCCTTCTGAGTGCTAGGGTTACTGATGTGTGACACCAGGCTCAGCTTGTGTGTATGTACTTTAAAAAAATATATATTTGCAAGGAGGGAGGGATAGAGGGAAAGAGCAAGCAAATGAAAGAGAATGGGTGGGCCAGGATCTCTAGCCATTGCAAATGGACTACAGATGCATGCATTACTTTGTACATTTGGCTTTACATGGGTGCTGGAGAACTGAACTTAGGTCATCAGGCATTGCAGGCAAGTGCCTTAACTGCTGAGCCATCTCTCCAGCCCTGTGTTTTCTTTACTTTATTTATTATTTAGAGAGAAAGAGAGAGAATGGGCGCACCAGGGCCTTCAGCCACTTAGAACAAATGCCAGATGTACATACCCCCTTGTGGCACATTGCAACATTGAGTGCTGGCGTCACTGTACATTTGGCTACTTGAGACCTGGATATTCAAACATGAGTTCTTAGGCATTATGGGCAAGCACCTTAACTGCTAAGCCATCTCTCCAGCCCCTTGTGTGTGCTTTTAAACTCACAGCCTTCTTCAATCTTGAGTTTAGTCAAATGTTAGCAAATTCAGCTCTTGAAGAATAGGGCATTGGGTGGGAGGTCAAACCTTTGGATGAGGAGCTTGGTTGTACACTTTTAATATCTTGCACTCAGAACTTTTGTTTCCTCGAACTATGGACTCAGATTATTTCTTTACTTCAAGTTGGCCTTTTTCATAACAGCAATGGTAATTTACAGATTTTCTGTTATATTGTTGAGAGTTATCAATCAGTAAGTACTTCTACCACACTCCAGTGCTAGGGATGGGATGTAAGGCCTCACACATGCTAAGTGTGTGCTGTGATTTTGAGCTACAGCCCCATTGTTTGAACCCTTTGTAAGGTGGGATGAGTATATTTGCACAAATTCCTTTACCCAGAAAATTAGTGAGAAGAGAATATAGTCAGTACTTAAAAGATCACACCTTAAAATACCAAAGCCTTTTCTGGCATTATGGAGAAATATAGCCTCATACTGTACATTGGAATTGGATTTAAAACATTATATAGGGCTGGAGAGATGGTTTAGTGATTAAGGTGTTTGCCTGCAAAGCCAAAGGATCCTGGTTCGATTCTCCAGGCCCCACACAAACCAGATGCACAAGGGGGGGCTCATGCATCTGGAGTTCATTTGCAGTGGCTGAAGGCGTTGGCGTGCCCGTTCTTTCCTTTTCTCTCCCTGCCTCTTTCTCTCTCAAATAAATAAATGAATTAAATAAATAAATAAATAAATAATGTTATCTAAGGGAAAAAGAGAAGGTAATGGGGTGAGTGTAAACAAAATACATTATATACATGTATGAAAATGACAAAAATAAATAAATCCAAAAAAACTAACAACAAAAGAACTGATTTAGATAAAAGTGCCTTATCCATACTTCAGACCTACAAGACCTAAAGCTCCATCAGAGGTCCTGGGTTCTGTATTTCAGCTGGTTCCTCAGGTAACTCTGGGTACCACAGCTTTAGACCTGCTGTTAGAGGGCTTTATAAATGGGGTGGTAATTGAACTTGAATTATTTTTTTAAGTGTAGCATTTTATTTCAACAAATGTTATGAAATTGGATATCTAAGTACAAAAGGGGGAATTTGGACTATAACCTGAGACTGTGCTCAAAAATGACTCCAATCCTATCCGAGACTTAAATGAAAGAACCAAGACTACCAAAATGTGTAGAAAGCATAAAAATAAATATAACATTAAGCTAGGAAAATATTAATTTATGTATCTAGGACACATAATTGGCTTTGTAATTCAGTTTAAATGTAGTCTAGTTTAAAGTATGACAAAAATTTTGAATGAGTAGGTAATTTCCCAAAGAAGATACCCTATGGCATAGTTACCTTGGGCATTAGGGAAATGCAAGTTAAAGCCAAAATGAGGTAACATGTACAATTCTAAAATAGATATAATCATATGACAATAAAATTCTGAGCCTGTAAACAAACTAGATGTTCTAGTGAGAATATAAAATGGTACACACTATCCCAAATGGAACCGATTGGCAGTTTTTTTTTTTTAAACAAAGACTTATCTATAATACAGCACTTCCACTCTTAGGTATCTTCTGGAGGAATGAAAACATATGTCCACACAGACTTGTATGGAGATGTTCCATAGCAGAAATATTTACAATAATAAAAAGGGGAAATAGTACAAATGTTCATCAGCTAGTGAGCATATAAACAAACATGGTATATCCATAGGATGAAATACTATTCAGCAATAAAAGGGAATGAAGTACCAATATATGCCTTCAGCATGGATGAACCTTGGAAACACTATACTCAGTGAAAGAAGCTGGCACAAAAGATCACGTATTATATGATACCATTTACATGAAATGTCCAAAGAAAGCAAATCTACATAAAAAGTAGTAATTACCTGGGAATGGGTGTAACTGCAGGTATGAATTCTCCAAAATCAGTGATGAGAATGGTTGTGGAGGATGATGAGGTATCATAAGAAGGGGAATAGTACGTTCACATACCTGTTCCCCTCCTGCTTACCAAATTCTTTTCTTGGGGGGGGGCAGGGCCTTGAGGTAGAGTTTCATACTAGCCCAGGCTGACATGGATTTCACTATGTAGTCTCAGGGTGTCCTTGAATTCATGGTGATCCTTCTACCTCTGCCTCCCCAGTGCTGAGATTAAAGGTATGCACCACCATGCCCAGCTACAAATTATTTTTATTTATTTGACAGAAAGAGGAAGAGAGAGAGAGAAAGAGAATGGGCGTGCCAGGGCCTCCAGCCACTCCAAATGAACTTCAGACTCATGTGCCACCTTGTGCATCTGGCTAATGTGGGTCCTGGGGAATCAAACCTGGGTCCTTTTGCTTTGGAGGCAAATGACTTAACAACCAAGCCATCCCTACAGCCCCCAAATTCTTATTAATGTTATGATCCACATATGCACCTGGTAGAGATGGCTGTTGAAAATTGCACCTCACCCCATGTCCATTTGTTCTACTGTTCTCTCAACAGTCTTATTTACAAAAGGGAAAGTGGCACCAGAGTAATGGGAGCTGGTGTCTTTATGACCCTCTGGATTTTGTAAGCCACCCTTGGCTTGTGATTGATTGCAGTCCTTCCTCATTACATGTATATATATGTGTGTATATATATGTTTGTTTGTTTTGAGGTAGGGTCTCACTCTAGCTCAGGCTGACCTGGAATTCACTATGGAGTCTCACGGTGGCCTTGAAATATTGTTGATCCTCCTACCTCTGCCTCCCAAGTGCTGGGATTAAAGATGTATGCCACCACGCCTGGCTTTCATTCTATTAATTTTTAAAGGAGCACATAAATAAATTATGTATTTTTCTTTCTTTGTGGAGAGAGAGAGGGAGATATATATATATATATATATTTTCTAAGTAGGGTCTTGCTTTAGCCCAAGGTGGCCTAGAATTCACTATGTAGTCTCAAGCTGGTCTCAGACTCATGGTGGTCCTTCTACCTTTGCCTCCCAAGTGCTGGGATTAAAGGCATGTGCCACCACACCTGGTGAAAAATACCTTACTTTTTGTAGAATCTTCCTTTCATCAGTCCTGTTTTCTTAAAAGAAAAGCAAATAATAGGCTTTGAAAAGTTGCCAATTTAACTTTTTATTTACATGCTAGTCTTTTGGGTTATCAAGTATTAGTGGTTATATCTTAAAATCAGAAAAGCTGGCAGTTATTTACCATCAGCTTCATATAGTAATACAGTTATGAATCACATTTTTTTTCATGTCCACAAGTTAAAAGTCTGAACTTAAAACATTATTTATTTATTTGCATGCAGAGAGATACAGAGAAAGAGAAAGAGAATGAAAGAGAATAAATAAAAGTGAGCCAGGGCTTCTAGCCATGGCAGATGAACTCCAGACTCATGCACCACCATGTGCATCTGGCTCATGTAGAAATGGAGATTTGAACCTGGGTCCTTAGGCTTCACAGACAAGCATCTTAACTGGTAAGCCATCTCTACAGCCCAAGTTTTGAATTTTTGCACCTTTGAGTTCACCATTTTGTTTTCAGCCACATCAAATGTCAAAAGAATTTTATTCATAATTTATGTAAAAGTTGAATATTAAATTATTTCTTGACATTAGTCATATACCTGTGAAATCAGTGGTCCTTTGTTCATCATCTGACATCCTCTGTACTGTTTTTATCGATCACAGACATAGTGAGTCATTTCTCTTTGTGATTTGGAGCACTGTACCTCTGCGCCCACCCCCTTGGGTGTGTGTGTGTGTGTGTATACTGAAATTTCTGAACTTAAAAAACATCTTCATAGCTGTTTTATTTCCGTGTAGTTCTGGGGTATTTATAGTTCCCTGTGAAAGGATGTCTTCAGATCCAGCAAGCAAGATAGGCTATTCTCTAGATTTTTATTATTTTTCACCAAAACACACCACACCCCTCTGCAGTCCTGATATTACATCCTTTCTTCAAGTGGAAAATGCTTATTGCTAAGTTAATATCATGTTATGGAATATGGCTGTTGCAAACAGGAGTCTAAAAGAATTGAGGAATTAGTCAAAGTATCCTCAGTAGCAGTGTGTTCTGTGGTTTGGTACAGCTTTGGTCAAAACTGTTAGGGTAGTATTAATCATTTGCCTTTGCTGTGGTGATATGTGCTGCCATGTTTTAACCACAAGGGGTAACACCATTCCCCTCACCATTTGTCTTTGTTAATATGGTGCATTGGGGACTGGGTAGAGGGAAAGATTTTCTAAATTTAAAAATCAATATTCCTTATTGGCTAGTACTCTAGACATGATAGTGATGTGGGAGATTTCAAGAACATTTCTTGGAATTGAGGAATCACCTGCATATATAAACATCCTCTTTTGTTAGTGTTCATTGTGAGGATTCTGGAGAGTGTGGTTTCCTCATCTCATTAGCTCTGCTAAGGATGAAGTTAGTAATCAAAATTTAAGAAGCAACTTTTAATTTAGGAGACGATATGAACAAATGTCTACTTATCCCAGATAGAGCACCAGTGACAGACCAAAAAAAAAAAAAAAAAAAAAAAAAAAAAAGAAATCCTATTCATGTCTAGCTTGGTGAACCAATGATTGAATTGGAGATTCTTATAGGAGCCTGGGCAGGTTATAGGCAACCATACCACTACACAATGACACTAAGAAGACCCCTTCCAAGCAATGCTTATATATACTGGGGAAGGGAGGGGCCTCCTGGGCTGCCTCTTGTCTTCCCTCTTCCACAAGGGAATGGTAAGAGGCCCACTTTTCTCAGTAATCATAGCTACTCTGATTTTAAGATGGCAGCAACCATATCATACCCAGAGAACAGAGTTCCACAACAGAGGGCTTGTAGAGTGCCCCTGCACACTAAAATTTATATTGTGCACAGACGAAGGGCTCCTCCCTTGCTTCATGCAGAGGCTCTATGAGTGTGTATCAGAGTACTTGCACTTTCCTATGCAGGAAGAGCTGGTGGAGAACAGGTGGGCATAAGAGACTGATGGTACATTGGGATTATAACCCCCAAGTCTTCAGGATCCCTCCTTGCCTGGGACAACAATGAAAAAAGCAGGGAAATCAAGGAGATGTGACCCATGTCTAGCAGCCACCTCAGTGTAGTTATCTCACATATTCAGTGTCTAGTACAGATGCCCAGAAACCCCTAAGATATTCATGGCAGTACCACCTGGGAAGCATATTCCCAAGACTGAGCAGGGCAGGGCTGAGCAAATACTGGTTGACCCTCTACTGTCCTTTGATTTGTCACTGGACAGGAAGAGATGAATGGAAATTCTACATCCTAAATAGAAGACTGACACTGAAGACCTTAAGTGCTTGTCTTTTGTCAGTTTACCAGATAACTAGAACCATTATGGCTTTTTTAATTTTGTTATTATTATTAAAATTATTATTTTGTTATTTTACCCTAGACATCTCTTTTTGTTTAATGATAAATATGCTCTTTTGAATTAAATCTACCTGTTATTAAAGTTCTCCAGGTTTTTAACTCACTTCATATCAGGTCAGATTGAGTTTATTGATTATTGAGATTATTATTTTAAATTTGTAATAAACATTCAGATTTGATTTTTTCCACAATTTCAACTGGCAACAATATCTGGTAATACAAGTTTATAATAATAATAATGATGATGATGATGATGATGATGCAATGCAGACACATTTCGGCTTAAAGAATTTCATTTTTCTAGATTTCCTATACGATTTGCTGTACAGTGTCTCATGAGTTCTCATGTAATGTTGATAAGAGATGCAGAATGTGACACATAGTGTGCTAGCTTACTGTTGCTGTAAAAAAAAAAAATCTGAGTTAGTTGACTACGAACGAAGTAACATTTATTTTGGTTCATAGTTTGGGAGGTTTCAGCCCATGACTGATTTTGCTACTTTGCTTGGGCCTGTGGCAACACCATGGCAAGAATACGTCGTAGAGTAAGTCATTTATCTCATGACTGGGAGTGCAAAACAGAAGAGGAAGGTGGTAGGGTCCTATTCTTCCCTTTGCGGGCATACCTCTAATAACCTAAGATCTCTTACTTAGGTTCCATCTCTTAAAGGTTTCCACCGGCATCCAGTAGTGCCAGGCAGAGAACCAAACCTTTAACACACGAGACTTTTGCGGCCATTCAAGATCCAAACAATAACACAGAATATACTAGTTTCTTCTTCTTCCCTCCTCCTTCTTCCCTCTTCCCTCCTCCTTCTTTCTTTTCTTGTTCTTTCTCTTTCCTTTCCCTCACCCTTTAATTAAACTGAATTTTCCTATGGAAGGCATCTATGCTCACTACTGTACCACCAACACTGCATGCAGAGTTTTACTATGTAGCCCAGCCCCCACTAGCCTCATGTATTTGTGATTAAGCCTCATACTTCATCTCCAGCTGGCGGAGCCTTTGGTGGAGGAGGTGTGTCATTGGGGGTGGACCTTGAAGTTTGTTGGTCCAGCCCCAGTGGGTGTTCACACTGAGCTCACTCTTTCTGCTTTCTAACTGCTGATATGTGTCAATGTGAGCCAGCTTCCTGCTCCTGCCATTCTTTTGCCACCGCAATGAGACTTAGTCATGAAAACTGTAAGCCAGAAATAAACCTGCTCCTTCCATCAGCTGCTTCTGGTCAGGTGATTTGTCCCAGCAACAAGAAGGAAACTGCTACAAACTCACTATGTGGCCCAGGCTGGCCTTGAACTCATGATCCTTCTGTCTCAGCCTTACAAGTGCTGGGATTACAGATATGTGCCACCATGTTTAGCTCAACATTGTTCCTTTTTGGTATGCTTATCTCCATTAATGGAAAATGAGTAGAGGAGTGTTTTTTTTTTTATCATTCTGTCATTAATATTGCTAGCAAAGAACCAAATTGAGTCTGAAATTTCCTCTTAAGAGAGAATTATAGGGCTGGAGAGATGGTTCAGTGGTTAAAGGAGCTTTCTTTAAATGCCTGCCAGTCTGAGTTTGATTCCTCAGTGCCCAGGTATAGCCAGATGCACAAAATGGTGGTTTGTGGCATGTTCATCCTCTCTCTCCTTCAAATAAATAAATAAAAATATTTTTAAAATTGAAAGAAAATAAAAAGAGAATAAAAAAATAAAATAAAATTCTAAGAAATGTCTGATAGTTCATTATGGTTTTGAATGTTTTTCTTTTATTAAAAAAATCACATTTAGCTCAACCATGTTTATTGCTGCTCAATTTATAATAGCTGGGAAATGGAACCAGCCTAGATGTCCCTCAACAGATGAGTGGATAATGAAGATGTGGTACATTTATACAATGGAGTTCTACTCAGCGGTAAGGAAAAATGAAGTTATGAAATTTGCAGAAAAATGGATGGACCTGGAAAGTATTATACTAAGTCAGGTAACCCAGGCCCAGAAAGCCAAGCGCCACATGTTCTCTCTCATATGTGGATCCTAGCTACAGATGACTGGGCTTCTGCGTGAGAATGAAAATACTTAGTAGCAGAGGCCAGTAAGTTGAAAAGGAGACATAAAGGGTGGAGAAAGGAAGGGAGGAGGATACTTAATAGGTTGATATTGTATATATGTAATTACAATGATTGTAATGGGGAGGTAATATGATGGAGAATGGAATTTCAAACGGGAAAGTGTGGGGGTGGGGAGGGAGGGAATTACCATGGGATATATTTTATAATCATGAAAAATGTTAATAAAAATTTAAAAAAAAAATCACATTTAAATCACTTTTGCATGGACACATCTGACTCATATTCAGGACCCAGGCCAAGTGGGAGGGGGTGGCAGCACTCCTTCCTCATTCACGGACTTGAATGCTTATCCATGATTTTATTGTATTCATTTTTTTCCCTGATGCAAAAGCCCTACAAAGAAGGGAACGAGCTTTGAAGGCATAGCTTATCATCTTAGCTGTGTCATAGCCACAGTTCCAAGAAGCTAGCCTTTAGCCCTTGAATTATGACTGCTCAAATTTACACGGCAGCTCTCAGCTTCCCAAGGGATATCATTACTTTCTTCATGCTAGTCAGTACTTGAAAATAACCCAAGCAAAAGCATTTATATTTTTTCTCCTTCCTTTGGTATATATGGCAAAACAAATTGCATTTATAGCAACTAGAAATGTCAGTACCCTGCTCCTTTTGCTGGCAAGCAGCAGCAGGGCAGGTTTTAGGAGTGCTTTGGGTGCAGGGGTCAAGAGCTCAGTTCTCCCTTGTCCTTTCTTGGGCAGAAGTACTTCATTGCTTGTCTTTTTACCCTCCTCTACCAAAAGCTTCAGGAATAAGACATGAGCAAGTAATTGTTCTTTGTCTGCTTAGAGGTCATAGTCACTACCAAAGGTGGCACTCTTCTTGCCTTATCTTTCTAGTGATTGAGTGAATAAATGACACCTAATCTCATATATGTATGTATGTATGTATGTAATTTTTATTTGGTTTTATGAGGTAGGGTCTTGCTTTAGCCCGGGCTGATCTGGCATTTACTATGTAGTTTCAGGCTGACCTTGATCTCACAGAGATCCTCTTATCTCTCCCTCTCAAGTGCTGGGATTAAAGGCGTGCGCCACCATGCCCAGGAGAGAGAGAGAGAGGGAAGAGGAAGGTGTGTGGGGGGGGAGAGAATAGACACATCAGGACCTCTAGCCACTGCAAACAAATTACAGATGCATGTGCCACTTTGTGCATCTGGCTTTACATGGGTACTTGGGAATTAAACTCAGGTCATTAGGCTTAATGAGCAAATGTCTTAACTGCTGAGCCATCTGTCCAGCCCTGACACTTAACCTTTCCTGATGGACTGTGTAGTTGTACCTAAGATACATGCCCTAGACCCAGGTTCTGATATTTCCTTTGCATTACTTAAATGAGCAGTGCTATTATATTCAGACTTTGTTATTCTACAAGACTGATTTTTGTCTTTGTATTTCAGGACTCATCGTTGGGGTGATCCTGAGGTATGGAACCCCTGCTACCAGTGGTCATGACAAGTCACTCAGCTGTAGTCAGGAAGACAGGGCCTTTAGCACCTTATTAGTGAATGTCAGTGGGAAGTTCTTCGAGTACACTCTGAAAGGAGAAATCAGCCCTGGCAAGATCAACAACGTAGAGCAAAATGACATGCTACGGAAGGTGAGCTGGCACATGGTCGCTTATGACATGGTTGTTGATTCCCTAGCTTTTCTAGACCTTAAAGTGAGAATTCCTTCCAAATGTCTGGAATATCAGTCCCATTGCTATGGTTCATAGTTTTCTATGATGCTTTTGGGCCATGAGGAGGAGGAGGAGGCAGATTTTAACTATCTCTTCAGCTTTTGGACCTTGGGCTTGCTAGGTTATGTGGGCCACTGATTATAATGGGCTTGTGCATTCCCACTCACCTCACTTCTCCAGCAACTATTTCCCCTGTATTGTTTTCTTTTAATATTGCTGGGGTTTAGAGATGGGATTCATCCCTTCCCTTCCTCTTTCTTCCCCTCCTTCCCCTTCTTTCCATTTCTTCCCTTCCAGTGTCTCCACCTCCATAGCCCAAGCTGGCCTGAAATTCACTGTGAACTTGTGATACACCTACTTCCACCCCTCAAGTGCTGGGGCTACAGGTCTTGTCACCATGACTGGTTTATGCAGTCCTACAGATTGAATCCAGGGTTTCCTGTATGCTAGGCAACCATTCCACCAATTGAGCTACATCCATAGCCCCAAGATTATTTCTTTCTTAAAATCACACTGATTACACTTTTGGCTTATTTATTCACTATTCAGAAATATGATTCTTAGTTCATCATTGCTTCCTTAACATATTCTACAAATATTTGAGTGCTTACTCTCATTAGCAAGTGAAGCAAAAGGCCTAACACATCTTCAAGGGAAGGAAGGGGCCTTAGTGTCTTAGAATTTAAGTCCAAACATGTTTCTTTTGAGGCAGAGTCTCACTCTAGCCAAGGCTGGCTTTGAACTCATAGCAATCCTCCTATTAAAGGAATGAGCCACTGTGCCAAGCTTAAGTACAAGCTTTAAAAAAAATTAATTGAATGTAATTTTGAGATAGAGCCTGCTGATATAGCCCAACCTGGCCTTGAACTCACGATCCTTTTGTCTCAGCCTCCTGAGTATGTGACTGAAGCATTATTTTTCCTTTGATATTTGGGTAGCAAAAATGCTCCAGGAACATGATCATATCTCTCTCATATATGTGATTTCCAAGATAAGCAAGAGACCTGTATTTATTACACACACACACACACACACACACACACACACACTTTCCCATTATCTTATATTATTATCTATTATCTTATAGAGCAGGGCTGCTTATCAGCAAGAAGGCTTCTTTTATATAGCAGTGCAAGAGATCCAGCTTGTAGGGATCCACTTCCAAAGCAGAACAATGAATGCTAATGTACGTATGCAAAGACTTGCAGCCTAAGATAAAGTGTAGGATGTGTCCACAAGCTATTCTTTATAGAATATACTACTAGTTGAGATAAACCTTTCTCAGCAATGGAAAGGACTCTTATACTGCATTGCTTTTTGCAGTGTGCTAGATAAATCTATTTTCATTAAAAATATTTTTGGACCAGGAGTAGTAGTAACCATGACTGTCTTATCTGTGTCCTCAATGGTATTACTAGTATGCTTTTTGTTCATAGCACTTTGTAAGAAAGCATGAGATTTCCATCAACACTGCAAATTTAAATGCAACTGAGAGATGTACCCTGTGTCAATAGGCTAATGTCTGTTTTGAAATGGCAGCTTGAGCCCTTTATATTGGATTGGATAGAATAGGGACAAAAGGGAAATATTACCAATCTATTGCCGTCTTTTAAATCATAATAGAAGCTAGAGATGACTTTTGCTCTTTTCATCTTTAGAAAATACTTATTCAAATCTCTCCCATTTAAAATTTTACCATACAAAGCAAATGTAGGAATAAACAAGGCCAAGATTATTGCTGTTGAATTTATGTTGATGGGCAGCAAGACAGTAACTCACTGATGGTTTTGATCTAGGCTGCATCAGGTATCACAGAAAGCTGCTTACTCTAAAGAGACTTAAATTTTGTAGTATTATGTCTATGAAGAATTACATGAGATAATCCAGGAAGTTAATGAGAGCCATGACATTTTTATTATAAATAAGCCTTTATAAAGCTGTGATTAAAAAATCAAGATGGGACCAGGCATGGTGGCACATGCCTTTAATTCCAGCACTCAGGAGGCAGAGGTAGGAGGATTGCCAAGAGTTTGAGGCTGCCCTGAGACTACATAGTGAATTCAGGTCAGCCTGGGCTACAGCATGACCCCTACCTTGAAAAACAAAACAAAAAAATCAAGGTGGAGGGTTGGAGAGATGGCTTAGCAGGTAAGGGACTTGCCTGTGAAGCCTGAGGACTCAAGCTAGATTCCCCAGTACCCAGGTAAGCCAGATGGCACATACATCTGGAGTTCATCTGCAGTGGCTAGAGGCCCTGGTGTGCCCATTCTCTCTTTCTCACTATCTGCCTCTTTGTCCCTATCACAAATAAATAAAAAAAATATTTTTTAAAAAAAAAACAAGGTGGAGCTGGAGAGATAGCTCAGTGGTTAAAGGCACATGCTTGCAATGCCTGGCAGTCCAGGTTCAATTCCCCAGTACCCAAGTAAAGCCAGATAGATGCACAAGGTGGCACATTGCATCTGGAGTTTGTTTGCAGTGGCAGGAGGCCCTGGTGTACCCATAAACATATACACACACTCTCTCTTTCTCTCAAGTAAATAAGTAAAAATAGTTTTAAAAACCAAGATGTTTTTATTTCCTGGAGAAAAACATTGGCCAGCAACTTTCTGTGATTTTCCCAAATTTCGTCAAAGTGTTGTGACTTACTGTATATTAAATACCACACTGTGATCTTAAGTCAGACGTGCTGTGCAGAGAACAATGCCAGTCGACAGGAAAATTGTGGCTTCTCTTTTGGAATGAGTCCTTGATTTGTCACATTAATGTTATTTGCTCTAAATAGTTGCTTCAGTCAGTGGCTTCCAAGATTACACACATGTGACATCAGTTGGTCTTAAACTAAAATATGGCTTTTTTTCTTTTTAAACTTTTAGGTGACATTTGATCCAGAAGTATTTTTCAACATTCTGCTGCCTCCAATTATTTTCCATGCTGGATATAGTTTAAAGAAGGTATGAGGATTTTGCCAGGAATTTCTTTAGACATATGTATCTCAATGATAATTTACCTATATAATTTTGTAGTGTTTTTTTCCTTTTCTCAGATGTGTTTTGCACCCATTCAGAAGCCATTGGTGACAAATCCTCAGTGATTCATTTCTGTTTTAAAATCTAGAGCTTTTCTGTAACACCAGTGGAAATGTATCATGGTTTAGCCACTTTGGAAAACAAAGTTATAAAACTGAAGTTAAATTTGCCACAAGACATAACAATTTGACTGCTGAGGGTTTCTCATAGAGAAAGCAAATTTATGTTAGCACAAAAAAAAACCCTATATTTTGGGCCTGAGAGATGCCCTTGTGGTTAAGTGCTTGCCTGTGAAGCCTAAGGACCCCGGTTTGAGACTCGATTCCCCAGGACCCACATTAGCCAAATGCACAAGGGGGCGCACGCGTCTGGAGTTCGTTTGCAGTGGCTGGAGGCCCTGGCCTGCCCATTCTCTCGCTCTCTCTACCCCTTTCTCTGTTTGTCTTTCATTCTCAAATAAATAAAAATGAACAAAATATTTAAAAAAACCTATATCTCATTGTTCCATACTACCTTATTTGTAAAACAAACCCTAGAAGCAACCAGACTATCTTACAGTAGGTGAACAGTTAAATAAACTACTTATATCCACATTATAGAATAGTACTCAGCAATAAAATGGAACAACTTATTGATATACAGTTTGCATGAACTTATAAGGTATTCTGCTGAGTAAAAACAAATCTAGTCTTAAAAGTTATATACTATGTAATTATGTAGCATTAGAGAAATTACAAAATTATAGGAATAGAGCACATATCTGTGGCTTCTAGAGATTAGAGATGGTGGTAGACTGTGGGTGACTATGTAGGAAGCCTACACAGGACATTTTTTGGTCATGGAATAGTTCTGTATGTTAAACAGTACTTTTGTGGTATCAAGGATGGAACTCAAGACTTCACATGCATGCTAGGCAAGTGTTCTACCACTGAGCTATACTTAGCCCAGTTCTGTGTTTTTAATTTATTTATTTGTTTTATTTATTTATTTTTGAAGTAGGGTCTCATTGTAGCTCAGGCTGACCTGGAATTCACTGTGTAGTCTCAGGGTGGCCTTGAACTCACAGTGATCCTCCTACCGATTCTCCTACCTCTGCCTTCCGAGTGCTGGGATTAAAGGCGTGAGCCACCTCACCCGGCTTCCAGTTCTGTGTTTTGACTCTGCTAGTACTTATGCAAATCTGCACATATGGTAAATTGACATTGACATTTTAGCAATGTCAGCTTCCTGGTTTAGATTTTCCCTGTAGTTACATATGATGTAATCTAAGTATATGTGTTATTGAGGATCATTGTGCTTGATAACTACATTAGGCTTATGCCTTTGCTAACCTTTACTAAGCATGTATAAAGTGTGGTGGTTCTCAATCTCTTTTTCTTCCTCCTTATTTGGAGCTTTCTTTCTGAAGGAGGTCTAAAGGCAGCCTTTTCAGTAAGTTTATAGAAGTGAGATTTTAGCTGATGATAAACTCTACAACACCTGTAGGAACTAAAGATTGTCTCTCAAATGAAGAAACTCTTGCTAGATCAACCAGGATAGAGAAAAGAAATGAACTGTATTAGGAACAAACGAGAGAACATAACTACAGACCCTTCAGACATTAAAAAAGTAATAAAGTAGTACTCTGAACAAAATTTTGTGCCACTAAATTTGACAACCTGGGTGAAATAGAAAGACTCTTTGACTGACACAAATTGCTAAAACTGACCTGAGAAGTTTTAGAAAACCTGAACAGCTATATGTTAAATAAAGGATCTGAAGAGTTCAGTTCATAATTAAAAGTCTTCCTACAGGCCCAGATGGCTTCATTCATCAAGCATTTAAGTGAGAAGTAATATCAAACCTGAATGAACTCTTTCAGAAAATAGAGGAGGGAATACCTCCCAATTCACTTTAGGAGAGTACAATAGCCCATCAAACCTGTTTTTTTTTTTTCTTTTGAATGCTTTTCATTTATTTGTTTTCAAGCAGAGAGAGGTAGAGACAAGAGAGACAGATAGAGAGAATGAGCATGCCAGGGCCTCTAACCTCTGCAAATGAGCTCCAGATGCATGTACCACTTTGTGCATCTGGCTTTACATGGGTACTGGGGAATCAAACCTGGACCCTTAGGCTTTGCAGGCAACAGCCTTAACCACTGGGCCATTTCTCCATCCCCCCAAACTTGTTTCTTTATAAAAGCCACTGTTTGGTATTCAGATGGTTTTGAAACCATTTCCAAACCAACATAAGTATTGTTACAGTTTATGGGGCATTTGCTAGATGCAGGAACTCCATATAGATTTATTTTTACCTACTTTTGAATTATCATTAACACTATAAAAAAAGAAACTATAAGAAAAATTATGATCACTGGATATTAGCTCATACCACTTCTTCAGATTTCTAATGCATTACAAACACGAACAGCATCTGAGGAGTGGTAAAAGGCACTTGCTTGCAAGGCCTGTCAGCCTGGGTTTAATTCCCCAGTATGCACATGCGTCTGGAGTTTATTTGCAGTGACAAGAAGATCTGGCACATCCATTCACACTCTCTCTCTTCCTCTGTTTTTCACAAATAAATAAAGAAAACACATGTAGGGAGTTAGTTCATGATAAAGGAATTCAGTTATGATTTAAATTCTGTGGCAGGGGCTGGAGGGATGGCTTAGTGGTTAAGATGTTTGCCTGCAAAGCCAAAGGACCCAGGTTCCATTCCCCAGGACTCACGTTAGCCAGATGCACAAGGGGTGCACGCATCTGGAGTTAGTCTGCAGTGGCTGGAAGCCCTGGAACCTTCTCTCTCTCTCTCCCTCCCCCCCACTTCTCTGTCAAATAAATAAAAATGAAGCCTGCAGCAAACCTGTTGGAAAGGGTTGAACCCTTAGTAATGGTGTTCCATGAGAATTTCCTGAATTGAATCAGGAATTTAGTCACAAGCTTAGTCATAGGTAGAGTGGTTGAAATGGAGAGATCATAGAAATTTCTGGGCCTATCAAAGGCTGCTTCATTCCCTCATAATGTGGAAGTAAGAGGAAAGAGAGATATCCCCCACCTTGCAGAAGATGGTTAAGGCTCTAAGTCAAGCTAATTTCCCCTTTCATAGATCAGGTGGCCCCTCATTAAGACATCCCTCTTAGAGTAGAAGTAGAGCACAAGAAGAATGGAATAGAAATATTCTCTCTACTGTGGATACTTGAAGAGCAGGAAGCTTTCTGTTTCTGCACTCTCCCCCACACACATTTGGGTTACATGAGGAGAGAGACCTGTATTTCACTGATGATGAAATCAAATTCAGAATGGTCAATGATGCAAATGAAGCTTTATAGAAGGTGCTGTGGAAGGTGCCAGACTGGATCAAAGCTCTGCCCTCTCGGTCTGATTTCAGGGCCCAGGATTGATTCTTTGTGCTGCACTGCCTTTAGATTTAGGTTTTCAGTACCATAAGAAACCAATAAGCTGGGCATGGTGGCACATGCCTTTAATACCAGCACTCGGAAGGCAGAGGTAGGAGGATTGCCATGAGTTCAAGGCCACCCTGAGACTGCATAGTTAATTCCAGGTCAGCCTGGACCAGAGTGAGACCCTACCTCAAAAAAATCAAAACAAACAAACAAAACAACAATAGTAACAACAAACAAGAACAAAAACCAAACAAAGAATTTTTCTGAATCATCTGTGGCAAAATTTATCTATGTCATTTATTGATACATAATTAGTAGGAGATGATTATTATGGATATCAATAATCTTATTCTCTTCCCAAATGAAGAATTTGAGAACTCTTCTTCAGGTCAAATGGGTGATGAATAATTTAGCATTTTAAGTACCTCATCTTAATATATAATGAAAGTTATAGTTGTTTGAAAATGAAACCAAATCATAGGTTGTGAAAGCCCCTCTAATGACTTAAAAATAATTTTTTTTTTGTTTTTCAAAGTAAAGTTTTACTCTAGCCCAGGCTAACCTGGAAGTCACTATGTAGTCTCAGCATGGCCTCAAACTCACAGTGATCCTCCTGCCTCTGCCTCCCAAGTGCTGGGATTAAAAGCTTATATCACCATGCCCACTGAATTTTTGCAGAATCTTCCTTTCATCAGTCCTGTTTTCTTAAAAGAAAAGCAAATATTAGGCTTTGAAAAGTTGCCAATTTAGCTTTTTATTTATATGCTAGTCTTTGGGTTATCAAGTATTCCTTTATTTTTTAAATAGTCCTTATAAAGTCATTAAATAGCTGGTTCTTAGCTATGGATGCCATCTGATTAAACCAACTATTGATTAAATAAGCAATGAAGATTTCACTATTTAACTGATGGCATGTAAACATTTGGACCATTTCACTTGTATGCTCTATACTCTTCTGCAGACATGAGTCTATTTTTGCCTTAGGGGGGAAATGGTTACTATTGGAATTATCTTTAATTTTGTACTACTACTCATGGTTTCTTTATAGGGCATTGGTATGGAAAAACCATCTGTAGAGCGTTAACTTTTGGTGAGCTTTATTTTTTAATTTTAATTTTATTTTGAGAGAAAGAGAGAGAGAACATGAATATGGGCACACCAGGACTTTCAGCCACTGTAACCAAACTCCAGATGCATGTGCCACCTTGTATATCTGGCTTATGTGGGTCCTAGGGAATCGAACCTGGGTCCTTTGGTTTCACAGGCAAACACCTTAACCACTGAGCCATCTCTCTAGCCCTTTTGATGACCTTTTAACCAAATACACACCTATACATGCATGCATGCATGCATGCTCGTGCATGTGTGTACATGCACACACAGACACATACAAAAATATAAAATCCTGTTGGTGAGGAATGGGAGATTTCCCAAAGAGGAGGAATGTTAGGCTGAGAATGGTACACTAGGAACTCGAATGTATGATGGATTTTCACTAAGGGCAAACCTCATTCTGGTCTGTTTGAGGCATAAATTATTGAAGGTGCTTCTTGAGCATGCCATTACATCTTGTTTTGTTCTTTGCTTTTATTTGTACCTGAGAATGAAGAGTAGGGGAAGACCAGTCATAGCTAGATTATAGCCAGGTAAGAATAGGAAGGAAGATCTAGCATTCCACTCAATACCTCCTATCATTTCTCCCCCAACAAAGGGAAGTGTTGGGGCTGTGGAACCAAGTAGTAGGGTAGCTTATACTGTGAGAACATCACACAGCAAGTGCTGGGGTCTACAGACTGACTTTCCAGTCCTGGGGCCATGATTTGGTAGATGCAGTAGTTACCTTCTTGTTGCTGGTACAAAACATCTTACCAGAAGTAGCTTATAGAAGGAAAGGGTTTATTTCAGTTTACAATTTCAAGGGGAAGCTTCATTATGTCAAAAAAGACATGGCCAGAAAGCATGGAAGAAACAGGAAGCTGGCTAACATCTTGTCACATCAGCAAGGAGGAAGCAGCAAGAGTGACTTAGCTAGCATGGGCAAGGGGGTCTGGATTATAAAATCCCAAAGTACATCCCAGTTCACACACCATCTCCAGCAAGGTTCCACCTCCAAAAGACCACATAACATTCTCAAATTGCCATCATCTGGGGACCAATGTTCAAAACACATGAGCCTATGAGGGACATTTCATTCAAATCACCACAGTGGATGGACATATGATTCTCATATCATGCCATAGTGTCTTAGATTCCTCTCCAATAAGATGACTCCAGAGACAGGTGTGGTGGCTCACATCTGTAATCCCATCATTGGTGTGTGTGTATGTGGGGAGATGACTGAGGCAGGAGGTTTCCCATGAATTTGAAGGCAGTCTGGGCTATAGTAGTGAGTTCCAGGCTACCTTCAACTTTAGAGTGAGACCTCACCCCACAAAAACAAAACAAAACAAAACGAAATGGATAAACCAAAGGTTGGGGATATAGCTTAATGGTAGACTGCTTGTCTAGCATACTTGAGTCCCCCATTTCAGAATCCATTATTGCAAAAAATATGGTTCAAATAATAGCTTCCTACTGGGGCATTGTAAGATTTAGATGAGCTAGTATATATGGAAGTACTTTGTGCACTATGAAATGTACACTTAAGTGCTCGACATCATATACAAATAGGTGGAATATTTCTTCAAGTTGTAGTAAAAAATTTCAGTTCATGTCAGCAGATATGAATGGGAGATTAATAATCCTAAATATGTATGTGAAATAAATTATGACTCTAGAATATATTATATACTATAAATGGCAGATTTTCATGTTCAATTTTGTGTTTTAGCTAATGTTATAAATTTTAATTTATATTTAATATATATTTGTATTAATCACAGGGATAGTTACCCAAAAGGAAGTTGGGTGGCAAGGGCATGTACATCTGGGGTTGGAATTTGTTCCTTGACAGTTCACATGAATGCTATTAACCTCATCCTTACTACATTCCTAGCACTCCCTGATATAAGTCCTTATGGGAGCCTTTAAAGGCACTCACAGTTGTTGATTTGGTTGAAAATCTATTTTTTTGTAAAATATTGATGTATAAATGCATTAGCACAGTTTGGAAAGGAGTATCCTGAGGCACTGTCATTGTCCCCAGAGACTATTGCATTCATAACTCTTCAGTGAATAATAATAACCCCACTGAGGAGGGCCTTCAGTGGAATGGGGGTGGGGAGAAGGAGTATAAGAATATGACCTAATGGGAATGTAACCAGTATGCAAAATGTTCATACAGTAAAGTTCATAATTAATTAAGAAAAAAAGAGGAGTCAGTGAAATGAGACAGTTATTCACTATATGTGCAGATAGTACCCTCACTTAGTGACAGTTGGCATAGCATCCTTCAAAAGCATTCTTTTGTGGGCAGGTTGCTTAGGGGCAGTAGGTATTTCTTGATAGCTTCACAGATATCCTCAGAGGAGCAAGCATTATGGAAGGATGAGGCCAAAGTCTCAGACCCTTTGTAACATACGCCAGAGGACTTACACTTTGCGGTGGCTACCTGATGAACTGTACCCATCTTTCCTGATGTTGCTTAGTTGGCACACTGAGGCTTTGCTACCCTTTAAAAAAGAAGTAGATAGCATGTTCCTGACTCTTGTTTAATTAAGTTGTTTGGAGGATTTTCCTTGTCTATTTTTTGTTAAATAGTTCAGAATTTTGGATGACAATTTTGTCTATTGCTAAAAGATCTCAAGAACAGTCATAACATTTTCTACTCTCAAAATATCCCTTTGGATTTTGTGAGAAGTAAATGTGTGTGTGTTTTCCTTTTTTAAAGGTAATGAGTGAACTGCAGAAACATCAGAGATTGTAATTATAATCTTTTTATCTGAATAATTGCTACATAATACATTGGTTATGTTTCTTCCTAAACCAACTTTGAGCATCTTTAATGGAACTCATTACTATTCTCATTTCCATCTCTCTTGTTCAGACTCAAAGATCAGACCAGATGAATATGAGGAGATGCTTTAGGTCTCATGAACATACATTTTGTGATATCCAATTAAGCAGAATGCTTCTTAGATGACATTTTCATACTTATTTGTTTTAGACTTGTTTCTATAATGATCTTCTAAAGTCTATTAGAACTGTATGTGACTAGTAAACTTGGGGTAAAATGGTTTGCGTTCAGTCTATAAAAATACTTTACTTACATACATTCATGTACCACATGTGTGCATGCTTGCGCGCATGCTCTCTCTCTCTCTCTCTCTCTCTCTCTCTCTCTCTCTCTCTCTCTCTCTCTCTCTCTGTCAATATAATTTAATTAGCAATAGTAGTTTTGCTACTGAAATTCTACCAAGCCCTTCTTTACTTAGTGATTAATGGTGAGAGGCTATTTTAAAACCATGATGTTTAAGGCTAAATGGCATTAATCCGGAGTAACTTGTTATTATTCAATATGATGGAAGCAGTGGAGAGTTTCAGGTTTTAGAGACTTTTAATATGTTTCTTTTGTTTACTGTCATAAATAACCATGTAATTTCTGGTGTTTTTGTTTCATCCAGAGACACTTTTTCAGAAATCTTGGATCTATTCTAGCTTACGCTTTCTTGGGGACTGCTGTTTCTTGCTTCATTATTGGGTAAGTGAATCTTTATCATACAACCAAATTAGCACACTTCCCAAAGGGTTGAGAGTCATCGTATGGAGTATAAAGTCAGTATCTTGATGTTTATGAGGAAAGCAATTAGGATAGTTACACTGTCCAGTATCATGACTGTTAGTCACATGGATATTAAAATTAATTGAAATAAAATTACACATAGTTCCCAGATCATGGTTTCTTACACCATGTTCTGATGAAAGCAACTAGCGCTTCCTAGAACACTGACTTATTCTAGGGCTGGGACATGAAATATTCATGTGAAGGGAACATTCTTGTAATGTCAGAGAGTAAGCAAGTGTTCAAAAGACAGACAGGCAGATAGACAAACACAAGGATGTGGAGTATGTTAAGGGACCCAATAGCCATCCTGGAAACTCCCATAACAATCACTGAAGCACAACAAAATACATAATTTTTATTAGATTAGATTAGATTAGATTAGAAATATGCCCGAGTCCATACTGAGAGAGATAAATGATTGGGTGAATAAATAAATGGACAGGAGAGACAAATCTCTATGCTGAATGCCATATTAGTTTTGTAGATACAGCCTCTTCAAGGAAGTATAACTTAGCCCTACATTCATCCCAACCCTTCATTCCAACCTAGCATGTGATCTTCTAAAGAGTAAGGTACAGAAATGAGGAAAAAAGGCATATCTTTGAAGTAGAGAAACCTGGAAGACACTACCTGGGGCAGGTGATAAGTCAACATCAGTAGTGGGTAGTCACGTTGTTGTTAATGTACCCTTGACATTTGTGATGAGAAGGGCACCTTACTTTCCTAATTGTCCACCCCAAGCCCATCGCCTCAGTTTAGCTATGAGAAAAAGACAAATAAATCCCAACTGAAGGGTATTCTGCAAAATATCTGACCAGAGCTACTCAAAACCACTAAGGTCATCAAAAGCAAGCCCTGGCTGAAAAACTGTCACAACCAAGAGGAGGCTTTTTAAAAAGATTTGATGACAGTGGCACATGGTAATGTGAATGGGATCCTTGAGTGCATAAAAGGGCATTAAGTAAAAGCCAAGAAAATCTGAGTGAGGAAGGAATTTAATTAAAAAATAGTTGTAGGGGCTGGAGACATGGCTCAGCAGTTAAGGCACTTGCCTGCAAAGCCTAACAACTGAGGTTTAAATCCCCAGAACCAATGTAAAGCTAGATGTACAAAGTGTTGCATGCATTTGGAGTTCATTTCCAGTAGTTGGAGGCCTTGGTGCACACATTCCTCTGGCTCACTTGCTCTCTTTCTTTCTTTCTGCTTACAAATAAATAAATAAAAATATTTAAAAATTATAAAAAAATTAAAAAGTAACTATAGGGCTGGTGAGATGGCACTCTTGATAAAGTGCTTGCCCTATAAGCATGAATAGCTGAATCTGTATCCTCACAGTCCACATAAAGCTGGTTGCTATAGAAAGCATCTGTAATTCAAGTATGCCTGTGGTAATATAGGAGGTAGAGACAGGAGAATCCCAAACAATCTTTTTTGTTTTAGGGTTTTAATCACTTACATTTATTTGGGATATAGATAGATAGATAGATAGATAGATAGATAGATAGATAGATAGATAGATAGATATAGATATAGATACATGCATATATAGATATATATAATCTTTTTATTAGTTACGTACACAGTGTGTATACAGTCATGTTTATACCATCGTTAGCCTCCTCCCTGTCCCCCCCCCTGCAGGGACCCTCCTTGTTGGGGAATATGGGTCGTACATTGTGGAGTTAGCCCTCAGTTATAGGTAAGAGGCAATGTTTCACTGTGTGTAATGACCCAATGTGTGGCTCTGACATTCTTTCCACCCCCTCTTCCAAAAATTTTCCTGAGCCATGTTGGGTTCATTTTAGACCTGCTTCAGTGATGAGGTCTTGGGAGCCTCTGTGTCTCTGGATATCTGGTTTGGTAGGAGTTGAGTATTCTCTGTGTCAATCTCCTTCACCCTTGTGCTGGTACCAGGTTCACCAAGGAAGCAGCGCTCTTGCTCATTTCCCCAATAATTCCTAGTTTCAGCTGGGACCGTGGTGAGGTATGATGGGCTGGTTCTCTCCTTAGGATCTGCATCCATCTAAACAAGAGAAGCAACTTCTCCAACAGAGAGTGAAGTTAGTGCCAGATAAATGGGATAACCATAGTTATTTTAGAGAGAATTTAACAGCTGTAGGCCCTCTTGTAGCCCACGATTGGTGAATCCCAAACAATCTTATGTGCCAGCTACCCTGGTGTATACAGCTGCAAAACAGGAGGCTTTGCTACAAAACAGGATGGAAGGCAAGGACACACCCAAAGTTATACTGTGACCTCCCCCCCCGACATGTGCATGAGCAAATTTGTGTGCATTCATGTGTGTGTGTGTGTGTGTGTGCGCACACACCAAAAATTTTTAAAAGAAGTTTTAATAAAGAAATACTTGGAAACCTGGAGATAAAAGGCAGGGGAATTTTACTATTTCACAAAAAGCAAAGGTGTGGAGTTTATCCTTTATAAGATGACAAATGATTGAAGAGCATCAGGTTAACCAGTATGCATTAGTGATAATGGGGAGGCAAGATTGCTGGAGGGGGTACCACAAATCTCAATATTGAAGGGCTGGCCATAGGTTCAGTGAGTCAATTCCTTGGTCATTTTTGCTCCCCCAAACCCCAACAGTTTATGCAATCACTTCTCTTTCTCTCTCCTTCTCTCTCTTTCTCTCTGTCTCCTCCCTCTCTCTGACACACACATAATACACACACTGCATGCTAGGATATTCTTATACTCATTAGTGTTCCCAATTTGTAATCTGTCACAGGGAATGTTCTCCAGCCCAGTAGAAATATTGGAGTTGGTAATTCCTGTTGGACCACATGACATTCTGCACAACATAAGGGAGGCCAGAAGGCTAGTGCTGGTCAGCCGTACCCAAGCTGAGCAAGAGGCCGAATGTGTCAGTGGGGACACTGGTATTCTAATTGGATATGTAAAGAGGGTCGCCTCTTTCTTTTGTTTTCCTTCTTGCAGTAGGCAGTGATACATCAGTCTCTCCACTTTCATCCAGCACTGTTTCACTCATTATTTCTTTTTTAATACTTTTTATTGACAACACCCACGTATTTAGACAATATACCATGATCATAATCCCCTCCCACCATCATCACTTTTCTCCTTTCCCTTTTCCGCACTCCACTGGATTTTTTCTTTCAAACTAGTCCTTGCTCTACTGTGATGTCATCACTTTTTTTCTTTCTATTGTACAGGTTTTGTGTAGTAACATCAGCCGCTGTAAGTCATGAATGCCAAATCCACTTTGTGTTTGGAAGACAGCATTGTAAAGCACTCCTCCCATTCCTTTGGCTCTTAAAATCTTTCTGTCACTTCTTCCACAATGGTCCCTGAGCCTAGATGGAAGGTATACCACCCCTGGAATTGAAATTTTCTTGTAACAATTTATGACTTCTGTGCACAACATTATTCACTCCAAACTCTTTCTTTTTAAAACATGTATATTATTTAGATAGTGAAAAAGTAGGTTTCCATGAGGTTTATTCATATCCTTTTAAACTTTGAATAGCTCTCCTCCCACATCCTCCTTTCCTCTATTCTTTCCCCTGGCCCTCTTTAGACCATTCTACTTCCAGTGTTCTGTCCTTCTACTTGCATATTGCTATCCCTTGCCTTATACCCTACCCTTCTTTTTTTTAAAATATTTTATTTATTTATTTGAGAGAGATACAGAAATAGGGAGGGGGAGAGAGAGAGAATATGGGTGTTCCAGGGCCTCCAGCCACTGCAAATGAACTCCAGATGCATATGCCCCCTTGTGCATCTGGCTTACATGGGTTCTGGGGAGTCAAACCTGGGTTCTTTGGCTTTGCGGGGAAACGCCTTAACTGCTAAGCCATCTCTCTATCCTGTACCCTTCTTCTTTGAGGCAGGGTCTCACTCTAGCCCAGACTGACCTGGAACTCCTTCTGTAGCCTAGGCTGGCCTCGAACTTCCAGTAGTCCTCCTACTTCAACCTCCTGAGATCTGGGATTAAGGTGTGTGCCAGCACACATACATTATCTCCCTCATTTCTGTGACTTGAAATGTATTATATTAGAATTCTTTGTAGCAATTTATTATATGTCAATTTGTACCTTTTCCATTCCCTTCTATTACTCAGTTGCTTAAGATGCTTTAATTTTGTGGCTAATTGAGTGCTGCACTTCATATCTTGTATAGTTGTCAGTGAGTGAAACTTGTAAGAATTAAACATCCAGATGCTTCACAAGATGGTACTAATTGCAAACTGTTACTTGATGCCAAAGTCTTATTTGGCCATGTTCTTGGTAAGTGTCCAACTCTAGCAACTGCCTATTACTTTTACCATGCATCAATGAAGTACAATATTCTGGTAGGTCTCTGCTTATGTGCATACTAGGATTTTTCCTGACATAATTACCTTCCTTTCTTATAGAAATCTCATGTATGGTGTGGTGAAACTCATGAAGATTGTAGGCCAGCTTTCTGATAAATTTTACTACACAGATTGTCTCTTTTTTGGAGCAATTATCTCTGCCACTGACCCAGGTAATTACATATTTGGCTTGATGATTATGATATTTGATTATTTAAATATTATAAACTTCAGAGTACTCTAACTTTTGTTGCATTAGGGAGTCTGTGGTATTAACATAGAATGGTAGGGAAGGTAAATAGTAAGTAGATCTAACAGATGGACTTTGTAAGACAAATATGTTTAATTTTTTATTATTTTCACTGTGCTAAAATGCACCACATAAAATCTATCATCTTAATCACTTAAGTATTTTATGCATGTATTTATGTATATGAGTTAATAGGTTTGTGCATATTTATGTGTGTACAAGTACATGCATACATGGGTGTGCTTTTGCATGTGGAGGCCAGAGGACAACCTTGGATATTATTTCTTAGGAATATCTTCTACCTTTTTTGAGAAAGGGCCTCTCATTGGTCTGGAGCTTGCTAATTAGCTTAGAGTGGCTGGCTAGTGGGCCCCAGGGATCTTCCTGTCTCCACCTCCTCAGCACTGGGATTATAAGTGTGTCACCACACTTGGTATTTTTACATGGGTTCTGAGTATTGAACTCAAATCCTCATGCTTGCAAGGAAAGCAATTTACTGACTGAGCTTTCACCCCAGCCCCTATCATTTCCAAGTATATTGCTCAGTAGTGTTAAGTATATTTGCATTGTTGGGAAACCAATTCCTAGAACTTTCTCCTTACAAGATTGTAGACAATTGAAACACTAAACCAATGAAGCAACAACTCCCTTTACTCCTTTCATCTTGCTTGCCAACCACCATTCTTCTTTATAGCTTTATGAACTTGACTATTGTAATTCCTTCATGTAGGCGAAGTCATGTATTTGTCTTTTTGTCACTGGCTCTTTTCACGTAGCATACTGTCCTAAAAGTTGTTCCATATTGAAATATATGACATGAATTCCTTCCTTTAAGGTTGAATAATATCCCATTGTGTGGATAGACTACATATTACTTATTGATTTATCCATCAATGGATATTTGGGCCACTTCTGCCTGTATTTCTCTTTTTGTTTTACTTCAGAATGATATATTTGGACATAATCTGTATACTTAAGCCTGTCTTTTTTCTTAGTATTGTGCTTTTACCTTCCTTTAGGATACATATCATTTGGCTTGGATAATACCTTTCATTAATAGAAAAAAATTTGTAAATTCCGTTTGTGGGGTGTTTCTGCATGACTACCATACTGTGATGTAATTTCCTATTCATACAGTTTTTACCTTGTAATTGCAAATGTTAGGTGAACCAATTCCTAAAAGTGAAATTAATACATATCCCTTCTCCTCAAGGCTCAAAATAAAACAAGAAAACGTCCCTTCAAGTTAGAACTTATAATTAACTGTTTGTAAATGTCAACTATTCTGTATATAGCCTGCCTTCCCTATCTGTGGACTCAACTAACTACAGGTCAGATGTATTAAAAAACAATAGCACCACCACTGTATTTGTACTAAACATATAACACAGACTTCTTTTTCTAGTCTTTATTTTATACACATTACACTATAACAACTGCTTATAGAGTCTTTATATTGTCTTAGCTATTATAAGTAGAGATACTTTGAAGTACACAACAGGATATGTATAGGCTCCATGGAATACTATGCCATTTTATGTATGAGACTTGAACATCTGTGCATTTGGGTGTTCATCAAAAGGAGAAATCCTGGGCTGGAGAGATGGCTTAGCGGTTAAGCGCTTGCCTGTGAAGCCTAAAGACCCCGGTTCGAGGCTCGGTTCCCCAGGACCCACGTTAGCCAGATGCACAAGAGGACGCACGCGTCTGGAGTTCGTTTGCAGAGGCTGGAAGCCCTGGCGCGCCCATTCTCTCTCTCTCCCTCTATCTGTCTTTCTCTCTGTGTCTGTCGCTGTCAAATAAATAAATAAAAGTTTTTTTTTTTAAAAAAAAAGGAGAAATCCTAGGACTAATTTCTTTTAGATGCTGAGGGCCAACTATACTTCTTAGGGAAAGAATTTATGGAGAAAGGGCTGGTCCTGTCCTAACAGTAGATAAGGAAATGACCTCTCTGTGTCTGTGATACTCTCTAACATTCTGTGCATTAATAACCATAAAGATGCTGAAAGTTCCCATTTGACCTCTTAGGGATCTTCTAGATCAGTGTTAACCCCCAGATCTTTCTGCAAAGATGGAATGTTATATAATTTGTTCAGTCCATTGTCATGAACATTAGCCATGTGCTGCTGTCAAGCACTTGAAATATGGGATAGTGCAACCAAAGAGCTGAATTTTAGTTTCAGCTAGATTGTCGAACAGTTTAAATTAAATGAGTGTGTGGACTAGTAGCTATCACATTGGATAGCAGAGTGTTAGATAGTTGTGTATTCCTGCAGAATCTCTGTGTTCCAAAACACATTGACATTTATTATAACCTCCATATCTTATCAGAAACACCCTAAGTCAATCATATAAAAGGCTTGTGGTTTGTGAAAAGAAGGGATATAGCATCATCATTGTTAGGTTAAGCTCTAGCTGAGCCAGTCACTGATCAGCTAGTTTGGACCCACTTTCACCCCACCTATCAGTTTCCCAATATGTTAAGTACGAATAATCTTGGTTATTTTCTAGGGCTATAGTGACAATTAAATGTAGCCACACATGTAAAGCACTGGGCTTAGCATCTGCTGATTCGCTTCTACATACATCTAAGGCAGAGGTTCAGTTTTCCTTGTGTTTAAAAACTGAACTATAGGGCTCTGGTTGAAAGTCAGTGGCTCTTTATTTGCCTCCCTGTGCATGTGAAGCCTTGGGCTACGCCCTCCCATGGGGTCCTGGAGTGTGGGGAACCTCCCTGGGCGGGATTTCCAGAGGAAATTTACAGACATCATGCTTTGCCTCGATTTATCCAAGTGCGAGGGTTCTCGAGTTTTTCAGATGGGATCTCTGCAGATTCCATGGAACTTGCTAAAATGCAAGTAACACAGAAAAGCTCATAGATCAGGTGATGCACAATCCTCAAGTTCTGGCAGCTTTACAGGAATGACTGGACAGTGTCTCTCAAACTCCTGCCTGCTACATCGAAACTTCACCCAAAGCAGTCAACAGGAGAATCAGTGCTCTGCAGCAGCTTCAGGTGAGGTGTGCGCATCCAGAGGCGAAGTTTTATGAGGAAGTTCATGACCTGGAGAGGAAGTATGCAACATTGTACCAGCCTCTGTTTGACAAGAAGGAGAATTCTTCACTGGTGATGTGGAGCTGACAGATGCAGAATTAGTGGCACGGTGAAAATGAAGAGGAGGATAAATTGGTTGGAGACATGAAAAATAAAGTCATAGCTGAGAAAACAGCAGCAGTGGCAGAAGAGCCATATTCCAAAGGAATCCCAGATTCCTGTTTACCATCTTCAGAAAAGTGGACATGCTCAGTGAGCTGGTGCAGAAACATGATAAGCCCATCTTGAAACACCTGCAGGATATTAAAGTGAAGTTTTCAGATCCTGGAAAGCATTTGTCTTTTGTGCTAGAGTTCCACTTTGAACGCAGAAACTACTTCACCAATCTTGTCCTGACCAAAACGTACAAGATGAAGTCTGAGCCTGACAAAGCTGATCCCTTTTCCTTTGAAGGTCCTGAAATTGTGGACTGTGATGGGTACACAGTTGACTGGAAAAAAAGGGAAAAAAAAATGTTAACATCAAAACCATTAAGAATTAGAAGCATAAGGGTTGGAGCAGTGTGAAGTGATTACAAAGCAAGTGCCAAATGAGTCATTTTTCAACTTCTTCAGTCCACTGAAAGCCTCTGGTTATGGACAGTTACTGGGTGAAGATTCTGAGCTCACATTAGCCTCGGATTTTGAAGTCGGACACTTCTGATAGTGCCGAAGGCTGTGCTGTACTTTACTGGGAAAGGCCATAGAGGACGATGACAATTTTGAAGAAGGCGAGGAAGGAGAGGAGAAAGAATTGGAAGGTGATGAGGAGGGAGAAGAGGATGAAGTTGAAGTTAGCCCATATATATATATATTAGTATAATTTTTATCTGTTAAGCATTCATATGTTTCTAGAAAGAACCCAGTCAGCCTGTGGAGTGCAAACAGCAGTGAAAAGCAGGACCTGTGGGTGGTCGACTGCCTTGAGGATGGGTGGCTGTCAGGACCCAGGCCCACCAGTGGGGGCCAATCCTGTTGGCACTGCTGTGGCATCTAACCATTTCAAGTGCATAATTTCACTTCCACCTTTCCCTTCCCTTCTGATTTTACTTAACTTGCACAGTGGTGACGGGACTGTTTCAGAATAGGAGGTGGAGTTCTAGCGCCTCTGCGGCTGTGGAGCCTGTAACTCTGCAGTTTCCCAGCCCTGCCCTTGGGGAGACACTGAAAACCACCACACAGGGTGGGTTGGGGTCACACCTGAAGCTGGCAGAGCCTACTGGTGCTGTTTCTGCAGCCCTCCCTGATTTGAAGAAACCACACTGTTTCCAGCCACTGAACTGTTGTGTGCAAAGCCGCTCCAGCCTTGTGCCTGAGTCTTCTCAGAAGAGCTGGCCAAGTGAGGCCATGTTCTCTCAGAGCGTCTCCCCACTGTGGTGGTTTCTAGGGATTGGTGGGTTGTGATGCATACCTGAGGCCAGAGCCATGGCAGTTCACCCTTGTATTTATTTATCCATTCGTGCTTGGAGGACTGTGAACTCACAGTGTCCTCATCCTTACCATGTATGAGACCATGTTGGTTACTTGGCCAGGAGGATGTGACATGTAGTGGAGCAAGGCCTGTGGAAGAAACTGCTACTTTCTGCTATGAGCTGCAGAGGGCAGGAGCTTATTCTGTGACATGCAGGACACGAGCTATGTGTTGCCTTTGGTGGGTGTGGGGTCAGAGCCAGGGCCTGAAATCCTCCTCTCACTAGGGCTTGCTGGCCTGCAGAACTGCTTCTCAGCTTGCAGAGTGCATGCTAGCTCCTGGACCCCTCGCTCATCTTATCTCAAAGCCCTTGGTTTTGTGACCAGTTGGTGGCTGGCATGTGTGGTTTTGGAGTGTGTGGCTGTAGTCTGTGGCAGCCAGCAATATCCATGTCCACGGCGACAAATATCTAGAGTGTGTTCAGCCTTACCTGATTTTTAACTGAACATGGTGTTTGCAATTTGTACAGAATAGTTAGGCTATTCTATTAAAGTTGCAAGACAAGAAAAATAAGTAAGTAAGTAAGTAAATAAATAAATGAATAAATAAATAAATATAGGGCTGGAGAGATGGCTTACCAGTTAAGGTGCTTGCCTGCAAAGCCAAAGGACCCAGGTTTGATTTCCAGTAACATAAGCCAGAAATACAAGTTTGCACATGTGTCTGGAGTTCATTTCCGGTGGCTGAAGGCCCTGGTGTGTCCATTCCCTCTCTCTCTCTCTTTCTTTATTTCTCTCAAATAAATAAACAAATAAAAATAAAATAGAAAAAGTATAGAGCATCACTATTTAAATATGTTTCCAAAAAGCCTTCTGAAAAGTAGTTTTATTACTTTGTCACTAAGCTCTCTGTGACTATGTGCAAAAGAGAGTCTGTTGAAAAATAGACTCTTCATATTCCTGAGAAAGAGGTTTATCCTATCTGAAAATACATTACTTGACTATGTTTGTGTGTAGCTTAATTAGCTTCTTTTTAAATATATTTTATTATTCGAGAAAGAGAAAGAGGCAGACAGAGAGAGAGAAAGGGCACTCCAGGTCCTCCAGCCACCGCAAACAAACTCCAGATGCATGCACCTCCTTGTGCATCTGGCTTATGTGGGTCCTGGAGAATCAAACTGAGATCCTTTGGCTTTGCAAACACCTTAACCGTTAAGCCATCTCTCCAGCCCCAAGTATTAGCTTCTTATTCATACCATCAACAAGTAAAGGCAGGTAGTGTGACAAAGATTGCTCACACTGTTTTGTGAGTTATTAGTGTTGCTTCACTTAATTGGCTATAGAGGCTTCTATTTACAGATTATCTTTGTAATTATTTACTTCTCTTTTTTAAAAGATTTTTATTTATTTATTTGAGAGTGACACAGAGAGAAAGAGGCAGATAGAGAGTGAGAGAGAGAATGGGCGTGCCAGGGCTTCCAGCCAGTGCAAATGAACTCCAGACACGTGCGCCCCCTTGTGCATCTGGCTAACGTGGGTCCTGGGGAATCCAGCCTTGAACTGGGGTCCTTAGGCTTCACAGGCAAGCATTTAACCACTATGCCATCTCTCCAGCCTTATTTACTTCTCTTTAATGTATTTATGCTGTGATAGACATAATGGAAAACATTAACATCATTTTTCTTTGGTCTATGAAGATTGGCATATTAAGGGTTTTGTATAAATAGAAACTTGAGAGCTTAAACTTCAGTTAACATTAGGTGACTTTGAAATGTAAAATATTTTTGGCAAATCAAAAGTGTTTTATTAAGATCTTTAAAAATTAGTTGTTTGAAAACTTAGGTCACAAAAAAAGATTAAAACTTCAGTGCAGAGCTAGAGGGTGGCATTAAACCAGGCCCATTTTGTCTGCAGCACAGTATACCAACCATGGAAAGTTCACATTTTGTAAAACAGAAGGTCTGTTCACCAGGTAGCTGAGTTGGAGGTGGGAGACCCAAGTCTCAAATTACAGTTTGGGGCTATTTATAGGACAAAGAAGCAGGTGTTTTAAGGCATGGGGAAAGGAGACTGGAGGCAAAGTAATCAGTAGTCTTTGCATGTATAATCAATATTTATGGCTCTTCATGGAAAATAGTGGTGTTAGTGTGATCTGTGGGAAATTTTCTTCTGTTTTTATGTCAGACACCTGCATAGAACCAAGTTAAGAGTTGATGGTAACAACAAAAAGTACCTTGAATTCCCTGAAAAGTAACTTTGGCAACCATTGTCTTAATGGCACGTAAAAGCTATCTGCAGCAAAGCTAGTGAAGGACTAATATATAGCCCAGTTATGTGATTCCCCCCAAGTGAGGTTTTTTTTTTTTTTTTTTGGTTTTTCAAGGTATGGTCTCACTCTAGCTCAGGCTGACCTAGTTAATTCACTATGTAGTCTCAGGGTGGCCTTGAACTCACCGCAGTTCTCTTACCTTTGCCTTGTGAGTGCTGCAATTAAAGGCGTGAGCCACCACGCCTGGCTCCAAGTGAGGGATTTTTAAAACCTTTTTATTGACAATATTCACACATGTATATAATTGTATTTTGATCACAATCCCTTCCCATTACTTTCTCTTGTCCCCTTTAATGAACCACTTCTTTCTAACTACTGTAGAAGAAAGTAGAAAACTTCTACATTGATAATTTTCTCCTCCTCCGTCAACCATGATGGAATGTTAATGGGCTCAATGCTGGGCCAGTCTCATGCAGGTAAGCACAGCCATTTTGAGATTATAAATACAACAGCCATGGCATTTCCAGAAGACAGTGTTCCAAAGCACTCTTCCCTTCTCCTCTGGTTCTTACATTCTTTCTGTCCCATCTGCCACAATGTTCCCTGAGTCTAGAAAAGCATGATCGAGATGTCTCATTTAATGCGGGGAACTCAATAGTCACTTATTCTCAGCACTTTGATGAGATTTGCATCTCCCCAGTCGTCACTACCAATCACAGAAAGAAGCTTCTCTGACCAAAGGTGAGAGCAGCACTAATCTATGTACATAAACATAAATATTGAGATCGCCATAACATATCTTTTTAGCCACACAATAGTGGTAGCTTCCCTTGCAGGGCCCATGACTGCCCTAGTCATAGGTTTTTGTTGTTGTTTTTTTACATTAAAAAATATTTTTTGGGCTGGAGAGATGGCTTAGCGGTTAAGCGCTTGCCTGTGAAGCCTACGGACCCCGGTTCGAGGCTCGGTTCCCCAGGTCCCACGTTAGCCAGATGCACAAGGGGGCGCACGCGTCTGGAGTTCGTTTGCAGAGGCTGGAAGCCCTGGCGCGCCCATTCTCTCTCTCTCCCTCTATCTGTCTTTCTCTCTGTGTCTGTCTCTCTCAAATAAATAAATAAATATTTTTTAAAAAAAATATTTTTTATCAGGGCTGGAGAGATGGCTTAGCGGTTAAGTGCTTGCCTGTGAAGCCTAAGGACCCCAGTTCGAGGTTCGATTCCCCAGGACCCACGTTAGCCAGATGCACAAGGGGGCGTACACATCTGGAGTTCGTTTGCAGTGGCTGGAGGCCCTGGTGCACCCGTTCTCAATCTCTCTCTCTCTGTCTCTTTCTCTCTCTCTGTCACTCTCAAATAAATAAATAAAAAATGAACAACAACAACAAAAAATTAAAAAAAATATTTTTTTATCAGTATACAAAGAATTATATCTCATTATTGTAGCAGACAGCTAGCTTCAGGTTCACTAAGATGAACTTTCAGCCCAGGCACAGTTATGGAGGAAGGGATTTATTGAAGCTTACAGATCCAGGGGAAGTTCCATAAATGGCAGAAGAAGCTGGCCTGCCTTCACAGGCCCAAGCAGACAGAGAGAAAGAAGCACAATCCAAAAGCCACTGTACACTTCAGGAACTCCGGGTAGGCACACTTTGCATATTCAGATTGAAATCTGAAACCCACTACCATACCTAAAGATCCACTCAGTGACATTGCTTCCAGCCAGATAGCCAGCAGATGCAAACTACATACAATAAAGAACTGAATATATTGGGGGCCATCTATTCTATTCAAACCACCACAATTATGTTGTATTTCTAACAAATATTTTGTTTCCCTTCCCTCTCTTACATCTTCCCCTGGTGCTCTCCCTCACCATAGCATCCCTTCTGCTTTTGTACATTTTTTTCTTTTCTTTACTCCTTCCTCATTACCTCTTGTTCCCTTCTTGTGGTCTGCATTGATTCATAGGTCATACTCACTCTCACATCCCCTTATTTACTTATATACAAATGTTAAAAATTAGGATCCGCATATGAGAGAACATGATTTTTATCTTTCTGAGCCCAGGGTTCCTCACTTAGTATATTTTTTCTAATTTCATTAATTTCTCTGCATATTTTATGAGTTCATTTTTCTTTTTTTTTAAAATTTTTGGTTCATTTTTTATTTATTTATTTGAGAGCGACAGACATAGAGAGAAAGACACATAGAGGGAAAGAGAGAGAATGGGCATGCCAGGGCTTCCAGCCACTGCAAACGAACTCCAGATGCGTGCGCCCCCTTGTGCATCTGGCTAACGTGGGACCTGGGGAACCGAGCCTCGAACCGGGGTCCTTAGGCTTCACAGGCAAGCGCTTAACCGCTAAGCCATCTCTCCAGCCCGAGTTCATTTTTCTTTACAGCTGAGTAAAACTCTATTATGTATATATACATTTTCATTATCTAGTTTTGTTTTTGTTGTTTTTTGAGGTAGGGTCTCACTCTAGCCCAGGCTGACCTGGCATTCACTATGGAGTCTCAGGATGGCCTCTGACTCACAGCCATTCTCCTACCTCTGCCTCCCAAGTGCTGGGATTAAAGGTGTGCGCCACCATGGCCTGCTTATCTAGTTATCTTGGTTGCCATCTAGGTTGATTCCATTTCCTAGCTATTGTGAATAAAACAGCATTGAGATAGTGGACTGAGCAAGTATCCATAAAGTAGAGTATAGAGCCTTAAGAGTATGTATCCAGGAGTGGTATAGTTGGGTCATAAGGTACTTCCATTTTCAGCTTTTTGAGAAACTTCCACACTGATTTCTATAATGGCTGCACTAACTTGCATTTCCACTAACACTGAATAAGATTCCCTCTTTCCCCATGCCATTGCCAACATTTGTTGCCATTTGTTGATAAATAACCATTCTAACTGGAGTGAGATAGAATATCAAAGTAGTTTTAACTTATATTTCCTTGATGGCTAAGAATATTGAACATTTTAAAAATAATGGGGCTGGAGAGATGGCTTAGCGGTTAAGCGCTTGCCTGTGAAGCCTAAGGACCCCGGTTCGAGGCTCGGTTCCCCAGGTCCCACGTTAGCCAGATGCACAAGGGGGCGCACGCGTCTGGAGTTCGTTTGCAGAGGCTGGAAGCCCTGGCGCGCCCATTCTCTCTCTCCCTCTATCTGTCTTTCTCTCTGTGTCTGTCGCTCTCAAATAAATAAATAAAAAAAAATTCTTAAAAAAATAATGTATTACAACATGCTCCCTCCAGACATCAAATGGCCTGGATATCCATGACCTCATAGTGCCTGACACTACCTACACAAGACCATCATAAGAGGAGGAAAAGACCATGACATCAAAAGTAAAAGAGAGACTGATTTAAATGGGGAGGGGGTATGATGGAGAGTGGAGTTTCAGAGGGGTAAGTGGGGAGAGGAAGGGTATCACCATGGGGTAGTTTTTCCCTTTCCATATTTACTTATTTATTTTGGTATTTATTTATTTATTTATTTATTTATTTATTTATTTATTTATTTATTTCTCTCTCTCTCTCTCTCTCTCTCTCTCTCTCTCTCTCTCTCTTTTTGTTTGTTTTTCGTGGTAGGGTCTCACTCTGGCTCAGGCTGACCTGGAATTCACTATGTAGTCTCAGGGTGGCCTCGAACACATGGTGATCCTCCTACCTCTGCCCCCCCGAGTGCTGGGATTAAAGGCGTGCGCCACCACACCCAGCTCTATTTTCTCAATTTTTATTAACATTTTCCATGATTATAAAAAGTATCCCATGATAATACCCTTTCTCCCCCCGTACTTTCCCCTTTGAAATTCCATTCTCCATCATATCCTCTCCCCATCTCAATCAGTCTCTCTTTTATTTTGATGCCATGATCTTTTCCTCCTCTTCTGATGGTCTTGTGTAGGTAGTGTCAGGCACTGTGAGGTCATGGATATCCAGGCCATTTGATGTCTGGAGGGAGCACGTTGTAAAGAGTCCTACCCTTCTTTTGGCTTTCACATTCTTTCTGCCACCTCTTCCACATTATACCCTGAGACTTGGAAGGTGTGATTGAGATGTTACTCAGTACTCCAGTCACTTCTTTCCAGCATTATGATACCTTCTGAGTCATCCCAAAGTCACTGCCATCTGAAAAGAGAAGATTCTCTACCCACAGTGAGAGTAGCATTAATATAAGGGTATGAATATTAAGAGAAGTGCTTACTGGGCAGTTTGATAAGCATAGTATATACACTTATCCAGACATAAGCAGATGTTACACCCCTAGGGCTCATGGGTACCCCTGTTTTAAGTTTCTTTTGGCTTTTTTGAGCTAAGGTCTCATTCCAATCAAGACTGAACTGGAACTCACTCTTTAGTCCCAGGTTAGCTTCAAACTCATGTGATCCTCCTACCCCCCCCCAAGTGCTGGGATTAAAGCCATTCATCACCATGCCCAGCCAGGATCTTTTATATAAAGAATCATATAATATGCACATAAAGATAATTTGACTTCGTTTTCTATTTCTATATCTTTTATTTGTGTCTTTTGTCTTATTGTTGCATCTAACACTTTTAGGGCTATATTGAGTAAGAGTGGAGGAAATGGAACAACCTCAACTTTTCCCCATTTAGTATAAGGTTGGCTATAGATTTGTCATTTATAGCCTTTATAATGTTGAGGTATGTGCATTCTATTCACAATTTCTCCAAGACTTTTATCATGAAGGGACATTGAATTTTGTCACATGCCTCTTTAATATGGTTGAGATTGTCATATGATTTTTGTCCTTGAGTCCATGTATATGGTATATACCATTTATAATTTGTGCATGTCAAACCAGACCTGTATCTCTAGGATAAAACCTACTTGATCAGGGTGAATGATATTTTTGATGTGTTCCTGTATTCTATTTGCCAGTAAATCCTATCTTCATGAGGGAGATTGTGTCTGTATCTGGTTTTCGTATGAGGGTAATACTGGCTTCATAAAAAGAGTTTGGAGCTGGGCGTGGTGGCGCACACCTTTAATCCCAGCACTCGGGAGGCAGAGGTAGGAGGATTGCCATGAGTTCAAGGCCACCCTCAGATGACAGAGTAAATTCCAGGTCAGCCTGGACCAGAGTGAAACACTACCTCGAAAAACAAAACAAAACAAAACAAAACAACAAAAAAAAAAGAGTTTGGATGTATTCCTTCCATTGCTATTTTATGAAATACTTTGAGAAGTATTGGTGTTAGTTCTTTGAAGGAGTGATAAAATTCACCAGTGAATTAATCTTGGCCTGTACTATTTTTTAGTAGCAAGAATTTTTTACAGTTTCTTTGATCTCATTGCTTATTATAGGTCTGTTTAAATGATTTATCTCATCTTAGGTTAATTTGGTAAGTCATATATATCTAGAACTTAACCCATTTCTTTTATGTTTTCCAGTTTAGTAGAGTATATATTTTTAAGGTAGATCCTTATGATTTTCTGAATTTCATTGGTACCTGTTGTGATGGTTTCCTTTTCATCTCTAATCTTATAAATTGGGTCTTTTTGCTCTTTCTTTTGGTTTGTTTCACTAAGGGTTTATTAGTCATGTTTATCCTTTCAGTGAATCAGCTTTTTATTTCATTGATTCTTTTATTTATTTATTTATTTATTTTTTTGGTTTTGTGAGGTAGGGTCTCACTCTGGTCCAGGCTGACCTGGAATTAACTCTGTAGTCTCAGGGTGGCCTCGAACTCATGGCGATCCTCCTACCTCTGCCTCCCGAGTGCTGGGATTAAAGGCGTGCGCCACCACGCCCGGCTCATTGATTCTTTATACTGATTTTTAGTTTCTATTTCATTTATTTATGCCCCATCTTCATTGTTCTTTTCCATCTACTGATTTCTGGTTTGTCTTGTTCTTTTTGTAGGCTTTAAGGTGTGTCAGTGAGTTACTTATTTGAGGCCTCTTTAATTTCCTAATACAGGCAGTTATAAGTATAAATTTTGCTCTTAGGACTGCCTTCATTATATCTCATAGGTTTCGTTATGTTGTGTTTTTAAAAATATTTTTAAATTTTATTTTATTTATTTGAGAGAGAGAGAGACAGAGGCAGAGAGGGAGAAAATAGGTGTGTTGGGGCCTTTAGCCACTGCAAAATCCCCTCCAGACACATGTGCCATCTTGTGCATCTGGCATATGTAGATCCTAGGGAATCAAACCGAGGTCCTTTGGCTTTATAGGCACGCGCCTTAACTGCTAAGCCATCTCTCCAGCCTATGTTGTGTTTTTGTTGCCATTCGATTCTAGAAATTTTTCTGATTACTTTCTTGATTTCTTCCATAACACATTCATCATTTGTGTAGTGATTAATTCCCATGAGATTTTGATGTATTATAGTCTTTCTTGCTGTTGATTACTAATTTTATCCCGTTATTACCAGATAGAATATAAGGAATTATTTCATGTTTTCTGTATTTGTTTCTGAATATAACCCTGACCTCATTAGTCTGAATCCCTTGAGTTCCTGTGCCAGTTCACAGTGAACGTGTGGTATGAGGGAGGAATGAAAATTCTGCAAATGAATTCCAGATGCATACACTACTTTGTGCATCTGGCTTTATGTGGGTACCAGGGAGTTGAATCCCAGCTGGTAGGCTTTGCAAGCAAGCACCTTTAACTGCTGATCCATCTTCCCAGCCCAGGATACAACTTTGTTTCAGTCTTATTTTTAATATTTATTTTTATTTTATTTATTTATTGGATGGGGGAGAGAGAATGGATGCACCAGGGCCTTCAACCACTGCCAACAAATTCCAGAAGTATGTACCACTTTTGTGCATCTGGTTTATGTGGGCACTGGGGAATCAAACCTGGGTCCTTTGGCTTTGCAGGCAAGTGCCTTAAGCGCTATGCCATTTCTCCAGTCTTTCAATTTCATTTTTTGATATAGGGTCTTAACTCTATCTAAGATTGACCTGGAATTTACCTGTAGCCCAAGCTAGCCTTGAATTCATAGCTATCCTCTTACTTCTGCCTCCAGAGTGCTGAGATTAAAGGCACATGCCACCATGTCTGGCTCCAGAACACAACTTTTAAAAAGCTTCATCCCTAAAGATTTTCCTGTTATGTAACCTGTCTTACATTTCAGAATGAAGGGAAAAATTGTGATAGCATCTATGTTATAAAAATAACATGTACTTTAAGAAGTATAGCTTGTAGGCATGTAGCTTATTATTATCTGCTTATGCTATGATGTAGAAAATAGTTTTCAAACCCAGATTATTTTTTTTTCTGTGCTCTCAGTCAATAAATTAGACTTTTGAATCTGAAGGCATGGTAGGGGCAGTGTCATTTTGAAATCTCCTTTAGTCCCTAACAAAAAATAGAGGATGCAGGAGAGCAAAATCAAAACTGGAGATAGCCAGGTGTGGTGGCACACACCTTTAATCCCAGCACTCAGGAGGCAGAGGTAGAAGGAACACTGTGACTTCAAGGCCAGCCTGAGATTACATAATGAATTCCAGGTCAGCCTGGGCTAGAGTGAAACCCTCCTTCAAAAACAAAACAAAAATGGTGATAAAACTAGATAGCAGAGTGTCCCCACAGTAGCAGTAAGGTTGATAAACAAGAATAGAACCTCTGCGAAAGGATAAAGTGGCTGTTGATCATTTTGATTGTCATGGAACCTAGATGTTTCCCACCAGTATTTACACTATAAAGGGGGAGGAGTCCCCACTGGGAGTATAGAACTTTGCTGGATTGTCTGAGGGCAGTTTAAACTGGATGGGATTTTCCAGGCTCAAGTTTATGGATGAGTGCACGAAGTCTGTGCAATGGAGGCTGTCAGAAATATGAAGGAAAGCTATCTGGAAAAGTAGAGTCAGCCCCTAAAGAGGAACTGTTGGGACCACTGTAGTAGTTAATTCCATGATGTTGGGATGAGCTTCTAAGGAGACACAGTTTGTAGGAGGAAGGGGCTTACTTTGGGCTACAGATCCAGGAGGAAGTTCCTTCTATGGCAGAAGAAGCTAGCTCCCATTCATAAATCCAAGCTGAGAGAAAAACCAACACCAGCCAGCAAACACCAGAAGTAGCAAACACAAAACTAGCAGCAAACAGGACCCTAGAATTTAGACCTCTCTGCATACTTTTGGGCTGGAATTCAGATCTGCTCCCCAGTGACATCCTAAGGCTGAACCTCAGGACCTGGCCCCAGTGACAGCTCTTCTAGCCAGTTGGCTGGAGATCCAAGTTACAAGTTTTAATAAAATATCTAAGTCTGGGGTTGGAGAGATGGCTTAGTGGTTAAGGCGCTTGCCTGCAAAGCCTAAGTACCCAGGTTCGATTCCCTAGGATCCATGTAAGCCAGATGCACGAGGTGGCACATGCTTCTGGAGTTTGTTTGTGTGCCTGTTCTTTCTCTCTCTCATAAATAAATAAATAAATAAATATCTGAGTCTGGGGCTGGAGAGATGGCGTAGTGGTTAAGGCACTTTGCCTGCGAAGCCTCAGGGCCCATGCTTGGCTTTCCAGATCCCATATACACCAGAGCACAAGGGTGAGGTAAGTGCAAGCACATGCCCACTGGAGTTCATTTGCAGTGGCTGAGGTCTTGGTGTGCTAATTCTGTACCTCCTCTCTCTCTGTCTCTCTAAAATAAAAATAAATAAATAAATAAATAAAGTGAATAAAATATCTGAGTCTTTGGGGACCATCCATTTAAACTACTACAACCACTAACTCTGACTGACATAGAATTAAAATAAGAAGGACAGATTTGATCCTAACAGAATAGGGGCCTGAGACAATGGATCTCAATACTGGGGAGGTGGTCATATTTCATAGTTGTAAAACCAGAAGAGGGAGCCCTGGAGCCAGTCACCTGGGAAAACCCTTCTGTCCCTTACTCACTTTACTTAAATATAAGCAACTGAAGTGGATTGAACTTGAACTGTACATAAACAAAAAAAAAAAGATAGACTATCCTTCTGAACAATGAAGCTGCATGTAATGGCATACTAGGAAAACAAGGCCACTCCCAAAAGATGAAGCTTTGTTCATTTGTATTCCATAAGTTGTTAAAGTAAATTAAGAAAATGGTAGGTATTATGTAAAAACACATACACCACAGCTCGACACTCCAGAGACAAGAGAAGTAAAGAATAAGGCACTGTGAAAAGAGCCAGCAGAAGGGAATGGAGCTAGGAACCTAACAGAGTGAAAGTGATGCAAAAAGCCCATTTTCTTTAAAATGGGCAGAACTGATAATCAGGAGTTGCACACTTGGATGATTAAACTATAAAGAAATGTTCCCTGAAAATCCGGGTAGTGGTTCTTTTTAAGTGAAGGAAGAAGGATTGAGATTGGAATGGGGCACATATGGGGTTGCCCAGGGGCTGGCAAGTTCTTGAATTGTATGGTTGTAACAAAACTGACTTGTTTATAACTTACTAGACTAAGCATTTGGTTTGATTTTCTAATTATATCAATAGCAGTGCTTTTTGGCTACAAATACCAGAAAAGCCTGGCTGATACCAGCTGAAAAAGTCGATGCTGATCTTGGGTTCCATTCATGGACTGGTTCCTGTTTCAGGCAGGCATCCAAGCACCTCATCGTTCTATCACATTATCTTTGGGTTTCAGCGGCCCATAAGTTGCTGCTGCTTGGAGGCAAGCTGGCCGTATGTGTCTGGTCCCTCTGTTGTCGTCCACAGATGGAGGCCAGGGATGCACCGAAATACCCTGTGATACATAGACTATCCCATACAACAAAGTCATTATCTGGCCCCATATGTCAATATAGCTGAGGCTGAAAACCGTTTTGGAGCAGTGATTCTTAAAGTGCAGTCTGGGGGCCCTTAGGGATTCCCAAGCCTTTTCAGGGTGGCCCATCAGGTGAAAACCGACTTAATAGCAATATGGTATTTGTCTCTTTTACTCTCATCTCTACCAAGTCTACCTGAGGCTTTTAATAGGCTACATAATCACATGTGGTATTGCTGCCCTACTGTTGTTTAGATACAGCAGCACATATGAGAAGCATTTGTCTTCTGTTAGCCCAAGTGTTTAAAAGGATTTAGCACAAAGGTGAAACTGACTCTCTTCTTAGTTTTTATTTTCGGAAATTCAGCTTTTATTAAACTGTGGCATGTCATTGCATAATGTGTTGTTATTAATTTAAAGTGAATGCATATTATTTTCCCTGCTTTATTCAATATAGTAAATATCAGTGTTGGGGGAAATCACTTTTTTTTTTTTTTTACAATGTAACAGTCCTGAGATCAAAAGCTTGAGAACTATTAATCTGAAGAATAGTAGGATCTTAAATGCTTAATGTGGTGGTTTGATTCAGGTGTCCCCCATAAACTTAGGTGTTCTGAATGCTAGGTTCCCAGCTGATGGATATTTGGGAATTAATGCCCCCTGGAGGGAGTGTATTGTTGGGGGCGGGCTTATGGGCTTTATAGCCAGTTTCCCCATGCCAGTGTTTGGCACACCCTCCTGTTGCTGTGGTCCATCTTATGTTGGCCAGGGGGTGATGTCCACCCTCTGCTCATGCCATCGTTTTCCCCTGCCATCGTGAAGCTTCCCCTCGAGCCTGTAAGCCAAATAAACCTCTTTTTCCCAGAAGCTGCTCTTGGTTAGGTGATTTCTAACAGCAATGCGACCCAGACTGCAACACTTAAGAAAAGCATTTTCTTTTCTTAAAAAGAAAATTATGAGAAGTGCTATTGTAGGGCAGGCATGATGGCATGTGCATGTAATCCCAGCACTCAGAGGGCTGAGGCAATAGGATTGTGAGCTTGGGTTGCAGAGTGAGTTCAAGTGAGTTCAGCCTGAGGTACAAAGTAAGACACTGTCTTTTCTTCTCTACCCCCAAATCAGTATAATTATGTATGTGTCACCAGTAAAGACTTCTATTATCTCCCAAGCATAGATCATGGTCTTTTCTGTATCCTGACCCTATGCTTCATTCTGGGAGCATAGGGCCAACCAAATAGGGTTTCTTCCTCCAAAAACATTCTAACCCACCCAAAGAACCAAATCACATACATGGTAATTTTTTCGTGTGATGGGATTAGGGTGGCAAGCATAGTGTAGGGCCATTAGATTTAACGATCACATCATATCAAACCCTATTCTCTTCAAGAAGCAACCATCTGGGCTGGAGAGATGGCTTAGCGGTTAAGCGCTTGCCTGTGAAGCCTAAGGACCCCGGTTCGAGGCTCGGTTCCCCAGGTCCCACATTAGCCAGATGCACAAGGGGGCGCATGCTTCTGGAGTTTGTTTGCAGAGGCTGGAAGCCCTGGCGTGCCCATTCTGTCTCTCTCCCTCTATCTGTCTTTCTCTCTGTGTCTGTCGTTCTCAAATAAATAAAAAAAAATTAAAAAAAAAAAAAGAGCCGGGCGTGGTGGTGCATGCCTTTAATCCCAGCACTTGGGAGGCAGAGGTAGGAGGATTGCCGTGAGTTCAAGGCCACCCTGAGACTACATAGTAAATTCCAGGTCAGCCTGAACCAGGGTGAGACCCTACCTCGAAAAACCAAAAAAAAAAAAAAAAAAAAAAAAAAAGCAACCATCTTTGACTCCCTTTGCTGTCCTAACAGATGAAGTGCCTCTAACTCCAGAATCAGTGGCTTGAGGGCAGAAACCAACTGTAATTCCTGTGTTTTGGGCTCACTTTTCAGTGACCGTGCTGGCAATCTTTAATGAGCTGCATGCAGATGTGGATCTTTATGCACTTCTGTTTGGAGAGAGCGTCCTGAATGATGCTGTTGCCATTGTGCTGTCCTCGTAAGTAGCCGTGTTTCTGTGGTGGCGGGGGTGGGGGCCGCGGAGTCAGGTATTTTTCTAAAGGAGGTTTATCAGCTTTGTTGTTAAAGTTGTACTGCTTTGTCCGCTTCGCCGCAGTCATAATCCTGATGCCAGCATCACATGGCAGCTGCAACTTAATTTAGATGACTTGGCACTGGGTCACTAGTGCTTGGCAGAGTATAGATGCCTTCATTTATTTATTTCTTTATTTTCAGTTACAGTGGGCCCCCTTATTCTTTATGGATATGTTTTTAAAACTCCTAGTAGATGCTTAAAATTTCAGATTATACTGAAGCTTAATGTATGTGTGTTTTTCCACATACACACTTACATGCATTATATTGAAGTTAATGTATAAATTAGGCCCAGTGAGAAATTATGAGGTAATGATAACATAGAGCAATTACAATATACTGTAATTAAAGCTATGTGAAGTTAAACTTGTTCTCTTTTGCTTACAGTATTTTTGTACATTTTCACTTAAAGGAAGTACTTTATGGCTTCCCTTTGGCATATCTAAATTCTCAGCAGCACTACTCTTGCTCTTTGGGGCCATTAGTAAGGAAGATGAGGGTTGTTTGATAACAAACATTGCAATCTGACAACCTGGATGGTTACTAAGGAACTAACAGGTAGTAGCATGTGCGACATGGATACGCTGGACAAAGCAATGGGTAGAATTGAGCTGGATGGTCTGGGATTTCATCATGCTTTTGAGTACAGTAGATAATTTTAAACTTATGAATAGTTTATTTCTGGAATTTTCCACTTCAGACTGTGGTTGACCTCAGATAAACTAACACCATGGGAAGTGAATAGAGGTGACTACTCAGTGTAGTACGATGTAAAACCAATACAGTCTTTAAAAAATTCTCTCTCTCCTTTTAAACTCCAGGTCTATTGTTGCCTACCAGCCAGCAGGGCTGAACACTCACACCTTTGATGCCGCTGCTTTTTTTAAATCAGTTGGCATTTTTCTAGGTATATTTAGTGGCTCTTTTACCATGGGTGCTGTAACTGGTGTTGTGACGGCTTTAATATCCTTTTGGTACTTTGGGGCCCTGTCTGGCTACACAATGTGACATTATACTTTCAAAGAGAAAGTTCTCAGCTCTTCCTTTCAGATCAGAATCTGAAATTGCCTCTTCCACTGAGGTATGGTACTTCACTAAAATGGGTCAGGCATGATGGCTGGGTCCCAGGTTAAGAGTCCAAGAAAAATAGTGGGAATGAAACCCTAGGCAAAGCTTTGTCTTCTTTGCTTCTCCTTCCCCTTCTTATGAATCAGATGGGATGCCAGTATTAGGGGTACAAAGAATGGAGGAACCCAGAGGGTTGGGAATCAGGAACCAGATGGACATTAACTTAGCCCCAGGCTTCTGCTGCTATCTGCTATTAGAGGACATATGTGTGTTAAGGTGGCCATAAGTAACTGGGAGCCATTGGTGGGAATTACTATGGTACAGTAGCTCCATAAGTAAAGGATGGTATGATATTCAGTTTAAAATAACCAACCAAAAAAGAAATGAGTGGAAAGACTAGGCAATGTTTTTTTCTTTTTCTTTTTTCTTCTTCTTCTTCTTCTTTTTTTTTTTTTCCAAGGTAGGATCTCACTGTAGCCCAGGCTGACCTGGAATTCACTATGTAGTCTCAGGGTGGCCTCGAACTCACAGTGAGCCTCCTACCTCTGCCTCCCTTGTGCTGGGATTAAAGGAGTGCGCTACCATGCCCAGCTCTTAACCCTTTTAAATACACAATTTAGGATTAAGTACATTCACACTATTGTATAGTCATCCTTACTATCTGTCCCTAAAAATTTTTCCTCATTTTAAACAGAAGCTCTGCAGCTATTCAACAGTAACTTTCCATTCTCTGTCTCTCTAGCCTTGGTCCTGTATGGTGCTAGAAAGTTTAACTTTCTATGTGTGGTTGTGGTGGGGAATAAAATCCAGAACCTGAAACACTCTAAGCAATTATCTACCACTGAGCTATATCCCCAGCCCTTGAAAAGCTTAAATTTTATTACTTGAAAAAATGTCTGGGCTTAGGGGGATGCTTGAGTGGCAGAATGCTAGCCTAGCGCATGCAAGGCCCTAGGTTTCATTCCCAACACCACAACAATAAGGGAGGGAGACGGTCTGGAGAGATAGCTTAGCGGTCAAGCGCTTGCCTGTGAAGCCTAAGGACCCCGGTTCAAGGCTCGATTTCCCCAGGACCCACGTTACCCAGATGCACAAGGGGGCGTATGTGTCTGGAGATCATTTGCAGTGGCTGGAAGCCCTGGCATGCCCCTTCTCTCTCTCTCTGCCTCTTTCTCTCTCTCTCTCTCTGTCACTCTCAAATAAATAAATAAAAATGAACAAAAAAGGGGAGGGAGAAGCGTTAGGGTCCCCAAGGAAGAGATGTAGGGAAAGGCTATCCCTCAGGGCGGGGTCCCAGTTTATAGTGTTTGTAACGCCCATGCCTGGAGCTACTGTCCTTAATGGATGCTGACGTGACCAAGTTTACCAAGCTGCACTGCTTCCCCCTGCTGGAGACAGCGCTCTTCTTTCTGATGTCCTGGAGCACGTTTCTCTTGGCGGAGGCCTGTGGCTTTACAGGTGAGTTCCCTCCTGTGCTGTGGCAGGAGTTATGGGAGTATGTGGAGGTTCCCAAGAGAATTCTTGACAGCAGCTACCTGAAGCTGCTCAGTTGCTTCATCTTCATGGAGGATTGCTGAGCATGGCTAGCGTTCCATCTTCATGAACTAACCAGTTTTCAAAAACTTGCTGTATTTTAATGTTAAAGTTTATTATTCCAAACACAGACATATTTTTGCCTACTTGCTCTAACTATAAGGTATATGTTTAGCTACAAAGGTTATTAATGATACTCAAATGTTATCTGTGTACTCCCCTACATTCCATGTTATTTCACAGATGGTAACATAGCTAGCACATATTTGTCCTTAAAGGCAATTTTGCATCTACTCAGATGAGGATCAACACAATTTTTCATTGTTTTTTTTTTCCAGTCTAATATATTTTTTTCAATGCCATGAAAAACAATGTGTTTTGGTGGTGCCAGATTTACATACAGATTGAGTATCCCTATCCAAAATGCTTGTGACCAAAATTATTTGGATTTTAACTTTTTTGGAATTTAGACTACTGTCCTATATACAAGGTAACTTGAGATATACCTTATATATAGGACCAGAAGGTAATTTTATATAATATTTTTAATAATTTGGTATATGAAACAGAGGTTATATATTATAGCTGAAAGTTTCTTGAAGGGTAATTTCTTCTTTGGCTAGACTGGATAAACTATATTGTATACCTGTGTTTGGGCTGCTTTCCATCACATGAGGTAAGGTGTGAAATTTTCCACTTGTTGCATTATGTTAGTGCTCAAAAAGTTTATTTCCACAGTTCAAATTTTGTATTTTCAGATTCATGGTATTCAGCCTGTAATAGTAATGTGGTCAGTTGTGTTGGTTTTCCTTACATTCCCTCATTCATTCAGATTTTTCATTAGAAAATTCAAGTACAAATCTTATGCACAATGCAAGTAGGAACTATTTTTATAATATTTTCAAAATGCTACAACATATCTTTATATGATACATCACAAAATGTCTTGCTCCCTTAAAACTTGACAGTTTGCTGTAAATGTATAGTCTCAGGTGTGTTCCAGAAATGTAGACCATCAGAGTATACAAAACTATTAGTTACTTTACTCATTGCTGTGAAAAATACCTGACAAGAAGCAGCTTAAGGAAGTAAGGGGACATTTCAACTTACAGTTCCATGTTCTAAGAGTTACAGTCCATTGTGGCAGCGAAGACGTGGTGGCAGGAGCATGAAGCAGCTAGTCACATTGCAAATATAGTCAGAAAGAGAGTGAACAGGAAGTGACCCTGGGCCCAACTAGTGACAGAAAGATCTACCTCCCAAAGGTTCCACAACCTTCCCAAACAGTGCTACTTAACTGTGTTGAAATACAAGAGCCTATGGGAGAAATTTCACATTTAAACCACAGCATTTTGAAACTAGCTTCATTCATTCTAAAAGCAGAGAGGAAAATGACAAAAGTGTATGATGGACCTACGCAGTTTCTTGGACATAGGAGTTTAGGGGAAGGAAGAGGATGTTCTTAACACCGAAACACGGGGTAAGAGTAGTTGGGGAACATGCTCTTAAAGGAAGAAAGTCAGGACTGGGAGACAGAAAAATTGATTTCAGGGAAGAGGGACCAAAGGACTCTCCATAATAGGAAACCCTCAAAAATATTGAGGATGTTGAGTGAGCAAGGTTTTTCTGCATTAATTTTATTTGAACAGGGTTATTTTCCTGCCTGTTTTCCCCACTAATTTAAAAAAATCACTCAACAGGTGTTGTTGCTGTCCTTTTTTGTGGAATCACGCAAGCTCATTACACCTATAACAACCTGTCAGTGGAATCAAGAAGTCGAACCAAGCAGGTGAGAGAGGGCTTTCGTGCTGATGTTCTACCAGGCATGTGGGAAGGGGAGCATGGGGTTTACAGCCTCCTTTTCCCTTATCTATGCAGCTCTTTGAGGTGTTACACTTCCTGGCCGAGAACTTCATCTTCTCCTACATGGGATTGGCACTGTTTACCTTCCAGAAGCACGTTTTCAGCCCCATTTTCATCATTGGCGCTTTTGTATCCTTTTCTCATTCCGCTTTCTACCCAGAGAGGTGTCCACTATTGGGGAAGCTATCCTACTGCTAATAATAATTACTTTATTACTATTTCTGTTTGGGGTGGGTGACTAGCTAGTATTAGTTCATAATATTTTTACTGTGACAAAAAGAATGTGGAAGTAATGCTTCATAAAGCTAAATGTATTCAATGTAAAGAACTGGCATTTATTCCTGCATTTTCTGTGTAACAAGGGATTTCTGTTTTAAACTGGTAGTTGGCAGGTGATGGTTTTGTAGAGCTCCTCCTGGGTAAATCTAAAAGACAGCAACCATGTCAGTCCTCAGAATTATTATTTTCTTTTAAAGGCATGTACCTCCATGTCTGGCTCATTTATGTATTTTTCTTTCTAAGATTTATATCTTATATTGGGAAACATTTTTATTAGATGTAGACATATTTTGTATGTAAACAACACATGTTGGTACCATCCTTTCCCTCCTCCCTGCCCCTTTTCTGAAGAGGCCTTCCTCATAGGGGGTTCAGGTCAACCCCATGGAGATTATAGGTCATGCATTATGCGGGGGGGGGGGGGGGGGTCAATGTCTCTGTGCAAAATGTCCTAACTTGTGGCTCTAACAATCTTTCTACTCCCTCTCCACAAAATTCCCTGAGCCATGCTGGGAGCATTTTAAGTTTACTTCAGTGATGGGTACTTAGGAACCTCTGGATCTCTGGTTTGGTAGGTGTTGAGTGTCATCAGTGTCTAACTCCTTCATCCTTGTGCTGATATCAGATTCACTAAGAAAGCAGCATTCTTGCTCACTTCCCCGATTCTTTGGTAGTTTCACCTGGGGCCAGGGTGGAGTACACTGGGTCATTTATCTCCTCAGGTCTAGCTCCTGTCTGAAAAAGAGAATGAAGTCAGCACTGGTTAGATGGGATAACTATTATTAGTTTAGAGAGAATTAAAAGGATTTAGACCCTCTTATAGCCCAAGGTTAATGGGAGCTTGATGATTGATAGCAGAATCTGTTAGCCAATCCAAGGGCAGTTGGTTACCCACCATGGCTGTGTGCTGTTATTGCACTTATGTGAGCATCATGTCAGGTTGTTTGCTTCTGAGTTGCTTGGATAGATGTTGGCCATTTTCCCCTGGTAGTTCATGTAGCACCTTCCAGCACTAGATGGGCTAATTGTCTAGGACTGGCTCTCTTCCAGATTCCAACCAGGTCTCGTCATGGTCCATGCTGACAGCATATGGTATCTTCAGCAGTAGGGTCTTACCATTAACCTCTGGTGGGTAATCAAGTGCTCTGACAGAAGTCTGTCTTGTTTGTTTTAGGAGATCTAGTAGGTCTCTCTGATCAACAGCTCATTGTGGATGCAGACCGCACCCTGGTACAGGGAATTACAGGTCAGTGGCAAGGGAAAAGAAAAAAGAAAAAGAAAGAGAAGAAAGAGAAACGGGGGAAATTGTCCAAGGCCCTTTGATTCAGGTGCTCCCCCTAAGATCCTCTTGGGGGTTCCAACTTTTAGTCTGACTTCCAGGATATAGGATTCTGTGGTGCCAATTCAATTTGGGTTCAGTTTTGTGTCTACCCCACCCTTCCCCTTTCTATAAGCCCTACCCTCCCTATTGTCCAAGCCTCAAGATGCTATTCAGGTATTTCAGCAACTCAGGTTGATTCAGGTTAGGAACCACAGGTGAGTTGTCTTTCTGTGATTGTGTGAGGTCACTTAGGGTGATCTTTCCCAAGTTTGACCACTTTTCTACAAATTTCATTGTGTCATTTTTTTCTTACTGCTGAGTAGAATTCTATCATGTAGATATACCACATCTTGGTTATTCATTCATCCAATGATGGACACCAGGGTTGGTGCCAGTTTTTAGATATTATGAATTGAGCAGGTATAAACATGGTTGATCAAAGATCTCTGAAGTGAATGTGGAGCTTTTAGGGTCAATGCCCAGTGAGGGAATAACAGGGTCTGTTGGTAACTCTATATTCATTCTTTTCAGGAGTCTCCATATTGATTTCCATAGTGGTTATATGAGCTTACTTTCCCACCAACAGTGAATGAGTGTTCCTATTTTTTCACATCCTTGCCAACATTTGTTTTTATTTGATTTTTTAATGTCTGCTATCCTTACTGGAGTGAGGTGGAATCTCATAGTTCTTTTAATTTGCATTTCCCTAATGGTTAGGGATGTTGAACATTTTATTCAGTGTGTGTTAGCCATTTGTAATTCTTCCTCTGAGAACTCCCTATGTAGTTATCTGCCCCACTTTTTGAGTGGGTTGTTTGATTTTTTTTATTATTTAGTTTTTTTTTTTTTTGAGTTCTTGGTAGATTCTAGATATTAGGCTTCTGTCAGTGGTATAGCTGGCAAAGATTTTCTCCCATTTAGTGGATAATCTGTTGGCTCTGCTTATGGTATATTTATCTGTACAAAAGCTTTGTAGCTTCATGAGATCCCATTGGTTAAGTGCTTAATTTCCTGAGCTACTGACTGGGGTTTTGTTCAGGAAGTCTTTTCCCAGTCCTATATCGTAGAGAGTGCTTCCTGTTTTTTTCTTCCACTAGTTGATGAGTTTCAGGTCTTATATTGAGGTCTTTATTCCATTGGACTTGATTTTTGTATATGGTGAAATGAGTGGGTCTGATTTTGTTTTTTTACATATGGTCATCCAATTTGTCCAACACTATTTGTTGAAGATGCTGTCTTTTCTCCAATCTACATTATTGGCACCTTTGTCAAAGATCAAGCAGCTGCAGTTACTTGACCTAAGGTCTGGATCTACAATTTTGTTCCATTGGTGTATGTTTCTGTTTTTATTCCAGTACCATACTGTTTTTGTCACTATTTCCTCGTAATATAGCTTTATATCAGGTATTGTGATACTGCCAGAGGTGGTCCCCCTCCAAAGATATGTTTGGATATCTGAGGCCTTCTGTCATTACATATGTATTTTGAGATCATTTTTTCAATATCTGTGAAGAAGGATGCTGGTATTTTTATTGGTATTGTGTTAAATCTATATCTTGATTTGGTGGTATTTCCATTTTTACAATATTAATTGTACCTATCCAGGAGCATGGAAGGACTTTCCATCTTCTCAAATCCTTCTCAATTTCTTTCTTGAGTGTTTTATGTTTTCATTATATAGGTCTTTCACATCCTTGGTTAAGGTTATTGCAAGGTATTTATTTATATATATATTTTTTGTTGCTATTGAAAATGGGATAGCCTTACTGTTTCCTTGCTCTGTATATTTGTCCTTCGCACATAGAAAAACTACTGACTTTTGTGCATTGATTTTGTATCTTGCCACTTTGCAGAAGGAAGTTATCACCTTTAGAAGTTTTGAGATGGAGACTTTTGGGTCACTTATATATAGGATCATGTCGTGTGCAAATAGGGCTAATTTGACTTTTTCCTTTCTAAATTGAATCCCTTTTATTTCTTTTTCCTGTCTTTTTTGCTTGGGCTAGTACTTCTACCACTATGTTGATGAATAGTGGTGAGAGTGGGCACCCCTGTCTTGTTCCCAATCTCAGTGGGAAATCCTTGAGGCTTTCCTCACAAAGTATTAATTGGGCTTTAGGAGCTTTATATAGCCTTTATTGTGTTGAGATATAAACCATCCATGCTTAATCTTTACAGTGTTTTGATCATGAAGTGGTGTTGTATTTTGTCAAAGGCCTTCTCTGCATTGAGATGATCATATGGTATATTACATTGACTGATTATCATATGCTAAACCATCCTTGCATCCCTGGGATGAAGCTTACTTGATCAAGGTGGATAATGCTTTTGATCTGTTGTTGAATTTGGTTTGCAAGGATTTTGTTCAGGATTTTTGCATCTAAGTTCATTAGGGATATAGGCCTATGTTTTCTTTCCTTGTTGCATGTCTTTCTGTATTAGGGTGATACTAGCTTCACAAAAGGAGTAGGGGAGGATTCCCCATTCTCCAATTATACAGAGAAGTTTGAGAAATATTGGGTTCAGTCCTTCAATGGAGGTTTGATGGAATTCATCTGAGAAGCCATCCGGTCCTGGACATTTCTTTTTGGGGAGGGGTTTTTTAAAGATTGATTTTTATTTATTTATTAGAGAAAGGGGGAGAGAGAGAGAGAGAGACAGAGAGTGAGTGAGAATGGGCATACCAGGGCCCATTCTGTCTCTAGAGAGCCACTGAACATAAACTCCAGATTCATGTGCCACCATGTGCATCTGGCTTATGGTACATGGATAATCGAACCTGAGTTCTTAGGCTTTGTAGACATGCGCCTTAACCTCTAAGCCATCTCTCCAGCCCGAGGTTTTTTGTTTTTGGGTTTTTTGTTGTTGTTATTATTATTATTAACCACTAAGCAATGTCTCCAGCCCTGTTTATTTTATTTTTCGAGGTAGGGTCTTACACTAGCCCACACTGAGCTGAAAACTTACTTCATATCTCAGGCTGGCCTTGAACTCACAGCGATCCTCCTACCTCAGCTTCCCAAGTGCTGGGAATAAAGACGTGTGCCACCACACCTGGCTCAGGATTATTTTTATTTATTTATTTTTATTTTTTAAATTTTTATTAACATTTTCCATGATTATAAAAAATATCCCATGGTAATACCCTCCTCCCCCCACACTTTCCCCTTTGAAATTCCATTCTCCATCATATTACCTCCCCATCTCAATCATTGTACTTACATATATACAATACCAACCTATTAAGTACCCTCTTCCCTTCCTTTCTCTTCCATTTATATCTCCTTTTTCAGGATTATTTTTAACATTTTATCACCATTCAAAATTTAATTCAGCAGGTTTCCTCATTTTGGTAACTAGAATGTTCTGTTTCCCTTGTTTCAAACTGAATACCTCAATGTGAGCAATTTTTCCTCATGGGCACACAAAAGCAAGGGCCATGCTCTTGTCCAAACTGCCTTGATGCTGTGGATCATGGGTAGAAAGCTCCTTTTGTTTTTCTAAATAAGAAAGGAAGGAAAGGAGGGAGGAAAAAGGAAAAGAAAATGTGAAAATCTAATTGGCAGTAAGAAAGAAAAAGACAGAGGAGGAGGAAAAGAGAGGACTTAGAAAAGTACTTGACTTGGGTCCCCTTAAGAATGCAGTGCTTTGGTGGTTGGCATCTGTCTCTCATCTCTTGAATAAGTAGGAATGTGAGTGCCTAATGGATCAATAGCTTAAGATTTTGTTTGCTTTGCCAAAAATACTGTTGTTTTCATTGAAATTAACTTTTCTGGGGCTGAATTCAAGATCCTGAACAGGTAGTCCCCTATTGCTGAACATTTGCTTTTTGCCTCTTCTGATGCCTCATGGGAATTCTTAGCTCTTAGAATATTATCTAAAAAAGAGTGTTTTTATTTTCTCCTCGGTGTGTGTGTGTGTGTGTGTGTGTGTGTGTGTGTGTGTGTGTGTAAGGCTGACCCTCCCATGTTAGTAGTGATGGTGGGTTCTTAGTTAGGGTCTCATGTGCTTAGCTAGTAGACTTATACATTCATTACACTAACAGTTTAGAAGCTGTGGGATTTTTTTTTCTTCACTAAGAAAGATGCAGCATGCTCTGATTTGTATTTCTAGCACGGCATCCTGGGAGAGATAGTGAGAGCGAGTCTAATCCTTGTTTACAGATGAGGGCCTGTGGCAGGGTGAGTCATATCTGCTTACCTCATAAGGATTTTTCCTACAGCCCTGGGTTAGAATGTGCTCTATAAGAACTACCTGTTTCCTTTTGCTAAAAACAAAACCAAAAATGGAAAGGAAGAAAGGAAAAAGCAGCAAAGCAGTTAATGTTCTACCCTGGAGGAATAGAAGATAGTTCAGCCCTGGCTTCTGTTTCAAACAGCTGTGGCTGTTGCAGCTGGCACACTGCTGCAGTGAAAACTCCCTGTTCCTCTGGCTCCCAAGGGGGTTTCCTTCTCTGACCAGGGAACTGTGTAGCTCTCTGTTGGGTCTTATCTAAACTTGGCAAGCGACAGACCAGTTTCCCTAAATTCTTTGCATCTCACAGTAAGAATTTCTTTTTCAAAATTTCGTATCACCAAAGACATTTAAGCCACATAGCTGGAGACTTCTCCCAGGGTTGATTTGTGCGAATGAGCTGAACATGTCTTTGTGGTGTGACTACTTTAAGCTTCCCCACCTCTTATTTTCAGTGCCCAGACTCTTCCAGGCATCAGAGTCCTGATATTTGGTTTTGACTCCAGGGTTATTTTGTTTTTCCTTCCACTATAGCCCAGCACACTGTGTGCTTTTCTCAGCTCTGACTCCTGCCATGGTACTTTAGCTAGTTTCTGAACCCATTTTTAAGATAGATTGAGAAACCAGTTAATACCAGCTGAATTAACTTAGAAAGTTATGATAGTTTGTTGAACAAGTTAAAATTATGTTTATGAGCCAGGAAGTTAGAAAATTGACCAAATGGCTCCTGTTTTGTTGCTGAGAGATTCTTCTAGAAGGAAACTAAACAGCTTATCTTCTTTGGGCAGGTCTCTGGATCACAGCATCCCTAAAATTCTCTGGCCAAAGTATACTTGGAAGCGCCATTCTCAAAACTCGCTAGGGGGCTGGAGAGATGGCTTAGCCATTAAAGCACTTGCCTGTGAAACCTAAGGACCCAAGTTTGATTCACCACATCTCATGTTAGCCAGATGGCATATGCATCTGGAGTTCGTTTGTAGTGGCTAGAGGCCCTGGTGTGCCCATTTTTTTCTCTCTGTCATTCTTTCTCTCTGTGTCTCTCTCCCTCCATCCCTCTGTCATTCATAAATAAATAAATAAAGTAATAAATGCTAAAACTTGTTAGGTCCTTAACCTCCACCTGGTGGTCAGGTTGCCATCTTCCTGGGCAGAGCTGCACACATCTACCCGCTCTCCTTCTTCCTCAACTTGGGCAGAAGGCATAAGATTGGCTGGAATTTTCAACACATGATGATGTTTTCAGGTAAAAAAAAAAAAGTATAAATGTAAAGAAAATGTTGAGCAATTCTTCAAGAATGACTGCTTTATAGTGAAAATCACAGAGAAGCCTCAGGGATATGCCAGAGAGTTTGGGATTTATACTGGGCCATTTACATTACAGGGAAACATTTATAGCTTGATAAGGAAGGGCAGTGAAGAGCTACTCTAGGATCTTATTCTTCAAGGCTTTGAAATGCCTGAAGTTCCACTTTTGTGCTGCTTACAGTGCTCACCAAATAAAATAACCTGCATCATAGTTCCCCTCTCTCTGACCCCAAAGTTCTCTTCTCATGTTTAAAATTGACTGATGGCCTCATTGGCTATAGAGTGATCTAGATATCTTTTAATTACACTTTTCTGTTGTTTGATACTGGGTCTTGCTATATAGCGTAGGCTGTCCTTGAATTCCTGATCCTCCTGCCTCAGCCTCCTAAGTGCTAGAATTACAAGTGTACCACCACAGCCAGCATATATCACTTTATTTTATTAGGTAAAATTAATAGAAAATATCAACTGTGTCCTGCTTCTTAATGTAACTTTTACTAAGCCATCACTTAGTTAATTATTGTGAAGCTCTAGAATAATATTAATAATTGCTAAATCTCTGGGAAAGTGAAAAATTTATAAACAAAGACAGTATGTCTAACTTCATTCCCTTGTATATAATATACCCACACTCTTACTCATGATGAGTAAGAGTTTATATTTGATAATGTACCAAAGACTGTAGATTCTGTCTTTGCTATATAGCAAATTAAGAATATGGCACAGGGAAGGAACAAAATAGCTAACAAAGATAAACTCTAAAGCTTTAAAGTGTTACTACTCTTAAAGCTCATTAATGTAAATCAGAGATCATCAAAGACACTGGGCTAAGTATGGCTGCTTCATTGTTATATACTGCTACCAGTTAAAATCTTTTATAGGTGAATATTTGCAGCCTATTTAATAATAGGAAACATAATCTTTAAAACTCATTGAAGCAAAATATGCTTCCTAAAGACATCCATTTTTTTTTTCTTTTGGTTTTTCAAGGCAGGGTCTCACTCTAGCCCAGGCTGACCTAGAATTCACTATGTAGTCTCAGGGTGGCCTTGAACTCATGGCAATCCTCCTACCTCTGCCTCCCAAGTACTGGGATTAAAAGCGCATGCCACCACACTCAGCCAAGATGTCCATTCTTTTCATTAGTGGACATATATTAAAACAAAGTAGACTCTGTTGTTATTATGATGTTCTTCTTGAAATCAGTGGTAATTTGTAGCAATGTGTTTTGCATAAATACCTACATAATCCTTGATTTTACCTTTCGGCCCACAAAGCCTAAAATGCTTGAAATCTGGTCCTTTACAGTAAGAGTTATCAACTCCTGATGCAGGTTAGGTTGTATTTTCACTCCTGTGCCCTGTTTTCCACAAATGTGCCTTATGATGTAATTGCACTTATCCTGGGTTTTACATTTCTATTAACAGTGTAGTATTTGGCTAACGTTTGGGTCACAGACTTGCATTTGTTATTACTTCTATTCCTTTTGATTTTCAGTCACTATCGGGAGACTCATTTCAGTAGTAAGAGTATTAGTATTTCTAAAATGTGCTGTACAGAATACTGTGTTTCTCTCATTGTAGGTAGGGATTTTGCAAAAGACAACTTCAAATAGAAGAGCACATGACTTTAAGGCTCTTCTTTCTCAAAAAGCTTGCCTCCTAAAATACTTGGCTAGGCTAGAGGATTTAGCAAGTACAGCAGTGGATTTTGAGGAGACAGTTTCCGTATCCTTATCAGTAGATCTTCCTTTGTGGTCCCTGCAGGCCTCAGGGGAGCGATGGCGTTTGCCTTGGCCATCCGTGACACAGCCTCCTATGCCCGCCAAATGATGTTCACAACCACCCTCCTCATCGTTTTCTTCACTGTCTGGATCGTTGGTGGAGGCACGACCCCCATGCTGTCATGGCTTAATATAAGGTCAGTTTGGAACCAAAGCCAGTTTTGTGTCTTCATAAGTCACCATTACTGAGAATGATCAGCATCTACGCAGGGTATGCTACAGCTTAGTTCATGGAAGGATTTTTCAGTCTTATTCAAGGGGGGGGGTAAAAATTGAAAATTTTAATCTGGGCGTGGTGGCGCACACCTTTAATCCCAGCACTGGGGAGACAGAGATAGGAGGATCACCATGAGTTCAAGGCCACCCTGAGAATCCATAGTGATTTCTAGGTCAGCCTGAGTTAGAGTGAAACCCTACCTCGAAAAAAAAGTTAAAGTCTTTGAAGTATTAGAATTTTCCAGCAGAAGGGCTTTGGATATTGACAAGTAGCACAAAGCTCTGTATTCAAACCCCAGCACCATCAAAAAAAAAAAAAAAATCTAGGAGAAAAAAATGAAATATTAATTAAAAATATTTTATTTTGGGCTGGAGAGATGGCTTAGCGGTTAAGCGCTTGCCTGTGAAGCCTAAGGACCCCGGTTCAAGGCTCGGTTTCCCAGGTCCCACGTTAGCCAGATGCACAAGGGGGCGCACGCGTCTGGAGTTGGTTTGCAGAGGCTGGAAGCCCTGGCGCGCCCATTCTCTCTCTCTCCCTCTATCTGTCTTTCTCTCTGTGTCTGTCGCTCTCAAAAAAAAAAAAAAAAAAAACCTTAAAAATATTTTATTTTTATTTATTTATTGGAGAGAGAGAGAAAAAAAAAAAATGAATGTGTATGCCAGGGCCTCCAGCCACTGCAAATGAACTCCAGACGCATGCGCCACCCTATGCCTCTGGCTCACATGGGTCCTGGGGAATCAATCAAGGTCCTTTGCTTTGCAGGCAAACGCCTTAACCATTAAGCCATCTCTCCAGCCTGAAATGTTAAAAATTTTAATCACTGTACACAGGAAATTGGAAATGCCTGGATCCCGCTAGGGCAGTGGTGACATTAAAGCAAGAATTCAAAATCTTAAAGAAGAGGCAGGAAGAGGTAACAGGCCTGTAGGCCCTTACTGATGTCTAGTGTTTTGTGTTACTTTGAAATATAGCTCCTGAAGAATCTCTCCTTAGCCAAAAATTTAAAAGACAGTAGAGTTTGCTTCTTTGTGAAATTGTATGCGATGTATCCTTTTGCTTGAATGCACAAAAAAGATGACATTTCCTATGTGACCCTCACCTGTTACAGCCTCATGGTCTCCCTGGCCTATGATGTTGCAGCTGTATCAGGACAGAGGAACACTCACCTGAGTTTGTATTTTTTTAAATTTTTTAATTTTTTTTCAATATGAGAGAGGGGGGGGAGAGAACATTGTCATGCCAGGGACTTAGCCACTGCATATGGACTCTAGACGCTTATACCACCTTATGCATCTGGCTTACATGGGCTCTGGACATTTGAATCTGGGTCCTTAGGCTTTGTAGGCAAACACCTTAACCACTAATCCATCTCTCCAGCCCTTGTTTGTATTTTTGAAACAAGATTTCATGTGTCCCATGCTGGCCTTAAATGCCTATGTAGCCAGATGGCTTGAACTCCATATCCTCCTGCCTCTACTTACCTAATGCTGGGATTACAGGTTTACACCCATTCGCCCAGCCTCTTAGTTTGATTTTTTAAAATTATTTTATTTAGTTGAGAGAAAGAGGCAGATAGGGAGAGAGATTGGGTGCTCCAGGTCCTCCAGCCACTGCAAACAAACTCCAGAAGCATGCCACACCTTGTGTATTTGGCTTATGTGGTCCTGGGGAATTGAACCTGGGTCCATTGGCTTTGCAGACCAGTGTGTTAACCACTAAGTCATCTCTCCAGCCCCTTAGTTTGATTTTCAAATAGCATTTGAATTCCAGACTCTGTACTCCTGTGTCTTATGGTCAAAAAGGACATCCACAGCCTAACTCTGACTCTGCTTTCAGAACCACCCCTCACTGTCTTTGGGCTGTAGTTTTCCCTAGCATTAAATGAAGCCTGTCTGCCACAGCACTTCCTGGGCCCTGAGGGTGATGGTGAGCTCATTAAGGAGGCACTTGTGGGGCTGGAGAAATGGCTTAGCAGTTAAGGCACTTCCTGCAAAGCCAAGGGACCCAGATTCGATTCCCCAGAACCCATGTAAAGCCAGATGCACATGGAGGCACATGCATCTGGAGTTCCTTTGCAGTGGCTGGAGGCCCTGACACGCCCATTCTCTCTCTATATATATCTGCCTCTCTCTCTCAGTCTCTCAAATAAATATTTTTTTTTAAAGAAGGCACTTGAGGACTTATTCTCTGAATAGTCACAAGGTGGCAGTGTTTTTCCCTGCTGATTTTTAGTTTGTTTTCTCTCCACTAGAATGTAGAGTATAGGAGACAGCTGAAACTTTTCTCTGAGAAGGGAAATGAAACAAGGATGTCTCAGCCATTCTTGGAGGTAGGCTAAAAAACTAGGAATTGAGAGAATAGCCTTTTCCATTTGAGACTTTGATATTAATGATAAGCAAGGGTCTAGGGCTTGACCATTCATTACTTGCTACATCTTTTCAGGGTTAGTGCTTCAGCCAGGGTAGGGCCTTACTGGTGCCAATCATAGTTGTCACTAACATATTTCTTTTTTTTTGTTTTTTGAGGTAGGGTTTCACTCTAGCTTCAACTATGTAGTCTCAGGGTAGCCTTGAACTTGTGGCAATCCTTCTACCTCCTGAGTGTGGGGATTAAAGGCGTCTGCCACCACACCTGGATCACTAACATATTTCAAAAGATAATTTTATAACATTCCTATAATAATCTTTATAATATTCCTATATGAAATATTATCTTCCAACATAGTACTGTGACCTCTATTTTAGACTTGGGGGAACTAAGTGACAGAGCAACAACATTACTCAAGTCACAATGCTCTAAGTGGATTGAAACCCTGGCAATCTTGTTAGACTCCATATGCTTATCCACTTTGTTGGCCACCTGTCAGAAGGCTACTGTCCTAAAGACTACTCTTGTGTCATAAAATTTGCAGTGGCTAAAATTATTTATTTATTTATTTATTTTAAATTTTTATTAATTAGTTTTGTATTCAGCAAATACAGTCAGTTTGGTACCATTATTAGGCTCATCCGTGACCTACCCCCTCCCCATTGGCCCCTCCTTGTTCAGGTATATGGGTCATGCATTGTGGAGTTAGCCCACAGATATGGGTAAGATAAATGTCTCTGCATATCATGACCCAACATGTGGCTCTGACATTCTTTCCGCCCCCTCTTCCGGAAAATTTCCCTGAGCCATGTTGGGTTCATTTTTGGTCTGCTTCAGTGATGAGGTGTTGGGGGGCCTCTGAGGCTCTTGCTCTCTGATTTGGTAGGAGTTGATTTTTCTCTGTGTTGATCTCCTTCCCCCTTATGCTGGTATCTGGTTCATCAGGAAAACAGCACCCTTGCTTGTTTCGCCAATTTTTCTTAGTTTCAGCCGGGGCCCTTCTAAGGTATGATAGGGTGGCTCTCTCCTTAGGATCTACATCTATCTGAAAAAGAGAAGCAGATTCTCCAACGGAGAGTAAGTTAGCACCAGGACAAATGAGATAACCCTTACTTTTTTTTTATAGAGAATTTAATAGGTGTAGGCCCTCTTGTAGCCCATGATTGATGGTAGCTTGATATTGGAGAGTGGGCTAATGTTTGGATATGGTTCTGACTTGTTTCCCAGAAACATCTATGGATCCCATACCACTGAGGGGATCAGTTAGCCAAATCAAGAGCAGTTGGTTCCCCACCATGGCTGTGTACCACTATTGCACTTGTGTGGGCATCATAACAGGTTATTTGCTGCTAAGTAGGTTAGACCATGAGTTGCTTGGACAGATATTGATCATTTTTCCCCAGTCGTCCATGTAACACCTTCTGGCACTAGACGCACTGACTGTCTGGGGACTGACTCTCTTCCAGCTTCCAGCCATGCCACTCCATTTTACGTGTCAACTGCATATGGTGTCTTCAGCAGTAGGGTCTTACCACTAACCTTTGGTGGGTCATCAAGTACTCTGATAGAAATCTGTCTGTCTTTTAGGAAACCTTGTAGGTCTCTGATCAAAAGCTCATTGTGGCTGATAGCCACCTGCTGATACTGGGAGTTACAGGTCAGTGCCCACTAAGAAAATGAGGAAAAGTTAACTAATATACAAGAGTTAGAGAGAAGAGAGGGAGGGGGGAGAGGGAAGGAGGGAAGATGTAGAAGATTAATGTTAGCCTTGATCCTGGAGTGGCTAAAATTTTAACCTCCTGTCATGAATCCTAAGAGTTGGATTAAGAAAAACAGTCCATCTTTGAGAACATAAACCAGAAGAAAAACAATTATACCTTGTGGACTTAAACTTGAGATGTAAAATGGTGCCATCTTTGTTTTATGTAGCAAGATGAAGACAAGAAAGGAAGTTGAGCCTATATACAGTTAAGAATCTTTGCATTTAGTGACCTCTGAGGTTACTTCTTGCTCCTATTTGTCTGGTTACTCAGTAGGTACCTTGGCTGTGCAGGGCCTGATAAAAACATATGTATTTTTCTTGCTATTTTCTACCTCCCCAAACATGCATGACCAAATAATTTTCCACTGAGAATAGAGGGTTGACCTACATGTACTTCTTTTTAAAAGTATTTGTGTTTATTTACTTGCAAGCAGAGAGAGAATGAAGAATGAATATGAGTTAATGGGTATACCAGGGCTGCCTACTGTGGCCGACGAACTCCAGATGCATGCACCGTTTTGTGCATCTGGCTTTAATGGGTACTGGGGAATTGAAGCCAGGCCAGTAGGCTTTGCAAGCAATTGTCTTTAACTATGAGCTATCTTTCCAGCCTCCATTTAAAAGACTTTTATTTATTTGTACAGAGAGAGAGAGAGAGAGAGAGAGAGGGAGAGAAAATGAGTGAGGAGGGAATGGTTGTACTTCTGATGATCTTTCAGAAGCATGGCCATTAAAACAGTCCTACCCAATGCAAAGTGTGTGGGCAGCTTTCCTTGAGGACATAATACCTAATACTAAGTTGGGAGCTTATAGGAACTGAGAATGGCTATTGAACAGACAACCAACAGTTCCTGCTCTAGGAGTCCTTTTCTGACTCCTCATTATGTACTAGGTGCTCTGTTCTCATTGCTTTCTGTATGCAGTCATCCACCCAGAGCAACAGGCTATGCATCTGGGATTTCAGTCAACCACAGATTGAAAATATTCAGAAAAAAAGGCTTCTATACTTAGCATATAGACTTTTTTCTTGTATTTTTCTGAACCATACACTACTGCACCTACTTATATATCATTTATGTTATAGTATCATAAATCATCTAGAGATGATTTAAAGTATCTGAGATGATGGGCTTAGGTTCTATGAAAATACTACCCCATGTGATGTAAGGAACTTGAGCATTTCAGACTTGGTTAACCACAAAGAGGGGTTCTGTTGAAACCAATCTGAGGAATGACTGTATTGTGTTGGCATTTTCAAATAGCCAATTATATACTCATGCATATATTCTGATAATATAAATTTTCCATGGACAAGGAAACAAGACTTAAAGAGATTACATAATGGGAATATGCCTCAGTGGCAGAGCTTTTGCCTAGCATACATGAGGCCTTGGATTTCATCTCTAGCTTTCATTCTCGGTTCTATGGTGGTGAGTTAAGATCTTGGTACATCATTATTAAAGTCTTTATTTTTATCCCTTATGAGAGTACTTGAGTACAGCAGCAGATTCTGAGAGAACTGGACCTTTTCAATAATTCAGGGAGCAACTTTAAATTGCTTATACAAAATCAGGTATAAGTACAAGGTATATATTCTCTGAATATATAAATGTGAGTTTTTCTGAACAGAATCAGAAATTATAATCTGTTTAAAAATTTTAAGAGCTTGCAATAAATACAAATATCATAGACAAAATCATAATTTTCTCTTTATAAATGAGTATCCCTAGTTTAAACAAAAATCTTAAATCTGAAATACTCTAAAGTCTAAAGCATTTTGAGTACCATGACACTTAGAAGACTTCGGATTTTGGAATACTTTGGATTTTCAGATTAAAGATGCCCAACTGGTAAAGTTGATAGTAATGTTTTTTTTTTTTTAAAGATTTTTATTTATTTATTTGATTATTTGAGAGTGACAGAGAGAGAAAGAGGCAGATTGAGAGTGAGAGAGAGAATGGGCGCGCCAGGGCTTCTAGCTACTGCAGACGAACTCCAGACGCGTGCGCCCCCTTGTGCATCTGGCTAACGTGGGACCTGGGGAACCGAGCCTCGAACCGGGGTCCATAGGCTTCACAGGCAAGCGCTTAACTGCTATGCCATCTCTCCAGCCCGATAGGAATGTTTTTAAAGAAACTTTTCAGATGTAAAGCACTTCTAGTCTCAAGCATGTCAGATAAAAGATAGCTAACCTGTAACACTTTTTTCTTACCTTTGGATCTGCCTAATTTATTTATTTCTTCTTCATACAATTTTGCAATATTACGTACAACATAGAGCATAAAAATTTAGTCTTTTTTCTAGCATGAGTATCGAAAGTTTTTGGTTATTATTATTTTAAAAAAGATTGTTCTGTTTTCATCACTCTTTTTTGGTAGTGCAAATTTTTTGAAATTGTCAAAGTTTACAAAGCCTCTATTAAGTTTCTTTCATGTGCGAGTCAGATTTCAGAGCACAAAAGTTGTAAAACATAAATCTTATTTTGAAATAGTTACAGATTTATAGGAAGTTATGAGAGTAAGACTGAGTGATCCTATGAGGTTTCCCAATAGCTCCATCTTATGCAGTTGTACAGTATCCCAACCAGGAGCTGGCATGGGTTTAATGTGTGTGGAGGTCTATGCTGTCTTGTTACGTATAGATTTGCATAAGCACCACTACATTCAAAATACAAAACTGTTCCATCAAGATGTCCCTAGATCTGTCCCATGTGTCACATTGTTCTTTTTACCTCCTACTATCCCTAACCCCTGGCAACCTCTAATTTGTTCTCCACCCCTACAGTTTTGTTTGTCATTTCAAGAATATTATATAAATTGAATCATTTGGTATATGATCTTTTGAGATTGTCTTTTTTCCCTATTCAGCATAATGTCTTGGAGCTCCATGTAGGCTGTTGTGCATATCAATATATTGTTTTTCCTTTTTTAAATGTCTGAACAATACTCTTTGGCATGAAAATTCATACCTTGAAGTACGTTTTTAGTAGTTTCTAGTTTAGTGGCCATTATAAATAAAGATACTGCGAGTATTTGTGGATATTTTTTCTTTTTAAATAATGTTTTAATGAGAGAGTGAAAGAGAGAGAGAGATAATGAATGAATGAATTGGGATGCCAGGGTCTCCAGCCACTGTAATTGAACTCCAGATGTGTGCAGCACCTTGTGAGCATGTGTAACCTTGCTTGCTTGAGTCACCTTGTGTGTCTGGCTTATGGGGGACCTGGAGAGTTGAGCATGAATCCTTTAGGTTTCACAGGCAAAATGCCTTAATCGCTAAGCCATCTCTCCAGCCTGATAAGTTTTTTTTTTTTAAATGAGTGTCTCTAAGATATGTGTCCAGGAGTATGAGAGCTAGATGAGATGGCAAATGGGTATTTAGTTTTCTATGAAATTGCTAAACAGTTTTCTAGAGCAAATGTATTAGTTCACATTTCCACTAATAGTATGTGAGGGATTGAGTTTCTTGGCATCCTCATCAGTGCTTGGTGCTTTTCATTCTGGCTATTCTAATAGATATATGGGAATCTCTCTTTAAAGGCTTGATTTTCATCTCTGTAATGGCCACCAATGTTGAACATCTCTTCATGTGCTTGATTTTCATACATATGTCTTCTTTCATGACATATCTGTCCTTTGCCTATCTTCTAATTAGATTGTCTTTTTGTTTGAGATTTCTTTGTTCTAGATACTAGTATATTGTCAGATATATGGTTTATAAATAGACATTTTCTCATAGTCTGTAACTTCTCTTGTATTCTTTTTAGTAGAGTCATAGAGTATAAATTTCAAGTTTGATGTGTAATGTAAAATCTTTTATTTTTCTTAGGTAGAGTCTCATTCTACCTCAGGCTTACCTGGAATTCACTATATAGTCTCAGGCAATCCTCCTACCTCTGCCTCCCAAGTGTTGGGATTCAAGGCATGTGCCACCATGCCTGGTTTATCTTTTATTTTTCTTGGTTAATTTTTTTGTGAGATGTAATATTATATTTTATTTGCCTATAGGTATATAATTGTTCTAGTATGGTTAGGAAAACTATCCTTATTCCATAGAATTACTTTTGCTCATTTGTCAGAATTCAGTTATCTGTATACAGGGGAGTCTGCTTCTGTTCTGCTCCATTGACTTACCCTTCTGTAATTACACAGTATATTTTGGCATCAGATAGACAAATTCTTTCCATACTCTTCTTTTATTGTTATTCTAGTTCTGGTCTATATGAATTTTAGAATAAGTTTACCTATATCTAAAAGGAAATCATTGTGTAGTCAAACATAGTGGTGCATGCCTATAATACTGGCTCTTACCAGGTTGAGGCAGGAGTTCAAAGCTACCTGGAAAGACCCTAACTCAGAAATTAAATAAAAAGATTTCTGGAATTTTCATAAGAATTGCATCAAACCTAATCTGAGTTTATGGAGATTGATATTTTCATTATGTTGTATCTTCCAGTACATGAATGTAGTAGGTTTATCCATTTATTTAACCTTGTTTGATTTCTTTATTTGCTATTTTGTTATTTTTAACATACAGAGCCTGCACATGTTTTGTTGGATCTTATACTATATCACCTTGCTGATTATATTTATTAGTTTTAAGAAGGGTATTGGTGGGGGGTTGCTTTTTTCTGTAGATTTTTTGGGGATTTTTTTTTTTTTTTTACATAGACTAGCATATCATGCAAATAGAGATGGTTTCACTTCATTGTCTCTAACCAGTGCATTTTCTTTTCCTGACTTACTGCTGTGGCTGACTTTCAGTGCTATATTTAATAAGAGCAGCAAGTGGACAGCCTTGCCTTGTTTCCATCAATAAGAATGAACCATTCATTCTTTTACCACTAGGTATCATATTAGCCATAGGGTTTTTATAGATATTCATTATCTGGTAGATGAAATTTTGATCTTTTGTTGATTTCCTCAATTTTTTCTAATGAATAGGTATTGAATTTTGTCAACTAAATTTTCTGTACCCATTGATACAATCATAATATTTTTTTAAATTTATTTATTTGAGAGCGACAGACACAGAGAGAAAGACAGATAGAGGGAGAGAGAGAGAATGGGTGCGCCAGGGCTTCCAGCCACTGCAAACGAACTCCAGACGCGTGCGCCCCCTTGTGCATCTGGCTAACGTGGGACCTGGGGAACCGAGCCTCAAACCGGGGTCCTTAGGCTTCACAGGCAAGCACTTAACCGCTAAGCCATCTCTCCAGCCCGCAATCATAATATTTTTTATTTAACCCTTTTCTATGGTAGATTTATTGACTAATTTCCAAATACTGAACCAGTCTTGTTTCTATAAAATAAACCCTATTTGGTTATGATGTATTATTTTACATATTGCTAAACTCTATAGCAAATGTGTTAAGTTTTTTTAATGTCTGTTCATGAGAAGTATTTCTTCTGCACTCATTTGTCTGGTTTTGGTATCAGGGTTATGTGGCCTCACAACATGAATTAGAATATATTCTGTGCTCTTCTGTTTTCTAGAAGATATTTTATAGAATTGGTTTTATTTTCTCAACCCTTCTTCTAGAGTTCTCCAGTGGAACTATCTAGGCTTGGAGACATTTTTCTGGAAAATTTTTAAGGTGGGGTCTCACTCTAGCTCAAGCTAACCTGAAACTCACTCTGTAGCCTCAAGCTGGCCTTGAATTCAGAGATCCTTCTACCTCTGCCTCCCAAATGCTGGAATTAAACTTGTGCTCCACCACATCCAGCCAGGAATTTTTAAGTATATAATTGTAAAGCTATTCAGATTGTATATTTCTTATTGGATAAGTTGTAACAGTTTATTAAATTAATAATTTCATGTAAATTTTCATGTTATGTTGTTCATAGCATTCCAGTTGTTCTTTAGATTTCCAGGGGGTCTACAGTGAGGAGTACTGTTTTCTTCCTGGTGTTTTGTGATATTTCATTCCTGATAATGTACATGTTCACTGTTTTCAGTTATGCTAAAAGTATGCCAGTTTTGCTAGAACTGTGTCAATTTTGTTGATATTTTCAAAGAAACAACTATTCTATTTCATTGATTTTTTTTTTTCTAACTTCCCTTTTACTTATCACTAAAGTAGTCTTAAAACTCACCCACGTCAGCTCAGGAAATTTTGCAGAAGAGGGGATGGAAAAATTGTAAGAGCCTCAGGTTGAGACATCATGCCAGAGACATTCCCTCCCCCCAAAATAAGTGACTGCTTCTCTCACCATGTATTAACCACAACCCCATGGGGAATGCCTGCAACCCCACTGAGGAACGTCCCTGGTGGAATGGGGGCAGGGACAAGGGAAAAGAGGGTACCAACACATGCTGTATCCATACAAAACATGGTTAATAATAATAAAACATTAAAAATATTTTAAAACATAATAGAAAAATGTTCAGTTTGGGGGCTGGAGAGATGGCTAGTTGTTTCCAGAGTCTAATGGCCTGGGTTTTATTCCACAGTATCCATATTAAATCAGATGCACAAATTGGTGCATGTGTCTGGAGTTCATTTGAAGTGGCAAGAGGCCCTGGTATGCCCATATTCTCTCTCTCTCCCCCCCCCTCTCTTTTTCTTGTAAATATAAATAAATAAATGTTAAATTAAAAATATTTAATTTTTACTTATTTATTTGAGAGAGGCGGAGGTGGGAGGAAGAGAGAGAGAGAAAGAGACAGAAAGAAAGAAAAAAAAGAAAGAAAGAAAATGGGCCTCCAGAAGCTGCAAACAAACTCCAAATACATGAACATACTTGTGTATCTGGCTTACGTGGGTCATGAGGAGTTGAACCTGAGTCCTTTGGCTTTGTAGGCAAGTGTCTTAACCACTAATCAATCTCTACAGCTCCAATTTTTAAATTAATAGACAATTACACATTTTTCTTAGTCTCTTGAGTAAGTGCTGTTATTCACAAAGGACATAATTTGGTAGCAATGATCATGGAATCATTTCAGAAATATGAGCCTTGTATGTGCCCTTAGTACATTGTGGTTGCATGGTGGTTGTCGTCTTGGAATCCCCTCTCTAAAGTACAGACATGAAGTGGTAGTGATAATGGGGTGGGAAGACAGTACAAGGCTACATATTGAACGAGCCAAATAAACAGATAACCTTCAATCCCACAAGGCAGTAGTGTCATTCAAGGGTAAGGAAGAACAGTTTGTTTGGTATTAATTCTGCTATACTGATAAAGGGCCTGGAAAGCTATATCAGCAGGTAAGAGTGCTTTCTGTACAAGCATGAAGACCTGAGTTCAACCCCCAGCAACCATGTAAAAATCTGAGAGTAGCCAGGCACTCCTATAAACCCAGCACTGAGGCAGGAGAATCACAGAGGCTTGATTCTCTGAGGCTCTGATTGAAAACAAATGGCAGCCCCAGGTAGAGACTCTGGAAGAGTGATAGAGGAATACACTTGGCATTCTTCACTAGCCTCTGGATGAGTGAACACTGTGTACTCATCAGTATACACATATGCATGCATACATCATACTCACTCACATAACATACATGTGCATACACACACATAAAGCAAAATAATTTATAATGAAGTATTTTTATTTTTATAAGATTATGTAAGGAATCAAGGTGGGGAGAAGCCCTGAGCTCTTCATTGATAGCATTTGGAACTAGTTTTTTGTGGAGGGGGTTTCAAGGAAGGGTTTCACTCTAGCCCAGGCTGACCTGGAATTCACTATGTAGTCTCAATGTGGCCTTGAACTCACAGTGATCCTCCTACCTCTGCCTCCCAAGTGCTGGGTGTGCACCACCATGCCTGGCTTAGATATTTTTTGAAGATGCTACCCTGTACTTAAAGTGTTATAAGGGGAAGATCTGAGGTCCTAGGGTCCAAGAGCCTAAGTTGGAATTATGTCTCTACCATTTGTACCTTTGTGACCTTGGATAACTCATTTTACCTCTAATTCTCAGTTGCCTCATGACTTAAATAAGGACAGTCATAGTGTGATGATAAAAATGTAGTTACTAGTAAATGTGGTGAAGAATTCTCTAACTGGGAGATGAGAGTGATGCTCGGTGGTAGCACACTTGCCTAACATGTGTCATGCCCTGGGTCCATCCCCAACATTACATCAGAAAGACAAAAAAAATATTCTTTCATTATATATGTTCTCTGAGCTGGGTGTGGTGGCTCATGCCTTAATCCCAGCACTTGGGAAGCTAAGGAAGGAGTATTGCCAAGAGTTTGATGCTATCCTAGGTTATAGAATAAATTCCAAGTCAGTCTTGACTAGAGTGAAACCATGCCTCAAAAAATATGCCCTTTGAGCCAGGTGCAGTGTCACACACCTTTAGTCCCAGCACTTGGGAGGCAAGAGGTAGGATTGCCATGAGTTCAAGGCCACCCTGAGACTACATAGTGAATTCCAGGTCAGCCTGGACTACAGTGAAACACTGCCCCGGCCAGCGGGGAGTCGAACAAAGAAGCGAGGTGAAAATTAACCTGAATGAAAGAAGGCAAACAGACACAAGAGGGAGACCATGCTAGATGTTTGTCATGGCCTTGAGAGTTTATTCTTACATGTAGGTTTATATAGGGTTGTAGGGGGAAGGGGACATGGCCAGGGCAAGGAGTTGTCAGGAAACCTAGAAGGGATGTAATTAGGTGTTCATCTAATCTTGCCCAACTGGCTTAACATCCTGACTGCACCAGGCTTCACATCCTGACCATAAACTGGCCTTTTGCAAAAGATATGATTCTGTAAGCAGTCTGCTGACCGGTTCCAGAAGTACCTTACAGAAAGCTGGATGGACCAGCTTTCTGAGTAATGAGTAATGAGCAGGCCCAGGCAAAATGGAGAGGCTTTTGCTCTATGGCTCCCGACAAAACACTACCTTGAAAAACCAAAACCAAAACAAAACAAAATGCTCTTTGATACATGGTAAACATTTATTATATTTTAGCTGCTATATCCATATCCCAAGTAAGCCAGATGCACAAAGGTGAGGCAAGCACAAAGTCACACGTGCCCACTAGGTGGTGCAAGTGTCCGGAGTTTGAATGCAGTGGCTAAGGCCCTGGTGGGCCAATTTTCTTTCTCTTCTCCCCCATCTCTAAAATAAAAAAAATAAAAATAATATTTTATTGTATAATAGTATGTTATTACTATTATTCCAATCACCTAAATAACAGTAGAACTAGAACTAGAGAACTTTTGGATGCCCTAACCTGGGGCAAAAGGGAGTGCTGGGGGGCTGGAGAGATGGCTTAACGTTTGCCTGTGAAGCCTAAGGACCCTGGTTTGAGGCTTGATTCCCCAGGACCCACATAATTCATATGCACAATGTGGCACATGCATCTGGAGTTTGTTTACAGTGGCTGGAGGCCCTGGTGCACCCATTCTTTTTCTGCCTATATGCCTCTTTCTCTATCACTCTCAAATAAATAAATAAAAAATAAATATTTTAAAAAGGGGGTGCTGTTATGGTATCTTGTGGGTAAAAGGCAGGGATAATAATATCCTATAGTGTACAGAACATTAGACCCCCCAACAGAGGATTAATATGGTCTCAAATGTCCATAATACTGGATTTGCAAAACCCTTCTCTGACATTATGGCAAAGTTCAATTCACTTTGAGTAATCTAGAAATAATTAAAGAAGGTGAAAGGCTATGTCAAGTCAGAGGCCACAAAGAAAAGAAAGTAACTGAAGTTGGGTTCCTGGAATTCAGGTTGGAGCTTTGGACAGTGTGGTTTGCTTGTCTAGAAAAGGTGGCCATCTTTGTCTTCTAAATATTGTTGTTTTTCAATAATATAGTGGGATTTGTTCTTTCTGTCATATATGTGTAAATATAAATTCATATATTCATTGCTTAACAACAATTAACTTTGTTTTGTATTTTTTGTATGGACTTTTTCTTGCTTTATGAAACCGATGAATCCCCCCCAAATTTATATGAATTCATTTTGTATGTGGTGTATTTATTCCTATGTATATTACAGTATCATAGTATATTGTATGTAGCATATAGTATATTTAGAGACTTAGTTTCATTCCTAAATGGTCTTCATTTGACCTGGCTCCTAACATTGTTGTTTTACATTTGGCAGCCCGTCTGCCTCTTAGGTTTTAGAGATTGGGAAAAACTGAAGATCATTATGCAGCTCAGTGGTCAGGACTTGTCTACTGTGCTCAAGGCTCAGGGTGTCATTCCAATCCCTGACTGAAAAAAACAGAGTGGTATGGATTTCTATTGAGACAGCCATTTTCATGGACATGATCCAGGTCAGGAGCCCAGAGCTCCTGGCATGGCTGTTGTCCCCATCATACTTACGATCCCTTCTTCTGCTGCCCAGAGTTGGTGTGGAGGAGCTTTCTGAAGAGGACCAGAAAGAACACGGCTGGCAGTACTTCAGGTGACACAAGAGCATTCTCATAAAACAATTAACTGAGCCTTGCTTTCCTCTTCCTTCTAACAAGAGATATTTCTTTTGATGCTGGTTGATTCTTCCTTGCCAAGTGCACCAACCTTCGCACAGGTTAATGAGTTCTAACCATTCCTTCTGTCCTTTCTCTGCATTGATTGGTGTGCCGCTGCTCTTGGGATTCTTCCCCTTCCCCCACATTGTGGACCATGTGTTTTCAACACCAACCTCTGAGGTACCACTGAGCTCATTTTTAGAGCCATGGATACTTTTTCCATAAAATGCTGCTTGTGATCTAGTTAGTAGGGCTTGTAACTCATGCAGAGGACTAGAATTTCATATGTCAGCATTGACAGGGGCATATCATATAGCATATTAATTAAATGACAGTTGTATTGTGATTTTTTTAAGTATATATTTGTACTTTTTCCTGATAATTCAGATGAGAACATTTTTTTAAAAAAGGGATAAAAATTCTGTAATGCAGTTTATCAGTGTACATTCAAGTTTACAAAGTAGTTGTGCTTAAGGGTGGTAAACTTGAGCTTCCTCTGTTCCTTTCTGGATCTGTTTCTGACATGTTTTCTTCCTGGTTTGATCTGATGGTTTATGTACCCAATGCAAATTAGGCTTGAACTCTGTTCTACTAATTTAACTCCCCAAGGACAGGGTGAAAGGAGAAATAGTTGTAATGAGGTATTGGTGTTGGGATACCATGGTCCAGATGAACATAATAATGATATGCATGACATTAATTGAAGTATTTAAATAGTTCATTTTGTTCATGTTTCTTTTTTAAAAATTTTTTTTGTTTTACTTTTATTTATTTAAGAGCAACAGACACAGAGAGAAAGGCAGAAAGATAGAGAGAATGGGCGCACCAGGGCCTCCAGCCACTGCAAATGAACTCCAGACATGTGCACCCCCTTGTGCATCTGGCTAATGTGGGACCTGGGGAACCGAGCCTCGAACCGGCGTCCTTAGGCTTCACAGGCAAGCACTTAACCGCTGAGCCATCTCTCCAGCCCTGGTTCATGTTTCTTATTTCCTCCTGTACACACACACAGTTTATTTCTGAAGACTTGACTTTAGGTACGAGTAAAGTTACAGAGAAATATTTTCCCTCAAAGCATACCACCTTTAAGGAGGTAGATCTTTTAGGCTGTGTTATTACACTTGGGACATTAGAGATTATGATTTGGTGCTCAAGCTTTTAATTGAAAGAATGTATCTCAGAAGCCAATAAATTACTCAGAGTCCTGACTATTCTAGTTTAAAAAATATTGATGACTGGGGCACATATTTAACATATATGTGGCATTGAGTTTAATTTTTATTATTACCAAAAACATTTATTGATTAAAATAGAATACTTCTAAAATTTCATGATATTTTATCTGTTAACTAAAGTGGACAAAGTATTATACCAGAAGGGAAGTTATTAAGTTTTTGATATTTATCCATTTTAGAATGAACACATTTGATTCTGCATTTTCTCATTTGGTATGGGATTTCTTCATTTGTCTTATTCTTCATGGCAAAAAGAATAATTCAGTTCATTCTGGAAGGAAAGACTGTTGTATGTATTCTATTGAACTCAACCTCGATGTATCAGGAGAATGCTAAAATGTGACATAATAAAATATCACAGAAAGTTCCACATTTGTATAGTATCTCAGATCAAAATCTTTGTAGCAGGTCAGGAGTGGAAGACAGTTGCCTGAAACTCTGGAATTTCAGACAGTTGTTTTCTAGTCAAGTCTTCTGTGGCTTTCAATTTGCAGTGCTCTGTCTGCTCTTTCTTGCTGCCTAGTGCCACTCTGAACACTAACCCCTCGATTTACCTCCCATTCCCAGAGACCAGTTTGATTCTGGGCTCTGCCCCAAGGGTGGAGCCTTTTGTAGGGAACCCAAGGTACTGTGTCATCCTTGGGGATTGATCCAAGGGGCCCTTAAGCATACTAGAAAAGTAATTATTAAGTCACCACAAAGTAAACAGCCTTAAACAGGGAAAACATTGCAGAACATCTTTTCTGTCTCATAGCCACTGGTCTGTTTTCTTTTGGGCTGAGACAAAGCAGAGAATCAGGTCTGTATTTCTCCTTCTTGAATTGTTCTTCTAAAAAGTGCCCCTTTCTTGGGCTGGACAGATGGCTTAGCGGTTAAGCGCTTGCCTGTGAAGCCTAAGGACCCCGGTTCGAGGCTCGGTTTCCCAGGTCCCACGTTAGCCAGATGAACGCGTCTGGAGTTCGTTTGCAGAGGCTGGAAGCCCTGGCGCGCCCATTCTCTCTCTCCCCCTCTATCTGTCTTTCTCTCTGTGTCTGTCGCTCTCAAATGAATAAATAAATAATGAACAAAATTATTTTTTTTAAAAAGTGCCCCTTACTTAAATTCTTCTACTAAGTGCTTAATGCTAGTAGTTAGGACCTCCATGAGACCCCATGAACAATCCCCAATTACTCTGACTGTAGGAGGACCCAGGCACTACTTTCAAGCTCGGTGCTATCTGGAGTTGGTGTTACATGTCAGCCACAAGGTTGATAGCAAGTGTCCACAACAAAGGTTAGAACTTCCACACATATGGATGATAAAATCAAGGAAAAGGGTTGTTGAATACAACTATCTCCAGAACTCCAAGTTTCCAGGGAATTGCACAACCAGATCTGAATATGAATGCATTGGTTGGAGTTTGATGAGCTATGTCCAAGTTAACTAGCAGGGTTTTTTTTGCCCTTTACTTTTAGAAGACAGAATCTAAATAAAATATTTCCAGAATTATCTAGAAAACTCAAAAATTATTAGAATTTGCATTTTCTTATTCCCTTTGTTTATCTGTGATAGCACCCTATGTTCGTCATGAATCTTTACAGTTTGTGGTTTTTCAAACCCTGAAATACTAAAGCTCATGAATCATCAATAGGAGTTAATTAGATTAAATTATAGTAATAGGAAAACAGTCTGACATGTTTTTTGAATTTTTGTTTTTACCAAGGATATAATTAAGTATTTTCTTTATAATTGTGAAAGTTTTAAAACTGGAAAAAAAAAAAAACAGGGGAGGGCAAGGATGGAACAATGAATATTCACGTAACTAGCCTGGATTTACCACTTAATAACATTTGGGGGATTATTTTTGCCTTTTACTTTTTATCATGCTCTTCTACTTCAAAATACTTTAGAGGGGGCTGGAGAGATGATGGTTCAGAGTTTAAGGTTCTTTCTTTCAAAACCCAAATGGACTGGCTTTGATGCCTCAGTATCTACATAAAGCCAGATGCACAAAGTGATGCATGTGTCTAGAGTTTGTTTACAGTGGCAGAAGACCTGCTGTGCCCTTTTCTCTTTTCTCTCTTCTTCTCCCCCCCCTTCTCTCTTTCTCTCTCTTCTTCCCTCTGTTTCTTCTTGCAAATAAATAATAAAAATATTTTTTAAAATGAAAAAAGAATACTTCAGAGTACTTTGCTGATGCCCTGACTCACTGTTCCTAAACATTTTAGGTGAACCCATTTGGGAAAAATGACATTAAAAATTTTACACATAGAATCCAATAGAAGTTTTTGTTGATTGTCATGTATGTTTAGGGTTCTTTGTTCCAGGACAAGCCACTCCATTTCTGAGGTCTCATGACTTTGTTTAAAGTATTCAGTATTGTTATTTAACAAAATATCGCATAGTTGGGATTTTGCTGATATTTTCATCCTTCCTAGAAGTAAATAATTACTTTTGTCAAAAAATATCATAAAAGTGATGCTGTACATTTTTTGTTGTATCCTATCAGGATTCACAGATAGTCAGGATATTCATTGTTAGTGATGTTCCATTCAGTCCTTCGGTTTGGATTGTATAGTGATCTCAAGTTATCCATACACTTATCTTTTGACACCATGCAGATGGCCAGATTCCCAATAATATAGTAGTAGAATCATTTATTTATAAACCTTACTTTAAACAGTGATTGCACTAAGGATAAAAATGAAGATTTCCTAATTCTTTCATTTATAAAAGTTTAAATTCTCTGAAAAAGAAATTGAATTGTATTTTATATACTGATAAGTAATGAATCAGTTCAAGCAAAATTTTATTTAATATTTATAGTATTTGGAGTTCTGTTCCAGGAGCCAAACAGAAATTTGGGTGTTTTTACTAAGAAATCAAAAAATTAGCAAGTAGTTGTTGCTTTGGTACTTTTTTCTAGGATCTGCACTGTTCATTGTCCACACTGCACATGTAGCTATTTCCATTTTAATTAGCTAAAGAGCTAACTTGTAAGATGCAGCTCCTCACTCTTATTATAAGCGCTCAGTGGCCACATGTGCCTAATGGGTACCATATTGGACAATGTAGGTAGAGAACTCTGACATCATTACAGAAAGTTCTAGTGTATGATACAGATCTTAGAACTTCTCTCAGTTTTCCTGAGAACAAAAGGTCAAACCTCACAGGCTTGGGATGAGATTAGAATGGCCATAGTTTCACGAGTTCACCATGAAATGTTTTAACTGCATGACTTAGGCTGTGTTTGGAATTTTGGCCTAGTCACATGGACCTGAGATGAATGGGTAAATTCCACTTATGTTTCTAGGACCTGAATGAAAATTGTCCAAACATAGTCTTGATAAGTACTTCTTTTAGAGCAGAATTTATTTGAAGTTTTTCTAGGTATAGTGACCCATACCTGTAATCCCAGCATTCAGGAGTCAGAGACATGAAGATTTCCACAAGTTTGAGGCTGCAATGATGATATATAGTAAATTTCAGACCAGAGCTATATAATAAGACATATATTACCAAAAATACAAGTTATTGTCTTATAATAGAGAATACAGGAATAGAGGGGCTAAATTTTATTTGGCAGATCTTAACTATATTTGATTTTATTTAATTCATGATAGTATAAGACACACTGAAGTATTTCTCCCCTGTCCATGGGCCTGTTTCATCTGGGCTCATAAAGTCAGCTTGTTGTTATCTTTACAGAAGTGGAAGCTCTTACAGAAGCTGTTATACCTCTTTCAACATCCATAATAGTACAGGAAGAAGAGATTGCTAGTGACAGATCAGAAGTGCCATGTTCTTGGCCACAGTATATACTGTACTCTTCAGCAGCTTCTCTGTGGTTAGGCTAAGGACAGCCATGCCACCTGCTATTCTATGAACTGACCTACAGATGCTGGCTCTAAGTCTGCACCTAGCTGCTTTAGAGTCCACAAAACAAGGCTTAATAGTTGACCTCTGCCTGTTGACTTTATAGATGGAGATAGAACTATCATATAGAGGGTATTTTTATATGGAATGCATATTTAGGAATTAAAAAAAGAGGTGAAGGTTGAAAGTCCACACCTAGGAGCTCCAAATGCAGTCTCCCCTGCAGATACCTTCATATACAAGACACTTTGTCTGACCTGGAACTCTGGGGTGAGATTTTTGGGTAGCCTCTTAGCCTATAAAATAAATGGTTTTCATGTCTAATGCCAGATCTCTCTGAAATTTGTCTCCCCCTAGATAATGTCCTATGTGAGGGTTCATCTCCATGTATCTGAATCCACCGCTTGGAACCAGCCTCTAGCATGGAGCTAAACCCATCTGATTCAGTGCAAAGAGCCCACTGTAGGATTTTAGTAAAATTCCAGAACACTGTATGGCATAGGAGGCACTCAGTAAATATGTACTGAGTACATTATTCTATCTGTGGTGAAAACTTTGCCTCTAGCATGATATGGGCTAGCTGCTTCCTTTCCTTCTCTGTCTCCTTCCCCAGGGGTACACACCCTAGGCAAGTGTCTAACAAACTTGGCACAGGACAAAATAGAAGCTAGCTTTGAGAGGCTGGGAACATCTGTGTTGTCTTCTGTTCTTCACTTCCATGAAGGAGGAATCCATGTTCTGGTAGCTGGATGCAGGTGGACAGTTGGTGGCATGTGCCATTTTCCAGAGACCTTGCTCAGGGCATAAGCACACAGGACCCATTAACATTACACTTTTGGGATCTGCTGCAGTATGGATCTGACTTCTGCCTGACAGCCTTCCTCTCTTTGTAGCTAATCATTCCTTTGATTCAGGAAAGTGGTTGCAGACTTGCAGCTACCAAGGCTGCTATGAACCAAACTAATGCTTTCTGTTTCTCTCCTTGTCTCTTTCCCTGGTGACATTTAGAGTTGGTGTTGACCCAGATCAAGACCCTCCACCCAACAATGACAGCTTTCAAGTCTTACAAGGGGTAAGTCACAGGATGCTTCTTCTTAGGGAAGACATAATTTAAAAATCACTAAAATTGAGTGAGCATTTGCTCCATGCTGGACACCTCATTGTCATCTTAATAACATGCTTTTAGGTGAGTACTGTTTTCTCTGTTGTATAGGTTAGAAGCTGAAAAGAGGGTTGAGTGAGTCCCCCAAGGCTGGAGAATGAGAGAAAAAGATGTGTTGTGTAAGTAAAACAGGTTAGGGGCAGCTGGATACCAAGATGGAGAAATTTCATCTAACCAGATCCAGGCCAGCTGTTTCCCATCACTGCTCCCTCAGCACTCAAACACCTGTAAGAGGAAGAAAGTGAGATGGGTTGGCTGGTTTCTTGCACCAGAGCTTACTGTAAGTCTTGTAAGACCTTCAGCTAGCAGTGTTACCAGCAACAAAAGATATAAGTCATTTGTGCTGGCAGTGCAGCCTGAGGAATCTCCATCAAGTCTTGGGGGCCTCTAGTGATGTGTATCTGGGTGCTTGACATCTGCCAAGTTGGTTCATTAAGCAGAAGAAAAGATGCAGTAGAAGAGTCGAATGTGGATGTTAGGAGATGAACACATCTAAGCGCCTCAGCAGTAATTGTATATGTGATTTGGGGGCTTGGAAGCTACCCCATCTGCAACTAGGATTAGATACTAGGGATCATAGGTACTAGTATACTTACTTTTCTTATGCACAGAATGCTGTCCTTGAAGGGGGATATTTTTTAAAAGTTCACAGCACAGGTTTGCAGTTGAAGAAGGGAGTGCTCCTGAGAATGACACCTGATGTCCCCTGGCTTTCCCATGCATGGACATGCACATGTACACATACACAAGCAAAACGAAAAAAATAAAAATACTGCTGTCAGGCTGGAAAAAGCAGGCAGAATTCTGGTGGTGAGTAGTGACTGATGGCCCTGCTTAGAAAGGGCCTTCTTCTTCCAAGTCCTCCTTGCCTGACCTTCTCAGTCCAGAGAGCCACTAGCAGCAAGCCTGGGAATACACAGTGACCTTGAAACATGGGAAGCCAGAGAGATAAGTGGACTTTTCATTCTTGGGTAAAAACCTGGGTTCTTGCAGTTTCCCCTGAAGCATATCCACCTTCCATACTCAGTGTTATCATGAAACTTGAATCAGATGTTTATCCTTTACTAGAAGAGAAAGAGCAGTTCTACTGACCTCATTTTCCAAATGATTTTCCTGAAAGCAATAGATAAAGACAGTGATATTTGAAGGGAAAACTTTTTTGTTGTTATTGTTGTTCTTTTTTTTATAATGAGGCCATTTTTTCTTATTGATTCTAGAAGCCCAACATATCATAGATTCATTGTTAGGGACCATTAACTCATGTGGGAGAAGGGAGTGGAGAATTGGCTGAAACCTTTGGCTCTTTGAGGGGAAGCATAAGAATATTGTAGGCAGACTTCATCTTAGTGTCCCTGTCAAGTTTGACTCATTAGAACAAAACAAGACCTGAATATGTAGTTGTTTTGTTTCTCTGGAGGTCTTGGTGACTTTTGCAACCAAAAACCAAAAACATGCTCAGCTGGAAGCAAGCTGCCTGGCCCCAGGGGTGGCCTCTCCTCTCCTTAAAGGGAAATTTTTCATGCCAGACCAGGCATAGCTGAGATTTCTGTTGACCATGCATGCAGCCACATCATTCACTTCCTTCCCCGAGTTTCCAGAGGAGGATTTGTTGATGAGGCCCCCTTGGAGCTGCTAAGGCCATGACTCCAGCCTTTATCATATCAACAAGCGGATGTTAGTGGAATGTGGAGGAAAGGAAACTATAGTTTCTGTGTGTATGAGTGTGCACACGCACACACGCGTGCATATGTGTACGTATTCATAGGTAGTGAGAACTATTGAAAATGGCTGTTTATAGTTATATTGACCTGAGGCTTTGTGAGCAAATTGTATTCATTTGTTTCTGGACCCTCTCCCAGTTTTGTTTTTTTTTTTTTTTTTTCCAGGCTGAAACCAGATACCCAGTCACCAAAATTTTAACTTGTTACTAAAGTGACTTTCCTCAGATTATTACTTTCTTACCCTGCTTACCCCCACCAACTTTTACTTTTTGTCCTTTCCTCCTTGGGCCCCTTGTTTTCCTATTCTGGTATTTTTTATTTTGAAGTAACTTTAATTTGTTCATCTACTCAACAAACGTTTCTTGATCATCTGTTATGTATCTGATCGCCCTTCAGGCTCTGAGAATAGGCCTGCAGCAGAGAGTGTGTCTGTAGTAAGGGTCTGGGCTTGGTGACTGTGTAATTGAATGGGGGATGGGTAGGGGGTGTGTGGCAGCAATCAAAGTGGAGGGCCTTATCTGCTTTCTGGCCCCCCCCAACACAGGCCAATCCTTGCTACTCAGAATGTCTCTGTGGCCCAGCAGCCTGGAAGTCAGGAACTAGCTTATTAGAAATGCAGACTCCCAGGCATCTCCCAGCCCCAAAGCAGGATCTGCATTTTTATCTGATCCTTGGGAGTTTGTGTGTATTGTGAGATATCCTGGGCTGAGCCTGGAAAACTCTAAGCACTTTATCTCTGTGGTAACATCAAAGACTTGATTCCTGGCTTTTAACTCTTTTATTACCCAGTGCTGCGACATTTTAGGCTTTTTAAATTATTAATTAGTTTTGTACCCAGCGAATACAGTCCATTTGATGATTTTAGGCGTTTGACATAAGAATGTTCCAAGTCATTTACTTGCTCTTCTGTTCCCTCTTAACTTAGTGGGGCTGCTGTGATAAGTTTCTATGAAGCTCATAGCTGAAAACACCACGTTGCATTGTCTGACAGTTCAGTAGGCTAGAATTGGTGAACTCAGTCAGCTTCTTCACTTCAATGCAAAGTCAAAATGTGGAAGGGCTGAGTTCTCAGGGAGAACCCATTTGCAGATTCATTCAGGTTATTGCTAGAACTCACTTCCTGTCAAGTGTAGTGATATTGACTGCTACTCAGATTTGGAGGGCTCCTTTGGAGAGATTTCAGGTTCTTGTATTTTGGAACAAAGACTTGAGCAGAGACACACACAGTTGTAGCAGAAATAGAGGCAGTTTATTAAGATATGATATACTTTAGTCAGATGTGAGTTCACTGTGAGTTCAATGAGTTCCCAGGTAAGCCTGGGATAGAGTGAAACCCTGTCTCAAAGGGAGAAATAGAGAACACACAGTTTGAAGGGGGGGAAAGTGACCCAGATGGGGAGAAAGTTTAGCAGCTCAAATGGCCTTTTTGTATGACTGTTATGGGGTTGCAAGTGCTTAAGCCCCTCTGACCTCTGGATGGTCATAGAACTCCCCAAGCCAGTGGCTTTCAAGTTCTTGCCTTATGATTAACAAAGGATTAAAAAAACATAGACATAAAGAAGGGTAAACTGTAAAAGATTTATTTTACTAGAGAGTAGAAATAAGAGTGAAGAAAAACAGAAACATACCCAAGCAGATACCCAGCTTGGGGGGGGTTCTGAGAGGGAAAATCCAGAGAAACCCGCGTGGAAACTTGGATTGAGTCTTTTTATAAGTTAGCTATTCTATTTTCATAAGTCTCATTGCCAAGTTCAAATGTATTGGAAGGGCCTTGATTGGTTGGTGGGCCCAGGAGGAGAGCACAGACTCATAAAAGGCCCATGAAAAGTTGAGGCAGAACCTGGAAGCTGTCTCTGATCACCATCGTGCCTCACATGTTACATATCTTCTATTTTTCTTTAAGCTATAGCTTTCAAAAATCTTCTTGTGACTTACTCAGACCCTTTATAACATGCTTAAACTTTCTGCATTTTTCTTGGCTTCTTTCTATTTCCATTTTGTAACAATCTTTTTCCTTCAGACAAAACTACCATCTCCAATCCCTTTTCGTCTAAAAGCATTTCCTTTTCCCTATAATCTTCTTTACCAAAAATGAATTTCTATAACTTCCTACATTTTTTTCTTTCTTGATGCTTCCTTTGTATTTTATTGGTATTTTGAAAATATTTTTTCTTCATAAAACAACTATATAATAACCATACTCCAATAAAAACAAAGGATGGTCTATCTGTTCATATGATGTCTTTTATGAGTCTCTAAGCAGGACAAGCAGGCAGAAAAGGCTTGCCTTTTATTTATTTTTTCTTTTTTTGGTTTTTCGAGGTAGGGACTTACTCAAATTCAGGCTGACCTGGAATTCACTATGTAGTCTCAGGGTGGCCTCGAACTCATGGTGATCCTCCTACTTCTGCCTCCCAAGTGCTGGGATTAAAGACGTGTGCCACCATGCCCAGCAAGGCTTGCTTTTTAATGACCTTTTTTTTTGTTCTTTAGTTTGCTTCTTAGCTGGGCTTGGCCAAGATAAGTACATTGAAAAACTTGCTTTTCAAAAGAGGCAGTAGCAGGGGTATGGGAGAGGAGAGGTAATAGGCTGACAGGCAATAGCTCCTATACCCAAATAATATAATTGCAAGTTAAAATCTTCCTAAATTGCTTATATTTACATACATACACATATCTCAAATTAAGAATGCCAACAACAGTGATTTTAATCCAGATGTGATAGTTTATACCTGTAATCCCAGCATGTAAGATGTCCACCATGAGTTTAAGACCAGCCTGGACTATAGGGTGAGTCAGCCTACACTAGACAGAGATCATGCCTCAGATAATTTTATCATGCAATAAGACTGAGAAATGTAAAAATGAAGTGGCCACATATTTTGCTATTGAGTTACTTTTAGGAATTTTAGAGGAAGATTGAGTTTTGTTCCAGGGTGTATTAAACATAAAGTAATATGGAAAACAATTATCCTGAATACATGTGACACAATTATATTGCCTCAGAGTGTACTTTTAATTTACAAGAGGCAGGAAGTTTATATCTATGTCTTTAAGGTGTAAGAAGGGCCTAATGAAAGCAAAAAGATGAAGAGGTGAAAACTGTTCTGTAGACTTGTTAATGTCAGGCAGCTGAAATAACTTTAATCTTCTAAACTCATCAGTCTGTTGAGAAATAAATATGACAGGATTTTCTCTATTCCTTGAATGAAACACTCTGATCTTATTAGTAATGGGTTTCTTAATACAGTTTATCATCACTGGGAGGAGATAAAGATTATCATCACCTTACATCTGTGGGTCCCTTTAGGGTATTGTAAATCCTGACACATATATTCCTGATCTGGGAGGGTCTGCGCTGCAGGCAGGCAGACAGTGGAATTTTCAGCAAAGAGTCTGTCTGCCACTTAGCTTCCTCCGAGAACCTTTGTTTCTTTTTTTTTTAATTATTATTTTTTTTATTTTTATTTATCTATTTGAGAGCGACAGACAGAGAGAGAAGGAGGCAGACAGAGAGAGGGAGAATGGGCGTGCCAGGGCTTCCAGCCTCTGCAAACGAACTCCAGACGCGTTCATCTGGCTAACGTGGGACCTGGGAAACCGAGCCTCGAACCGGGGTCCTTAGGCTTCACAGGCAAGCGCTTAACCGCTAAGCCATCTCTCCAGCCCCCTTTGTTTCTCTTCAGGAGTACAACAAGTAGTCTTAACCAAGCATAGGTCCTTAAATCCTTTTTTCAAGCATCTCTACACTCAGATTATATTTGGGACAGACAATGTTAAGTAAAATATCAAAACGTATTTCAGTTCTGGAGATGTATTATAACAGGGCATCTGAGTGAACTGAATTTCCTAAAGGGAGAGAAAGGAAATGGAGGATCTCTGGATAGGGTGAAGAGCATAGACTCAGAATGGGCCCACCAGCAGGGAAAAAAAAAAAAAAGCCTTCAAAAAAGTCCTAGAAGGAAAAAGCAAGAAGCTGATTGTCATATTGATGAGTGAGATTTTAGGTTTGGACTGGATTTGTCGCCTAGTGTCTGTGGGGCAGTCTGTGTTCTTTTGGCACTGTGTACCTAACTACCCACCAAAGAAGACTACCTTTCAATATTATATCACAAATGGAAAGTCTTCTTCCTGGACTTCATGTTGAAAGGAGTTACCTACTATCTGAGAGTCTAAATACATACCTTTAGGGATAGGATTGTCTACAGTAAATTAGCAAAAAGGACAAAGAAAATGGAAAGAAGATAGAGTATGGTGGCATAGGAAGGCAATGGGGAAATCTGGAGCCAGTTAGTAGGTTGTGCCCTACAGACGAAGGGGGCATGAGCCAGGAAGTGTGGGTAGTTTCTAGAAACTGAGCATAACCCCTTGCATACATAATGAAAGAAAGACAAGAATGAGGAGAGGCCAATATGGCTTCTGAATTGCCGTAGAACCCAGAGAGGAGATAAATTCTGTGAAGCTGTGACCAGATTATACCCTGGATCCAAGATTCCAGCATCACCACGGCCCACCACAGCCACCTACCCTGAAGCCTTCATGCCTGGGTCATTTGGTGCTATGTTGCCCTGGGGCTATGACCAGATAGCATCCTCCCTTCATTGAATCCACTATCCTTATGGGCCTTGAGGAAAGTAAAAGACGAGTGTAAGGGAGGAAGGGAAGGACAGAATGATTGCTGAAGGGAAAACATTCCAAGTTCCTTTGAAGTTATTAGTCCTTACCAGGGAGCTCTCATGGGAAGTGGGCAGTGTATGGTTTTATAGTGTGCCTTGATAATTGAACATTTTCTTGCATCTGGTGAGAGCTAATTTCTAACCCCAGTTCATGACCAGATTATCCTCTTCTGGGAGTTTTTAAGTAGTAGGCACTTTGAAGTGCCAGACCTGTGCCCACAATTTGGAACAGCTACTCTCAAGTGCCCTGGAATGGGTTGAAGTTTAAGACATTGGAACCATACAATCTTACTTGCTGTTTGGCTTGCCAACTGATATCACGGTTCAGAGGGCACATCTGGAGAGGTCCCAAAACAAAGCATTGAGCAGAGATACAGTTATAGCAGAAACAGAGAAAGTTTATTAAGAGAGAACACATTTCCAAGGAGAAAGCAGCCCAGGCAAGGAGAAAGTTCAACAGCTCAAATGGCCCAGCTGTACAGAGTTGGGGCTTTTATGTCACCTTAGTAAGGGCTATTTGGTGTATTTGCAGAGCCTGTGCTTTTCTGTGCATGCTCCATCTGTTATATGTAGTTGTACATATAGCATCTTAAATCTGTACCCAGGGGTGTTCCTTTTTCGTGTTATAATGAGCCATAGGTTATTCTAAAGTACCTCTGCACAGGTTCCAGTGGCAGGGGCCTGTTTTAGTGGGGCCTGGGGCTCAGCTAAGGGAGTTTCCGGTCTTCTTTGTCAACTTTTTTTTCATATGTTAATTTTGCACAGCTTTGCCTAAGGCCTTCCTAACCTCACTTTCTGTCCTATTCTGCCTCAGAGGGACTAAGGTCCCCTGTCCTTTGGGTATGTATGCAGGGGGTCATGCTCAGTTTCTAGAAACTACCCACACTTCCTGGCATATGCCCCTCCCTCATCTTCAAAACCAGCAACAGTAGAGCATGCTCTTGACACTCTCTGAATCTCTTCTAACATTTTCACTGCATTTGTCTGACAATTTTGCACTCCTTGTGCACTTTTAAGGGCACATGTAATTGTTTTGGCCTATCTGGATAACATTGAATCTATCCTCAATGCCCTTTCACCGCATATATAACATACAAATTATGAGAATTAGGATGTAGAGATCTATGGGTAGACACTGTTCTCTCTACCATATTCTGCATCTCTGGAGAAAATTCTTATTAACTAAACTAAGAAAAAATAAACATAAAGGGATGGAGAGATGGCTTAACAGTTAAAGTGGTTGGATGCAAATCCAAAGGACTCAGGTTCTATTCCCCAGGACCCATGTAAACCAGACGCAGAAGGTGGTGTATGCATCTGGAGTTCGTTTACAGTGGCTGAAGGCTCTGGTGCACCCATTCTCTCTCTGCCTCTTTCTATCTCTCTCTCAAATAAAAATAAATAAATTTTAAAAATGAACATTAAGGCGGGCATGGTGTCACTCACCTTTAATTCCAGCACTTGGGAGGTAGAGGTAGAAGGATCGCTGTGAGTTCAAGGCTAGCCTGAGAGACTACATAGTGAATTCCAGGTCAGCTTGGGTTAGAGCAAGACCCTACCTTAAAAAACTTTTTAAAAAAGAACATTTTATATATAACTATAAAATAAAATATAATCATTGGACACTGAACGCATTCATTTGTTCTAGAAAAGTTATTTCAAAAACAGTACTATTTGCCATTCCTTAGTTATACAGCTTTTTTTCCTTCATAATATTTGTCACTGTGTACATATGTATATTTATTAAAGAGGAGGTACCAAGTCTTGGTTTTTGTTTCTAGCACCAGCATGGTGCCTGGTAATTAGTAAGTACTTAATTTATGTAGAAAACAGATGCTTATTGTTATATTCTCAAAAATAGTGGACAAAAATTGTTGATAGTTATTTATTTTCCTCATTACTGCAACCAACTACTTAACAAGAAGCAGCTCTGTGGAGGAATGGTGTATTTGGGCCTAACGTTCCAGGGTATATAGTCCATCAGGGTAGGGAAGTCATGGCAGGAAGAGCAAGAGGCAGCTAGTCACATTGCATCCATGGTGAGGAAGCAGAGTAATTAATGCTCGTGCTCAGGCACCTTTCTCCTTTTCCTTCATCCCAAGACCCCAGCCCATGGAATAGGGCTGCCCACAAGTAGTATGGGTCTTCTTACCACAGTTCACAGACAGATATTCCTAGGGATTTGTCCCCTAGATGATTATAGATCCAATCAGTTGACAATTAAGATCGACTACTACAATCTACCTCTTTTCAACTTGGCATCCAAACTCATCAATTTTATGCCATAACCTTCAACCCTTCATTTACATAGGCTCATGGGCATCTTATAATGCAAAATGCATTCAATCTAACTTCAAAAGTCCTCATTGTCTTTTAACAGTTCCAACACTGTTCAAAGTTCAGTCTCTTCCTGAGACTCAAAGCAATTACCTGAAAGCTCCTCCAAAATTAATAAACCACTTAAATACTTCCTATATACAGTGGCAGAGACTAAATATTTCCATTCCTAAGGGAGAAATGGGAGTATAACAGAAAGATTGGACCAAAACAAGACCAAAACCCAATAGAGGAAAAATCCTTTAGCTCCATATTATCTTCTAAGACTCATGATCTCAGCTCCAAAGAGCTTGAGTAGCCCCAACCCTCCAGCTCTGTTTCCTATAGCATGTATAGCTTATCTTGTACGTACCTGACTCCTTACATACAACTTTCTTCAATAGATGTCCCATGGTCTTGACATCTTCAACATTCTGGGGTTTCCCATATAACTTGGGTATTATTTTCACATCTTTGCTAAGTGGCCTCTCAGGGCCACTTTAAGAGACTCCAATCCTGACACACATTGCCTAGCCTGAGTGACTCTCTTGAACAGTAGCACAAGACTCTATGACCCTCTCAATTCAGCACCTTTTATGCCTGCAAAACCACTATCATGTGGACAATGCTGCCATGTTCTGTTGCCAGCTTGAGATATAGCTGGCCCCCTTGCATCATAGTTGCAGGCCATGTGAAATACTTCCCTAGACAATTGTGTTTGAGCAGCTAATCCCTTCAATTGAGGCTCTCTTCTTTCAAATGAATTTGGAATTTTTGGAAGAAGGAGCCTCTGATGGATGAGGCCTTACCTTCAGGGTACCTTTTCTATTGTCCCAGTGCAACACTAGAGGTTTCTCTTTAATAGTGCTGATTTCTTTAGCAATTACAGCTGCCTTCTGAGTGTTGTTTGCAACTTTAAATGTCCTCTTTTCCCCACTAAATATGATATTTTTCATATTTTTTCTTTTACTTGCTCTTTCTCACTTTGAATCTGGATCACAGCAGTGAGTTATAACTATGACACAACCTGAATTCTATGAGGTCTTGGGATTGCCTCCACCAAACAAATTAAGTACTTCTGAATTCATCCTCATTCAAGTTCTCAGGATACAAATAAAATGCAGCCAGTTTCTTTGACAACATATAAGATGAACTGCCTCATCCCAGCTCTTAAGAGAGTCCTTGTTTCCCCTCTGAAGCCTTATGAGATAGGCTTCTACAACCTGTTTTATTGTTGGCATTCTTGTCTTCTACGCTTCCATCAAAATAGATCAGTAAGCTTTGTTTATAATATACTAGGGGTTTTTTCTAGCAAAAAGATCAAACCTCTTCTATATTCTGCTAACAAACCAGTTTCAAAGGCCTAAGAACTACATGGTCAGGTTTGTCACACCATGCTTTTTCATATCAATTTTCTGTATCAGTTGTTTTCTTCTTTGCTGTGACCAAATACCTGACTAAAAGTTGCTTAAAGGAAGAAGGGTTTATTTTGACTTGCAGTTTCAGGGGATACAGTCCATCATGGTGGAAAGGGCATGGCAGCATATGCAGGAGGCTTCTGGGCACATTCATTCCACGGTGAGGAAGCAAAGAGCTATCAGTGGCGTTCAGCTTGTTTTCAACTTTTTATTCAATCCAGGAACCCATGGAATAGGGCCACTCAGAGTAAAGGTTGGTTTTTCCATCTTATTTGTACCACATATTTATGCAAAATGACATTCTTTTTTTTAAAAAATTTTATTTATTTATTTATTTGAGAGTGACAGACACAGAGAGAAAGACAGGTAGAGGGAGAGAGAGAGAGTGGGCGCACCAGGGCTTCCAGCCTCTGCAAACGAACTCCAGACGCGTGCGCCCCCTTGTGCATCTGGCTAACGTGAGACCTGGGGAACTGAGCCTCGAACCGGGGTCCTTAGGCTTCACAGGCAAGCGCTTAACCACTAAGCCATCTCTCCAGCCTGCAAAATGACATTCTTAGCACTGATGATTATATGATCAAAATATTGTTCAACTTTGAAAAATGTTGAAGATGCCTTGTGTCCTACAGTATCAAATATTCAGCCAATATTTAATTCATTGTGTGAAAAAAGCACATCCATCTTATTAGTATGCATTTCTGTTTTATTTTTTGTTTATTTTTATTTATTTATTTGAGAGTGGCAGACAGAGAGGAGGAGAAGAGAGAGAGAGAGAGAGAGAGAGAGAGAGAGAGAGAGAGGGACAGGAAGAGAGAGAGAGAGAGAGAAAGAGAAAATGAGAATGGGTACGCCAGGGCTTCCAGCCACTGCAAACGAACTCCAGACATATGCGCCCCCTTGTGCATCTGGGTAACGTGGGTCCTGGGGAATCGAGCCTTGAACTGGGGTCCTTAGGCTTCAAAGGCAAGCGCTTAACCGCTAAGCCATCTCTCCAGCCCTGCATTTTTGTTTTAATAAATGGTAAACTTACATGTTTATATGAAACAGTTGTTTAAAAATAAATGTTTTATGATTTATTATTAGGAAATGTTTGAATTCTATAACTATTTTTATAGAGAGAGTCATGTAAAAATTTCTTGGGTAAAAAGGGGTCACAAATGGAAAAGGTTGAGCGGGAAAGATTGCTTAGTGGTTAAAGATGATCGCTTACAAAGCCTGATGGCCAGGATTAAAGATCCCAGTACCCACATAAGCCAGATGCACAGTGCTGCATGCCTCTAGAGTTCAGTTGTAGAGGCAGGAGGCCCCGATGCACCTATTCTCATTCTCTCTGACTCTCTTAAATACATAAAAACTTTTTTTATGTTTTTCTGAGGTAGGGTCTCACTGTAGGCGAGGCTGACCTGGAACTCACTATTTACTCCCAGGCTGGCCTTGAACTCACAGCAGTCTTCCTACTTATGCTTCCCAAGTGCTAGGAAAAAGGCATGTGCCACCATGCCTAGCTTAAAACACATATTAAAAAAAAATGGTAAGTTTAAGTTTAAGATGATTTGGTTTATATTATTATTCTTTTTAATTTTTTTGTTTATTTTTATTTATTTGAGAGTGACAGAGAAAGAAAGAGGCAGAGAGAGAGAGAGAATGGGCACACCAGGGCCTCCAGCCACAGCACATGAACTCTAGATCCATGTGCCTCCTTGTACATCTGGCCAACATGGGTTCTGGGGAATCGAGCCTCAAACTGGGGTCCTTAGGCTTCACAGGCAAGCACTTAACCACTAATCCATCTCTCCAGCCATATAGTATTCTTCTTGATGGTACTTAAAATGAAATTTTTCTCAGTTTCTCTTTACTTACATTCCCTCATTCACAGAATGGTGTATTTAAGCCATTTCTATATCTGCCACTATATATACCTCAATTACTGTGGGGTTGCTAATTTCTTTTTTTTAATTTTTTTTTGTTATTTTTGTTTATTTGAGAGGGACAGAAAGAGGCAGATAGAGAGAGGGAGAGAGAATGGGCACGCTAGGGCTTCCAGCCACTGCAAATGAACTCCAGACGCATGTGCCCCCTTGTGCATCTGGCTAACGTGGGTCCTGGGGAGTCGAGCCTCGAACCGGGGTCCTTAGCTTCATAGGCAAGCGCTTAACCGCTAAGCCATCTCTCCAGCCCCTGGGGTCTCTATTTTCTAAATGGTCTTTGCTGTTGAAACTTAAGTAGTGCTTGCTACCTTCTTTCCTTGTAGTCTTCTGTACATGTTTCTTCTTAAAACTCTCTGGTTAATTGTTAGTGTTGCTATTATAGGTAGAATTTATACTCACAGTGATTTGGTTTTATTTGTAATTTGGGTTAAATTTTGATTTGGTATTTCCAATTGTCCTTCACTTGCTGACTGGCCTCTTCCTTAAATGTTGAAGATGATGATAACAATGGCTGTACTTCACCAGTCTTGTGTGCTTTCAGAGCTTGCCATCCAGTGACAGAGCTCCAAGAGTGCTCTCAAACTGCCAAAGTCAATCTGATACTGACATTAATTGTGCTACTTTAATACTTGCACAGAACATTTTTAAACTTCAACCAATGTCTGATCTTGTAGATTTTGGAAATTAAATCATGAGAATTATTAAGTTGGGATATCTTGAAAGGCACACCAAGTTCCTTGCTACTTCAGGATAGATATAATATCAGAACTGCATGCTGGGAGATACTCAGTGGATAAAGTTCTTGCTGCCCAAGTGTGAGGACCTGAGTTTGTATCCCTAGGACCTATGTCAGTGGCAGGTGGGCATAGTGGCTGCCTATAATCCTTGTACTTGGGAAACAGAGAAAGGGGATCCCTAGGGCAAGCTAGCTAGATAAACTAGTTGAATTGGCAAACTCTAGGTTCAAGTGAAAGACCTTGCCTCAGTAAGTAAAGAGGAAAGTGATTAAGGAAGACCCCCGATATCAACCTCTGGCCTCCACATGCACATATACAAACACAAAAATGAAAAATAGCTATCAGAATTGCTAGTGTGGCTCTTTTATCTCATGACCACTGGCCCCACCTTCCTAAAGCTAACAATGGTACCATCTGGATCACCTGTCTAGGATCACCGAGAACCTTTAGCTAGTCAGTCAGGACTGTCAACAGTGTGGTCTCTCTAGGCCAACTTTGGAGAAACCTGTAAAGTTGGGTTTACCCAAGTTTTCTTTATATTCTCTTTACGCCAGTTTTGGTCTGTAAGTTAGGCTATTTTAGGTGCTTTGGGGAAAATTATAATAAAAATACTAAAAGAAAGTTTGTACTAATGTTGGCTTGATTTACTTGCAAACATAATCAAACCTTCTTACTTTTGGGATAGATTCTTTTTTTGCCCTTTGAGTTTGTGTGATTTCTCCTATGCTTTTACCTCTCTCTGTTTTTTTTTTTTATTGTGGTGCTGGTGATCAAACCCAGAACCTTGTGCATGCTTGTCAATCATTGAGCTACAGCCCCAGCATCTTAATATATCTTTGAAATTTATTTATTTATTTATTTATTTATTTGAGAGTGACAGACACAGAGAGAAAGACAGATAGAGGGAGAGAGAGAATGGGCGCGCCAGGGCTTCCAGCCTCCGCAAACGAACTCCAAACACATGCGCCCCCTTGTGCATCTGGCTAACGTGGGACCTGGGGAACCGAGCCTCGAACCGGGGTCCTTAGGCTTCACAGGCAAGCGCTTAACCACTAAGCCATCTCTCCAGCCCAATCTTTGAAGCTTTGGTAATATGGGATGTTTCACAATGCGCTCTAGCTCTATAAAAGTTATAGTCTGGTGTGGAGATGTAATTCAATGGTAGAGCCTAGCATGCATGAAGCCCTGGGTTCAATCCCCAGCATTACAAAACAGTTATAGTTTCAAAATTAGCCTTTCCCCTTCTCTCAGATCCTTTTTCTCTAAGCAGTGTCTTCTTCTTTGTTCCTAGGATGGCCCAGATCCCACAGGAGGAAGCCGGACAAAGCAGGAGAGTGCATGGATATTCAGACTGTGGTATAGCTTTGACCACAAGTATCCTTTTAAGTGTCATCCCCTAGGTTTGGGAGACATTGATGATGAAATTCACTGGTTGAGTTGTCAGTGGATGACTTGTGATGGGTAAGGAAAGCTGTGTTTGGGTCAGCTTTACTCAGTCCTCTCTTGGCACATGTGTGTGGATCATTCAACCACATTTAATCCTGGTGAGCAGTTCTCTGCCCAAGAGTAATGTTACTAGAGCAGGCACCCCACAGCCTGGTATACTCCAGATTAAGTTTGTATCTAGAGAACTATGCTATGCCTTTGTATGTGAACTAGTTAACCTTATACTGGGAGACATGCTGTGGTCAAGAAGGAAAACTTAGGGCAGTTAATCCTTATGGGGAAGATAAGTCCTTTTAGTAGACCTTGGTGAACTATGTCTCATCTTATGTTAGTATAACCCTGTCACATGCAGGGCAGACCCTAATCTAGTAGATTCACTAGGTCCCCAAAACCAAAAATGTTAAACCTTTATGATTTTTTTTTGGAAAAATGACATAGTGATCAAATAGGCACATGATTCAAATCGAGACATTTAAAATGTTGAAGTAGTTTTTTTGCAGAAGTATAAGACATTTATAAAAGTACATAAGTCAGGTTGGAGAGATTGCTTAGTGGTTAAGGTGCATGCCTGCAAAGCCTAGGGACCCACATTCAATTCTCCAGTGCCCACAGAATCCAGATGCTCAAAATTACCAAATGCATCTGGAGTTTATTTGCAGCAGAAAGAGAACTGGTAATCTCTTGTTTTTACCACAGTAGGAGTCCCCATCCTACCTGATGAACTTAGGGGCTAAATAAATATATAAGGATGGGTATTATAGTAAGCTTCTGGCTGCTGGGACAAAACACCCAACCAAAAGCAGCCTGTAGGAGGAAAGGACTTATTTCAGCTTACTGTCTGAAGGGGAAGCTTCACAGTGGCAGGGAGAAGCAGACAACTGAGCATCACATCTCTGGATGGAAGTAGTCTGAGCTAACTAGCACTGGAAATCTGGGTAATGAACATCAAGGTCTGCCCCCAATGAGACACTTCCTTCTGCAAGGCTCCACCTCCCAAATTCCCACCAGCTGGGGACCAAGTATTCAAAACACATGAGGCTATGAGGAACATTGCATTCAAACCACCACAGTAGGAGATGCCAAATAAACAATTATAAATGTTTACAAAAATCTTCTAGTTACGGGCTGGAAAGCTAGCTTAGTGGTTAAGGCACTTACCTGCAAAGCCTATGGACCCATGTTCTACTCTCCAAATCCCACATTAACAAAAAAGTGAGGCATGGGCAAGGTTGCACATGCCTACTAGGTGGTGCAAATGTCTGGATTTCGATTGTAGTGGCTCAGGCCCTGGCGTGTCAATTTTCTATCTCTTCTCTTCTCTCTCTGTGTCTTTCTCTCTCTCTCTCTAAAAATAAAAAATATATATATAAAACTCTAGTGAGGCAGGGTGGTATACAACTGTAATCCTAGCACTTTGGAGTTTGAGGCAGGAGGATTGCTGTAAGCTTGTGGTCAGCATGACCTATATAATGAGTTCCAAGCCAGCCTGCTCTTCAGTGTAAGACTGTCTCAAAAAACAAAAGCAAAGCAAAGCAAAACCAAGAAGAAAACCTAAAAATGTTTTCTAATAAATTTCTAGAGGCTGGGGAGATGGCTTAGTGGTTAAAAGCACTTACTATACAAGACTAACAACTAGAGCTTGAATCCAAGAACCCATGTGAAGCCCTCTCCTTTTTATACAGCCCAAGGCTCCAGCTCATGGAATGGTGCTGCCCACAGTTAAGGTGAGTCTTCCCACCTCACTTTACCTAATCCAGATAGACATGCACAGAAGCTAACATGATTGTAACCTCACAAGTGGTTCTAGGTCCTGTCAAATTGACAATCAATGTCAACCATCACACTAGCTGACCCATGACTCTGCTTCTCATTGCTGTAAGCACACTAGGATTCTAGACCCATGTCCTACTTGCATCTATGTTTACGTGGATTCCTAGAAATGATGATTTAGTAAGATGACATAAACTCTTTCTCCGGGCTGGAGAGATGACTTAGCAGGTAAGGCATTTGCCTGCAAAGCAAAAGGACCCTGGTTCAATTCCCCAGGACCCACGTAAGCCAGATGCACAAGGGGGCACATGTGTTTGGAGTTCATTTGCAGTGGCTGGAAGCCACTCTGTCCCTCTCTCTGCTTCTTTCTCTCTCTCTCTCAAATACATAAAAGTAAAGTTTAAAAAAAACTCTTCTTGGGCTGGAGAGATGGCTTAGCGGTTAAGCGCTTGCCTGTGAAGCCTAAAGACCCCGGTTCGAGGCTCGGTTCCCCAGGTCCCACGTTAGCCAGATGCACAAGGGGGCGCACGCATCTGGAGTTCGTTTGCAGAGGCTGGAAGCCCTGGCGTGCCCATTCTCTCTCTCTCCCTCTATCTGTCTTTCTGTGTCTGTCGCTCTCAAATAAATAAATAAATAATTTTTAAAAAAGAAAAAAACAAAACTCTTCTTCCCCTGAGGTGATTTTGCCCAATATTATGCAGGCTAGGCAAGTCTTTTACCCCTGAGCTATAAATCCAGCTCAGTGACACTATTACAAATGCCATCTTACTGGCTTCTTTTGTTGTCGTTGTTGTTTTGAGGTAGGGTCTCACTCTAACCCAGGCTGACCTGGAACTCACAGCAATCCTCCCACCTCTGCCTCCCAAATGCTGGGATTAAAGGCATGTGCCACCATGCCAGGTTTGTCTTACTGGCTTTTAACACTTAGCTTTAATCTGTAGATAAAACATGGAGATTTTACTTCTTAGTTATAAAACAGAAAGCAAATGTGTATCTACCACATATAATTAATTATAATAAAAATTGGAAACAGACAGAAATATAAATGAATTAAATTTATAATTCTTCATATAACATAGTTACTTGCTTCCGACTGAAGCTTATCAATCAAAAAATAGGAATCATGTGTTATATAAGTGTAATGCAGCCACCAGACCAATTAGAGTAGGAAAGGGACACTTAATGTTTTATTTTACAAACAATGTATGTGTAGGTTAGAAAGTACGAAGAGGACTGTGAGAGGGAAGGAGGAAGAAAGAAAAGAGAGTAATGGAGTACATGTGACATGAAAGCAGAATTGGGGACTGTTTCAGAGGAGGAGGGGGACCAGCTGTAGCAGATAGCCTCATGTTGCTGGGATGAACCTCCAGACCAGATACAGCTTATGGGAGTTAGAAGTGATTTACTTGAAGCTTACAGATCCAGGGGGAAGTTCCAGAAACTAGCCTGTTTCACAGATCCAAGCACAGAGCCAAACCACCACCAAAAAGCAAGCACACTTCAGAAACTCCAGGCAAAGCTCAAGCACTTAGCATATCTTTAGACTGAAATTCCAAACCCACCACCAAGCCTTAAGGCTAGACCCATAGAGCCACCCACAGTGACACTTCCTCCAGCCAGACAGCTGAAGATCCAAATTACAAGCTTTAATACAGTCCTGAATATATTGGGAGTCATCCATTCAAACCACCACACCAGCCAAGAGAGAGGCAAGAAGGGGAGGGGGATTCATAAGAATAAAATAAAATGGCACGTATGTATGAAACTGCCAAATTAACCCCACTCCTTTGTATAATAGCTTTTAAAAAGTACATTTAAAAAACTATATATTTCTATGGTATTTTCAAGTACAATTTGTTTTTGCTGATTCTCATTCTTGCTCCTGTCCCCTTCACCTTCTTCCCCTCAATTCCCCCACCCCTATATTTTCCTTCCTTCTGTTTATATGTCACAAGTATCCTTTTGCCTGTCTCTCCATCTCATCTTTTTATGTTCACTTTCGGTTACATTTCTAAGTTTATAGGCTTAAAGGAAGTTGTTCTAAGCCTTCGGAAGTTCAGGAAGAAGGGGCTTGTCTTTGAAGTGTCTGAGCCAGAGAAAAGAAAGGCAGCCTGTTAACATTGTACAGATTGTGCTCCTGTCATCTTTCCAGCTGAAAACAGGGGAACCCTGAGTGGCCTGTGGGGGCTACTTCAAAGTTGAATGAGGGCTGGCCTGCACTTTCCCCAAGACTGCTGTGAAGCAATAGCCGAACAGGAGCTCCAGTAGAACCCTCACATCCATCATTCTTTGTTGAATAATTCCCAATTAGAGGCATAGGGTCTTCTCTGCCCCCCCCCCCGAGAAATCTGTTTTCCTCTTGTACTGTGCTGGATGAAGAAATGCCCTGCCACTGTCATAGTGGAATGGGTATCTCATGGTACTTCTAATCAGTCCATGTATTTGACAGTACAGGTATTTATTAGCTGACAAACTTCAAACTGTCTTCACTAAAGCTGACTTTCATGTTAAGAGTAGTGGTTTCAGCAGAGAGTGAGTTTACCTCAGGGAGACATTTAACAACTTCTGGGAGCCTTTTAATTGTCATGGACTGAGGAGGGGAATGACAGTATTATTGGCATCTAGTGGGTAGAAATCAGGGATGCTACCCAATTGCCCTCCATAGAACCATCTCCATAACAAAGGATGGTCTAGCCGAAAATGTCAAAAGTGTTCAGGTAGAGAAGCCCTGTGATAGAGTCTAATAGATAGGAGGCAAGTAGAATGAAGAACACTCCTAGAATTGGAAGTTGTGACTTTATGGGCTGACCTTACTGAAATTATGTCACCTTGCCAAGGTTCATTTTCCTCCTTTGCAGTAGACCCAGGTTACCCCTAAGGTCATGGCCAATTCTACCATGCCCTCTAGGTAGAGTGGTTTCACAAAGATACTTACAGATAGCAATCATAGAAACTGAGGCTGCAAGTCCCCACTCCAAGGGACATTGTCTTCTGTTTACAACACTTGAGCTGGTTGTGGGTCAAAAGCTGAAATACTAATTAGAACAAATAAGGAAGTAAGAAATGTGTTACAAGGATCCAATGTCTTTTTGTCTGGTTTGTTGGTTTGAGGACTTAGATTTGTTGTTGTTATTGTTGTTTTCAAGGTAGGGTCTCACTCTAGCCTAGGCTGACCTGGAATTCACTATGGAGTCTCAGGGTGGCCTCGAATTTGCAGTGATCCTCCTACCTCTGCCTCCTGAGTGCTGGGATTAAAGGTGTGTACCACCATCCATGCCTGTCTTAGTTTTCTTTTTTTTTTTTTTTTGAGACAAGCTGGCTTTAAACTGATAATCCTCCTGCCTCAGTTTCCCGAGTGCTGGGCTTGCAGGCATGAACCATCATGTCTGAGTTAGTTGATCCAACATTCTTTTAAACTGTTAGGAACCACTAACCTAAGGGTTACCATTGTCATTTAAGGTTGCTGGGTCCTACCTTCATCTTCCGTTCCTATGGTTGCAGGTTACAAACATTTCCTAAAGTGGGATGGGAGAGGCTTTTGTGGGTAGAATGTCAGATAGTTTATTACTCCGGGATTTTAAAAAAATGTGTGTTTTATTTATTTATTTAGAAGCAGAGAAAAATAGAAGACAGACAAACAGAATGGTACACTATGACCTCCAGCCACTGCAAGTGAACTCCAGATGCATGCACCATTTTGTGCATCTGGCTTTATATGGGTACTGGGGAATCAAACTCATGTCATTAGGCTCTGCAAGAAAGTGCCTTAACTGCTGAGCTATCTCTCCAGCCCTACCCTGGGATTTTAGAGAATACATTTGTTTTGTGTGCATTTTCTTTGCAGCCATTTTTCCTTAATTTCCTTTTTAAAGTTATTTGAAGCCCATTCTTACCCACAGTGGCCCCCCACTAACCACCACTCTCCCAGCCTGGTGTGGCTTGCTAGCTCGATGTCTGACCAGTCCCCAGGTATATGATGTAAGTACAGCATGTCAGTATTGTATTCCCACTCAGCGTGTCAGGTAGTCTCTTCCCTAGGAACAAGAAACCCGTTAACTCCCATCTCCAAATCCACAGCTCCCACTACTCTAATAAAGATCATCAGGAATGGCCAGCTTTCACACGTTCATCTGTTTTGCACAGCAACAGGGAAACCTTTCATCAGGGCTGTGGGCTGCCCCAGCATGGGCAGTTGTGGTATAATAGCAAAACCACTGGATTGGGAGAGTGGTGAGATTGAAGTCCAAGTCCTATCAGACCATTGAAGTGTCTGTACCTGTTTCCTTATCTGTAACATAGGCCAAGTCATATAAGCTGGGTGTAAGCATTAAATGATAAGGGACATCAAGATACACCACAGTCTACACAGCAGTTCACAAATGTAAGGGTTCATTTTGTAAACAGCTTATTTATTTTCCACTGCTATAAATGTAGTGAGGACAGTAGGAAATGAATGCCTCTGCTGTGGATGTCTTAGACTTAGGGCTGAACTTGAGCCCTTGGTGTGTGTTACAGGGCTCCGAGGTAGAAAGAGCAAGCAGCTACATGCTCAGGAGTGCAAGAGAAAACCGAGCTTCCTCCTTCCCCACCTCTACATCCATCCCAAGATAGAGTAGTCTTTATTCTCTAGGAGAAAAGAGCTCCCATTTACGTTCATCCTTACTGCTCTTGAAGTCTGATTTTATCCTCTCAGTCCTACTGCAAAGAAGCAGGAACTGCAGCATTGCAGTTCAGGAAAGTACACCCCAGGGATGATAGGGGTGGTCAGTGGTCCCATAATTAGTGGAACTGGCAAAATGAGGCCCTAATGGTGGTCTTCAAATAGTCAACAATCTACTATCTACTTGATTAGTTATAAGAAAGCAGAAGGCCAAACCGAGGTCTAAGAGAGAAAGACTCTCAATTGGAAAGTTCTAGTACACTAGGGGGCAGGATGGTTGAGTCAGGAAAAGTGCTGTACACTCACAAAAGGGACAGAGAAGAGAAAAGGATGTGGGTACCATGGCTAGCCAGGGGCATTGAGATTCAGATTAAAGGCAGCTCTATCAGAGCATACAAGGTGGGAGCATGTGGCTACCTTCTTCCTTTGAGGACAAGGATTACAACTGCCAAATCACTATGTATCCATAAGCTGTTACTGCTGTGCAATGGGAGAGTCTAGCACAGAATAAGGTCTGTGTGCTTATCACCCCAAGGGGCCCTCTCCATGCCTCTCAAAGGAAGGTGAGCACAGAAAAGACCTGATAGGTAGCACTAGAACTTTATACCTGCAAACCCAGTTGAGATGCGTCCTTGAGAGAGCAAGTTGTGCCTGGTAAGAATGCAATTTTGCCTTGCTTTTTTCTTTGCATTTTTATGAACTGTAAGTACAGCATACATGGCTCCTTTAAAAAAAAAAAAAAGATGTGTGTGAGAGTGCACATGCCACAGTGCATGTGGTGGTCAGAGGACAACCTTGAGATGTCCGTGCTCCACCTTCTTTGAAGCAAGGCCTCTTGCCAATGCAAATGAACTTCCTGACTGCAAAGGAATGTCGGATTAGCTGGCCTGTGGCCCACAAGCTTTTGAATTTCCCGGGTTCTGCCTCCCATTGTCATAGTGTCAGAGGCATGATGGGGTCACAGACGTAGGTGCCACTTTGCTTCCTGCTTTACACACACATTGGGGAATTGATTTCACACCAGCAGGCTTCACAAGTAAGTACCTTTAACCACAGAGTCAGTCCCATGCCTCCTTTTCTTAAAGATGTTTGAGCCTTCTAGGATCTCGGCTTCTCCTCCTTGTATAAAAATAAAATTCCTGTGACGTATATGATAAAATATTTCAAAATAACATGCCAGGTTTGGTGGTTACATGACTTTAGGCCCTTCACCGGGGAGGAAGAGGTGGGAGGCTCTCTGTGCATTTGAGGCTAGTATGGGACTATAGAGTGAGTTCCAAGTTAACGTTGCCTAGTGAGGCTCTCCCTTGACAAATTAAGAAATAAAATAAAATAAAATTTCAAATTACAACAAAAGGAAGAAGAAAGGAGAAGGCAGTGTGGTTGAGGCTGGAGTTGAGTGGTAAAAATATACCTAGCATGCCCACTCCATCCCCGGCATTGAATAAAAACTGTGATAGAAGATTCAAATCCAAAGAATCAGCTACTTCAGAAGCCTGCTCTAATCTGAAACTTACTGTCCCTTGCTCACAGATTAGAGATATATGAAGTGGTTTGGACTCTGCATAAACTTAGTAAGATTCTTATGATGTAAATTTTAAATATTTCTCTCCTCAGTTGAGGAGACTACTTGAGCTTTGATTCTGGGGCAGTATTTGGGCTCTGGACTCCTTATAGCCAAGCCATCCTAGACTATCAACAGGAGCCACTCTCAGGCCTGCTGCTGTCATCTTTGGTGAGGTTTTCCTGTCCAGGATATCAGCCAGCTCCAGACATGGCTCGCCTGCTGCTTACAGAATCAGATCATCTGAGAGGCAAATTGTCTTTTCAGAATTATCAGCTGAGGAATCCCAAATTGAGAGACGAAGAGGGGCTCCCTACAGTTAGTGCCAGGTGAGGGTCTCAGGCTGGGTAGTACTCATGGCCATTTAACACTTGAGTGGTTCTTATCTATCACCTTCAAGGCATTTTATACTCTTGGCAAAGCTTGTTTGAAGTGGCTAAAATGCTCATCCTTCATTAGTTCCACTAACCCTAAACACTAGGGTTCAGTATCCACCTAAAAACCAATATTCTTCAACTTAGAAACATGGCCTCTGGTCATCTATGGTGCACACATTCACACAACACTTGCTTGTAGGTGTTTTCAGGGATATTTCAGCAGCCCACACTAGACATCTAGTTGTATAGTTATGTGGACCTTGGGTTTACCTAAACTTGTATTGATCCTACCACCTGAGGACATGAGGATGGAGGGTGATCAGTTTTCTTTGGAGACACTAGAGGAAAAATAGGCAAGGAATCCTAACCATAACTTGCCACCTGTCCAGATAGGAGAGTGCATGGAAACTGTTTACAGCGTTTGCCCAGGACCTTCACAGTAGTAGCTTCATTTGATGAAAAGAAAATGCAACTGGCCTCCCTTCTGTCCATTAACACTAACTCCTGAGCTTTTAGACATCTGGAATCAAATCTAAGTCTAGCATTCTAAGGCCTGGCTCTGGCAACAGTGCCTTGCATTGAGCAGCACTCTACAGTTTCCCTTCAGTGATCACACTGGGGATTTAGGCAGGCAAGTTTCATAAAATCCTTAGTTTTCTGATGAGGAGTTGGGGGTAAGAGTTGGCTCTAGCCTTGGAAGATCTCAGTCTCTTGTGTCTGTTGGTTGCACCTTTTTCAGAACCAAGAACCGCTGCGAGAAGATGACTCTGATTTCATTCTGACTGAGGGAGACCTCACCTTGACCTATGGAGACAGCACAGTGACTGCCAATGGCTCCTCAGGCTCCCACACAGCCTCCATGAGTCTGGAGGGCAGTCGGAGAATAAAGAGCAGCTCTGAGGAAGTTCTGGATCGAGATCTTGGAATGGGAGACCAGAAGGTTTCCAGCCGGGGCACCCCACTTGTATTTCCTCTGCAGGAAAATGCATGACTTTCCCCTAAGCCCTGAGGGATGGGAGAGACCTCCCAGGGTGGGGGTCAAGATGGCCACGTGTCCTAGTGTGTCTGAGGTGAGATGTTGACTAGACTGAACTAATACTCCTATTTAATTGGGGTGTGAAGCTATGTTACCACTCAAAATTTAACCCATGACTCAGATGGTGGAGCTAAAGTGTCTCTAAATTAAAACAAATGCAGACCTATTCCCATGTTTTCACATAGTACTACGCTGCCTCAGAGTTAAACAAAAATAGCATGTTTTAATGGTCTCTTAATTCATCTGCCTGTAGTACCTAAGCAAGGTGGAGCAGATATAGGGCTTCATCTGTACACAGCAGTGCCAGGCTAGTTGGCTCGAGGAACATCAAGTCAAGGTAGGACAGGCTAGAAGAAAGACCATGAAGAAAGGCAATTGAAATCAGACCTCCAAAGTTGATGGGATGTTGTCGCTATCCCATATAGAAAACAATTATTTGAGTGTAGCTTCTGACTGTACAGGCTCTTGCTAGCAGTAGTCCTTGCTATGCTACCTGTTTCTCCTAAATGGAAGATTTGAACATGTATCCATCAGCTGGGGTGTTAGCTCGCTGGTAGAGTGCTTGCCTAGTATACACAAGACCCCGAGTTCCATCTCTAGCATGACAAAAAGAAAAAGAAAGTGTATCCATGAACATTACAAGATGAGGGAAGGAAGTACTCATAGTTTCTTCTCTGGAAATCTCTATAATATTACTGAAATGTTTAAAACCAAAGGCAAATAGTGTTAACTTAGTTTTTCATTAATGTGAGGACAAGATGTATTTAGAAATTGGTAATGGTGGCACTGTAAAAAAAAAATCACTGAACATTTGTGGCCTACCATATGAGCCAATTTCTTGGGAAATAACTAATAAGGATTGAGGTATATCTAACATGGGATTTGAGGTAGCACCAACATTAGTAGAATGCTGTTTTGGGGAAAGAGAAAGGAGAAAGAAATTGATGATGCAGTAAATTAGCAGTAAGAGGAAAGAAATTTCAGTGTGAGAAAATAACCTGCAAAGAAAAGAAGTCTTTATTTGTATCTTATATAAATTTCACTTTATTTAAAACAAATGGAAATAACAATTTCACAATCACACTTAACATAGTAAATATAGACCCTGTTTGTTGAGAATCTATAGTATACTCACTGGCTAAACTTGCAATGCTAACTATGTTTGGGACAAAAAGAAAAGCAAAAAACATTAATAATAGTTTCCTGAAAGTGCTATTTTCAATACCTGTAAAAATGAAACTCATTCTAGTGCTTTTGTTTCCTAAACATGCATATCCAAAGCTTTTGTATTCTTTTCAGTAATTTAGCGCTTCAGCTCTTTGGGGATAGATGGGACCATCTAAAGAAACAACTCAGACCATCTTATTAGAGGATTAACTTTTATGATACCCCCTGTTTTAACTTAGATGTGCAATTTAATTATTTCAGTCCACACGTCTAAGTAAGTCACCTCTTTCTACATGAGAATTTGTGTATCCACCTTCCTGTGACCCAGGTCTTGACATAATGCTCCACTTCTGGTTTGACGTCCTCTTCAGCCTGATTTGGTCCAGTTTCTCCAGGGGTTGAATTCAGTACATCGACTGAACTGTATTTGTATATATAGGACTGTGTCTTGCAAAAATCTGAATTAGAAGGGATTTGGTCAAATTAGATGTGCAAACATGTGCTTTTAGCATGACCAGTGAATATGCGATGAGATTTTCTAGATCAGAACTTTCCAAGAAAGCATTGAAAAGTTTCACATTTTACGCGACCCCTTAGACATGCTGTGAAGCTGTTTAGGTCATGGCCATGAGCGCGCTATAAGACTGTCTGCATCAGAACTTTTTGTGAAGGAGCTATAAAACTTCACATGTTTTGAGCTCTGATGGTCAAAATCAGTGATATTTAAAACTTGATTTAGCCAACTGACTCTGTTACAATGCCTGTCTTTCCAATCCTAGGTAAATAGTGGCTTCTGTAGAGTTTCTTTTTCTCTCAAAACTCTTTTCCTAACAGCAAAGTGGTGTCATCACACATGGTGGTAAGCTACTGCTGGAAAAGGTGTTGTCTTCATTTTGTTTCATTGCTGAGTTTCGAGCTCCAGTTTCTCATGGTTGTCAAGAAATCACATGTTCATTGTTAAAACCTTCTAAGTGAGCTGAGCATAGTGGCATACGCCTTTAATCCCAGCACTTGGTAGGCAGAGGTAGGAGGATTACTGTGAGTTCAAGGCCAGTCTTGGACTACAAGTGAGTTCCAGGCCAGGCTGGGCAACAGTGAGAACCTACCTATTAAAAAACAAAACAACAACAAAAAGCAACTAAGTGTCCCTTGGAAACTTGGCTATCAAGTTTTCTACGTAAGTTCAAAATTCTCCACTGATCTTTGATGTTGTCTGTAAGCACTGTTGATGGTTTTGCAGGGAAGATCCGATGCTCTGCTCTGCTCTGCTCTGCTCCACTCCATTCTTGGCTCTTTCTCTAAGTTTTGTTTTGGGGAGAAAGTATCTCATTTTTCACTTGCTGAAGTACCTTTTTTTAAGTTCAGTATTTTCATTAGAATTTGTTTTTAATGATATTCAAAATCATTCAGGGGAATTTTATACATTTCATCTTGGTTCTTGGTTCACATCTTACCAGTCCATGATTATTTTTATTCTTGTGTATAATAAGTTAATGCATATGGACCTTTATTCTATTAATGCTTTTTTTTCATTATACTGAGTAGCTTGAACTGACTTGCAATGATATTTTTAAATTTTTACACAGTTTTCAGTAACTGGTGCGAACTCCTATTTTCTCCCTCCCCCTCTCCCACGATGCCAACATTTCTGTCCTGGAGATTTTCCCTTGTTCCTTAAGTTTTGCTTAGCAGTTCTGCAAGTGGCCTGTGTCACTTCCCAGTGTCCAATTGTGTTTCCTCATTTTCCTGAGCTAGAAGGTTCTTTCACTGTAGTACAAGTAGCTTCGTTCTACAAGGTAAAGTCGTGACTATATGTAGTTCTTTCAGTCTGCTTTCCTTTGGATGCTTTGTATAATGAAGAAAATCTAGAAGTGCTCAAATTCTGGCCAAGATATAAAACACTTTGTTTAATATTCTCTTCTGCACAGAAGGCACCGAAAAACCTGTGCATCTTTTTGGATAAAGGTGTTAAAGAATATAGAATGTGATGTGGATATAAAATTCATGGAGACACCTTTTTTTTGAGCTATATTGAGAAATTTTTGCTTTTTGCACACAGATCTCGATCTGTAACATTCATTCAATTTCCCAGGGCAATTTTCAGAACTAGGATCCCCAAGAAACAGCAGCCTCTATTACCCTTCAGCATAGGCGTCTCTATCTGGGCTCTACAGCTGCCCTATATCTCTTGCAGTCCCGCTGGCCGCACAAGTACATATGGTACCAGCATTCCTCCTGCTCTACTTAGGTTCCTGCCTTCCTTGACCCTGCCAGATTCCCCCATAAGAATCATATGATGTAGAATTTCACACATGGAGCTGTTACATGCATGCAGTTTCAGTGACCACATTAGAAGTCAGAAGTGAGGCAGTGGACCATGGAGCATTATTTAACCCAGTAGAAAAGCACTGTCATATGTAAGATTAGGAATTCTCATGTCATGACACTGAGTACCATACAAAGAACACATTTTTTTTTCCCACCTACGAGCCAATTAATCTGGTTGGTCTGCCATAAAATAGCTGAGTAACAGTGCACGCAACTAAACCAAGTTCTTCTCATAAAGTAAGGCCAAGTCATCTTTCAAACCTATTTCTTCAAAGTTCAGGGTATTAACAGCCGGCAGAATTTGGTATTCTAGAACAGAAGCTCCAAACTCTGGCTACATATGGAGTCACCTGGCCAGTTTTAATAATTCAAGGCTGGAGAGTGGCTCAGAGGTAGAGCACTTGCTCAGCATGCTGGAGGGCCTGGGTTATGTACCCAGCACTGAAACCAAACAGCAAAGCCACCAGTGCACTGCCATTTAAGATTTTGATTCTGTAGCTCAGGGCGAGGTCTGGCATCCACACTTTGTTTTGGAACTTCAGGAGTTACTTATGTGTAGCTAGGATTGAAAGCCTTTCTGGCAAACATCAGCAAGGGAATGTCCAACCAAGTTAAGGGTTTGTTTATTTTGTAATAGTTGGTCATAGGAACAACTGAGTATTGGCTACTAAAACTAGATAGTCCACGGTTAGACTTTCAAACTAATCTTTGCAGAGTCCATGACTGCTCCACATGACAACCTTGGATCTTTTGAGGAGAGGGAAGGGTAACTCAACTACAGCATATGCATGGGGGGATTTAAAATTTGCCATCTTTGTTTTCACTTGTAGGTGGAGGAAGGGAGGTTTTGCCTTAACTGAGATGCTACTGACTAATCGCATGAAGGTTTCTGAAAGGCTGTTTTTTTTTTTAAATTCAACACGGAACTAAGTTAATAGTCCTTTTTGTGATCAGACTTCGTCCTGTTGTCCCCATGCCTGAATCCATGTTGGAGTCCACAGAATAAGGGTAGGTTCAGGTACAGCTAGAGCACAGGGAAGGATGTTGTCACACTGCTATCACATGTGGGCAGTGGTCTAGCTCTGACAGCAGATAAAAACCACTGCCATTCCTTTTAGTAACTTTCTTGGTGGGAACTCACTGGAAAACTTAAACTTTCTTAGAGAAGAAATTCTGAATTTCCAAGCAGGTTGGTACTTCTTCCTAGGAGTAAGCCAGGAAGGGCATACTGATTCTGACTATCCAGGGTAGTTCCCAAGGTGACCAGATAGATGAGTGAGCATTGATGCCTTGAAGCCAGAACTCACACTGTGACATCAAATGCCTCATCAAGCAAACAGAAAATGGCTCTTTGGGGCTGTGTTCTTAAGACCTCAAATGTCCTGTGGTTTCGTAGACAAATGAAATGTCATTAGAAGACAACTCAAAATGTTATTTCAGTTATGCATGAATATCTCAGTCCAGCACCAAAATGTTAACAGTTCCCTCCAAACCCGAGGTCTGTTTTATATGCTCCCACCATTGGACTTTCTTTGTCTTCAGTGGAAGTGAATATAATTGTGTCAGATATTTAATATGAACCAGTAATTCTCAAGTACAGAAACGCCACTGAGATCAGGGGCAGGGTAATTGAGCAGCTCTGCAGAGGAACAAATTATCCATTTGCAAACCAGCTTTCTACCCAAAGTGAGCTCTGAAAGAGCTAACACCACTATCCATTATAAGATGTCATGGCAGTAAGGGCTGCTGTAGAGGCTGCTTGCTGTAGGACTATTCCACTTCAAGTGGGGCCCTTGATAAGTCTCATGCCTTCTCTTTGATGTCAACTCCCTCAGGGAGTTAGTGCAGGACTAAACCTGGTATCATTGAGCTCTTACCTCTTCTGTTTTGAAAATCTTATTTGCTAGTGTTAGATGTTGCATTCTGATAAGTAAGTTGAAGGAATCTAGTGGTTGAGTCACAATTTAGAAATAACCTCTCTGAATGCTGCTTTCATACTTTCATTACTTAAAAGACCTCCTTCCTATTGTAAACCCGTTAGAAAATATATAGAGAAGTACTACAGAAACAAATGTCAGCATCGAACTAGGAAAAGCAGGTAGATGCTGGCACAAATAGGACCTAAAAGCAAATCTGTCTATATATATTTTTTGGGGGGGGGGTGTTTCGAGGTAGGGTCTCACTCTAGCCCAGGCTGACCTGGAATTCATTATGTAATCTCAGGGTGGCTTCGAACTCACAGTGATCCTCCTACCCCTGCCTCCCAAGTACTGGGATTAAAGGCGTGCACCACTACACCTGGCCCCTGTCCACGTATTTTAAACTAGCAAACACAGTCTTTTCACCCAGTGCTAGCAAAACTTGTAAAGAATCAAACCAAAGCTTTTGATGTTCATTTTGCTTTCATAAGCAGAGTATACTTTAACCATGGCCCAGATGGAACACGTGGGCAACCAACCAGTTTTTGGCCACCCAAGCCTTGGGGAACATGAGAAGGAGGGTCTGTCTGCTGTACTGTCCTTTGCAAATATCTGAAGCAGATAGGAGAGCGCACAGCACAGGCTCCTTTCTCACAGTCATCTTTTAAAAGGCTTTATAGAATTTCCAAATGCACAATTGACTCTATTGTTGGCCAACGGAGATGTCTCTGAGCCTGGATGGGCTGGGGAGGCTCTGACAGAAGGAGCTCATGCGAAGCATTCAACCAACCCCTGCTCTCGGAGCACTTTTCAAAAGTCACTGGATGACTAACCACATGGGCGTTTAGGGGCTGACTTTTGTGATTATTCCACTTTGGGGTTTGAAGTAGCAAATGAATTATTTTCAGTTTTGTGAGTGTTAAATCCATAAATGTGTAATTTTAGCACTAAAATTGCTCATTTAAAATGTGACACCACAGTAGGATCAGCTCTTCCTAGGTTGTGTGGGTTTTTTTTTTTGTTTTTGCTCAAGGTACACTGGTACCACTTTGCTTGGGATGTTTCATTGTGCCCATTAAAATGATTAAATTGGAAGGCCAGAAAGATTCATTTAATAGCTAAAACGCAATTTTTAAGTAGAATAGGATGAATTTAACATTGAATGATGGGTTTTCTGAGGAACTTTGTATAGAGAGCTGATATACTGTATTTAGGGAGAATTTTATATAAATGACATAAAAGTATGTTATAACTGTGAAAACTTCAAGACTTGGAGTTATCCACAACCTTGATGTGCAATAAGGAAAATCAACAGTAGGCCCCAAGAGTGCTGTTTCCCTAGCCTTTTACCCAATGTTTGCCTTGTATAGATGTTTAGATTGCTATTGTAAAGCTAGCCATGTGTTTTTCTGTCCTTTACTGATATTTAAAACATTTTTCTCAAAGCATTTTTTAATAAAATTCAAAATAAAAAAGATTAATTGGCTGAGATGATTTGTTTAATTCTTTGAAAGGATCATCTTTTCTGAGTCATAATTGTTTCTCTCTAGGGGAATTCATTCAAACCAGGGTTGGCAAATTATGTGTGTACCCTGAAACAAATTCAACCTACTGCCTGTGTTTGTAAATAAAGGTTTATTAGCATCCAGTACCTTCTGAGTACTGTTGGAGAGCTGAGGAGTTGTGACCGAGATTCTTAGGCCCATAAATAAACTGATTATTCCCTCTCCCCCTTACATAGAAACTGTTTGCCAGCCCCTAAGTTAGATGCCTTAAGAAAGTTGGCCTTAAAAACAGTAGCACCGAGTGTAGAGGTGCACACCTGTACTCACAACACAAAGGAGGCACAGGCTTTGCATGCAGAATCCTAAAGAATGCATCACTGGGCTATGGAGCTGGTTCAGCGATTAAAAGCACTTGCTTAGAAAGCCTGTCAGCCCAGGTTTAATTTTCCAGTACCATGTAAAACCAGATACACAAAGTGATACATGTGTCTGGAGTTCATCTGCAGTGGCAACAAGTCTTGACATGCTTGTTTCTCTCCCCCCCCATCCCGCTTATAAGTAAATACATTTTTTAAAAAATAAAAAGATGCATCACTGGATGTTGGAACAAGGAAATTGTAAGACTGAGGTTTGTCATTGCTATTTAATGCTTAGCTTCTTACTGGGTGACTGCTAAAATCCTAGAAGCCAATATATAACTTCTTTCAGAGTCCTCATATTCCTTTTTTTGTCGACTGGCTTTTATTTGAGTCATACAATTAAGCCACATCATAAAATCTTAGCAAAACAAAATAAATCCTGTCATTAGCACAACTCTAGAGTCATTCAATTGCATAATTATAAAAACACCAAATAAAACAATTTGAAAGCAAAACATCATTACCTCTCACTGTGGTTCTCCTACCCAGGGAGAAAAGTTACTTTTTAAAAATTGGTTTTATGGAAGTGGGTGAGGGGGGGTCGGCATTTGAAGGAGAGCTGGAAAAGTCCAGTTAAAAACAAAACCACACATACATTTTATTTAACACAAAGTAATTTAATCACGATACACACTACTGCACTTGGCTTGTATTCACATTAATGATTTTGTTCAGACATCTGCCTGATGTGAAATGGAACCAAATCGCATCTCTTCTTTGTTGAAATGGCTCCAGCAGAGACAAGTTTAGCCTGGGAACTGAGCTCTTCCTATCTTATGGCCATAAATACCCACACTGCATTGTCACTTCCTCTCTGGAAATTTCATCTCAATGTCATTATTTAACAGCTTGTGTTGCTCCTGCCCAGCAGAATTGCACAGCAGTTGGTACCAAGTCAATCGCAGTCTCTGGCTGTGTGATAGATTGCCTCCATCATGCTGCTTCTCCAATGCTGTCGCAGCATGCTGAGTGCCCTGGTTCATGGTGACTGACCTGGAAGGGAAAGAACAAAGGATGTCTGAACTTCAGAAAGGCTGTTGAACCCTTATCCAAGTTATAGTGCCCTGTATTGGCAACACTTACTGAGTCAGTATCTATTATTTCTGGCCTGTGAGAAAAGATGAGAAAATGTGACTCAGTGTGTTCGGTGAGGGTGAAGACAGGAAAATGATGTGGGTCCCTCTGTCAACATGGCTGTGCTTTATGCAGCTGTTATTGTGGGTGCCTGTTCAGGGAACAACTTGCTTAGGGTGGCTGGGTAGGAGAAGGGGAGGGGAGGAATGAGGATTGAATCCATATTGTTAGGTAGCTGCATTGTAGCTATCTACTCTTCGCTCTGTACTGGCTCCTATGTACAAAAGAAACCATGTTGCCAATTAGCTCTTTTATAAAAGCCCGGCTTACTGCCTTTATGGCATCTGAAAATGATGCTTTCACTTTAAACACATTGTCATTGCGCGTGGTCAGTGCAAGGGAGGCTGACCTTGGGTATGTTTATGCAACTTGTATCACCAGCTTTCTTGATTGGGGGGCCCTTCCTCTGACCCTGGATGTGTACCAAATTGGACATTTTCTAATGTGGTAAAACTTTATCAGTTTAATATAACTAGTACAGAGTTTGGGGAAGAAGCCTTTTCAAGCTGAAAAAGGTACAATAAAAACATGTAAGCATTAAGGAAAACTAATTTCACAAATACCATGGAGCCAGCCATTCAATGAATCTTGAGTTGTTCTAGTAGATTATTTACACAAAGAACAACCATGCCAAATTATGGCATATATTAGTTTAATAAAAGCTAGTTGGGTGATTGGGGAGATAGCTCAATTAGTACAATGCTTGCCTTACAGTATGAGAACCTGAGTTTGATTCTCAGAACCCAGAGAAATGCCAGGTATGGTGGGAGTTGCTTGTAATCCCAGTGCTGGGGAGACAGGCAGATCCCAGCTATGAGTCTCCAAGTTTCCTTTTGCCACCTGTATATTCTGAAGTGTGTACCGAAGAAGCCAGCAGGCTAGAAACATCACTGGACATAGACAAAAAAAGAACTCCCCCTGCCAAAAAAGAAAAGAAAAAAAGCCCAGTATCTCTAGCCAAAGGACAGGGAAAAGGGTAAGCATGCAGACAGAAACCAAGGACTGTAAGCCTGTTACCAGAGGTTTAATGAGAAGACAGAACTTTTGGACCTGGCAGTAACCAAATGGCGCACCAGTATGCTGTTAGTGGAAGTTAAGACTTGGAGATTAATGGTATAGTAGAGTAAATGCCCAAGACACAATGAAAAGAGCACTTGTCAAACCAAGAGCCAAGAAAATTTCAACTTGATTGCAAAAAAACAAACAAAAAAAAACCCTGACAGATTTCAACACTAAGATGACACTGACATTGAACTAACAAGAAAAATTTTTAAATAGCTATCATCAGAATGTTTCAACTAGCAATTACAAATCTAGCTGAAACAAAAATAGAGATTTTTCACTAAAGAAATCATATATATATATATATATATATATATATATATATATATATATATATATATGTTTTTCAAAGTAGAGTCTTGCTCTAGCCCAGGCTGACATAGAATTCACTATGTAGTCTCTCAGGGAGGCCTTGAACTCACAGTGATCCCCCTGCCTCCTAAGTGCTGGAACTAAAGGTGTATACCACAATGCCCAGCAAAGGAATAATTTCTTTTAAAGAATCAAAAACAAAAATTTTGAAACAAGATTGGTTTTGCTATGTGACTCAGACTGGCCATGACTTTGTGATCATCCTTGTAAGCATGTGCCACCATGCTTAACAATTGAATGGAAAACTTAGACTTGTAAAAAAACAAAATATGAAAGACTCTGAATGGGCTCAATAGTAGAACAAAGATGATAGTATAAAGAACTATTAAATCTGGGTCTGGGGCAATGGGTCCACAGTTAAAGGCACTTGTTTGCAAGGTCTGCTGACCCAGGTTTAATTCCATAAATGAATGAATGCATGCAAAAATAAAGAATATTTTTTCAGGGCTGGAGAGATGGCTTAGTGGTTAAGCGCTTGCCTGTGAAGCCTAAGGACCCCGGTTCGAGGCTCAATTCCCCAGGACCCACATTAGCCAGATGCACAACCGTGGCTGGAGGTTCTGGTATGCCCGTTCTCTCTCTCTGCCTCTTTCTCTGTCTGTTGCTCTAAAATAAAAATAATTTTAAAAAAAGGTTTTTAAAAAATAAAAATAGAAAAAAAAGAATATTTTTTCTGAAAATAGAACAACAGAGTTACCCAATCTGAACAACAGAAAATGGAATGACAAAAAAGATGATCAGAGCTTCAAGCAGTGGTGATATTATAGTAAATAATCTGCCATTCATATTATCAGAGTTACAGAAGAGCGTGCAGTTGAGAAGTACTTGAAAGTCGGGCGTGGTGGTGCACACCTTTAATCGCAGCACTCGGGAGGCAGAGGTAGGAGGATCGCTGAGAGTTTGAGGCCACCCTGAGAACACATAGTGAATTCCAAATCAGCCTGAGCTAGAGTGAGACCCTACCTTAGAAAACCTAAAGAAAAAAAAAAAAGAAAAGTACTCGAGCTGGGTGTGGTGGTACATGCCTGTAATCCCAGCTCTTGGGAGGCAGAGGTAGGATGGCTGTGAGTTCAAGGCCAGCCTGGGACTACAGAGTGAGTTCCAGGTCAGTTTGGGCTAGAGTGAAACCCTGCCTTGAACTCTTCCCCCCAAATAAAAAGTACTTAAAATACAGTTGAAATGCCCTGCCTTTGTCAAAAGACATAAACCTATAGATTCAATAAACTCTGAGAACACAAAACAAAAACTCAAATCTATCCCAAGACAATCCAGTGAAATTTCAGGAAAGACAAGCAGGCATAGTGGTATAAACCTATAATCCCAACACTTGAGAGGTACAAGCAGGAAGATCATGAGTTCAAGGCCAGCCTGGGTTACAAAATGAAACTCTTTAAAAAAAAAATAGTGCTGGAGAATAGGCTCAGCAGTTAAAGGAGCTTGCTTTCAAAGCCTGTTGTCCCAGGCTGAATTCCCCAGCACCCACATAAAGCCAGATGCAAAGTGGCACACACATCTGTGATACCATTCACCCAGGACAATGTAATGAGGAGAATCTGAAGCTCACAGGCCAGCTAGTCTGATATTCCTTTGTAGTCTGGGAGTTCATTTGCAGCAGCAAGAGACTCTGTCTCAAAGAAGGTAGAGCACAAACACCTCAAAGTTGTCCTCTGAGGGCTGGAGAGATGGCTTAGCGGTTAAGCGCTTGCCTGTGAAGCCTAAGGACCCTGGTTCGAGGCTCGGTTCCCCAGGTCCCACGTTAGCCAGATGCACAAGGGGGCGCACGCGTCTGGAGTTCGTTTGCAGAGGCTGGAAGCCCTGGCGCGCCCATTCTCTCTCTCTCTCCCTCTATCTGTCTTTCTCTCTGTGTCTGTCGCTCTCAAATAAATAAATAAAATTAAAAAAAAAATTAAAAAAAGTTGTCCTCTGACCACACACAGGCTATTCATTTGCACCCCTCCTACAACCATATATAAATAATATTTTAAATACATAACTTTAAAAGTGAATAAGGAAAGAAAAACATCTTGGAAGCAACCAGTGAGAAATGACCCATTACTTATTAGGGTAATTTGAATGTCAATGGATTTCATACCTGAAAGCATGGAGGTTCAAAAGAAGTGGCACATTTTTCAAGCAATGAAAAAAAAAACCAACTCTCAATCCAGATTTCTATATTCCATGATAAATTTCTTCAGAATGATAATGAAATAAAGACTGTCTCTGTCGGGAGTGGTGGTGCACACTTTTAATCCCAGCACTCGGGAGGCAGAGGTAGGAGGATCACCGTGAGTTCGAGGCCACCCTGAGACTCCATAGTGAATTCAAGGTCAGCCTGGGCTAGAATGAGACCCTACCTTGAAAAACCACCAAAAAAAAAAAAAAAAAAAAGACTGTCTCTGAGGGAAACAAAGCAAAGAAAAATTGTTGCTGTACAAGAACTGCAAGTTCTTCCAAGAGAAATGATAAAATAGGAGGTTTCTTTTTACATTTTTTTAAAAATTGGAGTGTGTGTGTGTTTGTGTGGGCTCACACACACTCGCATGTGCACACACATGAGCACATATGCATGCCAGGGCCTCTTGCCTCTGCAAACAAACACCAGATGCTTGCACCATTTTTCTGGGTCCAGCTTACATGAGTGGCTTGGGAATTGAACCCCAGGCAATCAGGCTTTCCAAGCAAGTGCCTTTAACCAATAAGCCATCTTCCCAGCCCCAAGAAGCCTTCAAATATCACAAATGAAAGCATAGAAAGGATGACACTATAAGTAAACAATTGACTGTTCCCTTGATTTTTTTTAAAATATTTTTTTGTTCATTTTTATTTATTTATTTGAGAGCGACAGAGAGAGAAGGAGGCAGAGAGACACAGAGAGAGAATGGGCGCACCAGGGCTTCCAACCACTGCAAACGAACTCCAGATGTGTGCGCCTCCTTGTGCATCTGGCTAACGTGGGTCCTGGGGAAATGAGCCTCGAACCGAGGTCCTTAGGCTTCACAGGCAAGCGCTGAACCGCTAAGCCATCTCTCCAGCCCTCCCTTGATTTTTTTTTAAAAAAATTGTGTTTGATTTTTTGAAGGCTAACTTATTGTATAATTTGGTTCTCAGTATATGCATAGAAAATAGTTAAAAGAGTAATTTTAAAAGGAACAGGATAAAGGAAACTCATTGTATATTGGCTTTCTGTACTTGTCTAGAGATAGTAAAATGCTGACATTGGTAGCCAGTGGTAAATTTCATATGTACAATCCAAAGGAACTACTAAAAGAAATACACAATGATGCACTCAAAAATACTATAAAGTGAAATTCTTATTTATTTGAGAGAAATGAATATACGGGTATGCCAGGGCTTCCTGCCAATGTAAACGAACTCCAGATGCATGTGCTACCATGTGCATCTGGCTTACATGGGTACTGTGGAATTGAACCTGGGTCCTTAGGTTTTGCAGGCAAGTGCCTTAATTGCTAAATCATTGCTCCGGGTCAAAGTGAAATTCTTTAAAAAAAAATTATAAAATGGCCAGGCGGGGTAGAGCACGACTTTAATCCCAGCACTTGGGAGGCAGAGGTAGGACGATTGCATGAGTTTGAGGCTGTCCTGAGACTACATAGTGAATTCCAGGTTAGCCTGGGCTAGAGTGAGACCCCTCCTCGAAAAACCAAAAAAACAAAAAAAGTTCAAATAATACAAGGTACAAAAAGGGAAACAGATGAACAAAAATTGGGGCTAAGCAATAAAAACAGCAGGTATGGCTGGAAGTGTTGTTCATTTGGCAGAGTGTTTGCCTAATATATATGGAGCCCTCCGTTCAATCTCCAACATCACATAAAACCAGGTATGGTGCACACCTGTAATCCCAGGGCTCCAGAAGTACAAGCAGGAGGATTAGGATTTCAAATTCGTTCTCACAGCTACATCGTGATTTCCAGGCCAGCCTGGGATACATGACACCCTGTCTCAGACAAAAAAAAAACAACAAAAAAAACCAAAAAACTGTATAATAAGCTTGAAAGTACAAATAATCATATTATAAATAGTTTAAACACACAAAGTAAAAGATATTAGTAGAATGGACTTTTTTTGTAGCACTGTAATGGAACCCAGAAACTTGAGCATGCTAGACAAATATTCCATCACTGAGCTATATCCTCCAAACCCAGAAAATATTTTAAAATGGCCCAATTCCCTACAACTTATAGGAAATTCATTTCAAATATAGTACTAAAGATAGATCAAAAGTAAAAGAACGGAGGCTGGGGAGATGGCTCAGTAGTTACAGGTGCTTGTTTACAATACTTGGTGGCTTGGGTTTGCTTCCTCAGTGGCCACATAAAGCAGATGCAAAACATGGCCCATGCATCTGAAATTCATTTACAATGGCAAGAGGCCCTGATGCACCAACACACACACACACACACATGCATGCACACATGCAAATAAATCATTTTTTAAAGAAAGTAAAAGAATGTTAAGAGTATACCATGCAAACATTAACGGAAACGAAGAGTAGTTATATCAATGTCAGATAAAATGGACTTTAGAGTAAATAAAATTACCAGGAACAAAGAACATTACACATGGGTAAAAGAGTTACCAAGCTACAACAATCTGATCAAGACATCAGAGATTCAAATATACCAAAGCAAAATCTCAAAGAATACAAAGGAGAAATGGACTTTTTCACATTTGTAGTTGCAAACTTTTTAATACCCCTCTCTCAATGAATGACAGAATCAACAATGATCTGAATGAACTAATTAATAACATCAGCCATGACATTTATTGAACATCATCTAATAACAGTATGAGACATTTTTTTTTAATTTTAGAGCAAGAGAGAGAGAGAGAGAGAATTGGCATGCCAGGGCCTCAGCCACTGAAATTGCACTTCAGATGCTTGCACCACCTAGTGGGCATGTGTGACCTTGCACTTGCCTCAGCTCTATGCACCTGGCTTACGTGGGACCTGGAGAGTTGAACATGGGTCCTTAGGCTTTGCAGGCAAGTGCCTTAACCGCTGAGCCATCTCTTCAGCCCAGGATACATATTCTTCTTCTTTTTTTTTTTTTGGTTTTTCGAGGTAGGGTCTCACTCTGGTCCAGGCTGACCTGGAAGTAACTCTGTAGTCTCAGGGTGGCCTTGAACTCACGGTGATCCTCCTACCTCTGCCTCCCGAGTGCTGGGATTAAAGGCGTGCGCCACCACGCCCGGCTACATATTCTTCTTCTTAAGTGTACATGCAACATTCAAAACATAGACCATACCCTGTTTGACAAAGCAAACCTAAATACGTTCAAAAGAACTTACATAATAAGAATACATTTTTTTAACCATAATGGAGTCAAACTATGAATCAAAGATAACAGAAAAATTTCCAGAAACTTGGAAATTAAAGACCACACAGATAATCCATGGAAAATTAAACCAATACATTGAGAGAAAGTAGAAGGACAGAACTGGAGTGGTAACTTAGCATCTGTAATAGACCACTTGCCTAGCACTCCTGAGGTCCTGAGTTCTGTGGAGAGAGGAGAGAAGAATGGGGAGGTCTATGATCATGGTATATTGTATATACTTATGGAAATTGTCAATAAAAAGTTAAACAAAATAGCCAGGCATGGTGGCTCACAATTTTAATGCCAGAACTTAGGAGGCTGAGGTAGGAGGATTGCCATGATTTCAACGCTATCCTGGGACTGACTAGAGTGAGTTCCAGGTGAGCCCTGGCTAGAGTGAAACCTTACCTTGAAAACACACACACACACACACACACACACACACACACACACACACACACAGAGAGAGAGAGAGAGAGAGAGAGAGAGAGAGGGAGAGACAGAGTAGTTGGAAATAAGGGACTCAGTGGAGAGGGAATTCTGGAGAAGGGAAAGAAAAGGTGATAGGAAGGGATTATGATCATGGTATGTTGTCTAGATGTATGCAAGTTGTGAAAAAAAGTTCTTTATAAAAGGGAAAAACGGGGCTGGAGGGGTGGCTTAGCAGTTAAAGCATTTGCCTGCAAAGCCAAAGGACCCAGGTTCGATTCCCCAGGACCCACGTTAGCCAGATGCACAAGGAGACACAAGCATCTGGAGTTCGTTTGCAGTGGCTGGAGGCCCTGGCGTGCCCATTCTCTCTCTCTCTCTCTCTCTTCCTCTCTTTCTGCCTGTCGCTCTCAAATAAATAAGTAAAAATTAAAAAAAAAAAGACCTGGAAATAAGCTTGGCCATAACTCACAGTGTTTTTGTCAATGACTAACCAAGTGTTAAATGTTGCCAGGCCAGATCCCACTTCTCCATAAACAGGATACTCCCAGCCCAACACCTGGACCATACAATCTTTACATCCTTTTACTAAAAGTCATGTTTAATAATTTTATATTCATATATTTTTGTTTATTCATTTACTTTTGTGACAGAGCCTCATGTAGTGCAGGCTGGCCTTGAATTTGCTATATAGCCAAGGATGACCTTGGATTCCTGATTTCCCTTCCTTTCAAATGCTGGGATTTATGTGTGCACCACCACACCTGGCTTATTTTTTTTTTTTTAATTTTTAGTTACATTGCAAAGTACATCTTTAGCACTTTCAAAGTATACAAAAACTTTTCTTTCAAATTTGATTTTTTTTTCTCACTGGCAACGCCTTATGCATGTTGAGCACAAAATGCCACCACTGAAGTATACCACCAGTCCTTAAGCGCAAACATTTGAGCAGATCTCTAGTAGTGACACAAGCTGGGTAGTGAGTGAAAGGAGCACAAGAAGTCTTATGGCCTCTGAATTATTATATGGTGGTAATCTCCCAAAGGCTCTTTCTTTCTGCATGCTAGGTAAGAATGGGTCTCTAGCCTCCCATGTTATCCTTGAGTTCTGAGTATCACTGAACCAAGTTAAGGATGCTTAGCTATCTTCCAGTTCTGACTGCATGGACACTATAGCTACCAAGTAGACCCTAATCAACTGTCAACTAATTTCCTACTACTGTTTAAAATGTAAACATGCCCAGCAATTGACAATGGCATTTCCCCAAGACTTGTAAGGCCCAAGTATTTTAAAGTTTTTATTTATGTATTTATTACAGAGAGAGAGAGAGAGAGAGAGAGAGAGAGAGAAAGAATGGGTGTGCCAGGGCCTCCGGCTACTGTAAATGAATTCCAGATGCATGCACTACCTTTTGCATCTGGCTAATGTGGGACCTGAGGAATCGAACCTGGGTCCTTAGGGCTTCGCAAGCAAGTGCCTTAACCGCTAAGCCAACTCTCCAGCCCAGGCCCAATTATTTTAGATACAGGTATAGAAATTTAATTTGCTCCAGACCCGAGCTGAGCAATAAGATATGAAATTTTAGGTGTATATTTAAAAACCAAACATTCAACTTATTAACCAGCTAAGTTAGCTTTGTCCTTTTAAAAATAATAATAATGATAATAATTAAATGCTAGGCTGCTAAACTTCTTAGTTAAAACTATTTCTAGTTCCCAGAGTCTGGGGACAATGCAAACATTAGCTGTACTGCATGAAACAAGTATAGACCCTTCAGTTTGTCCATAGGCTGGAACTATTAGATCTCTATCCTGTATGATAATAGGAAACAAATCATTAAAAACTCACAGGAGAACTAATGTCAAGAATCATAGAGGTTTTGAGAGAGAAATAGGAACAAGGTGGTTTTTTTGCATAAGTACTCAGCTAGGGAAGTGCAAATATAGGGAGAGAAGCCATGTCACCCCGCCTGCCTTAGTAAAACTGAAATTAAGCATCTGATCCAGTCTCATCCCTAAGCAACAGAGTTCCCTACTTCTTCCCTGGTTACCAATTTTCCCAAATAAACCTTATAATTTAACCTTTTCAGAATCTGTCTCCTCAGTTCTTTGTTGGAATAGACAAGGATCTAAACCTTGGGATTCACAGGTCAGGGAACAAAGAAAACTTAGTTTCTGTATTTCATTGTTTTAAGAAGCATATATAATAAGACCTTTTTTTTTTAAATAATGTGGTATTTAAGCATGAGGTCATTCTTTAATACTAAATGAAATCACAAATTGGCTTTCGCTTTAAGCAGAGATTGTTTATTTAAAGATTCAGTCATATTCTAATTTAGAGTTGGGTGTATTTTATCTCTGCTATGGTTCCCTTAGTGTTTAAGTTTCCAGCCAGGCCCTAAAGGCAGCTATTTGACCTACTAATCGCCTCAGTGCCATCAAACACCCTACTGGGTGCATTGCAGTTAGTGATGCTTGGATTGCATGTATTTGGCTCCTCTGTGGCTCCTCTCAGACACACTGTTAGCATTTTAATCATACAGTTTTCAACCTTTGAGGCTAAGATGGGGGAGGGGAAATCAACTTCCTGCCGGCTTTAAAGTTTGAGAACAGAATCAAATGAACTTGCTACTCCGCCTCTCAACCAGCTATGGAGCTCTCTAGTCCTCTCTAGTCCTCCCAAGTAGATTTGGGAGCTGGCAAGGTCACCCACCTCATCTGCAATCTGTGAAGTGTACTGGTCAATTTTTACCTGCCCTTATTATCTTCAACATTTTCAAGTCTTGCCTGGAGTGTGGGGGTTTTGTGCTTGTTACTGACTCCGCCTTATCCTGTCCAGCTCCACCTTCTCATGGTAAGTAAGAAGCCCTGGATTGGCTGCCAAAAGCTGCTTCACAGATGTTCAGAGTGAGTGCTGCATTTAACACTTGGACTGAGAGCTGAGATTTCCGGGTATTCAGCAAATCCCATTCTCAGGGCTGTGCCACTACTTGGCAGTTTATTGTAACAGTCTTCCTCCAGGGCCATCTCCAAAGCAAGCGGGCTGACAGGAGCTGGAACCTCCAGTTCAGTGGCCATGATTTCTGGTGGGGGCTGATCCCAGCGTCCTGAACTAGAATCACATTGTGGATGACACTAACATCTAAGCTTATCTATTAACCCAGATTAAGTTCTCTTCACCTTCCTGTTTGCAACTGAACGCAGTGAAATGCAGTGCAAAGGAAAACGGAAATGACTGACAATGTTGACAATAGAGCCATTTGGTTGTTTTGTTGCAAGGGCACTGCTTAGGGGCAATGTCAAATAATTCTTGAAATGCCAGCAATGTGCAAGCTCAAGTGTGATTCTTAAAGACAACGTGATCAGAAACCATTCGTTTGCTGACAGAACCTCACCTCTCTAAAGAGCCCGGAAATGTACATTAAACAACACAAATGCTTTATATAACTTACAGATTAAAAAAATTTTTTTGTTGTTTATTTATTTGAGAGCGACAGAGAGAGAAAGAGCGAGTGAGAGAGAGAGAGAGAGAGAGAGAACGGGCGTGCCAGGGCTTCCAGCCTCTGCAAACGAACTCCAGACGCGTGCGCCCCCTTGTGCATCTGGCTAACGTGGGTCCTGGGGAATCGAGCCTCGAACCGGGGTCCTTAGGCTTCACAGGCAAGAGCTTAACCGCTAAGCCATCTCTCCAGCTCTAACTTACAGATTTCAATCTGAAAAATCAAGTGATAGTAGCAGGGGGTTGCTGGTTGTACTTGCACAAGTTAATAAGTTTTATTTCATTTGAAAACTCTCAGGTTGAAAAAAAAAGCTGGGTTGAGTTAAAACAAAACAGAAAACTCTTGCCTGGGACTGGATATGTGTATATGGGGTGGGGTGGAAGGAAGCTAATAGAGATTCCACTCGCCAGGATCCAGATGACCAAGCTGCCATCATGAGAATAGTTCACTGTGACACTTCAATCCACTTGAGTCATTCAAGCCCCAGAGTTGGCCTGAGCTAAAATTAAATAAATGGTCACTATATTTCCCCACTAGAGTAGAATAATAACATGTCTTCAATTTTATGGTATGCACCTAGAGTTCTTTTGCAGTGACTAGAGGCCCTGGTGTGCCCATTCTCTCTCCATAGCTGACTCTTTCTCTTGCTTTCAAATAATAAATAAATAAATAATTTTTAATGTTCATGTTTTCTGTATTTCAGATAGTTTCATTGGACTCTAGTTATTTTATTAAGAAAAACTATTTGCTAAATTTTTCAAAGACAAATAAGACAAAAGGAACCCCCAAGTAAGAAAAAGTGATATATAAAGTTATAAAGGAAGTGCTTTTAGGTGAGAAAGGATTTTAGATTGTAAATTAGTTTGGTCCTGTGATAAATAATTTGTCCCAAACAAAAATAGGCAGATGCAGACAAAATGAGAAGGTTAAAATATGTCATAAGAAGCTGGAGAAATGGCTTCGTGGCTAAGATACTTGTTGGCAAAGTTAAAGGACCCAGGTTCAATTCCCCAGTATCCACATAAATCTGTATGCACAAGGTTGCACATGCTTCCAGAGTTCATTTGCAGCAGCTGGAGGCCCTGCATGCCCATTATCTCTATCTGCTTCTCTCTCTCTCTCTTACATAAATAGCCAGGTATAAGAACATCGAGAAATCTGGCTGGAATCTGGAAGGAAACCAGCTCCCAGATGGCCTACTGTATATAGTGCTGGAAAGCACTACATGAGATATGGGGAGAAAATAGCCAACAACACTGTGAGCTAGCAGGGGACACTGCTACATGAAAGCATCCAGCCTTGCAAGGTGTACACACCTGTGCAATAGTTGCACCCAGCAGAGTAACCAATAGCTTTCTGATTGGCTAAGAGATCCACTCAGTGGAAAGGAACCCATAGCTCACACTGGGAACTGAGTCAGAATCCAATGGAGACCAAAAAATTCTCACTAGTCATTAGCCCAAAGAGAGGCTACATCCATTAAAATCTGTCTTAATTAACAATGCTTATCCCATTTAACCTATGCCGTTGTCAATCTCTGCTGGAGAATCTACTTTCATTTTTCAGAAGGCAGTGAGAATTGAGAAAATAAACCACCCTTCACATATCAGCCAGGAGCCAGGTGAAACCACAGGGAAATTGGCAAGATGAGCAAGAGTGCTCCTTCCATGGTGACTGACAACCTGCACCAGAGTGATAGAGACAGACACCGAGGATATTAACAACATATCAAAGTAAAAATCCAGAAACTTCTGAGAGCACAACACTAAAGTGGACTTAAAACACACCCACCATGGCTCAGGAAATTTTGTGGAAGAGGGGGATGGAAAGATTTCAAGAGCCACAGAGTGGGAGGGAATGTCCAGAGGCACTGCTTCACTTTAGAATGACTAACTGCTGCTCTCACATTTCCCAACCTACAACCCCATGGTGAATTTCAGCAATCCCATTGAGGAGGGCCCTCAGCAGAATGGGGGCTGAGAGGAGAGAAATGATTGTAGCAACACATGATGTGTCTATATAAAGTTTCTGCTTAATAAAAGAAAAGCCAGGTGTGATGGCACATGCCTTTAATATTGCAATATAGGAGAAAGCTAGCTTCTTTTAGGCAGTTTCAGTTAGAGATTGAGGCCCAGAATGAACCAGAAGATGCCACCCCATATGTCACCTCACCCTAGCACAAGAATGGAACTCTTGGCAGAAATGGAACTTGTGTCTGATTGAGACTGATCTACAGTGCCCTGTGATGCCCACAGCCTACCAAGCTGCCTGGATAGACAATATAGTGGGCTGGCTCTGGGGTCTGCCCTCCAAATCTACAAACCAAGCAGGTCTTCCCCCTTGCATATAAAGGCTCTCATTTTCTTCCTGTCTTTCCTTTTTAAAAAAACTCTACTGTTCTTGGTTCAGCTAACTGATCCCCTCAGTGGTATGGGACCCATAGCTGGATCTGGGAAACAAGTCAGAAACATATCCAAACATAAGCCTGCTCTCCATTAGCAAGCTACCACCAATCATGGGCTACAAGAGGGCCTACACCTATTAAATTCCCTATAAAAAGTAAGTGTTATCTCAATTTTCCGGGTGCTAACTTACTCTCCATTGGAGAATCTGCTTCTCTTTTTCAGATAGATGTAGATCCTAAGGAGAGAGCCACCCCATCATACCTCAAAAGGGCCCTTGGGCCCTTGGCTGAAACTAAGAACAACTGGCAAAACGAGCAAGGGTGTTGTTCTCTTGGTGAACTGGGTACCAGCACAAGGGTGAAAGAGATCAACACAGAGAACAATCAACTCCTACCAAACCAGATATCCAGAGACCAAGAGGTCCCCAACACCTCATCACTGAAGCAGACCAAAAATGAACCCAACATGGCTCAGGGAAATTTTGCGGAAGAGGGGGCGGAAAGAATGTCAGAGCCACACGTTGGGTCATGATATGCAGAGACATTTTTCCTACCCGTAACTGTGGGCTAACTCCACAATGCATGACCTATATACCTCAACAAGGAGGGGCCAGGAGGAGGGGGTAGGACATGGATGAGCCTAACAATGGTACCAAATTGACTGTATTCACTGAATATAAAACTAATTAATAATTTTTAAAAAGATACCAAAAAAAAAAAATCTCTGTGAGATATTGTGCTGCTTGGATACATGTGAGTCTGGCTTCCCTGACACCCAGCCAGGCTGGGCAAGGGGGAAGAACATAGTACAGTTTCTTGGTCTGGGAAAACTTTTCTCCTTTCCTTTGCTTTCTAGTTTTGGGTAAATTCTCACTTTATGATTTTCCTCTGGTCTCCAAATCTACCACATATGTATTTCCTTCACACTCCAAATCTACCACATGTATGCTCTCACTAACTCTGGTAAGCATGAGTGTAACTCTCTTTATTGCTCATTCCTTTTCTGAATTTTTTTAAAAAGTTTTTTTGTTTTGGGTTTAAAAAATATTTTATATTTATTAAGTTATATATATATACACACATACATATATACATACATTTATACACACACACACACAAACATATATACACACACACACATATATAGTGTGTGTGTATTTTTTTTTTTTTTTGGTTTTTTTGAGGTAGAGTATCACTCTAGCCCAGAATTCACTTTGTAGTCTCAGGCTGGCCTTGAACTCATGATGATCCTCCTACTTCTGCCTCCCAAGTGCTGGGATTAAAGGTGTGCACCACCACACCCAGTTTCTGAATTTCTTTGTCTCAGCTTTGCTATTTTCACTCTGCTATTTTTCCTTGATCCCCACCATTTGCCCTCTCAACTTCCCTCCATGGGAAAGCATAGATGCCATGTGTGTTCCTTCTAAGTCTCCCTACATATACACCTAAGTTCTACCTTCTATTGCTTATGGCTCTATGCTAATATCTCTCCTTGAAAGCCTTAGTTTCTCTTAAATGGGCTCTCTGAATTCCCCTCCACATGCTTGTGGCTCTACTCCATACTCTCCCTACAAAGTTTATTTTTTCTTAAAAGGAACCTTATAAACTATACAGTATTTTCCACATGAGAACATGCTTCCTACTTCCCACATGCTTATGACTCCGCTCTAGCCTTACTTCCTCGATCCAAACCTCCTTTGAAATAGACCCCACAATTTGTGATTTCTCCCTAAATAAAATTAATAATTCATACTTTATCCTTCTTAGTCAACCTTTATCAACTCTTTATTAAAGGTGGGACAGAACCTAAACAGGGGATTTATAAATTTGGTGGACTCCTCCTGAACCCCAAAATCCTGCATCAATACCAGCACTCAAGAGACAGAGGTAGGAAGATCACTGTGAATTTGAGGCCAGCCTGGAACTACAGAATGAATTCCAGGTCAGCTTGGGCTAGAGTGAGACCCTGTCTCATGGGAAAAAGTCATTAAAATGTTATGAAAGGGCTGGAGAGATGGCTTAATGGTTAAGCACTTGCCTGTGAAGCCTAAGGACCCCAGTTCAAGGCTCTATTCCCCAGGATCCACATAAGCTAGATGCTCAGGTTGGACATGCATCTGGAGTTTGTTTGCAGTGGCTGGAGGCCCTGGTGTGCTCATTCTCTCTCTCTCTCTCTCTGCCTCTTTTTCTCAATATGCCAATTAAAGAGACAAGAACACCTGGCAGTGCACATTCATGTGGAAATGGGGGAGGATGTGAAAAGCAAAGGAAGAAGATTTATTCAATGTGGTCTAGCCATGTGGGATGAAGAACAAATAAAAGGTCCAATGACCACCTGCCCCAAGCAGTCTTCAGGTACCTGTCATGAGGTTTAGGCTTAAAAAGAAGACATCAGAGATGCATAACTAAGCAGTTATGGTCAAGGTATCATTGACCCATCATTGTCTCTCCTGCAAGGTGTTCTGACAAGTTGTTAGAACTGTATGAAACCTATTCCTGGGAAATAAATTCCTCCTCTGGCTGGCACCAGGCTTTAGCCTTTCCCTTCTCAACGGTATGAGACTTCTGGAGAAATTCAAATTCATTGGTGTCCATTATGTCAATAGTCTGGTAGATGAGGGGAGGGACACACTTGTCTCTCCTTAGGATTTCTTTTTTTTTTAGCTTATTATTTATTTATTTATGATAGAGAGTGGGTGAGTGAGAAAAATGGACAGATAGAGAAAAAGAGAATGGGCGCATCAGGGCCTCCATCTGCTGCAAACAAACTCCAGACACATGTACTACCTTGTGCATCTGGCTTTATGTGGGTCCTCAAAAAATCAAACTTGGGTCCTTTGCCTTTGCAAGCAAGTGCCTTAACCGCTAAGCCATCTCTCCAGCCCAGGATATTTTTAAAATATTTTATTGGGCTGGAAAGATGGCGTAGCAGTTAAGGCGCTTGCCTGCGAAGCCTAAGGACCCATGTTCCACTCTTTAGATCCCACATTAGCCAGACACACAAAGGTGAGGCAAGTGCAAAGTCTCACATGCCCACTAGGTGGAGCAAACATCTGTAGTTTGATTTCAGTTGCTGAGGCCCTGGCACACCAATTCTTTCTCCTTGTCTCTCTAGCTCTCTCTCTCTAAAAAAAGTTTTATTTATTTATTTATTTGGGAAAGAGAGAGGCCAATAGAGAATGGGTGTGCCAGGGCCTCCAGCCACTGAAAACAAGCTCCACACCCATGTACCACCTTGTGCTTATGTGGGTACTAGGGAATCAAATTTGGTCCTTAGGCTTCACACTCCAGTGCACTAACCACTAAGCTATCTCTCCTGCCCTCTCTTTAGAATTTCTTTACTTCTGACAGGATTGCCAGAATGGTCACATTAGAAATAATTACAGAAAAAAAAAAACTGGCTTAGAGTACAATTGTTTTATGTTTTAGCCTTTTACTGAATGATATTTTTAAAATCTGTTGGGGGCCAAAAATTAAAGTGCTTGGCTACATAGCCTATTGACCCAGGTTGAATTCCTCAATTCTCACATAAAGCCAGATGCACAATCAGATGCATGCATTTGGGGTTCATTGGAAGCTTCTGGAGGCCCTGAAGTGCTCATTCTCTCTGTCAGTCTCTCCTCTCTCTTCCTGTCTCCTTGAAAATAAATAAAAATATTTTAATCATATTTTATCTATTTATTTGTAAGCAGAGAGAGAGAGAGAGTGAATGGACACACCAGGGCCTCTTGCCACTGCAAATGAACTGCAGACACATGTGCCACTGTGTGCATATGACTTCATGTGGGCACTGGGGAATCAAAAGCAGGTTATTAGGCTTTGCAAGCAAGCACCTTTAACTACAGAGCCAACCCTTCAGCCCCCTAAATGACATTTAAGACTTGATGATTAGATTTTATCTAAATGCTAAATTTTGTGTTTTCCCATTTGTGTTGAAGCTTTCCTTGCTGGATAGTCACTGCTTTGGCAGCAGAAAAAAATCCATTAAAAAGAAGCATTTTGGGGTTGGAGAAATGGCTTAGTTGTTAAGGTGCTTGCCTGCCAAGCCTAAAAACTCATGTTCAACTCTCCAGGCCCCATGTAGCCAGTGACGCAAGGGTGCAATGTCGCAAATGTGCCACAAGGGGGCGCATGTGGCCGTGGTTTGTTTATAGTGGCTGAAGGTCCTGGCACATGCCCATTCTCTCTTTCTCTCCCTCTTATTCTTTCTCATGCGCTCTCAAAATAAATTAAAAAAATAAGTATTCTGGCCAAGCATGATGGTGCATGCCTTTAATCTCAGCACTTGGGAGGCTGAGGTAGGAGGAGGAGCACTCTGAGTTTGAGGCCAGCCTGAAGCTACATAGTTAATTAGGTCAGCCTGGGCTACAGTGAGACCCTACCTTGAAAAACAAACAAACAAACAAACAAACAGAATAGTACTCTGGGCTGGAGAAATGGTTGATTGGTTAAAGGTGCTTGCTTGCCAAGCCTGATGGCCTGGGTTTGATTCCCTAGTATTCACACGAAGCCAGATGCACAAAGTGGTGCATGTGTCTGGAGTTTGCAGTGGCAGGAAGCCCTGGCACACCCATACTCACTCTCTGCCTGCCTTCTATCTTTCTCTGTGTCTCAAATAAATAAATAAAATATAAAGAAGTATTCCAAAGCCAGGCATGGTGGTGCATACTTTTATTCCCAGCACTCAGGCTGAGGTAGGAGGATTGCTATGAGTTCGAGACCAGCCTGAGCTACAAAGTGAGTTCCTGGTCAGCCTGAGCTAGAGTGAGACATTGCTTCAAACCTCACCCCGCCTCAAAAAATAAATAAAAGGAATTATTCTGACGTGGGATATTCTGATAAGTTGTATAGTAACTGTGGCACTTTTAAATTTATTTTGAAAATGTGGTCTATTGTACACAATTTTCTTTGTGCCTATGATCTTTAACTCTCTGGGTTGGTTGATTAAATGAACAAATATTAATTTTCAAAATTGGCTAGAGCTTGTAAATCTAAGATCTACCTTTTATTTGGAGGCAGAGTCTCACTCTAGCCCAGGCTAACCTGAAACTTACTCTGCACCCCAGGTTGGCCTTGAAATCTTGGTGATCCTCCTTTCTCAGCCTCTTGAGTGCTGGGATTAAAGGCATGAGTCACTATGTCTGCCTCAAAAAGCTTTCGCTCTGCTTGGTTTTCTTGGCAGCACTAGAATTGAATCTCAGGGACTTGAGCATGTTCCCAGCCCAGAGCTACACCATTGGGAAAACACTCATTATCTCCTTATCTTGTAAGTACTGGGCATCCTATTAAAAAAAATAGATAAGCCTGGAGAGATTGCTTAGTGGTTAAAAGCACTTACTTGTAAAGCCTGGTGACTGGGGCTCAATTCTCCAGTACCCACGTAAAGCCAGATGCACAAAGTGGCACATGCATCTGGAGTTTGTTTGTACTGGTAGGGTGTCCTGACACATCTATTCTCTCTGTCATAAATACAAAGAATTAAATAAAAAATAGACAAAGGACTACATAAACCATCTCTCCTAAAGGGCAATATTATACAATACTACAAGAACCTTTTGAATATGAAAACTAAAAATTCAGAATTAGTTACAGTCTTTCCACAGTGAGGTCCTGGGAGATAAAGAACTAAAGGAATGAGAGCTAAAATGAGGTTATTTCAACAATGAAAAAAGACACCATAGAAAAGGCTTTCAATTTAGAGAGAAAGGCATCTGTCTAGCACTTCTAACCACCTCTTGTGCTGTAAAACATCAGGAGGTAAAATTTTAGATGAGTTATTTTCACCTCAAACTCGTGTCATCTCCTTCTGAGAACATTTTTGTGGATTTCAGAAAAGTTGAAGATTCTCATCTTCAACTACACCAACAATTGAGTATTCCAAGTATCTAAACTCAAAGATCCTCTACCAACAATTTTACTAACTCTCACCTTCCTTCCTTCCTTCCTTCCTTCCTTCCTTCCTTCCTTCCTTCCTTCCTTCCTTCCTTCCTTCCTTCCTTCCTTCCTCCCTCTTTCCCTCCCTCCCCACCCCCCAATCTCTCTCTCTCTCTCTCTCTCTCTCTCTCTTTCTTTCTTTCTTTTTCAAAGTCAGGTCTTGCTTTAGCCCAGGCTGATCTGGAATTTAGGCTGGCCTTGAACTTGTGGTGATCCTTCTACCTCTGCCTCCCAAGTGCTGGGATTAAAGGCATGTGCCACCACACACATCTACTTTTTTTTATATTTCTTAAACTCTTTCATATTTAGATATTTTACAAATGGTCTGGGGCTGGAGAGGTGACTCAGTGGTTGAAGGTGCTTATTTGTGAAGTTTGAAGGTCCCCAGGACCCACGTAGAGCCAGATGCACAAAATGGTGCATGTGTGTAGAGTTTGTTTGCTGTGGCTGGAAGCCCTGGTGTGCCCATAGTCATTCTCTCTTTCTGTCTGCCTCTTTCTGTCTGTCTCTCTCTCAAATAAATAAAAAAATATTTTTAAAATGATTTGAGCTATTTGAAATTTTCTTTGGTATATTTCTAAATGTGAGAAATAATGCTAATCTTGGTCATAGTAAGTCTACAAATGAAGATAGCTATTATGTCCTTTAATTAATTGGGGTGTGTGTGCACACCCATGCATAGGCTAAAGCACAATCTTGGGGTGTCATTCTTCAGGTGATATCCACTTTCTTTTTCCCTTCCTTCCCTCCCTTTCTTCCTTCCTTCCTCTCTCTCTTTCTTTTTTGAGACAGTCTCTCACTGGCCTTCAGGGATCCTCCCATTTCTACATTCCCCATGCTAGGATTATAGGTACACATTATTATGCCTGGCAATTTTTGTGGCTTGGTTTTTCAAGGTAGGGTCTCACTCTAGCCCAGGCTGACCTGGAATTCACTATGAAGTCTCAGAGTGGCCTCGAACTCATGGCGATCCTCCTACCTCTGCCTCCTGAGTGCTAGGATTAAAGACGTGTGCCACCATGCCTGGTTTGCCTGGTATTTATAAGTGGGTTCAGGGCATGAAACTCAAGTCCTTATGCTTGCAAGGCAAGCACTTTACTGACTCCAAGTTATATCCTCCCAGCCCTCATTTGTCCTGTTTTTGTTATGACTGCTTACCCAGACCTCCTACCTTACATAAATTAAGTCTTCATGTGTAAAAAAAATAGATTCATGCTTTTTCACTACCTTTGTAAAAGAATTCTTTCATTATTTATGATAGTTTGATTTTAAGAATTCTAGTATTTAAATTGATGAAGGCTTATTTTAAATACTGTAACTCAAACTCCAGTTTGGGGTACCTCCATGTTAAATACAAACTCTTAGAACCCAAAACAAACTTCCTACTAATAAACAAGGAAGAATACTAAATGAGTGCAAACAAAGGTACTTTGATATTTTAAAAATTAAAATACAATTAATTAAAAGCCACATGGCAATCTTAGACTTTGTCCTAAAGTAACTTTAACTCTACTGACTCTTGTTAGGGCCATTCAAAAACTTGGGTTGATTATTTTATCTGAATAATGTAAAAGACATCAACAATCTCCTGTGACCAAAGCCATAATATTTTATACTTTAAAAATCATAGTTTTTGATTTAGGGATTTAAGTTAATTCATTAATTTAAGGTGTCCTACATGGGAAAAGACAATTTTGCTTTAAAAAAAATTAAAGTAAGCTTGCTGTAGAAGCAGGCCCCTTGCTCTGCCTGGCCCTGGGTCCCCAATTCCCAGATACCCTGCACTAGAGTGTGCACGCAGCACAGAGGGAGTAGCCAGAGCTCCTGGTTGGTCCCCCACCTCCCAGTTACATGGTTCTGGCACCCCTGAATATGAGCAGTGGAAGCAGGCTTTTTTTCTCTGGTATCATGACTGGCCCCTGGGTACCCACAACCCTATTTCCCTGAGTCAGAGGGTGCAGAGGCCACTGTAGGAATTGGCTTCTTCCCCCTGGTTCTCCAGCTTCCTGGCTTCTGCTTCCCCAACCTGTGATCCCTGTGTGCTGAAGAGTACATGTAAGTGGAGTGAGGATGCCAGAGCTCCTAGTTCCCCAGGTACCTTTGATGTACCTGCAATCTCCACAATCTGAGCATCTGTGCTTATAACCACATCATACACCAGTACACCAATCCAGCTCACATTTAAAACAGAACATACTCTGAAGATCCTACAAGAACAATAACTTGCTTCCATCTAAATAAAATACAGTGTTTCCCCAAGATGGAAAGACCACAGCGCAAAAAAAGCCAACAAAAGTCAGAAAACGGAGAGATCTCTACCAGGGATGCCTAGTCCCACAATGGAAGCCTCCAATGAAATCATAGAGAAATCAACAGAAATTCAATCCCAAAGTGAAAACATAATAACCAATGAGACCCTGATCAAAAGAACTGCTGAACTGAAAGCAAACCATCAAAAAACCAATAATTGTATCAATGAAAATGAACAGAATCATCTCTTAGAGCATTCAGCTTTTGACAGTACACTTAACTTGATTGAAGAAAACATTAGACCCCTAAAAAGAGATATAAATTAGTTTAAGATGAGTCAGCAAATATAAGATGTCAATAACTGATTGATTAATCTTAATGAAGACTTAATCAAATATAAGAATGAATTCCAGGAAGCATCAAGAAGATCGGAACTTGAACTGAAATTATACCTCAACAAAGCGATGAACATGATGCAAAATAACACAACAGAAAACAAAACCCAAATAGAGCTTATAACTACCTCTCTAGAACTCTCACTAACAGAGTTATTCATGTGGAAGACAGCAACTCTGATGTAGAAGACAAGACAGAAGAAATTGATCAGGTGGCCAAAAACTTTGCTAAGTCAAAAAAAAAAAAAAAAGAACAAAATATGAGGAAACCATAGGATACTATAAAATAACCAAACATCCAGATCATGGGTATACCAGAAGGAGAGGAAATCCAGGCCAGAGGCATAATGAATATAGTCAACAAAATTATTGAAGAAAAATTTCCAAACCTCTCAAAAGAGAGGCCCATCCAGATACAAGAAGCACACAGAACACCAAACAGACAGGTCCAAAGGAGAAACTCTCCAGGCCATAACATAGTTAAAACTCTTAGCAATGAAAAGACAGAGAGTGTGCTAAAAGCAACAAGAGAGAAACAACACACTTCAAGGTCTAACAAAACTATGGCTTCCAACCCAAGCATCTCTATCCAGCAAAACTATCCCTCATAATAGATGGTGAAAGGAAAACTTTCCATGAAAAAAGTCAATTTTATGATTATATGAACACAATGCCAAACCTACAGAGAATATTTTAGGGAATAATCCACAAAGAAGAGTCAAACAACCAATCTCAAGAGCCAACAAGAAGATCGTAATAACCAAAAATATACCAGGCTCAAAGAAGTACAAAACACAAGGAAGCACCAAACCCCATAAAGCACCTCAGCATGTCAGGGATTAATTCAAAGCTCACAGCAATAACCTTAAAATTAATGGTCTTAACTCACCCATCAAAAGACACAAGGTATTAGGGTGGATCAAAAAATGGACCCTTCTATCTGCTGTCTTCAAGAAACTTACCTCACTATTAAGACAGATACCACCTCAGAATTAAAGGATGGAAAATGATATTCCAAGCAAATGGAAATAAAAAACAAGTGGGTGTTGGTATATTAGTATCTGATAAAATAGACATCAAACCAAAAGTAATCAAAAAGGACAAAGAAGGCCACTTTTTACTCACCAAGGGAATGATCCAACATGACAACATCACAATCATAAATCTATATGCACCAAACACAGGTGCACTACACTTTATAAAACAAAACCGACTTGACAATAAAACAGAAATAAACACTAACATCATCATAGTCAGAGACTTCAATACCCTACTATCATCAATAAACAGATCACCCAAGCAGAAAATCAACAGGGGAATAATGGACCTCAACAACATCATAGATCAACTAGACCTCAATGACTATCTACAGCACTCTCCACCCCAACTCTACAGAATACACATTCTTCTCAACAGCCTATGGAACTTTCTCCAAAATAAACCATATATTAGGCCATAAAGCATGCCTCCATAAATTCAGGAAAACTGAAGTAACTTCCTACATCATTTTAGATCACAGTGATTTAAAGCTAGAAATTAATAAGAAGAGACACATCAAGAGTTCCACCAGCTCATGGAAACTAAACAACACATTTTTATTTATTTTTATTATTATTATTATTTTTTGTTTGTTTTTTTGAGGTAGGGTCTCACTCTAGCTCAGGCTGACCTGGAATTCACTCTGTAGTCTCAGGGTGGCCTTGAACTCCCCACCAAGTGCTGGAATTAAAGGCATGTGCCACCATGCCCGGCAACAACAAACTTTTAAACAATGAATGAGTTGTAGAAGAAATCAAAAAAGAAATTGTGAAAAATTCCTAGAATTGAATGATAATGACAACACAACCTAAAAAAACTTATGGGACACAATGCAGGCACTCCTAAGGGGAAAATTTATAGTACTAAATGCCTTCATAACAAAGACAGAGAGATCCCAAATTAATAACCAGACTGTCCACCTAAGGGCATTGGAAAAATAAGAAGTATCCAACTCTACTCTAAGAGCTCTAGACAGAAAGAAATAATCAAGATTAGAACAGAAATTAATGAATAGGAAACTAAGAAAACAAAAAAAACAAAAAACAAAAAAACCTCAATGAAATGAAGAGCTGGTTCTTTGAAAATATAAACAAGAATGAGAAACCCCTGGCAAATTTGATCAAGCAAAAAGGAGAAGTCTCAAATTAACAAAATCATAAATTAAAAAGGAGAGGTCCCAACAGACATCAATGAAATTGGAAGAACCATCAGGGAATACTTCCAAAACCTCTAATCCACAAAATTGGATAATCCGGAAGAAATGGATGAATTCCTTGCCATATACCACCTACCAAAAACAAAATTCAGAACAGATTAATCTTCTAAACAAAACTATCAAATCCATGGAGATTTAAAAGTTAATAATAAAAACCTCCCAAAAATAAAAGTCCAGGAACAGATGGCTTCTCAGCCAAATTCTATCAAACCTTCATTGAAGAACTGAAACTAATTTTTTTTTTTTTTTGGTTTTTTGAGTTAGGGTCTCACTCTGGCTCAGGCTGACCTGGAATTCACTATGTAGTCTCAGGGTGGCCTCAAACTCTCAGTGATCCTCCTACCTCTGCCTCCCGAGTGCTGGGATTAAAGGCGTGCGCCACCACACCCGGCTTGAAACTAATTTTTCTCAAACTGTTTTGTATAATTGGAGATAAAGAAATCCTCCCCAACACCTCTTATGAAGCTAGCATCACCATAATACCAAAACCAGACAGAACTACAAGAAAAGAAAAATATAGTCCTATATCCCTGATGAATTTAGATGAAAAGATTCTAAACAAAATCCTCACAAACTGAATTCAGCAATACATCAAAAGCATTATCCACCTTGATCAAGTAGGCTTCATCCCAGAGATTTAGGGATGGTTCAACATATGGAAATTGGTCAACATAATATACCACATAAATAAGCTTAATCATAAGAACCACATGATCGTCTTGATTGATGCAGAGAAGGCCTTTGACAAAATAAAACACCAATTCATGATCAAAATGCTGGAAAGAATATGCATGGAGGGTTTATGCTTCAACACAATAAAGGCTCTATATAAAGCACTTAAATCCCAAATAATACTTACTGGGGAAAGACTCAAGAAGCTCCCATTGAGGTTGAGAACAAAACAGGGGTGCCCACTCTCCCCACTGCTTTTCAACATAATTATAGAGTCACTAGCCCAAACAATAAGACAGGAGAAAGAAATAAAAGGAATTAAAATTGGAAAAGAAGAAGTCAAGTTAGCCCTATATACAGATGACATGATCCTATAAATAAATTACTTAAAAGTCTCCATCTCAAAACTTCTAATGGTGATTAATTCCTTTGTCAAGTGGCAGGCTACAAAGTCAGCCTTCCAAAATTAGTAACCTTTATATACGCATAGCACAAATGTTCAGAGAAAGAAATCAGTGAGGTTGTTCCATTTTCAATAGCAACAAAAAATTTAAATACTTTGGAATAATACTAACCAAGAGTGTGAAAGACCTATATAATGAAAATATTAGACTTCTGGTTGAGATGGTGGCATAGGAACCACACCATAGCAGCCTAGGATGGAAAAAGCCAAAAAAAAAAAAAACAAAAAACCCAAACAGTAAAATACACTCTTCTACTAAAAAGTGAGGTGTACAAGAAATTAGCAATGGCACCAGAGAAGTAGGAGAGACCCAGAGCATCTAGAGTCCATATAATCAGGAAGAAGCGGCTCCAGCAGCAGCTGCACTAGGTCAACAATGGCAGCGGGTCTGCGGGGCCACAGCTGCAAGATTCGGTTTGAGACTCAGGAAAAGGCAAGTGAAGGGATTTTCACTCACACCAGATCTTCTAACAAACTCAAGAAATGTGAAGGTAGGACTGCAGCCAACAACAGAGGAGCAGATCACAAGATAGAGGATCACATGGACCAGGGGAAGAAGTAGAGTCACCATTCACAGCCTCACCTCCCATACCGCCAGAGCAAGCACCAGCAAGCACCAGAGACCAGGGTAAGGGAGCTCACAGCATCCAGCACTAGCAACCAGAGCAGCGATCCAGCAACCCAGCCAGCCTATTTGAACCCACAGTACACCAAAGGGAGACCCAAGCAGGAGTGCTACCTAACTGACACCAAAATCATCCCAAAAGTTAACTGGATTTATACCAGGTCAGTACCTGCCAAATAAGCCTGGTATATAGGCCTGAACCAGAAGTGCTAATTGCAGACAAAACATGGAAAGAACCTCTCCTCTCCATATTATAATTAAACTGCCAAAAAATTCAAACCAAATAAAAAGTATTGAAAGCAGTTACAGAGAAAAATCAAGTTACCTACAGTGGCAAGCCCATCAGGATCACAGAAGATTACTCAGCACAAACTTTAAAAGCCAGAAGGGTGTGGAGCGATGTATTCCAAGTTCTGAAAGACAACTGTCAACCAAAGTTACTTTATCCTGAAAAGCTATCTATTCAAATAGATGGAGAAATAAGGACATTCCACAACAAAAGCAAGCTAAAGGAATATTTGAAGACAAAACCAGCTCTACAGAAAATACTTGAAAGGGTCCTCCATGCTAAGAGGAAGAAAAGCACACAAATAAGGAACCTGGAAAAAAACAAACCATACTCAAATACTAGTTAATACAAGAGAGCAAAGGTAAAACTGGAAGAACTACAAAAACTGGCAAAAATGAATACAAACCTTTCAATAATATCTCTTAATATCAATGGCCTCAACACCCAACCAAAAGACATAGTTTTGCAGATTGGGTTAAAAAGCAGGATCATTCAATTTATTGCCTCCAAGAAATGCACCTTTCTACAAAGGAGGGACACTATCTTAGGGTGAAAGGTTGGAAAACGGTGTTTCAAGCAAATGGGCCTAGAAAACAAGTAGAGGTTGCTATCCTAATATCTGAAAAGGTTGAGTTCAGTCCAACATTAGTTAGGAAAGACAAGGAAGGTCACTTTATATTGATTAAAGGCACAATCCAACAGGAGGACATTAGAATCCTAAACATATATGCACCTAACATGGGGGCTCCAAAATTCATCAAACAAAGAGTATTAGAACTATGGTCACAGATAACACCAAACACAGTTGTAGTGGGTGACTCCAAAACCCCACTCCCATCAAGTGACAAGTCATCCCAGCAAAAAAAAATAAACAGAGAGGCATCTGGATTAAATGAGGTCATAGAAGGAATGGACCTAACAGATATATACAGGACATTTCATCCAAATGCTGCAGAATACACATACTTTTCAGCAGCACATGAAACATTCTCTTAAATAGACCATATATTAGGACAATTATTCCTTGCATTCTATCTGACCACAATGGAATCAAACTACAAATCAATAGCAAGAAAAGCTATACAGCATGCACAAAATCATGGAAATTAAACAATACACTACTAAATGATGAATGCATCAATGAAGAAATCAAGAAGGAAATAAAAAAAAATCATAGACTCAAATGATAATGAGAACACAACATACCAAAATTTTTGGGAAACAATGAAGGCAGTCCTAAGAGTGAAGTTTATAGCTTTAAGTTCCTATATTAAGAAATTAGAACGGTCTCAAGTAAATGACCTAATGCTTCATCTTAAGTCTTGGAAAAAGAAGAACAAGGCAAACCAAAATCCAGTAGACAGGAGGAAATAATAAAGATTAGGGCTGAAGTTAATGAAATAGAAACCAAAAAAAAAAAAAAAAAATCCAAAGTATCAATGAAACAAAGAGCTGGTTCTTTGAAAGGATAAACAAGATTGATAAACCCTTAGCAAATCTGACCAAAAGAAAGAGAGAAGAGACACAAATTAATAAAATTAGAGATGAAAAAGGTAACATCACAACAGATTCCAGAGAATTTAAAAAAAAAATCATAGGGACATACTATAAAAGCATATTTACTCCACAAAGTATGAAAATCTGAAAGAAATGGATGATTTCCTTGATTTATATGACCTACTTAAATTAAATCAAGGTGAGATTAATCATTTAAATAGACCTATAACAATTATGGAGATCCAAGAAGTTATCAAAAATCTCCCAACTAAAAACGTCCAGGCCCAGACAGATTCGCTGGTGAATTTTACCAGACCTTCAGGGAAGAACTAACACCATTGCTTCTTAAAGTTTTCCATAAAATAGAAAAAGAAGGAGTCCTACCAACCTCCTTCTATGAACCCAGCATCACCCTGATACCAAAGTCAGATGAAGATAGAATAAAAAAAAAAGAAAATTACAGACCAATCTCCCTCATGAACATAGATGCAAAAATTCTCAACAAAATATTGGCAAAAAGAATATAAGAATACATCAGAAAGATCATTCACCCTGATCAAATAGGCTTTATTCCAGAGATGCAGGGATGGTTCAACATATGCAAATCAATAAATGTAAGACATTATATAAATGGATTGAAGGACAAAAATCACATAATCATCTCATTAGATGCACAGAAAGCATTTGACAAAATCCAACATCCCTTCATGATAAAAGTCCTACAGAGACTGGGAATAGAAGGCATGTATCTCAATATAATAAAGGCTATTTATGACAAGCCTATAGCCAACATATTACTAAATGGGCAAGAACTGGATGCTTTTCCACTAAAATCAGGAATAAAACAAGGGTGTCTACTGTCTCCAATTTTATTTACTATAGTACTGGAAGTCTTAGCCATAGCAATAAGGCAAGAGATACACATAAAAGGGATACAAGTTGGAAAAGAAGAGATCAAGTTATCATTATTTGCAGATGACATGACTCTTTACATAAAGGACTAAAGACTCTGCCAGTAAACTGTTAGAGCTGATAAACACCTATAGCCATGTAGCAGGATACAAAATAAATACACAGAAATCAGTAGCCTTCCTATATGCTAAAAACAAACACACAGAGGGGTTAATCAGGGAATCACTCCCATTCATAATTGCATCAGAAAAATAAAGTACCTTGGAATAAACCTAACCAAGGAAGTGAAGGATTTCTACAATGAAAACTTTAAAACACTCAAGCAAGAAGTTTCAGAAGACACTAGGAAATGGAAAAACAACCCTTGTTCTTGGATTGGAAGAATCAATATTGTCAAAATGGCAATCTTACCAAAAGCAATCTACACATTTAATGCAATCCTTATCAAAATTCCAGTGTAAAGGAGCCCATATCTGGAATTGAGAACCAGATCAGAATCCTATGGAGACAAAGTTTATGTTCTCCAGTGTCAAGCTCTCACTAGTCTTTGGCTAGAAGAGGGGTTAGATTCATCAATTCTCCCTAAATTAATGATTATTCCATTTGCGTATGCTGACTTCCAGTTCCGTTGGACAATCTGTTCTTTTTCAGAAGGTAGCGAGACTGGAGGAGGTAAACCACCCCTCACACTTCAGCCGAGCCACAGCTGAATCCACAGAATGAGCAAGAGTGCTGCTTCCATGCTGTACTGGTAATCAGTGCCAGGGGGAAGGAGACAGATCCTTAGGATACTCAACACCTACCAAAGCAGAGATCCAGAGGTTTCTGAGAGCTCATCATTGAAATATACTTAAAACTCACCCACCACGGCTCAGGGAATTTTGTCGAAGAGGAGGCAGAAAGATTGTAAGAGCCACCGATTGAGACAACATGCCCATTGGAATTCCCTCCCCCACCAAAAATAACTGACTGCCGCTCCCACAGTGCATAAAGTACAACCTCACAGGTAACACTTGCAACCCTACTGAGGAAGGTCCCCAGTGGAATGGGGGCAGGAACGAGGGAAAAGAGGGTACCGACACATGGTGTATCTATACGAAACTTGTTGTTGTTAATAATAATACCAGCTGAAACTAAGAATAATTGGCGAAACAAGCAAGGGTGCTGTTCTCTTGGTGAACTGGGTACCAGCACAAGGATGAAAGAGATCAACACAGAGAAAAATCAACTACTACCAAATCAGAGAGCCAGAGACCCAGAGGCCCCCAACACCTCAGCACTGAAGCAGACCAAAAATCAACCCAACATGGCTCAGGGAAATTTTACGGAAGAGGGGGCAGAAAGAATGTCAGAGCCACATGTTGGGTCATGATATGCAGAGACATTTATCCTACCCATAACTGTGGGCTAACTCCACAATGCACGACCCCATATACCTCAACAAGGAGGGGCCAGGGGGAGGGGGTAGGTCATGGATGAGCCTAATAATGGTACCAAATTGCCTGTATTTGCTGAGTACAAAACTAATTAATAAAAATAAATAAATAAAATATCTTAAAATAATAATAATAATGAACATTTTAAAAGCTAAGTATTGGGGAGGAGGCTTAAATGGGGGAGATTAAAAGAGAAGGGGAGGAAGAGAACCAAAGTTTGTTTTAAAACACCATAATGGAACAAATCTTTGAAACTCAATAAAAAATAAATTCAAGGGCTGGAGAGATGGCTTAGCGGTTAAGTGCTTGCCTGTGAAGCCTAAGGACCCCGGTTCGAGGCTCGGTTCCCCAGGTCCCACGTTAGCCAGATGCACAAGGGGGCGCACGCGTCTGGAGTTCGTTTGCGGTGGCTGGAAGCCCTGGCGCACCCATTCTCTCTCTCTCCCTCCATCTGTCTTTCTCTCTATGTCTGTCACTCTCAAATAAATAAATGAAAATGAACAAAAATAAATAAATAAATAAATAAAAATAAATTCAAGCCGGGCATGGTGGTGCATGCCTTTAATCCCGGCACGTGGGAGGCAGAGGTAGGAGGATCACCATGGGTTTGAGGCCACCCTGAGACTACATAGTGAATTCCAGGTCAGCCTGGGCTAGAGTGAGACCCTACCTCAAAAAAACAATAAATAGATAAATAAATAAATTCACACATCAAAAAAATTAAAGTGATACAATCTGATTGCTTCTATAATGTGACTCTCCATTTACTCCTCCACGCTAAAATCTCATGTAATGCAAAATAATAGGACGAATGAAATTAATAGTCACAAATATAAGATAACTTTGATATTAAAAATTAATCTCTCCTAAAATAAAACTGGCCAATGGCCAGGCGTGGTGGTGCACGCCTTTAATCCCAGCACTCGGGAGGCAGAGGTAGGAGGATCACCGTGAGTTCAAGGCCACCCTGAGACTACAGAGTTAATTCCAGGTCAGCCTGGACCAGAGTGAGACCCTACCTCGAAAAACCAAAAAAAAAAAAAAAAAAAAAAAAAACTGGCCAAAACAAAAAATTAAAGATGATAAATTATTTCAAAGACTCTAAAAATCAACTAAAATATTTCATAGAGTAGAAATCAGTGTAAACTTGGGGGAAAATACAGCCAATTTAGTTAAAGATTATGATTTTTTCTTGACTAACATGCTTGTTTCACTTACCTGCTACATTACTTATTTAGGTCATACTATGTTCGTTATTATTTTAACTTAGGTATAGTATTTCCATTATATTTATTTGTCATGTCTAAAAGTTATGTAAAATACAAATGTGAAGGGGAATCAGACCTGAGTCATCATGTCTAAAATAATTTAAAATGATCCTGGGATTTTATTCCTTAGTTCCTTTGCCAACTATTTCTCTTGCAGACTGTTTCCCTGCCTAGTTGCCTTACCTTTATCAGATCCTAGGAATGAGCCTTCCTAGCACTGTGGGATGTAACATATTTTATTTCCACACACACACAATATATGTTTGGCCAACAGGGAAAACTGTGAACTGAATTTCTGAGGGGAAAAGGCTGTACTTGTATAAAAGATTTTATAAGGCAGATTAATTGATTCGAACTTCTCTTATGGTAGACAGCTGGAATGTTATAGGTTTAGAGCCAAATTGTCTTGGGCTATCTTTAGACCCCTTAATAGACAATCAGTGTCCACCTCTGTGTTTGAACTAACACCTATCCTGTAACTATTAGGCAGTATCTGTCTGGAACCTACTGGCCATTAGCTTTCATCAACCCAAAGGCAAAGAGTATTAGCAGATATCACCTGAGGGATTTCCCCACTTTGCTATAACTTGCTTACCTGATGTTCCCACTAATTGTTATTTTGGAAAAAATTCAATTTATGACTTTCTTTGTTTGTTCTGTTACAATAAAAGCTTCATGACACTGCTACCACACTGAAACATGGTATCCGGGGGAACTAGACTCTGTTCCCAGGCCAAAGTCCTTCAGATTTAGCTTCAGAATAAACCTTCCTCTCTTGCCTTTAAGGGGAAAGCTGTGTTTTTACATCAGTAGGGGCTATCCAGTTCCTAAAGAGGAGGTTACCTGGGGCTTCCTTCAACCAGCTTTAAGATTCCCAAGTTAACATGGCTAGTGGGCCAACATGTAACTAGTCACACTGGGCATCTCTCCCTGCAGAGTGAGACAGTATGTTTATTCCACATTTTTCTATCCTTTTCTGCCCACAGTTCAGTGGGAATAAAATAACCCCATGGCCATGAGCAGATTTACCTGAATACAGGACACTGGACTGTATAAGTTTGGTCTTCCCTCTGACTTGTAGTATTGTTGGAGACTGCCATACTCAGGATCAGGACTTGAATTTTTCCTGAGCTCAAAACTATTTCTTTTCACTTCTGACTGTTAAGAAATAGAAATAGGAGGCTGGGAGACTGCTTAGTGGTTAAAAGCTCTTGCTTGCGAAGTCTGCCATTCCAGGTTCAATTCCCAAGCTGCCATGTAAACCTGATGCAAAAGGTGTCATAAGCATCTAGTGTTCGTTTGCATAGAGGCAAGAGACCCTGGTATGCATATACACACAAATGCACACATGTGCATGCATGCACACACACACGTACATGCAAATAAAATTAAAATTAAGGCTGAAGAGATTGTTCAGTTGTTAAAGGTGCTTGCTTGCAAAGCCTGAACATTGGGTTTTGTAACAGACAGCTTCAGGTTCACTGAGATGAACTTCCAGACCAGGCACAGTTATGGAGGAAGGGATTTATTGAAGCTTACAGATCCAGGGGAAGTTCCATAATGGCAGAAGAACAGAAGAAGCTGGCTTGCCTTCACAGGTCCAAGTGGAAGGAAAGAAGTACAAGCCTAAAGGTCAAAAGCCACAGCACACTTCAGTAACTCCAGCTAGGCACACTTTGCATATCTTTAGATTGAAATCAGAAACCCATCACCACAACTTAAGATCCACCCGGTGACATTGCCTCCATCCAAACTACAACTACAAACAAACAACTGAATATATTGGGGGTCATCTATTCTATTCAAACCACCACAGGTTTGAATCCCCAACATCCATATAAAGCCAGATGCACAAGTTATACATGAATTTGGAGTTATTTGCAGTGGCAAGAGGTCCTGGTGCACTCATACTTTCTCTCAAATAAATATAATACAAATATTTTAATAAATAATAAACAAAAAATTTAAAAAAGAAATAGAAATACGATCCATTTTTTTTTTAAATTCAAGAGATTGAGAGGTGGTTTAGCTGTTAAGGAATTTGCCTGCAAAGCCAAAAGACCCAAGTTTGATTCCCCAGTACCCATGTAAGCCATATACACAAGGTGGCACATGTGTCTGAAGTTTGTTTGCAGTGGCTAGGAGGCCCTGGTGCATCCATTCTCTCTCTCTCTATCTGCCTTTCTCTGCCTTTCTGAAATAATAAAATAAAATAAAATAAAATAAAAACCCAACCAATAATGCTATGGATTTTGCTCATTTCTGGAAAGGTGCTCATTTTAGCAACCATCCTGTTCTTGCAAAATTGTCTCTAATATTATTAATATTTTAATTGTCCATATTTATGGGGTATACTGTGATAATTCAATCCATGTATACAATGTAGTGATCAAATCAAGGTAATTAACATTTCCATCTCTTCAAACCTTTTAAAAAATTCTCACTTACTGCAGAATACTAGTACATATTTATGGAGTACCATGTGGGTTAATTACTGTCAGAACGACAACAAAGTATAACATTTTTTGTTATTTGCACAACCTGAAATATGTATTGTTTTCCCTTATTATATTCATGTTGGTGAAATTCTTTTTTTAAAAAAAAATATTTATTAGCAAGCAGGGAGATAGAGAATGGGCATGCCAGGGCCTTTTGCCACTGCAAATGAGCTCCAGAATCATGTACCACTTTGTGCATCTGACTTCATGTGGGAATGGGGGGATTGAACCTGGACCACTAGACTTTGTAAGCCAGTGCTTGTAACTGCTGAGCCATCTCCCCAGCCCTGAAATTCCTTGTTACAGTGAGAGAAAGCATGTACTTTTACTGTTTTTACAATCTGTATATTTAACAAACACCAGTCCTTGGCTGGTCAAAAGGAAGTTCTATTTTTAAAATATGTTGATCCTAGTATTTTTGGCTTACTATTCCTATAATCTCTCTGAGGCAGTAAGGGGCCCTTTTTGATAAAGCCTGGTCTCAGCCATGGGAAAAGTGACTTCAGAGCTCTCAGACATTCTTCCCTAAAATCCACCTTATCTGTCTGTTGTGGAATGACTTATTCGATTAGCTTCTCAGTTCCATCTGGGGAAATGCTTGATTATGTTTACTAAAGAACTCAGAGTCCCCACCCCGGCCTCACTGTCACTGCCCAGGCTTTCCAAAGCGCCCCCCCCCGCCCCCCGTGCTATTCTGTGGCAGGCAGAAGCACAGCTGGGCTGCTGTCTCTGCTTCCAGCCTATGTGAGACCAAGACCAGGACTCTAGAATATTACTCAAGAGTACTCTCTGGAAGCACTTCCTCCAGGCATTTGGATTTCAGGCTACAACTTGAGTCTTCTTTTCTGGTGTCTTTTTCTTGTTCTTCTCTTTTCTGCTCATTCTTCATTCATTCATTCATTCATTCATTCATTCATTGTGTTAGGGAGGGACTCCAGGTACTAGTGAGGTTTGGCACATGTTCTAGCTCTCACACCCAGCCGAAAACATGAGACTTCTTGTTTACTGGGCCCAGAGCCTATCTGAGACCTTCCCAGTAGCAGACGCTCCAGCTTGAAGGTAATAGTTCACCGACCAGGCTTTGATTCTTGTGCAAACCCGTGTCTACCTCAGTCCCTATTTTCAGCATGTGATTCTACAGGACAATCTTTGCTGCCTATCTCTTTCAAGGGAGGAGGCCTGCCTGTTCAGAACACTGTCAATGCTGAAATCAAAGTGATGTTCCTATTTCACAGCCTCTTACCCTGTGAATTTAAAAATATCCACCAGTGGCCCCCACTCTAATTTATTCTCAGCATCCAGCAGGATGGTCTTTAATATGAACGAGGCCAGCTGCAGAAAATGTCAGCCCGGCTGCTGGCTTGGTGCCTGGCCGTGGCAGGGGTGGGGAGAAAAGCTGAAGGATTCTAATTCTCATGAAGACATCACTGAACTCTGCAACTTTTCTCCAATTGAAACGGCTTCCTGTTCAGCTTCCAAACAATTCGCCACTTCCCAGTGTTCTTGAACTTGGGCCAGGGCTGTTTCTTAGTGCCTACTGTTCTTATTCTATACTGTACTTGAGCAGAACTGCTCCTTTCAGTAGAGCAAGTTGCTTAAGCCCCCTTAGGAAGTATGAGGATGGGAAGCCAGAAGATCTCACAGGAGAGAGTTTCACTTATAGTCACCTGGTTCCACTAGACACAATAGTAAGACCACTTTAGCTTCTTCAGTTGCACTCTTTTCTAGGCTGCTAGTACTGGGTGCAGTCTGAGAAGAGGCATATTGAAGAATTTTAAGCCAGTTGCTTGTGAATGTTTTTTTTTTTTTAAAAAAAAACTACCATCCCCACTATTTACATATTTTTATTCATGGGAAGAAAACCTCTGTGCAGATAATAAACCTCTTAGCAAATCCTCTGAATCCTGCCTCAAAACCTTCAAGGGGTTGGGGGCATAGTGATAGAGGGTTTGCCTAACTTGCACAATGCTCTGTGCTCTATCCTCAACATGGGAAATAGGAGGGTAAGAGAATTTTTAAGGATTCTTGGTGCCAAGGGGAAGTAATATTCATTGCCCAATTTGTGCACTGTGCACCTTGCAGAATGGATATTGTCCTAGGCTTCACTTCAGCTCTGTGAGGTAGGTGTATCCCTATTTTTTCGATTGTGAAACAAGTTCAGAGAACTTGGGAAAACTGTCAAGGATAAAATTGTCAGGGATTGGGCTGGAGAGATGGCTTAGCGGTTAAGCGCTTGCCTGTGAAGCCTAAGGACCCCGGTTCGAGGCTCGGTTCCCCAGGTCCCACGTTAGCCAGATGCACAAGGGGGCGCACGCGTCTGGAGTTCGTTTGCAGAGGCTGGAAGCCCTGGCGCGCCCATTCTCTCTCTCTCCCTCTACCTGTCTTTCTCTCTGTGTCTGTCGCTCTCAAATAAATAAATAAAAAATGAACAAAAAAAATTAAAAAAAAATTGTCAGGGATTAAAATCAAGTGTTCTTTGTTTTAGTTTTTTAATTTATTTATTATATTCACAAGGGGACAGAGAGAGAGAGAGAGAGAGAGAGAGAGAGAGAGAGAGAGAGAGAGAAGAGAGAACAGGTGCTCCAAGGCTTCATTCCACTACAAACTCCAGACCTATGCACCACTCTGTGCGTCTGGTTTTATGTAAGAACTGCGGAATCAAACCAGGGCCACCAGGCTTTGCAGGCAAGCACCTTAACTGCTGAGCCATCTCTCCAGCTTGTGTTCTTTGATTTTAAACTAGTGTGTTTAAATTCTGTAGAAATGTTAGAAGCAGGTAAATATGTACCAGTCTCGGGTCCAAGAGGCAACCACTACATTTCTGTGATTTGTGTTGTGAAATGTTTTTGGAAGATTCAAATATGTTGGCATTTTACTACACATGTGGGACTGAACTGTATTGATTGTTCTTCTTTTTTTTTTTTTTTTTTTTTTTTTTGGTTTTTCGAGGTAGGGTCTTACTCTGGCTCAGGCTGACCTGGAATTCACTATGTAATCTCAGGGTGGCCTCAAACTCTTGGCGATCCTCCTACCTCTGCCTCCCGAGTGCTGGGATTAAAGGCGTGCGCCACCACGCCCGGCTCTAATTGTTCTTCTTATTCACACAATACTTTGGTAACTTTCCCATGTCTTCATTGTAGGGATGTATTATAACATGTTTACCTACTTCCTATTGCTATACTATAGGACATTTAATTTGTTTCAGACATTTTGCTCTGTTTCGTTTCTCTACCAGTAATCTGCAACCTCAGCCCCTAACCTCTCTTTTCTTTATACTTGATCCAATACTAAACAAGAGACCCGGGTTCTAAAGCCTGGGTTCCTGTGTCCTAATGTAAGAACTGACTTCATAGAAATCAAGGGATGGTTTGTTAGTACTTTCTGCCTACACCTTGCTTTATAGGACCAGTCTTATTCCCTGCCTCATTGGGCAGACCTGAAGAGTCTTGACCTTTCCTGCGTACCAACTCCACAAGCAACTGAGGACTCCTGTCAAGGAAGGCAGGGCAAGCAGGAGCTCAGAGAATGTCTGAATCAAAGATAAGCACAAACCTCAGAAGCGCCAATAATGATTTGAGCATGTCTGTGTTTTAGAACAATGTTCATGTCCGAGGGCTTACAATGCTATCTTCAGATACAAAGTGGCCTTGATATTCATGACCTCACAGTGGCTGTCACTACAAGACCTGCATAATAGGAGGGGGAAAATGATGACATCAAAATAGAAGACAGGATAGCTTGAACAAAGGGATTCAGTGGAAGGGAGGGGAAGAAGGGGATGGTAGGAGGGGATTATGATCATAGTATATTGTCTATACTTATGGAAGTTGTCAACAAAAAGTTAAAAAAAAATAAAGAAGCTGCAAGAGAACACAGAAAGAAAAAAATGTTCATGCCCTATTGTAGCCCCACCACTCAGATATCTATGTATACATGTACACGCACACACACACACACACACACACACACACACACACACAAGTGCATGCCCCCCACCATTTCCACCATCATCTTAACTTCCAGGCTTCTGGCCTGAACACAGAACCCAGCTTGATTTGTTTTTGAGAGTTCTGTATAGGAGTAGTGTTTTTAAAATGCCTGTTAGGGCTGGAGGGATGGCTTAGTAGTTAAAGTGTTTGCCTGCAAAGCCAAAGGACCCAGGTTCAATTCTCCAGGACCCACGTAAGCCAGATGCACAAGGTAGCACATATGTCTAGAGTTCATTTGCAGCAGCTGGAGGCCCTGACGTGCCCATTCTCTCTCTATCTGCCTCTCTCTCAAATAAATAAATAAGAATAAAATACTTTAAAATGCCTGTTATTTAGCAGCTTGTGTTTGAGTCAAAAGGGGGTCTATTCAGTGATGATGATACATAATCCCACATGGAACTTTGGGACTCAGTCCACTGATTAAAATGGAAAGACTTTCAAAGTAGATTATTAGGGATTTGGTAGTAGCTAATCAATTCTTTTTTTTTTTTTTTTTGTATAGATGATTTCCTTAGAGAGAAAGTTTCCAGTTTCCGGATTATTGGGCTTAAGCTATAGGACATCTGAATTTTATCTTTAGTTTCTTTCAAAGGGTGAATATATCCTGTTAAGAATAAAGACTAAGGGCTGGAGAGATGGCTTAGCATTTAAGCGCTTGCCTGTGAAGCCTAAGGACCCCGGTTCGAGGCTCGGTTCCCCAGGTCCCACGTTAGCCAGATGCACAAGGGGGCGCACGCGTCTGGAGTTTGTTTGCAGAGGCTGGAAGCCCTGGCGCGCCCATTCTCTCTCTCCCTCTACCTGTCTTTCTCTCTGTGTCTGTCTCTCTCAAATAAATAAATAAAAAATTAAAAAAAAAAAGAATAAAGACTAAGATGTCCTAAATGCCTTAGAACACTGGGGATATGGTTCAGTTCAGTGGTAGAGTATATTCTCAGTCTGCACGAGGCCCTGGGTATATCCCCAACATGTGTACATGTGTGCATGCACATGCTTGCATGTGCACAAACCCACATACACACATAGATGCCAAAGGGAGACATGCTGGAAAGGACAGGAAAACACATCAATCTTTTCAGAGCAAGAGTGGGCAGTGTTTGTACAATGATAGACTTTTAGCTAAGGAGCTACTAACAACAAGATGTGAAGGTATGTGAGAGGATGATAAACCTGTGTGTGGTTTACCTTTCCATAATAACATCTTGTATTTAGATGACACTTCATAGCTTCAAGTTCTTCCATACAAATCACTGTAGCAGACAGTTTGCTGTTCATCATGAGCCCTCGATTCACTATTCTGATCTCACTCAGGCGCCAGAGGCCTGGCCCAGGGAAATCATTGTTCTATGCCAATGCTTTACAGTTTGGGTTCTACAGTAGAATCACCTAGTGAACTTTGAAAGCTTTCAATGCCTGGGTCTGGGGACCTCACCGTAATCCAATTAAACCAGAATCTCCTGGGTTGGGGATGTAGCTCAATAGTAGATCCCTTAACTAGCATGTGTCAGTCCATGAGTTCTATCTCCATCACCAAGCCAATAAAACAAATTCCTCAGGTGGCGCTCAAGCATTGGGGTATGATTTTTTTGTGTGCATTTGTATATATGTCACACATGTGCAGGCGCTCATGCAGATCGAAGGTTGGCATTGAGTTTACTCCTAGATCACCCTTCACCTTGTTTAATGAGACAAAAATCTTTTGCTTGAACCCAGAGCTCACCAATTCAACTATTCACTAGTTAGCTTGCCTCATGGATCTCCTGTCTCTGCCTCCAAAATGTTGGAATTATGAATGGGCTGCCACACCTAGCCAGCATTTATATGAGTGGGTATCTAAGCTTATGTTGATATGCTTATGCAGTGACTACCTTACCCACTTAGCCATTTCCCCAACCCTTATTGGTAGTTTCAAAACTCTCCTTAGCTGGGCTGGAGAGATGGCTTAGTGGTTAAGCACTTGCCTGTGAAGCCTAAGGACCCAGGTTCGAGGCTCCCTTCCCCAGGACCCACGTTAGCCAGATGCACAAGGGGCACAAGGGGGCGCATGCATCTGGAGTTTGTTTGCAGTGGCTGGAGGCCCTGGTGTGCCCATTCTCTCTCCCTCTCTCTCTCTCTCTCTCTCTCTGCCTCTTTCTCTGTCTGTTGCTCTCAAATAAATAAATAAAAATTAAAAAAAAACCTCTCCTTAGCTAAATGTATAGTTGTGGTTCCCTCTTTCCCATGGCTTCCCTTTCTGAGGTTCCAGTTACCCACTGTCAAGCACAGTCCGGGTATGCACATAGAAAATTGTAGAAATAATTTATAAGCTTTATACTGTTATTCTGCGTAGCATGTTGAACTATTATGCAGTCCTGCTCTGTCATGTCTGAGATGTAGAACATCCTTTTATCCACATACCCACACTATGTGCCCTGTGGCAGCCAAGAAACACAACACTGATAGAGCTTTCATTCAAATATTATAATTGTGCTGTTTTATTAGTGATATTTTACTTGCCTAATTTAAATTAACCTTTATTGTAGATATGTAAGATAGGAGAAAATCATAGAATGACTATAAATATATATGAATATATATATACACATACATATATATATATATATATATATATATATATATATATATATATATATATATATATATTACAGTATTAGCTGTTTTAGGCATCTACAAAGGTCTTAGAAGTATATCTTCCAAGGATGGGAGGGTGCTCTTCTGAAATTTTCAGCCAAGACTGAGCCACTCAGGAGGCTCTCATTCCCTTTTGCCAATTATTGACCTAGGGCAGGCCATGGGACCCAGTTCAGTGGGAAGGAAGTTAGTTGGCAGAGGTCTGGGGAAAAAAAAAATTGCAAACAGATCATCTTCCTAAAACCAGAAATACAAGAACTTTCATAAATGTACAGGTTGGCAGTAATATGGCAGGAAGGGCTCAGTCACCAAATTCTATAAGGGCCTAAAACCTCCGCACACACATCCCTGCGGCCCTTCAAAGGAAGCCTCATCAGCCTCGCAAGCAGCAGCCCCCCCCCCCCCCCGTCTTACTTCACATTACTTTGCTCACACAGACTTGCAAAGTCTTTGTCCTCTCCTCCCCTTTCCACTACCTTGCCTCACTCACTGTGAGCACAAATTGAAGGAAGGGAGTTAAAGTTTCTTAGAGATTTTCACGTCTTAAATCCATAAAATGTTGTAGCTTTCGCCCAGGGGAGGAGTTTCCTGAAGTCTGTGACGGAATATTACAGACTATTATGTTCCATCTGTAAATACAGACTTAGCAGATGAAAGGATGTTTTTGTTAAGACATGAGGAGTCACCCTGTGCTTTACCTTCCTTCACTCTAGAAGTCAGGAAAGAACACAGACTTCCTACCAGTTACAGAAAGTGGCTTGATTACTGAGAGAAAAACCAGTTAGCCAGCTTCCGAAATCACTCTGAAACCCTAGCTCTATTAACGGAAAAATCTGTCTTCATTAAAATCTTCAACCTTTGTCCCTTAACCCATCCCAAGGGAATGCTGAATTACACTATAAAATAATGAATGGAAACTTAAGTCACTTCCGACCTCCCTGCACTGCTTTTCCTCCGCCTTTGGTCTGTACAGTGCAGAAGGCAGCAGGCACCCTTCCAAAGCAACATTTAGGGCAAAGCATTCCCATGCACTAAGTAACATCCTATGGGTTAGTATCACGCAGAACAAATCGTCCCCTAGCCCAATGTTACACACCATCCATTGACCTAACACTGAACGCATTTGGAGATTATTCGTGGTACGTATTTGCCATCTTTACACGTACAATTTACAAAGAAGGAACAAAAAAGAAGAGAAGACTTTTCTTAAACTGCCACTGCCATTCTAAGGTCCCATCTATTAAAAAGATGGAGTGGAGTGGGGGAAACCCAGCCCAGAAGTCTTGTCGCAGCAGAGGAAGCTGACCAGGCAGCTTTTGTGACCTGATGCAAACGGGATATGGTCAAATATCCTGCAAACAGCAGTCAGCCACTAAAGCGGGGGTGGGGAGAGGAGGGAGATATCCAAGAAAAGAAATGTCCCCATTATAACAGGCCCTGAGATCCACAAATGTGCAAAAGTGTTAGAAGAGCCACCTGATTGCCTGCAAACTTGGTGCTCAGGAGGACCACCTGGAGCCTGAGCAGAAGACAGGCAGACAAGTACTACATAAAGGTTAAGTCCAAGCCTTTTCGCCAAACTTTGCTTTTGATTTTCTCTGGCAACAGACACCAGCGGAAAGCTGCTTCACCGGACAAATCCATTTCAGAGCCATCAATCTCCACTCCTATACATCCCATGTCGATTCCCAGTCTCAAGTACCATTAGCATACTTCAGACTTTGACTACTTTTCTCAGACTGCTGATACCTTATACTTCCCAAACAAAGATTGGGAATGCAGAGATGTGGATTTTACATTCTTACATTCTTCAAGTGCTCCCTCCCGCCGTACGTCCTGTGCTGAGAACGTAGGTGCTGAATCCAGCGAATCTCCTAAATTCTGGAAGCAGTCTTTTCCCACCCTTTGTACCTGATCTGATGGGACTTCATTAAAATCTTCAACCTTTGTCCCTTAACCCATCCCAAGGGAATGCTGAATTACACTATAAAATAATGAATGGGACTCTGGATGGCACCATCCTCTCCCTGTCAACCCTCGTAGGCTCTCTGGAGGACCCTTCTTCATGCCCTTCCCTGCCTGGGGCCACCTTACCGGGTTTGGGGTTAGGGATAGAGTTGGTTCATAACACCTTTGGCCTGCATCTCCAGCGGCGGCTCCCCGGCGTTGCCCTCCTCTCCGCTGAGAGGATACGCCAGCAGACGCATGGCTGGGGCGCACGCAACCTCCACCTGGCGCACCTGCTCCTGGCTCAGACGCTCACGCCAGGCGTGCACCGCCTCGCGGGCGTCTCGTGCAGACAGATGGAAGGGTCGGTCGGCCCCATAGGCCGAGCCGCGAGTCATGTTGAGCGCGAAGGCTTCGAGCTCGTCGAGGGCGCGCAGCCCCGAGAACTGCAGCAGACGGCGCAGCTGGCTTTCAGGATGCCACACCAGGTCCTCGTAGCGCAGCTGCAGGTAGCGGCGCTGCAGCCAGGCGGGCGCGCCGCTCGTGAAAAGCAGGTCGCGCAGCCAGGCCTCACAGATCACCTCGAGCGCTCTGTTTAAGAAGAGATCGGGGCGCGGCGCGGAGGGCATCGCCCGGGACTGACTCCCGGGCCGCGGGCCCATGACATGCCCCAGCAGCATGCGGTGGAAACCGCCGCCCCTCTGACGCGCGCGCAGCACCTGGATGCTCTCGCGCAAGAGCCCCTGTCTAGACTTGAGGCGCGAGTTGTGCACGGCCCGTGGATCTCGGAAAAGCTGCACCACCTTCAGGTTGAGGCCTGGGTCGCGCAGCAGAGGCACCAGGACGCCCAGATCGAGCAGGCGCACGTCCTTGATGACCACCACTGGGTACTTGCGGCACTCAGCCTCCAGGGCGCGAAGCGGCACCGGTGGGCAGCTACGCTCACAGACCGAGTCCTCGACGAGGCCAACCTCCGAGCGGGCACGGGGCGCATCTGGACACAGCGGCGGCGAGCAGATGACCTTGTTGGTCCGCCAGCGGAAGAGGGTGGCCGTGGTGACGTTGGCCAAGTCGGAGGCACGCGCGGCGGGTCCTCCAGGCGGCATGTACAGTCCCAGCACTGAGAAGTCACAGCGGAAGAGGGAGCGGAGCATGTCCCGCAGAGCCCCTTGGAGGCTTTCGGCGTCGCCCGGATACAACGCCTGCCATACATGCCACATGGGCTCATACAAGTAGAAAACGTCCGGGTGCTGGTTAAAGAGCTCGCCCAGGAAGGATGAGCCGGTGCGCCAGGTGGCATGCACGTAGATGTGTTGTTTCTCGTGGGTTCGGACATCGCCCGGGGACCTGAGGGACGTGCCTGCGCCCCACTCCACGGCGGGCTGCGCCTCCACGCCCTGCTCACGTTCGCCGGCCGCCGCCGCCTCCAGGCTCCACACTCCCAGGCTGCGCTGCATATCCGGACAGTGTCCTTCGTCCTCGTCGCGGCCGCCGTCCAGGACGGAAGGGATGAGCATGAGCATCAGTGTGTACAGCACCAGCAGCAGTGCGAACTTGCAGTACTCTCCCCGCCGTCGCCGCCGACCCTTCATCTTTCACCGACGCCCGGAGGCAGAGCAGCGGCGCGTCCTCTCCCCTTCCCCAGAAATCGGGTGGAGAGTCCGCCGCTCCCGCTCCTTCAGGCCCCTCTGCGCGAAGAGCCGAGCGGCGGGCCAGTGAGTGCATCCACTAGTGAGAACTTGGAAGGCGGCAGTGCTCCAGTGATGGCTCAGCCACTTCAGAGATCCAATTGGCACATTTAGCCGCCGCCCGCCCCGCCCCAACCCCGCCTGCTCTCTCCGCCCTTCTTTCCCTCTGGGCTTCGCCCACTGCTTGGCCAGATCTGGGCGGGGCTGTCGCCGGCTGGGGTCAACTGCAGGGGCGCACGGACCTGTCAGTCCCTATGTTTCCCCAACTCCTCAGTAAAGAAATGTACTTTTCATAAACTGACTGCAGGCAAGAGAGGGAAAGATGTGTACATAATATATTTAATGGCTGGACGTAGACCCCCACACAGAGAACTCCATCATCCCGTCTGTTTTATGTCCCCTCTCTGATCAACTCTTCCAAAGCAGACTGACCACCATCTACAGCAAGCGCCCTCATCAGCTCAGGAGCGTGTTACTGCGGTCTGGATGGAGAACTCCATGGAGATAAATGATATGGAATTGCACGTTATAAGGTGGCATATGCGGGGGAGGGGGGAGGCAGAGAGGGCTGGAGACGTGACTGCATTAACACAATAGTTAAGATCTAACCTTTGTGAAGTTTACGTGTTGTGTTCCCTCGGATTATTGCCAGTGCATTTTGCAGGCACTGAATTTACTCTTTTGTAAAATAATTTTCAGTGTTCACGTACTTCCTAAGTTTGTAAGGCTTGGAGATTGTCACCACAACATACTTCTCACATACATAAAGATTTATGGAGAATCAGAGGGGGTAGAACGGTGACTTTACCCAGGAAGTGAGTGTTTAAAGGGACCCACAAGGAAGAATAAGTGTCAAAAGATATAAAAAAAGTGACAGGAAATCCAAGCTTAGAATTTATGAAATTCAAAAGACCACTGAAAATGATGATTTCTCCCTCTCCTCATTTCAGTGGGATAATGAACAAGGAAAGGAGGCATCTCTCACTGCCTTGGTTAAGGTATTGAAAGGTTAATAAACAAACAAACAAAAAAACCCCAAAAAACAAATCTCATCTTCGCTAGTGGAAAGAGTTCAAATTGGAAAAGTGTGTACATTTCCAAAAGTTTGGTCTTCCTCATCACCACAGCTACCCACCTCTGAAATCACAGGCTCAAGCACTGCTTTCTGTCAGTTCTCTCCCTTTCCAGCCATCTGTGTATATTCTGTTTATTTGTCAACCTCCTTCACAACTCCCTCCCCCACTCTTCTCCGTAGATACCATGAGCCATTATTTTTAAATATCTTTATTTATTTGAGTGACAGAAAAAGAGACAGAATGAGCACACCAGGGCCTCTGACTGCTGAAAATAAACTCCAGAAGCTTGCATTACTTTGTGCATCTGGCTTTACATGGGTACTAGGGAATCAAACCCAGGCCAGCAGGCACTGTTAACATGAACCTTTAAGTACTGAACCAGCCCATGAGCCATTGTTTTAATAACACACTTGTTAATCAACTAAACTCCCTTGCCCTTTAGCATGTTATTACTCATCTACAAATCCTGTTGTAGCTTTCTGTAAACCCAGAAACACTGTTGAAAAACATTTCCATGCAGGACAGATTGGCATCAAGAGAAATTCATTACCATCAAATTCAGGTGGTTCCTAAAATACCATATTCTTCATGTCAATTTCATATCTCTGGCCCATCATGACTATTTCCAACTCTCCACTCTTTTCTAACCATGGATACCACTCTATTCCCTTTCTCAACAATGATCTTACCTCTTCACAGACAGAAGAAACCATGTTGAACATCATCTTTCTTTGCATTAGATGATCCACTTGCCTGTATACTCATCTCCTTGGCAGAAGGACATTGTTTTACAATATTAATTGATAGATCGCTCCATGTTTTTACATTTTTTTTTAAATTTTTTATTTATTTATTTGAGAGCGACAGACACAGAGAGAAAGACAGATAGAGAGAGAGAGAGAGAGAGAGAGAATGGGCGTGCCAGGGCTTCCAGCCTCTGCAAACGAACTCCAGACACATGTGCCCCCTTGTGCATCTGGCTAACGTGGGACCTGGGGAACCGAGCCTCGAACCGGGGTCCTTAGGCTTCACAGGCAAACGCTTAACCGCTAAGCCATCTCTCCAGCCCTGTTTTTACATTTTTCTCTCCTCCTTTGAGAAGTGGCTCAGAGCTTACCTGGAGAAAAGGATGCTGGGCAGAATGCAAATGATTGCTGGCGTTTCTTTTCAAAAGCCATGTCCTGTAGTGGAGAGTGTGGTAGATAGTAAAATCAACTTCAAAGTATTTCCCTGCTCCCTCTGTGCCCTTCAGCCTTGCCTTCCAACACCAATCCTGGGATAGCTGGTATGGTTTGGATGTGTTTTGTTCTCACCCAAATGTATGTTGAAATTTGGTTGTTAATGTAGCAATGTTGAGGGGTATTGGGGACTAAGAATTAATTAGATTCTTGAGAGGGACTGGTGGAGCTGGGGATATAGCATGCACAAGATCTTGGGTTCATTCCCTAGTATCACATTAAAAAAAAATAAATAAAAAGCCTCCATGGGCTGGAGAGACGGATCAGTGAATAAGACGCTTGCTTGCAAAGACCGATGGCCCGAGTTTGACACACTTGTACCCCCATAAAGCCAGGTGAACAAAATGGCCCATGCATCTGGAGTTCAGTTGCAGTGACAAGAGACCCTGGAGTTCACCCCCCTCCCCGGGTTAAATCATTTTCTACACTCTGAGAAGACTCATCAAACATTAAAGATGAAATACTGGTCAGGGATATCTTCTCTCACTTGAATGGCAGGTGCCAACCTGGCAGATCCAGGGAGCCTTAGTATATAGGCTTTTTGAAAATATTTTTATTTATTTATTTATTTATTTATTTATTTATTTGAAACAGAGGAGGGGGGAGAGGGAAAGGTGGAGAAAGAGCAAGAGTGAGCACTCCAGGGCTTTTCACCACAGCAAATAAACTCCAGATACATGTGCCATTGTGTGCATCTGGCTTTATGTGGGTACTGGTGAGTCGAACACATGGACAGTTCCCGGCAATGAGTCAGGGCCTGTAGGAGTAAGGAGGAATGACCACATAATTTGCCTTGGTAGAGGTACTTTAGGGCATTGTCTCAATCCTTCCTGTGCCCCAGGCACAGCTTGGAAACAGCAGCAGAAAGGTCACAAGGACCGTGCTGGCAAATCCCCAGAGCAACTATTTGGACTAAGACTCAATGGTGATCTCAAGACTCTAGGCCTATAATAATAGCTGCAGAGTGGACCTAGGAATTAAGTTAAATTTCCATCCCAGTAGAAAGAAAAATAAGACACAAATGAAGCTGTTTTCTGTAAAGTGATCTTCATCATACCTGTTAATATACCTCCTACCACTTTTTGTTTCTCTAACACAATGGAGTCAACCCCAGACCCTGTACTTCTCAAGCCTGATGGGGTGGCAAATGGTGGCACTAAGGAAGGGAAGGCAGGAGGATCAGCAGTTTGAGACCAGCTTAAGCTCTTTAGTGAGTTTGAAACTAGCCTAGAATACATGAAACCCTGCCTCAAAGCAACAAAACAAAACAAATCCCACCATTTCTTCACCACACCCTCTCCACCAGATTATTTCCACTAGTGTGAAAATTAAATAATTTTTAATTAAGCCCCAATCACTATTTCCTTCCCCCTTTTTTCTGCACCCTTCTCTCCTCTACACAGAACCATAAACACTTTTTGTAGGAAATGAAAAGTGCCCCCTTCAGATGTGCCAAGGGAAGGGACCACATGGAATCAGTACCCTTTCCTTCAGACCATAGCCCCAGGTCAAAATTTGTACAGCGTGGAACTAGAAACTGAGTGATTGCCTCCCATACTTGCTTCTGTCTATTGAAGGACCCTGGATGCCCCTTGTTCTGCTAGTGGGTTTCTTTACCCACTCCTCCAAGCTCAAATGGTCCAGTTGTCTGCATTCTACTTGATCTCTATGTTTTAATCCTCTCCTCATTCCTTAGCACACCATAATCTGGGTCCTAGTCCTCATGTTGTGACCAATGGCTTTTATGTTATGGAATCCATACGATGTTTTTAGCTCTCGACATAGTTGACCTTTTCCTAACATTTAACACAGTTTGCAGCTTCAATCTTCACACCATCTTTACTTTCAGTGCCTATGACATCACATTTTTCTTGTTCTCCTGCCATTTCACACCTATACCTCCAGAGCACAGGAGATTAGGTTTTGGAGTGAGACTACCCAAGTTGATATGACAGATCTGCCCCTTACAGTTCTGTGGCAGTGAGAAAGTTACTTAATGACTCATGTGTAAACAGTGATTCTCATAAAACCCATCCTTATGTGTTGCTGTAAGGCAGATAGACAGAGCAATGATATATAAATAATATAAAGATAATCTCAGAACAATGCATGTCATGAAATAAGCTTCATATATTATGATTTACTATCATTGGTGAAGCTCATTTAATGTTAAAATTCCTCAAGGCTCAGCCCTCCTCCTCCTTCTTTTCACCCTGTTCAATGATTCTATATCAACATTTCTAACCCAGATCTTGCCTGGGGGCACCCAGATTGTCTCTGGGGGTTTCCCATTCCTGGGATAAATGTAAGAACATAAAGGACATCTTGGTAAGCATAATATATCCATTTAGCCAGACAACAGTAATGGTTTTCCTCCTAGGGCTTATGATTCCCCAGCCATGGGATTTTGATTAGGTTTTCAGTACCAGGCAGGAATTCCTTCCTGTGGAGCAGGTCTTAAGTCTAATCACAGAGCACTTGGTTTCCCCCATAGCATACATGCCACTATTGCACCAGTTGGTTCATTTTGACTGCTGTCCAGCAGTAAAATTTGAAAGGTCCCCTACTAGTTAACATTATTGATGATAGGCTGGGGATAGGGATGAGCAGCCACAGGTACTTGCTTGCAAAGCTTGCTGGCCTGGATTCAATTTCCCAGTACCCATGTAAAGCCTGATGCACAAAATGGCACATGCATCTGGAGCTTGTTTGCAGCAGCAAGAGACCCTGGTACACCTATACTTTTTCTCTTTGGTTACAATAAATATTAAAAATATTTTTTTAAATTTTTTAAATTATTTATTTATTTATTTGAGAGCGACAGACACAGAGAGAAAGACAGATAGAGGGAGAGAGAGAGAATGGGCGCGCCAGGGCTTCCAGCCACTGCAAACAAACTCCAGACGCATGCACCCCCTTGTGCATCTGGCTAACGTGGGACCTGGGGAACCGAGCCTCAAACCGGGGTCCTTAGGCTTCACAGGCAAGCCCTTAACCGCTAAGCCATCTCTCCAGCCCTAAAAATATTTTTTAGAAACAAAACCATTGATGACTTTTCTCCCCCAATGGACCACATAGCTCTTTCCAGCATAATGACAGCTAGTCAACAAGGATAAAACTTCCAGCTTAGCTACAGCTTGATTTCTCAGTGACTGCAGCCCAAGCATATAGAATCTTAAGTAATAGGGTCTTACTATCTATTTATGGTGGGCAACCAAGAGCTTTGGCAATACCTGTAATGTTTGTGGGCATCAGGGACCTCCCTGACTAACAGCTCACTGAAAAGTATCCTATCCCTGGCACTGAAATTTTCTTATAACAATCTCTGGTTCTTCGACACAGTGTCATCCATATTCACCGGGTACTTCTGCCCAAATTCTCTCTTTTAAAAATATTTCATTTATTTGCAAGCAGAGAGAGACAGAGAAACAAAGAGAGAGAGAGAGAGAATGTGTGTGCCAGGGCCTCCAGCCTCTGCAAATGAACTCCAGATGCATGTGCCACTTTGTGCAGCTAGCTTTACATGGGTACTTGGGAATCGAACCAGGGTTGTTAGGCTTTGCAGGCAAGTGCCTCAACCACTGAGTCATATTTCCAGCCCAAATTCTCTCTCTTTTTAACATATAATTATTAGCTAGCACATAAGTAGGTTTCCATATGGCTTACTCATAACATTTTTAATTTCTATTAACCCTCCTCCACCCTGTACTCTACTGCATCCCTTCCCCTGACCCCACTTAGACTGATTCACCCACAATATTCTGCCTCTCTATTTATTTATCTACTATTGCCTCCCCCGATGAACTCCTCTGTCTTCCCTTTCTTATGGTCCCTTTCTATATTCCTGGCCTTTTCTACTGACTTTCACTCCAACCCACATGCAAATATAGACATCTGAAGTTAGGATCCACAAATGAGAGAGAACATTGCACTTTCAGCTCCTTCTTCTATCCTATGATTCTAAAGTTTGGTATCTTGAATGATCTCAGACTTCAATGAAATATTGTTCATGTTCTCTTTCTTTCTTTCTTTCTTTCTTTCTTTCTTTCTTTCTTTCTTTCTTTCTTTCTTTCTTTCTTTTTTTGAGGTAGGGTCTCACTCTAGTCCAGGCTTACCTGGAACTCTGTAGCACCAGGATGGCCTGGAATCACAGAGATCCTCTTATCTCAGCCTCCTGAGTTTTGAGATTAAAGGCACGAGTCACCATGCCCAACATGTGTTGCGTGTGTGTGTGTATACACACACACACACACACACACGTGTGTGTGTATATATATATATATATATATATATATATATATATATATATATATATAATGTATGTATGTATATGATCTGTATTATCTGTTGGTATAGTTCTCCATACTTGGGAGGATGTGAAATAACCATATAGCACACAAGATAGAATCTGAAGGAGGGTCTTAGGGCTCCATTGGTGTGAAGCCATGAGCTAACTTTACTCACAGTTTTTATTGAGTGTTTAAGGCAGTAAAAGTTATGGGGAGTTTAAACCAAACTGAAAATTGATTTGTTGGATTCCTACTGTGTGGCAGAAACAGTCAATATCCCCTAGTAAATTTTGAAAATCATTTAAAGTGTTTAAGCGATCTTGTCTTATAGCTGATTTTTGTGGACTGCTAGCTCTTTCACTTACTGAATAGCCAAGGTATTTCTAAAGAGAGGTCACCTAAACCTTATCTTCTGCTATAACAAAACCATAAGTGGGCAGACTAGATTGGAGATATTGATATATTTCAAATAATCTTTGTCATGCTGAAGAGGCAAGAAATATATCACCCATGAAATGTTTTATATGAGATTTGATAAACTTTTGCTTTGCAGGCACAGGGGCCTGAGCCACAAATCATTGGCATATTGTTGGAATTTTTTTGTTTTTGCTTTTTTTTTTTTTTTTTTGCGGTACTGTCTCACCTCAGCCCAGGCTGGCCTAGAATGCACTCTGTAGTCTCAGGGTGGCCTTGGATTTATAGCCATCCTCCTTTTTTTTTTTATATTGTTGGATTGTTCAACATACCCTATGACAGTACTTTCCAATGGAAGCTTTAATTAGGTTGAGTATGGCTAATATAAGGTAGAGTAAAAGCAAAATTTTTACAATTTTGGGGTGCTAATGGGATAGTATAAAAGCAATTTTCAGGTAAATAACAATGAGGGGCTACTCCTTAAGTAACATAGCAGGAGGAGGCAATCTAGCTCCTAATTTGCCCATTGGTTCTAAAATAGTATTAATAGCTTTGAGATCATGTAATAGTTGCCATTTCCCTGACTTCTTAGGAGTTATAAATATTGGTGTATTCTAAGAGCCATTAGAGACCTCTATACACCCCTTTTCTATGTTTTTAACCAGCTCATGTGAATGTACAAGTTTGTCCCCTTTAAGGCTTAAATGTCTTCTTTTTAGGGGGTAGAGGAGAAATAACAGCAACATCTATGTAAAATGTATGTTCAACATGATTCCCCATTGTCCAAGTTCATCTGTTCTCCAAAGATTAACAGAAAGAGGGGATATAAAAGGCTGAATAAAGGCCATTTTATATTCAGGTCCCTCAGCTTCTATTATATGTACATTTTGATATAACTTGTCATAATGCTCCATTTCAACAAGAGTACTGATTGTGGGTTGTATTGGCTATTATGGTGGCCAGTATCTCTGACTAGTGATGGTAACATTGGTCTCTGAATCCAAAAACTCCAGAAAAATCCTTTCCTTTTATGGGTACTCACAAAGTTGTCCCATCTGTTCTAAGCATCTGTGATCAGAACACCATATGATCTCTGGTAGAATCAAAGCCCAGTGTTCCCCTCATCCCAATGTTAGCCTGAGGTACCCAGTATGGTAACAATATTTACTGGTCAACTTTAATGTTTGTCTCTAAGATGTGGGCCTTTTATTTGACATAATCACTTTAATTTCTCCCTCATAATCATTATTAACTACTTTAAGCTGGACAATTCTCTGTGCTCTCAATTTGGACCTTCACAACATGAGGCCCACTGTTCCAGAAAGTGGGGTTCCATAGACTCCACTATCAACTTTTTGAATGGTTCACCCTCTACAAGTTGGAACAAGGTTCTGGCTGAAATGTCTAAGACAATGCTGTCTGCAGTGGTTGTGCAGAGGTCATACACCATACACCACTAGGAAAAACTCTCTTTGTTTCTGGGCCCAGGCCAGGGCCTTCCTCCTGTTTCCCTGATTTTGTAATGGGTTCCCATTCTTATAATATTTAGAGTAGCATTGGTATTGGCTTCCCACATTGAAAGCACTGTTCAATTTTGATCCTTTATGAGCCTCTGTGTCCACATATTGACATGTCTAAATGAATTCACCCATATCTGTAGCCTTAGATCTAATGCTCTCAACAGCATTACTACATTCTGCATTCTCATAAGCCAACTGTAAAAGCAAGATTTCAGAAGCCTGCTTACATGAAACATGATGATGAAAAGTCTTTTCTGGCTGATCTTTGTGTAGGGTTCTTGTGGCCTCTGATAGATGTCTGAAAAGAGGTCCTGGGTTTTTATATCCAGAATGCACTCCACAGTTGGGTAGTTCAAATGTTTACTCAGGGAGCTAGACTTGAGCATTTACATCCTGCTATCAGCCTCTCCCTTGTATGTCTACAGTAATGGCGACCCCAGTCCCATTGTTATGGCTGGCTTAATTTATACATAAATGATCACATTTAGCTCTCCAGACCAAGGATTGATAGCCCTCTAAGGCAGTATTTTCCAGGGTAAGCCAATTCCATGGGGTCATATGATACTGATTGCTAAAGATGGTAATAAGACCAGGGGTACAGGTGCTATTAGCACTGTTCTTTTGGGTTCTTTCTGATTTCTTTGTAGACTTCATAGCCAACTGGCACAAAAGCACATTGGTTATCTTGCATAACCATCAAGCAGGCTAACGAATCTTCAGCCAAGGTGGTCTGTGGAATGGCTTTGGCAAATGCATGCTCTCTCACACAAGAGGGTGGCTCAGGCAACTTCAATGGGATTTACTATTCCAGAAAATACTATTGGTGGCAAATGAGGAGGTTTCAGAGACTCTGTGTTTTCCTCATGATCTTGTTTTTATGGAATCAGAACATTTTGTACGAATCCCCAAGAGACAAGACAAGCTATGGGTATGTTTTCTCCTTTCTCGTGAACCCATCTCATATTCTGTCCTATTTGATCCCATAATGCCAGATCCACTGCGCCACTGTCAGGTAACCATTTTCTGTTATAGCTTCAGGAGCTATTTCTCTGAAACTTAAGCCCCTGAGGATTTTAACAATGATCTAAGCACCTCAATAGATCCTTTCTGGTTTATAGATGATTGCCCTATGTTATCCTGACTGGAAAGTCTCAAAGACGTAGGGAAAAAAAAAAATCTTACTTAGGGTCTGCTGCAGAGCTCACTTTCACTTTTCTCAGCGTTCATGTCCTAGTGCAGTCCCAAAGTCCCTGTTTGGTACCACTTGCCAGTATAGTCTTTTGTACCTGGGAGGATGCAAAATAACCATGTATCATACAAGACAGAATTTAAAGGAGGCCCATAGGGCTCCACTGGAATGAAACCTTAAGTTGACTTTACTCATGTCTTCCTTAAAATTTAATTAATTATTGATTTGTTATTAGTTATGAACATACTCAGTGTTGCAGTCAGATTTGCATTGCTGGTAGAAATCATCCAACCAAGAGCAGCTCGCAGGGGGAAAAAGAGTTTATTTTGGCTTACAGGCTCGAGCAAAAACTCCATGATAGCAGGGAAAACTATGGCTTGAGCAGAGGTGGACATCACTCCCTGGCCAACATCAGGTGGACAATAGCAACAGGAGAATGTGCCAAACACTGGCAAGGGGAAACTGGTTATAACACTGATAAGTCTGCCCCCAACAATACACTGCCTCCAGGAGGCATTAATTCCCAAATCTCTGTCAGCTGGGAATCTAGCATTCAGAACACCTAAATTTATGGGGGACACCTGAATCAAACCACCACATTCCACCCCTGCCCCCCAAAAGCTGATAATCATCCATGATGTAAAATGCAATGCATTCAGTCCATCTTTAAAAGTCCCCATAGTTTTTATCAATTCCAATGATGTTCATACATCCCCCAATCCAAGATCTTCTAACTGAGCCATTATACCAAAAAAATCCCCCTCCCAAACCATAATGGCACAGAATAAACATTTACACTGAAAAAGATGGCATTGGATATAGCAAAGAAACATTCAACCAATACAAGATTTAAACATGGCAAACATTAAACTCTGTAACTCCAAGTCCAACAACTCTAGTCAGTGACAAGTCTCCAAGCCCAATAATTCTAACCAGCAACAAGTCTCTTGTATTCCAATTCTGCCCCCCCCCCCCCAGCTAGGCTACTCACAGTCCTGAAAATCTTCATCCCAGGCTGGCAGCTTTGTTTGGCAGCCATCTCATGGTCCTGGAATCTCCACAGAGTCTCCACTGCAATACATGGTTCATCCTCATGGCCCCATGGGGTCTTCATGCAGTCATCCAGTAAAACCTGCTTCATACTTCCCATGGCCATTGCAAAAACACAAGACCGTGTTGTAAAATCAATGACCCTCTCTTTCCTGCATTTCTTATACTCCACAATACCAGGTAGGGTGCCAATTTGTTAATCCAGGGGGGAATAAAGCAGAATTTGAAGAACAGGACACTCCTTGAGCACTCAGTCCCCTTCAAAAGAGTCTACATTCTTCCTATTGCCCCAGTGCAGGTCAGCTGGCCCAGTCTAAAAGGTTGTAATTTCTCAATTGCAGGTGAATAAGCAACAATTCACCCCAAGGTTTTTTTCTGTGCCATATCACTTTGCTCACACCAGTTCATTTCTATGCAAAGCGACCATGCACAACTTCTCAGGACATGGGCATAACAGCAAGCTTCTCACACAAACTGCTAGCCCAGTCCAAGCAAAGCTCTTTCTCACCCTCATAAGCCAAACTTCACAGTCCATAGTTTTTACTGCATTCAGGTCTTTCAATTCTGACCAGAATAGTCCATGAAGCTGTACTTACAGCACTGCAAGGCATCTCTTAGGCCAAGGTTTCAAATCCTTCCACATTCCTCTTTAAAATCAGCTCCAAAAGGCCAAAGCCACACAGTCAGGGGTTTAGCAGCAATCCCACTCCTTGGTACCACTTTACTGTTGCAGTCAGGTTCACATTGCTGGTAGAAATCACCCAACCAAGAGTGGATTGTGGGAAAAAAAGAGGTTTATTTTGGCTTACAGACTCAAGGAGGAAGCTCCATGATGGCAGGGAAAATGATGGCAAGAGCAGAGGGTGGACATCACACCCTGGCCAACATCAGGTGGACAACAGGAACAGGAGAGTGTGCAAGGGGACACTGGCTATAACACCCATAAGCCCGCCCCAGCGATACACTGTTTCCAGGAGGTGTTAATTCCCAAATCTCCATCCTGCTGGGAACCTAGCATTCAGAACACCTAAGTTAATGAGAGACACCTGAATCAAACCACCACACTCAGTATGTAAATAGCACATGTTGGTACCGTCCTTACCCTCATCCCTGCTCCCCTTCAAAGTAACCCTCCTCATCGGGGGATGCCAGTTATCCCCATGCAGATTGCACTCACATCTTTTATTGAGGCAGTAAAAGTTATCAGCAGCTTAGGTCAAACTGAAAAAAAAATGTATTATACTCAGCATAGGGCAGATCACAAATTGTTGACTAAAACATTTTGTTTTAGAACACGCTTGTTGCATTGGGAAATCTTTGCAAAAGCTGGTGAGTTCATCATGTCCTAGGAGCTCACGTCTAAGGCATATATTTTTCCATGTCCTCAAGTGCAGCCTGTGCAAAGATTAATATTGACAAGCACAAAATCTACAGTTGTCTGTGTGTGTTATTGCCTCAACTTTGTCCTCTCTCTCTCTGAAATTTGATCTCCTGCATGGTCTTGTTTGTTGACGATCCTGTCTGTTGTGATTTTTATTTGAGCGATTTTTCTTTCATTTCTAGAATTCCTGTTTAGTTCTTTTTCGGTGTTTATATTTTTGTTGTTGAATTTGTCCTTCATGTTTTGGACTTTCTTCTCCAATTTGCTAATGGTATCATTAACTTTGGAGACTGTCTCATCAATGCCTTGAATGATTTCCTTTGTTAACTCATGGTCTTATTTGAGTCTTTTATGTGGTCATTGATCCTTTATAGAAGGGCATGCTATAATGAAAACAGGTCTCTTTGAGAGTGATGGATTCCTATCTCAGCTCTTAAGTGGGCTTAACTCAGGAGCTAGAATGCAAAACTTTCAATGACCACCAATGCTCCACTGAGTCAGTGGTTCATTGTTTCACAAATTGAGGGGTGAATTTCATGGACAGAAAAGATGAGTTTTAAAGAATAAAGTTTATTACAGAGAGAAAGTTTAGAGGAAAAAAAGTTTGGGGGATGGAGAGATGGCTCAACTGTTAAGGTGCTTGCCTGCAAAGCCTAATGACCCAGGTTTGATTTCCCCAGTGCCCACGTAAAGCCAGATGCACAAGGCAGTACCTGTGTCTGGAGTTTGTTTGCAGTGGCTAGTGGCCCTGACACACCTTTTTTCCTCTCCCTCCTTCTTTTTTTTTTTTTTTTTTTTTTTTTTTGAGGTAGGGTCTCACTTTAGCCCAGGCTGACCTGGAATTCACTGTGGAGTCTCAGGGTGGCCTTGAACTCACGGTGATCGTCCTACCTCTGCCTCCTGAGTGCTGGGATTAAAGGCGTGCACCACCACGCCCGGCCCTCCTTCTTTCTCTCTCTCTTTTTTTTTTAAAATATTTTATTGTTTATTTATTTATTTGAGAAAGAGAGAGAGAGAGATACAGAAATAGGCAGGTAGAGAGAGAGAGAGAGAGAGAGAGAGAGAGAGAGGTCTCCAGCTACTGCAAATGAACTCCAGATGCATGTGCATCTTTTCCAGTTTTCTTCCCCCTTTCCAGTATTTGTAGATGATTTATTTCATTTCCTGAAGTACCTCCAACAGGCCACATCACTAGTGATTGTTCTATAGGTATTAAGGCTGAGTACCAGTGGCGCTCCCCACTTATTTGCAAATCTGGTTATGTCTTTCTCTGGAAAAACTTTTTTTTTTTAATTTATTTATTTATTTGAGAGTGACAGACACAGAGAGAAAGACAGATAGAGAGAGAGAGAGGGAATGGGCGCGCCAGGGCTTCCAGCCTCTGCAAACGAACTCCAGACGCGTGCGCCCCCTTGTGCATCTGGCTAACGTGGGACCTGGGGAACCGAGCCTCGAACCGGGGTCCTTAGGCTTCACAGGCCAGCACTTAACCGCTAAGCCATCTCTCCAGCCCCTGGAAAAACTTTTGATATTGCACTTGTGATACTAGGTGAGGCTTCCTAGTAGAGGATTGATGCTGGCTTGTGTGAGGCACTGGTGCTCAAGGAGGGCCTTGAATGCAGAGCATTTCTCTGTCTGGAGGTACAGGGTGGTCCCTCAGGTAGTGCTAACTGGTGTCTCCCACATGGAACAATTGGGTGCTGTCTGCATCCCCCACCCAGACTGGGTGGGTGGAGTTGCCCTCTGTGCGTTGTCTGATCTCTCATGCATGGAGCAGATGGGTAGTGTTGTACCTGTGCTTTCTGCACTATGTCTGGCCTCTCCCACTCGATTTTAACCCCTTTCTTAGCAGAAAGGGAAAAAAAAGTTACATGGTCAGGGCACAGTTCATAATCCATCTACTCTTTTTTTTTTTTTTTTTTTTTTTTTGGTTTTTCGAGGTAGGGTCTCACTCTGGTCCAGGCTGACCTGGAATTCACTCTGTCATCTCAGGGTGGCCTTGAACTCATGGAAATCCTCCTACCTCTGCCTCCCGAGTGCTGGGATTAAAGGCGTGCGCCACCACGCCCGGCTCCATGTACTCTTTAAATGCATATACTGCTGGCTTTTTTTCATATGGTGAGGAATAGACAGGTTCTCAAGCAAGGAGAGAGAGGTGGATAGGATATCATTGCATATGAGAAATATAGAGTTTGCAAAGTGAGGAGTTATCCTGTTTCCTCTTTAAAAGTTGTTCCACTCCCTCTGTTTCTCTTCCTACTTCACATGTTGCTCCTTTGTAATCTCTTTTATAGTCTCCACCTCATCTAAAATACTGCTTCATCCTTGGATTCCTTGTAATAAAGCATCTGAAACTTCTAGTTCTATGACTTCTCCTAAAAATTTTATGTTGTTCACTTTAAATATTTTCAGATTTTGCCTGGTGTGGTGATGCACACCTTTAATCCCAGCACTTGGGAGGCTGAGGTAGGGGGATTGCTGTGAGTTCAAGGCGACCCTGAGACTACATCAATTCCAGGTCAGCCTGGGCTACAGTGAGACCCTACTTCAAAAAACCAAAAAGAAAATAAAATCATCTTTCCCTTCCAAACTTAAGTATTATATTTCTAATTCTGTCTCAATACCTATATCTAGACGTCCCCATGAATTTTAAATTCATTTTAGTCCCAACCTAAATCTTCTACAATCATCTAAAATTCTGCTGTTTTGAATCATGCTAGCATTACCTACCAAAATGCCAGAATTAGCTGCTTCAGAGCCATCTTTGTATATTTCTCCTCCTTCCTCATGCATCCCATGCAATCGGTCATCTTACAGTCTACCATGTGAATGTTCCTTAAATATGTGTCCATGATTAATGCTACCCCTGTTCCTCACCACTGCTCATCAATCCATATTGTGCTCCCTCTCTAGCATTATGTGACCCATCATTCCTTTTTAAGAAAAAATATTTTATTTACTTATCATTATTATTATTATTAATTTATTTATTGGAAGAGAGAGGGAGAGAGAGAGAATGAGAATGGGAACACTAGGGCCTCCAGCTGCTGCAAACGAACTCCAGAACACATGTGTCACCTTATGCATCTGGATTTATGTGGGTCTTGTGTAATCAAACCTGGGTCCTTTGGCTTTGCAGGCAAGCACCTTAGCTGCTAAGCCATCTCTCCATCACTTATTTATTTATTTTTATTTGTGTGTGTATATATTTGTGTGTGTGTGTGTGTGTGTGTGTGTAAGAGAGAGAGAAAGAAAGGAATAAAGAGAAAGAAAAGAAAAGAAAGAAGAAAGTCACATAGAGGACAATGTGCATGCCTGGGCCTCTAGCCACTGCAAATAAACTCCAGAAATATGTGCCACCTTGTGCATACAGCTTATGTGACTACTGGGAAATCGAGCCTGGGTCCTTAGGCTTCAAAGGTGAGTGCCTTAACCACTAAGTCCACCACCATTCCTTTTTATTTTGTTTGAGACAATATCTCATTAAGTAGGCCAGGCTGTCCTGGAACTAATGCATTGTGGGGGCAGAAGTCAGTCATGGGGGAGAGGGAACGTCTCTGTGCATAATGTTTCAACTTGTGGCTCTAACATTCTTTCCACCCCCTCTTCCACAAAATCCCCTAAGCCACATTGGGTGCATTTTAAGCCTACTTCAGTGATGGGCTCTTAGTAACCTCTGGATCTCTGGTTTGGTAGGAGTTGAGTGCCCTCAATGTATATCTCCTTCAACCTTGTGCTGATACCAGGTTCATCGAGAAAGCAGCACTCTTGCACAGTTCCCCAATTCTCTGCTGTTTCAGCTTGTGCCAGGTGAAGTGTGATGGGTTATCTCCTCAGGTCCTGTTTCCATTAGAAAAAGAGAAGCAAATTATCCAAGGAGAGTGAAGTCAGCATAGGTTAAGTGGGATAACCATTTTTAATTTAGGGAGAATTTAATTAGTGTAGACCCTCTTGTAGCCCAAGATTAGTGAGAGCTTGATATTGATTTGACTAGTGAATTTAATACCCCTAGTATATATATTATATATATTAAACATATTTCACATATTATATATATGGTTTTTCAAGGTAGGGTCTCACTCTAGCTCAGGTTGACCTGGAATTCACTATGGAGTCTCAGGGTGGCCTCAAACTCACGGCAATCCTCCTGCCTCTGCCTCCCGAGTGCTGGGATTAAAGGCGTGAGCCACCACGCCCTGCTTGTGAATTTAATACCCCTAATATATTTGACTCATTTAGCTAGGACTTTGAATTACATACATCTAAGAATGAATTTTAATTAATACCCTGTACTTTATGAAATAGAGAAGAAAATGTTGATGTGTTGAGCTTAAAGAAAAGAAGTACATTAGTCTTATTTATTGGTAAGGGATACGGTCCATGATCCCCGGGGGATCCCTGAAAGCACAGAGCATTCCAAACCGTGTAGATACTGTGGTTTTCCTAATATTTACATGCTTGTGGTAAAATTTAATAACTTGGGTACAATAAGAGATTAATAATAAAATTAATAATCACAACAATATAGTTTAATAAAAGTTATATATAGTCTCAAAAACTCTCATGGCACTGTTGATTAGCAACCTCAATGTACACATTTTTTTCCCCTTAAGCCAAGAATTTTTACCTTTCACATAAAGGAAATGGATTGCGTAGCATCTCTGAATTGTTACCATTACCATTGTTGCCCTTGGGGCCATTATCAAGTAAGACGAGGGTCACTTGGACACAAGCACTGGGATATTGTGATAGTTTATCTAATAACCAGATGGCCATTAAGAGTCTAATGAGCAGTTTGTGCACCAGTGAGGATATACTAGACAAAGGATGATCCAGGTCTGGGGCATGACAGAGCAGAAAAATCATCTTTATTCATAGAACTCACAACAGCATGCAATGTAGAAGTCATGAGTTGTTTATTTCTCCACATTTCTATTTAATGTTTTTGGATTGTGGTTGACTGTATGTAACTAAACCAATCAGAAGTGAAATTACAGCTGAGAGGATTATTATAATTTGAAAGCACTCATCTTAGAAACAGAGTGAGAAGCCATGTACTGACGAGAAACTGGAGGGGGATATGATTAAAAGAGCATTTGCCCATTTTAACATTTTGTCCTTGTTTTATTTTTGTAAATATGTAGGCAGATATGGGGCCTGATTCCAAATGAGGCACTGTCTGATGAGCTGGGTTGTGTATGCTGGGCATTGAAGAAATTGAAAATTTTGACTTTTTCTATTAGCTCTTTCCTTTAAAAAAATTGCTACTTCTTTCTTAAGATTTGGAGGGATTTTATTAGATTAAGAGAAGGAACAAGGAGAGAATATAGAACACTTCTGCCCATGAGGAGGCCGGATAGAGCCCTACTAGATATCCGGATTGGGGTCTTTTGTAGATTCTGAATGGGGGCTGAGCTAACCAGACACAATGCCAGATTCTGGTTTAATCCTTCCAGGAGTCTTCATTCTAGGGAAGGAACACTTCTTTCTAGGGAGGGACTTAGGTTGAGTTGAAGGAAAATTGGATCAAGGGAACTCCTTTAAGCAGCAACAGATAAAGAAGCCAGATCATTCTCTATCACTAGCAAAGCGAAAACTTCAAGGGCTGAATCAAAGACATTTTTTACTTTTACTTTCAGAGTATCCTGTTGCTCCTAAACTGCCTAAGTCCTCCCTCTGAAGAAGTAATCCTAACTGCTATTGAGGAATCAGGGTGATGAGTACTTTGAACTGAATGGGGTCATTAAGTGTGGCAGAGGAGGTACTTTTCCAGTGGGTCTATTTAGGGGACTCCAAAAGTGCATCAGTATAGTGGGAAGATGATTCTAGAAAAAGACATTGGGGAGAAAGAATAAAAGCAAGGAGTCAGAGGGAAACTGGCGCTGAGCAACTTGGGCTCTTTAAGGTTTTCATTCTTGTAGACTTTCAAGGCTTGGAGGGTAGTCGAGGGAACCCAGGTAAATGGAGTTAGATTGTTGTAGGACTATCTGAAGGTGGGCAGACTATAAATGAGAGGAGATAAATTTAAAGCAATGGGTGTGAACCCAAGGTCCAAAAATTAGCAGAGTTATCAAACTTGCTAGGCATAATTATCTTCCACCATGAAGATACAGAAATCCATTTGTAAAGTTGTAAAACAAATGGCATGATGGTTTGTGACGTGTTCTATATCAGTTCTTACCGATCTTGTAAAGCAGATAAGACATTATCAAAATTATTAAGAATACATACGCAGCATTTAACCTTGATACTGGCACAGATGTCACTCTGCCAGATTGTTTTATACAGTTGTCTCTCTCATTTGACCTTTGGAATGCAGAAGGGAAAGTCTCTGGGCTGTGTCACCCAAAGCTTTTAAGGCATACTTTACTCTCTGGCTGTACCTTGCTGCTGAGTTCTGTTTTTAAAATTTATTTATTTGAGAGAGAAAGGCAGAGAGAAAGAGAGAGAGAGAGAGAGAGAGAGAGAGAGAGAGAGAGAGAGAGAGCAATAGGGCCTTCAGCTACTGCAAACAGACTCCAGACACATGGATCACCTTGTGCATCTGGCTTATGTGGGTCATGGGGAATCAAACCTGGGTCCCTTGGCTTTTCAGGCAAGTGCCTTAACCACTAAACCATGTCTCCAGCCCTCTGCTGAATTCTTAATACCAAGTAGGTAGCCAAAATTTAACTCTATCTATCTGATATTTCCTCTCTCTCTCTCTGTCTCTCTCATCTATCTATTTAATGTCAGTTGCTCTTCAGGAGAGCCTTTTAGGACCTGAGAGGAGCTTTGTGGCTCTCTCATCTGCTGGGAAGAGTCAGGGCCATGATGGCCATGTGACTTCTCTGGAAGCATTAAAAACCTTTCTCTCTGTTCTGACTCTCCTTTTTTAGACTGTACATTAGATGGAGTCCAATTCTGAGTCTCCATGAGCTCTCTGATCAAGGTGACTTACTAGAGCTATAGAATGCTTTACAAGTGTCCCATCATCTCCTGGAACCTGCTGGACCTGAGATCAGGAACTAAAACATGGGTTGCTATGGTGATTTAGATCAGGGTTAAATAAACTTATAAAACCCATAAACTTATGCATTCTCAATACTTGTTTCTCAGCTGGTGGCAATTTGGGAGGTGGGGCCTTGGTGGAGGATGTGTGTTGTTGATGGTAGACCTTGAGATTTTTTTTAGCACCTAGCTTGCCAGTGTTAGTTGGCTTTCTCTCCCGCTGCTGTTGTACACCTGATTTTGGCAAGGAGGTGATGTCTAGCCTCTGCTGTCCCATCACGAAGCTTCTCCTTAAGACTATAAGGCAAAATAATAATAATAATAATAATAAACTCTCTCCTCCCATCAGCTGCTTGTGGTTGGGTTCTTTGTGCCAGCAATAAGAAGGTAACTGCAAGAGTCGCTCTCTGTAGCTTCAGTGTCTCCAATTGGTTTTAGCTTGTTCATATGGTTATTAAGCATTCAAAAGGAGTTCTACCAGTTTTGAACAAAAGCATGATTTGTCAGTACAGGCAAAATGTGATAATAGCCCTGGAGATAATTCTTACCAATGATTTTTATAACACCTGGAAATGGTTTTGTTAAAAAAAAAAATGAAACAAAACAAAACAAAAAAAAAAACTAAAGCCAGGTGTGGTGGTGCATGCCTTTAATCCCAGAACTTGGGAGGCAGAGGTAGGAGGATCGCTGAGTTCAAGGCCAGCCTGAGACTACAGAATGAATTCCAGGTCAGCCTGGGCTAGAGTGAGACTCTACCTCGAAAAACCAAAACAAACAAACAAACAAACAAAATAAAACAACTAAAGCAGAATCAAGTCCTGACATCTCTGTTTTAAGATATCATGAAAAGTGCCCCAAAGTTAATTTCATAGCTTCAGGGATTAAGAGAGCTTCTGCTGTCGTTATCTGGAGGCAGGCTGGCCTCGAACTCATGATCCTCCTGCCTCTACCTCTCAGATGCTATAATTAAAGGTGTGAGCCACACACCTGGCAGAATCTTGTGATTTCCCAATAATTTCCTGAATTGCTTGGGCTGGTAGTAAAGGTGTGAGCCGCTGTACCTGGCAAAATCCTATGCCTCTCAATAATCTCACCAACTGCATGGCACAGTTGAGCCTTGGAGACTTTAAAGCCTTATAGTCTGTTGTTTAATTTTTTTTTTCAAGGTAGGGTCTTACTCTAGCCCAAGCTGACCTGTACCTCAGTTTCCTGAGGATTAAAGGTGTGTGCTGCCACATCCCACTTAAAGCCTTATAGTCTCTCTCTGCCACAAAACTGAAAAAAGCCTCAGGGTCTCTGGCTGGTCTTAGAGATAGAAAAAGATACCAACAACTGTAACCATAGGTAGAACACTTTAACAGACTTATGTTCTATCAACAAACCCCAAAGAAGCAATCAATCACATATTTGGGTTATTATAAGAAGCATTTAAACCTATCTATTTGACCATTTATTTATTTAGTTTATTAGTTTTTGTCAAGGCAGAGTCTCACTCTAGACCAGGCTGACCTGGAAATCACTCTGCCTCCCAAGTGCTGGGATTAAAGTTGTGCGACACCATGCCTGGCATGTTTGACATTTGTTTGAGTCTGTAAGGTGTACTTTTGCAAAGCTGAAGTTTGTCTTTTGTTCATAGTTAATGACATCTGTTTACTGTTGTAGTAAGCATGAACAAGCACTTGTCTTTTTTTTATTTATTTGAGAGCGACAGACAGAGAGAGAAAGAGGGAGAGAGGGAGAGAGAAAGAGAGAGAGAGAGAGAGAGAGAGAGAGAGAGGGAGAATGGGCGCGCCAGGGCCCTCAGCCATTGCAAAGGAATTCCAGATGCGTGCGCCCCCTTGTGCATCTGGCTAACGTGGGTCCTGGGGAATCGAGCCTCGAACCTTAGACTTCACAGGCAAGCACTTAACCATTAAGCCATCTCTCCAGCCCCACTTTCTGTTTTAGAGCTGAAGCCCTGGAAGCCTGTTTCTAGTAACCTAACATCACCTGAAAATACAACTATATGTACATGTGTGTATTTTCAGTGGCTTTAATACCCTACTTAATCTTGAAATAGAAATCTCTAGCAATTAATCTGAAGTACGTCATTTAGAGTTACTTTGATTAACATCAGGCAATTTTCTATTTCATTACTCTGTTGTACATGACTATTAAAATAGATGAAGCTAAGACCAGATGTCTAACAGTTGATATTTAATTGACATTGCTTTTAAATACCCAGTTCTAGTATTACAACTTGGGTTAACTCACTTTGACCCAAGAAATGTTAATGAGGCCCTTCAACAATTGAGAAAGCACACAGATTCTGAGAACATGAGGAAGTCTTCTTTGCCTCTCTAAGAACAAAAGTCTTAATGAATAAAACAAGATTATTTTTTTTATGAAGCCTAAACTATAAACCCAGCAATGATCATATAGTAGAATTAGGGCTTTTATATATATTTAAATGTAGCTTTATGAAAGAATCAGCAACTAATAAATCTCGATCTTGTAAAGACTCAGCTTCTCTAGTAAAGCTTGTCATAGAAACATAGCCAACTTTATTAAACACTTTTAAATGTTTTTTTAATTTTTTTTTATTTATTTGAGAGAGGGAAAGAGGCAGAGAGAGAAAGAGACAAAGAGAGAGAGAGAATGAGCACGCAAAGGCTTCTAGCCATTGCAAATGAACTCCAGATGCATGGGCCACCTTGTGCATCTGGCTTACATGGGTCCTAGGGAATCGAGCCTCAAACCGTGGTCCTTAGGCTTCACAGGCAAGCACTTAACCGCTAAGCCATCTCTCCAGCCCTCTCTTGACCCATTAAAAAATTTGTTTTTATTTATTTGAGAGAGAACTTGGATGCTTTGGCTTTGTAGGCAAGCACCTTAACTGCTAAGCCATCTCTCCAGCCCTTGGTTAAATATTTTAAACCTAGCTTTTAACTGCCATCATGAACAGACCAACATCATAATATAAACAAATATAAATAAATCTATTAACCTATTAAAAAGTTGAATCTGAATTGTGCTCGTGACATAATGTAACAAATTCAAATTACTCTTGTTAAATTTAAAAAGGTTAGCTTGACATAAGCCCCAGGTAAATCTTGTTTTAAGGGCTTGTATTTATTTATTTATTTGCAAGTTACAAGAGGGGGGAGGAATGTGCACACCAGCCACTACAAATAAACTACAGATACATGTGCCACTTTGTGGATCTGGCTTGATGTGGGTACTAGGGAATCAAACCTGGGTTGTTTGGCTTTGCAGGCAAGTACCATAACCGCTGAGGCATCTCTCCAAAACCTTGTGTTTATTTGATAACAAAGATATATTAGAAAGAAATATCAGAAATTGGAGCTGGTAGATTACTCAATGGTTAAAGGCTCTTGCTTGCAAAGCATGTTGGCCAGGGTTCAATACTCCAGCCACCTATGAAAAGCCAAACAAAAATGTACTGCAAATGTCTGGCTTTCCATTTGTAGTGGCGAGAGATCCTGGCGCACCACCCCCACATACATGCAAATAAAGTATTTTACAAAAAGAAGTATCAGAACTCTATTGACCTGGTAGAGAGCTGCTAAAGGCGAGAGAGACATTATATAGAGAGAGCCAAAACTCTTAATATGCCAGTTGTTCTCCTTTCCTTTGTCATTGAGCCAGGTGGGCCAAGCCTATCTCAGTACAAGGTCTGGATGGTTTAAAATGCTTGGGGCCTGAGATCTGGGGGAGCTAACCCTTCTCAGAATCCAGTTTACAATGATATAAACAGCATATGCAATTTTATTAATAAAATTTACATTACAGTGAGGTAGAAAAAGCAAGAGAGACAGAGTCAAATATCAAAATATTTATCCTGATTTAAAGTATCAATAGCCTTGCATTTAGAAAACCAAGCCACTGGGACCCTCAGGATTATTCCTACCCATCCAGACTTGGCACATGTGACCCCATGACAGCCAAGAGTGCTGGGATTGCATAGCGTTGATTTTTTTGTAATCTTGGAGCAAGAAAGCCTGCCCATAAGGCACTTTCTAGATTTTACTTAGACACAGTTTAGGAAAGTCTATGCTAAAGATGCATGACCACCCATCTATAAAACAAAACAATATACTGGAACTTCTCCTAAATCCCTTTTGTTCTTTCTCTAGAGCATCCCCTAGAGACCTTGTTTCTCTGTGAGCAGCCACAGGGAGAGAGCCAGACTAATTTGGGTGATTTCCTGCTTACCAATGTAGGCTACTGTGAATTATTTTGTTCCCTCACAATATAAATACTATTTCTTTTTAAATTTCATTTTTATTTATTTGAGAGAGAGAAAGAAGGATTAGGAGGAGGAAGAGAAAGATTGGGCATGCTAGGGTCTCTTGCTGCTGCAAAGGAACATCAGATATGTGCCACTTTGAGCATCTGGTTTTTACATGGGTACTGGAGAATTGAACCCGGGCTAAGCAAGCAAGTGCCTTTAATCACTGGTCCATCTACCAAGCCCCTAAATGATACTTCGTTATCAATACCTTGTTGTAAATGAATTCAAAATGTGGAGCAATACTATTTTAGATATTTATAGTTCAGCAATTTATTGATAGTTTGTAAAATATCACCATCTGCTGGGCAAAGCGAAGATGTGCAATTCAACTTGGTTGTGTGAAAGGCCATTCCAAGTCAACCTGCTGTTCAAACTGAAAAGTGACCAGTAGAAAAAAATATAAAAAGTGGGCTGGGGAGATGGCTTAGTGGTTAAGCGCTTGCCTGTGAAGCCTAAGGACCCTGGTTCGAGGCTCAATTCCCCAGGACCCACGTTAGCCAGATGCACAAGGGGGCGCATGTGTCTGGAGTTCGTTTGTAGTGGCTGAAAGCCCTAGCACGCCCATTCTCTCTTTTTCTCTCTTTCTCTGCCTCTTTCTATCTGTCACTCTCAAATAAATGAATAAAAATAAGCAAAGGAAAAATTTAAAAAATGTATAAAAAGTGACAGAAAGAAACAAAAACCAACACAGAACTTTTAACCTTGATCCAGTAGGCCCAGAATTCCTTTCTTGAGTCTCTCTTCACTAGTGCTGCCTTGAATCTTAGGTGACTATGTGTCTTAAATTGGACATAATACAAAATTTACCATTTTAGCCTTTATAAAATATTTAGTCCATTGACATTAAACATATTCTTTTATTTATTTATTTATTTGAGAGCGACAGAGACAGAGAGAAAGACAGATAGAGGGAGAGAGAGAGAATGGGCGCGCCAGGGCTTCCAGCCTCTGCAAACGAACTCCAGACGCGTGCGCCCCCTTGTGCATCTGGCTAACGTGGGACCTGGGGAACCGAGCCTCGAACCGGGGTCCTTAGGCTTCACAGGCAAGTGCTTAACTGCTAAGCCATCTCTCCAGCCCGACATTAAACATATTCTTATTGTCATGCAACCATATCCAAACTTTTTTTCAATTTCCCAAACGTAAATTTACTTATTACACAATGTCTCCTCATTTCCTTCTTGCATCAGATCCAGGAAACCATTATTCTATTGCCTAACTTTATAAATCTGACTACTTTAAGCTGAGTGTGGTGGCATATGCCTTTAATTTCAGCTCTAGGGAAGCTGAAGTAGGATAATCACCATGAGTTCAAGGCCTGGACTACAGAGTGAGTTTCAGGTCAGCTTGGCTAGAGTGAGACCTTACCTTGAAAAACCAAAAATAAAAATAAAAAATAAGAAATAAAAATTTGACTATTCTATGCACTTCAAAGAACTGTTACTATATAGCATTTATTCTTTGATAACTTATTACACTTAGTACATTGTCCTTGAGGTTTACTCATATTATGACATATGCCTGAATTGCCTTAAAGGAAAAAAATACAATTAAGATGCATGTCACAATATGAATATACATACATATATGTATACATATGTATATGGTATATATATACATATGTGTGTATATATATATACATATATATATATTTTATCCACTTAGCTATCAATGGTCATATGGACATTTGGACTTTTGACTATTTTGAATAATGTTGCTATGAACAATATTATGGAAATATCTGTTCAAATTACTGTTTTTAAATCTTTTAAGATTTTATTTATTTATGATACACACACACACACACACACACACACACACACACACACACACACATATATATATATATATATATATATATATATATATATATACAGAGAGAGAGAGAGAGAGAATGTGCATGTCAGGGTCTCTTGCTACTGCAATTGAACTCCAGACACAGGTGCCATTTTGTGCATCTGACTGCTGGGGAATCAAACCCAGGCTGTTAGACATTGCAAGCACCTTTAATCACTGAGCCATTCTATGTTTAATTTTTTGAGAAACCATCAATGTATCAAATTACTTTATTAGCAGGTGCCCTACTTCATTTTTTCCATTCAGGAATGATAACTTGTAACTGATAACTTCAGTGTATGAAATAGTTTGCCTCTCAGATGTCTCCCATTTCAGGACTAAGTGACCCAGTCTCCAGTCTGTTGAGGGTTTTGCCAAAACCTCTGAGCTGATTCCTTCTCCAGGCAGTATTATTGGCTAAAGAGAGCCAATAAACTCAAGGTACTGTCCTGTCTCCAGGGGTGACTTATATCCAATAACTGGTAGGTGTGTGTTCTTGTCCTGGCACTTTTGCCTCCATGAAGAACACTAAAGACAGATGCTAGGGAGATGGCTCTGTGGTTAAAGTTGTTTGTTTGCAAAGCCCACTGTCCCAGGTTCAATTTCTCAGCCACCCACATAAATCCAGACAGGCATTCATTTGCAACAGCAAGAGACCCTGGCATGTAAAACACTCTCGTGAATAAGTATTTCTTTTTTAAAAAAGAACACTGACATGTTCATACCCATATATTAATGCTACCCTCACTTTTGGTTAGAGAAGCTTCTTTTCAGATGGTGATGACTTCTGGGATGACTCAAAATGCACCATAGTGCTGAGAAGTAGTGACAGGAGTGCTCAGTACTGAAACATCTCTATCACACCTTCCAAGGCTCAGGGTCCATTGTGGAAGAGGTGGTGGGAAGAATTTAAGAGCCAAAGGAAGAATAGGACTCCTTACAATGTACTCTTTCAGACACAAAATGACCTGGATATCCATGACATCACAGTGCCTGGCACTACCTACTCAAGACCAGTATAATAGGAGGAAAATATGATGACATCAAAATAAAAGAGAGACTGATTAAGAAGGGGAGGGGATATGATGGAGAATGCAGTTGTGAAGGGGAAAGTGGGGGGAGGGAGTTATCATGGTTTATTATCTATAATTATGGAAGTTGTTAATACAAAAATTAGAAAAAGAACACTGAAAGGACTTCCTTGTTCCATGAAGACTTATCATAATTCACCAATGAGCATAACACTCCAAATATTGACAACTCCACTTATCAGAAAACTTTACTGCCCATGTCTATGCTGGCTGTTCCCACTTGCTTCCACAGATCTCTTTGCTCTTCTCTGGCCTGCTCTGTGTGTCTCAGAAGGTTAGACTCTGCATTGGTCAGGCATCTTTGTCTTTGTTATTCTCCCTGAGTGTTATCAGTGCAGGAACCACTCAGAGATATGACAAGAGAGCAGTTGAGATGCTAATAGCATATATTAACCCAGCAGGAACATGGGAGATGGCCACAGAGTCCATATGAGAGTTTTGTAGGAGCGAGGAAATCTGCCAATTAATTCTGATTTCTAACCAAAAGAAGAAGAAGAAAAAAGCAACCTCTGAATAGTTATGACCCTAAATTATAGCCAGAATCCTCCTTCTTTGCTAAGGCTCCAAAGAGAAGACTTGTGCAATAAGAAGAATTTTCAATCACTGATTTTACCTACAGATTTTTAAGAGCTGGGAAAGTGTCAGCTGATTTGCTGTTAGCCAAAGCTAGCTCTACGTTCACTCAGGCCAGGCTTGCATCTGAAGCAAAGTATTAAGGACTCCTGAATCAGGGGTAAGGTGGTAAGCTCATGAGATATTAGTTGTAGGAACAGTTTCTAGTTACAACACATAAGTCTGATTCCTACTTCACTATATATTAAGCATAGAGTGGTATGTGCTGGTTAAAATTTTTGTCATGCAACAATGATTTCTGGAAAATCTTTAAAAAATAGCACATTGGTAGAGCACCAAATGTTAATTATTAGGAAATAATGGCAGTCATGAAAATGAATGAAACTCTTCAGTAATAGTAGACCTTGAATGGAGCATATAAAATCAGATAAATTTCAAGGGTTATATGCTCAAGATAAGTTACTGTTTTGTTTTGAGACAGGGTCTCACTCTAGCTCAGGCTGACCTAGAATTCACTATTCGTTCCAGTCTGTCCTCAAATTCACAGTGATCCTCCTACCCCTGCCTCCTAAGCACTGGAATTAAAGGCATGTGCTGCTATTCCTGGCAAGATGTTCCTTCTAAAATGTATAGATTTAAGAAAAACTATAAAACTTCACTTTAAAAATATTTTATTTGGGCTGGAGAGATGGCTTAGTGGTTAAGCGCTTGCCTGTGAAGCCTAAGGACCCCAGTTCGAGGCTCGGTTCCCCAGGTCCCACGTTAGCCAGATGCACAAGGGGGCGCACGCGTTCGTTTGCAGAGGCTGGAAGCCCTGGCGCGCCCATTCTCTCTCTCCCTGTATCTGTCTTTCTCTCTGTGTCTGTAGCTCTCAAATAAATAAATAAATAATTAAAAAGTATATTTTATTTATTTATTTGCAAGGAGAGAGGGGAGGATGGACATGCTAGGGCCACTTGTCACTGCAAATGAACTACAGAAGCAGGCATCACTTTATGCATCTGGCTTTACATGGGAACAGGGGAATTGAATGTGGGCCATCAGGCTTAGTAAGTAAGCACCTTTAACTGCTGAGCCATCTCCTCAGTCCTAATTTTTATGTTTGCATGGAAGAAAGAGATCCTCTTTCTCACTCTCTTTCCTTGGTGGTGCAGAGTATAGTGCACAGGAGCTTGTTCATTCCTGGAAAGCTCTGTACTGCTTAACTATACCACCAAATCCCCTTAGTGCTCTATGTGTGTGTGTGTGGTGTATATGCCCCCTGAGTACGTGTGAGGAGACCAGAAGAGGGCATTGGGAGACCGGCTGAGCAGGGAGCCCCAATGATCCTCCTGTCTCTGCCCACTCAGACTCATGGTCACACCCGGCTTTCACATGGTGCTGGGGATCGAAATCCTGTCTTCATGAATGAGCAATAAGTGCTGTCTCCCTAGTCCCACTGCCTTAGTTCTTATGTGGGCTCTTTTTTTTTTTCAAAATTTTTAAATTATTTATTTATTTATTTGAGAGCGACAGACACAGAGAGAAAGACAGATAGAGGGAGAGAGAGAGAATGAGCGCGCCAGGGCTTCCAGCCTCTGCAAACGAACTCCAGACGCGTGCGCCCCCTTGTGCATGTGGCTAACGTGGGACCTGGGGAACCGAGCCTCGAACCAGGGTCCTTAGGCTTCACAGGCAAGCGCTTCACCGCTAAGCCATCTCTCCAGCCCTTATGTGGGCCCTTAACTGGATCTAGGAGCCCAATGAATCCAAGAGCTGTATGCCAAATTAAAAGCATAAAAGTTCCATTAATTTTACATGTTTATGGAAATCTTTCTAACAGAATGAAGTCTGAAGAAATAACCAAAGTATGCTGCTTTTATACTTTTTAGACAAATAACAGCAAATGTGTGAAGGAATGGCCAGACAAATTGGCATGTGGCCTAGGGTAGTAAAATTCTGAGGAATTTACTAAGGGAGACATGGAGGAGGCTGTAGAATCTAGTGTAAGATAAGAGTGACTTCAGACTTTATTTATTGAGGTTCATTGCAGCCCTGATTACCAGTCTCTGGTAATCAAGGGTAACTTGCAGCATTGTTTATTGAAGGCCATTTCTCCTGATAAAATCTTTATGGTTTGTAGCACCTCTGTAGAGATAGGCCTTTCTCACAGTTACAGTTGCTCAAGGGATTTCAGCTTGAAATAACTAATATACCAACCTGGCATATTTTGTTTTCGGTCTTTTACATGAATTCAACAAATTTACATATTGAGCATTTTTTATTCTATTTTTGTAGTATTTGAAGCCCTTCAATACAAAATAGACAAAGATTCCTGCCCTCATAGGAGCATATATTCTGTAGAAGTGATAGATTGCATCCCAGCCTAAAAAATATGACCTTGTCAGTGGGTTTAAGGTAATTTTTTGCATGTAATATTTTAAGGATAATTAATATAGCATGAATTTCACAATTATCAGTTCAGTGGGTTTTAGTATATTGACAATATTGAGCCATTTTCACTAATTCTCAGAATATTTCCATCATCCCACCAAGAATCTCCATACCTACTCATTCCAGATCAAGTTGTATCTCCTCCCAATATTCATCTGCTGGAATCTTAATCCCCAGCACTTCAGAATGTGGTCCTATTTGGAAATAGTCATTTCCAAATAAGGTATACTTAGTTAAGACAAGGTGATATTGGAGTCAGATGGGCCCCTAATCTAGTGTAATTTGTGCCTTTATGAAAAAGGAAAATCTTGATCCAGACAGACATATGCACACAGGGAGAACACCATGTGAAGATTAATTCCATGAATTCTATGTTGCCCCAAGTCAAGAACCTACCTGAATAGTAGTTTCCCTAATGCTTCAGAGGGAAGGAACATGGCCTGGTCACACTCAGATTTCTAGCCTTCAGAACTGTGACATAATAAACTTCTGTTATTTAAGCTGCCAGATTATAGTGCTTTGTTATTGCAGCCATAGTATCCATTCTTCCCTCCCCTTAGACCCAGGCAACCATGAATCTACTTTTTGTTCTTATGAGTTTAGCTATTCTGAATGTTTCCTATAAATAAAATCACAATATATGCTTGGCTCCTTTCATTTATCATAAAGTTTTAAGGTTCATTCACACTGTAGCCTGCAGTGATTTATTCTTTTATGTGGTTGTGTAATATTCTGTTGTATGGCAATGCCGTATTTTATTCAGGCATTCATTAGTTCATGGACATTTGGGTTGTTCTGACTCCATGGATATTTCAGTTGGACATTAGGAATAATATTATTTTGAATATTCATGGACAAGTTTCTTTTTTTATTTTTATTTGAGAGAGAGAGAGAGAGAGAGAGAGAGAATTGGCACACCAGGGCCTCAACCACTGAAATAGAACTCCAGACATTTGCGCCACCTAGTGGGCATGTGTGAGCTTCTGTTTGCCTCACCTTTGTGTATCTGGCTAAGTGGGACCTGTGGCCTTAATCGCTAAGTCATCTCTCCCACCCTGTGGGCAAGTTTCTGTGTGAACATGTTTTCAGTCCTCTTGATTATTGTGAGAAAAGAAAAGACAAGATGTTTTTCCTCCATTACACAGTCATTCAGTATTTTACTTTTGACACTAGATGTGTGTGGGTTTTCTCTTCATACACTAAGAAATCTATTCTCCAGTGGACACGAGCTGGGTGTCCTCTGATTCAACTGAATCCTAACACTATATACTTGGAGGTAGTTTCAGAAGCCATAGATCAAGAAGCTCTGTTCCAGAAGGTTAACCCTCTCCCAACTTACAGATACCTGGCAAAAAGCTGAGTTTCCAATGATTCCATTAATAAACTAGAGAAGCCCACAGAACTCAGGGACACATTTTTATTTATGTTTCCCCAGTTAATATAAAGGATATAAGAAATTGTACAGCTGAATAGCCAAATGGGAGAAATAAATAAGACAAGTTGTTAGGGAAAGGGTGCAGAGCTTCTATGTCCAGTTTGAACTTACATGGGTGCAAATATCCGAAAGTTCTCTGAACTTCATCCTTTTGGTGTTTTACAGTGGCACGCATCTAGGCTAGTCTATTTCTTAAGTGTTATGATTACTGTAGGGAAAATGGATGTGCAAGTATCTCTATGGTAGATCTATATTTAAGTGTTTGATAAACCTCCACACTGAGTTCCATAGTGGCTGCAAAAGTTTTCATTCTCCTGAACAGTGAATAAGAGTTCCTCTTTCCCTACATCCTCAACAGTATTTGTTGTCCATTTTCTTTGGGATACACATTCGGCCTGGGGTGACAGGGAATCTCAAAGTTGCTTTTAATTTACATTTCCTGATGGCTAAGGATGTTGGACAATTTAAAAATATTTATTGGAGCCGGGCGTGGTGGTGCACACCTTTAATCCCAGCACTCGGGAGGCAGAGGTAGGAGGATTGCCATGAGTTCGAGGCCACCCTGAGACTACACAGAGAATTCCAATTCTAGGTCAGCCTGAGCTAAAGTGAGACCCTACCTCGCAAAACCAAAAATATATATATTTATTGGTTATTTGGGTTTCTGCTTTTGAGAAATGTCAAGATAACTTTTTAAGTTTTGTTTATTTATTTGCAAAGAGAGGGAGAGAGAGAGAGAGAGAGAGAGAGAGAGAGAGAGAGGGAGGGAGGGAGGGAGAGAGATACAGAGAGAAAGAGGAAGAGAGAGACGGAAAGAGCATGGGCTCACCAGGACCTCCTGCCACTTTAAAGGAACGATAGATGCCTGTATCTTTCTGCACAAGGACCTGTTCTTTTAGGGTCAGGATGTGAGGAGAGTCTGGCTAGGGCCTCAGACTAAGTATTTTGATGCTGAAGTTTTCTCTACTGTACTTAGGTCTATGCCATATCAACTCTATTTAAACTCTTTACAACTTTAGTTTTCAAGTTATATTTAACTATAGTGATATTTGAAAGGATTATCAGGTCATCTCTCTTCCAGAAATACATAGCTTATTATCTATAAACTGGTCGTTTACAAATACACAAAGAATTTATAGTTGGGATTGACTTGGAAGATTTTTCTCCTGGGACTTTTTGATAAAGCTTGGGCAGTATTTTTTCCCAGGAAAAATCTGAGTCTCAGATCTGGGGTATGATTCATCCAAACAGCCTGGGAAATAATAGTCAATCCTATGGGGCAAGGGAAAATAATTCTTTCAAGTGAAGTTTAAATAAATATATGATGGATTCCAAGACTGCCTTGGAAAAATGTATCTATAAACAGTGCTTCAGCAAGGAGACTCTGAAACGTCTGAGCTAATATATATCCAAAGCAGTCTGCCTGGTGGTCAGGAAGCACCGAGCACACCTTTAATCTTTTCTCCCAAACCCTAAAAGGCATCAGAAAACTTTGCTGAAGGCCACCTCGTCAATGGCCACCATTCTCTGAGTGAACAATGTTTAGCACAAAGTACAAACTAGATCGTCTAGGGAGCCAGACATGGAAGTTCTTCCATTTGTTACAAGAAATTCAGTGGGCATCAGGTCTTTCCCCTTATTCTGAGTGATTGCAGACCATCAGTCTGGTTCCAAATTTCCTGCTCTGGTCCTCTTCCCGCCTGAGACAGACCTTTTTGTTCTTAGGATTCAGCTGCCATCAAAGCCTGAGGCGCGCAAATCCTTTTCCTATACACAAGAACCTAAAGGAAGCAGAAAGCCGGGCACAGGGTCAGAGGGGCGCAGGACAACGAACGCGTGCCTACAAAACCAAGGCAGCTGCCTCTCGCCTCCAACCGAGACCTGTCAGAACTAGGGTCTCTAAGACCAGCCAAGAGTGATCCTGGCCTTGATGCCTCCCCCACTCCGGGGCCGCTGCGCATACGCCGCGCAGCAACCTAGCATTCCCAAGGGTGACAGAAGTCCAAAATGCTGGGTGGACCCAGAAGCCAGATGCTGTACAGTGTGCAGGCAAACAACAGCTGATATCATCCACCGCTGAGGTTTTGTACCTTGGCAAGGAAGTCAGGAGAAGGAGGTGAAGCGCATGATGAGGAGGGGCGAGCATTGGGGGTGAGGTTCTCTCCCAGTGAGTGATGCACCCATCCCTGCGATGAGTCGATGAGTCGGTGCCTGCTCACTGAGTGCCCAATAGAGACCAAGTCAGGCATAGGTGTTTGATCATGGTCACCACAGGATCCCTGTGCAGTAGCCCTGCGATTAGCTTAGTGGTAGAGAGACAGCAGCAGAGTGACTCAATGAATGAGTGTCCTAAGTCGCTTAGGTAGTAACCCGGAGAGATGCGTCTTCCTTTTGGTCTCACTCTTGTCCACACTCATCCTTAGCCCTTACACAATTCTAAAGAACTCTATCCTTATATATCGTGTCTATTGCTTCCTGTCTGACTCCCAGGCTAGAATATAAGCTCCAGGGCAACATGGACGCTTAAGAATTTACTTGCTGATCTCTCCGAGGCATAGAGCAGGGATTTAGATGACACTCAGCTAATTTTTTAAAAAAATTATTTTTATATTTATTTATGAGAGAGAGGGGGGAGGGAGAATATGGGTGTGCCAAGGCCTTCAGCTGCTGCAAATGAACTCCAGACACATGTGCCCTTTTGCGCACCTCACTTACATGGGTCCTGGGGACTCAAACCCTGGTCCTTTGGCTTTTGCAGTCAAGTGCCTTAACCTCTAAGCAGTCTCTCCAGCCCAACTCAGCTAATCTCTGAAATGACCAGCAAGAGGCCCCACAGGTCACCAGTCAGCTCCTGTGCCTACAGGCAGTGTTGAGTGCAGTGGCAATAACTAAGTTTTTAAAATATATTTTTGTTTATTTTTATTTATATATTTGAGAGCAACCGAGAGAAAGATGCAGAGAGAGAGAGAGAGAGAGAGAGAGAGAGAATGGGCGCGCCAGGGCTTCCAGCCACTGAAAACGAACTCCAGACGCGTGCGCCCCCTTGTGCATCTGGCTAACGTGGGACCTGGGGAACCGAGCCTCGAACCGGGGTCCTTAGGCTTCACAGGCAAGCGCTTAACTGCTAAGCCATCTCTCCAGCCCAATAACTGAGTTTTTAATGGACATTATTAACTCTTGAAACTGGATTGGGTCACTGTGCCTCTCCATGTGAGGTAGCAGAGGGCCAGCTAGTGAAATCTTGTGTCATCCTTGTTTCCAGGGTAGAGTTCTTTTTTTTTTTTTGTTCATTTTTATTTATTTACTTGAAAGTGACAGAGAGAAAGAGGTAGGTAGAGAGAGAGAGAGAATGGGCGCGCCAGGGCTTCCAGCCTCTGCAAACGAACTCCAGACACGTGCGCCCCCTTGTGCATCTGGCTAACGTGGGTTCTGGAGAATCGAGCCTCGAACTGGGGTCCTTAGACTTTACAGGCAAGTGCTTAACCACTAAGCCATCTCTCCAGCCCCAGGGTAGAGTTCTTGACTGAGCCCACTGCTCATGAACTTCAGACTCCCAGCCTGTGTGCACCTGGGCTTCCTTATTAGTCTAGGAAGTTGCAGCCCGGGGCCTGGAGAGAAGGTGAGTTCTTTGGGAGGGATGCAGAGCTCTGGTGCGATAGTGCTGTTCTAGCTGAGTTGTTTGCCTCTTGGTCCCTCGGTTCTGCCTCCCTGGGGACAAGAGAGTCCCTGTTAGGGGAGCTGAAAGAGAGGCCTCCGCCCAGACCCAGATCCACAGGGTAAAGGCAGGAGGGTCACCAGACAGCAGTCTTAGCAGAGTAGACTTGCAGTAGCCTTTGTGTCTCCCATCAGCTGAAAGAGAGCAAGACCAGCTCAGTTTCCAGGCCCTGTCAAGGACCTTGAGTCAGTGGTCAGCTTTGTGGGGAAGAGATGAAGGCATAGGTGGTGGAGGCACGGATGGGCAGATGTCCCGTGCGGTGGCTACAAAGCAGAAGGAGGCTGAGAAGGATCACAGCTTTCTCTTCTGCTAGCAGATGTCAGTGCCCGGTGTTGTGCTCTTGACCCTGGACTTCGTGGACTTGAGTCTGTCCTTTATCATCAGCATCCCACATGACTTGAAGACACATGTTGAACTGCTTTCCATCCTGACCAAAGTGTAGAAAGCCTATTTTGTAGTATTAAATTTCAGTCTCCAGGTGTGCTTGTTTTTCTCTTGTTCCTTCTATTTTTTTTAAAAAAACTTTTTAGTGACAACTTCCATAAATATAGACAAATATTCCATGGTCATAATCCCCTCCCACCATTCCCCTTCTCCCCCTCCTCAATCCCCCCTCCACTGAATCCCTTCTTCATTCCAACTAGTCTCTCTTCTACTATGATGTCATCATTTTCTCCTCCTATTATGCAGATCTTGCCTAGGTAGTGTCAGGCACTGTGAGGTCATGAATATCAAGGCGACTTTGTGTCTGGAAGACAGCATTATAAGCACTCCTCCTTTTCCTTTGGCTGTTATAGTCTTTCTGCCACCTTTTCCTCAATGGTCCCTGAGCCTTGGTGGGTGTGAGAGAGATGTCTGAGTGTTCACTCCACTATCACTTCTCAGCACTTTGGTGAGATTTGACTCCCTCCAGTGGTCACTGTCATCTGAAAAGAGAAGTTTCACTACTCAAAAGTGAGAGAGGGCCCTCAGTGGAATGGGGGTAGGGAGAAGGGAAATGATGGCACCAACACATGATGTGTCCATACAAGGTTTACTTAAAAAACATTCTATGGGCTGGAGAGATTGCTTAGTGGCTAAGGCACTTGCCTGTGGAGCCAAAGGACCCAGGTTCAATTCCTCAGTGCCCACATAAGCCAGATGTTCAAGGTGGTGCATGCATCTGGAGTTTGTTTGCAGTGGCTGCAGACCCTGGTGCACCCATTCTTTCTCTCTCTCTATTTGGCTCAATAAAATATTTATAAAAGAGTTTGTATTCTTTAAAAAAATTCTACATGGAAAAAAGTGAGAGTGGTATTAATATATGGACATGAACCTATATATCTAGAGGTGGACATAATATAACCATTTAGTAAAACAGCAATAGCAGTTCTGCCCCCCCCCCTCCAGGTCTTATGACCTCCTTAGCTATAGGCTTTTGACTAGGTTTTCAGTACCAGGCATGAATTCCCACCCGTGGAGAAGGTCCTAGCCAGGTGTGTTCTTATCTAGTTGTGCTGCTTCCTGTTGATATTTTTTTGTTTGTTTGTTTGTTTTTCAAGGTAGAGTCTCACTCTAGCCCAGGCTGACCTGGTATTCACTATGTAGTCTCAGGGTGGCCTCGAACTCACGGCGATCCTCCTACTTCTGCCTCCTGAGTGCTGGAGTTAAAGGCGTGTGCCACCATGCCTGGCTAGATGTGTAGCCCAGGCTGGCCTCGAACTCCTGGTCCTCCTGCCTCTGCCTTTTCAGCAATAGCCTACGAGCGTGCACCGCTACAACCGGCCTGTTGATACTATTTTTTTAAATTTTTTTTATTTACTTATTTGAGAGTGACAGACACAGAGAGAAAGACAGATAGAGGGAGAGAGAGAGAGAATGGGCGCGCCAGGGCTTCCAGCCTCTGCAAACGAACTCCAGACGCGTGCTCCCCCCTGTGCATCTGGCTAACGTGGGACCTGGGGAACAAAGCCTCGAACCGGGGTCCTTAGGCTTCACAGGCAAGCACTTAACCGCTAAGCCATCTCTCCAGCCCCTGTTGATACTTTTGAAATGGCCTCAGAGTGAGCTTTGTTAAGCTCCAGGGAGCCAAGCCTTTGCTGTCCTGATGCTGCTATTGGGATGCTGTGGCACATTACATTTCCTCTGGGCGGAAATTTATGGCCGAAATTGTATTTTGAATATTGTCCAGCATGAAGAGGGTGGCAATCAAAATGTAAGTGGTGGGAAAGGAGAAAGTGATGGGCCATGATCGGGAGGTAAGGAGGCCAGTGAAGAAGAGGGCTAGGAGGGCAAACATAGTGTTTTCAGTTCAATATGGAACTGTCAGTGTTGTGACATGCTGTGACCCACCTGCCACCAAGCCCTCCTTCCCCTGAACTGTATCAAGAGAGCCTTCTTATCCACACTTTGCTCAGAGTCTGACTCTACACCTTTAGCTGAGTGTGATTAGCATTTTTTTTTTCCTGCTTTTTCGAGGTAGGGTCTCACTCTAGCTCAGGCTGACCTGGAATTCACTCTGTACTCTCAGGGTGGCCTTGAACTCTCGGCGATCCTCCTACCTCTGCCTCCCGAGTGCTGGGATTAAAGGTATGCGCCACCATGTCTGGCTTGGTTTTTTGAGGTAGGGTCTCACTCTGGTCCAGGCTGACCTGGAATTAATTATGGAGTCTCAGGGTGGCCTCAAACTCTCAGCAATCCTACTACCTCTGCCTCCCGAGTGCTGGGATTAAAGGTGTGCACCACCACACCCGGCTTGATTAGCAATTTTTAATAATTTAAATTTTCTTTTTTTTGGTTTTTCGAGGTAGGGTCTCACTCTGGTCCAGGCTGACCTGGAATTAACTCTGTCATCTCAGAGTGGCCTTGAACTCATGGTGATCCTCCTACCTCTGCCTCCCAAGTGCTGGGATTAAAGGCATGCACCACCACGCCCGGCCTAATAATTTAAATTTTTATTTCACTCATAATACTCATTTTCAAATATGAGAACCATAGACAAAAGAACAAAGATGAGCTTAGTGGTTAGGGCATTTGCTTGCAAAGCCTAATGACCCAGTTCCCATGTAAAACCAGATACACAAAATAGTACATGCATTTGGAGTTCATTTCCAGTGGCTAGAGGCCATGGCATGCCAATTCTCTCTCTCTCCTTTCTTTCTTTCTTTTCTCTCTATCTCTGCTTGCATATAAATAAGTAACATATTTAAAAAGAACAAAGTTGAAACCACTACTCAGAAGCAACCAGTATCAACATTTTAATGTGTCCTTTTAGACTTTACACATGGACATATTGGTGGATACAAACAGTATCATGCTGCACTTGATTTTTTTTTTGTAATCTGCTTTAAACCTACTGACTTGAGGGCTGGAGAGTTTGCTCAGTGGTTAAGGTACTTGCTTGCAAAGCCTGGTAGCCTGGGTTTGATTCCCCAGTACGCATCTAGGCCTAGATGCACAAAGTGACACAAGTGTCTGGAGTTCATTTGAAGAGGCAAGAGGCCCTGGCATGTCCATTCCCCCCACCTTGCAAATAAATAAAAAATAGTTTGTAAAAAACTGCTCTCTAATTGCACTGAAGGCCTTCTCTCTGGGAAGGAATACATGCCTGGTACTGAAAACCTAATCAAAAGCATATGGCAGGGGAGGTCATGAGCCTTGGGGGTATAACGCCTGCTCTTGTCTGGATAAATGCATATATTGCTCTCACCAAATTGCCCTGAAAACACAACACTTAATATTCATACTCATATACTAATGCTACTCTCACTTCTGGTTAGAGAAGCTTCTCTTTCCCGATGGCGATTACCACTGGGATGTTGTCAAAAGGCAACATAGTGCTGAGAAGAAGGGACAGAGAAGTGTCCAGCACTGAAACATCTCACACCCTCCAAGGCTCAGGGCCCATTGCAGAAGAGGTGGTGGAAAGAATGTAAGAGCCAAAGGAGGGGTACCACTCCTTACATAAAACTGTCTGGACAGAAATTGGCTTCGATATCCAAGACCTCACAGTGCCTAGCAATACCTACACAAGACCCTCATAATAGGAGAAAAAGATGATGGCATCAAATTAAAAGAGAGACTAATGGAGAGAGGGAGGGGATATGATGGAGAACACAGTCATGAAGGGGAAAGAGGGGGAGGGGCAGGAAATACTGTGGTTTGTTGTCTGTTAGTATAGAAGTTGTCAAATATATATATATATATATATATATATATATATATACACACACACACACACACACACACACACACACACACACACACATATATATATATACATATATATATATATATATGACCTGACTTGACAACTGTACTACAGCAGCTTTTAAAACTATGCAACTTGATCCTTTTTTTGTTTGTTTGTTTTTTCAAGGTAGGGTCTCAACTCTAGAGCAGGCTGACCTGGAAATTCCCTCTGTAGTCCCAGGCTGGCCTCGAACTAGCAGCGATCCTCCTATCTCTACTTCCTGAGTGCTGTGATTAAAGGCAGGTGCCACCACGCCTGGAGTTACTCCTTTTTTTTTTTTGGTATGTATCATATTTTGTATCATATTATTTATTTATTTATTTATTTATTTGAGAGTGACAGACACAGAGAGAAAGACAGATAGAGGAAGAGAGAGAATGGGCGCGCCAGGGCTTCCAGCCTCTGCAAACGAACTCCAGATGTGTGCGCCCCCTTGTGCATCTGGCTAACGTGGGACCTGGGGAACCCAGCCTCGAACCGGGGTCCTTAGGCTTCACAGGCAAGTGCTTAACCGCTAAGCCATCTCTCCAGCCCTGTATCATATTTTTAACTGTCTCAATTAGTTTTCGTTTTTAATCAAAATTATTTACTTGCACATGTCCACACATGACAGAGAGAGAGAGAGAGAGAGAGAGAGAGAGAGAGAGAGTAAAAGTAAATAAGTATGGTGTGCTAGAGCCTCTTGCTGCTACATACAAACTCCAGACACAGACATATAAACCATTTCATGCCTCTGGTTTAATGTAGGTACTGGGAAATCAAATTTTATCTGACAGGGTTTGCAAGCAAGTGCCTTTAACTGCTAAGCCATCTCTCCAGTCCCTGTTTCCAAATGTTTGAATAGTGGAAATAGTTATAGTAACCATACTTACAGGTTTGTGTTGATTTATGATTGCTTTATTATGATAAATATCTACAAACTGAAGTCTAGAGATGAAGGAACTGTCTTTCAATACAAGCTGTACATCTGTCCAATAAGAAAATTCCTTGTGGCAAACCCACATGATCTTAGAAGCATTCCCCACAAAACTGGCTAGTGCTACCAAGCTGTGTTTCCAAATTATTCTGCCCAGGATGGAATGATTGCTAGTATTAGGCTGTCTAATGGCTGGGCTGTATCCACTAATCTTAACCTAATCAGTCTTTGTAGATCTCTGTTCTTTGTTCAGAGCGGAACAGGATGGCCATGTCCCAGCTGAGTACCTGATTACCCCTAATGTGTCACTCATTAGACTTGAGCACCTTTATAAAATGCCTCCAAGATTGAAGCTCAGTGTTACCTGAATAACTTCTAAAGAAACAATACATGGTCTTGAGCTTTTTGGTACATATGTTAAGGCTTGGGTACACAACTGAAATATTTATGTACTGTTCCTCAGCACCAACAAAATTATGAAAATAAAAATATTTTATTTTATTTATGGGGGGTGAAAGAGGCATCTAGCTTGTATGGGTTCTGGAGAATTGAACCAGGGTCCCTGGGCTTCTCAGACAAGTGACTTAACCACTAAACTATCTCTCCAGTCTGGCTTGAACAGCATTTAGGAACCTATATAGTAAACTATTATAAATCACCTATTCCCCACTGTTCTAGCTATTTTCTACTTGCTTATTTTCTACGTTAGGAGGAGAAAAAGACAGACATGGGGGTAGGGAGAGAAGAATGAGAGAATTATTTACTTCTGCCTTTGAGATCTGCACCTGATTTTTCTTCTTTATCATAAATGTGTGAATAAACATACATTTCTTTAAATGAATGTTTAGTTTGCTTCCAATTTTAGATCCTTTGTATTTCCTTAAATCCATGTAAAAGAAAGTATGCCTTACCACTGACTTTTCCCTACACATACACACACACACACACACACACATATATCATTTAGTATATTTAAAATAATAAGGGTAAATTTGTATTTTAATGAAAATGCATACATATACTATTTTTCCTTCCCTCAGTGCCATTTTTTTCAGATATTTTCACTATTTACTGATTGGTGACACAATGATGTAGACATATTTATGTCAATTTAGTTAATTAAAAGCACATGTATAATATATACATATGAGCCATATAGGTATATAACTATATACTTATATCATTTTGTATATTTTTATATGCTTATCTTCATACTAGCAAATCCATCTTTTTCTCCCTGATTATATTCATGGTGGTGGTCCTTGTCAAAATATAAAGATTTGGGCTGGAGAGATGGCTTAGCGGTTAAGTGCTTGCCTGTGAAGCCTAAGGACCCCGGTTCGAGGCTCGGTTCCCCAGGTCCCACGTTAGCCAGATGCACAAGGGGGCGCACGCATCTGGAGTTCGTTTGCAGAGGCTGGAAGCCCTGGTGCGCCCATTCCCTCTCTCTCCCTCTATCTGTCTTTCTCTCTGTGTCTGTCGCTCTCAAATAAATAAATAAATATTTAAAAAAATATAAAGATTAGCATTTTTTTTATATCTCAAGATGGCCTTGAACTCACTATGCATCCCATGCTGACTTCAAATTTGCACACCACCTGCCTCAGCCTCCCAAGTGCTGTGATTACAAGTGTGAACCACCATGCCCAGTTTTAGCTCCAGTGTTTTGTTATGGATGTATCACCTAGATAGTTGTCTCTTCATGGATATATAGGTTTTAAAGTTTCCTGTGATATAGAGTGCCTTCTGAACAATTTTTTGCATGGAAGATACACCTGAAAGTTGAAAGTTTTAAAAATATTTTTACTTATTTTCAAGGAGAGAGAGAGAGAGAGAGAGATACAGAGAAAACGGCATGCCAGGGGCTCTAGCCCCTAAAAATGAATTCCAGACACATGTACCACTTTGTGTATCTGGCTTTACGTGTGTTCTGGGGAATTGAACCTGTATTGTTAGGGACTGCAGGCAAGCGCCTTAATCGCTGAGGCATCTCTCCAGCCCAGAAGCTGATTTTTTTTTTTTTTGGTTGTTTTTTGTTTTTCAAGGTAAGGTCTTGCTGTAGCCCAGGCTGACCTGGAATTCACTATGTAGTCTTAGGGTGGCCTTGAACTCATGGGGATCCTCCTACCTCTGCCTCCTGAGTGCTGGGATTAAAGGCATGCACCACTATGCCCAGCCAGAAGTTGAAATTTTGAGTCAAAATTATTTGCACTTGTTTGCCCCAAGTCTAGGTGAATTATAAGTTTTAAAAAATGTTAATGACCAGATGATTTCTTTCTTTTTTGTTTTGAGACAGGGTCTCGTGTATCCCAGGCTAGCTTTGAACTCAATATATTGCCAAAACTAACCTTGAGCTTCTGATTCTCTTGCTTCCACTCCGGAGTGCTAGGATCACAGGCATGTGCCCACCACACCCAGGTTTGCAGGGCTGGGGATTAGTCCCAAGCAAGTACTATACCAACTGAAGTATATGCAAAGCCCCAAAATGAGATAATTTCTGTGTTCAAGGTTTTCAAGCAAATGAAAGTGGTTTTTTTTTTTTTTTAAATCCAGGTTTTCTTATGAATACACTTAACTTTAAATGTTATAGACATTACAAAAAAGAAAATCAAAGACCAATTTCATTTAAGAGTTTAGATGATTCAGGCATGGTGGTGCACACCTTTAATCCCAGCCCTGGGGAGGCAGAGGTAGGAGGATCTGTATGAGTTTAAGGTCAGCCTAGGATTACAGAGTGAGTTCCAGGTCAGCCTGCGCTACAGTGAAACCCTCTCTAAAAAAAAAAAAAAAAAAAAAAAAAAAAGAAGATAAAATTCTAAAATCACGAATAGGACATTTATAAGCTGAATTGAGCCTGTTACAACTTTTCCTCATGGCAAAAAAGTAAAAGCTTTATTCAACAAAAGGAGAAAAATCGGGCTGGAGAGATGGCTTAGCGGTTAAGCGCTTGCCTGTGAAGCCTAAGGACCCCAGTTCGAGGCTCGGTTCCCCAGGTCCCACGTTAGCCAGATGCACAAGGGGGCGCACGCGTCTGGAGTTCGTTTGCAGAGGCTGGAAGCCCTGGCGCGCCCATTCTCTCTCTCTCCCTCTATCTGTCTTTCTCTCTGTGTCTGTCGCTCTCAAATAAATAAATAAATAAAAATTTTTTAAAAAAGGAGAAAAATCATTCTCCTGTTCCCAGACTCAAGTCTTCTCTTTCAATTCTGTTTTGTCTGTATGTGTGTGAGTGTGAGCACATGCATGCCACAGTGCACATGAGGAGGTCAGAGGCCGATCTCAGATGTTAGTCCTCACCTTCCACCTTGTTTGAAGCAGGCTGTTTTGTTGTTCATTGACTGATTGGCCAAGCTAGCTGGCCTGAAGGCTTCTGGGTTTCTCTTGTCTCTGCCTCCATCTTGCTGTAGGCATTTTGTGATTACAGATGCATACTGCTATATCCAGCTTTACATGGGTTCTGGGGATCTGAACTCGGGACTCCACACTTACTTTGCAAATGCTTTACCCACTGAGCCCTTCTTTAGCTTTTCATATCTTGTTCCAGAGATTGTTTTGCATGTCTGTCTATGTAGAGACATGAATTCATTTTCTTTTTTTTAAAATTAATTAATTATTTATTTATTTGAGAGCGACAGACACAGAGAGTAAGACAGATAAGAGGGTGAGAGAGAATGGGCACGCCAGGGCTTCCAGCCTCTGCAAATGAACTCCAGACGCATGCGCCCCCTTGTGCATCTGGCTAACGTGGGACCTGGGGAACCGAGCCTCGAACCAGGGTCCTTAGGCTTCACTGGCAAGCGCTTAACCACTAAGCCATCTCTCCAGCCCTCATTTTCTTTTCTTTCTCCTTACATATGAACTTAAAAATGATTTCATTTATTTGCTTTGTGGTACTGAGGATCAAAGATCTAGTCATGCCAGGGAAACATTGCACCACTGAATTATAATCCCCAGCCTATAAGTGTAGTTATTTTTTTTTTAATAAGGCACCGCTCCTTGAGTTCAGGAGATGTAATTTTTTTAAATTTTATTTTGTTTTATTTTTTTATTTTTCCACAATTTTTATTAACATTTTCCATGATTATAAAAAATATCCCATGGTAGCTGGGCATGGTGGCGCACGCCTTTAATCCCAGCACTCGGGAGGCAGAGGTAGGAGGATTGCCATGAGTTCGAGGCCACCCTGAGACTCCATAGTGAATTCCAGGTCAGCCTGGGCTAGAGTGAGACCCTACCTCGAAAAACCAAAAGCCAAAAAAAAAAAAAAAATCCCATGGTAATACCCCCCCTGCACTTTCCCCTTTGAAATTCCATTCTCCATCATATTACCTCCCCAAGAGATGTCATTTTTTTAAAAAATAATTTTTTCATTTATTTATTTGAGAGAGAGAGAGAAGGAGAGAGAAAAAGGCAGATAGAGAATGGGCATGTCAAGGCCTCCAGCCACTGCAAATGAACTCCAGACGCATGTGCCCACTGGTGCATCTGGCTGATGTGGGTCCTGGGGAGTTGAACCTGGGTCCTTTAGCTTTGCAGGGAAGCACATTAACAGCTAAGCCATCTCTACAATTTGAAGGACTTGGGATGGGGAGATGGTACAGCAGTTAAACACACTCGTTTGAAGAGCTTAGTAGTAAATATGTGTTGAACAATTGACTCTGATATCCTGTAATATTTACTAGGTATTAAATGCATATATCCCATATATAGTAAATGTATATATTATATATATGTTATGTATGTATTATTCTTCCCTTAACCATGACTTTGACTTGTGTGACTTTGGTTACCCATAGTCAATGTTTGTATGATAATATTGAATGAAAAATTCCTGAAATGAGCAATTAACAATATGTAATTTGTATGCCATACTGGAATTGGCATACTTCCTATGACGCCAATCATCTCTTTGTCCAGGATGTCCACATTGTATGTGCTACCTACTATTAGTCACTGTGTAGCTGTCTCATATATTATATATGTAGTATTTATATCCATCACAGTGCCCACATCATTCACCTCATTTAATTTTATATATAAATAAGAATATATATCTTGGGAAAAAATCAGTATATGAAGGACTTCAGTAGTACTTGTGATTTTAGGCTTCTACTTAGAGTCTTGAAACCTATGGCACATAAGGGGAGAACATTATAATGTACTATGCCAGATTGTGACTAGTGAACACCATAAGAACAATTGTATAGAAAAAAGACAACACAGTAACGTTAAAGGCTGTGGATATTGAGGCCATACCTTAATTCCTAGTTGTGTGACCTTCCGTGGCTACTTTCTGCTCTGCTGGTGTCATATTCATAATCTCCTAGGGTGCAGGGAGAGGACTGACACCTTTAGTACATGTCTGGGTCCTAGAACAGGTAAAGGATAAGCTGTCCCTGTCCAACAGGGGTCGTAGTCCTGGCCCACAGGTGACCACTGTGTGCTAAAGAGGAATGTGCTGTCACAGGAGGCACCGACCTTCAGGGATGTCTTTGTGGACTTCACCCTGCAGGAGTGCCAGCAACTGGACTGTGCTCAGAAGAACTGCTACGGGATGTCATGCTGGAGAATTACAGCCACCTGCTGTCCGTGGGTGAGGCACAGCTGAATAGTTTGGAATAGAATGCCACCTCCCAGTAGTATCTCCCTTTTGTGATTGCTTCAGGAGCATTGAAACCCCCAGTGAAAATTCCAGAAGTGAGCAATTCATAAATGTTTACTTTCATGGCGTTCTGGGTAAGGTGATGGAATCCAGTGCCATTCTGCCTCATTCTTGCTACAACGCCAATCATCCAGCGCATTCACCACACTCTATGTGCTACCCACTTGTTACGCAAAATTTGGTGGGCGGTGCAACGTCAAGTTCTCATAGTCCCCTTTGGATTCCAGACAGCACATCTGTGCTCTCGCCTTCTAGATGAATGTTCTGTACCCACGAGGAAATGGCTGTGTGTGTGGTACAGTCACCAGGGCTATACCGCCTTCACCCAGCAGGGATGGGCCTTTATCTCCAGTGCCCCTATCATTAATAACAAAGTCCTATGTCATTTCCCCTGGACAGGGTATCTGACTGCCCAGACAGATGTCATCTTTGGGTCTGGACAAGGAGAAGAGACCTGGTGATCATGTGTCAGGTGAGTCAGGCCAGAGAAGGAATCCTGTTGTTGGTGAGACCATGGCCCCTGGGATTCTCATGGGAGCTCTTCGCAGTCCCTAGACTTGTGGAGGTGACTCTGGTTGTAGTTGCTGAGCTGTTGTTGTAGCCAGTTGAGCTCTTCTCCTATCTCCGTGTTCTTTGCAGTTCACACACAGCTCAGTTCTGAGATCTCATCTCCATCTTCAAGTTCCCTGGTTTGCTGGTGAGAAGTGCCAAGTCCATTCTCATCCCAATCTTTCCCTTTCTAGAGAAATGAAATTCTATGTCCTCCACTCACCTGAAGCCTTTGCATATTCACCAGAAAAGATGTAGATGAAACACTCATTTCCTCTTGACTTGGCTTTCTGTAGGTCCTTTCAATATGAAGGTAGGAGTCCTCTTTCTAATGTCAGATAAAGTACTCACCCTTGTTCATTGGAATTGGTGTGGACAACAAGCTTATCTGTGACCATTATCTCAACCAGTTCATGTCCATACCATGTTCTCACATGACCTGCTCTGAAGCCAAACATCTTTCAAACTGTTTCTGTTTTCTCTTACTTCTCAAGCTCTTACAAAGACAACTACAGGATGTGGCTGTAAGACACTGAGAAATCAAGCAGAAACTGAGATGGTAGCCATCTCCTTGCCTGATAACTGCCATAGTGATGGAGGATGCTGTGGGAATCATTATCATCTACAGCATGAACCAGCAGGGGGATACTTCAATATTAAAAAAAAAAAAAAAATCAATCAACCGGGCAAGACTTACCCACTGGTGCAATAGTGGCAAATAAGTTATGGGGGTCATCAACTGCTCCCATTCAGTGGAAGGGAATTTGTGACTGCTATGGAGAACTGAGTAAAAATAGTCTATGGCTTGGAAGGTCACAGACCCCAGGGGGGAAACTTTAATGGCTCTTTGGCTTAACAGAGACTTTATACTCATCAAATAGCCTTCTAAGTGTGTATGTTTAAGTCCTTTGATTAATGATGTCCTTATATTTTTGGTTATAGAGCCTGCTTTTTTTTTAAACAGATGGTGACAAATACCAGGGAGACCCAAGATTCACCAACTGTCAAATATACATATATTCTATCAAGTTTTCATTTAAAAGTGCTCCTAATCATAACTGACCTTCTGGGGTCATTTTTCCCCAAGGCCTAAAAGCCAAGAAGAGTAGAGACCCTACAAACCTCCTCTTCATCCACATTCAGCCTGAAGAAGCCAGATCGAGTCAATGTCCTCCCAAATTATTTGGGTCTCAACTCTTAAAAAGGGACAATGATAGATACCCAGTTAGGCTCAGAGGTCAATAAGCATTGTCCTAACTTTCTTTTTTCATAGTAATGCTAAAAATGGAGGAACCATTTCCTCCTTCCCAAAGAACTGATCCTAGATATGTGTGTCTTTAAAAGGTTAAATAAAGTGTCTAGACCAAAAGTTATTAAGGTTATTAAAATCTCCAAAATGAGATTATATTATTAGAAGGTATTACTAAAATATTAAATAGCTACAATCTAAATTAAAAGAGTTTAATAAGGTGTCTAAACCAAAGGTTATTAAATTTATTAAACCCTTGGTTATATTACTAGAGAGTATTATTAGAAAATATTACATTTTTATAATAAAAAATTTGAGTCTTATTAAATCTGATTCTGGCCTTAAGATATTTATATACCTTTGCTAATGCTCAAAAAACTGCCTGCAAACAAGAACTCAAAATTTGTATGTTTTCCATTAGATTAGACCTTGACTGTAAGAACTTTAACTGTAGAAGGAAAAGGCCAAAATTAAATACAATTCCCTCAAACTTTAACACTTAGACTTTTTGGAAACTGACCCAGTAACTTATAATACCTTATAAAAACAATTACAGTCCAACTCCTAATGGGAACCTCATCCCCAAATGACCAGTCTCAGGAAGGAAAAATGGTATAAAATTCACTACCTATCAAGAGAGTGGGATGCCCGCCACTTATTTAAATACAAGACCCTACACAAATGGCCCAAGAGATAAGAACAAGTAACTTCTTAAATATTGTAAGAACCACCATTGACCTCTCTGCCAATTCATTCTCTCTCTCTCTCTCTCTATCTGTCTGTGTGTGTGTGTGTAGAATTTACTGCTGTGTTTCTGTCTCTCCTACAAAATAAATAAATATATATATATATATATATATATATATTTTTTTTTTTTTTCTCAAGATAGGGTCTCGCTATAGTTCAGGTTGTCTTGGAATTCACTCTGTAGTCTCAGGATGGCCTTAAACTCATGATGATCCTCCTACCTCTGCCTCCCAAGTGCTGGGATTAAAGGTGTGTGCCACCATGCCCCGATAATACATATTCTTTTTTTTGTTTGTTTGTTTTTCGAGGTAGGGTTTCACTGTAGTTCAGGCTGACCTGGAATTCATTATGTAGTCTCAGGGTGGCCTCGAACTCACGGAGATCCTCCTACCTCTGCTTCCCGAGTGCTGGGATTAAAGGCGTGCACCACCACACCCGGCTTACGTTCTTTATTAAAAGTTTTTGTAAGACAAGGTCTCATATAGTCCAGGCTGGCCTTAAACACACCATGCAACCAAGCATGTTCTCAAACTTCTGATCCTCTTGCTTTCACTTCCCAAATTCTGGGATTACAAATTTGAATTACCACACCTAGTTTTATCCTTAATTAAACTGTAATATAAGGTATAGGGAGATGGTTCTGTGGTAAGAGTGCTTGTCTGGCAAGTAGGAAGGCTTTACATTGAATTCCAGTACCCATGTGGCTCAGTGGTTAAAGTGTTTGCCTGTAAAGTCTAATGATCTGGGTTCTAGTCACCAATACTCACATAAAGCCAGATGCACATACAAGAGTTTGTTTGTAGTGACTAGAAGCCCTAGCACAACTATTCTCTTCCCCTCCCTCTCCTTCTCTCCTCACAAATAAATAAATATAAATAGTAAAAAAGACAACTGTTCTAGGTATGCATACCTATAACCCAAGTTCTACAAGAGATGGAGATACGAGATATACCTGGGGCTTGGCAATCAGCCAATCTGACCAAAAACAGCAGCTCTAGGATCAGAGAAAGATTCTATCTCAAGGAAACAACATGGAAGAGCAATCATGGAGGACATCTGCTATTCTCCTGTGGCCTCCACATGTGTGAACACAGGGCGCATGCACACATGTATACACTGTACACATACCACACATAATACACATAGAGATGCAAAATAAAATGAAATAGGACAAAACTTTTATATCAATCTGGTCTGGTAAATAATTCCTAAGCCTTCTTGTTAGTCCTGTCATGATACTAACTTCCATCCACTAAGACCTGTGTCCTAAAAAGTCAGTCATATCCTAATACTGCCACAGTATGATTATCAAGCCTTTAGCATATTGGCCTTTTGGGAGAAATTTAAGATCCAAACCTTATGACTTGGTCTGTTTCTATTTTGTCATTTCTTAGCTAGGTATCCCATTTTCCTACATGTTTATACCTTACTATCTTGTGTTTTGTTTTTTGTTTTGTTTTTCCAGGTAGGTTCTCACTCTAGCCCAGGCTGACCTGGGAGTCACTGTGGAGTCTCAGGGTGGCCTCGAACTCACGGCGATCCTCCTACCTCTGCCTCCCGAGTGCTGGGATTAAATGCGTGTGCCACCACTCCCGGCTTACCTTACTATTTTACTTGATGCTAAACACAATAAATTTATATTGCTGATTACTGAGTTTTGTTTTATTGTTTTAAACATTGTTAGATTTCATTCTAGCAACTAGTTGAGATCCTTGTGGCTGAACTTCCTTCCTTCAAGGCTCACTTTTAGCTTTGTTAGAGTAGATTTACTCCTATCCCAGAGCTAATTAATTCCCACTACTCAGACATGACCTTTAACTAGTTTTCACTGATTGTCTGGGATGATCAACAAGAATTCTCCACTTTGGGGACTTTTTAGATTACATTTCTCCAAGTACTGTTTTCATACTACACATATACAGTTACAAACTCAAAGGTTTCCTATGCAAAGTTTCACTGCTTTTTTTTTTTTTAACAGCTCTCTTCTTGGAGGTATTTGTGCTGAATATCCGACCTGCTTCAGCCTTCCTGAACACTAATCTCATTCTCCTCAACTCTAAACTAGGATAATCACAGGGTTCACTTCCCTTGCTTTTAAAAAATATCTTATTTTTATTTATTTATTTTGAGAGAGGGAAAGAAGCAGAGGGTGTGTGTGTGTGTGTGTGTGAGAGAGAGAGAGAGAGAGAGAGAGAGAGAGAGAGAGAGAGAGAGAGAGAGAGAGAGAGAGAGAATAGGTGCACCCGGACTTCCAGCCACTGCAAACAAACTCCAGATGCACGTGCCACCTTGTGCATCTGGCTTACGTGAGTACTGGGGAATCGAAATGAGGTCCTTTGGCTTTGCAGGCAAGCGCCTTAACCACTAAGCCATCTCTCCAGCCTCCCTTATTTTCTTTTAAGTTTTGTAATCTTGTACTGTTTCTGTTCAATTGAGAAAAATGGTTACCATAATGTCATTTCTAGTTGTTTAGAGCAGGTATGTATTACCACCACATCATAGTTGCAAATTTAATCCTCAGAGTTCCTTCACTTCATAGCTTTATCTCTTTCATTGTTTTTATATTCATTTATTTATTTATTTGAGAGCGAGAGAGAGAGAGAGAAAGAGAGAGGGAGAGAGAGAATAAGTGTGCCAGGGTCTCTAGCCACTGCAAATGAACTCTAGACACATGTGCCACCTTGTGCATCTGGCTAACATGGGTCCTGAAAAATCTAACTGGGGTCTTTTGGTTTAGCAGGCAAGTGCCTTAACCACTAAGCAATCTCTCCAGATCTCTTTCACTGTCTTGTTCATTTCATATAGGACCTTTATATTTAGCCCATACTGATCTCAAGGCTGCTATGTAACCCAGATTGATCTCAAAGTCAAGGTACTCTTGCCTCAGTCTCCGAATAGCTGGAATTAGAGCTGTGTGTTACCATGCCTAGCTTGTCTCACTAGTTTTTGAAAAACTTTAACCTGTGTGTCAGATATACTTGCTCTAACATTTCTCTCTTTTTTGGGATTCCAGTTATATGTTCATTACCTTTTAGCTTTTTACAAAAGTCATTTATAATCTGCAATGTTTACATTTCTCTTTCCTTCTCTTGAATAAATATTTTGATCTGTCTTTAAATTCATGCGTTTTATTTTCTGCTGTGTCCTATCTGCTATTAAAATCAATACAGCAAGGTTGGAGAGATTGTTCAGCAGTTAAAGGTGCTTGCTGGGAAAGACTGATGGTCAGGGTTTGATTCCCCAGTACACATGTAAAGCCATATGCACAAAGTGGCACATGCATCTGGAGTTCATTTATGATGGCTAGAGGACCTGGAGCACCCATTATCTCTCTATCTACCTCTCTCTTTCTCTCTCTCAAATCAATATAATAAAATATAAAAAGGAATCATACAGGGCCTGGAGAGATAGATTAGCAGTTAAGGTTGTTGTCTGTGAAGCCTAAGGACCCAGGTTCAATTTCCCAGTACCCATGCAAGCCAGATGCACAAGATGGCACATGTGTCTGGAGTTCATTTCCCATGGCTGGAAGCCCTGGGACACTCATTCTCTTTGTCTATCTGTCTTTCTCTCTCTCTTTCTCCCCATCTCTCTCTTGCTCTTAAATAAATAAAAACCTAAACTATAATAAAAACAACATACAGTAAGTTTTGGCTATTGTAATTTTTTCAGCCATAGCTTTACTTAATTTATTGTATAATTTCTTTCATTTGCATTATAATTTAAAATACTTTCTGCTAATTTCAGAATCAAAATCACCTAAGGGTGGCTGGAGAAATAGCTCAGTGGTTAAGGTGCTTGCTTGCAAAGCCAAAGGACCCAGGTTCAATTCCTCAGGACCCACATAAGCCAGATGCACAAGGTGGAGCATGCATCTGGAGTTTGTTTGCAGTGGCCGGGGCTGGCATGCCTATTCTCATTCTCTCCCTCTGTCTCTCTCATAAAGAAATAAAAATAAAATACTTTAAAATATCACCTCAGGGGGTGCTAGAGAGATGATTCAGAGCTTAAAGGCAATTGCTTACAAAGCCTTCTGGCCCAGGGTCCAATTCCCCAACACCCATGTAAAGCTAGACGTGAATGACATATGTGTCATATTCATTTGCAGTAGCAAGAAGCCCCGGTTAACGTGTGTGCATGAACATACACATACACTCACATATGTGCATACGTGAATAAAAATTTTAAAAATCATCTAAGTTTTCTGTATTAGTTTTCTATTGCTGCTGAAATAAATCACCAGAAACGTAGTGGCTCAAAACAATATCCATTTATTAACTTATAGATTTGTATGTCAGAGTCCAGATAAAGGCTGGGGAGATGGCTCAATGGATGAAGTACTTGCAGTGTAAGTGAGAGTACCTGAGTTCAGATCCCTAGACCCCAAGTAAAAGGTATAAGTCATGGAACGCTTCTCCAACAGTAAGATGGGAGAGAGAGTTAGCACTCAAGTCAACTAGCTTGTTGGAGAAATGAGCAACACTGAGACAAAATATCCTGCCTCAAATGAAGTGGCAGGCAAGGACCAACTTTGAAAACTGTCTTCTGATTACCACATGTGCACCATACTATGCACATGCCTGCACCCACACACATTAACACACACTCACACGCATACATACACACATACACACACACATTTAAAAATTATATATCCAGGTATGATAAGCTGAGTTGTCTCACAAGGGGAAAAAAACAAGGTTTTAGGCTACATGAGGCTCCTATTTGGAGGCTGTGGTTAAAAAAAAAAGTTTGCATTAGACCCTGAGTGTTGGAAGGTGTGATCGAGATGTTACTCAGTACTCCACTCACTTCTTTCCAGCACTATGATACCTTCTGAGTCGTGTCAAGGTCACTGCCATCTGAAAAGAGAAGATTTTTCTACCCAAAGTGAGGAGTAGCATTAATATATGGTTATGAACATTAAGAGAAGTGTTTACTGGGCAATTTGATAAGCATAGTATATACATTTATCCAGACAGCAGCAGATGTTACACCCCCAGGGCTCATGACTACCCCTGCTGTAGGTTTTCAGTATCAGGGATGTGTTCCCTCCCATGGAGTGTGCCTCCAGTCCAATTGGAGGGTAGTTGTGGAAAGAATGTAAGAACCAAAGGAAGGGTAGGACTCCTTACAACGTGCTCCCTCCAGACACAAAGTGGCCTGGATATCCACGACCTCACAGTGCCTGACACTACCTACACAAGACCATCATAAGAGGAGGAAAAGACCATGACATCAAAATAAAAGAGACTGATTGAGATGGGGAGGGGATATGATGGAGAATGGAATTTTAAAGAGGAAGGTGGGGGGGAGGGAGGGTATTACCATGGGATATTTTTTATAATCATGGAAAATGTTAATAAAAATTGAGAAAAAAATATCTGCTTCTAAAGTCAGGTAGGTTGGTATCTGAATTCTGTTTCATATGGTTGTAGAACTGAAGTTTTCATTTCCTGGATAGCTCAGATCCTAGAGGTCACTTACACTTTCTTGCCATGAGTCATATCCATTTTAGCAACAACAACAACAAAATGTCCCTAGTGTTGAATCTCTCCAATCTGACTTTTTATTTTTCCTCTCAGCTGGAGAAAACATTCTGCTGTTAAATGGCTTAGGCTCACTCAGATAATCTCCCTTTTGTCCATGTAATGTAGCATAATAAAAAACAGTGGTCTTTACAGATTCTGCCAATACTCAAAAGGTGAAAGGGATTATACAAGGAAATGGGTCCTTGGGGATCTTTCTTAGAATTCCCTCTAAATCGACTATTGTTCTTTTCTTTTTAAAGTGAAAATATCCTTTATTAGTTGTAACAGTAAACAGAGAAAGGGAAGGCGTCAGCAAACATTGCTGTGTTGGCATCCACAGACGCAACTGCCACCCTCCAAAAGCTGTAGTTCATTTTTTTGTGTGTCTTAGCTTAATTACTTTGCTTTTCCTTAGACTTAGTAATAATTTTAAAAGTGAAACATTGTGCATTTTAAAACTATAGAGGCTGCGAGCTGGAGAGATGTCTTAGCAGTTAAGGTGCTTCTTATAAAGACTAAAGCACCTGGGTTCGATTTCCCAGTACCCATGTAATGTCTGATGTACAAGGTGGTGTATGTGTCTGGAGTTCATTTGCAGTGGCTAGAGGCCCTGACATGCCCATTCTCTCTGTTCCTATCTTCCCCGCTCTATCTCTTTCTTAATTAAATAAATAAATAATAAAAATAAACTATAGAGGCTGAGAATGACTGGTGTATCAGCTAGTTTCTCATTACTGTGACAAGATGCAGCTCAGGAAAGAAAGAGTTTATTTCAGCTAGAGGTAGAGTCCATCATGAGGGGGAAGCATGGCAGAAGCAAGCAGTCTGCATCTCCTCATCACATCAACAGAGAGGAAGTGGAGAGATGCTGCTGCTCAGCCAGCTCTCTCCTTTTCATATAGCTAAGATTCCAGTTAAGGTGGTTCTTCCACCTCAATTAACTTAATTGATATAATCCCTCACAGGCATTCCCAGAGTCTACCCTAACCCAGATAATTCCTCACAAGAAATTCCAGGACCTGTCAGGTCTATAATCTGAATCATCACAGCTGGTCTTGCCTTTCCCTCAGTAAAATGACAGGTAAACTGGGGAACAAATCACCTTAGATTAATGAGAGCTGGTTTGCAGTGTTAAGCCAACCCAGCTCTTGATCATTACTGATTCTTGTATTTTGCTTCCTGCATTTTCCCCATAGAACCTGTTGGGTGTCTGTCTCTTCAGATCTGCAAAATGCCTGAGATTTAGTTCTCCTCATAAATTTTAAAGTGAGCTCTTAGCTTGACTGTGATTGTGACATGCACTTTCCTCTGCTAGAGCTGTTTCCAAAGCACAGTCATAGTGTAGGGTTTCACTTTGCCGTTCTGGCCCAACATTCTAGGTTCTTAAGTCCTATAAAGCTTTCAAAACTTCGGAATTTATTTCCCCATGTATCAGCCTGGGCCAAGTTCTATTCTTAGCTCACCTAAAGGACCAGCTAATATGCACAAGATAAGATAATGGACAGCAATTGTTAACTCATCTTGGAAAGGCACTTCACTTGCTGCAATTTTAATTCATCTAGCCTTCGTTGTTTCCACAGCTCTGTGATATTTTACAATACATTTTCTAGACAGGAGGGAAGAGAGAAGAAGGCTTCAGGGGAAGGGATAGAAGATATGTAAGTATAGGGGAAGAATTCTGGGGGATGAAGGAGAAGAGGATGTGGGGTAAGGGTTAATCAAAGTTTATGATTTATGTAGAAACCACATGGAAACCTATGTCTTCGCTAGCTAATAGTATATATATATTTTTTTAAAAGAGAGAGTTTGGGTGGAAGTATCTTGTGGAAGTGCATAATGTTGTGCCAAGAAGCCATAGATTATTATTGGAAAAACTTCAGTGCCAGAGGTGGGATACCTTACAGCAACTTGTTGGCCAAGGAGGCCCTTGATGCTCCCAAAACATTACAGACTATTGCCAAAGCTCTTGGTTGCTCACCAGAACTAGATATTAAAATCCTATTGCTGAAGACTCCACATGCTTGGGCTGCAGGTTAGTGATAAATCAAGGGGGAGCTGAGCTAGAAAGCTTCCTCACTATTGAGTAGTTGTCAGGATGCTGGAAAGACCTAGGCAGCCTTTTGAAGGAGAAAAATCATCAATGGTGTTAACCAGCAGTGGAATCTACAAGCTCTATGGATAGCAGCCAGGCTGCTCTCTGATTAGACTTTAGGCTCATTCCATGAGAGGAAATTCCTGTCTGGTACTGCAAACCTAATAAAAAAATCGATGGCTTGGGAGGTCATAAGCCCTAAGGAGGTGTTGTAGTCAGCTTCTCTTTCCTGGACACACACCTGACCAGAAGCAGCTTATGGATGGAAAGGGTTTATTTCAGGCTTACAAATTTCAGGGGAGCACCATCAATAGCAGAAAAAGCTGGCTTACTTCCATTAATCCAAGCAAAGAGATACTGTTACAGGAAACTGAGTCATACAGAGATGGAACCAGAGATAGAGTAGAGAATCAGAAAATTTATTCATGTCAACCTGGACTCAGAAGAATAACTTCCAAAGCCAGAGAACTGAGCTCTGATAGTTCAGGGGGTTTATAAACAAAATAGCAGGCAGGTTGACATCATCTTGAATTCATTATATTATCAGTGGGTCACAAGATTCTAAGGCTAAATGATTTGGGATCACAGACAGAAAATTCCTTAGCAATAAATCAGTGATAAGAAATTACAAATGAACAAAAATCTGTTTGTTCAGGGACATTTATGCCTATGGATATATTAACCAGCTGCATAGATAGAACTCAGGGTCATGATGTCTCCCTGGTAAAGCCTGTACAATAGAAAATGTATTTTAGAGTATAATCTGAGCCTGGTTTCTTTGTTAGATTTTGTCTTTCACAATACCATCAACAGTCAGAACCACCAAATTGCCAGAGCTCAAACTGCTCTCCACATACCTCAAAGGCTGGATCCAAGATCAACCCTCAGCAACATACATCTTCCCCACTAAGGCTTCACACACTGGAGACTCAAGATTTGTGGCACACATGTAAACCACTGCAGGATAAATCTACTACTGTTGTCTGGCTAATTGGATGTATTATGCCCACTAAATGGTCCTCTTATGTTCATATCCATATATTAATGCTACTCTCACTTTTGGTTAGAGAAGCTTCTCTTCTCAGGTGGCAGTGACCACTGGGTGACTAAAAACTCACCAAAGTGCTGAGAAGTGATAGTGCAGTGTTTTAGCACTAAATGATACATCTCTATCATACCTTACCATGCACAGGGCCTATTGTGGAAGAGGTGACAGAAGAGAAGGGAAGGACGGCTTACAATGCAATCTTCCAGAAACAAAGTGGCCTTGACATATATGACCTCATGGTGGTTGAATTTACCTACATAAGTACTATATAATAGGAGGGAAAAAAGATGGAAAAAAAAACCATCGAAATAAAAAGAGAGACTAGTTGGAAGGAAGGGATTCATTCAGTACAGGGGGGATTTGGGAGGGGAAAAGGAGGGTGGTGAGAAGGAATAATGATCATGATATATTGTTTATACTTATGGAAGTTGTGAATAAAAAAATTTAAAATTTAAAAGGTGTGGTGGTGCATACCTTTAATCCTAGCACTTGGGAGGCAGAGGTAGGAGGATTGTCGTGAGTTCGAGGCCACCCTGAGACCACATAGTAAATGCCAGGTCAACCTGGGCTAAAGCAAGACTCTACCTCAAAAAAAAAAACACATTTTTTTTTAAATTAGGCATTTCTTTCAATATATTCTCATGTTTTTTCTAGTTATTGTGGTATAAGCAGTGGTCTGGCAAGATGAACTGTAATATATACAGAAATAGAAGTTTTCTTATTACTTTCTTATTAAACATTTAAGTCCAAGGAAAAAGAAATTGACAAGAGTAGATAATCACATAGAATGCCCCTGTGGGTCCCTGGATCCTCGGGGCATGGTTCCCTGAAGGTGTCCAGGCAACTGTGGAACAAGGTCTTGAGCAGCCATGAGTGCGATGGGAAGAAGTACACCCAGGAGACAGCTTCAGAGAGCAGCTCCGTTTATTTGTCAGGGGACTGAGTTTTTATAAGCACTTGAGAGAAAGAGAGGGAAGAGGGTCCTAAGAGGATTGGTGGGTTCAAAGGTTGCTTGCCCATGCCTAGGAACATTCATTCCAGCATGTAAGGAGAGAGTCAGGCGATCTATGTAGTGGAGGGAAGAGGGCCAAAGGGGGATGGGCTGTGTGAAGGCTGCTGGCTGATAAGGAGTTTCCTAGGCAACTGGCCAAAGGTCACAGGGCTATGAGTGAAGCCTAAGCCTCAGGATGTCCAGGTGTCCTGGGCTTGGAGAGGAAGTGGCTTCCTGTAGCATGGGGGCCCTTAGCCTTGCTTGGCAGCTCAGGCCCATTTTAACCCTCGGTGGCCCAGAGCCCTAACTTCTGCCCCACATGCCCCTCTTTTCTTCTAATGGGTGAGGACTGGAGGGATGAAGGGCACACTGACAGGAAGAACACACCAGTTGCCATTCACACAGGAGCCATGCCAAGTGAATCAGAGAATGTGGCCAATGATTGCTGGACTTTTTTTTTTTTTTTTTGGTTTTTCAAGGTAGGGTGTTACTCCAGCCCAGGCTGACCTTGAATTCACTATGGAGTCTCAGGGTGGCCTCGAACTCACGGCGATCCTCCTACCTCTGCCTCCCGAGTGCTAGGATTAAAGGTGTGCACCACCACGCCCGGCTGATTGCTGGACTTCTTAAAAGATGATATGTGTGTGGGAGTGGGGTGCCTGTCTGTATGAATATTCACCTGTGTGAACATGTGTGTGGGTGCATGTACAAGGTGTGTGGATACCAGTGCATACAGAGGCCAAAGGGTGATGTTGGTGTCTTCAATTGCTCTCCACCTGATTTACTAAGGCAATATCTCTCACTTGAACCCAGAGATCAGCAATGTTGTTAGTCTAGGTAGCCAACTTGTCCCAGAATTCCACCTCTGCCTCCTAAGCATTGGGATTAGAGGCAGTCCACTATGCCAGCCAGGCACCTATGTGAGTGCTGGATGGAGATCCAAACTGTGGTCCTCCTGCTTGTGCAACAAGCTTTTTATCCACTGAGTCATGTCCCTAGCCCATAAGCTGAATGTTTTCTAAAGATTTATTTATTTGTTAGAGACAGAGAGAGAGGGAAAGAGAGATAGAAAAATAGGGAGAAAGAAAATGGGTATGCCAGGGCCTCCAACCATTGCAAACAAACTCCAGACTCATGCGCCCCCTTGTGCATCTGGCTTACATGGTCCTAGGGAATCGAACAGAGGTCATTAGGCTTCCCAGGCAAACACCTTAACTGCTATGCCATTTTCCCAGCCCACTCCTCTGATTTTTAATAAAACATGTCTTCCCACTAATGTCTTTACTACAATCTCTGCATTTGTAGGGCTTCTCTCCTTTGTGAGTTTAATGGACAAGAATTGATTTCATGTTGAAAGATTTTCCACATTTAGAACATTTACAATGTTTCTCCTGTATATGAATCCTCTGATGTTTAATGAGATTAGATTTCTTACTGAAGGCTCTCATAATCACTGAATTTATAGGGTCTCGATCTCTCAGAAAAAAACAAAGGTTTTCCTGCAGTCACTATACTCATAGGGTTTCTTGGCTCTGAGTGTATGAGTGTGCTGGTACGCTGTGAGGGTAGGCTGTGGGTCAAGGCTTTTGTGCACTCACAGCATTCACATGGCTGCTCCCCAGTGTGAGTTCTTTGAGGTACAACATTTGCTTTCTAGATAAATAATTTTGTATATTCAATAATTCATAGAGTTTCTTCCCACTTGGAATTCTAAAATTATTCATGATTCACTTATGGTTGAGGGCTTTTATATGTTGATTGAGCTCAAAGACATTATCTGCAGTTTGACCATTACCAAGATTAGAATGCAGGCATGGTTTTCAAGATGTCTCACATGAATTATCTTTCTTTCTTACATAACTTCTGCTTTGCCTAAGAAAGTTCACATTAGTCTTTGAACACTTTAATCAGGAGTAATAAATATTTAGAGAGTCTTTGTCATAGAGGAACAAAAGTATGTGTTCAGATAATTGATTTTTATGCATTCTTCACCATTTTCATCCTTCATTGTTTCCTTGTTTAAAAGCACAGCTTGCCACAGAGGTTTGTCTTGGCTTTCCTTGTGACTCACTACCTGCTCATCAATGTGCCAGGCTTCTACAAAAAAAAATGAGATGAATAATCAAATTTGTAAGTCTTTATGCTATAATCTTAGAGATAATATCAGTCCTTAAATGACTTTTAAACTCCTATCAACATGACTTGAGCTGATATGAATGGATCAGCCCCATGGTCCACAAACCCATATCTCCAAATGCAAATGTAAAGAAATACAGTCCCAGGACGTCTGGGTAAGACTGCGGCATAGGAGCCATGCAAAACTGGCCTAGCAAGGGATTTAAGCAAAACCACAGCAAAATCCACCCTTCTTGTGAAAAGTGAAGGTATGATCCAGGTGTGGTGGTGCATGCTTTTAAACCTAGTACTCGGGAGGCAGAGGTAGGAGGATTGCCATAAGTTCAAATCCACCCTGAGATTACATAGTAAATTCCAGGTCAGCCTGGGCCAGAGTGAGACCCTACCTCGAACCCCTCCCCCCAAAAAAATGAAAAATGAAAAGAAAATTGAAGGTGTGTAGGTTTTTATTAGGCACAGTGGAGAAGAAGGAGAGATCAAGATCCACCAGGAAGGAGGAAAACATCCAGAATCTTGCTGAGGAACTTATGACCCCAATGTGCACGATCCACACACCCACCCAGAACCACCCAACCAGCACCAAGCTGGAGGAGCAGAGTAACAAGGGGATTTTCCAACCTCATCAGCCTCCTTGCAAAGTCAAGAAACCCAAAGGGGAGACAGTGGAGATTGGCTAAGGAGCTGCTGAAAGGGCTACAGGTTGGAACAGCTGAGCAGTTCCAGTACAACTCCAGGCTTCCTGCACTCCCCATTCCCCAACTGTTAGGACTGCAAACATCCAGAGACAGCATTCTTCCCCTGGAGGCAGGACATCCAGCACAGCTGATCAGAACACCAACTCTATAGGATATCACTGAGGGATCCAGGTTGGCACTCAGCATTGGTGAGGTTGGAAACCAACCCCAAAAGGTAATGAGGCTGACTGACAAAAAAGAAGGTACATAGGCTTGCACTGGAAGTGCTAATCTCACTTTCCATATCATGGGAGGTTATGGGTTACATATTCTTGGTTGGTTTAACCATTCTCCATTAAGCTATATTTTGGGGTTGACTATTGCTGCCTTTGATGATTTCAGATTTATAGGGCCTTTATCTTTTGCTTCTGTCATTATTGGGGGCAGCATCTGATTCAGATTCAGGCTGAGTTGGAACCCAATTCAGAACAGAATTCTGAACCTTCCAGCTGACAGGATTAAGGGTATAGAGCAACACATACCCTTAGGGATTTTGGTTTTATAAGGCTATATGTTTATTTTAATCCTCACACTTGCATACTCTGTGCTGGATTTTATTGAATGTGTATCTGGCTCAGTTGAAGTTTAGAATTTGCCAGTAAATTGTTCTGCCCAGCCTATTACAACACTTGAATAGCAGACAAATTCAAAACCTAGGATTAATTCTGTGGTTAGAAACATATGCTGAAGGTATATAAAGTTATATCTCCACATCTAAGAACACTGCAGATAAATAGAAAACCAAAGCATCAAATCAACTCAAGATGGAAAAGTTGCTACATTATAATATAAGAAACACAAATAATAAAGGCAATACAATCCCACAAAAATTATAACTCAATCAGGAATGACCCCCAATGAAATTGTAGATGAAATGCCTGACAAAGATTTAAAAAAATGATTTTATCTATACTCAAAGAAATTAGAGAAGAAAACAAAGGAATTAAAGAAGAAAAAATCCTAAAAGACAATACAGGAAACCAGATTAATGAAATAAAGAGGTCATTACAAGACATGAATAAGGAAATAGAAATACTGAAAAAAAAAAACAGGCAGAAATTCTAGTACTAAAAAACACAGTCAGTCAAATAAAAAACTCTGAGAAAAGTCTCACCAGTAGAATGGATGAAGGATAGAACAGAATATCTAAACTATAAGACCAGGTGGCAGACATAATACAGTCCAACAAAGAGAAAGAGAAGCTAATAGGAAGGTATGAATGGGAATTTCAAGATATTCAGGACACTATGAAAAGATCAAATATAACAATTCAGGGTATAATAGAAGGACAAAAATCTCACCCCAAAGGCATAGTATATATTTTCAATTATCACATTATTGAAGAAAACTTTCCCCAAAATTGGGAAAGAAATGCCAATGCAGGTACAGGAAGCCCTTATAACACCAAACAAACCTGGAAAGAACCTCTCCACACCATATTATAATTAAACTACTAAACATGCAAACCAAATAAAATGTATTGAAAGCAGTTATCCGAAAAAGCAAGTCACCTATAAAGGCAAGCCCATCAAAATGACAACAGATTACTCAACACAAACCTTAAAAGCCAGAAAGGCTTGGAATGATGTATTCCAAGTTCTGAGAGATAACAATTGACAACAAAGATTACTTTATCCTGCAAATCTATCTATCCAAATTGATGGAGATATAAGGACATTCCACAACAAAAACAGGCTAAAGGAATTTATGACTACTAAGCCAGCTCTACAGAAAATACTTGAAGGAATCCCTTACACTAAAGAGAGTGCAAAACATGCACATGAGGAAACAGGGAAAAAAATAAAACATACTCAAATAGTTAAATCAAGTGAGTAAAAGGAAAACAGGAAGCACTACAAAACAAGAAGAACAGAGAGAATAAATACATACCTTTCAATAGTAATGCTTAATATCAATGGTCTCAATGCTCCAACCAAAAGACACAGGCTTGCAGACTAGATTAAATGCAGGATCCTGAGGCAACCTTCAGAAAACTCATCTCTCAATAAAAGATAGACACTATCTTAGGGTGAAAGGATGGAAAATGGAATTTCAAGAAAATGGACCTAGGAAACAAGAAGAGGTTGCTATCCTCATATCTGACAGGATAGACTTCAAACCAACATTAGAGAGGAAAGATAAAAAAGTCACTTTATGCTGATTAAAGAAACACTCCAACAAGAGGACAGTACAATCTTAAACATATGTGCACCTAACATGGGGGCTCCCAATTTCATCAAACAAATAAAATTATTAGACTTAAGGTCCCATATAACAGCAAACACAATTGTAGTGAGTGACTTCAATACCCCAGTCTCATCAATTCACAGGTCATCCTGGCAAACAATAAACAGAGAGACACTTGGATTAAATGATGTCATGGAACAAATGGACGTAACAGATATCTACGGAACATTCCATTCAAATTCTGCAGAATATGCATTTTTCTCAGCAACACATAGAACATTCTCCAGAATAGACCATATATTATGATACAAAGCAAATCTTAAAAAATACATGAAACTTGAAATAATTCCATGTACTCTATCTGACAACAAAGGGAATAACCTAAAAATCAGAAGCAAGAAAAACTACAGAGCATACAGTAATTCATGGAGACTAAACAGAACACTATTAAATGATGAATTCATATAATCAAATGACAATAAGAATATAGTATACAATAACCTTTGGGACACAATGAAGGCAGTCCAAAGAGGGAAATTTATAGCTCTAAGTGTCTATATTAAGAAATTAGAAAGTTCACAAGTAAACAGTTTAATGCTTCACCTTAAGGCCTTAGAAAAAGAAGAACAAGGTAAACCAAAATTCAGTAGATTGGAAGAAATAATAAAGATTAGGAAATAAATCAATGAAATAGAACCCCCCCCCCAAAAAATCCAAAGATTCAAGGAAACAAAGAATTTGTTCTTTGAAAGAATAAACAAGATTGATAAACCTTCATCAAGTCTGACCAGAATAAAGAAAGAAGAGATAAAAATTAATAAAATTAGAGATAAAAAGGCACCATTACACAGATACCAAAGATAGCCAAAAAGTCATTATGACATACTTTAAGAATATGTATGCCGCTAAGTTTGAAAATCTGAAAGAAATGGATGATTTCCTTGATTCATATGACCTGCCAAAATTAAATCAAGATGAGATAAGCCAATTAAATAAGCCTATTAAAAGTATGGAGATCCAAGCAGTTATAAAAAGTCTCCCAACTAAAAAAAGTCCAGGCCCAAATGGATTCACTGGTGAATTTTACCAGACGTTCATGGAAGAACTTACACTATTGCTTCTCAAACTTTTCCATAAAATAGAAAAGGAAAGAATTCTACTGAACTCCTTTTATGAAGCCAGCAACACCATGATACCAAAACCAGACAAAGACAGAACAAAAAAATAAAATTAAAGACCAATCTCTCTTATGAACATAGATGCAAAACTTCTCAACAAAATATTGGTAAAAAGAATACAAGAATATATCAGAAAGATTATTCATCCCAACCATGTAAGCTTTATCCCAGATATGTAGGGATGGTTTAATATATGCAAATGGATATATGAAATACATTATAAATGGACTGAAGGACAAAAATCATATGATCATCTCAATAGATGTAGAAAAGGCACTCAACAAAATCCAACATCTGTTCATGGGAACAGTCCCACAGAAACTGGGAATAGAAGGAACATATCTCAACAATTGCCTCAGAAAAAAAGTACCTTGGAAAAATTTAACCAAGGAAGTTAAGGATATCTGCAATGAGAACTTTAAAACACTCAAGTGAAAAATTGCAGAAGACATTAGGAAATGGAAAGTCATCCCATGTTCTTGGATTGGAAGAGTTAATATTGTGATAATGTCAATCTTACCAAAAGCAATCTATACATTCAATGCAATCCCCATCAAAATTCCAATGACATTCTTCACAGAAATAAAAAAAAATCTAAAATTCATTTGGATGCACAAAATCCTTGAATAACCAAAACAATTTTGAGCACCCCCAAAATATGGCTGGTGGTATCACCATACCTGATTTTAAACTCTATTACAATGCCATAGCAACAAAAAAAAAGCAGGTTACTGGAACAAAGACATGTAGATCAGTGGAACATAATAGAGGACCCAGATGTTAATCCAGGGAGCTACAACCATCTGCCTTTTTACACAAATCCCAAGAATATTCATTGGAGAAAATACAGCCTCTTCAACAAGTGGTGCTGGGAAAACTGGATATCTATATGTAGTAGGATGAAAATAGATCCTTGTCTTTCTCCATGCACAAGGATCCAGTTCAAGTGGCTCAGGGACAGTAATATCAGATCTGAAACTTTGAAATTGCTGCAGGAAAAGGTAGGGGAAACCCTTCAACATACTGGTATAGGCAGTGACTTTCTGAATATAATGCCAATTGCTCAGGAAATAAAGCCAGTAATGAACCACTGGGATCTCATGAAATAACAAAGCTTTTGTACAGAAAAGGACACTGAATAGAGGAAAGAGACAATCTACAGAATGGGTAAAAATTTTTACCAGCTATATATCTGACAGAGGATTGATATCTAGAATACACAAAGAACACACACACACACACACACACACACACACACACACACATACACGAAATCAAACAATTCAATTAAAAAATGAGCTGTGGAACTAAATAGATAGTTATCAAAGGAAGAAATACAGATGGCATATAAACATCTAAAAATGTGTTTTACATCATTAGCCATCAGGGGAATGCAAATTAAAACTACTTTGTGATTCCATCTCCCTCCTGTCAGAATGGCTACCATCAAGGAAATAATGTTGGCAAGGATGCAGAAAAAGGGAAACCATCTACACTGCTGGTGGGAATGTAATATGGTACAGCTATTGTGGAAATCAGTGTGGAGGTTCTTGAGACAGCTAAAAATAGATTTACCATAAGATACTGCTATAGCACTCCTAGGAATATATACTAATGTCTATTCTCCCTACCTTAGAGATACTTGCACAACCATGTTTATTGCTGCTCTATTCACAATAGCTAGGAAATGGAACCAGCCTAAATGTCGCTCAATATATGAATGGATACTAAAAATGTGGCACATTTATACAATGGAGTTCTATTCAGCAGTAAAGAAAAATGAAATTATGAAATTTTCAGGGAAATGGCTGGATCTGGTAAAGATTATACTAAATGAGGTAACCCAGGCCCAGAAAGCCAAACATCACATGTTTTCTCTCACACATGGATCCTAGCTACAAATGGTTAGACTTGTGTGTGAGCTGGAAGCAAAAATCAATAGCAGAGGCCAGTAAACTAGAAAAAGGCTATAAGAGAGGGAGGAGAAGAAAGAAAGGACTTAGGGGATGTTATTGTATATATGTGAGTACAAGAACAGATTACAGTAAGCTGAGTGGCCCAAGTGAGGTCAGGGGAAGAGATTGAGTAAAAGAAGGGTAGGAGGAATGTCAACCAAAATTCAAGATATTCTGAATAAGACATATGAAAGAGTACTTCTTTGGATAATGACACATCCAGAATCCATGTATTGCTACTAGAAAAATTTCAGTGCCAGCAATGGGATACCTCCCAGTGAGTTGTTGGCCAGGGAGGTTCCTGTTGCCTCCAAAACATTACAGGCTATTGCCAAGGCCCTTGGTTTCCCATAAGTAACAGATGGTAAGACCCTATTGCTGAAGACTTCACATGCATGGGCAGCAAGGTCCCTGAAAAATCAAGCTGGTCTTGAGCTGAAAACCTTCTCCCTGTAGTACAGCCAATTAAAAGCTTGAAAAAGCTGCACTGAATGCAGCCCTTGGGAGACAGAAGTCATCAGTGGTGAAAACAGTGGACTCTGGAAGTCTCAAGTTTGTCCAGAGAGGCCAAATGACCAAACGGATGCAATAGTGGCATGTCTGTTCTGGGGTAAACCAAGTGCTCTCTAATTGGACTGGAAGCTCACCTTATGGGAGGGAATACATGCCTGGGACTGAAAACCCAATCAAAATCCTATGGAAGGGGAGGTCATGAGTCTTAGGGGCATAAAGCCTGCCCTTGTTTGGCTAAATGCATATATTATTCTCACCAAACTGCCCTGAAAGCACTATACTTAACATTCATTTTCATATATTAATGCTACTCTCGCTTTTGGTTAGAAAAGCTTCTCTTTTCAGATGGCAGTTACCACTGGGGTGACCCAAAAGACAACATACTGCTGAGAAGAAGTGATGGAGGATTGTCGAGCAGTGAAACATATCTATCATACTCTCCAAGGCTCAGGGTCCATTGTAGAAGAAGTGGCAGAAAGAATGTAAGAGCCAAAGGAAGGGTACCACTCCTTACAATGCAACTGTCCAGACAAAAATTGGCCTTGATATCCATGACCTTGCAGTGCCTAGAAATGCCTTCACAAGACCCTCATAATAGGAGAAAAAGATGATGACATCAAAATAAAAGAGAGATTAATGGAGAGAGGGAGGGGTATGATGGAGACCAGAGTTGTGAAGGGGAAAGTGGTGGAGGGGAGAGGAATATCATGGTTTATTGTCTATAAATATAGAAGTTGTCAATAAAAACTAAAATAAAATAGAAAATAAAAAATAGTCTCATATTTAAGAAAAAAATGTAAAATGTAGCTATGCTCAAAACCAAGAAAAAAATTACTATGTGACCAAAATGAAGAAGGAATTTAAATTAAGTGAATAAATAGAAGTTGGTTTTGTGTGGCTTTGCATTTGAGAGACTAAGGCTATAATCATTAATATGATTTCCTAGGGCACAATTCACAAATGTACAGAGAGCTAGGACTAAGCTACCAGCATAAATCCTGGAGTCATGATGTCCATCCCTTTGGAAAATAGAAGTTAGAAATATGGCTGGGCTTGGTGGTGCATGCCTATAATCTCAGCACTTGGAAGACAGAGGTAGGAGGATTGCCATGACTTTGAGGCCAGTCTGAATCTACATAGTGAATTCCAGTTCAGCCTGGTCTATAGCAAGACCCTACTTCAAAAAAAGTATGTTCATAAATTAGAATTATGTCAATCCCTATCTAATGAATATGGTAAGAAGAATAAGGAGTTACTTATAAGAAATCAGAACTGTAGTCATGTACTGCATACGGAAGTGCATTTTAAAGACACAGCATACCCCAAATTGACTATTTCACTGGTCTTGAATTAGTGAAACCAATGGATCCTTTAAACCACTTATTAATGATGTTTTTTCAGCTTATGGTATATAAAATTTCTATGGAATATAACTCTCACTGAAAAGGAGTTCACAATTTAAAAATTATAAATGTCAAAGGGAAATGATCTACATGAGTTGAAAATATACTCATAGAAGAGTCTGTACATGGACATTTATAGTGGATTTATTCATGATGACCCCAAATTTTAAGCAACTAAGATTTCCTTAAATAAGTGACTGGATAAACAAACCTGTATATCACACATTCAGCAATATGAAGCAGTGAGGAAGTAAGACATGAAAAGACATGAAGTAAACATAAATGTATATTGTTATTTGAAATAAGATAGTCTGAAAGGGCTACATACTATATGATTACAACTATATGACATTCTGGGAAAGGCAGAAAAAGTAAAAAGATCAGTGTTTGCCAGAAGGGAGGAGGGAAAAGATGAAAAGTGAAGCAAGGGGACTTTTAGGACACTAAATTATTCCCTATAATATATTAATGGTAGATTTTTATGAATTTGCCCAAATCTATTGAACTGTGCATAATAAATATTGAACTTAAATATCAAATATAGACTTTAGGTAATAATAATGAGTCAACATTCACACATAAACTATAACAAGTATACTATACAATGAAAGATTTTAGTATTAGGGAAACCTGAGTATAGGAAGAGCAGGGTATATGGAAACTAAAATCTGGTTTATTTTACCATAAATATAAAACCATACTGCAATATGGATTTAATAAAATATAAAAGGGATGGATATACAATCATGAAAACCTAGCCAAAAGAAAGCTGAAGTAAATATATTAATTTCAGATACTGAACTCAGAACAAGGAAGGTTTTCTGAGACAAAGACATTACAAATGATAAAATGGCCATTTCTCCAAAAAGAAATAACAATCCTAAAGGCATATGTTCCTAATAACAACACTTCAAAATACATGAAGCAAAAATGGATACATCTGAAAGAGAAACAAAAATTCCACAATTATTGTTGGAGACTTCAATACTCTTTCTCTCTATAATTGATAGAGCAAGTAAACAGAACCAACAACAATACAGATAATGTGAACCGTACTATCAGCCAACTCCACCTAAATGATACTCGTACAACACTGTAACCAACAACAGAAGAATATACATTCATTTCAAGTGTATATAAAACATTCACCAGGATAGGCCATATTCTATGTCTTGAAACAAACTGTAACAAATTTATAAGAAATTATGTTATGGGTAATAACAGTATTAAGCTAGAAATAAGTAAGAGAAAGATACATGGAAAAACCCAATATGTGAAAATTTAAAGATTTATTTCTAAATAATTCTTAATGGCAATAATAAAATATTTTCAATTAAAGAAAAATAAAAATGTAACATATAATTTGTAGGACATGGCTAAAGTCGCAATTGGAAGGATCACTGAATACATACAAATCCAAACCTCTCCAGAAGAACTCAAGAACAGAATTGGTCATGTGGAGGACAGAACCTCAGAACTGGAAGACAAGACAAAGAAGCAGTTCATAAATCCAAAAACTTGAATAAGTTAAAAAATCTTGCCGGGCGTGGTGGCGCACGCCTTTAATCCCAGCACTCGGGAGGCAGAGGTAGGAGGATCACTGTGAGTTCGAGGCCACCCTGAGACTCCATAGTGAATTCCAGGTCAGCCTGAGCTAGAGTGAGACCCTACCTCGAAAAACCAAAAAAAAAAAAAAAAAAAAAAAAAAAAAAAAAAAATCTTTATGTGTAGAACATGAGGGAACAATGAGATACCCTTAAACATCCCAACATTTGGATCATGGGACTACCAGAACAGGAAGAAATGCAGACTAAAGGCATGAATAACTTATTCAACAAAATTATTGAAGAAAACATTCCCACCTTCAAAAAAGAGAGTCCCATTAAGATACAAGAAGCTAACAGAAGGCCAAACAGACTTAACCAAAAAAGAAACTGTCCAAGACATATTATCATTAGGACCCTAAACAACAAAAATGAAGAGAATGAAACAACACATTATATATAAAGGTAACCCCATCAGAATTACCTCAGACTTTTCAGTGGAAACTCTGAAAGCCAGAAGGGCCTGGAATGGAACACTGAAAAGTGTAAGCACCTATGGCTTCCAACTTAAACTACTGTACCCAGCAAAAGTATCCCTTATAATAGATGACAAAATAAAAACTTTCCACGATAAAATTCAGCTCTACAACTATATGAATATAAAGTCAACCCTATAAAGAGTACTTCAGGGAATTCTTCACACAGAAGAGTCAAACAACCAATCCCAAGAACCTACATGAAGCAGATCACAATAACCAAACCCAGAGAGGGCTCAAAAAACTATAAAGTCTACGAAAATACCAAACCTCATAAAGTACCACATTAGGGCAGGGATTAAATCAAACTTCACAGTTATTACCCTAAACATTGATGGCCTTAATTCACCTATCAAGAGACACAATTTAGCTGGGTGGATTAGAAAAATGGACCCCTAAATCTGCTGTCTTCGAGAAACCCACCTCACCACTATACAGAGACAGCTCCCCAGAGTGAAAGTGTGGAAAATGATATTCCAAGCAAACAGAAATAAGAAACAAGCAGGTGTTCTTATACTAATGTCAGATAAAATCGACTTCAAACCAAAAGTAATCAATAAAGACTAAGAAGGCCACTTCTTACTTATCAAGGGAATGATTCAACAAGAGGATATCACCACCATCAATATTTATTCACCAAACACAGGTGTACCACAATTCATAAAACAAAACCTACTTGACAACAAAACAGGAATAAACACCAACTCCATCATAGATTGTGTAGCAGACAGCTTCAGGTTCACTGAGATGAACTTCCAGACCAAGCACAGTTATGGAGGAAGGGATTTATTGAAGTTTAAAGATCCAGGGAAAGTTCCATTATGGCAGAAGAAGCTAGCCTGCTTTCACAGGACCAAGCAGAGAGAGAGAGAGAGAAAGAGAGAGAGAGAGAGAAAGAGAGAGAGAGAGAAAGAAAGAGAGAGGAGAGAGAGAGAGAGAGGCACAAGCCAAAAGCCAGAAGCCATCCAGCACAGCATACTTCAGGAACTCCAGCTAGGTACACTTTGCATATCTTTAGATTGAAATCTCAGACCCACCACCACACCTTAAATTCTGCTCAGTGACACTGCCTCCAGCCAGGTGGCTTCAGATGCAAACTACAAAGTAATAAAACACTGAATATATTGGGGGCCATCTATTCAAACTAATACAGTTTGGGACTTCAATACTCCACTATCATCAACAGATAGATCATCCAAAGAGAAAATCAACAGGGAAGTAAGAGAGCTCAACAATACCACAGATCAACTATACCTAATGAACATCTACAGAACATTTTACCCCAAATCTACAGAATACACATTCTTCTCAGCAGCCCATGGAACTTTCTCCAAACTACATCATATACTGGGCCATAAAGCTTGCCTACATATACTTAGGAAAATCGGCATAATTTCCTGCATGATATTAGAGCACAATGCTGTAAAGCTAGAAATTAACAATAAGAGATGTACCAGGAACTCCACAAGCTCCTAGAGGCTGAATAACACACTTGTAAGCAATAAGTGGTTAGTGGATGAAATAAAAAAAATGAAATTACAAAATTTCTAGAATTGAATGACAATGAGAACACATCATACCAAAACTTATGTCTTTGTTTGCCTTCATAACAAAGGCATAGAGATTCCAAAGCAATAAACTAACCATCCATCTAAAGTCATTGGGAAAACAAGAAAAGTCCAACCCCAAAGGCTCCATATAGAAAGAAATAATCAAAATCAGAGCAGAAATTAATGAATTGAAAACTAGGAAAACAATTAAGAAAATTGATGAAACAAAGAGCTGTTTCTTTGAAAAAAATAAACAAGATTGATAAACCCCTGGCCAATTTAATCAAACAAAAAAAGACACTTCAAATTAACAAAAGTAGAAATGAAAAAGGAGAGATCACAACAGACATAAATTGAAATTGGAACAATCATCAGGACTTACTTCCAAAATCTTTACTCCATAAAACTGGATAATCTGGAAGAACTAGATAAATATCACCTACCAAAACTAAACTCAGAGCAGATTAATCTTCTAAACAAAACTATCACACCCATAAAGATCATAAAGTTAATCAAAAACCTCCCCAAAAAGAAGAGTCCAGGCCCAGATGGCTTCTCAGCAGAATTCTATCAACTCTTCATGGAAAAACTGAAACCACTTTTTCTCAAACTGTTCCACATAATCAGAGAATAGGGAAAGCTCCCCAACTCCTTTTATGAAGCTAGTTTCACTCTAATACCAAAACCAGACAGAGATACAACAAGAAAAGAAAACTATAGGCCTATATTACAGATGAACTTAAATTCAAATATCCTGAACAAAATCCTCACAAACTGAATCCAACAACGCATCAAAAGCATTATCTACCTTGATCAAGTAGGTTTTATCCCAGGAACGCAGAGTTGGTTCAACATATGGAAATCTGTCAATGTAATACACCACATAAATAAGCCTAATTGTGAAAAAAATATCATCATTTCAATAGATGCAGAAAAGGCCTTTGATGAAATACAACACTATTTTATGGTCAAAATGTTGGAGAGAATAGGCATGGATGGTTTATATCTCAACATAATAAAAGCTATATATAAAGCACCTAAAGCCCCAAATCATACTTAATGGGGAAAGACTCTAGGAATTCCCATTGAGATAAGGAACAAGACAGGAGTTCACACTCTCACATCTGCTCTTCAACATAGCACTAGAAATCCTAACCCAAGCAAAAAGACAGGAGAAAGAAATAAAAGGGATACAAATTTGCAGATGATATGATCCTATACATAAGTGACTTGAGAGCCTCCAACTCAAAACTCTTAAAGGTGATTAATTCTTTCAGCAAAGTAGCAGGATACAAAATCAACACACAAAAATTAGCAGCCTTTCTATATGCAAAGGACAAAGATACCGAGAAAGAAATTACAGACAAGGTCCCATTAGAGACAATAACAACAACAACAAAAAATACCTCAGAATAACATTAAGGATATGAAAGACATATATAATGAAAACATAACATCACTCAAGAAATAAATTGAGGAGGACTTGAGAAATGGAAAATGTTCCTGGATAGGCAGAATTAACCTTGTGAAAAGGGCAATCCTACCAAAAGCAATATACTGATTTAATGCAATTCCAATAAAAATAATAGCATCATTCTTAACAGATATTGAAAAAATACTCTCAAGCTTCATATCAAATGGTAGTAGGTCTTAGATATCCAAGCACATATTCAGCAAAAGAAACACCTCTGGAGGCATCACCATACCTGATCTAAAGCTATATTACAAAGTCATAGTAACAAAATCAAAATGGTACTGGCATAAGAACAGGAATATAGACCAACGGAACAGAATTGAGGATCTGAAGTTTAGGTCAAGTAACTGCAGCTACTTAATCTTTGATAAAGGCCCTAATAATGTAAACTGGAGAAAAGACAGCATCTTCAACAAATGATGCTTGACAGAGTGGGTAACCATATGCAAAAAAATGAAACTAGACCCACACATTTTCCTCAAACCCTGACAACTACTAATGATTTATTTTCCATTTCTATAATTTTGACATTTCAAGAATATTAAATAAATGGAGTCAGAGTATTAAATTATGGGATTTGGTCTTTTCATTCAGAATAATTCTTTGGAGAATCATTATAATATGTGTACCAATATAGTTTCTTCCCTTTAGTCACTAATAATCCATTACATTTTGTTTAAATGTTTACTCATTAAAAGGACATTCCTATCTGGAACTTTTTTGAGAGATATATACCATTTTCATGAATCAGAAGAGACTCAATATTTTCAGCATATCAATGGTCCAAATTGAATACCAGATAATTTTTTTGAAGAAGTTGCATAGCTGATTCTAAAATTATAAGAAAATGCTACACATCATGGTACACAACTTTAATCTCAGTACTCAGGAGGCAGAGGAAGGAGGATTGCTGTGAGTTTGAGGCCAGCATGGGACTACAGAGTGAGTACCAGGTCAGCCTGGACTACAGTGAGATCCTACCTTAAAAAAAAAAAAAAAAAACAGTTAGATGAAAATGTCAAGGATCTAGGATAGCCAAAACATTGCAGAAAGGAAAATCAGTTTGAGGATTTACTCTACCAGTTTTGAGCATAAAAGGCTACAATAATTAAGACAGTGTGTTACTGGCACATAGGCTGACACATAAGTGTCCAAATAATTTTCACAAAGAGTGGTAAATTAATAAAGTACAAATAAATAAATCATATATATATATATATATATATATATATATATATATATATATATGTATTGGTTTTTCGAGGTAGGGTCTCACTATAGCCCAGGCTGACCTGGAATTCACTATGGAGTCTCAGGGTGGCCTCGAACTCATAGCAATCCTCCTACCTCTGCCTCCAAGTGCTGGGATTAAAGGTGTGCACCACCACGTCCAGCAAATAAAATATTTTAAAAGGGGCTAGAGAGATGGCTTAATGTGCTTGCCTCTGAAGCCTAAAAACCCAGGTTCAATTACCTGCATAAACCAGATGCACAAGGTGGCACATGTGCCTGGAGTTTGTTTGCAGTGCTAGAGGCCCTGGTGCACCCATATTCTTTATATATCTGTCTATCTCTCTGTCAAATCAATCAATAAATATTTTTTAAAATAAAGAATAGCCAAAAAATAAAAATAAAAACAAAATACCAGGCATGGTGGCTCATACCTTTAATCCTAGCACTTGGAAGGCAGAGGTAGGAGGATCACCATGAGTTCAAGGCCACCCTGAGACTACATAGTGAATTCCAGGTACCTGGACTGGGCTAGAGTGAGACCCTCGAAAACACCCCCCAAAATTGGCTTTTCAAAAGTGTTAACTGGAACAACTGAAAATGCATTGTAAACATACTATAAAATAATATAAAAGATATAAAAATAACTCATTTTCTGTCCTCAGATTAAATATTAAAACTGAATTTACTAATCTCCTTCAAGAAAACACATTAAGAAAACCCTTTGTTACCATGGATTAAAGATTTGTAAAAAGGACTGGAGGGATGGCTTAGCAGTTAAGGCATTTGCCTGCAAAGCCAAAGGACCCTGGTTCAATTCTCCAGGACCCACGTTAGCCAGATGCACAAGGGGATGCACGTATCTGGAGTTTGTTTGCAGTGGCTGGAGGCCTTGGTGTGCCCATTCTCTCTCTACTTCTTTCTTTGTCAAATAATAAATAAATGAAAATAAAATAAAAATATTAAATAAAAGATTTGTAAAATAGGACACAAAAAGCATGCCCATAAAAAACTCTGAGAATTGGACTTTATAGAAAATACCAAACATGATTTTGAAAATATTGTTATGAACAAAACAAGCTAACAAAACAGCCTTGGAGTAAATATGTAAAATATGAATATATGATAAGGCCTTATATCCAGAATATAAAAGAAATCACAATTCAAATAAAAATAACAAAATATTACAAAAGATACTTAGCCACAGAAGATATGCAGATGGAAAATAAGCACATAGAACATATTGAACAACATGAATTATTAAAGACATGTGCCTTCAAGTCACCTTGAGATCTTTCTACACACATACTAGAGGAATGCTGTTGGTTGGGAAAGAAAATGGTACAGCCACATTAGAAAATAGTTTGGCAATGTCTTACAAAGTTAAACATATGTTTGCCATATAACCAAGCAATTCCGTTCTAGATATTTACTCAAGAAATGAGACCTTAGGTCCAAGCAAATGCCTGTGCAAAAATATTCAAAAGCTTCTTAGATATGATTATCTGCACAAGAATGCTCACAAATTCATTCGTATAAGAGCAGGTACATAAGTTCATTTATAACATCCAAAACCAGGAATAATTCAAATATGCATGAACTAGTCCCCTGACAGACAAACTGGAACAGTATTCAGCTATAAAAAGGAACAGACTATTGATACATGCCACAAGATAGATGAACCTAAAAAGCATGTAAGTAAAAGCTAAACATGACTCATGCATATGGCACCCTACAAAGAATCAACTTACCACAGAAAGGAAGCCTGAGGTGGAGAAAGGTTTAATTATAAAAGGAAACAAGGAGTTTGAGGACAGATGAAAATATCTACTATCATGATTGTGATAGTGGGTATATAACTACATTTATCAACACTATAGAACTGTATACCTAGGAAATGTGAACATCATGGCATGTACACTATATGTTATTAAATCTCACTTGAGAAAAAGTAACACAGTACTATCAGCATAACTATATAATGACTATACAAAGAAAATATAGGGAACTATGTTAGAATATTACCACATACAGCCACAGAGCACAGAGTGCCAAGAATGTACTTCCTTTTATCAAAATCCTTCATAAGTGCTAATTATAAACAAAATACTAATAAATACTTAATTCTATTTAATGATATGCCTATAAGGATGAAGTGTACTAATTTCTGCAACTTATTTTTTGAGAGAGAGAGAGACAACGGACATGACAGGGCCTTCAGCTACTGCAAACAAACTCCAGACGTGTGCATCCCCTTGTGCATCTGGCTAACGTGGGTCCTGGAGAATTGAACCAGGGTCCTTTGGCTTTGCAGGCAAACACCTTAACTGCTAAGCCATCCCTCCAGTTCCCTGAAACTTATTTTTAAATGCTTTGCAAAATAAAAGGTTAACTTCTCATGTTTGAATAATTGCTTTGTACACAATTCTGATGGTGTTAATCTCATGGTATAAATAATCACTGCTAAGGGGTGAAGGACTGGTGGCTCAAGAATACCAGGTTCCTGTCTGAGAGAAGAGATTTTCTGCAGAAAGATTCCTTTAAGATGTATGAAAGGTGGGGAGAAGGCAGAGTTTCAGTGAAGCCTGCACCCAACTCTGTCGTGGTTCAGTATAATTCAAGGATGGAAGAGACCCTGCATCCAGATGATAGTTGTAACCTTTGAGATTTTCAGGGTAGGGTCACCTTGTCCACAGCCTCTGTCCACACTGCCTCGATCAGGCATGGGGTCTTCATTAGCTTCTGCCCTCTACCTCTTCCATCCTCACGGGAGCATCTCTGTTGCTTTATGAAGGCTAAGGGCAATATTTCTTAAGGAAGTGGAATGATTTTATTTTAATTAGAAACCCACAACCTCAAAAAATGTCTCCTTATCAACATAAGCAAAAAAAAAAAAATCAGCACATGTAAAACTTTTCTATGGTCCTACACCTAGAGCTTCCATCTTTTGACTTTTGGGCCATCAGTCTACTGAGGGGCCCTAAGTAGTACCTGGTAGTCTAGTACCGCTCCAAGGAGAGACAGGCAGAGGAGGCAGAGGAAGCAGAGCAGAGACCAAGCTTGGGTCCTAGTGTCCTAGGCTTCCAGGGTAGGCAGAGTGGGTAGTCTCTGGGCTGAGAGAGCTGCCTTGTGTGTGACAGTGAGTGAGTGAAACATATGGAGGAGCAGCTGTCTACATCTTGGCAAAGAACAAGTTGACAAGGTATCTATATATTTTTAATAGAGGGGTCGGGCTCACTGTTCCCCTATCCCCACAGACTGTCAGCTAGAAGTGAACCTCCTAGTGAAAGATGGGAGCCCTGTGCTAGGAGTTCTCATAAACATAATTCTTTGTATATAGAAAAAAATTACTGTAAAGTTTAACTTTACTCTTATCAAGAAAACGTTAACTTTTGGAAGAATAGTAGAATCAGCAGACAAATAAGTGTTCACTGCAGAACCTGAGTGGAAGCATTATACAGTTGTTCAAACTATAATTCCTTTACTCTTCTGTATGAACATTTTTATAATAAAATGTTGGGGGAAAGATAAGTGATGAACAGCAAAGTAAACCCAAACTAGGACAAAAGAAATAAAGGTAAAAGGAGAAATCAACAAAGCAGAATAGCAAAATTAGTAAAGCTAGATGTTCTTTCTGTGAAAGTTAAAAAAATATTACATTTGTGCTACTACATTGGATAGTTTTTTGTTACTACAATGGGGTGATTCTTGAAAAGATCAGTTCCTAGAAGATGCTTATATTTCAGAAAAACCAGAGAACTGCCAGAGACTTCATCTACAGATGGGAGATATGACAGCCTCTGAAACAGATGTTCAGTTTGGAAGATTGAAGGAGAAATTCCAGTTGCTTTCTGTGTTGGTGCTCCCACTTTAGAGAGCTGTCTAGGAGGGAGCACATGTGCTTGTGTCTGTCCATGCCAGCCTGATCCTATGTTCCTGGGTGACAGCCTTTCTGGGTCTCCTATTTCTGTGGAATCTCTCTTAGCAGAATTTCAAGAACTAGCTAGACATGGGCATCAGAACTCTCTGGAGTATTACTCAAATGCATATAACCAGGTATACCCCAAGTTTTCTGAAATGATTTCAAGAAGCCATAGCCTACGGATGAGAATTCGCAAAGTTCCATAGGTAACTAGCTGTGGCGGTCTGAACCAGATGCCCCCCATAAACTGTATGTTTTGAATGTTTGGCTCCCAGCTGATAGCAATTTGGGAAGTAGAGTCTTGCTGAAAGAGATGTGTTGTGGGGGGGGGTGGGGTTAGGGTGCTATAGCCAGCTCCTTCAGCCCAGAGAATGAGTTTTTCTCATTCTTTTTATGCTGTTTGCCAGCTGCTTTGGCAAGGAAGTGATGTCCAGTCTCTTTTCTACCACCTTTCCCCCGCCATTATGGAGCTTCTCCATGAGACTCTAAGCCAAAATAAACAACTTCACTCCCATCTACTTTTGGTTTGGTGCTTGGTGCCAGCAACAAGAAGGTAACTGCAACACTATCTGTGTGATATATCTCTGGATAGACACAGGAGGCTGAGGGAGGAGGAATGAAAATTTGAAGCCCAGACTCAAAGTGGCCATGTGTTGTAGACAGTTTCATGTTGCTGGGATAATCCTCCAAACTAGGCACAGTTCAGTGGAGGAAGGGATTTATTTCAAGTTTACAGATCTGGGGGGTGAGTTCCATTTGTGGAATAAGCTGCTGCCATACATCTAAGCATAGAGAAACCATCACCAGCCAGTTAACACCAAAAGAAACAGCACATACTCAGAAGCAAGCAGCAGGGGGGACCAGGCAGAGCTCAAACCTCTCTGCATACCTTTGGCTTGGAAAATCAGATCTGCCTCCAAATGCACCTGAGGGCTGGACTCCAGAATCCACCCACAGTAACATCTCCTCCAGCCAGGCAGCTAAAGATCCAAGTTATAAACTTAATAGAACACTTTAGTCTATGGAAGACATACATTAAACCACCACAGCTGGATATTCATGACCTCACAGTGGATGATGCTACCTACACAAGACTTGCATAATAGGGGGAAAAGAAATGATGGCATCTAAATAGAAGAGAGACTAGTTGGAAAAAAGAAGGAATTCAGTAGAGGAGAGGGAAAACGGGAGTTGTGGGAGGGGATTATGATCAGGCTATATTTTCTATATGTATAGAACTTGTCAATAAAAAGTTTTTGAAAAAATAAGTTTGAGGACAACCTGGCTATATAAGCAACAACAACAAAAACGAAAAAGACCACAACAATTAGGAAATGGCACCAGCCCAAGTGCCCATCAACTGATGAAAGGATAATGAAGCTGTGGTACACATACACAATAGAGTTTTATCCAGCTTTAAAGTTAAATGATAAACATATAAGAATAAAGATAAATTAAATTATGAAATTTGTAGAAAAGTGCATGGATCTGGAAAATATACTAAGTGAGATAACCCAGGCTCAAAAAGTTTTAAACATTGAATATTCTCTCTCATATGCTGATCCTAGTTTCAAAGGTTCAGATTTGTATGTGAGTTGGAGTAAGAGTCAGTAGTAGAGGCCAGGAAGCTAGAAAGGGACCAGGAGGGAAAGAGGAGAGGGGATGGTACAGTAGATATGTAAGCATAAGGGCAGAATACTGGGGGTGGAATGGATTTAGTGGAGTTAGGAGAGTGGATGAGGGAAAAGAGGGTTATCAAAATTAAAGATGTTATGAATAAGCCATATGGAAGCCTACTTCTTTGCTTTTCAAAAATATGTATGTCCAGAATATACATTTTTTTTTTAAAGAGAGAATATCCTGTGGGGCATAAATGCTATACCCACAAGCCATAGTTTGTCACAGAAAAATTTTAGTGCCAGGGTTGGGATACCTCCCAGTGAATTGTTGAGATACTAGGAAATCAATCTGGAGCTCAGCTGGAAACCTTCCTGTTGAATATTTCATGGAGCTGGAAATAGCTATAGATCCTGCTGGGGAGAAGTCATCAATGGTCTTAACCAGCAGTAGGTTCTGTATGCTTCATAGCTAGCCAGCCAGGCCAAATATGCCAACTGGTACAATGGTGGCATATCTGATATGGGGGAAACCAATGGCCCTCTGATTAGATTCGTGGCTGCCTCCATGGAGGGAATTAATTCCTGGCATTAAAATTTAATTAAAAAAAATCCTGCGCCGGGCATGGTGGCGCACGCCTTTAATCCCAGCACTCGGGAGGCAGAGGTAGGAGGATTGCTGTGAGTTCGAGGCCACCCTGAGTCTCCATAATGAATTCCAGGTCAGCCTGGGCTAGAGTGAGACCCTTCCTCGAAAAACAAAACAAAACAAAACAAAACAAAACAAAACAAAACAAAACAAAACAAAACAAAACAAAACAAAACAAATCCTAAGGCTTAAGTCAGCACTCTGGGAAACTGAGATTGGAGGATCACTGTGAATTAAAGGCCAACCTAAGACTACACAGTAAGCTCAAGGTGAGTCTGGGTGAGAGACAGAGAGAGAGAGAGAGAGAGAGAGAGAGAGAGAGAGAGAGAGGGAGGGAGAGGGAGAGACCCCACCTCAAAACAAACAAACAAAAAACACTTCCACATGGAGAACAACATTAATAATATTTATTAAGCTTTTTGGTGCCAGGCATCCTTCTACATGTTTTGTAAAAAAAGTACCTACTGCTGTCAGGACATAGATTTGATTGCCAGTAAGGTACACACACACACACACACACACACACACACACACACACACACTCTCTCTCTCTCTCTCTCTCTCTCTCTCTCTCTCTCTCTCTCAATCTTTGCTTTATTGGAGAGAAATGAACACTTAACATTTCGTCTATGACAGGGAGAGAAGAGGGGCCTGTCTAATAGCAGCAGTGACAGATGAGGGAGTGGATCCACGTGGCCCAGAGAGGAAGTAGTCTTCTGTGGAGGCTGACAGTGCAGGCTATGCAGAGGACACAGAGCTAGAACATTCTAAACATAGCTAATTAATCATGATCAACACTTCTAACTTAAACTCATTAATCATGAGACAGAGCAGGAAGCCAGAGAGCATGTAGCCTGGGCAGTTGAGTCAGGCAAAAGGGGAAAAGGTGTCTGTCTGGCCTTGTTCTTACCACTGTTGGTGGTGTTAAGTTCAATGCAGCATTTTGTGTCTACAAGGCCCGAATTAGCTAGAGAGTGCACTAGAGTACCCGACAGGGCAGAATGTTAGGCAGGAAAGCCACTGTGCACCAGGACAGTGACAGGCATGTTCACCAACAGGACGGCTTTTCAGAGTGCTGTAGTTATGAGCCCAAACTGATGTGAGTCCTCCCACATGATGGTCCAGATGCCTGCTGAAAAAACTGCACTGTGAGAGCAGGGAGTCACCTAGCCTAGGAGCCACAAGCAGCCCCCAATTGTTGATACAAAACATACAGCTCTCACCTCAAAGGGAATAAGAGGTAGCTTATTCTGGAGATAAATATGATGACCATAACCCTGGAATACAGATTCTGGTTATCCCACATTCTATCTTCCAATGTTTTCAATGTTCCAACCATTTCATGACGTGTTTATACTCATAAAATAAAAGAAAGTCATAAACCAAGACACTTTGCAAATATATTCAAGTTCATCAGATAGTTGGGACATAATGAAGCAGGGCAATCTCTGCTTTTGGTCTCAGATTCTATCTAATGACATGTTTAGCTTTCTGTCTAGTGGAACCTAGTGAACTGTTCATTCATTTTTTAAAAACAATTATTTATGCCGGGCGTGGTGGCGCATGCCTTTAATCCCAGCACTCAGGAGGCAGAGGTAGGAGGATCGCTGTGAGTTCAAGGCCACCCTGAGACTCCATAGTGAATTCCAGGTCAGCCTGGGCTAGAGTGAGACCTTACCTCGAAAAACCAAAAACAAACAAACAAACAAACAAACAAAAAACAATAAAAACCCCAATTATTTATGAGAGAGAGAGAGAGAGAGAGAGAGAGAGAGAGAGAGAGAGAGAGGGAGGGAGAGGGAGAGAGAGAGGGAGAAAGAGAATGGGTGCACCAGGGCCTCCAACTGCTGCAAACAAACTCCAGATGCATGTGCCACCTTGTGCATCTGGCTTATGTGGGTCCTGGGGAATCAAACCTGTCCTTTGGCTTTGCAGGCAAGAGCCTTAACCACTAAAAATTCCCTCCAGCCCTGTTCATTCATATTTATAGGACTTATTTGGGCACAGGATGTCAGGTCATACACAGGTGGCCAAAGGAACTAAGATAACCCAAGACAATTTGGTTGTAGACCTACAACGGTCTAATCTCTCCACATTGAAATTCTAATCCACTGCATAGTCCTTCAGGATATTAGAAGTAGATGGAGTATTCCCTACAGAACTTTAGTTCACAGCGCCCCCTGTTGGCAGTACATTATAATTTCTGCATGCAGAAGCCAAATATTATTTAACGTTCCCATGTGGTTAGCAAGGACCATTCCTAGGATACGATATAGATGAAGCTAAGAGGTTTGCAGCAAAGTGTCTTCAGGAGAAAGGAATAGCTGGTAAAGCCAGCTAAGGAAGGCATTTATGGTCATGTCAAATCTATTTGCCATTTGACCTGGGTTTGAATACTTTTCTTTTTTTGTCCTCTGCATCTGACATAACATCTACATGTGACTTATATTAGAGTATTATATTTAGTTAAATATAATCAAGAACACAATCTGGCCTAACAAAGTTAAAGCAGCAAATGGAGGAAGGAGGCATTTCAACTCAGTAAAATTTTGTGTGTGTGTGTGTGTGTGTGTGTGTGTGTGTGTGTTTTAATACTGGATTGATTATGTTTCCCCATGTAATTACAGTTATGTGTACTCTATGAAATACTTTACTTGATGCTTTGGAATATTTAAAAGAATTTAGGGGCTGGGGAGATGGCTCAGAAGTTAAGGTACTTGCTTGAGAAACATGCTGGTCTGGGTTCAATTCCCTAACACACATATAAAGTCAGATGCAAAAAGTAATATATGAATCTGGAAATTGTAGTGGTAAGAGATCCTGGTATATGCATGCATGTAGATGTGCACACACATGTGGAAATAAATAAAAATATATAAACAAGAACTTATCTTTTTTTCTTTTAAAAAATATTTATTTATTTGAGCATGAGAGAGAAAGAGGCAGAAAGAGAAAGAAAGAGAGAATGGGCATGCCAGGGCCTCCAGCCACTGTAAACAAACTCCAGACGTAAGAGCCCCCTTGTGCATCTGGCTTTTGTGGGTCCTGGGGAATCAAACTGGGGTCCTTAGGCTTCACAGGCAAATGCTTTAACTGCTAAGCCATCTTTCCAGCCCAAGAATTTATCTTTTATTTTTTTATTTAATTTTTATTAACATTTTCCATGATTATAAAAAAAATCCCATGGTAATACCCTCCCTCCCCCCCACACTTTCCCCTTTGACATTCCATTCTCCATCATATTACCTCCCCATCACAATCATTGTACTTGCATATATACAATACCAACCTATTAAGTACCCTCCTCTCTTCCTTTCTCTTCCCTTTATATCTCCTTTTTAACTTACTGGCCTCTGCTACTAAGTATTTTCCTTCTCATGCAGAAGCCCAATCATCTGTAGCTAGGATCCACATATGAGAGAGAACATGTGGCACTTGGCTTTCTGGGCCTGGGTTACCTCACTTAGTATAAGAATTTATCTTTTAATTATAACTTTTCCTTTGGCCAATTTGCTTCCATAGCTACCTTTAATTCTAGGAAAGGTTGGTCTTTTATATAAATTTTTATAAATCTTTAAAAATATTTTTATCTATTTATTTGCAGGCAGAAAGAGATAGAAAGAAGAGAGATAGACAGAGAGAATGGGTGCACCAGGGCCTCCAGCCACTGAAAACAAACTCTAGATGCATGCAGCACTTTGTGCATCTGGCTTTATGTGGGTACTGGGGAATTGAACCTGAGTTGTTAGGTCTTGCAGGAAAATGCCTTAACTGCCAAGCAATCTCTCCAGCCCTAAAGTTCTGTAAATCTTATTTGTACACAGTAACTTGATCTGTATTATTATCCTAGAAGTCTACCAGCGTCAAGTATGGGAAGGAGATGAACAGTCACATTAGAGAAAAAACCAGATGACAATAGTTTCTTTTAACAAAACTGTCTTTTCTACATTTGATCTTTCACAAAAGGCCTACAAGTGATCAAAATTGTGTTTTCTCATCCATCAAATATTATTAGTGACAGGAATAGAAATAAAAGATCAGATATGTTACCAATTAGGATTTGCAAGTTCTGTGGGCATTAACAAATGTTCTTTCTTATTTATAGTCATAAAGAATAATGAGTCTCTAGCAGTGAGTCACTGAAATATTGTCTATTTCATTTTTATTAGCAGAATGTGAATATTGCTAATTTTTTTTTGTTTGGTTTTTTTTGAGGTAGGGTCCCACTCTGGTCCAGGCTGACCTGGAATTCACTCTGTAGTCTCAGGGTGGCCTTGAACTCATGGCGATCCTCCTACCTCTGCCTCCCGAGTGCTGGGATTAAAGGCTTGCGCCACCACACCCGGCCTAAATTATTTTTAAACCCAAGCTAACTGTATTATATGACACCCTAAATACTCATTTAAGAAATATTGACTCTCTGGTTATAAAAACACCATGAATGATGATATTATTAGAGATTGATGTCTTTCATATAACTTAGGAGAGTTAACCCAAATCTTTGAGTATTTCTAGCAACAGTTAATAGAGTTGAAATTACATTAAAGTTGTCAGAAATTTGAATATGCCATAGAGCTTTTTAGAGTCTTTGTTGTCTTTATTATAAATTCATTTTTGAAACCCTATCTAGAAAAACAAAACAAAAAAGGGGTTGTTTAGGAAAGATAGTATCTATTTTTGAGGTTGGATCTCATTCTACCCCAGGCTGACCTAGAACTCATGCTAGTCCCAGGCTGGTCTTGAACTCACAGTGATCCTCCTACCTCTGCCCGAGTTCTGGGATTAAAGGCATGCACCACCACACCTGGCTGAAAAGATAGTATCTTTAGTGAGCCCTGTCTATGTCTATTAAAGGTAGGAAGTTTTCTTTCTTTCTAAAATATTTTTATTTATTTATTTATTTGAGAGAGAGAATGGGTGCACCAGGGCCTCCAGCCACTGCAAAGGAAATCCAGACCTACAAATGCTTCTTTTAAAATGTTTTATTTATTTATTTGCACACAGAAAGGTACACACACACACACACACACACACACACACACACACAGAGAGAGAGAGAGAGAGAGAGGGAGAGAGGGAGATGCATGCATCACTTTTTGCATCTGGCTTTACCTGGGTACTAGGGAATCAAATGAACATGGGTCATTAAGCTTTACAAGCAAGTGCCTTAATGGCTGTGCCATCTCTCCAGCTCTTCTGTTGTCTTTTAATAGTTGTAAACATAGTAATCTAATTGATTGGACCCAAGAAATAAACACACACACACACATACACACACACTTGTTTCTTTAACCAGTTTAGAAGATTAAAAACTGTAGGCACAGTGACATTCTTTTTTTGTTGTTGTTGTGTAATAGGTATCTTTGTATAGTGAAACTCTTGTCTTTTAGGCTGGTGAGAGCTTATTTTCATATATTTCAGTAGAATTTATTTGGTCACAGGATATTGGGCCAGACACAGAGATGGGTGTTAATTTTAAGTTGGCCCAGTATGATTTGGCTGTGGACCTGCAATATTACAGTCTTTCCACATGGAAATTCTAATCAGTTGCATGGTCTTCCAGGTTATTTGAAGTAGGAGCAGCTATTGCCTCTCCACTTTAGTTCACAGCACATACCACATGTCTTTACCATGGCTTCCAGGATCCCAGAATATTGCCTTCTTAAGTTACAAGGGTTACAGTGTACTCATGAAAACCCAAACCTTGGTCTTCCTAATAGCCATTTATAGCTTATACATTAATGTCTCATTACTATTAATTATTATTTTTTATTTTGGTGCATCAGAGAAGTGCCTTAAATTTTTTACTGCCTTGTAATTAGACTATATGTCCACACTTTATTTATTTATTTATTATTTTCAAGCAGAGCGGGGTGGGTGGAAACAGAGATAATGAGCATGCCAGGGCCTCCCGCTGCTGCAAATGAACTCCAGATGCATGTGCTACTGTGTTTCTGGCTTTATGTGGGTACTGGAGAATTGAACTCAGGTAGTTAGGCTTTGTAGGCAAGAGACAGCCTCTGAGCCATCTCTTCAGCCCCATGTCCACATGATTTTTTATTTTTAGTAGAGGAAAAATACCCTTTGAGGCTCAATTCTCAAACTCTCTTTTTCTCTTTATATACATAAGCAAGCCACACCTTTAAAATATTAAAATAAAAGCTTTGAAATTTTACATAATTCCCTCCTAACATCCTGTTTTGTTCCACTTTCCCCATCACCTTACACTGAGCCCCTTCTTCTTTCCTATTATTCCTTCTTCTATTTTAATATCTTCTTTTTAAAATCTTTATTTATTCATTTGCAAACATAGAGAGAGACAGAGAGGGCACAAAGGGCCTCCAGCCACTTTGTGCATTTGGCTGTATGTGGGTACTGGGGAATCGAACCAGGGTTAGTTAGTTAGTTAGACTTTGCAGGAAAACACCTTAACCACTGAGCCATTTCTCCAGCCCCTTAATGTCTTCTTTTTTGCCCTCCTCCATCATCTATAACAACCTTTTGATGGACCCGATATTATACAGTTCTTATGCAGAAAACTGTAGCCACTGTAAGGTCATGAATACAATGACCAGTCTGTGCCTGGACGACAGCATTTTAAAACACTCCTCCTTACCCTTTGGCTTTTACATTCTTCCCATCATCTCTTCCATTAAAGTCTGTGAGACATTGGAAGGTATGATAGAGATGTCTCATTTAGTGTTAACACTCAACAGTCACTTCTCAGCACTTTGATGAGTTTTGAGTCTCCTGTGCAATCACCACCATCTGGAAAGATAAACTTTTGTAGTGGTTTGAATGTAAATAAATATATGTCCCCCATTGACTCAGGTATTTAAGATTAAGCTTCCAACTTCGTCTTTAGCAGGTGGAGCTGCGATGGATAAGGTGTATTTCTGGGGGTGGATCTTGAGCCCTGGTTATTGGATTTCTCTCTTTCCGTATGCATATATCATGAAATGAGCCAGATAAGACTGACATAAATACTTACCTTCCATAGTTTGCTTCTGATCAGGTGTTTGTCCCAAAAATGAAAAGGTAACTATAACACTTTTCTAACCAAAAGTGACAGCAGCAATCTAGGATGAGAATAAACATAAATATTTAGAGGAAAACTTGGTGGACATAATATATCCATATAGTAAAGCCCCAGTAGTAACTTCCTCCAAAGGGCTTATGATCATCCCAGCCAAAGGCTTTTGACTAGATTTTTGGTTCAGGCATAAATTCCCTCCCATATAGTGGGCTTCAAATTCAATTTGAGACCTGTTGGCTACCACATAACAAACATGCCTCTATTGCACTAGTGCCAACATATTGTGCCTAGCTGGCCTGTTTTGATAGGAAATTTTATTTCCCTTCCTGGACAGATGTATGAACTTGCATTTAAAGACATCTCCCCGTTGAGTTCTATTCCATCAATGTATGCAGAGCAGCAAGGATTTTAACTGTAGTCATTTCTACCATTCAAACATATGATAACTAAATGTCCAGCAAAGGAGATTGTAAAAAAAAAAAAAAAAGACATATAAAGCAAGGCATGCTCTCTGACTTTCACTATTGAGTCCCCTCAAAAACTCTCTCCTGGCCTGGAAAGATTGCTTAATGGTTAAGGTGCTTGCCTGTGAAGCCTAAGGATCTAGGTATGGCTCTCAAGAACCCATGTAAGCCAGATGCACATGGTGGCACATGCATCTGGAGTTCGTTTGCAGTAGTGAGAAAGCATGACATGTCCATTCTCTCTCTCTCTTTCTCTCAAGTAAATTAATAAAAAACACAATATTTTTTTAAAAAAAAACTAAAATCTCCTTTCTGAAGGTGCAGGCTATGAGACCAAGGAAGGAAAGAGATTTTAGTAGGCTGGACCCTGAACCTACTCCACTCCACTTGACTTGCCACCTAGTTTTCCTCTCCTGTTCCTCCCTTACTTTTGAGAAGGACAGGAGCAAATAATGGACAATATTCAATATCACATTTTTCAGGACTTCGCAGGAAAAGCAAGAGTAATCTCTATTCCAGTCCTTAGTTCTTCTTTTCATGGTATATTAAACAAAGGATTTAGCTGTCTAGGAGAATCCAGAAGTATAGAGCCTAGGACAAAGGTCAAAACAGACCTTTAATCAGGTATGCATGGCCACGCAGGTGTCACTCTTGGGAAAATGTAGTTGTGATGCTCAGACACTATTTGTCAGTCCAGTTGCCTGAGTACAAACTCTAGGCATGCCACAACTATTCTACTACTCTGGTTAGGCAAAATGAAGGAGCACTGGATTAATTAGATTCAAATACAATGGTTCACACATAATCCCAATCTTGCTTACTCTGGGTATCCTATATTGACAGGCAGTGCTCCTTCATATAGCCTCAAGTAGTTGCCATCTCAGCTATCTTCAACCTGGCTTCTAAGATGCTCTGGTTTTTACCCTTTCTGGAAGTAAGAAAGAGCATGGAGGAACACAGATCAGGGATCATTACCAGCTTTCAGGATCACCAAAGTCAGGAAATTTAGAGAGTTATTCTGCCACCCAGAGGTCAGAAAACTGTAAAGCAATTATTACTGATAACATGAATGTCCTAAATGATCAGTTTAAAAAGGAATTTGGCATTTTCAAGGTAGGGTCTCACTCTAGCCCAGGCTGACTTGGAATTCACTCTGTATTCTCAGGGTGACCTCAAACTCACAGTGATCCTCCTACCTCTGCCTCCTGAGTGCTGGGATCAAAGGCGTGCACCACCATGCCCCAGCTGAAGTACTTTGACTTCTCTTGTTGCTAGAGGAAAAGTATGGTTTCTTTTTAAAATTATTATTATTTTTCTTTAAAAAGTTATACTCTTATATTTCTTCTCCCCTACCCCCATCCCACTGAGGGTCATCCTTCATGGGGTTATTTTTAATCACTGCGGGGTCCTTAAGGCCTCAGTCTGTGTATGTGTGTGTGCGTGTGTGTGTGTGTAGGTATGCCTTGGGTTATTCCTATCCACCCTGCAGCTTTTATGATTTTTCCACCCCTTCTTCTGCAATGTTCCCTGGACTTGATGGGTGTTTTAGAAATTTGATTTGATGCTGAATTCTCTGAAGCCTCTGGGTTTCTGTTTTGATGAGGTTTGAGTGACTGCCTTGTCTGTTGTTATCTCCCTGGAACTGGTTTTCAGGCTCTCAGTGAGAGCAGGACTCGGGTTGCCTCTTCCTTTGCAATGACTCCTGGGACCCTGAAGATATGGTAGACTTGACGGGTCTTGTAGTAGGTGACCATCTTTCTTTTCTTATCATATTGATGTATCGTGGACCCCCTAGTAATCTCTGTCATCTCCCTTTTCCCCGGGCTACTTGACATGGCTCTTATTACACCATCTTAAGTGGAAGTCACAAGTATGGTTTCGATAACTTTTCCCTTCCAAAGTTTGTGCAAAGAGGTCACATTGACAAGGAAGTCTGATAAATATTGTCTCAAGGTTTCCAGCTCTTGAAATCCCAGGAAGAAGACAAGAACAGCACTGTTGAGGAGAGTCAACAAAAAATACTTGCATTATGATCGAAAATCCTATTGAAGTTGGAAGGTTTTTCTGTGTTCCTCTCTCCAGACTAAAGTGAGGGAGTGCAGAAGTCTTTTGTGTTACCCAGAAAACTGAGACATCATTACTGAGGCAAGCAAAATTAGTTTGTGTCATGGAATTCTATTGTCCTGAACCTAGACTCTCCAGATATCAAGTGAACCCAAATTTGTACTCGCATTGGCCTTGTATATGGTTGTACATATTTGCCTTTATAAGTGAGCACTTGTCTGACATTACAGACCCGTATATCTGACAGTAAGTCATTTGATGTCACATTGGAAGAACCCAAATATTCATAGAAACTGGAGCTTTCAGGTGAGTTGGAGAAACCTCCTAGATGGTTTGCAAATGTCACTGGCCTCACAGGTTAAAGCTATCGTAATAGAATCATTATGGCATAAATGGTTACTTCCAGAACTTAGTTTTATGGCACCTTTGAGATTGTTCTCATCAGTAGGAAGAGAATATTTTCTCTCCTGAAGATCCCATTCACACACATGAGCAAACTATCGTGCATTAAGACTCATATTTCTTACAGGCTTAGTGACTAAAAGTGCTGGGGCTGGAGGTCCGGAGAGTTGGCTTAGTAGTTATGGTGCTTGTCTGCAAAGCCTAAGGACCCAGGTTCGATTCTCTAGTACCCACATAACCCAGATGTACAAGGTGGTGCATGCATCTGGAATTCATTTGCACTGGCTAGAGACCCTGGCATGCCCATTCTCTCTCTCTCTCTCTCTCTAAATAAATAAACTAAAATGCTGGGGCTGGAAAGATGGGCCAAAGCTTGATGGCCTGGACTTCAATTCCCCAGTACCCATGTAAAGCCAGGCTCATAAAGTGGCATGGAGTTTGTTTGCAGTGGCAGAAGGCTCTGGAACACTTATATTCTATCTCTCTTTCTCAAATAAATAGAAAAAAATATAAAATATTTAAAAAGTACGTGCTGCTCAGGTCTGATGACCATAACTTGTATCCTCAGAACCCAAGTTTACCTCTGACCTCCTCACATATGCTATACTCCCCACACCATATTACCCATTCTCTCTCTCTCTCTCTCTCTCTCTCTCTCTCTCTCTCTCTCTCTCTCTCTCTCTCTCACACACACACACACACACACACACACACACACACACACACAGATAGAGACAGAGGGAGAGAGACTCACTCCTTCTCAACAGTGTGTGCTGTACTACTGTCAATCATAGTTGATAACTATTGATTCAAATCTGAAATGTCCCTCACAGGCTCCTGATTTGAGCCTAGCTTGTGGTTCTGTTTTGAAGTCTGTGGCACCTATAGGATTTGGAGTCTGGATGGCAGAAGTAGGCTTCCAGTGTGAGGCCTTTGAAGGCTATGCCTTCTAGTTCTGTCCTGCTTCCTGGTCATCTGTGAAATGAAAAGTCTCCACCACATGCTCCCACTGCTATGAACGCCACCATACCTTCTCCATTAGGGAAGGGACCAGAGCCCTTGAAATCCTGAGTCAAAATAAGCCTTTCTTCTCTTAAGTTGTTTCAGTTGGGTACTGTGATCATAGTGATGCAAAAGAAACTGATACAGCAATTTCGTTGAAATTTCTTTCCCTGCGGGTTACTTGGCTGTAATTGTAACAAATAAAGCATCATCAGCATATGGCACACAGTTTTGGAGTTTTCAGTCTATGATTGATGGGCCCTGTTGCTTTGGACCTGTGGTAGCTCATCATAGTAACAGCAAGTGGCAGAGCAAAGCCATTTGCTTCATGGTCAAGCACTGAAATATGTAGCAAGCAGCCCACTATCTCCTTCAAGAGTATAGCCCTAGTGACAAGAAGACTTCCCAGTAAGCCTGGATATTCAGTTTCTACCACTTCTCAATAGTGTTAAGCTCTGGACCACATATGGGCCTTTGGGGAACACAACAGATCCAAACTATAGCTCTATATCTGTCCACAGGTAGCATTCCATAAAATGTACCTCAGAAATATTGTTTTTTACGTTATTAACAAATTTGATATAACAAAGTTTTATAATTGTAAAAACTTGAGAAAGAGTGTGCAGAAATTTTGGCAGGATTGCCAGAACCTCTTGTTAGGTCAGGATGGGCTCCCAAGATGGAGTCACCAAGGACAGCAGAATGGTGACAGAGGCATAAGGGAGTGGATTATCCACATGCCTCAAGAAACTGCCCAGCCATTATCCTTTCTTTGCCTAACAATACCCCTAGCTCATAGTTTCCTTCCCCTTATCTCTTAAGTCGCCTGGTCACTGTTCTTGTCTCACCCCTGGCTAGCTTAGATCTCCCCTAAAGGAACCTTTTTTTATTCAATTTTTCCCTTTCTCACTTTCCCCCAACTATAAAAGCCCTATAAAGCCCACTACCAGAAAACTCTCTTGGGAGTCATCTCTGGCAACTCATGCTTTTCCTGAATAAAAGCTTTCATTTTTGCCTCAGAGTGGTTTGCATGTCTTGGTCATTTCCAAACCTTATACCTCTAAAATGATAACTTGCTACATGGATATCCAGATGATTTGTAGCATATACTTTTCAAATATATATACCCACAGAACCTTTCCAAAGATTGTGCAAAATGACCAAAATATTTTCGGAATAATAAGAGGGTACTTCCATGTTGTTGGATAATGGGCTAGGAAGGCCAAGTGCCCACCCCCTATTTCTCAAATAGGGCATGGGGCTATTTATGATCTCACCTACCCAAAAGGTATCTGGAGTGCTGTCAGTTCTAGTACTCCTGTCACTAACTGGCATCCAAGATTAAATATCTGTCCTCTACTTACAATGGCACTTTCATGCTATACATGTGCAAAGAAGAAGAGCAACCTGAGGTGAGGGTGCTTTCTGGATGCATCCATTTGTACCCAGCCCAAGCATGTCTCTACAGGATAATGAGAGAAAAGGACCTGCACCTTTTGCTGATCCAGCTTGCTTTAGTGACACTTGCTGATGATTGACTGAGCCCTTTGTTTGACAGTAAAGCCTACTGTGGAATGACTATATTGGAAAGTTTAACTGTTTAAGGGGTGGGGAGCATCTTTTGTGGAGTTGAGTGCAAATCACTCATAGTGGTCATGAGTGAATAGTTACATTTTATGTGAGCTGCAAGTGCCTCTTGTAGACAGGCCAGGAGATACAGAAACATGTCTGAGTGGACAGTTTAGGGAGCTAGTCACAGAAGTTACAGAAACACTCAAATGCCATAATTTATCTATGTCACCATAAAAATTAGGTTAAAAGATAAGGCTGCTCATTGTTATATCTTTCAGTTGTCCTATTTAAAAAAAGTATTTCAAAATATTTTATTTATTTATTTGAGAGTGAGAGTGAGAGAGAGAGATTGAGAATGGCACCCAAGGGCTTCTAGCCACTACAAATGAACTCCAGAAGCAAGCACCACCTTCTGCATCTGGCTTATGTGGGTACTGGGGAATTGAACCTGAGTCCTTTGGCTTTGCAGGCAAACACCGTAACCACTAAGTCATCTGTCCAGCCCTATTTATTTACTTATTTATTTGTAAGTACAGAGATAGAAGATAGAAAGAATGGGCATTCCAGGGCCTCCAGTGGCTTCAAATGAACTCCAAACATATGTACCATTCTGCATCTAGCTTTATGTGGCTACTGGGGATTTGAACTCAGGTTGTTAGGCTTTGTAGGCAAGCACTTAAGAATTGAGTCATCTGTCTAGCCCAAGTTGCCCTACTGTTAAACAAAGAGGAAAGGACAAGAAAGGGGTCCCATCATTTGGCTCAACATTGCAGCAGCTGGCACGACTCCAGGCCTCAGATCTGATCATCACACAATGTACCAGACACAAGACTATTGGCTAAAATTAGGTACAGGTGAAATTAGAAATAATGGATTTTCAGTGCCAGGGTGTAGGAGACAGACCCTGAGGATACTCAATGTCTATCAAAGCAGAGATCCAGAGGCTCCTAAGAGACATTATTGAAGTAGACTTAGAACTCACCCAACACGGCTCAGAAATTTTGCGGAAGAGGGGGCAGAAAGATTGTAAAAGTCACAGGTTGAGACATCCTGCCCAGAGGCATTTCCTCCCCCACAAAATAACTGACTGCTGCTCCAATGACACGTAAACCACAACACCATAGTGAATACCTGCAACCCCACTGAGTTGGGTCCCCAACGGAATGAGGGGAGGGAGGAGGGAAAAGAGGGTACCAACACATGATGTATCCATATGAAATATATTGTTAAAAATATTAATAATACAAAAGAAAAAAGAAATAATGGATTTTACTCCAAGAATAGTACCAAGAAGGGATGATGAAATCACCAGGAGATTTGGTTATTTGTCTATATTATAAAGGGTGGACATTAACACACTTAAAAATATTTCATTTATTAATTTGCAAGGACAGAGAGAGAGAGAGAGAGAGAGAGAGAGAGAGAGAATAGGTACACCAGAGCGTCTAACCACTGCAAATAAACGCCAGCTATATATGTGCCACTTTGTGCATCTGGCTTTACATGGGTGCTGGGGAATCAAACCCGGGTCAGGTTTTGCAGGCAAATGCCTTAATTTATGAGACCTCTCCAGCCCCATTTATTCATTGTTTTGTGTGAAGCAAGTGGTAATATTGTCGCTACTACAGAGATTTCTGTAGCATAATAACTTGGGTGGGCATTGATCCAATGTTACTACATTCCTGAAATGAGGACTTAGGGAGGAAGGGAGGAAGAAAAGGGAGGGAGAGAGAGAGAATATGTAAAGGGAATATTCCTGCTGCAGTTGTGAGTTCTTTGGATCTGCTTGCCATTTTAGTGTGGATTAGTGTTAATCCTAGGAGTCTGTTCAATCTACAAATGAAACAATGACTCCATTCACAATAGCATCAAAACAATTAGAAATGAATGTAACAAGAAAAGTGTAAGAGTCAAGAAACAACCTACATAGAGGGAGAAAAATCTTTGCTAGCTATATATATCTCACAGAAGGTTCATATGTAGAATGTATAAGGAACTGAAATTTCAACATCAAGAAAATGAACCCACTCAAAAAGATGGTCTATGGAACTGAACAGAGAGTTCTCAAAAGAAGAAATACAGATGATTAGTAATTATGTTAGAAAGTATTCAGCATTCTTAGCCACCAGGGAAGTGCCAATTCAAACAACTCTGAGATTCCATCTGAGAATGACTAGCGTCATGAAAACAAATAACAAACCAACGCTGGTGAGGATATGGGGAAAGAGAAACTGTTAGTCACTGTAAGTGGTGGTGTGTACACTATGGAAATCAGAGTTGATGTTTCTCAAAAGGCTGCAAAGAGAACAACCGTGTGATCCAGCTATCCCACGTCTGGACAGATACCCTAAGGACTCTGCACTCTACTACAGAGATACTTGTTCACGGTGTTTATTGCTGCTCTCTTTATAATAGCCAGGAGATGGAATCAGCCTAGATGTCCACCAACTGATGAATAGATTATGAATACGTGATTCATATGCACATTGGAGGTCCATTCAGCTATAAAGATAAATAAAGTTTACAGGAAAATGGATTGATCTGGAAAGATTATACTAAATGAAGTGACTCTGGCTCAGAAGGGCAAACAGCATGTGTTCTCTCATATGCCAACCCTAATTTTGAACATTTAGAGCTGCATGTGAGATAGAGAAGGAGTCAGTAGCAGAAGCCAGGAAGGCCACCCCCCCATACACAATTTTTTGATTCTGTTTCTTGATAACAATACATCAATCTATGGGTCAATCCTGATGAAGACAAATGTAATGTTTTGAACTAACTTTATTCATAGGCATGCATTGGATGTTTTTAGTCTCAGAACTCTGCACGTTCTGCTTACCACCCTGTCAAAATTCAACAGCAGATCCAGTGAACCTGGCTCCTTTCCTGAGTACTAGCCCACACCTTCACAAGTCCCTTGCCTCCACTGGGCAAGTTGCCATGCTTTAAGGGTGTGAACATAAAAGGCCAGGTGCCATTCTCTCTCTCTCTCTCTCTGGCTTTCTTTCCTGAAGTAAGGTGCATATTTCTTTGGCTATATCTCTCTGAGTACCTCTGTATCTTTCTCTGCCTAAGCTTCCCATCTGCTTTCCTTTTTTTTTTTTTTAAATATACCTTTCACATTCTCTCTCTTGCCCTACATACCAATTATTTTTCTGGTTCATTTCCCACCCCCTCCACTTTTCCTAAAACTCCCACTCCAAGTCACTAATAAACTCACTATTCTCCACAATGTTTCCTCTAGTTTTTGAACTGTAACAAATACTATGATTTTATTTCTCAATAGATTTCATGCCTGACCTCAAAAATCTGAAAATTCTGTCTGTCTGTCTGTCTGTCTTTCCAATAGTATAAGAAAAGAAATAATTAAAAAGACTACATTCAGTCGTTGGTTTTGAATTTATATGCAAGTGTACCAACACCAAAATCTTTCCATTCACTCTGTCTCTGCACCTGTTCAGCCCCGGCTCCCCAGGTAGAATAGGAGATGCTAAGGTCATTGGTCTTGATGAAGCTGTCTAGGAAGAATCTTGGAAGATTTTTCAGAAAAGATTCATTTCTGGGTAGAAATTTCTTAGAGCAAAAGGAATTGGTGTGATAAATTAAATAAAGTAAATATTCTAAGAAAGGGTAATAAGTATGGATGAAGAATTTAATTCAATAGTTGGTAGCCTATTATGGAGAAGAGCAAAAGTATTGGCTTGGCTAATCTTATTCTGTTACAAATTTTTAAGGAGTGCAGCCTAGAGATGATATTTGCAGACCTGAACAATAACCGACTTGAAATTTAGTTGAAATTCCTCACAAGGTTCACAGCACATAGCAGAATTTGTTGAATTCCTGGAAATGAACTAAATTAAATTATTACAAAAACTTAAAAAGCCAGAGTAAGAGCCTTCAATTCAAAAAGGATTAAGCAGAATTTACTACTTGAATCTCTGAGGGTGTCCTGAATTAATTTATTAAAAAAACTGTTGTTATAGGATTTTCCTAGAGACATGGAAAGGGAGAACATCTTATGGAAGACTCTAGCTTTACAAAATTCACTAAAATTTTAAATTTCACACTTCTGATTACTGATGTATCAGCTAACGTACTTACACGTAAATGCTGAAAGCAAAAGATAACTGTGGCCACAAGGGGGCAGCAAACACTTGGCTTTTCCAAACCATACTAAATGGAAAGAGCTTCCAGTAATTCTCTTTATCTGTATCAGACCAGAATGTAGACAAAAAAAAAAAAAAAAAAACCCTCCCGTAAAATACAAAAGCCAAAAAATTTCACAAATTAATTGGAGATTGGTAATAACTTGCTTTATTTGCTGGGTATGGTGGTGCATGCCTATAATCCCGGCATTTGGGAGGTGGAAGTAGGATTGTGAATTCAAGGCCAGCCTGTCTCCCAAAAGAGAGAAGGAAAGAGGGAAGGGAGGGAGGGAGGCAGGCAGGCAGGAAGGAAGGAAGAAAGGAAGAGAGGAAAGAAGGAAAGGGGGGGGAAGGTAAGAAGGAAGGGGGGGAAGGTAAGAAGGAAGGGGGGAGGGAAAAAGGGAGCGAGAAAGGAAGGAAAGGGAAGGGAGGGAGAGGAAGAGAGAGGAAAGGAAGGAAGGGATGGAGTGAGGGGGAAAAGAACTTCCTTTTTGCATTTTAATGGTTTTGTTCTCAGAGGTTATTAGAGGTATAGGACTGTTGCTCAGCTTCCAGGATATCCTTGAACAATCATAGTGCTTAGGATTGATTGAGAGCTCAATAAATGGTAGTTATCCTTAGCATTCTCAGAAGGCAGCTGCTCAAACTCAACAAAATATACTAAGATCTCCTATCATCTCAGATGATCTCATGAAGAAGTTGCTGCATCTGTTGAGCTGGGGATGCTTATGTTGTTCACAAGATTTGCACATTTTCTACAATTCTACACGAGGTATGATCAAGTCCCTGGTGTCTCATGGCACCATGTCAAGTTGGTCTTGGGAAAGCATATTTGATACAGCCCCCCCACTTTTTTTTGTTTCTCTTTCATCTTCATGGTGCTGCAGTTGGAAGTTTGAGGATGGAAGATGCTGAGGACAGGCGCAAGGCTGGGATCCTGTGCCTTTGTAGATGCTGGTTCTGCCTTAAATAGGCTTTCTTCTCCACCTAATTCCTACCCACAAATCTAATTTCTCTGTGTTTTTCCAATGCAGTGCAAGGTATAGCCTGTTTCAGAAATCCTGGCAGAGTGTAGATATAGCTGCAACAGGGGTCTGTGGCACCCGGTTGGGTCATGCCATCAGCACAGTACTAAGATCATAGGCTTGTCATATTCCTCTCCTTTGGATTTATGACTGTGGGCCTATGCTAAGTATCTGACAGAGAAGTTAGCCTAAAGAGACATAAGCATCTCTCTGTGTCCTTCCCCTCAGCCATCACTTGCAAAATCAGTATGGTTAACGAAAATGCAAGACTCCGGAGCTGAAGGTGACCTCACCTATCAACAGAATGGACAAAGAATCCTGCCAAGCCAAGAATGGATGGGAATCTTGAATCCCAGACAACCTGATGTTTCTCTTTCAAAATGGGAGATCTCTTAGCTGCCATCTTATTAGGTTTTAATTTTAAAAAAAAAAAAAAACTGTAACAGAGATCCAAGACAACTTTGGCCTTGGGTCCCCAGGAAAGGATTGGTTGCCCTGTTACACTTAAGTTTACATATGTGCTAGCTTTTGTCTCATAGATTTTTATAAACTGTCGCAGGAATCTAATCCCTCCCCCACATTTGACCAAACTCAAAAATCTATTTCCTGTATTCATTTCTTTTTTAAAAAATTTTTTTAGCATTTTCCATGATTATAAAAAATATTCCACGGAAATTCCCCCCCCCCCCACTTTCCCCTTTGAAATTACATTCTCCATCATATTACCGCCCCACCTCACATCTTTTCAAATGCAGAGAAACTAAGACCTTTGGCTTACATAAGTACCTAGGTGCCTGGAACCAGATCATAAAAGCTGCTTGAGGTCACAACCCAGCCTTATTTGACTTTGCATCCCTAGACTTTAGAGCCCGCTGGAGCAGCAGCAGAAATGTTTATGAAATGAGTAAATGAATCAATCAATTTATCATTGAATGAGATGTTTCTCTTCCTTTTCTTTTCCTAGTTAAAACGCTTTGAAATGTATTTTTAAAAATTCCTCTTAGGAAATGATTTTAAAAAATAGACAGTTTCTACTTCCCACACAAGGAACATCAGAGAATACCAATGAGCCCTGATTTGCAAGTACGACTTGCTGAAGGAGGAAGTTTGTGTTGTGAACTTCCATCAACACCCTAGGCACTGCGGGATCCAATGGGGATGTGGCCAAGCTCCAGTTATGCAGCTGTGATATATCCCACCTCACCAGTTTCCGATGTTGTGGCTTAAAGGTGAAAGGCTTCCATAAGCTTCTCAGTGTGCTAAGGTTGCTATTCATTGATTCCCACAGCATCCCTAAATGACAACCAAGAGAGACTGAGAATTACTTTTCTCACCTCTCTCTCCTCTTCTCTCCCTGCCTCTTCCTGCTCCTTACAGTTAGAGAGCTGAAACACAGAAAAAGGTTAAGCAAAATGCCTAGCATCACTTAAAACAGAGCAGTGAAGCTAGGACCCAGTCTGGTGCTCATTTCACAAAGCTGTGCTTCCTGGAACTTAAACAGGTCTGTGTTTTAGTGGCATGTACGCCATAATAATCAAAGTGACTAGCATTTCCTGGAATTTATGATCTTTTGGGGGATAGATGATTTTCTACTTTTGAATGAATTCTCACATTCCTGACTTTGGAGTAAAGAAACTTGATATAAGTGAAAATAATTTTTGGCATAATTAATGTTTTTTCATACATTTGTTCTGCCATCTTTACTGATATCTTTACTGTCTCCTTCCATGCCCCATCTTTACCCACAAGCTATTGCCACTGTATCTTCCTTGGCATTTTAACAGTGGCAAGATAGTATTCTCAAAGTCTGCATCTTGGAGGGAGAAAATGATTTTGCTGACTGTCTTATCTGAATAGAAAAGTTCATTGTCCATTATCCCACAGCTGTTGGACACTCATCTGTAGATACTTTCCTTCTGACCTAAGTTTGTATCATTGATCCAGATAGCAGCATAAATCTGTGAATTTAGAAATTTAGAAATGGCTGGACCAATGTCACTATCTTCAACACAGCCTTCCAGAGTTGCCTTGAGTGTGGGAGTTGTAGTTGGTATCCTGAATTCTGTTTGGTTTCACTTGCTGAGAAAGTCGCCACTGTTTATTGCAGACATTTAATTCTTACTAAAAGTGCTAATGAGGACCATTTGGTAGAGTGTTTGCCTAACATGCTGGAAGTCCCAAGTTTGATCCAAGGTGCATAAAGACTGTGATTGTGCACACCTATAATCCCAGCACTTGAGAGGTGCAGACCAGAGGATCAGAAATTCAAGGTCATTACTGGCTACAGAGCAAGTTGGATGCCATCCTTGGTTTAATGAGCCCCTTTCTCAAAACATGATAGAAAAAATAATAAAAGGTGTATCAATTGATGCCAATGAACTTAGATAAACATCTATGCCTCCAATATGTTTTTTCATATTATGCTCCTAAAATAAGTTGCAATTCTGGCAAAGATAGACCTTTTCTCCAGAAGAGCAACTTCTCCTTGCAATGGGTGGTGGTGGCTTTTTCAAGTCCTTAAATTGAATTTTTCAGAAGTTCCTTTAAAAAAAAATTCTGAGAGAGAGAGAGAGAGAGAGAGAGAGAGAGAGAGAGAGAGAAAGAGAGAGAGAGAAAGAGAGAGAGAGAGAGAGAACAGGGTGCACCAGGGCCTCCAGCCACTGCAAATGAACTCTACCATGTGCATCTGGCTTATGCAGGTTCTGGGGAATTGAACCTGGGTCCTTAGGCTGGGCATGCAGGTGCCTTAACTGCCAAGCTATCTCTCTAGCCAAGAAGGGGCTTTTAAAAGAAGATTTTCACATATTTTGTTTGTTTCTTCCTTCTTTCCTTTCTCTTTTTCTTTCTTTCTCTCTTTCATCCTATGTGTGCCATTCTTGTCAGCTTATAGAACCATTTAAAATGGAATCCCAGAATAGTTCTGAGAAATGCATTCTTTTCTGAGAGACACTACCATGGGAGCTATTTAGAGCCTACATCATTCTGCTTCAGAGCTGGATGATGCACTTTTCGGAGCATATTACTAACTCCATAAAAAAAAAAAATGCTTCTTGTTTGCTTGGCACCGACAGAGGACAAAGTCTTGTTTTGCATTATAGCCTCCTGAAGTAATTCCAGAATTTCTAAAATGAGTTTTTAGCACACCGAAGCCCATGTGTTCACTAGCGTCCAAGAAGATCTTCCTTTTTCCATGTCCAGGTTATCTCTGTGGTACACCTGGGTTAAAATATTTGGAATTTGGGCTGCAGAGATGGCTTAGCCATTAAGATGCTTGCCCGCTAAGCCTAAGAACTCCAGTTTGAATCTCCAGGACCCACTTAAGCCAAATGCAGTGATGTAAGTGCTCAGTGTTGCTCATGTGCACAAGGGGCCACACTGTCTGGAGTTGGTTTGCAGTGGCTGAAGGCCCAGGTGTGCCCATTCCCTCTCTCTTTGCCTCTTCCTCTTTCTTTTTCTCCCTCTCTTTCAAAATAAATAAACTAATTAAAATTAATATATATATATATATATATATATATTTGGAATTCTTAGGCTAGTAGAATGATGAAGAAAACTCCAGGTTTCAAAGATCCCAGTTTAAATCTAAACAGAGTGAAAAGTAGGTGGTAAGTCTCCTAGGTTTGGAATTCCATTACAGATGTTCCAATACTGGGGTACAGAAGGAGAAGCACTTTCCCAGGAGCTCAACTAGGGCAGATGCACAGGATCTAGGCTAGATCTCAGGAGTGCTTGATGGGACAAGGGCATTCTCATGGTATTTCCCTGAGGTTAACTAACTATGACAGTGGAAAGTGATAGCTGCATGATTCATAAATGTGTATAACCAAATTGTCACAGGCAACACACTTACAGAGCAGTGTGTGAGGTCAGGTTTCAGGCTGCTGCATGTGTTGCTGTTTTCTAAGCAGAAGGAAAGAAAGTAATACATTTTGCCTGATTCCACTCCAGGCAGAAAAGGAATTTGTAAAGGCATAACATAAAGAAGTGAGTTTTCCCCCTCTGCTGTTACATGAGAATGAATCAGAAGAAAAAGAAACAGTGCATAATTTTATGTTGACTTCCTTTTCTTGAGTGTAGGCTGGTATCATTTCATTGATTTGGATCTTACAGGGGTTCTCAGATTCACAACCCATTTACTCAGTTTATGAATTGATTATTTTAAAGTTCGAATGATGGATGGGAACATTCCATGGTACTGTGTGGGGAGAACATTGACGGGAAAACAATGACCCATGGTGTAAGGCCATAAGCACGTCAACATCAGAATCTGTACCAATTAAAATAACTTCCTTTTGAATCTCAGATTACTTTGGGAAAGTATGATTTTCCACAGCAGCATTTCAAAACATTTAAGCTTCTGTAGTGACTGCTTAATTTAATTCCAAATGCATTACTGCCTACCAATAGAACATGAGAGCAGGGATTGACTTTGTAAATAGTGTAGATTAAATGAAGCCCAGGAACAGAACTTGCTAGAATGAAGAAGTGGTGGAGCCAAGGCCAGAATAACAGAAGGTAGACCTTACTCTTCGGAGCAAGTTTGCCTTAGTTTCAACTCATTTGTCCACACAGTAGTGTAAAATTTTGAGGTGATAATTTATCATTTGTTTTAGAATCAGTCAGTATTATATTTTGTTCCTTTTCTTCCAGATAGTTATATAGAAAGAAATTTTGAAACTTCATTTTCTGCTCTGTTGTTTACATGTTATATGCCATAAGCACATATGAAATGAAAGAAGTGACTTTGTGTACTTTTATAGTATTTGTTGGATAAACATATTTATGGATGTTCATGGGATTTAAAAATCTAGTTTTATTATAAGAAACTATTATTCAAGTCAGTAGTTAAAAATTGTGCTTTCTTATAGCCATAGGCTTAGAATAACTGCAATCAGATTGAGGCAAGCTTGTGACTGAAGTTCAAGGTACATTGCTGATCTAATTTTGACATATTTCCATTTTGATGAACAGTTAAGTAAGTGCATTATTTATCATCAAACAGATTCTATAGAGAATCATACATTTCTCAAGATTATTTAATGAAGTATAAATTATATCCTATCTACTCAACTAGCTCCACATTGATAAAGAACTTGGCTTATGAGACAATTGCTTTTATTCCTTTTATTTATTTTGGGATTTTATTTTCAACGTACAGTATATTTCTGCCTGTATAGATAATTGTGGAATGCCTTTCATCCTTCTGCAGAGAATGGAAATCTCATTCATTTTCCATGTGTTTAAATTATTGTGGAGCATTATTGATTTCTACCTCTCTAGATATGCCAGAAAAATTATTTCATTTTCAAGTATCTCAAGGCTGTTGCATTGTACATATAGCCCTTGGTTAAATCTGCCTTCTGAGTCCATTTATTTGTTGATGACCTTCAATATGCCAGGTACTGGCACAGGGTTAGGGACAGAACAGTGAACAAAATAGTTGCTCTTTATTACTAGGAAGACTATATTCTAGTGGATGTATAGCCAGACAATAAATGAGTAATTATTGGGAAGAAGAAATAACAAGGAAAGGGAATTAGGAAGTACTAGGGAGAGGTGGAAAGGTGAGACACTACGTTTTATTGTATGGTTGAAGAATTTATTGCTAAGAAAATGACATTTGAACAGAAATTGTAGGAAGAGAAGGGAATAAGTTAGACAGATATTTGGTGGAAGAATATTCCAAGCAGAGAGAAAAACAAAGACAAAGGCAGAATTATGTTTGGCACGTTGGAGGAATGAGCAAGGACAGCAATGACATGGATTAAGAGCCAAAACAGAAGGAATGGAATTGGGTTGTGAAAAAGACTTAGATTTTTATTGTCAGTGGGATATGAAGTCTATGAAAGATGTCAAGCAGAGAAGTGACAGGGTCATGGTTTTGTGAATAGATTGTGGGTGGGTAAAGAGAGGAGAAAAAAAAATCCATTGGGAAGTAGTATGAAATGGCCACATTCTGGATATATTTTGGAGATAATGCATAATTGATGGGTTGGACATGGGTATCTCAAAAGTCAAGGATTATCAACTGTGAGGGGACAGAGACATTGAGCTACACTGTCACCCTCAGAAACCTGAGAATTTCCCTTAATTCTTTTGCACTTTGACTCATGTCTTTGACACAGAAAAGAATTTTAGTTTAAAGCAGAGCTGGAAATTTTATAGGCTTAAGCATGAGGTTTAATAGAAAGAAAGTTACTCAGAAAGAAAGAAATACCCTAGGGTGTGTATGTCTTCCAAAGGGAGTGTAACAGTAATACATAACCAAGTATGGGTATGTGCTCCTCAATGGAGAGTCATTGAGGGCAGTCATGACATACCCAAGCATGTTCTTAAGGGAGACTTGCAATTAATTGTCTTAACATTGGTCATATATACCATTTTGGTGGCTCAGAAGTTTCATCTCCAAAAGTTGCTAAGAAATCCTTTATTACTTTTCTCTCTCCTTTGATAGGGAAAGATCCTGGCTTACAGGGTCTGGAGAGATGCCACTTATAAGCATGAGGACCTGATTTTACATCCCCAGTACCCACGAAAAATAGGGAGTGGTGGCATGTGCCTGTAGTGCCAGTGCTGGAGGGGAGGAGACAGGATGATCCCTGAGGATTACTGGTTTGTTATTCTAGCAGATTGAGTGAAATCAAGGTTTAGTGAGCCACCGTGCTTCATAAAAATGAGGTGGAGAATGATTGAAGAACATACAATCTCTGCCATCCATACACTTGTGCTCATGTGTCCACATACAGATAAATGTACATGCATTAAATGTCTTAGCTAGGGCTGGAGAGATGGTTTAGCGGTTAAGTGCTTGCCTATGAAGCCTAAGGGCCCTGGTTTGAGGCTCGATTCTCCAGGACCCACGTTAGCCAGATGCACAAGGGGGCACACGTCTGGAGTTTGTTTGCAGTGGCTGGAGGCCCTGGCGTGCCCATTCTCTCTCTCTCTCTCTCTCTCTCTCTCTCTCTCTCTCTCTCTATCTGCCTCTTTCTCTCTCTGTCACTCTCCAATAAATAAATAAAAATGAACAAAATATTAAAAAAATATCTTAGCTAACGACACAGTTGTTTTTATTCTTTGTATTTATTTCAGGGTTTTTATCGTCAAGTAATAGTATATCTTTGCCTGTATAGGAACTGTGGAATGTCCTTTATCACTTCTCAGAGGTGTCTTGGATGGAATTATAATCTGATAAAGTAAAACCAGAAGCTACTAGGGTTGCATAAGGAATTTAGTATATGGCCTTTCCTTGAAAATGGAATTTTTGGTGAGTTCTTAGGAAATGTAGGTTTATAGCTGAGAAGAGAGAAAGGCCTCAAGTGGTTGTTAATTGTGCTGGAATTCCTGTTTAATCACTGAGGAAAGACTACAGATAGACTCATGACTGAGGGCTCCTTTCCCTTCTCACATCTCCATAATTTTCCCAGTATTTCTACCCTGCTTATGGATAACTCCAGCGTTTCTACCCTGAGCAGCTGGAAGAAGAGAGTTGTCAGATCCCCAGACAGAGAAGATGGTACCTGTGCAGGTGTCAGGATAAGATCAAGTTTGTTTGGAACTTGTTAATTATTTTTACTTTAAGATTAACTCTTATTTGAACTATGACATTCAAGCTGAATGTGTTTGTTAAATGTTGACAAAATGGCTGCACTTATAATCTGCATATTGATCAAGAAATGAAATATTCTGCTATGGTTTAAATGTCACCACTGAAAGTCATATTTAAATTTAACCTCTCTTGTGAGATATTTAAAATTGGAACCAATTGGGCATTGTGGCACATGCTTGTAATCTCATTATCTGAGAGACTGAGGCAGGAGTCACTAAGTTCAGGCCAGTCAGGGTTACATAACAAGATCCTGCCTCAGAAAAACAAAATCAATCCCAAATCCCTTAAAAACAAATTAAAAACTGGGACCCAAAGAAAAAAATGTAGGAGCAGTTTGGATCTTTAACAGGTAGTTAGGTCATGAGTAAAGAGCTCTCATTATGATCTATGAGTGAATTAATGAACTAGTGGGTTATCTTGAAAGTGGATTTGTTATAAAAGACAGTTTAACTCTTTTTTAAAAGTTTATTATTATTATTTATTTATTTTATGAGAGAGAGAGAGAATTGGCATGCCAGGGCCTCTAGCCACTGCAATGGAACTCCAGATACTTGTACCCTCTTGTGCACAGGCATGACCTTGTGCATCTAGCTTATGTGGGATCTAGAGAGTTGAACCTGAGTCCTTAGGCTTTGCAGGCAAGTGCCTTAACTGCTAAGACATCGCTCCAGCCCAGTTTGACTCCTTTTTTTGTATGCATCCCTTTGACTAGGTTTTCAGTATCAGGCTGTGGAGCAGGCCTCCAGTCCAATTAGAGAGTGGTCAGTTTCCCCCATAACAGACATGTCACTATTGCACTAGTTGGTACATTTGGCCTGGCTGGCCAATCTCAAGATTTGCAGGGTCCACTGCTGTTTAAACTGTTGATGACTTGTCTCCCCCCAGAGGCTGCATGCTGCATAGCTCTTTCCAGCTTTCCAATAACTAGTCAACAGAGAGGAGGTTTCTATATCAGCTCCAGTCTGATTTCTCAGTGACCTACTGCCCAAGTATGTGGGGTCTTCAGCAATATGGTAGTAATGGTGATTTCTTAGTCAATGATAAAAGACTAACAAGGATTTCTACTCTGAAGGGTTCACTCAAGAATAGTAGGAAAGCTGGGTGTGGTGGCGCACTCCTTTAATCCCAGCACTTGGGAGGCAGAGGTAGGAGGATCCCTATGAGTTCGAGGCCAGCCTGAGCCTACATAGTAAATTTCAGGTTAGCCTGGACTAGTGGGAAACCTTACCTCTAAATAAACAAAACATTTGGGCTGGAGAGATGGCTTAGTGGTTAAGCACTTGCCTGTGAAGCCTAAGGACTCTGGTTCAAGGCTTGATTCCCCAGGTCCCACGTTAGCCAGATGCACAAGGTGGTGCATGCATCTGGAGTTCATTTGCAGTGGCTGGAGGCCCTGGGGCGCCCATTCTCTCTCTCTCTCTCTCTCTCTCTCTCTCTCTCTCTCTCTCTCTGTTGCTCTCAAATAAGTAGATAAAATAAAAATGGACAACAACAAAAAAGAATAGTCGGGAGAAAATTTCCCTGTCTCCCTCTAACATGAGGTGATAAAACTCAGTGCTAGTTAGCAGAGCAGGAGCAGGGCATGAAGAGAGACTGTGAAGCACCAGGGGCACCTAAAGGGACAGGGCCAGCATTCTTACAAGTTGTTATTTCACATGATTATGACTTCACAGCTGTCTTTTGAGTTACAGTCACATCTATAGCTTTCCATGCCAGTTCCTGCATGGCCTGAATGATGAATACTGAGCATGCCATAGTGTGGGCCTGTCAGACACTGACGCAAATCCTCACCATGGGGAAGGAGACTACATGGAATACAGCATTGGGCTCTTTCTAGAGCCACCTATTTTCAGTAGGTGCTTTCTTTCAAGACAGCTGTTTTCTCTCTTTTTGGGTGGGTAAGTTAGATATTGTTAGGCTATAGACACTATTCCTTTAAGAGGACAACTGTTAGTTCTATGGAGACAAAAAAGCTCTTGAAGTTCCTTCTGAGCCCAAGTACAGATGGAGAGGAAAAATGCCAGCCTGGGTGGGGCAGTAGGACCAGATAATAGTTTGATGACTCTGTAACCTATTCTGTGCCTTCTCTTAGCACCCCACACTAGTAACCTGAGCCACATCCACCCTGTAACAAGGCCTTATCTCTAGTTAGAGACCTCATTCTACTTACAAGGTTATACAAATAAGGAATTTCCTTTGTCTTAAGAGCTACTGCCTTTGACCATCTTCAGAATCTCCTACTGCAAAATGGCCAGTATTAAAGGAATAAAATCCATTCCAGTGCCTCTTCTTTTTAACTGGGTCAGAATCTTTATCAAATATGTGCTCTGGAAAGGTGGGGCCTTAGATAGGATTCAGACTTCTATTTGCCATACAGAAGTAGCAGCTTACACAACCAGACCCTAGTCATCAAAAGCATTATACTATGTCTAGAGGTTTCTAATCTGTGGGTAACATGGTCTTTGTGTGAATTTATTCCAAAAGAGGATTTTTCATGTAGTGAGGCATGATAGTACTTTCTTTATTTTTAAGGTATTGATAAAACTGGCTTCATGAAGCTGCTCTGATGAGCAGAGCTGATCAATGATAGTGTTAATGGTCCATACTGTTATCTGATCTATGGAGAACCTGGGAAACAAAAATTAGTAGATGGAAATAGATTATAGAGGCATACTTCCCTGTCTCAAATCTTCATCTTAGGGGAGGACAGGGAATGAAGGGCTTTTATAGGACACACATGGGTACAGGGCACTCTTTTCTCTCCAGAGCAGTTCTCCTGATTTTCTTCCAACCTGGGTTCTTGACATTTTGGGACCAGCACCTATGATTTCTTTTTGCCTAAACATTACTTTATTTGCATGTCAATTCATATGAGCTCAGGGGGAAGGAGACATTACAGAAGCTTCTCTTTAGAATTTGGAAAAGATATTATGTTTATGTGTGTTACAATTAGTTGTTCATAGTTGTATTTGGAGTCACATTCTGGATGTCTATTTCTTTCAGATTGCTCCGAAAGTTGATTTCTCACTTAGATTTTGGCTACCTAGTTAACCCTCATTCATTACTTAACGTTGACTCTCTAGAGGAGTAGTCAATGTGAAATTAATGCATTTGGGGAGGATATAGAAGATGGAGGACTGGCTTGTGGGAAATCTTTAAAGGAAATAGAAGCATTTGATTCTTCTCCCGTGCAGATGTCCTTAAAATAACATAATGCTATTTCTTTTCCTTTTTACAGCGTGCTTACTTTTCTAAACAGCATGAGCATGAGCGAATCACAAGCAGTCATTATCCCCATTTTACACAAACAGTGCAGATCAATAATTTTCCATTAAGAAAAACTGGATCTGGTTAAATATCTGAAAATTGATTTGTGAATGAGGAGAGAATTGTAAAAGCAGAACATTGAGTAATGGTGATGGTGATGATTTGGAAGATTAGAATAAAAGGGGCCTCACTGAAGGTATAATATGGATCCTGATTTAAAAATTTTGTCTTTCATTTTGGGTAACTTCAAAGGGGGGAAGGGATAAGTTTTTATCTCTCTCTTTCAGAAAGCAATCTTATTGCATATACTTCAGGAGGCAATAGGCAGGGTGATAACAATATTAATTGCTCTGAGCTAAAATAACAAGTTTTATTCACTGAAAATATTTTGTGACAAAATTTGGATACACAACTGTTAGAGCTCAAAATAAACAGTTAGAATTCTTCCTATATACTAAAAACAAACATGCTGAGAATGAAATCAAGGAATCACTTCCATTCACAATTGACTCAAAAAAATAAAGTACTTTGTAATAAACCTAACCAAGGAAGTGAAGGATCTCTACAATGAGACTTTAAAACACTCAAGACAGAAATTGCAGAAAGCACTAGGAAATGGAAAGACATACCATGTTCTGGGATTGGAAGAATCAATATTGTGAAAATGGAAATCTTACCAAAAGCCATCTACACATTTAATGCAATCCCCATCAACATTCCAATGGCATTCTTCATGGAAATAGAAAAAAAACTCTTAAAATTTATTTGGAACCACAAAAAACCTTAAATATCCAAAACAGTTTTGAGCAACAAAAATAAGGCTGGTGGTATCACCATACCTGATTTTAACCTATATGACAGAGTCATAGTAACAAAAACAGCATGGTTCTGGCACAAAAAATAGACATATAGATCAATGGAATAGAACAGAGGACCCAGATGTAAATCCATGAAGCTACAGCCATTTGATTTTTGACAAAAATGCTAAAACTATGCATTGGAGAAAAGACATCTTATTCAGCAAGTGGTGCTGGGAAAACAGAATATCTATGTGTATAAGGATGAATATAGATCCTTCTCTCTCTCAATGCATAAGAATCAAGTCCAAATGGATCAAAGACCTTAATATCAGACTGGAAACTCTGAAACTACTAGAATAAAAAGTAGATTAAACCCTTCAACATATTGGCATAGGCAATGACTTTTTGAATATATCCCAAGTTTCTCGGGAAATCAAATTACTAATCAACCACAGGGACCTCATTACAAAGCTTTGATACAGCAAAGGACACTGTGAATAAAGAGGCAACCTACAGAATAGGAGAAAATCTTCACCAGCTATACATCTGACAGAGGATTAATATCCAGGATATACAAAGAACTCAAAAAACTAAATATTAAGAAATCAAACAACTCAATTAAAAATGGGTTATGGAACTAAATAAAGTGTTATCAAAAGAAGAAATACAGATGGCAAATAACTAAAAAAAGTGTTCTACATCCCTAGTCATAGGGAAAGGCAAATTAAAACTACTTTGAGAGTCTACCTCACTCCTGTCAGATGGCTATTATCCTGAAATCAAATGACAATAAATGCTGATGAGGATGTGGAAAAAGAGAAACCCTTTTACACTGTTGGTGGGAATGTAATCTAGTGTAGCCATTGTGGAAATCAGTGTGGAGGTTCCTGAGACAACTAAAAATAAATCTACCATATGACCCAGGTATACCACTCCTAGGCATATATCCTAAGGACTTGTCTCACTACCTTAGAGATACTTGCTCAACCATGTTTATTGCCACTCTATTCACAATAGCTAGGAAATGAAACCAGCCTAGATGTCCCTGAACCAATGAGTGGATAACGAAGATATGGCACATTGACACAATGGAGTTCTACTCAGTGGTAAAGAAAAATGAAATCATGAAATTTGTAGGGAAATAGGTGGATCTGGAAAGGATTATACTTAGTGAGGTAACCCAGGCTCAGAAAGCCAAGTGCCACATGTTCTCTCTCATATGTGGATCCTAGCTACAGATGATTATACTTCTATGTGAGTAGGAATAAAACTCAGTAGCAGAGGCCAGTAAGCTAGAAAGGGGGTTATAAAGGAGGGAGAAGAGGGAAGGACTTAAGGGGATGATGTAAGTAGAAGAACAGATTACTGGGGATGGAAAAACCTAAATGAGGTCAGGAGAAGAGAGTGAGTAAAGGAAGGGTGGGAGGAAGTTTAATCAAAATCTAAGAGGGTATGAATAAGTTATATGGACAACTACATTTTTGGACAATGGTGCATCCAGAAGACAAAGATTGTTACTAGAAAAATTTCGGTGCCGTGGATGAGACACTTTCTAGTCAGTTGTTGGCCAAGGAGGTCCCTGATGCCTCCAAACATTACAGACCATTGCTGAGGTCCTTGGTTTCCCACCAGGAATAGATGGTAAGATCCTATTGCCGAAGGCTCCACATGCTTGGGCTGCAAAGTCAGTGAGAAATCTTTCTGGAGCTGAGCTGAAAACTTCCTCCCTGTAGACCAGCTGACAGAAAGCTGGAAAAAGCTATGCTGCATGCAGCTCCATGGGAGAGAGAGAAGTCACCAGTGGAGATAAACAACAGTGGACACTGTAAGCCTTAAGATGGGCCAGCCAGGCTAAATGAGCCAATAGGTGCCATAGTGCCATGTCTGTTTTGGAGAGAATCAACTGCCTTCTAATTTGATTGGAGGCCTGCACCATGGGAAGGAATACATCCCTGATACTGAAAACCTATGACTGGGGAAGTTATTAGCCCTGGGGGTGTAGTGCCTGCTGGTGTCTGGATAAATGCACATATTATGCTCACCAAATTGCCTAGTAAGCACTTTTCTAAATGTTCATACCCATATATTAATGCTCCTCTCACTTTTGGTTAGAGAAGCCTTTCTTTTCAGATGCTTGGTGACCTCTGTGATAGCTCAAAAGGCACCACAGTGCTGAGAAGTGACAGAGGAGTGCTCAGCACTTAGATATTTCTATCACACCTTCTAATGCTCAGGGTACATTGCAGAAGAGAATGTAAGAGCCAGAGGAAGGATAGGGCTCCTTATAATGCCCTCTTCCAGACACAAAATGGCCTGGATATCCATGATCTCATAGTTCCTGGCACTACCTACACAAGACAAGTATAATAGGAGGAAAAGATGATGATATCAAAATAAAAGAAAGAGGGGATATGATGGAGAGTGGAGTTGTGAAGGGGAAAGTGAGGGGGGAGGGAATTATCATTGATTTTGTCTGTAATTAGGGAAGCTGTCAATAATAGACATAATAATAAATTGGATACACATGTCAACTTCTCTTTACAAGTGACTTTTTCAATTCAAGCAGTTTCTCAATCAGCACTATTTACATATTGAGCGTAATGATTCTTTTGTTTGTTTGCTTGTTTAAGACAAGGTCTCACTATGTTGTCTAAGTTGACTTTGATCTTGCTATGTGGCCTACGCTGCTCTTGAATTTGTAATCCTCTTGCCTCATCTTCCCAAGGGCTAGGATCATAGGCATGAGTCACCATGCTTGACTTGTGTTTTTTGTTTTATTTTTTGGTCAATGTGCCTTATTTTGCAAATTCTTTAATTTATTTTTGCCCTTTTACAATCAACTTAAGGCAATATTCCGTTGTGAATTACTTGAGGTAGGAGTTATACCTGAGAGATACTTGGACAGGGACAAAAGTAACCTAGGCTAGTTCATTTGGCAAATAGTTACTGAGCTAGCTATAGTCTAGTATGTGTGTTTGTGAATATGGAGGATATAGGCCTTTGAGAAATAAAACCAGTTATGTAAGGTAATTTAAAATGGTGAAGGAGGGCTGGAGAGATGGCTTAGCGGTTAAGCGCTTGCCTGTGAAGCCTAAGGACCCCGGTTCGAGGCTCGGTTCCCCAGGTCCCACGTTAGCCAGATGCACAAGGGGGCGCACGCGTCTGGAGTTCGGTTGCAGTGGCTGGTAGCCCTGGCGTGCCCATTGTCTGTCTGTCTCTCTCTCTCTCTCTCTGCCTCCTTCTCTGTCTGTTGCTCTCAAATAAATAAATAAAAAAATAAACAAAAAAAAATGGTGAAGGATATCAGAATGAGCCACCTCCAAATATGCTACATTTGCATAAGCGTTATTTTCAAAGTTATATTGAGAGCAATGAAGAAGCAGCAGATACAAAATGAACTCTCTTCCTTTGTCCATCTGCCTACCAGCAGGGAATAAACGTCCATTTGTGAAGTTTTTTTTCTCTTGACTCAAGAAGGTAAGTTTTGCACAAGGACACTATGTAGACTTGAATCCCTAACAAACCTCACTAAACATTTATATCTACCACTCATTTCCTCATTTATTTATATCTCCCACAATTTACTCCTCCAAATTTCCCTTCTTCTTCTCAGTCACTTTTTGAGAGGGAGAGAGAGAGAGAGAGAAGAGGTAGAGAATTGGCACGCCAGTGCCGCAGCCACTGAAATCAAACTATAGACGTTTGTGCCACCCAGTGGGCATGTGCAACCTTGTATTTGCCTCACTTGTGTGTCTGGCTAACATGGGATCTGGAGAGTAGAACATGGGTCCTTAGGCTTTGCAGGCAAGCGCCTTAACCACTAAGCTATCTCTCCAGCTTTGCTCAGTCACTTTTAATTCGCTACAGTTTTGCTGAATGCTGTAGAAGTCCATTGGGTTTAACAGTCATTTGGGGGCTTTCCTTCATTTTCTCTCTAGTTCCTCCCTCCATGCATATAAAATTAAAAGCATCATTAAAATGTGTATGCTTTTGTTGTAGTTACCTTCCCATTGCTAGGACAAACACCTGGCCAAAAACAGCTTTTGAGAGGCAAGGATTTATGTAAGGCTTATAGTTTCCAGGGGAAGTTTCATTATGGTGGAGGAAGCTGCCTCACTTCATCATACATCCATAGCAGATGGAGAAAGAACAGCCATAGCTCAAGCTGGCTCAGAACACACTTTACAGCTAAATGCTCCACCTGCTGAGAGCTGAGTATGAAACTTAATCACAAATACCTGAGGCTATTTGCATTCAAAACCACCAGTTTTTTTTCTCCTATTAGTATATTTTGCACTTAAAAATATTTTTATTACTTTATTTGTAAGCAGAGAGAGGAGAGAAAAAGAGTTAGTGCATTAGATCCTCTTGGTACTGCAAAGGAACTCCAGATGTATGTACCACTTTGTGCATCTGGCTTTACGTGGGCACTGAGGAATTGAACTGGTGCCATCAGGCTTTGCAAGCAAGCACCTTTAACTGCTTAGCCATCTCTCCAAACTTCTTTTTATCATTTCTTTCCTGCTGCAGTTAACATGAGGGGACTTTATTAGGGCCCCAAAGCCATGGCTTCACTTGACATTCTTCTTGGGGCAAAGGTGGTTAGTGTGGCCACACTTCCCATGGCAGTTAGCGGCACTGGGGTATAAGAAAGCGCAATACTTGCAACAGGTATTTTTTTAAATTTAATTTATTTATTTATGTGAGAGCAACAGAGAGAAAAAGGCAGAAAGAGAGAGAGAGAGAGAGAGAGAGAGAGAGAGAGAGAGAATGGGCGCTAGGGCTTCCAGCCACTGCAAACAAACTCCAGACGCGTGCGCCCCCTTGTGCATCTGGCTAACGTGGGTCCTGGGGAATCGAGCCTCGAACCAGGGTCCTTAGGCTTCACGGGCAAGCGCTTAACCGCTAAGCCATCTCTCCAGCTGCAACAGGTAATCTTGTTGCAGTTGTACTTCTGGGCAAGCTGGTGCAGGGAGAGGTCAATGATGCCACCATGCAGGCACAACACTAGGTACAGGGTGGACTCTTTCTGGATGTTGTAGTTGGAGAGAGTGTGGCCATTCTCCAGTTGTTTGCCAGATGAATATCAGCCGCTGTCGATCGGGTGGGATGTTTTCCTTGTCTTGGATCTTGGCCTTGTCATTCTCAATGGTGTCACTGGGTTCAACCCCCAGAGTGATGGTCTTGCATACCAGGGTCTTCAAAAAGATTTCTTGGGCTGGAGAAATGGCTTAGTGGTTAAGCGCTTGCCTGTGAAGCCTAAGGACCCTGGTTCGAGGCTCGGTTCCCCAGGACCCACGTTAGCCAGATGCACAAGGGGATGCACGCGTCTGGAGTTCATTTGCAGTGGCTGGAAGCCCTGGCGCGCCCATTCTCTCTCTCTCTCTCTCTCTCTCTCTCTCTCTCTCTCTCTCTCTCTCTCTCTCTCCCCCCCCCCACTACCGTCTTTCTCTCTCTGTCTGTCGCTCTCAAATAAATAAACAAACAAAAAATTAAAAAAAAAAAAAAGGTTTCTTGCCTGTCAGGGTCTTCACAAAGATTTGCATCTTGGCATCCACTTGGCCACTTCATTGAAGAGAAAGAGGGCTCTTTTGTTATTTTTTAACTCTTAGGTCCCAACTGCTGAATGAAGATAGAGGAAACACTCATTGCTCCTCTACAGGGGCGATAACTATTAGGAGAAAAATAAAAGTACCTGAGTGTTGTGGCACATGCCTATTATCTCAGCACTCAGGAAACTAAGGCAAGAAACTCTTGAGTTTGAGGCCAGTTTGGACTATAGGGTGAGTTTGAGGCCAGCTTGGGCTAAAAAGTGAGGCACTTTCACAAAAAGGAATTTTGGGGTGTCTTTGAAAGTGTCAGAGCCTTTCTGAGTTCATGGGTGGGGAACAGCTCAGGAGGTAGAGTGCTGGACACTCATGGTCATGCAAAATTTCCATTGAATTAGTGGCCTGTACGTCCTTGTCTTATGAATTTCAATGATGGAAACTCATAGGCCAGAGGGTAAAGTTTAGAAAGATGTTTATTATAGAGATAAAGCTTAAGAGGAAGAAAAAATACCGAGCTTCTGTGCAAGAGGGGGCAGAAGTGAGGTTCTTGGAAAATGGGAAAGCCCACCTAGAGATCCAGATTACAGTCTTTTTTTTTTTTGAAGTAGGGTCTCACTCTAGCTCAGGCTGACCTGGAATTCACTCTGCATTCTCAGGGTGGCCTCAAACTCACAGCGATCCTCCTACCTCTGCCCCCCCAAGTGCTGGGATTAAAGGCGTGTGCCACCACACCCAGCCAGATTACAGTCTTTTAAGGTAGTGTTCTGGATGGGGGCAGGACTGGTCGGTTCAGTCACGATACCAGTTGTCTGGGTTCTAAGGAGAAAATAATTGCTTTAGATTCCTTTCTCTTCTAGTAAAAGAAGAGGTAAGATAAGGTTTTAGAAGAAAGAGATAAGGGGGAGAAAATCCAGATTCTTTTAATTTGTGGGGTTCTGCCACCTCTAAACTGCCTTAGATTGTAGAAGGTACCTTTAGATATGTTGTTACAGAGGATTCCCTGAGGACATTGTTATAGTCTCAAGTTGACATTTCTGTGGCCAGCTGAGAGAATTGTTTTTCCAAATTATAATTCTTCAGGCTAGAACTCTCCATGCCTCTGAGCTATAATTCATCATCTTGGATGGCAGCACTCCCTCATATCTACTAGTTTTCTGCTTCTAGTGCCATAAGCACAATTATCTCTCTGAACATGACAGTTCAGCCTTATTTGCCTGTCTGCTTACATGATCCATTTCAACTCATTCAGTTGTTGTTTCCTCAATAAACACTTTTTTAAAAAAAAAAATTCATTTTTATTTATTTGAGAGTGACAGAGACAGAAAGAGGCAGATAGAGAGAGAGAATGGGCGCGCCAGGGCTTCCAGCCTCTGCAAACGAACTCCAGACGCGTGCACCCCCTTGTGCATCTGGCTAACGTGGGACCTGGGGAACCGAACCTCGATCCGGGGTCCTTAGGCTTCACAGGCAAGCACTTAACCACTAACCCATCTCTCTAGCCCTCAATAAACACTTTTAATTCCTGTATTCATAGGCCCCTCTCCAGCCTTCTTCTAAGTTGATTCTTCCAGACCATACCAATATGCTCTGAAGATTTCTTTTTATACAAATATGAGCCCTGACATCCTACAGTGAAAGAGTGTCTAACAACTCTGCCCCATTCTCAGACAAGTTAGAGATATGATCATGCCATCCATCACCTCAACTCACAAGGCTCCCCCTTGTCTCAGTTCCAAAAAGTATCTCTCTGTTCTTATATATATATAAGCAAAGATCCTGAATATTAAAGTCTCAGAGCTCCTTATCCATCCCTCTCTATCCCTTACCACTTAGCTAAAACTAATCAGGTGATTTAGCCTACCTGGCTCCTTCCCTGAGCATTAGCCACACCTCCACAAGGCTCTCCTTCTACTGGGCAAGTTGCCATGCCCCAAGAGAATGGGCATAAAATCCTCAGATGCCATTCTCTTTCTGTTTTCTGGCCCTCTTTCTTGAAGTAAGGTGTGTGTGTGCTCTGTTCTCCATTTCTGACTATCTCTGGCTGTATCTCTCTCACTGTTTCTGCCTCTCCCTATACACCCACACACTGTTGCAAACACTATTGCTTCTACCCTGGCAGTGACACAATCCACTGTCAATTTTCCCAGTTCCTTTTCTCTTTCCCTTTTCCTAAAAGCCCCTCTGAGCTGCTAATAATAAATAAACTGGTCTCAGTCCACTAATTTGAACCCTGGCCTCTGATAGAGATGACATCTGAGTTAACATCTACCTATAACATTTAAGGACACAAGCCATACCATGACCTCAAGAAATAAGTTCCAGACAGAAGAAGCAGCAAACTAAAACATTCCTGTTTTAATTATCGCTCTGGCCAGAGTGGGTTGAGTAGAATGGAGCAGGGATGAAATTGAACAAAATGAGGTCGGAACAATGGGGGTGGGGAGCAATCAACCAAAACAAAGTATTGTGAAAATGACATAAGGAAATATCATGTGAAACTTTTGCCCTGGGGAACCATGAACCCACTTCTACTCACCCCAGATAGGGCACAGACAACAGATCAACAGATCAAAGCACAACTGCAACAAAACCAGTGTTGGTGAACTAATGAGTTTACTGGGTTCCTTACAGAGCAGGGTGAGGGGTTGTTTACAGGAGCACAGATGACTCAAAGGCAGCTGCATGGGGGAAAATCTCACCCCAGCAGAGGTGATGACTCACAGAAGCTGTATTTCTCAAGCTCAGTGCACAACTTGCAGAAAGTTCTTCTGGTTGGAAAGTTTCCTCCCCAAGCAGTTGTTTACCTTTCACATAACTTTAGGGAGTGGCTTTCAACCTTTTTATTTATTTATTTGCAAGGAGGGGGGAGAATGGGTTCATTAGGGTCTCCAGCCACTGCAAACAAACTCCAGATGCACACAGCACTTTGTGCATCTGGCTTTATGTCAGTACGGGGGAATTGGGCATGGGTTGTTAGGCTTTGCAGGCAAGTACCTTAACCACTGAGCAATCTCTCCAGCCCCTCAACACTTTGAGCTTTAGCTTTCCCAAACTTCTTGACATCTTGAGTCTCCTAATTCTCCCTCGTCCCCCAACAAGGAAATGCTTCAATTTGGAGGAATTTTCTACATAAGAGGAAACTGTTACTTTGTAAGTTAATTCAAAATTAAAAAGAGCTGTATGCGGTGGCTCATGCCTTTAATCCCAGCATTTGGGAGGCTGAGGTAGGAGGATTTCCGTGAGTTCAAGGCCACTCTAAAGCTACATAATGAATTTCAGGTCACCCTGGGCTAGAATGAGGCCCTATCTCAGCCCTCCCCCAAAAAATTAAAATTAAAAGAAAAGAAATGCTAGTATGGGACAGACTGTGTGGGATCTTGAGGGCCTATGATTCTCAAACTGGAGAAAGCAAGAGATTCACCTGCAGGGTGCATTCAAACATGGGTTTTGGGGATCCATTCCTTGACTTTCAGATTCTAGAGGTCTGAGATATGTCAGAGAAGACATTTTTATTTGTGCGCATGTGAGTTCATGTATGTTTATTGGCACATGTGTGGCATGGCATGTATGTGGGAGTCAGATGACAACCTCAGGGTGCTGGTGTTTGAGTCAGGGTATCTCTTGTTGTTTTGCCACGGAGTAGGCCAAACTCGTGGCCCCTGCAAGCTTTGGAATTCTCCCGACTCCAACTCCCATTGTTGTGGGTGCATTGGGATGGCAGATGTATGTGTTACTTTGCATATGATTTTTTATGTGGAGAAAGTCAAGGGTTTCCTGTTATATAGCAAAAACTTAAAAGGTTTCAAGCTCCTTCCCTAAGGTTATATAAAGGGCAATTGACTGCTGGGGAAGAGACTTTCTGGCCAGCTGAGCTGCCTGCAAGCTGTGTAGTATGCTCCAGAGATATAAGCTGGGAGGAAGAAGTATAACTATGGGCTATATTACCTCAAATCCCACCTCTAGCAACATACCTCCTCCAGCAAGGCCTTATCTCCCACAGGCCTAACAGTATTCCCAGATTGTCCCCTGCCACATGAGCCTATGGGAGACATTTCATTCAAATCACCATATAAAGTCTGTACCAGGCACAAGGCTACTCTGAGACAACTTCTATCATCTGAGAAACTTTCATTTGGGTAATAAGACAAGCTCTGTTCGCTATACATTTTGTCGTCCTCCTCTTCCTACAATATAATTCTAGTTTTTAAAACTTATTTATGAGCAGAGAGCCAGAGAATGAGAGAATGTGGCATCCAGTGTCTCTTGTTGCTGCAAATGAACTCCAGATGCATGTGCCACTTTGTGTATTGGACTTTACATAGGTACTGGTGAATCAAACCTGGGCTGACAGCCTTCATTAGCAAGTATGTTTAATTGCTGAGCCATCTTTCCAGCCCCTTATAATTTATTTCTAACATCTCTCAGGTATTGGTCCGATGTTTGGTTGCTATAATAAAATACTCAATCTTGGGTAATGTATAAAGAAAAGAGATGTATTTAGTTCGTACTTGTTGAGATATAAGAACATGATGTTGGCGTATGCTGAATTCTTGTTAGGCTATGTGGCAGATGGCATGTCAACGGTGAGAGTGTGTGTTAGAAAGATCACATGATGAAACAGGAAGCCAAAGAATGATCTGAGACAGCAGAACTTGCTTTATAATAAGTAATTCATTCTCACAGGAAAAGGTCCAGGTCCATGACATCTACATTAACGTCTGTAAATCAGTAGAGCCTGTCAGCCCACCAAGAGTCCAGAAGCTCCCACTGAGGGCTTACACCCCTTCTCTCGTTACCATGGTGACTGCTAAGTGCAAAGATGACTGAGCATGTATCAGTAGAATAGGGAGTTCTCAATTCTTAGACACATTTGGGGATAAAGCTGCGCTGGTTTACAAAAAGCAGGCAGCAAAGCCATTTGCAATTGGTGAGTTTTTCTGAGCTCATCTTCTGGCTCCAACCACAGTCTGGGGGAAGCCCTCCTTTCCAGTCTCAATGCCATCTGCTATAATGTGAAATATTCAAAGGGGCTTTTACCAGAAGCCAAAATAATGATGCCACCCGATTTGAACTTTCAGTATCTTAGACTGTGAACTAAGTAAACTATTTTAAATAAATTATTCAGATTCAGGTTACTTGGTGACAGCAGCAGATATGGGCTAATACAATTTGTGTGGTTATAAAGTTTCTTTGTTTACTCGTTAGAGAAGAGACTACAAATAGAAAAGGAAGCAAGTAGAGGCCATCATATTGAGATTTATTTGCAAGTAGAGAAAGAGAGAGAAAGAGAAATGGAGTATGGGTGTGCCAAGGTCTCTTACAAATGAACTCCAGATGCATGTGCCACTTTGTGCATCTGACTTTCTATGGAGACCAGGGAACAGAACGCAGGCCAGCAGGCTTTCCAAGAAAGCCCCTTTAACCACCAAGCAATCTCCCCAGTCCTTGTTAAGATTGTGAAAGAAAGATTCTGGCACAGGTGCAACTGAAAGTTGCTCAGATAGATTTCTTTGGGGAGAAAGGTTTATGGGAAGAAGTTAGTGCTGCAGTTTTCTTCACAAAACCCTCAATCAAAAGTAGCACATGGAAGGAAATTTGTTTATTTTGGCTTATAGACTCAAGGGGAAGCTCCATGATGGCAAGGGAAAGAATGGCATGAGCAGAGTGTGGACATAACCTCTGCCACAGCAGGTGGAACACCACAGCATAAGAGTGAGCAGAACACTGGCAAGAGGTAGCTCGCTATGATACCCTTGAACCTGCCCCCAGCAACATACCTCCTCCACTAAGCCTCCACCACTAAAATTGCCATCAGCTGGGGACCATGCATTCAGAACACATAAATAGAGGATAACTAATTAAAATCACCACAGTTAGTATGCCATGCAAGAACATAGTGCAGTTCCAAAGCCAGAGAAAGGCTTTGATTCTGAGTGGGAGAAAGGGTTCCACCTCTTCTTACAAGTTTTCTGGGAAAGGGAAAAGTTCTATGGCCTGAAACCCAGAGTATGTTCTAAGAAAACTGGAGGTTCTGAATAGGAGTAAAGTCGGAGCCAGGGAGGCACCAGACAGGCCTCAAGACCATAACCCAAGTGGGCTTGGGTTCCTTGGCAATAAGAGTGGCTCAAGGCAGCTACAACACCCCTAATATGGTCTTACTTTACTGCTTGGCCTTGGGTCATTGGATTTGTGTGTGTGTGTGGGGGGGGGTGTTTAGGGTATGTTGGGTTTGCTTTATGCTGTGTTTGCAGCAGTAGCTGTGAATAGCTTGTAAACCTCCAGATTGGCATGGCTAGCAGAACCTTTGACATGACAATATTATTGTAATAGAGGGAAAGAGACATGTTGTACTGTAGCTATTTGTGGTGGTTTGATTCAGGTGTTCCCTCATAAACATAGGTGTTCCCAAAGTCTAATACAGCATCTGACATAAATCTTTTTTTTTTTTTTTTGGTTTGTTTTTCGAGGTAGGGTCTCACTCTAGCTCAGGCTGACCTGGAATTCACTGTGTAGTCTTAGGGTGGCCTTGAACTCATGGTAATCCTCCTACCTGTGCCTCCTGGGTGCTGGGATTAAAGGCGTGCACCACCACACCTGGCTATTTCTTAATATTTGTTGGAAAAAATTCCACAAATAAATGTTGGCTTTAGAATCAGACAATCTGAGTTCTTAACCTATTTTCTTACTTATTGAATTAAATCATTGATTTCACTGAGTCTCAGTTTCATACCAAATATCATAAGTATAAACTGTCAGCAGTGAAGGGGACAGTGGCACCCTCACTCTGAGCAGCCTGAGGACTGCCCTTAGTCTTTTTGGAAACTTGGCTTAGACAAATTCAAGATTTGTAGCTTTGATATAGAAAAGAATTTTAGGCCTAGTCAGTATGAAGTAGAGTTGGGGATTTATTATAGGTATTTTAACATAGACTTTAAGCATATGGGTTAAAAGAAAGAAGGGACTGAGGAATAAAGGATATATCATTTTATTTGGAAGTGATTGAGAGGTTTGGGAATGATAGAGGTGGCATGGTGGCACCGCATTTTGGGTGCACTAAATAAGACTGAATTCTTCACTTCAAAATGCTTACTTCAGAGAAGCTGATAAGGATATAGCTCAGTTGACAGTCTGCTTGCCTAGCATGCATGAAATTCTGGGTTTAATCTGCATGACCACATAACTATAATCCAAACATAGCACTTGGGAAGTGGAGGCAGGAGGGTCAAGAAGTTCAAAGTCATATAGACTGGTCATATAGATTAATGCTTCTCTCACTTTTGTCAGAGAAGCTTCCCTTTGCATTGTCAATCACAACCGGGCATATCAAAAGCCCACTGAAGTACTAAGAATAGATGACTGTTGAATGCTCAGTGCTAAATGAGAAAAGTCTATTATACTCTCAAGGCTAAGAGCCAGAGGATGAGGAAAAGTGGTCTGGAATGTTGCATTCTGGACATGAAGTGGCCATTGCATCTATGACCCTACAGCAACTGTCACTACCTGCACAATATTGGACCCATCAACAGTCAACCACAGATGGTAGATGAGGACAAAAATAGGACATCGAAATAGAAGAGGAATTATTGGAAAGAAGAAGGACCCTGGTAGAAAGAGGTGGGGGAGAACAAGAGACATTAATGGAAGGGGTATGATCAAAATACATTAAATATGTATGAAAATTACCACTAAAATGGTTTTTACTTATTTATTTGATTTTAACTTTTTGTTGACAACCTCTCTACATATACATAATATATCATATCATCATCCACTCTCACTACCCTCCCCTTTCCCCCTCTAACTCTCCCCCAACTGAATCTCTTCTTCCTTCCTTTTTGTTTTCAAGGTAGGGTCTCATTTTAGCCCAGGCTGACCTGGAATTCACTATGGAATCAGCCTCCTGAATGCTGGGATTAAAGGCATGCACCACCATGCCCAGCCTTCCTTCCTTTTAATATATTTTATTTATTTATTTGAGAGAGAGAGAGAGAGAATGGGTGCACCAGGGCCTTTAGCCACTGCAAACAAACTCCAGAAGCATGTGCCACCTTGTGCACCTGGCTTACGTGGGTCCTGGGGAATCAAACTGGGTCCTTTTTGGCTTTGTATGCAAGCACCTTAACCACTAAGCTATCGCTCTAGCCACTTTCTTCCTTACAACTAGTCTCTTCTTCACCTCAGTGTCATCATTTTTTCCTTCCTATTATGCAGGTCTTGTGTAGGTACCATCAGCCACTGTGAGGCCATGAATACCACCAGCACTTTACGTCCAGAAGACAGTATTGCAAATCACCTCTTTCCTTCCTTTGGCCCTCATATTCCCTCCGCCACCTCTTCCACAATGGTTCTTGAGCCTTGGAGAGTGTGATAGAGATGTCTCACTTAGTGCTGAGCACACCACCATCACCTCTTCTCAGTGTCTTGGTGAGTTTTGAGTCACTCCAGGGGCCAACACCATCAGAAAAGAGAAGTTTCTCTAACCAAAAGTGAGAGTAGCATTTAATATATGGGCATAAACATAAGTATTTGGAGGGCAGTTTGGTGGTCATACAGTATACCCAGTTATCCCGACAATAGTAGTAGTTTCTGCCCAAGGCTTATGATCTCCCTAGCCATAGAATTATATCATTTCTATTTCAGCAACCTTCACAGCAAAAGTTACTTGTACTGGAATATTTGCATGTCAGTTAAGAGGCTCCTTTCCTTTCTCATATCTCCTGTCTCTGACTATCCATGAGTTTTTTTTTTTTTTCATTTTGTTTTTTTGAGGTAGGGTATCACTCTATCCCAGGTTGATGTGGAATTCACTATGTAGTCTCAGAGTGGCCTTGAACTCATAGCAATCCACCTACATCTGCCTACTGAGTGCTGGGATTAAAGGCGTGCATCCACCTCAAAAACTAAACATGGTTTTAAGTGATCTTATATGTGAGCTAGAAAGATGAGAATTTAGTTTCATCATTGTCAACAAAGCTTGAATTTCTGAAATGCATACAAAAGAAATTGCAAATGTAGCTGTGGGGCGTGGTGAATAAAAACCACAAACAATAGAGAGATAGAGCAGGCAGAAAGAATTTCAGGAAGGAATTTTCTAAGATTCAATTTAAATTAAAATATTTGTTACTTTAAGAGTCCAAGTTTGACTAGACTTCAGGTTTTCAGATCATATTTGTATGGCTCAATCTTGAATTCATGTGTTCATGGAGCTGTCTGCTTGACCTTTGGAGACAGAGCATTCTTCTAGTGGCTCATAAGCCTTTGGTCAGATGGGATCAACACACAACTCTTAAAACATTTTTGAGGTGGAAATGACCCAAACTTCCCAGTTTCATCCATTAGGGGAAAGGGTTTGGTGATGCTTACCTTAGGGCATATCTTTAATTATTCCTCTAATGCTGATAGAAATTTAATCTCAATTTGTCTTTGAGCACAATAAATGTATATGGGAAGAGTCAGTAGTTATCTAATTGTAGATAACACAGTTGAGAAAGTCTGGAGGTAGAAAAGAGGTAAGTGTATGAGTTTTCACATGGCTGCAGAACACCCTTCATTCCAGTCTGATACCAGTCTGAGGAAAACTATTTTTGTGGTGAAGTTACAGATGAGGGCCAGGGCTAAGAGCACCACAGTTTTTATACATCCCTCAACACTAATCCTCACCGATTTCCAGAGGTACAGAAATGCCAACAACACTACAGTTTTGTACTTAGGAAATCATTCTGTGCCTTGGGTAATTAAAAGCTTAGTAGTAAATCTTATATCTTGAGTTTGAATTGTTTGGAACTAGGACCCAATGGAAGAAAAATTTTCTCTGAAGATTTCCAAGTAAAACGAACTGTAGACTAATCATTTGTACAGGTTTAGAGACTTTATTAGATGAAGAGGAGGAAAGAGAAGGAAGTACAGGGAGCTCCCTCCTTGAGGGAGGTGAGAGGAAGTGACCCTTCTCCTTTTTGATGCATCATACATGCCAACCAGGCGTTTTGCTACTGAGATATATCCTCAGTGCCCCAAAATTGCAAGAAGTGTATCTGTGTTATATTTTGTGGGTGCGGGCTACATCAGGAGTTGGAAGTGCAATTAAAGCAGAGGGGAGGGAGGGAGAGAAGGAGAGAGGCTCAGTGCTGGAGGAGTCTTTGATTAGATTTTTATTGAAATTCAAATAATCTGAGAGCCTGTTATGCTTTAAATTCTCACCACTTAAAAGGGATTAATGAGACTGACATCTAGAATTGGTTGAGTGGGAAACAGTAAGAGAAAAGGGGGCTGATGTAAAAAAATGGTACATTGGTGCCAAAGGGAAGACTTTAACCTCCTCCAAGTTGTCCTGGAACCTTCTCTTTTATCCATGAAGTCCATAGATGATGGCAGGAGAAGGTTGAGATAGTACTCAGATTGCTTAGAGTAGTTACTGGCTCCATTGTTGTATCATTTTGATGAAACTTTATTTTTTTTTTACATTGCATAAAATAAACATCTGTTCTTTTGGCATGTCTTCCATGTGTCCGATTGCTACTGAACGTGTTTTCCTTTGTGGTTAGGTTGTAGAAACTTTATTCTCTTCATTCCAAGACAGGAGACAGACAAATCCTAACAAGAGGCAGCCAGAAAGGGGTAATAGGGTCCTACGATGGAATGATGCTGTTTCCAGGACATATCAGCCAAAAATGCTGCCACATGGACCTGCTTCCTTATAGAAAAATTCCTCATAGTTATATAAAATAGGTATCTCCAACATGGACTTCTCAGTGTCTCAGCAGTTATGTTGTAAGTCCTGACACCCTATAGTTGACTTTTACAACATCACCTTATTAACATTATTCAGCCCACTTATCTTGAAAATAAATCAAACACCTAGATACTACTTTTCAGGTGGCATCTACTTCTAGGTGTCCTCCTGGATTCTGGGAGGTTTCTCTTTTGCTCAGTAGCTCTCCTTTGCCTTATCTACACTTTGGTGTCCATGTGCCTTATTCCTCATGCTTGGAAGACAAGGACTCAATGGTTAAAAAAAATCCAACCAACCAAACAAACAAAAACAACATTTCAACATAAACTGGAAGTTCCATTGAGATTCTACTGAAGGGTAAGTAAAATGGTCTGCTTCTTTTCTCTTTGAAGGCTCCATACCCCATCATAGTTCTCTGCAACAAAATGTTGAATCTCTGTCAGCCAGTTAAAAGTGAATAACATGGCTGATGATCTTAAGAATTAGAGGTTAGGCTTACTAGAATGAACTTGATCAATCCCTCTCCACCTCTGGAATATTGTCATTGTTTCATTTTAATTTCTTTTCATAGAAATCTGTCTGTTGTGAGTTACCAAGACTAAGCTCCAGAGTAATTGAAAGTTTCTTGCTGGAGCAGTTCTCCAGCATTATTCAAAGGCTCTTTAGCTGAATCTGGACCCTGACTGCACATTAAGATGTCAGACAAGAAAACCAATTTTTTCCTATTGTCACACTTTCCTTATCCTTCTGCTGTCTGGCCACTACCTCTGCCCAGGCATTTCCCCAGTCTTCTATTCATATCTATTGATGAACCAGGAAGAAACCTTTATCTTTGTATCTAGAATGACAGGTATGCCTTATCCTCAATACCCTATATTTTGGAATGAATTTCAAGTCACTTTCTCAAACCTAGAATGCTCCTCCTGTACCAGCTCCCATATTCTCACTGCCCAAATGGAGACATTTTGGGCCAAACTCCGGAGTCATATTCTTTTCTGTTCCAGTGATGTTCCTGATACAGTCCAGTGGTCTCTATTTTAATCCAATGTCAACCTTACATCATCAATATCTGGTGCCTTTAGTGTGGCATATATGAAATACCCTCTTTAGACCTATGACATGGACTGGCTCATATATAAAGAGACATATGTATATTTTGAAGGCTCAAACTATAATGAAATGGACAAATTCTGTCATAAACACCTTCTAGACCAATTAGGAAAGAGCATATAGTTCAAATGACTGCCCCCTTTCTCCAGGCCATTGTTTTTAGGAGGTTCGCCTTACTTTTGACCCAAGAGGCCCATTCTAGTTTCAGTTATTTGCAAACTGGACTATGGTCCAATACTTGGGAAAGATATTCAGTCCTAAGCCTACAAAAAAATAAGTAGACATAGGCAGGGAAGATTCTACATTGGGTGCAGGGTAAGGGCAACTATTGCAGCCAACTTGATCTTCCTTGATCATGAGTACTAGCTGCCATACATTCATGACCTTAAAGGTTCAGTGGGTGGCCTGAACTCAGAGGAAAGGAGAAAGGAAGTAAATGGTATGCCTTCTTCTCTTCAGATGGGTAAAGAGCCATCTTTATCCAGAATGCATCTTGAGTATTTGCTGAGGCATTGGGACTCATTTGATCCTCAAATGCTAAGGAATAAATGACCACTATTTTTCTGTATTACGGCTTACCTGGCTACAAACTGGAGTATGGAGAAACCTGACATCCTGAGGGAAATATTAACTATAATACTATTTTACAACTAGTTTTGTTCTGCTTCAATGCTGAAAAGTAGTCTGAAGTCCTTTATATGCAATCCTTTTTTGCTTTATGGGAGGATGCAAAACTTTACAACACTGTAAAGGGAACCATCTCTTTTGCCCTTGGTACACACCAAAACAAATACAAAACCTAGAAAGACCAACTGTGCTGTAAGAAAAAGGCAAGTGAGGGTTCTCCACTTATTATCCCCAAGTCATCCTACACCTTGTATCTGGGTCTACTCATAAAGGTTGACTCCTGTAATGGGCCATAACCCAAATGTCCCCTGATTTTGCTAGACCCATTATGAGAAATGCTATGCAAATTCTAGATTACAAATCACCTGTTCCATACAGTACTTAAGAAAAATTAAGTCTGATTTAGGAAGATTTTCAGATGGCCCTGATAGATATATTGAGGCTTTCTGAAGCCTTATCCAGATTTTAGATATAACTTTAAAGGATATAATGTTACTCCTAGGTTTTATACTCATAGGGACAGAAAAGTAAGCTAGTCTACTTATGGAAATGATATGTATGTGGTCTATAAACCATTTCAATAGCACTTTCCAGCAGGGGAAACATACTCCATGGGCAGATAAACCATTCTGCAAGATGACCCCAAATAAAATCTAGGTGATCCCTTCAGGTACTGGCAAAAAAATAAAAATCCACAAACTTGTACACTCAAGGGATTGAGAAGAACCAGGGCCAAATCCTTAAACTACTTTAAATTGTCTAAGATATCCCAGAGCCCTGAGAAAACTACCTCCTGCTTTCCTGGGAATACTCAGGCATGCCTTAATAAAATATTCCCCTCTATCCTCAGACTTCATAGAGGGACAATTGATCCTAAAAGAGAGATTAATAACCCAGTCTGTCCCAGACATCAGAAGGAAACTATAAAACTTGGCCTTTGGACCAGAAAGTACTTTAGATGTCCTCATGAAGATTGCCATCTCAGTCTCTTTTTTTTTTTTTATTTATTTGAGATCGACAGACACAGAGAGAAAGACAGATAGAGGGAGAGAGAGAGAATGGGCGCGCCAGGGCTTCCAGCCTCTGCAAATGAACTCCAGTCACGTGCGCCCCCTTGTGTATCTGGCTAACGTGGGACCTGGGGAACCGAGCCTCGAACCAGGGTCCTTAGGCTTCACAGGCAAGCGCTTAACCGCTAAGCCATCTCTCCAGCCCGCCATCTCAGTCTCTTATAATCAGGATCAGGATAAAGCCAACAGTGGGGGAGGAGAGATAAGAAAAACATAACAGCACTAATGGCAACCTTATAATTGTATATACCTGAGAATTCCAGGTACACTTCTTACAGCTAGCTGATATAGCTGCAGCCAACCAAGGAATTTTTTTTTCTTTAAAAAAAAAAAAAAATATTTATTTGTGACCAGAGAGAAATTGAGAGAAGAGAGACAGAGAGAGAATGGGCATGACAGAGCCTCTACCCACTGCAAATGAACTCCAGACACATATGCCCCTTGCATTTGGCTTACATGGGTCCTGGGAATTGAACCTGGGTCCTTTCAACCAAGGAATTTTAAGAGACTATCTTCATAATCTATCACAACCCAGTCCAATTTGCAATGGGGATCATCACTGCCCCTAAATCAGAGGTGTTCAGGTTCATACTCCTCCTCACAAATGGTCCAAAAGGACTGAAGGGTCCTGCGGTTTTTCTCTTCAGCCCCACAATCAAACTGCCATTAACATCTAGGAGGCCCCATGTGACCTTGCTAGTTGAAGGAAGGGAGATAAACCTTGTAGATACTGAAGCCACCTATTCAATTCTCCTCTCCAATTCAGGCCTTCCTTTTTCTCTTAGCATAATTATGAGGGGCATCTTAAGGACACTCTTTTTTTGTTTGTTTTTGAAGGTAGGGTTTCACTCTAGCCCAGGCTGACCTGGAATTCACTACAGAGTCTTAGGGTGGCCTCAAACTCACAGTGATCCTCCTACCTCTGTCTCCCGAGTTCTGGGATTAAAGGTGTGCACCACCATGCCTGGCTTCGCAGGGACACTCCTAACTCTGTATTTCTTCCAACTTATTAGCTGCAGCTGGGGAAGCTTGCTCTTCTCTCGTACCTTTTTTAATTATGCCAGAAAGCCTGACTTCATACTCCCACTGAAGAGGGCTCTTGGGAAGGAACTAGGGCCTTCCTCAATTTCTTAACAGAAAGTTACTATAACGTTTCAAAAACAAAAGCTCAACTTTGTTGGATCTCAGTAAAATACCTGGACTTAATATTATCTGAAGGAAGGAGAACACTAAGTGAAGATAGAACCAGATCCATTTCCTCCTTTACCCCTTATAAAATCTTCAAATAGCTCCTAGGCTTCCTGAATATCCTGGAATTCTGCTGATTATGAATCCTGGGTATGGAAAAGTAGCTCGAACCTTGTATCATCTGGTAAAGGATATCTAGGCAGCCAAAACTCATCTCCTGCATGAGAGCCAGAAGCTCAATATACTTTTAATTGATTAAACCAGGTTCTGCTGGAGGCACCAGCCCTGTACCTCCCAACTGGAAAGACATTCAATCTGTATGTATCAGAAATGGAAAGGAATAATTCTTAGAGTAATAATACCAGCCAGGAGGCCTCCCCAATAGTCCATAGGATACCTAAGTAGGAACCTTAATTCACTGGCCAAAGGATGGTCAGTGTGCCTCTAAGCAGTGGTTGCAGCAACTCTCTTGGTCCCTGAGGCAATGAAGCTAACTCTAGGAAATGCTTTAACCATATACACCACACATGATGTAACAGAAATATAATCTTCAAAATGGAGTCTTTAGTTAATTGATAACTACCTCCTAAAATATCAGGCACAATTATTAAAAGGGTCCACAACTCAATCCAGGAACTCTTCTTTTTTTTTGCTTCATTTTGTTTTTATCAAGGTAGGGTATCATTCTAGCCAAGGATGACATGGAACTCACTTTGTTATCCCAGACTGGGATCAAACTCACAGTGATCATTCTACCTTGGCCTCCCAAGTTCTGGGATTAAAGGTATGTGCCACTAAGCCCATGTCCAGATCTAGGATCTGTTTTTTACTCAATCACCTTTCTTCCAAAGGAGGCAGGAAGCCCAGAACATGACTGTGAACTAGTACTTTTACAGACCTATGCAGCCAGAGAGGACTTTAAAATGGTCCTCTTAAGTAACCCATGTTGGATTCTCTTCATAGGTAGGAAGAACTTCCTTTGTGGAGTAAGATACATGGTGATCACTCTTAAATGGGACCATGGAAATCTCACATCTTTTCCCAGATACAAGTGCTCAACTGGTATAGCTGATATCTCTGATCAGACCACTTAAATTTTTTAATTTTTTTTTAAATTTTTTTGTTTATTTTTATTTATTTATTTGAGAGCAACAGACAGAGAGAGAGAGAGGGAGAGAGAGAGAGAGAGAGAGAGAGAGAGAGAGAGAGAGAGAGAGAGAGAGAGAGAGAGAGAGAATGGGCCGCCAGGGCCTCCAACCACTGCAAACAAACTCCAGATGCGTGCGCCCTCTTGTGCATCTGGCTAATGTGGGTCCTGGGGAACCGAGCCTGGAACTGGGGTTCTTAGGCTTCACAGGCAAGTGCTTAACCACTAAGCCATCTCTCCAGCCCCAGAGCACTTATTTTGAGTGAGGATGAGAGTTAACATCTACACTGACTCCAGATCTACATTTTTGATACTCCAGCTCATCAGCCATTTGGAAGATAAGACAGTTTCTCCTGGCAATAGATCTCTAATAATAACAAGGATATGGGCCAGCTGCTGGACTCAGGATTTCTTCCATGAGAAGTAGTATGATATAGGACATTAGAAAGGGATGATGAAGTAGCCTAGGGGAGTTAATTAGCAGACCTTGCAGCCAAGTCAGCTGCATGAAGGGCTCCCCTTCCTGAGGTAATGGAGGTTCCTTTAATTTTGGAGGACTCCTTAACAGTGATAGGGCTCCATACTCTGCTGAGGAGATAGAATGGACACTCTTCAGAAGATATACTTTTCGACATTGCTGCAGCTAGAAGGCTTTCCACCTTCTTTCAACCAAAGGTTCTTAAGAATCTTCAGACCTTCCACTTAGGAAAGAATAAGACTTAACAATTAGCTCAAAGGCTATTTAGAGACAAAGATCCACTAAGGATTAGTAAACATGTAGTCAGTACCTATAAGATATACCTCAAAAACAATCCTCTTAACTGTACTGCCCTTCCCCCTGAAACAAACAGATAGGGAAGCTACCTTGGAGAAGATTGGAAGGTAGATTTCACCCATATGTCTAAGGCTAAATAAAAGACATTCAGTATATTTTAGTATAGGTAGACACCTTCATCATTTGGGTCGAGGCATTTCTATGCAGGGTAAAGATGGACTCTGAAGTGGTTAAAGCAATGATATCAGAAATAATTCCTTGGTTGGAGTCCCTAAAAGTCTACGGAGTGATAATGAGGAGGTGGGGAAATGGCTTAGCAGTTAAGAACACTTGCTTGCAAAATTTGCTAGCACAGGTTCAATTCCCCAACCACATATGTAAAGCTGGATACATGTCCATTTGCAGAGTGATAATGGTTCCTTTTATAGAAGCTATCACTCAAAATGTTCCAAAGGCACGTGGCATGTAATATCACCTCTACTGTGCTTGGTGACCACAGTCTTCAGGAAAGGTCGAGAAAAAAAATGACATCATTCTAAAAGGCACCTTGCAAGTTATCCCAAGAAATTCACTTCCCTGAGGATTCCCTTTCCAGTCTAGTTGTACTTTGCTAGACCCAAAGTCTTATAGTCTTTACCAAGTTTAAGATTGTTTCAAAGTTCTAAGTCTCATCTGTGATTTAAGACTATTTCTTAGCTATGAGTCCTGTAAACTGAAAACAAGTTATGTACTTTCAACAAATAAAGGCACAGAGTGCACATTTTCAACTACTATAAGGTATAACAGAGAGACTGGCCCAATTCAGACTCAGTAACCATTGGGGAAACATCAAACATCTGCAGTTCAAGTCGTTTTGGTAATCAGTGACTGAAAGTATCCATATATTATAATTCTACCCCTCAAAGTGGACTAAATAGCCAAGGGAAACTTCCATTCTGAGCCAACAATGCTCATGGTAGCCTTTGCACAGTCCTGGTTTATCCAAAGCATTTTTGTGTCTCCATGTAAACTATGGTCTATCTTCCAATGGCTTCACCAGACTCTTCCTCAGGATCACATGCCCTGCCTCATGCCATATCTCAGAAGTGGCTCCTGTAACTGTGTACTTCATGACCCACTTCATGCATTTTTTCATGCTTCTGAAACCAATACCAGGTGTGCAGGACACAGCCTTCTTCTTAATTCAGGTATGAAATAAATCAGTGACTTTGAAGAGCAGGTTCCTTCTTTTCAGATCTCCATTCAAAAGAGTGTATTCATACCTTTCAGTCTTTTTGTGATGGAATCACCTCAGGCATTCTCTCCATTATTTCAATGTAAAGCAGTTGGACCACCTTTATTCAGATTGCTAATGTGTTTGACAATATCAGCTTTTAGTAACATAAAACCAGTTTCTGTGCCAGTAAATTACAAACTCGTTTGAATTTTTTCAATTTTAAATCTTAAATCTCTTAGTTCCATATCTTTAGCTAAGCATATCAGTCCATTACAAATTTAATCTTGATCAAACTCTCTGGGCCTGGGCAGCAGAACACAGCCAGCCCTTATGCCAGTATCCCCATTCCAATAAGGTTTTTAAAAATTATTTTTAATTTTGTTTATTTCTATGTATTTATTTGCCACAGACAGACAGACAGACAGACAGACAGACAGACAGACAGACAGACAGACAAAGGAAGAGAGAGAGAGAGAGAGAGAGAGAGAGAGAGAGAGAATGGGTGTTCCAGGGCCTCCAGCCACTGCAAACAAACTCCAGATGCATGTGCCACCTTGTGCATCTGGCCTACATGGATCCTGGGGAATAGAGCCTCAAACTAGGGTCCTTAGGCTTCACAGGCAAGTATGTAACTGCTAAGCCATCTCTCCAGCCCCCATAAGGGTTTCTGCAGTCTTTCCTTCCCCTTAGAAAGTTAATAAGCCAAGCCTCCAAATACAATTCTCTTTGCAGCTAGCATTTTCAAACTCTCATTAGAATAGTCCTTAAAACTTGGCTTACCACTCAAGAAGGTATATTCAGTTACAAGCACCAAGTCCCTCATTTCTCCAGTACACAAGTTCCAAAAGACCAAAATCCACATGGTCAGATTCATCACAGCAACAACCCACACTCTGGTACCAATTTAGTCACTGTCAGCTTCAGTCACTGGGATGAAATTCCAAACCAGACAGTTTATACTAAGAATGGAATTTATTGAAGCTTACAGATATAAGGGAAGTTCCATAATGGCATAAGACACTGGCCTACTTTCATAGGTACACACACACACACACACACACACACACACACACACACACACACACAGATACCACCACCACACCATAAGCAAGTACACTCCAGGAACAAACCCCATAATTCAGAACTCAAGCACTTTGCATATCTTTGGCTAGAATTCAGATCCAAACCCATCAATACCTCCTCCAGTCAAGTTACAAGCTTTAATAAAATTCTTGAATCTATTGGGGGACATCCATTCAAATTACCACATAGCTCTACTAACAAAATCTCCTTTTCTCATTTCTCCTGGCCCACTCTGGCTATGTGGAAACAACTATAGTTGATGTGACCTTCAGGAAGCCCAAGTTTTCACCTATTTAGACAATAGCCAAATGGAAGTAGAATGCACTGTAGAAACCATGACACCTTCTGGAATCATGATCCTAAAGAATCATGATCCTAAATAACACCCTTTCCTATAGAATCAAGAACATTGTTGGTCTGATCCTAGCAAGAATAGATGCCACTGTGGCTGCCTTAGCCCCTTGGGGAGATTTACATATCATGATGTAACTCTGAGGGACTTAGCTACTTCCATAAAGTATTCTATCCAGACCACAGGAGATATCATTGCTAGACTATTCCAATCCATAGACTTCCTAGAAAGACAAGTCCATGATAACCAACTAGCCTTAGGCTATTTGTGAGCAAGGAGGCATATTTGCAGTCATAAGTAAGACTTCCTGCATTTATATTAATAGTTCTGAATTATTAGTTGACACCAAGGTATAAGACGTCTATAAACAAGTCACATAGCTTCATAAATTTAATCAAGGAGAAACTTCCAACTCACTATCTAAATGGATCCTTAGAATGCCATGGCTTCTCCTACTTGCTGGTCCCCTATCATGCTTTTATTACTCCATTATGATCCGTGTGCAATCAACCTGGTAATCTGATTTAGTTCTTCCAACATAGTACAAACCAAGCTTCAGATAGTTTGATAGATGGAATCTGTCATGGAGGCCTCATTCTACTGAGGATTCCTAGGTAGACTATTGGAGGAACTCTGGAGTGGTAAGCTAAGTTTTATGGACTATTCTGATGTGAGTTTGAGATTGCTAAGTGCAGACAGTCTTGAATTGCAAAGCTTAGTTTATGAGCTTTTTAAGGGGAAGGAAAGACTGCAAAGGACTTTGTTGGAATTGGGCTACTGGCATAAGGGCTGGCTGTGTTCTGTTACCCAGGCCCAGAGAGTTTGATCAAGGTTAAATTTGTAATGGACTGATGTGCTTGGATAAAGATATTGGACTGAAAGATTTAAGATTTTAAGTTGGAAAATCTTAAGAGAGTTAAAATTATAAGCACTAAGACTGGTTTGAAGTTGCTGGCGCTGCTATTGTGAAACACATTAGCGATCTTAAGGAAGATGGCCCAACTGCTTTACATTAATGGCGAAACAAGCAAGGGTGCTGTTTTCCTGATGAACCAGATACCAGCACAAGGGGGAAGGAAACCAACACAGAGAAAAATCAACACCTACCAAATCAGAGAGCCAGAGCCCCAGAGGCCCCCAACATGTCATCACTGAAGCAGACCAAAAATGAATCCAACATGGCTCAGGGAAATTTTGCGGAAGAGGGGGCGGAAAGAATGTCAGAGCCACATGTTGGGTCATGATATACAGAGACATTTATTGTACCAATAACTCAACAAGGAGGGGCCAATGGGGAGGGGCTAGGTCACGGATGAGCCTAATAATGGTACCAAACTGCCTGTACTTGCACAATAGAAAACTAATAAAAAAATTGAGAAGAAAAAAAAAAACAATGGAGAGGATGCTTGAGGAAAGACTATGATAGAAATGGAAACTTCTTTTGGAAAGAGTTGACTGGAGAAGGAACCTGCTTTTCAAGGTTATGATTTATTTCATCCCTAAATTAAGAATATAGCTGTGTCCTGCACACCTGGTATTGGTTTCAGAGCATGAAAAACTGTGAGGAGTGATCATGAATTTCCCATGGTTCCAGGAGCTGCTGCTGAGATGTGGCATGAGCCAGGGTCTGATGACCTGATAGGCTCAAAGAGCCTTTGGGAGATGTACCATGGTCTGCATGAAGACCTGAAGATGTTTTGTATATACCAGGACTATGCAAGGGCTACCATGGAGTGCACTGTTGGCTTAGGATGGAAGTGTTCCCTGGCTACTCTGCCCAGCTGGAGGGGCAGAATTGGAATATCTGGAGACTGGCAGTCTCTGGTTATGTTGAACTTGAACTGCAGAAGTTTGATTTTATTTGATGGTGGTTGAGTTTGCATCGTTTTATTCTTTCTTTGCTATTCATTATACCAGTTGAAAATGTTTACTCTATGCCTTTGTATGTTGGAAGTATTTAACTTGTTTGATTTTACAGGACTTACTATCTCAAATTGGTCAAGACTGTGGGGACCTTTGAAATTGAACTGAATACAATTTACAATGTGTGATAGTTATGAATCTAATGCTTCTAGCTGCTTCTTTTGTGCATCTCCTACCTGTCCCCTGCTAACTGCAGTTCCTATTAATGCCACTCTAGAATACCCTACATCAATAACAAGCATTACTGATATTCCCCTCTTTGATTCCAGTCAAGGTATGCCTCTCTGCCTGTCTCTAAGCCAACCAGAGCTGAATGCCTCCTCAGCATTTCCATAACCAGGACCACTTGTGTCAAGACATAAACAGGGGTTTAAACTTGGGTTAAAGCCAACTTAACCTGTCTGGCACCCACCCATACTAGGACTGGAAGGAGAGAACAGCAGGGACCAGCCTAGTAGCTCCTGAGTACCTCCAAATAGCATTCGTGGTTTCCTTTCCTTTTGTACAAGGCCAAGGGATCCCATTTGCCTTCACAGAGATACTTGCTAACCATGTTTGTTGCTGCTCTATTAACAATGGCCAGGGAAAGGAATCAGCTCAGATGCCCATCAGCTGACGAATGGATAATGAAGATGTGGTATACAATGTAGTTATATTCAGTGGTAAGAAAAATGAAATTATGAAAACTGCAGGCAAATGGATGGACCTAGAAAAAATTATACTAATTGAGGTTATGCAGGCTCAGAAAGACAAATGTCATGTGTTTTCTCTCATGTGGATCCTAATATGGGATAGTTTCATTGGCTTATAAGTTGGAGTAAGCATCAATTGAACTGGTTAGGAAGCTACAATGAGGAGGTTTGAAGAGAAGAGAAGCACAGATGGAACAGAAGATGGGATAATAGACAAGCAAGTGAAGGGGCAGAATACAGGTGGTAGAAGGATCTAGGAAAAATAGCAGGGAGGGAGGGAAAGGAGGGGTGATTCACAAAACTAAAGACTGGCATGAATTAGTACTATAGAAACCTATCACTTTGTTAGCTAATTAAAAGACATAATTTTCGGGCTGGAGAGATGGCTTAGCAGTTAAGCACTTGCCTGTGAAGCCTAAGGACCCCGGTTCGAGGCTCAGTTCCCCAGGTCCCACGTCAGCCAGATGCACAAGGGGGCGCATGCGTCTGGAGTTCGTTTGCAGAGGCTGGAAGCCCTGGCATGCCCATTCTCTCTCTCTCCCTCTATCTGTCTTTCTCTCTATGTCTGTCACTCTCAAATAAATAAATAAAAAATGAACAAAAAAATTTAAAAAAAAGACATAATTTTCTTAAAAAGACTGAGAAACAGAGTGAGGGATAGTTTGGGTGCAGAGATGGTTCAAACAATGGGATATCCTGAAATTAAAAATCTGTTACACAGCAGTGGACACCATTAATCAAAGAGGCAGCCTAGAGAATGGGAGAAAATCTTTTCCATCTATACAACTAACAAAGGATTAATATATATGATATAAAAAGAACTCAATAAAACAAATAAAAGATCAAACAACCTAGTCAAATATGGGCTCTATAACTGAATAGAGAGTTATCAAAAGAACAAATACAACTTATATATATATAAAATGTTTAACAACCTTAGTCATCAGGGAAAGGCAAATTAAAACCATTTTGAGATTCCATCTCACTCTGGTCAGAATGTCTCTCCTTAAACATTTAAATGTCAAATTGGGAGTTTGTGGGTAAAGAGGAAACTTTCTGTTGTTGGTAGGATTGTAAACTCATAAAGTCATAATGAAAATCAGTATAGTGTTTTCTGAGACAGTTAAAAATAGATCTAACATATGACCCAGTTATGCCACTCCTAGGCATATACTCTAAGTACTCTACTAGAGATACTTGCTCATCTATGTTTACTACTGCTCTGTTCATAATACCTAAGATATGGAATCAGCATAGATGCCCATCATCTGAGAAACAGATAATGAAGATGTGGTACATATAAATGGAGTTATATTCAGCTGTAGATAAAAATTAAATGATAAAATTTGCATGAAAATGGATGAATCAGGAAAATATTATACCAAGTGAGGGAACACAGCCCCCAGAAAGGAAAAGAATGTATGTTATCTCTAATATGTGGGTCCTAGCTTCAAATTTTAGATTTTTATGTGAGTTTTAATAAAAGTCAGTAGTAGAGACTAGGTAGCTAGAAAGGAGCCTTAATGGAGGGAGAAGATGTTGGACTTAATGGGAATGGATAATGTATATGCAAATGAAGATGTGGAATACTCAAAGTGTAATGGTCTAAGTTGGGTCAGGAAAGGGGGTTGGAGGAGAAGAAAGGCTGGGTATAAGTTAAAAAAAAAAAAGAAAGGGAGAGAGTGTGTGTTTAGGCAGAAGTACCCTGTGAGGTGAATAATCCCGTACCTAGAGACACAGGTTGACAAAATTTGCAGTCCCAGGTATGGAATACCTCCCAATGAGTTATTCCTCAGAAAGCCCCCAATGCCTCTAAAACATGCAGGCAATTTCTCAGGCTCTTGGTTGCCCACCAGAAGTAGTTGGTAAAATCCTATTGCTGAAGATACCATATACCTCAGCTGGAGCACACAGAAATGAATTGGATATCAAAGTGCTGAAAAGTGCCGTGCAGCCTGTTGGAGGAGATAATCATCAGTAGTGTTTATCAGAAGTGCCCCTGCAAGCTAGCTAACACAACCTGCTAGTGCATTAGTGGCATTTCTGATCTTACTGCCTCCCCCTCTTCAGCAATATCCTACCGGCATGCACCACCACAACCAGCAATAGTGGCATTTCTGTTATGAGGGTAACCAAGAGCTCTCAGATTAGGAGAGAATTCATACCTGATACTGAAAATCTCATCAAAAGTCTGTGGCTGGTAAGGTCATTAGCCCTGGGTGGTGGGGCAGAAGTACTGCTGCTACCATAGATGCATGGGTATATTATGCACATCACGTTACCTTTGAAATACTTATGCTTATGCCATATATTGGTCTTGCTCTCACTTTTGGTTAGGTAAGTTTCCCTTTTCAGATGGTGGTGACTGCTGGGGAGACTCAAAACTTAAGTGCTGGGCTGGTGAGATTGCTTAATGGTTAAGGCTCTTGCCTGTGAAGCCTAGGGACCTAGGTTCAGTTCCCCAGTACCCACATAAGCAAGATGCACAAGGTGGCACATGTATCTGGAGTTCATTTGCAGTGGCTAGAGGACCTGGTGCTCACATTCTCTACCCTCCTCTTTCCATCTCTGTCTCTCTTTCTCCCAATTAAATGAATAAAATATTTTAATGAAAAATTTAAGTGCTAATAAGAGGTGACAGTTAAGTGTTCAGCACTAAATGGGACACCTTTATTTCACCCTCTGATGGCTCAGAGCTATATCAGAAGAGGTGGTGGGAAAAAAAATGTTTAAGAGTCAAAGGATGGGGAGGGGTTCTTTGGATACTGTCTTGTGGAAATAAAAAGGATGGTACACTCATGACTCCAGAGCAGCTTTGGTTTCCTGTACAAGTCCTGCATATGTTAGTCCCATCAAGAGGTTGTTCTGGATGTTGAAAGAAGGCAAAAAAGAAGGAAAAGAAAACACATTAAAAATAAAATATGTTGGGCTGGAGAGATGGCTTAGCGGTTAAGCGCTTGCCTGTGAAGCTTAAGGACCCCGGTTCGAGGCTTGATTCTCCAGGTCCCACGTTAGCCAGATGCACAAGGGGGCGCACGCTTCTGGATTTCGTTTGCAGTGGCTGGAGGCCCTGGCGTGCCCATTCTCTCTCTCTATCTCTATCTGCCTCTTTCTCTCTCTATCACTCTCAAATAAATAAATAAATAAATGAACAAAAAAATTTAAAAAAAAAAGAAAAAAAAAAAATAAAATATGTTGCTGGAGAGATGGCTCAGCAGTTAAGGCACTTGCCTACAAAGCTTAACAACCTGATTTGATTCCCTAGTGCCCATGTAAAGCCAGATGTACAAAGTGGTACATGCATCTGAAGTTTGATTACAGTGGCTAAAAGCCCTGGTGTAGCCATTCTCTCTCTCTTGTTCTCTCTCTCTCTCTCTCTCCTTGCAAATAAATAAAAAAAAATTAAAGAGGGGATAGTAGGAAAGAAGGGAGGGTTCTTTAGTGGGGTATGGAGAAGAAAGGACAAAGGGTTGTAGTAGAGTATTGTGTAAATTTTTAATAACGTTTTTGTAGTTAGAAAAAAAGATAGAGCTTTGTTCCATATTCTGAACAATTTAGCTAAATGAAAGTGGCCAGCTTCAGAACCATTCTCAAGTCTCTAAAATCCCCACCAAGGGGCTGGAGAGATGGCTTAGTGGTTAAGGCACTTGTCTGAGAAGTCTAAGGAGCCAGGTTTGATTCCCCAGTACCCACATAAAAATAAATAAATAAATAAAATTTAAAACCCCACCAAATGACCAGGATATGATCTTAACCTGGTGATGCGTAACACATAAGATGCTGAACATGTTCTGAAGCTTTAATTCAAGAATTTGCAAGCACCCAAGGCATTTTTGTGATTCATTATATATCTTAATTATAGAATATGGAACTAGTGAAATAATCCATATTAAAGTCTTTTCCCCTCACTGATATCTCAGAGCCATAAAAATGCCACTCAAACTTCCCAAGTGCAGCCCTTACTCATGAAGTCACTTGTGCTGCTTATCCAGTGTTAATATTTTTGCTTCCTCATATACTTTCACTTCCTTTAATAAATAAGACTTTTGCTTACTGATTGGTGTTTATCCATGTTCTTTTTATTGTGGAGACCAAGAATCTAGACAGAAAGGAGTCTGACTTCTCCTGTCCAACCCCCTACAACAGTCCCAGTTGAGAACTATGAAAAGTAGATTGAAAAGTTGTTTTTATCCCCTTGTAAACCCAACTGTGGTAAGTGGTGGGAGATGGTGGCAAATGTAAATTGTTTTAGTGTCCTGGAGATCAGGAATTTCAAAAGTGGGATACCTAGAGTGATAGAGAAATATTGATATAAATAGTAGCCTAAATAGTTGAACACAAAGAGAACTAGTCCACTGGCTTATAAGAAATGAGTAAAAGAAATCTTTAGCTCAGGGATCAAGAAAATTGTGTATTTTCAGAAAATGTTGTTTTGGCATGTTAAATGAAATCAAGATTTTAGAGAAGTTGCTTCTGGTATAGTGAAATCCAGATTGTGTAATCAACAGGTTTTAGGCATTACAGTTCCTTGGTTTTCTTGAAGGTCTCATTCTAGGTTGCCCATGCTGTTGGTGCCATTTTCCATAGTTCTAGTTACTACCCAAATAAGGACATGTATTTCTTCAGCCTTTTTAGTCAAAATTCTGGCCCAGGACTTCATGGAGGGCCTGCTATGATAGTGTAACTTTTATAGCAAGTCTTTGATATTTAGCATGCAATGTTTCTTCAGGTCCCCAGGGAAGGTCAACTGCAAGGTATCCTAGAGTCTTAACAGGTATCTGTACAGTAAGGTTTTAGTTCTTGCTGATGTATCAGGCAGACTGGAGCAAAAAAATGGAAGTGTTAGTTTGGAGAATTGTAGACAGATACTGATGAAAGTAAAAGAATTAACAATATGAACAAAGTAAGAGAGTTGGTCTGATTCACAAGTAAGAACGCAAATGAGATTTCTAGAGGAGACAAAAGGAATCAAATAAATGTCCATCTGTTGGTTTCCTGAAATTTACAAAGATACACAAGTAGTTCAATGACAATGAATATGATCAGAATCTGATAACCCAGAGGGTGCATTCTAGAAAACTTAGAGTTTTCAATTGAAACCAACTTTTCTTACAATGCTGAAAAATATTCACTTATCAATTTATAAACATTTGTTACATAGTTGAGGACTATATTGAATATTCAATTCAGTATTCTGATTTTTATGTGCATTTTCTCACTTAGGAAGGAATTCTTTAGAGGAATAGCATTATCACTCTAGAAATAGAACCTATATTTTAATGCCAAAAATTAGCAAATGAAGTTTAAAAGTCAACAGGATAAAAATTTGGAAACAGAGAAGGAAATGATACTATAGATTACCAAATATCTATGTACAGGACTCTCAGAAGTGACTTTTCAGGTATTTATTTTTATATTTCTGCAGAAGGAACATAGGTATAAGTACTGAAAAATCCTTCATTGAAGTACAGGAAAGTGTGTGTTCAGATCCTAATTGAAAACAGCATTTTGTCTGCCTTAGTGAAAGGAGAAGCTAAAGAACACAGCAACCATTGTTCCTGCAAATTTAATGTTAAAATTTAATACAGGGGCCTGGAGAGCTGGCTATGTGGATAAAGTGCTGGCCACTAAAACTGTAGTACCTTGAGTTCTATCCCCAGATTCCATGAAAAATCCAGAAACTCATCAGTCTAGCAAAGAACAGCAGAGTGGGAATGAGGAGTAAAAATCCCTGCTTCAAAGAAGGTAGATAGGTAAGGCCCAACCTGAAAGTTGTCCTCTAACCTTTATACACCTATTGTGGCACATGCACACCTGAACTCATACACAGGAACATTTACACATATACATGCATAAATAAATAAAATAAATATGAACTGAACAATTTAATACAGAGATTACAAACAATGGATCAAGGACCAAATCCAATTTACTGATCTGCATTTGTTTGTTTATTTACTTATTAGGTTTTTTTTTTTTTTTTTTCTAGGTAGGGTCTTGCTGTAGCCCCAGGCTGACCCTGAACTCACTCTGTAGTCCCAGGCTGGTTTCAAACTTACAGTCTCTGCCTCCTGGGTGTTGGGATTAAAGGTGTGCACCATCATGCCTGGTTTGGTCTGCTTTTATAAATAAAGCTTTTTGCCATATTATCTTATATATCTACATATCTTCTGTGGTTTCTAGAAACCTTATGGTCCATATAACCAAAATATGTAGTATCTTGCATTTTTGGGAAAACAACAACCCAGACTTCTGATAAAAGTATGTAGAGATTTTGCCTCTGAAGATAAAATATTTATAAAACTCTGATATTCAGGAAGGTATTGGATAGTCTGGTTATTGTTAATAAACTTTTGTTTAACTCATGACTTTTTCAAGCTTCTACTAACTCCCACAATACAGACTTGGAACACACCTTCTTTCCTCTAGGACATTTTCTATTAGGAAAACCAGAGGCAGGAATGGCTGTGATCTGAGGCAGCCAGTGGGAATGTTGAAACAGATAACTAGCCTGACAAGGGAAGAACAGACAGTAAAAAGCTTGACTGAGGATTTCAGGGAAGTAAGTTGCAAAAGGAATGACTTAAGTGAGGCACAGAAGGAAATGGTAGCCCTCAGAGATAGGGGATTATAGCCTATAGACAAGTAAGGATGGAAGAAGAGGACATTTCAGACAGACAGAATATCATTCACTCATACATTTAACAGATATAGCATGTTTATGAGCCGAGGGTACTTTTGACACACCAGTTTCTGCCTTATAGAACTAACATGTTAGATTATGATATGTGTTTAGAAGCAAAACAATTTTCTGGTGAGAAAATGTAAACCATTTAGGAAGAGACAATCTTCTGTGGCTACTGAAGAGGATGCATGGGATTGAAGTGCTGGGACAGAGTTTCAAACTAGTCCAGGTTGATCTGGAACTCACTCTTGTAGTTCCAGGCTGGCCTCAAAGTCACATCATTCCTCCTACCTCTGCATCCTGATTGCTAGGATTAAAGGTGTGTACCACCACACCTAGCTTCTTAGCTATTTTTTAAAAATATTTTTATTTATTTATTTATTTGAGAGTGACAGAGAGGAGACGAGAGAGAGAGAGAGAGAGAGAAAGAATGGGCGCGTCAGGGCCTCCAGCCACTGCAAACGAATTCTAGACGTGTGCGCCCCCTTGTGCATCTGGCTAACATGGGTCCTGTGGAACCGAGCCTCGAACTGGGGTCTTTAGGCTTCACAGGCAAGCGCTTAACCGCTAAGCCATCTCTCCAGGCCCTTCTTAGCTATTTTTGAGAGAGTCTTGCCCATAGTCCATGCCAGCCTATATTTAACTATGTAGCCCAAACTGGCCTTGAATTCCCTATAATTCTGCCTCAGCCTCCCAGGGTACTGGGATTATAGGAATGCATGGTGACATGCCTGGCATTGACCTCGTTTAAAAACTGTATTTTTGAGCCGGGCGTGGTGGCGCACGCCTTTAATCCCAGCACTCGGAAGGCAGAGGTAGGAGGACCGCTGTGAGTTCGAGGCCACCCTGAGACTACATAGTGAATTCCAGGTTAGCATGAGCTAGAGTGAGACCCTACCTTGAAAAACAAAAAACAAAAAACAAAAAACAAAAAAAACTGTATTTTTGGGGGGAGTGGGTTGAGGTAGGGTTTCGCTCTAGCCCAAGCTAACCTGGAATTCACTATGTGGTCTCAGGGTGACCTCAAATTCACAGTGATTCTCCTATTTCTGCCTCTCGAGTGATGTGATTAAAGGTGTGTGCCTCCATTCTCAGCTTAATTATTTTTAACTATTTGTTGATAACTTCCATAAATACAAACAATATGCTATGATCACAATCCCCTCTCACCACTCTCCCTTCCTCCCTTCCAATGCTGTCTCCACCAAATGCATTCTTTCCAACTAATCTTTATGTTATTTTGATTGCCATCATTTTTCCTCCTATTATGCAATCAGCCTCTGTGAAGGCATACACATCCAGGCCACTTTGTGTTTGGAAGACAGCATCGTAAGCAGCCCTCCCCTTCCTTTGGCTCTTATATTCTTTCTGCTGTCTTTTCTGCAATGATCTCTGAGCCTTGGAGTGCATGATAGAGATGTCTCACTTAGTGCTGAACACTCCAGTGCCACTTCTTCTTAGCAGTATGGTGAGTTTTGTGTCATCCCACTGGTCATTGTCATCTGAAAAGAGAAGCTTCTCTAATCAAAAGTAAGAGTAGCATTCATATATGTGCATAAACATAACTGTTTAGAGGGCAGTTTGGTGGGCATGATAATTGTATTTTTATAAAAGGATTCAAATAAGTTATCTTCAGCTCTGCTTTTAATACTTCCCAGTGCAAAAAGGAAAACATTAAAATACTCTCATGATTTCTTTAACAGTTTAAAAGACTTTTTAAATTTTAATTTCAAATCAAATATCAATTTTATAACACTTTTAAGCATATAGTGAACTCAACCAGCTGGCCAAGAAGAATAAACTTGTGCAACAGTGGCATGCAGCCTATGTGGGTAAGCAACTGTTCTCTGATTGGACATGAGGCCTGCTCAGTGGGAGAGAACTCATATCTGGTACTGGAAACCAAGTCAGAATCCTATTGTCAGGAAACTCATAGAGAGAAGCCCCCACTGCTCTCTGGAGACAAGTGGATTTGCACACCAAAAATAACTCTCTCAAATTTGCATCTTCCCTTTAACTTAAGCTGTTCTCACTCTTGTTTGGAGAGTCACTTTATTTTACAGATGACAGAGAAAATGAATGAGAACAAAGATCCATCAATAAGACAGGTTAGCCTGCTGATCACTATGGGATGTGCCACTTCTGCCACATCTGCCACGACCCAGGAAGAATTGCAGGGGAAGTGAGGACATGAATGCTGTTCATATTGGTAGAATAACACAAACACAAAACAGTAGGCCTAAACAGAAAATGAGAGAATGAGAGAGGAAAATGAAGGATAAAAGAAGAGCAATAAACAAGATAAAACTAAATTAAACAAATAAGTACCAAAACAGGACAAAAAGAAAATAACAAGGTCTAGCAACACGGACAACACATTCAAACTAAGCAAAACAACACTAAGAAAAAAAATGAAATAAAAAAACAAAATGTAGAGGTGTATGCATATTGGCCAATGGCTATAGATTGTAATAGTGGCATTCCAAGTTAGCCAGTTTGATTCTGTGTGTATAACTTCCTGGAAATTCTTATATTCTCCACTTTTCATCTTGCTATATGTATGCTAAGATTGCACAAGCCCATCACAGCTTCCAGATTTTACATGAGTTCTGGGGATCATTTTGAAAGCTGGATAATTCTGCTCCAAGCCAACAAATTAGAAGGAAAAAAAAAGACTCTGAGCATGGGAATTATGACCTTCAGTTAAAAGTTGATCTTCATTCCACAGATGGAGAAATCATTGAAACAAATAGTAGTAGAGGTGTCGGTTGCTTATCAATCAGCTTCAAAGACAGATTCTACCACTCCTGGAAGCACTGGTTTCTGTGGTAAAGAGAAAACAAGAAATCTGTCTAGACACAACCTAAAGGGTTTTCTTGTCTTTTGCCTACCTTAAGTTCAGAGGATAGTGTGTCTAAGAATGATTAGCTGTGAAAGAAAACTTTCCAGCTTTGGTCTTTTCCCATCTATTTCTGTAATAATTTGAAGTTGTTCTTCACCAGGAGTTCTTGGTTCAAGTAGAAGAATGTGATGCTGTTTACTGTCAGTTTTATGAATTAATGTCAGTTTTCATATGGTTTTCATAGCTGAGTTTTGAAACCAATATAAGCTGTTATATTGTAGCAATTGTATGTATTAGTTTTTCTTTCTAATTTGATTTCATTTTCATTTTTATTCCCTGTAAGTGTTCTTTTAAAATAGCATCTTTTCTAAAATTTCATTTTCCTCCTTTGTACCTTTGAATGTATTATTAAACCTGTATTTAACTCAATAAAACACTTAATTTGACTCACTGTATGAAAATAGTTTTGCTGTTTCTTAATGAGAAATAATTCTTTCCTCATCACTTTAATTTAATATCTAACTTTCTTATTTCTTTGTGTAATGGCAGCAGGGCCTAGTGGCACATGCCTTTAACACAGCACTTGGGAGGCAGAAGTAGGAGGATCACTGTGAGTTTGAGGCCATCCTGTGGCTACAGTGAAGTCCAGGTCAGCCTGGGCTACAGTGAGAATCTACCTCAAAAAAATTCACACAAAAATCCCACTTTGTGTAAAGGCATAATTAATGCACCACCAGAAATTATCCATAGGAATAAAGAAACTCAGGTCCAAAGCTTCCTTAAATGGGGGAAAATGTGAAATCTTTCCCTCTAAAGATACTTTTCCCAATTAGTGATTTCACAGTCCATAAACCTCCTTTTCAGCTCACGTATACATGTCACATATGTACATATATTCACATAATATAAACCAGCTCAGTTGGATGATGAAATTAAACACTTGGATGTTTAAGTTCCTCAAAGTTGATGCAAGTTGATCTGAGAATGGAACTCAGTTGGTAAGGAGTTTGTCTAGAATGAATAAAGCTATGTATTCAATCCCCAGCAGCATGGTGGCATACACCTATTACATATTATATATTATATATAAATTATACACACACACACACACACACACACACACACATATATATATATGGTATGTATGTACATGAAGTCCACACAGGTTGTGTGATAATGGAGGGCTGTCATAGGACCAGTTTGTTATCAAAAACCAGTCATGAGGGAGTGGGGGCCCAAATCCACAACAGCCACCCTGACTTCTGCTGATACATATGCAGATTTTAGCAGTAGAAAAGGCTTTATTTGAATAAATAAATAGATTCTGTTTTAACACCTCAAGCAGTTTTGAAGCTATAGTTGTGGGAACAAGGAATAGACAGGCTCTTCTTATAGCTGTTTATCATTCTCACAGAAACAATACATTCAACAGTTAATTGAGTGCCAAGGAAACCACTCTATATTATCAGGGTGGCCTCAAACTCATGGCAATCCTCATATCTCTGCTTCCAGAGTGCTGGGATTAAAAGCATGTGCCACCATGCCTGGCTCTTGAGTGCATAAGTTTTTGTTTGTAAAAGGCTCTATGAAACATTATGTCAAGAGGCATTTTCAAAAATAAAAAAAAGTTTGCCAGTTTATAATAAAAAGGAATGATACTAAAATCCACTGTACATATCTTTTGTAGAAATATGACTTAACTAGTGACATTTTAGATCATTGGATACAAATAGAAAACAACCATTATTCATATTATTGAATGAGATCATACTTATATTTCTGTTAATTTCAACTAATTTTAAAAATGAGCTATTTTAGCTTATCTTAATACCATCAATCAGTAAGATAACAAACTACTATTTGTATTATGTGGGGATTTAATGCTCTTATACTTCCTTAAAATTAAGTGATCTTCTGCTTACTTGTTGACTGAATGGCAGATTATTACATAGCAAAAAATGGCATTGCCTTTCTCAGTTCATTTAATCAATGATATTTTCTGTATCCACAGCCAGGATCTGAATCTTCTCTTACCTCTTTGTGATGATTTGTACTGATTATCATCTTGAAAGGGCCTGGAATTACCTAGAAAATATGCCACTGAGTATGCCTATGAAGGATTATTTTGATGAGGTTGAGGTGTGAATACCCACATTAAATATGGGCAGCACCATTCCATGAGCTTGAGTCCTTGACTGTATACAAAGTAGAAAGAAACCTCTTGAGTACAGTGGACATTAAGCAGGGTAATATACTTTTTTCATTCTTCACAATGATTTCTTTGATATTCATTGCCCCTGAAAAGTGATCTGGAAATTCATAGAAGATAGAGATGCCAGAGGGTAAGGCTAGAGAACAGTTTAAGGAGGTGAGACTTTGTCTGTTCTTTAAAAGGCAGGTAGGTGAGATTCTGCTAGGAAAGAAGGTAGAGATCATATTTCAAAGGGTTGTTGAGTGTAGGACAAAAATTACTGAAATCAAGGTCTCAGAGTGTGTAACACAGAAAATAATATTTTCCCTGTGAAAGCCTGCCAAGAAAATGGATGAATTATGGCACCTACCAGTGTGTTAGCCTAGGGAAGGATGCACAGTATTTGTTCCCAGGAAGCAGTGCAGAACAAGTGATATCCCAGGTTTCTCCTCATTAGCTGCTTTGTTTCTTACCAAACAGGCTCTATTTTATATAATTTTTCTAGTGTCCACACTTATTCTACCCCTTCCCCTTACTCTGATATAAATGACTACTTATTTGGATTATTAGGCAAGGGATTCAAAATTCTCTAATATCATCATGGAAAAATCTAGAAATGACCTCTCTATAAGATAAAATATCCTTTGACTGATGTATCCTAGAAGAGGTGCCAAGCCATCCTTGGGGGCCTACAGAGCATAAGACAGTTAATGACCATCACACAATTTTCCCATCCATTGCTTAAAACAAAAGATTTTTCCTACTCAACACTTTGTTGTGTATTCATTCACCCAACAAATATTTATTGAGTACTTACTAAGTGCTAGGAATTGTTCTTTTAGGTGGGGATGCAGTAGTAAAAAAGAATGTGAGCACTTTCATGAAGCTTATTTCTTTTTTTTATTTTTATTTTTTGGTTTTTGAGGTAGGGTCTCACTCTAGCCCAGGCTGACCTGGAATTCACTATGTAGTCTCAGGGTGGCCTCGAACTCACGGCGATCCTCCTACCTCTGCCTCCCGAGTGCTGGGATTAAAGGCGTGTGCCACCACGCCCGGCATATGAAGCTTATCTCTAATAGGGGAGTCACAAAGAAAAAAGAACCGATTGGATTTATATAACTTTTTTGTTTTATTGACATATATACATTGTACATGGTACTTGGTTTCTAAGGGGCATTTTAATACACATGTATAATGTGTTTTGAGCATATTACCTCTATAACCATCTACCTTCCTCTTCTTCACCCTTCCTCCCTGTCATTCCCTTTCATTCCCTTAGGCTGTTTTACTTCTATTTTCATGTAACACACACACACACACACACACACACACACACACACACGCAGAGTCATATAAAGGATTGCTTTTGAAGCAAGCAAAGAGACTGGCCTTTTCTATGAGAGGAGTGAGAGAGTGAGAGTGAGACTGAGAAAGAAAACTGACACTTCAGGACCTCCAGCCACTGTAATTAAACTCCAGATGCAAACTCCACCTTGTGCACATGTGCAGCTTTGCACGTGTCACCTTGCATGTCTGGCTTACATGGGATTTGGGAAGTCAAACATGGGTTCTTAGGCTTTGTAGGCAAGCACCTTCCTCCTCAGCCATCTCTCCAGCCCAGGATTTTATGTATCTATATAAAATCTAATAACCACAAATTAGAGAAAATATGGTAGTTGTCTTTCTGAGACTGGCTTAATTCACTTAGTACGATTATCTTTAGTTGTATCCATTTTCCTACAAATGCCATAATTTTGTACTTCTTTATGGGTAAAAAAAATTCATTGTGAATATAAACCTCATTTTATTTATCCATTTCTCTTCTTATGGACACATGGGTGGGTTCTATAACTTAGCTATTGTAAATAGCGTTGCAATGAACATTAATAGTAAATATCTCTGTGAGATGTTGGCTTAGAGTCCTTTAGGTAAATATCAAGGAATGGAATAACTGGGTCATATGGTAGATCTAATTTTAGTCATTTTAGAAACAACCATACTCATTTCCATAGAGGATGTACTAGTTTCCATATACATTTACATATACATTTTCTCCATATACTCACTAACATTTATTGTTATTTGTTTTCTTAATGATTATCATTCTGACTAGCATGAGATAGAATCTCAATGTTGTTTTATTTTGCATTTTCCTGATAGCTAGTGATACCAAACATGTTTCTTATGTTTATTGGCCATTTGTCATTAATCTTCTGTGAACTACTTGTTCATTTCATTGAGATACTTATTGATTGGGTTGTTTGATTTATTATTTAATTTGTTGAATTCTTTGTATATTCTAGATATCAATCTTCTATGTGATGTTTAGTTACCTCCATTCTGTAGACTCACTTTTCACTCAATTATTTCCTCTGTTGTGCAGAAGTTTTTTAATTTCATGAAATCCCATTTGTCATTTGTTATTATTTCTTGAGTTGCTGGAGTCCTTTTCAGAAAGTCCTCACCTACATCTGTATCATTAACTGTATTTTCTATATTTTTTCTCTAACAGATCTTTAATCCATTTAGAGTTGATTTAAAAAATTTTTTTTATTAGAGAGAGAGAGAGAGATACAGAAATAGGCAAGTAGGGGGAGAGAGAGAAAGAGAGAAAATGGGTGCACCAAGGTCTCCAGCCACTGCCAACGAACTCCAGATGCTTGCGCCTCCTTGTGCATCTGGCTTACGTGGGTCCTGGAGATTTGAACCTGGGTCCTTTGGCTTTGCAGGCAAATGCCTTAACTGCTAAGCCATCTCTTCAACTCGAGAGTTGATTTTTGTACAGGATGAAAAATAGGGATCTGGTTCATTCTTCTATATGTGGATATCCAATTTCTCTACAACCTTGCATTGAAAAGAGTATCTTTTTACCACTGTTTATTTTGGGTATCTTTGTCAAAAATTGGATGACGGTAGCTATGTGTATTTATATGTAGGTTCACTATTCCATTGATCTACATGACTGTTTATGCCCACTGCTCCCCCATCTGTCTTCCATTCCACTTAAACTTCATTCCAAGTATTTTCACTTTCACTTGCATTACCACCTATGTTCCACTATCTTTCCATGCTCCCTTAAAGCTTCCCTTTCCCCTTTTCGTTGCCTGTTTCTAAATTCCTGGCCTCTATATGCTCTCACACCCGCATAAATGCACATATATAAAAAAGTAGAAGGTACAATACACACATTTGGGTTTTTGAGCATGAGTTAACTCGTTTAATATAATATTTTCCAGTTTCATCCATTTTCCTGTAATCTAAAAAATATTTTTATTTGTTTAATTGCAGGGAGGGGGTAGAATGAAAATGGATGTGTCGGGGCCTCTTGCCACTGCAAATGAACTTTAGATCAATGAAGTTCTTTGTACATCTGGTTTTATGTGGGTACTGGGAAACTGAACCTGAGCTGTCAGGCTTTGTGAGCAAACACCTTAAATCACTGAGCCATGTCTCTATTCCTTCCTACAAATTTTGTAATTTATTTTTTATAGCTGAATAGAATTCCAATGTGCATATGTACCACATTTCCATCAATGGATACCTAGGCTGATTCTATTTCCTACTTATTGTGAATAGAGCATCAATAAGCTTGGATGACCATATCAGCTTATGCTCCTGCCATCAGTGAATTAACGTGCCCCTTTCCCCACATCCCTGCCAACATTTGTTGTCATTTGATTTCTTGATGATAACCATTCTGACCTGGTGAGATGGAATCTCAAAATCGTTCTAATTTACATTTCCCTGGTGTCTAAGGATGTCGAAAACTTTTCAGATATTTCTTGGTCATTTGGATTTATTCTTTTGAGAACTCTGCTCAGTTCTATAGTGTCATTTAAGAAATTTGTTATTTTTATTGTTTAGTTGTTCAATTTTTTGAGTTTTGTATATTCTAGACATTAGTCTTCTGTCAGATATATGGGTTCCAAAGAATTTTCTTCCATTTTGTACGTTATCTCTTCACTTGATTAACTGTCTCCTTTGCTGTAGAGAAACTTTTAATTTCATGCAGTTCCATTTGTTGATTTGCTTTCTTTCCCTTTGTTATTATACTCCTTCCTGTTCAGAAAGTCATCGTTATGCCTATATCATGAAGTATATGTTCTACTTTTTCTCTAACAGTTTCAGAGTTTCACATCATATATTGAGAACTTTGATCCATTTGGAATGGATTTTGTGCATGGTAAGAGACAAGGATCTATTTCATCCTTCTACATATATACTCAGTTTTCCTTCCATCATTTGGTAAAGTCTGTATTTTATCCAATGAACACTTTTGTCATCTTTTTCAAAAGTCATGTTGCTGTAGCTGCATGGATTTTATATCTGAAATCTCTGACCTATTCCATTGTCTATGTTTCTGCTTTTGTGTCTGTATCATGCTGCATTTGTTACTATGGCTCAGTAATATACCTTGAAAACAAGTATGGTGGCATCCCCAGCCTTATTTTTTGTTTAGGATTGCTTTGACTATCAGAGATCTTTTGACTTTTCAAATGAATTTAATGTTTTATTTCTTTAGTGAATGCCATTGAAATTTGAACTGGATTGCATTGAGTCTGTAGACTGCTTTTGGTATGATGGCCATTTTCAAAATATTGGTTCTTCCAATCCATTAGCATGAGAAGTCTTTCCATTTCCTAGTGTCTTTAGAGATCTTTCAATTCCTTGGTTAGGTTTAGGTTTATTATAAGGATTTTTTGGTGGCAATTGTGAGTGTAATTGTTTTCCTAATTTCTTTTTTTAGCATGTTTGTTATTAGTATTTAGGAAAACCTTTCATTGTGAGTGTTGCCACTTTGCTGAAATTTTTTATCAATTCTAAAACTTTTCTGGGAAAACTTTTATGGTCTTATGTATAGAATAATATCATCCATAAATAGGAATACTTACACATATCTTTTTCCTGTGTCCATTGCTTTTATTTACTTCTCTTGTATAATTTATCTAGAAAATACTTCCAGTGAATAAAAGTAGAGAAAGAACTGCAGAGATGGCTCAGCGATTAAGACACTTGACTGTGAAGCCTAAAGACCCGGGTTTGATTCCCCAGTACACACGTAAAGCCAGATGTTTAAACTGGTGCTTGAACCTGGAGTTTGTTTGCAGTGGCTGGAGGTCTTGGCCTGCCCATTCTCTCTCTCTTTCTGCTTGTAAATAACTAAATAAAAATAGTTTTTTTTAAAAAATAGAGAAAGTTGACACCTTGTTTTGTTATTGATTTTCATGGAAGTTCTTTGAGGTTTTCCCCATTTAGTATAATGCTAGCTAGAGTTTGTCATGTATATTTTAGTTATGTTGAGAAATGTTTCTTCTATTCCCAGTTGCCTCAGGACTTTGATCACAAAAAGTATTGGTTTTTGGCAAAAGCCATCTATCTCTGAATCTATTTACATGATCACATTATTTCTGTCCCTGAATCCACTTATGTGATATGTTACCTTGATTAATTTTCATATGATGAGTTATCTACATCCTTGGAATAAAGCTAACATGAACATAGTGAATGATTTTTTGATGTGTTCTTAAATCCATTTTATAAATATTTTGTTGAGAAATTTTGTATCCATATTCAATAGGCAAATAATTTTCTCTTTTGGATTGTTTTCATATGTTTTTGATAATACTGGCTGCATGAAATCAAGTTGGTAATGTTCTTTCCTCTCCTTTGAGAAGCATTAGAGTCAGTTCTTTGAAAGTCTGGCAAAATCCATTAGTGAATCGATCAAGACCTGGACTTTTTCAGTCAGGAGGCATATTTTTTTTTTTTTAAATTACTGGTTCACTCTCATTACTTGTTACAGATCTGTTTAAATTATTTATCTAGGGCTTTGGTGATGGCCCACTGAATGAAGTGCTTGCTATGCAAGTGTGAGTACCTGTGTTTTAACTCCCAGAACCCTGGTAAAGCTGGATGCTATAGTACTCTCATTTGTAATCCCACTGTACCTAGGGCAAAAAGGGAGGCGGATAGAGAAAAGTCCCCTGGATGTTTGTGGGCCAGCTAGCCTGGTGAATACAGTGGTGAACAACACATGAAAGACTGTACAAACAAGGTGGAAACAAAAACCAACATCTGAAATTGTCCTTTGACATCCATATGTGCACCTGTACTCACACACATATCATACACACAAATTATTATTTATCCTATCTTTTAATTTTGGCAGGTCATATATTTCCAGAAACTCATCTATCTGTTTTTAAGGACTTTAAGGTATGTCCTAATGGTTTTCCAAATCTCATTGATGTCAGTTGTAATGAGTCCTTTTCATCTATAATTTTATTAACTTGGGTCTTCTTTTGATTTGTTTGACTAAGTTCTTTTTTTTTTTTTTAATCTTGTTTCTCTTTCCAAACATCCAACTCTTTGTTTCATTGATTCTTTGCACTGTTTATTTATTTTTTATTTGTGTTTCATCAATGTGTCCCCTGGACTTAATTATTTATTTTCATCTTTTCAGTTCGGATTTGGCTTATTCTTCCTTTACAGGTTGACCTGGAAGTCTGTAATTCCAAGCTGGCAATGCTCCTACCTCTGCCTCCCTAGTGCTGGGGCTAAAGGTGTGTGTCACCACACCTGGTTCATATTTATTAATTTGTCTTTGTCTTTGACTGCAAGCTCCAGTTCTTCTATTTTGTCTTCAAGACCTGCTATTTTGTCCTCCTACTGATCTACTGGTAGATTTTTTACTGAGCTTTTTGTTTGATTTATTACACCTGTTATTCCCAGAAATTGATATTGGTTTTAATTCAGTATTCCTACCCCCTTACTTAATTATATTTTTGTATTGACTTCCTTATTTTCATTAAGCTGGTTATGTTGTCTTGTAATTTATTTAGAAATTTAATTTTGTCCATTTTGATTTCTTTGAACATATTTATAATCTTGATTTTGAACTGTTTATCTGGAATTTTATCTACATCTCTCTTATTGTGAATTGTTAATTAATGATAGATATATTTTAGAAGACATGTTTTAATTTTTCATGTTTCTGGTGTTGAGACTTTCACATCTGGACTTAGGTAGTTGATAAATCTTTTTCTTTTAAATCACCTTCCTTCCTTTACTGGAAGTGTTTGCCATGTTCGAGAGGGACTAGGCTGTATTAAGCATGAGGTGCAATTTTCCTGTTAGACTTGTATTCTGAAATTAAAATTCTATCTGTAATAACAGTCACAGTTTTGATGTTTGCCATGGTTGTTTAAAATCTTGTATTGGTGGAATATTTCTTTGCTATGCCCAGTGCCATCTTTTGCAGTATGAATGTTTATTTTGTGCCATTATTGGTTTTGGGGGGACATTTTGGTATTATGGCTCAGTTAAAAGGTCTTAGACTATGGGAATGTTTGAACATCATTGGGATTGATAAAACCCATGGGGACTTTTAACATTGTATGAATGCATTGCATTTTACATCATATATGGTTACCAGTGTATGGAAACCAGGGCAAAATGTGGTGGTTTGATTCTGGTGTTCCCCATAAACTTAGGTATTCTTAATGCTAGGTTCCCAGCTGATGGAAATTTGAGAATTAACACCTCCTGTAGGTAGTATATTGTTGGAGGCAAGCTTATGGGTATTACAGCTAGTTTCCACTTGCCAGTGTTTGGCACAGTCTCCTGTTGCTATTGTCAATCTGATATTGGCCAGGGGGTGATGTCCACCCTCTGCTCATGCCATTGTTTTCCCCTGCCATCATGGAGCTTTTCCTGGAGTCCTTAAGCCAAAATAAACATTTTTTCCCCACAGGTTGCTCTTGGTCAGGTATTTTCTGGCAGCAATGCAAACCTTACCACAATAACCATTGATAGTACCACACATACTAATAAATTTGTTACTGTGGATATGAGTGGAAAGAGAAAGAAAGGAAGAAAAGAGCAGGAAGAATAATGCTTAGTGTTGGGTTGAAGACAGAAAAGAGGGAGACTACAAATAGAAATGGAAAGTGCAGGAGGGAATTGAGGGAGTTTTGGTTAAAGTTAGGCTAAAAAGAGAGAAGTAAATTTATGTGTTATTAGATAATATAGAACTTCCCCATCTTATAGCAGGGAGAGCAAAATGATTAAGGCAATATTAAGAAGAGGAGAAAAAGCTGTCTCCTGTTCTCCTGACACTTCATGTGCTGCTTAGGATTGATGGTTTCAGCACTTTTTAAATGACATTTTACTAAAATAGCTTTATATTCTAGTGGGAATTCTAGCATTATCTACATTTCTAAAGTAAAGTACTAAGGTATTAGGAAGTGACATATGCTTGGCGGTCATAAAAGGAAGAGAATGTATCAGTGAATACCTTTCCCTGGAACTCGGAGCACCCAATGAGAGGGATTAGTTTATATTGCATATCAATTCCCATAAAGAAAGGTCTATTCTTTCATATTAAGGCATAACTTCATTATGAATTTATTTAAATTTTATCTCTGTAATCTTTAGTCTTTTCTGAAAACGACTCTGCAGCCTTTTTCTAGCTTTTTAGAATGTACATTACTATAAGTACATTGCTGATTTTCTAAATCTTTCTGGCTCCTGCAGTCTGCAATCAGTGTTCCTTTTTCACTGGAAGTGGGGAGTGCCCGATTCCAGCCAATTTTTTCAGGATGAGCACCGGACTTCTCATCAGCTTTTTGGAGTTCCTTATTTTACTTTCATAATTAGAGTAGAAATATTCTGGCTTTACCCATTTCTTCTGATAGTTATTTTTCAGCTTTCCAAGAATATTGTGTCAACTAAACTTCCCAAGAAGCAATTTCAGACTTCAAATATCCTACAAGGCTGATTGGCTGATAATTACTTATGTGATTATGGAGAGACGGAATGTTGCAGATTCAGAGCCAAATTACCTTCGGCTATCTTTAGCCCCCATAATAGCCATTATTGCCCTTCTCTGTGACTGCCATAGCTTCCTTGTGACTATCACATGATCATGTGAAACCTTTTTGGAATGTACTAACAAACCACCAGCTTCCATCAACCTAAAAGCTATGAATGTCATCAGATAAATATCTAAAGCCTATAGCAAACATTTCCCTGCTTTGCTGTAATCTGCCTACCTGGTATTTCCACCAATGTATTTGAAAAGTCTTAGTTTAAGATATCCTTTTGTTCTGCTACTGTAAAACTTCATGAAATTTGGGAAAACCTAAATCTGTTTCCAGGCTGTGGTCACTCATATTTACCTCCAATAAACCATTTCGTCTTCCCTTTGAGGTGAGTGCTGTGTATTTTGCATCGACAATTCCTTAGAGTCTCTGGCAGACCATGCCATCACACCAATATTTTTGATCTCTACATATATATTTAATAGTGAACAGATTTTTATAGACTACTCTTTATTATTATTATTATTTTTCATTTTCGAGGTAGGGTCTCTTTCTGGTCCAGGGTGACCTGGAATTCTCTATGGAGTCTCAGGGTGGCCTCGAACTCACAGCGATCCTCCTACCTCTGCCTCCTGAGTGCTGGGATTAAAGGCATGCACCACCATGTCAGGCTTTATTCATTTTTTTCTTTCTTTGTTTTTTTTTTCTTTTCACAATTGTTATTAACATTTTCCATGATTATAAAAAATATCGCATGGTAATACCCTCCCTCCCACCCCCGCACTTTCCCCTTTGAAATTCCATGCTCCATCATATTACCTCCCCATCTCAATCTTTGTACTTACATATATACAATATTAACCTATTAAGTACCCTCCTTCCTTCCTTTCTCTTCCCTTTATATCTCCTTTTTAACTTACTGGCCTCTGCTACTAAGTATTTTCCTTCTCACGCAGAAGCCCAATCATCTGTAGCTAGGATTCACATATGAGGGAGAACATGTGATGCTTGGCTTTCTGGGCCTGGGTTACCTCACTTAGTATAATCCTTTCCAGATCTATCCATTTTTCTGCAAATTTCGTAACTTCATTTTTCATTACTGCTGAATAGAACTCCATTGTATAAAAGTGTCACATCTTCATTATCCACTCATCAGTTGAGGGACATCTAGGCTGGTTCCATTTCCCAGCTATTATGAATTGAGCAGCAATAAACATGGTTGAGCACGTACTTCTAAGGAAATGAGATGATTCCTCTGCTTTTTTCATGGTTTCCTTTGCAGTGCAAAATCATTGTAATTTCATGAGGTCCCAGTGATTAATCTGTGGTTTGATTGCCTGAGCGATTGGGGTTGTATTCAGAAAGTCTTTGCCAAGACCAATATGTTGAAGGGTTTCCCCTACTTTTTTCTCTAGCAGTTTCAGAGTTTCAGGTCTGATGTTAAGGTCTTTAATCCATTTGGACTTAATAATTGTGCATGGAGAGAGAGAAGAATCTATTTTCATCCTTCTACAGATATATATCCAGTTTTCCAGACACCATTTGCTGAAGAGGCTGTCTTTGCTCCAATGAGTATTTTTGGCATTTTTATCGAATATCAGGTGGCTATAGCTACCTGGACTTACATCTGGGTCCTCTATCATGGTCCACTGATCAACATGTCTGTTTTTGTGCCAGTACCATGCTGTTTTTGTTACTATGGCTCTGTAGTATAGGTTAAAATCAGGTATGGTGATACCACCAGCCTTATTTTTGTCGCTCAGTATTATTTTAGGTATTCGAGGTTTTATGTGATTCCAAATGAATTTTTGCATTATTGTTTTCGATTTCCATGAAGAATGCCTTTGGAATTTTGATAGGGATTGCATTAAATGTGTAAATTGCTTTTGGTAAGATTGCCATTTTCACAATATTGATTCTTCCAATCCAGGAATAAGGGATGTTTCTCCACTTTTTTTTTCTTTCTCTGTTTTATTTTATTTTATTTTTTTTTTTAATTTTTATTAACATTTTCCATGATTATAAAATATATCCCATGGTAATTCCCTCCCTCCCCACCCCCACACTTTCCCGTTTGAAATTCCATTCTCCATCATATTACCTCCCCATTACAATCATTGTAATTACATATATACAATATCAACCTATTAAGTAGCCTCCTCCCTTCCTTTCTCCACCCTTAAAAACTCAACTTACTGGCCTCTGCTACTAAGTATTTTCATTCTCACGCAGAAGCCCAGCCATCTGTAGCTAGGATCCACATATGAGAGAGAACATGTGGCGCTTGGCTTTCTGGGCCTGGGTTACCTGACTTAGTATAATCCTTTCCAGGTCCATCCATTTTTCTGAAAATTTCATAACTTCATTCTTCTTTACCGCTGAGTAGAACTCCATTGTATAAATGTACCACATCTTCATTATCCACTCATCTGTTGAGGGACATCTAGGCTGGTTCCATTTCCCAGCTATTATAAATTGAGCAGCAATAAACATGGTTGAGCATGTACTTCTAAGGAAATGAGATGAGTCCTTTGGATATATGCCTAGGAGTGCTATAGCTGGGTCATAAGGTAGATCAATCTCTAGCTGCTTTAGGAACCTCCACACTGTTTTCCACAATGGCTGGACCAGATTGCATTCCCACCAGCAGTGCAGAAAGGTTCCTTTTTTTCCACATCCCCACCAACATTTATGATCATTTGTTTTCATGATGGTGGCCAATCTGACATGAGTGAGATGGAATCTCAATGTAGTTTTAATCTGCATTTCCCTGATGACTAGTGACGTAGAACATTTTTTAAGATGCTTATATGCCATTCATATTTCTTCCTTTGAGAACTCTCTATTTAGCTCCATAGCCCATTTTTTGATTGGCTTGTTTGATTCCTTATTATTTAACTTTTTGAGTTCTTTCTATATCCTAGATATTAATCCTCTATCAGATATATAGCTGGCGAAGATTTTTTCCCATTCTGTAGGTTGCCTCTTTGCTTTTTTCACTGTGTCCTTTGCGGTGCAAAATCTTTGTAATTTCATTAGGTCCCAGTGGTTAATCTGTGGTTTTATTGCCTGAGCAATTGGGGTTGTATTCAGAAAGTCTTTGCCAAGACCAATATGTTGAAGGGATTCCCCTACTTTTTCCTCTAGCAGTTTCAAAGTTTCCGGTCTGATGTTAAGGTCTTTAATCCATTTGGACTTAATTCTTGTGCATGGCGAGAGAGAAGAATCTATTTTCATCCTTCTGCAGATATTTATCCAGTTTTCAAAACACCATTTGCTGAAGAGGCTGTCTCTTCTCCAATGAGTATTTTTGGCATTTTTATCGAATATCAGGTGGCTATAGCTACTTGGGCTTACATCTGGGTCCTCTATTCTGTTCCACTGATCTACATGTCTGTTTTTGTGCCAGTACCATGCTGTTTTTGTTACTATGGCTCTGTAATATAGGGTAAAATCAGGTATGGTGATACCACCAGCCTCTTTTTTGTTGCTCAGTATTATTTTTGATATTCGAGGTTTTTTGTGATTCCAAATGAAGTTTTGGATTCTTTTTTCTATTTCCATGAAGAAAGCCTTTGGAATTTTGATAGGGATTGCATTAAATGTGTAGATTGCTTTAGGTAAGATTGCCATTTTCACGATATTGATTCTTCCAAGCCAGGAACAAGGGATGTTTCTCCACTTTCTAGTGTCTTCTGCAATTTCTTGCTTGAGTGTTTTAAAGTTCTCATTGTATAGATTCTTTACTTCCTTGGTTAGGTTTATTCCAAGGTATTTTATTTTTTTGATGCAATTGTGAATGGGAGTGATTCTCTGATTTCATCCTCTGTGTGTTTGTTGTTAGCATATATGAAGGCTACTGATTTCTGTGTATTTATTTTGTATCCTGCTACATTGCTGTAGGTTTTGATCAGCTCTAACAGCTTGCTAGTAGACTCTTTAGGGTCCTTTATGTATAGAATCATGTCATCTGCAAATAATGATAACTTGATTTCTTCCTTTCCAATTTGTATCCCTTTTATGTGTGTCTCTTGCCTTATTGCTATGGCCAAGACTTCCAAAACTATATTAAATAGAAGTGGGGACAGTGGACACCCTTGTCTTGTTCCTGATTTTAGTGGAAAAGCTTCCAGTTTTTCCCCATTTAGTAATATGTTGTCTGTAGGCTTGTCATAAATAGCCTTTATTATATTGAGATATGTTCCTTCTATTCCCAGTCTCTGTAGGACTTTTATCATGAAGGGATGTTGGATTTTGTCAAATGCTTTCTCTGCATCTAATGAGATGATCATGTGATTTTTGTCCTTCAACCCGTTTATGTAATGTATTACATTTATAGATTTGCGTATGTTGAACCATCCCTGCATCTCTGGGATAAAGCCTACTTGGTCAGGGTGAATGATCTTTTTGATATACTCTTGTATTCTGATTGCCAAAATTTTGTGGGGATTTTTGCGTCTATGTTCATGAGGGAGATTGGTCTGTAATTTTGTTTTTTTGTTCTATCTTTGCCTGGTTTTGGTATCAGGGTGATGCTGGCCTCATAGAAGGAGTTTGGTAGAATTCCTTCTTTTTCTATTTCCTGGAAAAGCTTAAGAAGCAATGGTGTTAGCTCTTCCTTAAAAGTCTGGTAAAATTCAGCAGTGAATCCATCCGGGCCTGGGCTTTTTTTAGTTGGGAGATTATTGATAACTGTTCGGATCTCCATGTTTGTTATAGGTCTATTTAAGTGATTAATCTCATTTTGATTTAATTTAGGTAGGTCATATAGATCAAGGAAATCATCCATTTCTTTCAGATTTTCATACTTTGTGGAGTATATGCTTTTATAGTATGTCCCTATGATTTTTTGAATTTCTCTGGAATCTGTTGTGATGTTACCTTGTTCATCTCTGATTTTATTAATTTGTGTCTCTTCTCTCTTTCTTTTGGTCAGATTTGCTAAGGGTTTATCAATCTTGTTTATCCTTTCAAAGAACCAACTCTTTGTTTCATTAATTCTTTGGATTGTTCTTTTTGTTTCTATCTCATTAATTTCTGCCCTAATCTTTATTATTTCTTCCCGTCTACTACTTTTTGGTTTGCCTTGTTCTTCTTTTTCCAAGGCTTTAAGGCGAAGCATTAGGTCGTTTACTTGCGACCTTTCTAATTTCTTAATATAGGCACTTAAGGCTATAAATTTACCTCTTAGAACTGCCTTCATTGTGTCCCAGAGATTTTGGTATGTTGTGTTCTCATTATCATTTGACTCTATAAATTTTTTGATTTCCTTTTTGATTTCTTCATTGACCCACTCATCATTTAGTAGTGTATTGTTTAGTTTCCATGATTTTGTGTATGCTCTATAGCCTTTCTTGCTACTGATTTGTAGTTTAATTCCATTGTGGTCAGATAGAATGCATGGAATTATTTCAATTTTCCTGAATTTGTTAAGATTTGCTTTGTGTCCTAATATATGGTCTATTTTAGAGAATGTTCCATGTGCTGCTGAAAAGAATGTATATTCTGCAGCCTTTGGATGAAATGTCCTGTATATATCTGTTAGGTCCATTCCTTCTATGACCTCATTTAGTCCAGATGCCTCTCTTTTTATTCTTTCCCTGGATGACCTGTCAATTGATGAGAGTGGGGTGTTAAAGTCACCCACCACCACTGTGTTTGGTGTTATCTGTGAACTTAGTTCTAATAGTGTTTGTTTGACGAATTTGGGAGCCCCCATGTTAGGTGCATATATGTTTAGGATTGTAATGTCCTCCTGTTGGAGTGTGCCCTTAATCAATATAAAGTGACCTTCCTTATCTTTCTTGACTAACGTCGGACTAAAGTCTACCCTGTCTGATATTAGGATAGCAACCCCTGCTTGTTTTCTAGGCCCATTTGCTTGAAACACCGTCTTCCAACCTTTCACCCTAAGATAATGTCTATCCTTTGTAGAAAGGTGAGTTTCTTGGAGACAACAAATTGTAGGATCCTGCTTTTTAACACAGTCTGCAAATCTATGTCTTTTCGTTGGGGCATTGAGACCGTTGATATTAAGAGATATTATTGAAAGGTGTGTATTTATGTTTGCCATTTTTGTGTGTGTGTGTGTGTGTGTGTTACTGGTTCTACCTGTGCTCTCTTCTGTTAACTGGTATTTAAGTATAGATTGTTTTTTCTAGGTTCCTTATATGTGTGCTTTTCCTTTTGTTCAGCATGGAGGATTCTATCAAGTATTTTCTGTAGAGCTGGTTTTGTCTTCAAATACTCCTTTAACCTGCTTTTGTCATGGAATGTCTTTATTTCTCCATCTATTTGGATGGATAACTTTGCAGGATAAAGTAACCTTGGTTGACAGTTGTTATCTTTCAGAACTTGGAATATATCACTCCAAGCCCTTCTGGCTTTAAAAGTTTGTGTTGAATAATCTGCTGTAATCCTGATGGGCTTGCTTTTGTAGGTAACTTGATTTTTCTCTCTAACTGCTTTCAATATTTTTTCCTTGGTTTGTGTGTTTGGAAGTTTGATTATAATATGGCGACGGGAGGTTCTTTCTGGGTTTTGTCTGGCTGGGGTTCTAAAGGCTTCCTGTATCTGTATTGGCACCTCTTTCCCAATTTGGGGGAAATTTTCCTCTATGATTTTGTTGAAGATGCCTACTATGCCTCTGGAGTGGAGTTCTTCTCCTTCTACTATCCCCTGAATTCTTATATTGGATCTTTTCATAGTGTCCCGAATATCTTGAAATTCCCACTCATACTTTTCTATAAGTTTGTCTTTCTCTTTGTTGGACTGCATTAGGTCTGCCACCTGGTCTTCTAGCTTAGATATTCTGTCCTCTCCCTCATCCATCCTATTGGTGAGATTTTCTACAGAGTTTTTTATTTCATTAACTGTGTTCTTCATTGCTAGTAATTCTGACTGGTTTTTTTTTTATTATTTCTATTTCCCTATTTATGTCATGTATTGCCTTCTTTATTTCATTAAATTGGTGTCCTGCCTCTTCTTTGATTCCTTTGATTTCCTCTTTGATTTCCTCTTTGATTGTTTTCATATGTTCTTTGACCTCTTTGAACATATTTATAATTATTCTTTTGAACTCTTTCTCAGGCATTTCCTCTAACTCTTTCTCACTGGAGGACATTTCTGATGCATTAATACTTTTAGGTGGATTTATATCGTCTTGCTTTTTAGTGTTTCTTGTGTTATAATGTATATATTTTGTATCTTGGATTAAGTTAATGCTTGGATTTTCTAGCTAGCTGTGTATTCTTAGCTGTATCAATTGATTTGATGTAATATATTTTCAGGGTAGGACCTTAAGGTATTAGGTGTGGCTCTTAAGACTCTCAGAGTATCTACAAAGATGTTCTTAGGGGTTGAGTTTCCCTGCTTTAGGAGTATTCAAGCAGGCTGAGTGGAATAAAATACAGGTAGATTCTAAAATTTAACTAAACACTGTACACATTCAATCAAAAACAGCCCCGAGTATGTATGCAAGAGTAGTTATTATAATGACCAGATCCTCTATCAACAATGAGGTTTAGATTTCTGGTCTGTTGAGGGATCCAAGTCAGCTTGTGACCAAGTGAGACCCTTCCCTGGTGCAATCCCAGTTACCTTGGGTGATTTTGGTCTCAGTCAAGTTGCTGCCTGGGTCGTCGGGCTGCTGTTCTGATTTCTGGAGCTGGGCACTTGCTTTTCCTACGGGGCAAACCAGGCCACTGCTGCTGCCTCTGCTGCTGCCGTAGCGGCCACCACCGGAGCCACCACCGCTGCTGAAGCTGCCGCTGCTGTGTCCACTGCCGCTGCTCCCCCCGAAGCCGCTGCTGCGGGATCTGCCGCCGCTGCCGCTCCTGGGTCCGCTGCTGCTGGGGCCGCTGGTACCGGTGCTGGAGCCGCTGAAGTTGCTGCCAAACTCTGCTCCTGCTTGGGTCCCGCTGTCAGCCCAAGTTGGCGAGGCCGGGTCCCGGGCCGCTGCTGTGTTCGCTGGAGCTGGGTTCAGGCGTTGGGGGAGGGGAGGGAGCCGCGGCTGCTCTGGACTCTCACTGCTCCACGTGTTCTTCTACCTCGTGGTCTTCTCCTCCGCTGCTTGCTGCCACTCTCCCCTCACGTTTCCCGAGTTGCGGAGAGCGCGGTGTGAGGGGAAAATCCCGCACCTGGCTTTTCCTGCGGCTCGAGCCGAGAGTCTGGCGGCTTTCTGCTGCGCCACGGCTGCGGCGGTTGGCCGAGCTGCCGGAGCCGCTTTTCCGCCTGTGCAGGCTCTGGATGCTCTATAACTCTTCTACTTCTCCGCTGCCGCCTCAATTTCCTATACACCTCACTTTTTAGTAAAAGTGTGTATTTTGCTGAGTTTTTTTGGTCTTTTTCCCCCCTAGGCTGCTTTGGCATGGTACCTACGCCACCATCTTAACCGGAAGTCTTCTCCACTTTTTAGTGTCTTCTGCTATTTCTTGCTCGAGTGTTTTAAAGTTCTCATTGTAGAGATTCTTTACTTCCTTGGTTAGGTTTATTCTAAGGTACTTTTTTTTTGATGCAATTGTGAATGGGATGATTCTCTGATTTCATCCTCTGTGTGTTTGTTGTTAGCATATATGAAGGCTACTGATTTCTGTGTATTTATTTTGTATCCTGCTACATGGCTGTAGGTTTTGATCAGCTCTAACAGTTTGCTAGTAGAGTCTTTGGAGTCCTTTATATATACAATCATGTCATCTGCAAATAATGATAACTTGATCTTTTCCTTTCCAATTTGTATCCCTTTTATGTATGGCTCTTGCCTTATTGCTATGGCTAAGACTTCCAGTAATATATTAAATAAAAGTGGGGACAGTGGACACCCTTGCTTGTTCCTGACTTTAGCAGAAAAGCTTCCTGTTTTTCCCCATTTAGTAATATGTTGGCTGTAGGCTTGTCATAAATAGCTCTTATTAATATTGAGATATGTCCCTTCTATTCCCTATCTGTGTAGGACTTTTATCATGAAGGGATGTTGGATTTTGTCAAACGCTTTCTGTGCATCTAATGAGATGATCATGTGATTTTTGTCTTTCAATCCATTTATATGATGTATTACATTTATTGATTTGAGTATATTGAACCATCCCTGCATCTCTGGTATAAAGCCTACTTGGTCAGGGTGAATGATCTCTGATAAATTCTTGTATTCTGTTTGCCAATATTTTGTTGAGAATTTTTGCATCTATGTTCATGAGGGAGATTGGTCTGTAATTTTCTTTTTTTGTTCTATCTTTGCCTGGTTTTAGTATCAGGGTGATGCTGGCTTCATAGAAGGAGTTTGGTAGAATTCCTTCTTTTTCTATTTCCTGAAAAAGCTTAAGAAGCAATGATGTTAGCTCTTCCTTAAAGGTCTGGTAAAATTCAGCAGTGAATCCATCTGGGTCTGGGCTTTTTTAGTTGGGAGATTATAGATAACTGTTCAGGTCTCCATGCTTGTTATAGGTCTATTTAAGTGATTAATCTCATCTTTATTTAATTTAAATAAATTTAATATAAATCAAGGAAATCATCCATTTCTTTCAGATTTTCATACTTTGTGGAGGATATGCTTTTATAATATGTCCCTATGATTTTCTGAATTGCTCTGGAATCTGTTGTGATGTTACCATTTTCATCTCTGATTTTATTAATCTGTGTCTCTTCTCTCTTCCTTTTGGTCAGATTTGCTAAGGGTTTATCAATCTTGTTTATCCTTTCAAAGAACCAACTCTTTGTTTCATTAATTCTTTGGATTTTTTTTTTGTTTCTATTTCATTAATTTCTGCCCTAATGTTTATTATTTCTTCCCATCTACTTATTTTTGGTTTGCCTTGTTCTTCTTTTTCCAAGGCTTTAAGGTGAAGCATTAGGTCGTTTATTTGTGACCTTTCTAATTTCTTAATATAAGTACTTAAGGCTATAAATTTACCTCTTGGAACTGCCTTCATTGTGTTCCAGAGATTTTGGTATGTTGTGTTCTCATTATCGTTTGTCTGTATAAATTTTTTGATTTCCTTCTCAATTTCTCCATTGACCCCTTCATCATTTAATAGTGTATTGTTTAGTTTCCATGATTTTGTGTATGCTCTATAGCCTTTCTTCCTACTTATTTGTAGTTTAATTCTATTGTGGTCAGAATGCAAGGAATTATCTCAATTTTCCTGAATTTGTTAAGATTTGCTTTGTGTCCTAATGTATGGTCTATTTTAGAATGTTCCATGTGCTGCTGAAAAGAATGTATATTCTGCAGCCTTTGGATGAAATGTCCTGTATATATCTGTTAGGTCCATTCCTTCTATGACCTCATTTAGTCCAGATGCCTTTCTGTTTATTTTTTTCCCTGGATGACCTGTCAATTGATGAGAGTGGGGTGTTAAAGTCACCCACAACCATTGTGTTTGGTGTTTTCTGTGACCTTAGTTTTAATAGTGTTTGATGAATTTGGGAGCCCCCATGTTAGGTGCATATATGTTTAGGATTGTAATGTCCTCTTGTTGGAGTGTGTCCTTAATCAATATAAAGTGACCTTGCTTATCTTTCATGACTAACGTTGGACTGAAGTCTACCTTTTCAGATATTAGGATAGCAACCCCTGCTTGTTTTTTAGGCCCATTTGCTTGAAACACTGTTTTCCAACCTTTCACCCTAAAATAATGTCTATACTTCATAGAAAGGTGAGTTTCTTGGAGACAACCAATTGTAGGATCCTGCTTTTTAACCCAGTCTGCAAACCTATGCCTTTTGGTTGGGGCATTGAGGCTGTTGATATTAAGAGATATTTTTTTAATTAATTAATTAATTAATTAATTTATTTATTTGAGAGCGACAGACACAGAGAGAAAGACAGATAGAGGGAGAGAGAGAGAATGGGCGCGCCCGGGCTTCCAGCCTCTGCAAACAACTCCAGATGCGTGTGTCCCCTTGTGCATCTGGCTAACGTGGGACCTGGGGAACCGAGCCTCGAACCAGTGTCCGTAGGCTTCACAGGCAAGCGCCTAACCGCTAAGCCATCTCTCCAGCCCAAGAGATATTATTGTAAGGTGTGTATTTATGTTTGCCATTTTGTGTGTGTGTGTGTGGTTCTGGTTCTACCTTTGCTCTCTTGTGTTAACTAGTATTTGAGTATTGCTTGTTTTCTCCAGGTTCCTTATATGTGTGTTTTTCCTTTTCTTCAGTATCGAGGATTCTATCAAGTAATTTCTGTAGAGCTGGTTTTGTCTTCAAATACTCCTTTAACCTGCTTTTGTCATGGAATGTCCTTATTTATCCATCTATTGGAATGGATAGCTTTGCAGGATAACGTAACCTTGGTTGACAGTTGTTATCTTTCAGAACTTGGAATACATCACTCCACACCCTTCTCACTTTGAAAGTTTGTGTTGAATAATCTGTTGTAATCCTGATGGGCTTGGCTTTGTAAGTAACTTGATTTTTCTCTCTAACTGCTTTCAATATTTTTTCCTTGGTTTGTGTGTTTGGTAGTTTGATTATAATATGGTGAGGAGAGGTTCTTGCCAGGTTTTGTCTGGCTGGGGTTCTAAAGGTTTCCTGTATCTGCATTGGCACCTCTTTCCCAATTTGGGGGAAGTTTTCTTCTATGATTTTTCTTGAAGATGCCTACTATGCCTTTGGAGTGGAATTCTTCACCTTCTACTATGTCCTGAATTCTTATATTTGATCTTTTCATAGTGTCCTGAATATCTTGAAATTCCCACTCATACTTTTCTATAAGTTTGTCTTTCTTTTTGTTGGACTGTATTAGATCTGCCACCCGGTCTTCTAGCTTAGATATTCTGTCCTCTCCTTCATCCATTCTACTGGTGAGATTGTCTATAGGGTTTTTTTTTATTTTATTAACTGTGTTCTTCATTGCTAGTAATTCTGACTGGTTTTTCTTTATTATTTGTATTTCCTTATTTATGTCTGTATTGCCTTCTTTATTTCATTAAATTGGTGTCCTGTGTCTTCTTTGATTTCTTCTTTGATTCCTTTGTTTTCCTCTTTGATTTCTTTGATTTTTTTCTTTGATTTCTTTGAACATATTTACAATCATTCTTTTGAAATCTTAGGCATTTCCTCTAACTAGTTCTCACTGGAGGTCTTTTCTGATACTTTAATACATTTGGGGATTTATATTGTCTTGCTTTTTGGTGTTTCTTGTGTTATAATATATATATTTTTGCATCTTGGATTAAGTTAATGCTTGGATTTTCTAGCTATCTGGGTATTCTTAGCTGTATCAATTGATTTGATGTTATATATCTTCAGGGTAGGAGCTTAAGGTGTTAGGTGTGGCTCTTAAGACTCTCAGAGTATCTATGAAGGTGTTCCTAGGGGTTGAGTTTCCCTGCTATGGGAGTATTCAAGTAGGCTGAATGGAATAAAATACAGGTAGATTCTAAAATTTAACTTAATACTGTACACATTCAATCAAAAACAGCAATGAGTATTTATGCAAGAGTAGTTATTATAACAACCAGATCCTCTATCAATGAAGAGTCTGTTGAGGGATCCAAGTCAGCTTGTGACCAAGTGAGACTCTTCCCTCGTGCAATCCCAGTTACATTTTTGGAGATTTTTGGTCTCAGTCAAGTTGTTGGCTAGGTCGCTGGGCTGCTGTTCTGATTTGTGGAGCTGGGCACTAGCTTTTCCTGTGGGGCAAACCGAGCCTGGCTACTGTGGCCCTGCAGATTGGCACCCTCGCTGCTGGAACTGCTACTGCTGCTGTTGAAGCTGCCGCTGCTGGGTCTGTTGCTGCTGCTGCTGAAGCTGCTGCTGCTGGATCCACCACTGCTGCTGCCACCGCCACTGATGCTGTAGCTGCCACTACTGAATCTGCCACTGCAGCATCCACTGAAGCTGCTGCTGCTGGATCTGCCACTTCTGCCTCTGAAGCTGCTGCTGCTGGATCTGCTGCTGCTGTTGGATCTGCCGCTGCTGCTGGATCTTCCACTGCTGCCACTGAAGCTGCCGCTACTGGATCCAGTGCCACTAATGTTGCTGCCAGACTCTGCTCCTGCCTGGGTTCTGCTGTTGGCTCATGTTGGTGTGGCTGGGTCCTGGGACTGCTGCTCTGTTTGCTGGAGCTGGGCACAGGCAGTGGGGGAGGGGAGGGAGCCGATGCTGCTCTAGTTCTCTTGCTGTTCCACGTGTTCTCCTACCTTGTGATCTGCTCCTCCGTTGTTCACTGCCGCTCTCCCTTCATGTTTCTTGAGTTGTGGAGAGCTCCGGTGTGAGTGGAAGCTCCCCTCACCTACCTTTTCCTGCGGCTCGAGCCAAGCCTGGTGGCTTTTGGGTGTGCTGCCACCCAGTCAGTGGACCTGCCGGGGCCGCTTTTGCTGGCCTGTACGGGCTCTGGATGCTCTGGATCTCTCCTACTTCTCTGCTGCCATTTCAATTTCCTATACACCTCACATTTTAGTAAAATTGTGTAGTTTTCTGAGTTTTTTTGGTCTTTTCCCCCCCAGGCTGCTTTGGTGTGGTACCTACACCGCCATCTTAACCTGAAGCTTATTCATGTTTTGAATGGCTATACATTTGTATATATGCATGTTGGTAGGTATATGGGTATGTCAGGTTCTGGACTTGAGGCTTAGGGAAACTGGCCACAAACAATTCCATGTGCCCAAGACTTTTATTTAATACCAGGAGAAAGTAGGAGGATCTGAAGTGATAGAGAAAGGAGAGCTCCAGACCATTTGGTAGAATAGAGAAGTGGCTTTTAAGGGCTACTGGGGTGAGGAGTGGGGAACTGCATTGTGGGACCTTGCATGATATGATTGATGTGGGTACTGGGAAAAATGAAATGCCCTCCTCTCAGCCCAGCTGTATGCAATTACCATAACAGAAGACAGTTCCAAATCTAAAATCCCAGACTTAATTTAGCATGGCCAGATGAGAGAAGGGATAGCAGAGGAGTGGGAGAAGAATAAGAGATAACACTGGAAAGGGAATAAGGTGTGGGAGGAGGGACAGTGGGCTTAAGGAGTGCTTAATTGTGTCCCCAATTACTTCATGCTAGATTGGGGTCAGGACACCTCCCCATCTCAAGATGTCTTCAGCAGATTGCCTGCATCTATACTGCATCGGAAGGGTAAGGAAGTCCATGTGGCATCTGGAAAGGTGGTCTGGATGGGCTAGAAAAGGCATTGGTTTTTATATTTTCCATTTTTATTTTGAAAAATATAAAAATCAATATAATTGTTGAGGTTGTAACAACAGGTAATTTTGAAACTATTTGGAATCGGATTTGTTGAAATGAAGTGCATAAATAAATGAGCAAGTTAAAGACAGAACTGGCATCAACAGAGAAGTGTCCATACTCATGATGCTGGCAAAAAGAAAATTTCAGTAAGCATGAGCTCTGGTGTACAAAACAATGATTTTTCAGGGGAAATAAGTACAGTCTTATGCATAAGTCTAGCTTAAATGGAATATATCTTTGTCTAGAAGAACAATAATCCAGAATAAGAAATGTTTCAGCTGGTCACAGCGATGTCAAGTCATAGAATGAGAAAGATAATAATTTGGGTATTGAAAGGGCTATTAGATCTCAAGATAATGTCAGCTCTAGATATGTAACATCTAACATTCAATAAGTGCTAGAGTCATACAAGTGTAGCTGCTTCTTAGCTTTGATTCTGTTTTGTCCAACTATCACATTTGGCAAATATTGTCATAGTCTCATGTTGTTAGGAGGTTTACCTCTAGGGTCTTTCATTGATGAGACTAAATAGGCAGGAAGAGAGGTAATCTAAAGATCCATTATGATCTGGACCTTATATATATAATTTTCTGTATCTGACATACATTTACATGTGACATATCATTTAGGAATGAATGCATCAAGTGATATTTGAAATACCCTGGACAGTTTAAAATTATTTAAACAGATGGCTTATAGTTTTTATTTAATTTTCTTATACTAGATTTAGTACTTGATTGGTGTAGCATTAATGAATGTTTTCTAAAAGGGGTCTTAGAAGCCGGGTGTTGTGGCACAGGCCTTTAATCCCAGCACTCGGGAGGCAGAGGTAGGAGGATTGCTGTGAGTTCGAGGCCACCCTGAGACTCCATAGTGAATTCCAGGTCAGCCTGGCCTAGAGTGAGACCCTATCTCGAAAAAAAAAAAAAAAACCCACATAACAGGGATCTTAGATTGAGAAGAACTAATAAACGTGTCAGACTGAAAAAACTCAAAGTTTTGGTTAATCTTTACAATTTTTAGTGTCTAATTTTTTACATATTAGATTAAATTTTCTTTTTAATTACTCATTTAAGAGAGAAAGAGAAAGAGGCAAAAAGAGGAAGAGAGAGAGAATGGATACCCCAGGGCCTTCAGCCACTGCAAATGAGCTCCAGACATATATGCCCCCTTGTGCACATGTACAGCATAGTGTGCTGTGTCATTGTGATCTCACTTACGTGGGACCTGGAGATTTGAACAGGAGTTCTTAGGCTTCACAGGCAAGTACCTTAACTGCTGAACCCTCCAGCCCATAATAATTTTTCTATCCAACAAATGAAGGCTTTACCTGATGGGAAAACACACAAACTTAGTATTTTCATATATTTTTTATTATTTGTTTTGCTATTTGTGTGTATGTGTGTGAGAGAGAGACATAGCATGAATGTAGATGTCAGAGGACAACTTTTTGGCTCGTTCTTGCCTATTCACTTAATTTGAGGCAGGATTCTCACTTTGTTCCTTACTGTAATTACCACAAGTATCTGGGAAATTCTCTTGTCTGTTATCTGGTCATCAGTGGCAGCATGCTGGGGTTACATAAGCCTGCTAGGGTTTCCCATTTTTTGACATGGTGTCTAGGGATCTATCTGGGGTACTGCAGCTTTAGTGGTGAGTGCTTTATCCATGAAACCATCTCTCCAGCTCTTGGATATAATATAATCGTGGGTTTAAAATGTCTCATTTAGTAAAAGGATTAAAATATCCTTGTAAACATTCTTAAGGGCAAAATGATATATAAGAAATCCATATCTTTAAGTATTTTATTTATTTATATGTAAGGAGAGAGAGAGAGAGAGAGAGAAAGGGCATGCCAGGGTCTCCAGCCACTGCAAACAAACTCCTGATGCTTGTGCCACTTTGTGCATCTGGCTTTACATGAGCACTGGGGAATCCAACTTGGGTCCTTAGGCTTTGCAAGCAAAGCACTTAACTGCTGAACCATCTCCCCAGCTAGAAATCCTTATTTTTATAAACTGAGACTCAGGTGTTAGTTTTGACTTTAGAAGTTTAATAATGAACTTAGTGAGAACCATGTCATCATTTTTAATTAAACTCTCATAACCTTTTTAAAAACATACTTTAATCAGAAATTTAATCACTAATACAAATTTTATTAACATCTTTAATGAGAAATGCACATTATATCTTTTATGTATTAAAAAAATGTAAACCGAGGAAGTGATGCAGGATTTTATATCTAAGGAGTGATTAAACTCCCTAAAGATGCAGGAGATCCTAGGCCTGTGGACCCCAACTTTTGGGTTCTTGTCCAAATCAGCAAAGAATTGAAAATATGAACTCAGAGAAGGGGAAATTATGAAGCATAAGGTTTATTTTATTTAGGGAGAGTTAGGATCCAGAGGGAAAGCTGGCAGGAAAACCCAAGTTGAGGAAATTCTCCCCCCTCTTACCTCACTGAAAAGGTTGTCTTTTGTACTTTAAGGAATTTGTAACGTACTCAAGCACATTAAGACAGTTTACCCATTTTATCATTCTCTCTAGCAAAAATCTTATATTGTAGCAAGGAATAATCGTGTTTCAGTAACCTGACAAAGAGCTATTAAAGGCAAGAGAGAAAATATAGATTTATATTACCCTCATGTTGTTTGTTTTCCCATTTCCTTGTCATTGGTTCAAATGGCCAGTCTGATCCAAGATAAGGTCTTGGAAAACAGATAAAATTAATTTAAATGCACTTGGATCTGAGGCAGGAGAATGTTTAACCTTGAACTCGCAGCCAGTTTATAACATCTTTGTTTTGTTGTTGTTTTTCGAGGTAGGGTCTCACTCTGGCTCAGGCTGACCTGGAGTTAACTATGTAGTCTCAGGGTAGCCTTGAACTCACAGCGCTCCTCCTACCTCTGTCTCCTGAGTGCTGGAATTAAAGGCTTGTGCCACCATGCCCGGCTAGTTTATAACATCTTTAAACAGCACATGCCCAAGCCAGGTGAGGTTCTTCTTTCTTAGACTGGTTTAGAAGGAGGTGGGGAGGTAGAGAGAAGTCTCCCTCACATGGAGAGATCACTGGGGAAGAAGCCTCTATAGAAGCAGCTTATAAACATAGAAAGCAAAGCAGGAGAGCCCACACCAAATGATTCCCTCACATAGGAGATCAGAGAGGATTGAGAGACAGAGAGAGAGAGTATGGGGCTTGACTTAAGGAGAGATCATAGATGTAACAATGCAAGAAAGCACCTCCAAACAAGGAAGGAAAGTGCACAGACCAAAATAAATCCCCTCCCTGCCTAGCCTGGCTGGGAAGGGGGAGAAAAGACTGAGAGAGATTTGCACACATGTTGTATGAGGGATCCAGAGGGAAAAGGAGGAGATTTACGCACATGCCGAGGCCAAAAAGCACCCAGGACAAAACACATGTGGACAGCAAGTAGGAAAACTCCCAGGCAAAAGAAAAGAGAGGGCTGTAGAGATGGCTTAGCGGTTAAGCACTTGCCTGTGAAGCCTAAGGACCCCGGTTCGAGGCTCGGTTCCCCAGGTCCCACGTTAGCCAGATGCACAAAGGGGCGCACGCGTCTGGAGTTCGTTTGCAGAGGCTGGAAGCCCTGGCGCGCCCATTCTCTCTCTCTCCCTCTATCTGTCTTTCTCTCTGTGTCTGTTGCTCTCAAATAAATAAATTAATTAAAAAAAAAAAGAAAAGAGATACCCCTTTTATTGGGAAAGAACTTACCACAGGAGCCAAGAAGCTATGGCCCCGAGGCAAGAAGGAAAGCCAAGAGAGATTCACACACATGGTTAGGCTTCTTTATGGGCCAAACATCCAGTTAGGATACCTTCATCATCAGATTCAAGTGTGTAAGGGAGAGACCTGATTGGGTGGTAGATTTAAGAGCTTGACTCAGGAGGGGCCATCCCACTGAAGTGCTAAGCCCTGGAAACCTTGAAGAAGCAGGAAGAGCTGCTGGGATGTTGTTTGCAGCCATTTTGAATGAGACTGGACCGGTTGCAAGTTCTAGTCCTGTCAGGGCACTTAAGATGGAATCTCTTTGGGTCTCTGTCCCTGCCTACCTACTGATAAAAAGCTACCATAGTCCTATTCTCTGTCAATATGACTGAGGTGGATGCTGGAGGAGATGGCATTTCTTCTGCTCAGCCAAGTTGTACTAAATTACTATAAGAGGAGTTGGTTCCACAATCCCAGACCTAGTCTGAGCATGGCTAGGTGGCAGAAGGGAGAGGAGGAGAGGGGAAGAGGTGACAGCTCTCAAACTCTTATAGAGTATACAGGTATGTGTGTATATGCATCCGTGTGTGTGTGTGTGTGTGTGTGTGTGTGTGTGTGTGTGTGTGGAGGCCAGAGGTTGACATTGGATGTCTTACTTGATGGATTTTCCCCTTAGTTTTAAAATTTCTCTCTCACACACACTTTCTGTCTCTATCTCTGTGTGTATGTGTGTGCGTGAGTCAGAGAACAACTTTGGGTGTTGGTCCTCACTGTAAGGTTTAGGTTTGAGAATAAACGACTCAGACACAAACTGTTTCTTGAGGTCCCAAGATTTCTTTAATGCCAGGCAAGAGAATGGCAGGATCCAAAGTGAAATTAAAGAATCTTTTGAATGCCTAGTAATGGGAGGATGGTGGTTAGAAGGTTTCTCAGGGAGGGGGTTTTAATGCTGTGAGCAAGGGGGCTTGCATAGGATTTAAAGCAGGAAGGGAATGCCACTCAGGCCTATGTGATAGGAGTCATTCTTGCCCTGGGTTTTCATTTTATGGTCAATTATTAGGGTTCAATTCTCTGGAATGCCTGCAAAACTCCATCAGGGATGTAAGAAGAAGAATGTCAATTGTCTTCCAAGGGTCAGAGATAATGACTGGCAGAAATTCTATACCCATGGGACAGTGAGACTTGGTCAATTTTTTTTAACAGTGGGGATTCCAAAGTCACAGACTTGGGCATGTCATAGCTATGGGGGTGGTAGGGAAAGAGGCAGATTGTCTAAAACCTTAACACTCACCTTCCATCTTGTTTGATGAAGGTCATCTTTTGTTATTCCACACTGCTTTGGTCAGGCCAGCTGGTCCAAAATCTTCTCCTGTCTCCACCTCTCATCATGCTATAGGCAGGCTGGGACTAGAAACACACCCTACTGCATATGACTTTTTAAGTGGGTGCTGGACATCTAAAGTTTATTCTTGTATAGCAAGTGCGTTATACACCAAGTAATCTTCCCAGCCTATTCCAACCTTATATTTTTGAGACAAGGTCTTTCATTAAACCAACCCAGAGATCACTGGTTCACCTAGGCAAGCTGGCCAGATTGCCCCAGGGATGCTTTTGTCTCAACTTTCTAATGTTAGTGTTTTAGGTGCATGCTGTCATGATTGGTATCATACATAAGTGCTAGGGATCTGAACTTAGATCCTCATGCTTACATAGCCAGCACTTTACCCACTGAGCAATCTTCTCAGCCTCTAGGTTGTAATTTTTCAATATAAAATAACTTGTAAGGGCTGGAGAGATGGTTTAGTGGTTAAGCCACTTGCCTGCACAGCCAAAGGACCCAGGTTCGATTCCCTAGGACCCACATAAGCCAGATGTACAATGTGGCACATGCATCTGGAGTTCATTTGAACTGGCTGGAGGCCCTTGCCTGCCCATTGTTTCTCTTTATTTGCTTCTCTTTGTCTGTCAAATAAATAAAAAAAAATTAAATATATTTTAAATATTTATATATTTTAAATATTTTAAAATATATAAAATGTATTCCCAGCCCAGACTCAGTGAGTTTGTAATACAGATGCATGTCTGTTACTGGATCAGTCCTTGCCCCAGCCCACCCTGTGTCCCACAGAGGAACCATTTTTGCTACATTTTTGGCAACACAAATGGGCTATCATTAAATGGTCAAACCCCAATGCAAAATAAACAATACAAGAAACCAAAGCAAGATATCCCCACCAATAATGCCTAGTCCCATAGTTAAAACCTCCAATGAGATCTACTTAGAGGAAACTTCAGACAAAGGATTCCAAGATATAATTATGATAAATGTATTTAACAAACAATATATACCTGAATGAATGCAAAAGAATAAAAGACTGAATAGACACCTGAGTGAATTCAAAGAGGAGACCATCAGAAAATTAATGCAATATAATGGACATATATGTAATCAGACCACCAAACAAAGGAATGAAAATGGAATTCAATGAAGAAATAGAGAGGCAGAAGTAAAACAGTGGAAATAAAAAATGAAATAGCTTAATTAAAAAGCTCACAGGAATGACATACCAGTAGAATAGATCATGTGGCAGACAGAATATCAGGACTTAAGGACAAGGCAGAGGAAACAGATCAAGATGCAAAAATCAATGACAAGTTCAAGAAAACATTTGAGCAGAACATACACCACATACATATATACACCATAAAAGACCAAATGTTTGAATCATGGTTATACAAGAAGGGTAAGAACTACAGGTCAATGTCATAAAAACTATCTTCAATAAAATTATGAACGAAAGTTTTCCAAATCTTAAAAAAAGAGAAGTCCATCAAGGTACAAGAGGCATACCATACAGAACATCAAATAGACATGCCCAGAAAAGAAATCCCCCATATCACATTATACTTGAAACACTAATCACCTAAACCAGAGTATAGACATGTGCCATAGAACCTGGTAATATCGTGGGTTTTGTTTTGTTTTTTTGTTTTGAAGCAACCATGGAAGAAATGTTTATTTCAGCTTACAGTTTGAGGGGATGCAGCCCATGATCGTAGGGAAGGCAACAGAAACGCAGGCAGCTGGTCACATTCAATGTACAGTCTGGAAGTGGAGAAATGAAGACTGGTGCTCAGCTGACTTCTTCTTTCTTTTTTGGGGGGCGGGGAGGAGGTAGGGGACACAGTGGCACAAACCTTTATTTATTTATTTATTTATTTTTAAAGGAGTGGGGAGAGAGAATCGGTACTCTAGGGCCTCAGCCACTGCAATAGAACCCCAGATGCCTGCACCACCTAGTGGGCATGTGCTACCACGCACTTGCCTCACCTTTGTGTGTCTGGCTTAGGTGGGATCTAGAGAGAGGTGGAATGTGGGTCCTTAGGCTTTGCCAGCTTACTCAGTCCAGGAGCCCCGCTCATGGAATGGTACCACCCACAATTAGGGTGGGTCTTTCTACCTCAAAGAACCTATTCTGGAATCTCCCTCACAGACAAGTCCTGAAACTTGTCTCCTAGGTAATTCTAGGACCTATCAAGTTGACAATCAATATTAACCACTGCCATCCTCAAAAGTTACATTTCTTTGTTGTTGTTGTTGTTTGTTTGGTTTGTTTTTTTTTAAATTTTTATTAGCATTTTCCATGATTATTAAAAAAATCCCATGTTAATTCCCTTCCTCCCCCCCACTTTCCCCTTTGAAATTCCATTCTCCATCATATTACCTCCCCATCACAATCATTGTACTTACATATTCTTTTTTTTAAGATTAAAAATACTTTATTTTAAACTTTTCTTCATAAACACTTTTAACATTTTTTTTCCAATTTAAAAACAGAACGGATAGCATAGACATGTTTGAATAGATTATATCCACGGCTTGGGCAAAAATTACCTGACCAAAAATGTAAAGGCTTTTAAAATAGATATAAAAGGCAAACCTTAAATTATTCTAAGATTTTTATATTGGCGCTAGGATTATTTGACTACTGGCCCAAAATGTACCTAAAGGTCAATATATTTTTCTATAGACAAAATATGCCCAAGAGATATAGGGCACACACAAGTTAGGTAGAAAATCACCTTTCTGATCACCTCTTAGAAGCACTCCTTCAGAAAGCAAACATATTCCTTACTGGCATACTGATAGTAAAGTTTTAATGCAACTGTTCCCAAAGATCTTGGTTTTTAAATAGGCTCTGATAAAAGGCATCAGGACTTCTTGTAGAATGGATAATTCCATTACTGGAGAATATTTATGTATAATAATATGCTCATAATTATCATGTGAAATCCACTGTGACTAACTCACTTCTTATCTATGAATTCATTTTCATTTTTAGATTTGTTATCAGTGAGATAATTATGTCTTGGGAGAAGAGGAACTAACTGCAGTTCAATAGAATCAAAGGTCATAATTATGATTAATGATAGTATCTGATCCTACTTGTAGTTTGGTAATATTTTGTTATGTAACACTTCCTTTATCCAAATAAAATTGACCATAGACAGAAGTTAAGGTATTATAAATGATGTTTTATGATTAACATAACTGCTTACTTAAGGATTTTAGTTAACTGAGCATGGTGGTTAGTGCCCATCTGTCACCCCAGAAGTTTGGAGACTACAGCAAAAGGATCCTTAGTTTGAGACCATCCTTGGTTACATAGTACAGTCTTGTATAAATGAACATATATTTTAGATTTTAGTTTTATGTGAATAAAAATTAAGCAGCCTTTTCCAACCAGGATATCAGTAGATTATTCTACTAAGAGAGAGAGAATTGGGGTGCCAGGGCCTTAGCCACTGTAATTGTACTCCAGATGTGTGTGCCACCTTATGTGCGTGTGCAACCTTGTGCACTTGCATCATCTTGTGCACCTGGCTTATGTGGGACCTGGAGAGTGGAACATGGGTCCATAAGATTTGCAGACAAGTGCCTTAACCACGAAGCCATCTCTTCAGCCCACATTTTATTTTATACAAACTAGTTTATTTGATTATGGAATTTTCATGTGGGTATATAAGGTACTTTGTATTTACCATCCCAATTCTCTACAATCTCATGAGTCCCCTTCTATATTAGTTACTTTACTCAGTGCTATGGCCAAATGCCTGACAAGACACAACTTAAGGAAGACTTTATTCTTGTTTACATTTCTAGGGGACACAGTCCATCATGATGCAGAAGGTATGGCAGCAGGAACAGTGAGCTAGATTATTACATTGCATCCACAACTGGGAAGCAGAGGGTGAAAAGGAAGTGCTGTCAGGCTATAAAACCTCAAAGCCCACCCCTAATGACCAATTTCCTCCAGAAAGCCTCCAACTCCTAAAGGTTCTACAACCTTTCTCAAGCAGTAACATCACCTTGGGATAAACTGATCAAACACATGAGCCTATTGGGAGCATTTTACTTCAATGTCCTGATATCTTCATACTCTCCTTTTTTTTTTTTTTTTTTTTGAGGTAGGGTCTCACTCTAGCTCGGGTTGAGCTGAAACTCACTCTGTAGTCCCAGGCTGGCCTTGAACACACATCAATCCTTCTATTTCTGTCTCCTGAGAGCTGGGATTAATGGCATGCACCACCACACCCAGTCTCTTTCTGCTTTTCATTTTTGTTGTTGTTAATGACTGAATAATATTCCATGTGTGTATGGTATGTGTATATGTGTGTGTCCATATATCTTACCTTTTCTTTATTCCATTATCCACCAATGGGCATCGTTTTCTCCACTTTTAATTACCTGAGGTTAACTGTAGTCCAAAAATACTAAATGGAAAGTTCAAGTTCAAGAAATAAATAATCCACGAGGTTTTCAAAAATATTTTATTTTTATTTACTTATTTGGTGGAGAAAGAGGGAGAGAGAGAGAGAGAGAGAGATAATGGGCATGTCAGGGCCTCCAGCCACTGAAAATCAATTCCAGATGCATGCACCCTGTTGTGTATCTGACTTACGTGGATCCTGGGGAATCAAACTAGGGTTGTTTTTGCTTTGCAAGCAAATGTCTTAACCACTAAGCCATCCCTCCAGCCCCATCCACAAGGTCTTAAATATTTTATTTATTTATTTGAGAAGCAGAGATAAAGAGAAAAGAAACATAAAGATAGATAAATGGAGAGAGAGAGAGAAAATGGGAATGCCAGGGACTCTAGCCTCTGCAAACCAATTCTAGATGCATGAGCCACCACAAGTATTAATTGTACACTATTCTGAGCAGCATGATGAAATTTTATACCATCTGATTTCATCCTATGGAAGATATTAATCATCCCTTCACCTAATTTGTCGTCATCCACACTGAATCCATTTCCTCCTATTAGTTACTTAGTCACTGTCAGAGATCAAGTGTTGTAGAATTACAGTGCTTGTTTTCAAGAAAACCTTATTTTATTCAATAATGGCCCTAAAGTGGAATGCCAAAGAGATGCTATAGAATACTTTCTTTAAGTGAAAAGGTGAAAGTTTGCAAGTTATAGAAACAATAAAATCATATACTATGGCTGTTAAGATCTATGGAAAAGTTTCAACCTCTTACTGTGACTAATTTAGAAACTCGATTTTATCATAGGTATGCAGGTATATGTGGAAAATAACAAAGCATATGTAAAGGTTGGTCTTATTCTTGGTTTCAGGTAGTCTTGGTTCCTTGAAAGAGGGACTACTGTAGTGGTACAACATCCAATAATTTTGAAAATCAGAGGGTTGAGAGCATAAATTAGAACAGAGATTTTTCAAACAGCAAGTGGTGAAGCAGAATAATTTCTAAAGTCAATTTAGTCAAGGTAACTAATAAGCTTTCAGTTAAAGAGTAGAGTAGTACTGAAAGAAAATGTCAGATGATATCATACAAAGTAAGAGCAGAAGGAATGTCATCTGGCTTTACAGTAAACACATGTACATTTATTGAGCTGCAATGTAACATATATATGTTTTCTGAAGTTGTTACCATAGTCAAAAATGTTAGAAGCTAGGAGCTGTGGTGTTCACTTACATTACTAGTACTCAGGAAGTAGAGGCAGAAAGATTTTTGAAAATTCAAGGTCAGCCTGGTTTTCATAGCAAGTTTCAGGCCAGCCAAGGTTATCTAGTATGATTATGTCTCAAAAAATATTTGAAAAATTTTGGACTACGTGAAGAATAAGCAAACAGATGCAGTGCACCTACTTGAATCATATTGCAGTTATTTTTTCATTGCTGGAACAAAGCACCTGAGCAAAAGCAGCTGATGGGAAGAATGTTTTTATTTTGGCCTATAGTCTTCAGAGGAAACTTCATGATGTCAGGGGAATGCATGGTATGAGCAGAGGCTGGACGTCACCTCTGCTACCTCACGTGGAAAATAGCAGCAGGATAATGAACCAAACTGTAGCAAAGGGGAGCTGGCTATGACACCCCTAAGCCCACCCCTAACAACACTCCTCCTCCAGCAAGGCACCACCTCCAAAATTGCCATAAGCTGAGACCAAGCAAGCATTCAGAACACATGAGTTTATGGGGGAACAGCTGATTCAAACCACCACAAATCATGATATTCTGCAAATGGTTATCTTAGTTATAAACTTTCCTTTTGCTTTTTCCATCTCAACCTGTTATGCACTAAATTGTATCCCCCTCTCCTTTCATGTGAAACCCTAGCTGATTCCCAGTACCAAGGTATGTGATTACAGTAACGATAGAGAATTTGAAAGGATAAAAGTTGCCCTATTTCTGCTGCCCTGTTGTCTAGCTGCTTTGCTAACTTGCCTTTTTAAGCTTCTGTAATATGGCTTGCTTGCTACTGCACTGAATCACAGAACTGCCATTTTGCAACTACCTCCATTTTGTAAAAAGTATGCAACTACCTCCATTTTGTAAAAAGTATACCATGAGGACCTGGCCCTTTGTACGCCCTACCCAATCAGAGGGACCCTCAGGAGCCCACCTCGTGGGCCCCACCCAATCAGGGGAACCCACGGCTGAAAAGCCCCTATGACTCTGCATACCTATAGTTTTCAGCCTTTATAAGCTGACCAAACACGTGGCTAGGGGCTCTTCACCTTTCCTCCTGCGAGAGGAATCTGTGTTGAGCCCCGATGCATCGGAATCAATAAATAAACCTCGTGCGGTTTGCATTGAGAGCGTCCTGCGTGAGTGTTTTTGGGGTCGCGTAGACAGCCCTGAGTGGGGACCCCTCTGGGGAACCCCACAAATTTAAAAAGGTGAGTAAAAGATGGAGAGATTGCTCAGTGGCTAAAGGTGCTTGCTTGCAAAGCCTGAAGGCCTAGGTTCAATTCCCCAGTACCCATATAAAGCTGGATGCACAAAACAGCCCATTCTCATTCTTTCTGTGTCTCTCTACTCGCAAATGAAGTTTAAAAAAATCATTTTTTAAAAAATGAGAGTAGGGCTGGAGAGATGGCTTAGCGGTTAAGCGCTTGCCTGTGAAGCCTAAGGACCCCGGTTCGAGAGGCTCGGTTCCCCAGGTCCCACGTTAGCCAGATGCACAAGGGGGCGCACGCGTCTGGAGTTCATTTGCAGTGGCTGGAAGCGCTGGAGCACCCATTCTCTCTCTCTCTCCCTCTATCTGTCTTTCTCTCTATGTCTGTCGCTCTCAAATAAATAAATAAAAAATGAACAACAACAAAAAAAATTTTAAAAAATGAGAGTAAATTCAAATGAAGACAGTAGAATGGGCCCTAATCCAATTTGTTTGATGTTGGGAGGAAATTGGAACACAGTACGACATAGCAGGGATTCTTATGCACAAAGGAAAGGCCATGTAAGTAAATGGACATCTGTAAGCCAAGGAAAGAAGCCTATGGAAAAGAAATAAACTCTGTTGGCACCTTTGACTTTGAATTTCCAGTTCTATATCTGTGAGAGTCTTTTACTTCAGCACCTCAATCAATGATATTTTGTTATAACAGACTGAGCTATTGTTAACTATACTACACTATCACAACCGCAATATTGACTTTGATGCAATTAAGATACACAACAATTGCATCACCACAGGGGTCCTACATATTTCTTTTTTATAACACCTTCCTCCTTTTACTTCAGCCCGCCATCCACCAGCACTGAAACTACTAATCTCTTCTCCATTTGTAAAAATTTTGTCATGTTAAGAATGCTGTATGTTAAAACCACACAGTATAACATTTTGGTTTTTTCCACTCAATTTAATTTCCTTGAGAGCCATCCATGTTGCTGTTGTATCAATGGTTAGTTTTTATTCCTAATTAGCCTTCTATTTTTATAGATGTACCATATATAACTGTTGTGGGTTAGAGACTGGGCTAATGGACTTAGAACTCCCCAGGTTCATGACTCTCAAGCCTTAAGTTCTTATCCATGTTTAGCAAAAATGTGAACACTGACAAAAGTAAATTATGAAGGTTGTATTAAGGGAGACTTGAAGTAGGAGGAACAAAAAACCAGGGAAGCTCTCAAGCCCAGAGAAATTCTTCCTCTCCCAGCTCAGGTTGGAGGGGCAAGTAAACCAAGAAAAAAAATCTCTTTTGTGGAGGTTTGGCTCAGTTCCTTATATCTAAATTGGACATCCAATTAGGATGAGCCTCAAACCAGGCACATGCCTTTAATCCCAGAACATGGGAGGCAGAGGTAGGAGGATTGCTGTGAATTTCAGGATAGCCTGGGACTATAGAGTGAGTTCCAGGTTAGCCTGGGCTAGAGTGAGACAATAAAAACAAACAAACAACAACAACAAAATCAAATGAACCTCACTGCTAAGTCTCAATCTATATAAAAGATCCTGGTTAACTGTTGGGACAGAGAGGACTTGTCCATGGGCACCAAGCCCAGGAAAAGTTCAGAGTAGAAGAATCAGGAAGTTGCTGCTTATCACCATCTTCTGGCTGACTACATATAAAAGAAGCTAGCTTGCTACTAATCTGTATTAATGCCCCCTCCTGGGAGGAAACTTTACCAGCTCTCCGGGAAATGGGGAGACAACTGCTCTAATTCTTCAAGCTCAGTGGGATAGCAAAGCATAGCAGTTAGAGCTCTCCAGGGGGAAGTCTATACAAAGGCACATTATGGAAAGGCCTTTTCCATTTCTTGTGAACCAGCCTGATGTCTCATTACCATCTGTGTATAGGACCTATTCTTTGGTGTGTTTCTTTTTAACCTGGGGTAATATCTATAAAAGATAAGCACTAACTACACTGTAATTGTATCAGGACAGTAAGAGGGGATCTTACCCTATTGGGAAAGGGAAAAAAAAAAACCCACTAACACACTGGTATTCTAGTGATAAACCCCAGGTCAGGTGGCCAAAATTGGAAGAAAGAGAAAGAGGTAAGACACATGGCAGACCCAGGTATTTTTTATGATCTAGGTATCCCATTAGGATAGACCTTGCCACCGAGCTCAGGTGTTGTTTTAGTCAACTTCAAGTTGCTTGCAGAAAACAACCAACCAAAATCAGCTTGTGGGAGGAAAGGTTTTACAGATTCAAGGGGAAAGTACCATAGTGGCATGGGAAAATGATGGCATGAGCAAAGGTTGGACATTGCCCCCTGGCCAACATCAGGTGGACAACAGCAGCAGGAGAGTGTGCCAATCACTGACAAGAGAAGCTGGGTATAACACGTATAATCCCACCCCCAACCCCCAACAATACACTGCCTTCAGGAGTCTTCAATTCCCAAATTGCCATCATCTGGGGACCTAGAATTTAGAACATGTAAGTTTATGGGGGTGGGGAGCTGCATCAAACCACCACAGGTGTTTAAGGGGCTGACTCAGGAGGGTACCAGCCTACCCAGGTGTGCTATACTGGGAAAGAAGTAGGGTGTGCTTTGCTAAGGACCTGCTCCTAGCCATCTTGAGTGGGCCTGAATCACATGCTAAGTTCTAGTTTTGTCAGGGCAGGTAGGGTGGCATCTCCTTGTCTTTGGGCCTAGTTTCTGACTGCCTATAAAAAGCTACGTTGCTCCTGTTTCTCCTTCAGCAGGATCCAAAACCATAAAGAAAGAAGCAGGGATTTATGGCCATAATTCCCTGAACATTCTTTTTTTTTTTTAATTATAAGTCTCTCTTTTATTTTATTTATTTATTTATTTATTTATTTATTTATTTATTTATTTATTTATTTATTTGAGAGCGACAGACACAGAGAGAAAGACAGATAGAGGGAGAGAGAGAGAATGGGCACTCCAGGGCTTCCAGCCTCTGCAAACGAACTCCAGATGCGTGCGCCCCCTTGTGCATCTGGCTAACGTGGGACCTGGGGAACCGAGCCTCGAACCGGGATCCTTAGGCTTCACAGGCGAGCGCTTAACCGCTGAGCCATCTCTCCAGCCCCCTGAACATTCTTGATCTAGTCTAATCTCAGAAGCTAAGCAGAATCAGGCATGGGTAGTACTTGGATGAAAGAAAGAAACTGTGGAACTCTGGGTAAGGGAGGGAGAAAGAGTTTCAGGGTTCTGAGAAGAGGTCTATTTAGCTCTGAGGGTGGGGCCTTGCACATCACTGAGATGGAAGCTAGGTGAAGGTGGAATATCTTCTTCTCAGCCCAGGTAAACTCAAATTACCATAATATAAAATGTTTCTGGGCTGGAGAGATGGCTTTGCAGTTAAGACACTTGTCAGCAAACCCAAAGAACTCAGGTTCGATTCCCCAGTACCCATTTAGGCCAGATACGCAAGGTGGTGCATGTGTCTGTAGTTCCTTTGCAATGACTAGAGGCCCTGGTGCACCCATTCTCTATCTGCTTTTTATCTCTTTCTCTTTTTTTTTCTCAATTTTTATTAACATTTTTCCATGATTATAAAAATATCTCTCTTAAATAAATGAATAAAATATTTTTTTTAAAAAAGTGTTTCCAAAATCCCAGGCCTTGTCTAGGCATGGACAGGTGGGAGGTGAGGAGAAGGGGAGACAGCTCTTTGCTTAATATACCCACATTCCTGTTATGACATTTGATTTGTTCCCTCAACTATAAGAGTGAAATAAAAAATTTACATGTTCCTCTTTATATCCTCAGGAGGGCTATTCATTCTTAGGCACCAGTAGCTGGGTTTGCATTCTAGGAAACTACAACTGGACAATGTATGCTCTAATAAACTTCTTGCATGAAGATACCATTTTAAGAAAGCTTATTTACCATGAATCAAATGGATTGCATGAGGTCACTGTGTGTTTTTACTTTGTAAACTGGGTGGCCTCTGAAAGCTCCTTAGAGGACTTCAAAGGAAGCCCCCTCAGTTCTTCCAGCCTCCCACCCCCTACCCTTTGTTATTGAAGTCTTGCTGACCCCAGAGTTTTTCACTGAATGGAGACTTTCCAAGGGGCCTAAAGAATACCTGACAATTAAAGAAATGAAAACCAGGGGGTCAAGATGAATTGACCCCTGGCAAAGGATTTACATAAATAGATCCTAAACTCAGGCCATGAACAAAAGATAGAATACCCCATTGGGGTAAGAACCCTGGTTCAAGGGCATTTGCAGAACTAAGCTTGGCTTCTGTGCTATTTCAGGAATTCCAAGAATGTCACTGATCATTGTGTCTTGGCAGGGCACAGAGTAGTGGTGCTGGGAAGCTAATAGAAACCTAGCCCTGCCCACTGGTTGAGACTCAGCTCTCTCACTCAGCAACCTGTTCTTTAAGAGCGTGGGAAACCAGCAAGTGACCAGCAGACACCTTATAAAATAGGAAAGATGCCTTCTGCTGAAACACTTTATTTTAGAATGGTGTCATTAACCTGGGAGGTTAAAAGGGAAGCAGATGGTTGAAGATGCGTGTCCCTACAGGAGGGCTACATCTTTGTTCCCTCTGTGTGCCCAGCTTTGTGGGAGATATTAACCCCTAACACGCAGATCAAATGAAACTGACCCAATACTGGTTGTCTCGAGATTGGCCTTTTGGTGTTGATGCTGCCTAAGAAAGAAATCTTACAAGGGTGCTAAAAGATAATTAGCAGAAAATTGTGAAATCATGACCCTTGTGGATATAGACTCAGGAACATATGAAAATTTTACTTCTAATTATTGAGGGAACCATGCAGACATTTTCCTGGCTTTAAAAGATAATCACCATACACTTATTGGGAATGTGGGAATGTTGAGGTGAATTGTAAATGGAAGCAAACTGTTAACTGCCCCCATCCCCCTCCAGTTAAAGTCCTTTTAACTGGACAGGACACAATTTGCATGTCTATCCTCTACCTCCAATTTAGAATAGTAAAATAGCTCCAGTGGAATCACAATCAGATAACACAAGGAAGCCTGTGCTACAAGCAATAAAGAGCTTTTCATTGAAGTATGAATTATCTCCACAGGGGCAAGAAATTTTGTTTTATAGAGCCACAAGTGTTCCATCTATCCCTTTATCATTCACCCCTCCTCACCCAAAATGCATACTTTATCTTTTTAAAAATATTTTTATTTATTTGAATGCAGACACACACACACACACACAGAGAGACAGAGAGAGAGAGAGAGAGACAGAGAGAGAGAGAGAGAGAGAGAGGGAGGGAGAGAATGTACATGCCATGGTCACCAGCCACTGCAAATGAATTCCTGATACATGTGCCGTTTTGTGCATCTGACTTTACATGGGCACTGGGGAATCAGACTTAGGTACTTAGGCATTGCAGGCAAGCGTCTTAACCACTGAGCTATCTATCCAATCCTGCATATTTTCTTGACTAAAGAGAGTGAAGTGGATTTGAGAATCTTTGGTCAAAGATGGCTCCAAAACCTTACAACCAATCATGTACTCAAAGCAGATTGTTCCTTGGTAAAGCAGAAGTTTTACAAAGGGACTGCCTTGACTGTTTCATTTTGTTCAGTCTCTCTCACCATATTTGCCAGGCTTATGCTCTAAAGAAGAAACACTAGAAGGATTGGAAGTGGGGAACAGAACAGTATTGTGCTCTGGGTTTGTTTACTCAGAAAGGGCTCTAATCCTGATGGGCTTTCTGAGCTCTTTTTCATTTTTTCTTCGTTTTCTTTTTTTTTTTTCTTTTTCTTTTTTTTTTTTTTTTTTGAGACATGGTCTCCATGTTCTCACTGTATCCACAATGACCTAGAACTCAATCTGCACCTCAGGCTGGGCTTGAACTCAAAGAGATCTTCCTGAGTACTGGGATTAAAGACATGTACCACCAAACCTGGATTCTGGCATTAGCATACTGAGAGTCTCTGAAGTGACCCACATATGACAAAGAGCAGGGATGGCCTCAACTTTTATGCTTAGAGAGCATGCATTACTCTGCTGTTGCATCACAGTGGTGTGAGGGACTGGATTCCATAAAGATGTAGGAAATCCCAGGCCCATGGACCCTAACTTTGGGTCCTTGTCCAATTTAACAAAGAATTGAAAACCAAGACCCCGAGAAGTTTATATTATGCATCATGAGATTCATTTTAGGGAGAGTTAGGATCCATAGGGAAGGCTAGCAGAGGATTCCAGGCCAAAATAAATTCTTTCCCTTCAACCCAGCTGTGAAGGGGGAAAGAGGAAGGAGAAGCCTCCCTCACATAGATCTCCCAGGAAGAAACCTCTAGAAAAGGGGTTTACACACATGGAAAGCAAAGCAGGAGAGCCTAAGCTGAAAGATCTCCTTTGCACAGTCAAATATGAGTAAGAGAGATAGTAAAGGGCTCAGAACTTAGAGACAGATTATACTTGTAACAAAGCACACAAGCACCCTGACAAAAAGACATCCTCTGCCTTCCCAACCAGGCTGGGAATAGGGAGATTAGACCAGAGAAAGCATATTCCCCTCACATAGGGAAGGAGCCAAGAGCTCTCCAACAGGGCCAGGATCAACAATACACAAAGGGACAAGGGGCCAAGAGAGACTCACACACATGGTTATGCTTATTTATATGGGTCAAACATCCAATTAAGATGAGCCTCATTGTGGGGATTCCAGAATAGGCAGACCTGGCTAGGCAGGAAGGCCCTTAAGGGAGAAATCTTATGATGATTTTACGCCACACCCACTCCTTGCCTAATCCCAGATGGCCTTGCCTATCTCAGCTCACCCCACCTGCTTCAGTCATGGGATTTAGTGCTTGTCCATCTCACCCAATCAGATCTCTTTTGAGCACCCTGCCCAGGTTTGGGTGGATTCCTCCACTGAACCTAGGTCAATTGGCTGGGACACCTGATACAGGTATGTCTAGGTGTGCTGGGTGCAAATTCAAAAGTATATTTTTTCTGGGGCTGGAGAGATGGCTTAGCGGTTAAGCGCTTGCCTGTGAAGCCTAAGGACCCCGGTTCGAGGCTCGCTTCCCCAGGTCCCACGTTAGCCAGATGCACAAGGGGGCGCACGCGTCTGGAGTTCGTTTGCAGTGGCTGGAGGCCCTGGCGCGCCCATTCTCTATCTCTCCCTCTATCTGTCTTTCTCTCTGTGTCTGTCGCTCTCAAATAAATAAATAAATAATGAACAAAAAAAAAGTATATTTTTTCTGACCCCCAGAGAGATGCACAGTTGCTCTGGAACTGTGGCAGCAACACTTTTTTAATTTTTTTTTTATTTGACAGATAGAGAGAGACAGAAAGAGAATGGGTACACCAGGGCCTTCAGCTACTGTAAACGAACTCCAGACACGTGTGGCACCTTGTGCATCTGATTTATGTGGGTCCTGGGGAGTCAAATGTGGGTCCTTTGGCTTCATAGGCAAACACCTTAACCACTAAGCCATCTCTCCAGTACCATAGCAATGCTTTTGAGTCTTTGTGTTGGTAAGATTTCCCTCCCTCACCCCAGCAGCAATGCCGGGATGAAAGAGGGACAATTCTTATTTTTGTTACTGTTTTAAATCTTTTTGGAAGCACTTGACTTTTTTTTTTAAATTAACCATTATAAGCACTAAAGTTTTATTTATTTATTAGAGAGAGAGAGACAGAGACAGAGAGAGACAGAGAATGGGCACGCCAGGGCCTCCAGCCACTGAAAATGAACTCCAGGCACATGCACCACTTTGTGCATCTGGCTTATGTGAATCCTAGAAAGATCTCCCTTGCACAGTCAGTCAAAGATGAGTAAGAGAGATATTAAGGGGCTCAGAACTTAAAGAGGGATCACACTAGTAACAAAGCACCACGTAAGCACCCTGACAAAAAGACAAGGAATTGAACCTGGGTCCTTTGGCTTTGCAGGCAAGTGCCTTAAAAGCCAATTCATCTTTCCAACCACACAGGCTATTTTTAAAATCCTTTTCATGGTTTTTAATCTAATATCCATGTTTGTTTACATGGGCTCCTGGGCTCCATGTTGCGTATCTCCCACCTCTCCCGCTTTACCTTCCCTTCCTCAGCCCTTTTCCTTCTCCCACATCTCTGTGATACCTGAATGAAATGTGGTGTTTTAAAAAATCACTTTCTTGAATCTGGAATATCCAATTCTTTGGTTAATTTGCAGAAATGAACTCAGGGTTTGGGGTTCCAGGAAGCACCCTCCAGAAACCCATGTTTATCCATTACATCATCGTCAGACTCAGGTGTGTATGGGAGAGGTACCTGATTGGTTGGTTGACTCAAGAGGCAGACTCAGGAAGTGTCAGCTCATAGGGGTGCTAGGCTGAGAAAGAGGCAAGAAGTGCTTGCAACCAGCTTGGATGAAAGTGGGTTAGATGCAGGTTCTAGTCTTGTCAGAGTATGCACGATGGCATCCATGTTTCTCTGGGAGAGTCCCTAGCTAACTACCTATCTGTTGAACTTGTTAGAAGTACTGCCTCCGACTCGAAATGAGGGGTCCTTTGATGGAGGCCATCCCTCTACACATCACTATAGAGTCAAAGTCCTGTTGAAAGTTGTTGAATTCCAAGAAATCTGCCTCTCCTGCCACAAATGGTGTGTCTAAAACAAAATAATGGCTATCTACTGTTAAGGAAACTGACTAAACCTTACTGCTCCAATGCTTGGATGAGGAATGAGACCCCCTTCTGGCCACTACCTGTGACTCCTGGTGGAGATGTGACAATAAAAACCTAACTTGCTGGGCTGGAGAGATGGCTTAGCGGTTAAGCGCTTGCCTATGAAGCCTAAGGACCCCGGTTCGAGGCTCGGTTCCCCAGGTCCCACGTTAGCCAGATGTACAAGGGGGCGCACGCGTCTGGAGTTCGTTTGCAGTGGCTGGAGGCCCATGCGCGCCCATTCTCTCTCTCTCCCTCTATCTGTCTTTCTCCCTGTGTCTGTCGCTCTCAAATAAATAAATAAAAAAATTAAAAAAAAAAAAACCTCACTTGCCTGAATGCGTTTTTATCAGACACTAGAGAAAATCAGTAAATGGCCATAAAATGCAAACCCAGAAAGGAAATGCCCTCATTATTGTAGGCTTGAGTCACTTTGGGCCTGCACAATCCCTCCTCCCTCTTAGTGTAATTCTTCCCTTTCCCATTCCTGAAGGCCCTTCAAATCTCCTTCCTGCCCTTACTCAAGGTTCTAAGGCTTCCATTTTTTGGTTTTAGGTCCCATCAATATTTCATGGCATTGTGACGCTTCCTAACACTTTTCTTTGGATCTCATCTCTCTCTCTCCTAGTGTTAAAGAAAACCGTGGGCCCAAGAAACTGTCTTGATTCTCTATTGTGAACTGTGAACCTGACATATTGGAGGAGAAACAGGAAGATGATAGTTTTTTTTTTTTTTTTTTTTTTTTTTTTAATAATCAGCCAGGGAGGCCCAAGGAGAAGTGGATGCCCCTTTGCCTGCTCTGGCAGGACTAGAATGGGCATCTAATCCAGTCTCAACCAAGATGGTGGCAAGAAACACTCCATGGCAGCATCTTCCTCAGCCCCTTCATTCCAACAACCAATCAGATGTCATGCCTAAGTCTGATGGTAAGGCTCTCACTTGGCAACTCATTCTCCAGACGCCTGAATGTCTTGGTAAGAAGATTGGGATTTCTTTTTTTTTTTAATATTTTTATTTATTTTTTATTTGAGAGTGACAGACACAGAGAGAAAGCCAGAGGGAGAGAGAGAGAATGGGCACGCCAGGGCTTCCAGCCTCTGCAAACGAACTCCAGACGCGTGCGCCCCCTTGTGCATCTGGCTAACGTGGGACCTGGGGAAGCGAGCCTCGAACCGGGGTCCTTAGGCTTCACAGGCAAGCGCTTAACCATTAAGCCATCTCTCCAGCCCTGGGATTTCTTTTTGTTGGGGCACTTTCCTGACTTGTTTATGGGTGTTTTCTTACATGAGCAATTTTTCTCTAAAAATGAGCCCTTTTCCACCCAATCACTTAGCTTTGACCCCTATGTGAAGGGGTTGACTCTGCTTCTTCGGAATCTTTTGGCCCAGCTCTTGCGTTTTGCCTTCCATGTGTGTATTGTGCATGTACCCCATCCAGAGACTTCTTCCCTAGAGATTTCTCTATCTTTCTATCCTCCTCTCCCTTCCCAACTGAACGAGGAGGAACATTCCCTTCTGGCTTGAGTCTTTCACCTAGCCGTCCCCTGAATTCTAATTCTCCCTAAAATAAACTTCGTAATTCATAACTTACCCTTCTCAGAATTTGTTTCTTCAATTCTTTGCTAAATCAGATAAGAACTCTAAAGTTGGGTTTTATAAGCCTGAGATCTCCAGCATAATCTGTCTTTGGATCCCCAAATCCTGAGTCAACTGATGCTATCTATGACTGTAACTCAGATATTTAGGTACTGCAGGGGGCTGACTGCCTTCTCGGGCTTCAATCCCCTTTTCTCCCTTCTGCCTTTGCTGAGGCTTTTCTACACTCAACCCAGCTTTATTTTCTGGTGAGTTGGTTGGTCAGGGCATCTCAATGGTGAGGTCAGGTCAGGACCCTCCAGGCAGGGTCGAGGACCCCATTTCTTTGAACCTAATAGAGACACAAATGCATTTGTTCTTTACTTTGTGGCTGCTATCCAGGTGTCCTTGAATGACACTCTTGGGAAATTTATCGAGATACAAGGACACTCGTATCCATTATGTCTTTCTGATTTATTGATTGCCAGAAATCATAGCTTACCATTTTTCCCTCACTCATGTTTCCCCTCATATCCTCCCCTCTGGACTGAGGTACAGAATCTTCTTACCTTGAAACCAGTGGGAATTTTAGACCGGATCTTTTAGTGTTTTTTTTTTTTTTTTTCCCATAGTCTATCTGTCTCACCAGGAACATTGCCCTCCTGGAGCTAAAATCCTTGAGCAGCTCTGGAGTTCAGATGCATAATGGGTCTTGTATCACAGTGCTCCTCCACAGTGCCATGACAAAATCTCAATCTCTGTCTCTCTCTCAATCTCTCATCTACTTTTGCTTGTTCACTTCCTTGGCTGCATTCTAATTCCTCTTTGGTGTGCAGCATGAGCTCGAGACCTACTGACTACAGAAGTGGTTTTAGTGGCTGTTGATTCTGGCATATCAGACCTCCTAAGTTAAGCCCACCTAAAGCTGAAAAAAAAAATCTCTCAAGAGCTCTCAAACCCTAGATCATTTGGAGGTTGTGCCAAGATGTGTGAAACATTATGCTGTGAGTAAGCATACCTGCTTCATCTAAAATCTCTGTAGTTCCAAACTACAACTTCTTCTGAGAATGGCCTTCAGCCTGTTCTTCAGATTCCATTGTGTTACTATGTTGTGTCTCTTGAGGTTCACCTTCAGAATTTCTAGCATGGCTGCTTGCCCAAAGGAACCTGCCTCTCTCCTCAGCATCTTAAAAGTATCTCTTTCCTCCCCTTGAAGTCTTCCTTCAGGGGAAAAGGAAAGGGCCTACACTGTACTTTCTTTCCTGGGTTGTTTCCTCATGTGTGTGTGACCAACAGCCACAGGGTAAGATGGAAACTCTGTTCTCTTCCTGATTACTGAGACAAAATTGTGACTCTGACATTTTTGGTCTGCTTCAGTGCTGAGGTGTTGGGGGCCTCTGAGGCTCTGGCTCTCTGCTTTGGTAGGAGTTGATTTTTCTCTGCGTTGATCTCCTTCCCCTTTGTGCTGGTATCCAGTTCACAGGAAAACATCACCCTTGCTTATTTCACCAGTTGTCCTTATTTTCAGTTGGGCCCCTTTTGAGGTATGTTGGGGCAGCTCTCTTCTTAGGATCTGCATCTATCTGGAAAAGAGAAGCAGATTCTCCAACGAAGAGTAAGTTAGCACCCGGAAAATTGAGATAAGACGTCAGAGTCACATGTTGGGTCATGATTTGCAGAGACATTTATCATACAAATAACTGGGGGCTAACTCCACAATGCACGACCCATTTTCATTAACAAGGAGGGTCTAATGGGAGGGGGTAGATCACAGATGAGCCTAAATATTGGTACCAAACTGCCTGTATTTTCTGAAAAGAAAACTAATAAATTAAATTAAAAAAAAAAATTGGGCATGCCTGTGGCTGCCAGATGGAGCCCACATTTGCTGGCCCTATCAACAGACTCATGGATTCTTCTTTATGACATCAAGTCCATGGTGCAACCCTCTCCAAGGGCATATTGCAGTCATGGTAGTCTTCTTAAAGGCATAGAAAAGAAAATGAATCACTTTAAAATTCAAACTGTTAGTAGTTTCCCCAGTGTTTAAGAGATAGATTTTTGTTGAAAGCACAGCTTTTAGATTTCTTAGTGCTATGGAAAAATAATCAGAGTGGCAGGTTGATTTTAAAACTGACAAAAGATAACTCCAAAAGTTACAAAATCATTGGGTTGTTATAGCTAAGGCTATATATATCGTCTATGTTGTTGATATGGTAACATTGGCTTATTAACTGAGTGCTCATATAAATAAAAATATCAAATTGGGCTGGAGAGATGGCTTAGCGGTTAAGCGCTCGCCTGTGAAGCCTATGGACCCTGGTTCGAGGCTCAGTTCCCCAGGTCCCACGTTAGCCAGATGCACAAGGGGGCGCACGCGTCTGGAGTTCGTTTGCAGTGGCTGGAAGCCCTGGCGCGCCCATTCTCTCTCTCTCCCTCTATCTGTTTTTCTCTCTGTGTCTGTTGCTCTCAAATAATACAAAAAAATTAAAAATAAATAAAAATAAATAAAAAATATCAAATTGATTCAAGACACTCTCAGCTTATAGTGTAAATAAAATTGTAAAGAAAGAGATGTCTCTCTTTAATCATATTATATATTCTTTGTCATATGTCTAAGGCTGGCAAGCCACTGGTTGTTTTCATGTAGTCTGTCTTTATGTCTTATGTCCAAAAACTACATAACTTAATCTGTGACCATTAAGTGCTGTGATTTTAAAATGTACATATGTATGTTTATATATTTTGAGATGATGTTAAATTGCTAAGAAACAGGTTTCCAATGTATTTAAAATAATTTGTCTCTGTGCTTTTGGATTTAAAAGGAAAATGCTTGCTTGCTCATGCTTACTGCAGTGTTAGATAGATATTTTAATTTGGGCTGGAGAGATGGCTTAGTGGTTAAGGCACTAGCCTGTGAAGCCTAAAAAATCATGTTCAAATCTCTAGGTCCCACATAGCCAGACACACAGTGATGCACATACCCACAAGGGGGCACACCCATCTGGAGTTCATTTGCAGTGGCTGAGGCACTGATGTGTCCATTCTCTCTCTCTCAAAAATAAATAATAAAAAACTAAAAATTTTGCAAACTTAAATCCTGATTTTATTCATCAAGAATATTTTATTTATTTGTGAAAAGAGAGAAGAATAGAGAAAATGAGTACACCAGGGGCTCATACTGCTACAAACACACTCCAGATGTATGCATATTTTGTGTATCTGGCTTTATATGGGAGTTGGGGATTCAAATCCTGGATGAACTTGGGTTTCTAGCTTTGCAAGCAAGTGCCTTTAACTGCTGAGATATCTCTCCAGACCCAAATCCTGAAATTACCTTACAGATTCAATTAAAAAGTCAGGATTTTAGATGATTTCTAAATGCCTATTATAACAACTTGTCTTTAACAAATTGATTCATTTGGATTTATTAATAGAACACAAGACTGTTGAAATATTGTTCCCTATAGTTTGACTGTTGGATATATAAGATACAATATATATGATTTCTGTGTTTCAAATACAACTTCCTGGATTTTTATTTAAAAAGATTTTCCAAATTTTATAATGACAACAACAATAATAATAATAGAGTTATAAATAAAGAACACACATTCAGTAAAGAAGGTTAAAAGAAAATGACATGCTTTCACAAGAAGAATGACTTTATAAAGTAAAGAATATTTTTCTAAATGGAAACAGATGGAAATAAATTAGAAGTTTTATGTATGTTGTAAATGGGTTATGAGAGTTAAACTGAAAGAAAGACATGGTTATAATTAAGTTTGTTATTATGAAAGATTATTAAATTTCTAATATCAAAATTCTGATATTCTAAAACCAATGTCTGATAAAAACAATAACATTTTTTAAAAACAGTCATGCTTTTATCAATGTTTACAAAAATGTTTTACAAACAGGAATTTTATGTTTTTTTTTATTAAATGAGATGTTTAAAACCTATTTTTAAGTATATCCACATTCTATCTAAATTTATATTTTTCCCACTGAGTAAAGCTTTTACTTGATAAATATAAAAAACTTATCCTAATGGATGGACATTTGTTCTAATTATACAGAATTTAATTGTGTATATATTTAATTCTCTAACATGGTGGTTCAATAAACATTTCCCACAAATAAGTTATTAGCTTAACCAAAGACTTTAGTATTTTCAGCCTGACATACTTTCATTAGTTCCTCTAAATCTAAGTCCTCTTTTGATCTCTGTACCAAGTAAATAAAAACTATGAGCCATCTATATTAAAGACCATTATAAGGAATTTTGATATCTGATAACTGAAACCTTCATGACTGGTTAATTTTTTGAATTAGTTCATCTTAAATAGTTTTAAATTGTCCAAGACATTTCAAATGTTGCTTGATATATAAAAATGGGGCTAATCTCAATTTACATATGTTACCAATGAAAATAATTTTCTTATACTTCCTGCATTACTGAAGTCAAGTCTTCATATTTACGAAGATCTCAATTAACTATTATTATCCAAATTAAAAATGCCTTGTTCCGGGCTGGAGAGATGGCTTAGCGGTTAAGCGCTTGCCTGTGAAGCCTAAGGACCCCGGTTCGAGGCTCGGTTCCCCAGGTCCCACATTAGCCAGATGCACAAGGGGGGCACACGTGTCTGGAGTTCGTTTGCAGTGGCTGGAAGCCCTGGCGCGCCCATTCTCTCTCTCCCTCTATCTGTCTTTCTCTCTGTGTCTGTCACTCTCAAATAAATAAATAAAAAATGAACAACAACAACAAAAAATTAAAAATGCCTTGTTCCCTTCTACAAACAATATTTCTTTCCTCACCAATTGCCTAAGGTAGTTAGTGTTTTCAAACTTAGATATAAAACTCCTACTATGTGTCACCTGTAGATGTCACGTTACACACAGTAAATCATACACATACATATGTATATCTGTATAAATATAAATGATACAGGAACTTTTGGATTCCTTTGTCAATGCACCAATATATGCCAGTGCACTGTTAATTCTGTGGTATATCCAGATTCTTGTTTCATGAATTCAAAAAATGAAATCCACAGACCAGAGAATAAGGTTCAGGAAGATTTTATTGTATCTTAGAGCTTTAGGAGGGAGACCTTTAAGAGAAGGGGAGCTTAAGGGAAGGAAGAAAGGAAGATATAGCTCTTGCCTAGGGAGTCAAGAGGGGATGTAAGCTCAGAATTTAAGAGAAGGATGGAAGACAGCATTCTTGCTCAGGGAGGCAAGAGGGCATTTGAGAAACAACCTCAAGACTTAGGTTGGAATTTTTTCTGAGCCCATGTAGCGTGGCTTGTTTATCAAGTCTAGTCCTGATATTAGGTATCTGGGGTCATGATTTTTGGAAAATGGCAATCTTATAAGAAATCTCAGTTCTCTAAAAAGGGACTTCTTGGATGGGAGTGGAAGGACTCCACAAGGGGGCAGAGATAAGAAAAAGGCAGATCCTTCTCACATTTCTGACATATAATGAAGTGTAATGATCTAGTTTTTCTCCTACAGGTCTAAGGACAATTCCCACATTAATCCAAGAGAGAACTATTCACTTTGGTGCCCTGTCACCCTAAACTGCCTCATAAAGACCAGGTAATAATGATCCAGGAGTTTCTGTCTTAATGGCTCCATTAATCATGTCTTTCTCCAGAAGAGATGCCTTCCTGCCAATTTAGCCTTATGTGGCAGATCCTAGGAATAAGCCTCTTAGGGTTGTGGGACAACAGCTTGCCATGTGCATGTGATGCTTGGATAAAAGGACACCAAAAGCTGAGGCTCCCAGAGGCCACCTCTGTGATATTAGAACTTCAACAATTGACAACAGCAATTGTGGAGGGTTAACAGTATATTGAGGGCATATTTGCTCTTTAAAAGAGTCAGCCTCTTATCTTTTTCTGTGTGTGACTTGAAATCTCTGTGACTAGCTGAGAAACCCCTTGCTCTGGGTCATAGTTCTTTGAGACATTTTTCTATTAAGCTAGAACAATACATGAGACCTTGCTTATTTTCTCTGAGATGAAACTCATTCTCTTGCATGTCAGGTCTCCTCACTGTTACTGCTTTCCATCATGAGTACAGACACTTTTCTGGTAATTGCTGTTCAGTCTTTAAGTTGTCTACCTCACTTATACAATTGATTTCAGCAGACCAAATTCCAAAATTGTTTCAAAATTCCTCCTGGGTCTTCTGACTGATACCTGTTTTCATCTCTTTAATGACCATTTACATCTTACATCTATAGGCTCCTCTTTATTCTGATGGTTAACTCTTATTTATCCAGACCATCATCCAGCATGCCACACAAACTCATATGGACAATGTTCTCCTGATGTAGGAGTGCCACATCAGATATCAGCTTCGGGATCAGTCACCAGATAGAGAGGCCTTATGACCTCACAACATCTCATTCAGCAAGAAGCAGTTAATTTTTTTTGTTTTTATTTTTGTTTATTTATTTGAGAGCGAGAGAGAGAATGGGCGTGCCAGGGCTTCCAGCCACTGCAAATGAACTCCAGACGCATTTGCCCCCTTGTGCAACTGGCTAACATGGGTCCTGGGGAATCGAGCCTCGAACCGGGGTCCTTAGGCTTCACAGGCGAGCGCTTAACTGCTAAGCCATCTCTCCAGCCCAAGAAGCAGTTAAAGATAGGCTCCTTTTGCACCATCCTGCCACCAACTTCCAAATCTCCTTTTTCTATAGAGCTATTCCTAGCATTTTTTAAAAATTTTATTTATTTATTTGAGAGAGAGAGAAGAGGCATATAGAGAGAATGGGCACGGCAGGGCCTCTAGCCACTGGAAAGTAACTCCAGAAGCATGTGCCCCCTTGTGCATCTGGCTTACGTGGGTCCTGGGAAATCGAACTGGGGTCCTTATGCTTATCCAGCAAACGCCTTAACTACTAAGCTATTTTCCCAGCCCCCTAGCTTTTTGTTTGTTTGTTTGTTTTTGTTTTTCGAGGTATGGTCTCACTCTAGCCCAGGCTGACCTGGAATTCACTATGTAGTCTCAGGCTGGCCTTGAACTCATGGTGATCCTCCTACCTCTGCCCCTCAAGTGCTGGGATTAAAGGCATGTGCCACCATGCCCGGCTCCCCTAGCTTTTTTTTTTTTTTAATTTATTTATTTGAGAGCGACAGACACAGAGAGAAAGACAGATAGAGGGAGAGAGAGAATGGGCGCGCCAGGGCTTCCAGCCACTGCAAACGAACTCCAGACGCGTGCGCCCCCTTGTGCATCTGGCTAATGTGGGACCTGGGGAACCGAGCCTCGAACCGGGGTCCTTAGGCTTCACAGGCAAGCGCTTAACCGCTAAGCCATCTCTCCAGCCCTCCCCTAGCTTTTTTATGTAAACAAAAGGTTGGAAATATTAAATTCAAACAAAGTCACTTCTTCTGTCTGCTACTGCCCAGCAGGTATGTCTAGGATTACATAATGCATATCTACCGTTAAAAAAAAAAATGACTAAGCCTTAGTACTGCAGTGCTTGGATGAGACCTCCTCCCAACTACTACCTGTGGCCTTGGGTGGGAGTACAAACGTCACTTCCCTGAGGGAATTTCTATAAGCACTTTAGAGAAACTAAATAAGCCACTATGAAAATCCAGACCCAGAAAAGGAATGGCCCCCATCATATTGGCTTGTATCACCTTGAGTCACGAGAGCTCAACATTCCCACTTCCTTCACAGTGTAGTTTTCTCCACAGCCCTTAAAATCTCTTCCGTTCACAAACTCAGGGGTCTGAGGTTTCCTTCTCTGTGTTTTGGATTCTACCATTCTTTCTTGGTATTCCAAAGATCCCTTCTTTGTTCCAAAGGCCGCAGCTTTCTCCTGATATTAAATAAAATCTTGGGCGCAGGAAACTGTTTTGGTCCTATCTTGAAAACTCTGAAGCTGACATAAGTCAGTATAAAGCAAAGTCATGTTGGAGAATTCTTATTCTGTAACTTAACTTTTTAAAAAAGTGTTGCATAAGAAATATACTCTTTTTTTAATATTTTATTTTTATTTCAGAGAGATATATACAGATATAGGCAGGTAGACAGAATGGGCACCCCAGGGCTTCCAGCCACTGCAAACGAACTCCAGACGCGTGCGCCCCCTTGTGCATCTGGCTAACGTGGGTCCTGGGGAATCAAGCCTCAAACCGGGGTCCTTAGGCTTCACAGGCAAGTGCTTAACCGTTAAGCCATCTCTCCAGCCCAGAAATGTACTCTTAAAAGCACCTGTTTTCAAATTCAGGAAACCTTGTTTTAGGCTCATTTATGGAAAGACAAGCAGATTGACCATACCCCAGCTCATGCCTTTATTCACACACACATGCCCTCCCTGTGGATTTTTCTCAGGAGCAGCGACTAGGGGGCCACTGCGGGAATTTTTCTGTTACCTCACAGACAAAGGCAAGTCTGGCGATGCTGAAGGAAGCATGAGGAAAACAGGCAGTACAGTGATAGCACACATCTCCAGAGTTCTATCCAAGAGCAAATAATCAACCTTCTATTGTGCAGAGTGTAGCATAGGTTCTCATATGGAAAAACTGCCCTCTGGAGTGGTGTGAGCCCCTGGTATGTAGAAAGGAATTCCCACAGGCTCTCTCCCCATTGGCAGGCAGGTATATGGGTGTGGGGTAGCAGACATTCTTTTCTGACTCATTAGCCACTTGTTCCTGTGCCTCCCTCCCAGTGCTTGAGGCCCCTTTCTGGCTTTCCCTGGGCTGGCATGGAGATTGATGGGATCTTGGCACTCACCAAAGAGAAGCTTGATGTGACCTTTGCACTTTTCTTCTTATGATGACTGGGTATTGAAACTTGCTGCCAAGCTATGCAAAATGGGCATGACAAAGCTGCCACTGAGCTGAGCGCTCTTCCACTAGCTGTTGCATATGCTTGTTTTCGATCAACACGTATTTACTAATCAGCCTGTGAGATCATGAAGGGGATCCTAGTGTGACTCAAACCTCTGCCATTTTGGCATAAGGATGGCTGTGAACTGAAGGCACTTTAGTTGTCTGCCTTCTCTCCTTTTGCTCAGAGCAGGGCATACATTCTGTTGCAGTCCGGTTCGCATTGCTGGTAGAAATCACCCAACCAAGAGCAGCTTCTGGGAAAAAGAGATTTATTTTGGCTTACAGGCTCGAGGGGAAGCTCCACGATGGCAGGGGAAAACGATGGCATGAGCAGAAGGTGGACATCACCCCCTGGCCAACATAAGATGGACCACAGCAACAGGAGGGTGTGCCAAACACTGGCATGGGGAAACTGGCTATAAAGCCCATAAGCTGGCCCCCAACAATACACTCCCTCCAGGAGGTGTTAATTCCCAAATCTCCATCAGCTGGGAACCTAGCATTCAGAACACCTACGTTTATGGGGGACACCTGAATCAAACCACCACACATTCCCTTTTGTGGAAGCCATACTGACTTCCATTTGTAAACATGCCTCTCTGGTATACCACGAAGAGATCTACTGGAGAGACAAATCTTAACCCCAGAGATGACTCTTATCTGTGTAATAATGCTAGTGATGCAGATTTTTATTTTTATTTTTATTTTTTTTTTTACCATCTAATCCTTCTTTTATTGGCAGGATAAATTAGCTACATAGATGATGAAGAGTAAGTAAAGCAAAAGCAATTTTATTGAAAAAAATGCAATAAAGAGAAAACTTGATGTCTTAGGAAAACCACACTTAAGATTTTGGCTATCCTAACAAGAGATAGAAAGGTGGAAAGAAAAAAAAAATGCCTTTAGAGTTAGAGCTCAGAAAAGTAGGTAGGCTTAGTAGTCAAGATCTGCACAGAGCTTCATTGAGGATGGGTGCCTGGGATGTATAAGTAGATTATTTTTATTCCTTCCACCCCTTAAAATGTGTTTGGGTGAGGGCTGTGGAGGGGTTATTGACAAGTCCAGCTGGATAAGCTCTTTAAAAATATTTATTTGAGGAAGAGAGAGAAAGGGGGAGAGAGGGAGAAGGAGACACAGACAAAGAATGGACACAGCCAGGGCCACCTGCAGCAGTAAATTAACTCCATATACATGTGCCACTTTGTACATCTGGTTTTATGTGGGTGCTGGGGAATCAAACCCAGGCCTTCAGGCTTTACAAGAAAGTGCCTTTAATTGCTGCACCATCTCTCCAGCCCTGGACTAACATTTATGAGAGGGTACCATAATATTATGTTTCTGATAGCTTAGAATGTAATGTTTCTACCCAGGGCTAGAAGACTGTTCTTCTGACCAGTATTCCCTTAATGGGCCTGAACAAAAACTCTGATAGCTCTAAATTCCTTTCTATCAAATTGTATTTTTAAATCTTATGGAGGGAAAATAATTGTTTTACTGTTTAATGTTACCAAAAAGACAGGAGGTGGAGTTTGTCTTTTATGACCACAAACCTTGACAATGCCTATCTAGCCACAATATTGGCAACCAATTTTTATTCACTATATCTTTCCTAATCACTTCCATTTCATTGTCTAGCCTAAGATGGTATATGGCCCTACTGGAGCTCAAAAAGTAATATGTCAAAGTATAGCACTTTGACCTTGCTGAGTATTTTGAACTCAAGGAGGTAGGGAAGCAGTAGGCAGGCAATAGACCTTCTCCCACCTCCCCGTCTCCTACCCCTACTACCCCCAAACTGAGTCACAGAACCAAGAATTTCTCTTCTTCTGGTTGGTTCCAGAAACTAGAACCCCACTTCCTCAGTGTAAGCCATAAAACCTGAATATTTCATTCTTTCTTCTTTGAAGCCTCACATTCCAAAGGTATCCTGTTCATTCCCAGGAGTAGGGAATGTTAGAGAGAGGGCAAGAAGAATCTCACCTGACTTCACTTTTAACCAATTACCATTGCAACAACATGCTTTTGTCCAATCATATTCTACAGGGCTGTCCATTCATCATAGACCCTATACATAGAAGCAGTTTTCCAAGGAAATTTAGTTCTTCCATCTGAAGAATCCTATGACATGTAAAACTTTGATTAAATAAATGTTATGAGCATGCTATGTCAGAAACAGATGAACACGTGTTTGTCTTTCAACAATGTAAGAATTTTTTTTTGAATAATAGCAAATTTACAGATATGACAGTTTCAATGGCAGTAATTTGTCACTTCTTCTTGATAGTCCCAGACAAGGTAAGCATAGGCTCTTTTTGTGCAGTTTTAATTACTAATGTTAACTCTAAAATGGTTACCAGTTTTCTGGGTTGGAGTTGTCTCATGAGCACACAAAAAATGCTAAATTTGGACAGCAAAAAAAGCTAAGTAAGCAAAGTTTCATTGAAAAGAGAAAGTAAAAAGCTCTCTGAAACAGTATGGGGTCCTAAAAGGGGTTACTGATTAGCATCCTGGATTGGGGTTTTTAATGTACTGAGGATGAGCCTATCTTTAGTCCATATGGAAACTAAGTATTGAGTTGGGATGAACTTTGTTGGTTAAGTTTAAATATATATAGAAGATTCTGAATAGTTGATGGGTCAGAGAAAAAAGTGTAGACTTAGAAAGAGCCTGGTCATAGGAAAAAGGCCTACTATAAAATTCCAAGAATGGAGAGATTTCTTACTGGTTAAGGCACTTGCTTGCAAAGCCAAAGGACCCTGGTTCAATTCTCCAGCACCCACTTAAGCCAGATGCACAAGGGGGCACATGAATCTGGAGGTTGTTTGCAGTGGCTGGAGGCTTTGGCATGCCCATTCTCTCTTAAATAAATAAAAAAATATATTTTTTAAAAAGTTCCAAGGAGAAAAAAGAATGAGGAAGTAAATAGAACACAGGGATTGTGTCCAGTAGATATCTTGACGAGTAAGGGTATATATATGCATGTGTTCCTATAGTCCCAATTCACCCCAATAAACCATAGGGTGGAACCTTTTCTACATTTAGGAACCTGTGCCATATGGGTGGTGCTGGACAGATGGTCCCATTTACATATGCAACCATGGACAGAGTTATCCTCTGCCCTCAAATTGGAGTCACAACCTGTTTGTAAAATGGAATCTCCTAGGACAAGACATATCTGAAAAACCATTATTTTATATAATACAATGAAGTAACTTGGGTCAGTACACAGCCTGATCTCAAGAGCAAATTTGATATGTTTTTCTCTTGTCAATCTGTCTTTTGTGATAGAGGCCTTGTTTGTGACACTTACACCCCAAATTCTAAGTACTTTCTTAGGTCACATTTCTATGGGAACTTCTCTGTGTGTGTATGTAGTTAAATGTTATTTCTCCTATTAATATTGTATCAGTTTGACTCATAAACCTCAGCAGCTGAAGCAGGCTTCTAGCATAGCTTAGAGACTCAGAGGCCATGGCAGACGACATCAACTTCCCATGTGTAAGTAGAAGACTCTGGGCCCTGGAGAAATGCAAAACAAGGAAGGGAGCCAAGGATGAAGAGGAGATCTGGGAAGGCCTGGGAAAGAAGGCCCCTCAGTTTAGCATCTTAGGTATTGAGAAAAAGCTGGGGGACAGGACATGGTGGATAGAGGAATAATATGATTTTGTTATTTTTTGTTTTCAAATTTAAAAAAAAATTATAGGGCTGGAGAGATGGCTTAGCGGTTAAGCACTTGCCTGTGAAGCCTAAGGACCCCGGTTCGAGGCTCGGTTCCCCAGGTCCCACGTTAGCCAGATGCACAAGGGGGCGCACGCATCTGGAGTTTGTTTGCAGAGGCTGGAAGCCCTGACGCGCCCATTCTCTCTCTCTCCCTCTATCTGTCTTTCTCTCTGTGTCTGTCGCTCTCAAATAAATAAATAAATAAATAAAAATTTTAAAAAAATTATAAAAGGTTATACTCCTTTATTCCTGTGCCCCAGCCACCCATTTCCCTGGGGGTCCTCCTCATTGGGGTTATCGGTATTCACTGAGGTGTCATGAAGGCCTCAGCCAGTCTCTGTGGGGGACAGGGACTGCGCCTCAGGGTATTCCTACTCATCCTGTGGCGCTAACAGTCTTTCTGCCCCCTCTTCCACAATGTTCCCTGAGCCATGGCAGGCCCATTAGCAGTCTGATTTAGGGTTAAGTTCTTTGAAGCCTCTGGATATCTGCTTTGATATATTTTTTTAAACTATTCTTTTTTTTTTTTTTTGGTTTTTTGAGGTACAGTCTCACTCTAGCCCAGGCTGACCTGGAATTCACTATGGAGTCTCAGGGTGGCCTCGAACTCACAGCAATCCTCTACCTCTGCCTCCTGGGTGCTGGGATTAAAGGCGTGCGCCACCATGCCCGGCCTTTGATATATTTTTTTTTAACTTTCGAATTTTTTAAATGTTTTTTATTATTAGTAAGTAGAAACTTTGTATGAACACATCATATGTTGGTACCCTCATTTCTCTCCTCCCTGCTGCCATTGCACTGAGGGCCCAGTGGGATTGCTGGTGATTGAACACATGTCTGTCATTATGACCCTGGAGCTCCTTTGCGATTTTTTCTGGGCCTCAACAGATGTGGTAGGGGTGACTCAACTACCTTTGCGTGTTATATTGATGGATCTCCTCAGGGTTTTTTTTTTTTTTTGTGTGTGTGTGTGTGTCATTTGTAAAATAAAATGGATTTTCCAGCCAACGGCGAGAGCAGCTTGGATTAAAGGGGATATACATAGGTATTTGAGAGACTTTGGTATGTGCGCCCACTTTTCTAATCCAGACAGCAGTGAGGCCTTTTCTCTGGCATCTATGACTTTACTGTCCATGAGATTCTGGCTTGATTCCCAGTACCAGATATGAGTTCCCTCCCCTTGAGTGGGATTCATGTCCAACTGGAGAGCAGGTGGTTAACCACAAAAGCCGCGTGCCACTATTGCATAAGTGTGTACTTCTTGCCAGGTTCATTAATTTTGTAGTCTGCAGGAACCATGCTTATTCATGCTGTTAGTGACCATCGTCCCCCAGCAGCTCCCATAGTGTTTTTTAGCACTACGAGGGCTAGCCAGGAGGAAACTGGTTTCCCTCCCAGTTCCAGCACAGTCTCTTGTCCTGTGACCACAGCCTGTGCTGTAGGATAGCTATATTTAAAAGAAGTTGTTAATGTGTGTGAATGTAGACATGCATGTACCACCATGCATGTGGATAGGTTATAGGACAACTTCAGATATCAGGCCTCACTTTCCACTTCATTAGAAGCAAGGTCTCCAGTTATTTTTAAACAACTTTATTCATGGGAGAGAGAGAGAAAGAGAAAGAGAGAGAGAGAGAGAGAGAGAGAGAGAGAGAGAGAGAGCAAGAGGCAGATGATAGACATGATAGATAGAGAGATAGATAGATAGAGGAGTGAGGGTGAGCACAATAGGGCCTCCTGCCTCTGCAAATGAATTCCAGATGTATATGCCACCTTGTGCATCTGCCTTTACATGGGTACTGGGGAATCAAACCCAGGGTATCAGGCTTTGCAAGCATGCCTTTAACCACGGAACAATCTCTCCAGCCCAGATCTTTAGCTCTTGTTGCTGTTCATCACTCACTTCACCAGGCCAGCTGGTATATAAAACTCCAGGAAATTCTCCAATATCTTCCTCTCATCTTGCTATTAGCATGCTGGGATTACAGAAGCACAACACAACTTTTGGATTTTATGTAGAGTTTTGGTATCCAAACTTGGATACTCAGGCAAGTTCTTTATCCATTGGGCAATCTCTCCAGCCCAGGAAAACCATATTTATTATTTGAATTTTATGTTTGCAATTTAACTCTATGACTCAAAATGGGAAGTTTATCCATATTTTTTTTTTTTCTTTATGACAAGTGGTCTCTTGGGAAAGTGGATTTTTAGAGGGGTTTTGTTTTGTTTTTCAAGGTAGGGTCTCGCTGTAGCCCAGGCTGACCTGGAATTCACTGTGTACTATGTGGTCTCAGGGTGGCCTTGAACTCATGTCAATCCTCCTACCTCTGCCTCCCCAGTGCTGGGATTAAAGGCGTGTACCACCATGCCTGGCTAGAGTTTTTTTTTTTTTTTTTAATACCTGACTCATAGATTGTAAAGAAAAGGAATTTTTTGTTTGTTAAAGAAATAGGAGTAAAAAGCTGGGCGGTGGTGCACGCCTTTAATCCCAGCACTCGGGAGGCAGAGGTGGGAGGATCACTGTGAGTTCAAGGCCACCCTGGAGCTACAGAGTGAGTTCCAGGTCAGCCTGGACCGGAGTGAGACCCTACCTTGAAAAAAAAAAAAAAAGAAATAGGAGTGAAGCAGGGAAACATTTCTTTTAAAATATTGATGCTGGGGATAGAACCCAGGGCCTTGTGCATACTACTAAGTAAAACTTTTGGGCTGGAGAGATGGCTTAGCAGTTAAGCGCTTGCCTGTGAAGCCTAAGGTCCTTGGTTCGAGGCTTGGTTCCCCAGGACCCACGTTAGCCAGATGCACAAGGGGGCGCATGTGTCTGGAGTTCGTTTGCAGTGGCTGGAGGCTCTGGCATGCCCATCCTCTCTCTCTCTCTCTCTGCCTCTCTCTCTCTTTCTGTCTGTTGCTCTCAAATAAATAAATAAAAAAAAAAAACTTTTACTATGGAGCTATACCGTGGGTCTTTTCTTGTCTTTTGAGATGGAGTCTCAGGGTCTTGCTCTGTTGCCCAGGATGGCCCCAAAGTTTTGGAATCAAGTGATCCTCCTGCCTCAGCCTCCCCTGAGTAGCCAGGAGTATAGGTACACACCACTATGTATGGACTTGTCTGGTATATTTCTAAGAAGATTATGTTAACCAGAACGATTAATTATGATATGACTAACTTCAACTACTGACGTTTTTCTTAAGAAAACATGTGAGAATATCCAATTATGAAAAAGTGCTTTCTGTGAATTATCTGTGAGGTCTGCCTGCATTGATTCCCCTTCACATATACTCAGGATGTTTGGAAACTTAAGGGCCATCGCCCTTGACATAAACAATTTTTTGTGTGAAATCTTCCCATGTTAACTTATGGTAGCTGGTTCTCAAATTTGATCAGAATTTAGCCTCTCCTCTCACCTGATGTCTGACTCTGTTCTGCTATTATTTGTAAAGTATACACACGGTTTTCTATCATGGGCTTTAATTCCCATACAATGAGAGCAAATCTTAGGGTTCCAGAGAAGAAAGAGCATTGCTGTGGGCCCATGAAGACTTTCAGTCCAGTCATCTCTCTGTTCTGTGGACATTACTTTGTGTTGAGGAAAGAGTAGTACTCACAACCTGGTCTCCTGAATTTAATTTGGATCTACTTCATACTGGTGTCTTTGTTCTTCCTAATCATAAAGAAGCAAAATGGCAAGCCCTAATTAGTACCTATTTTCTCCTCTTTTGTCCCAACTGTGTACCCAAGACTTAACTCATGCATATGCTGTTACCAAACAGCTTCCTCTTTCATAGTTCTGAAAGACAGGTGAATTTAAAATATTTTTTGCATGTTGTGTGTGTGGTGTGCATGTATGTATATATATATATGCATGCATGCTCCTATGTGTATGGATGTACATGTGTGTGGATACATATGTGCACCTGTGAATGTGAAAGCCAGATGTTGACGTCTAGTGCCTTTCTCAAGTGCTTTCTACTCTATCATTATTATTTTTGGAGACAGGTCTTTCATTGAACTGGGAGCTCACCAATTCAGCAAGACTGGCTGGCCAGTAAGTCCCAGGAATCCTCTTGTCTCTGCCTTAGGACTATAGGCATATATTGTTAAACTCAACATTTTACTTAGGTTCCAGGGATCTCGTTCTTGTTTAGCAAGTAGTTTACCCACTGAACCATCTCCTCAACTCCAGGTTACAACATTTTACAGACCCACTCTAGTGTTTTATATAATTTTTCTTTTTGGTTCTCAGCCTGTTTTATCTGTGTTGAAAATAAGCACTGTGTAGGTATACGTTCAGAAGCAGACACAAACAAAAAATAAAGACATCAGTAATTTAGGAGAATCTACCTGATTCTGACCATCTGCCTTTCACAGTCTCATCTCTACAGTTCCTGGGCTCTAGTGATCATAAAAGTAATGGATCAAAGTTCTGAGATCCTGATTTTATCATAAAGTTAGTTTTCATTGTGGATACTTTGATTCTGAAACTAGAGAATTTGGAGCTTAGATAAAGCCATGTGGAGGGCTAAAGTTGCCTGCAATGATGTGCAGGGTGTTTATGCTGGGGAGTACTTCCTGGGTGCCAGTTACCTATTTATTAATTTATTTAAGACAGAAAGAAAGAGAGAGACAGAGAATGGCCACTGCAAACAAACTCCGGACTCATGCATCACCTTGCACATCTGGCTTTACATGGGTTCTGGGGAGTCAAACTTGAGTTCTTAGGCTTCCTAGGCAAGCACCTTAACAGCTAAACTATCTCTCCAGCCCAGAGGTGCCTTTTAAAAATGATTTTTATTGTGAATTTTAATATATGACCACACTGCAAATTGGTAATATTCCAATAGGGTTATCTCCTTTTGTCCACTCCCCCACCCCCACTGGGTGCCATTTGAAACCTATGAACTCAACTCTTCTGCCTTTTCCCTGAACAAATGTATTTATTGCTTATCATTTCTTTTTGATATCTCTACCCTTCATTGACTTGGCCAACATTGATTCATCAAAGCAAAAGCAGTACTTTGCATAAATTCTACTTCTACCTGACATTATCTAGTCCTTTAGCAGTGAAAGCAAAAATAATGGAGGTTTTGCATGCTGCTCTACACATGTGCATACATACATGTATGTCTTTCTGTCTGCTTCATTCATAATTGGCTTGATACTTCTGTTTGTTCTCCCTTGCCTCACCCACTCTCACTCATAGGGCTTTCTCAAAGAAGCATGTTTTCTTAGTATCCAATGATGAATTTTCCAAGTTAAACCCTGTTAGCATTATTTATACCTGCTTCTGTTTCAGAAGCTTTTCTTTCTAGAACTTAGTTTTAAGTCAGAAATGTTATTTTTCTCTAGACAGCTAGTATGGCAAGGGAAAACTGAAGCTGATCTTTGGGTGTATGTTTGTGCTAATTTATTGTGCTACCAAATAGGGTAATAGGTCAATAAAAGCTTTGATCTGTTGCTACAAAGAGTTCATTGTAAGTACATTACTGGGGATCAAGTGCCAACTCTGTCACTGACTCTTGATAAGAGTCCTCTGTGCCACCCTTTAGCAAACAATCTGGCTTATGCTTAATTGTGTCTCAAATTTGCTGATTTTTTTTTTTATTTTTTGACACAGGGTTTAATGTAACCCAGACTGGCCTAGAACTCAGTATATAGTTGAGGATGACTTTGAACTCCTGATTCTTTGGGTGCTATCTTCCATGTGCTGGGCTTACTGGTGTATACCATCATGCTGGGCTTGAAATGTTTATTCTTTTACAAATAGATACCTTCTGTATACTTTTGCTTAGAGTGATCCAATCAAAGGGTAGCACTCAGACACAGAACTAGCTAGGAAGCAACTGTAGCAGAAACCAAAACTTCGTAACAAAACAAGAAGTTTTATTTCTATAGACAACTAGTTGGTATAATTTCTGTTATTATATGTCCAGCACTGGTCATGATATTGAAAAGAATGTAAAAAGATTTGCATGGCCAATGACCTCTAGATGTTATATGGTGAAGGTATGTGAAATCAATTCAGGAAATTGGGGATAAAGACTTCTATCTTATGAGCATGAGATATTCTAGGGAAACATAACTAAAATGGCTGAAATTAACATATGGTCATGTGGGAAAGACTAGAGCATTACTAGTTGTGGCTCGAAGTTTGGAAGAATTCAAATACTGAAACAGATCTGTATGTCAAGCTAAAAGAGCTTTTATTTTTTTAGACAATATGAGGTTAACCATTAAGGAACACTGAGTAGGAAAATCACATAATATTTGTATTTTAGCAAGGTAACTTTGGCTGTGTTGTGGACTTGAATGATGTGAAAGAGTCTTCATTTGGGGACTGAAAGGGTAGTGTAGAGGTAGAACATTTGCTAAGAATACATGAGATCCTGGGCTCAATCCTAAACACTAAAATACATGTAAAGATACATATCAGCCAGGTGTGGTGGCATACGCCTTTCATCCCAGCACTAGGGAGGCAGAGATAGGAAGATTGCCACGAGTTCAAGGCCACCCTGAGACTACATAGTGAAGTCCAAGTCAGCCTGGGCTAGAGTGAGATCCTACCTCAGAAAATAAAAAAAATAAAAAATAAAAATAAATAAATAAATAAAATAAAAAGATAAAAACATGTCTGCTGAGTTTAACAGACACCACCCAAACACATTAAAAATCTGAAATTGAAAAAAAAAATAAGAATTCTACTACCTCACTTACTATTTATGTATGGGGGCTGTGGGCATGTTTCTTTTTAGTGATAGGTGTATTATCTGTGTAAGTAAGCACCAAAACATAGGATCCAGTTGAAAATGCCATTGCTTAAAGTCACAGGACCTATGTAGGTATGAGAAGCAACCTATAGTGGCAGAAGACTTTGAGCCAATCTTTCCTGCATGCTAAGGTGGAACATAAGAAGCTCTAAGGAAGAGCATGGGAATGGTGATTTATCCTTGACTGCGTACTTTTGGTTTCCATGGTCAGTGTCCAAGCTTTCTTCCTGTCACCTGCCTTGTGATACTGGAAGACAAACTGGAACCTGAAACATACAACCACAAAGTAACTTCAATGTCAAGACAAAAGAAAAATTCTTATTTTCTCCATTCCTTCTATACGGGAGAGGAAAGCTTTTCCTCTACTCTCAGATTTGATACACAGGGTTTGTGAGTTAAACTGACAAAACACAAATTAACAAGAGAAAGGTACAATTTTTGTTTTGTTTTGTTTTTTTTTATGTGCATGGCAATTCACAGAAAATAAAACTCAAAGAAGTGGTTATAATGGAGACTATACTTCATTGTAATGAAATGAGATAAATTGAGTGAAAGTTACTAGGAAATAGACAAGAGGAAACTAATAAAAGACAAGTGTTATTTTAGTAAGTTCTGTTTATGTAGCCCTATCTCAACCTTGATTCCCTATCTTTAGTGATAAGAATTGCTCTTCTATGCTTGATGAAGGGCATCTTACTCATGGAAAATTTATGCCCCACTTTCAGATAAGGGAGATAGCAGAAAACTTTCCCTTAAACTGTTCATTTTCAATTGCTTTTAGCTCAAAATAATTTTTATGCCAAAGTTTCATATTTTGGGTTGACATCTTCTGAATCACATTCACTTCTAGTTTTACTATATGGAGATGGCTCAGTCAGTAAAGTGCCATGCAAACATGACAACTGGAGTCTGGATTTTCAAAACCCATGCAAAAATGCTAACATGGGTATGATGGCCCCCTGTAATCTCAGTGCATAGGAGAGAGAAACTGGCTAGCTAGATTATCTGAATCGCCAAACCGTGAGTTCAAATGACAGAACCTACCTCAGTAAGGTAGGGGAAGGATTAAGGAAGATACACAGTATCAACCTTTGGCCTCCACATACACACATATGTGCACATGTGCCCCCAAACATGTATATCCATATGCATATATGCATACATATTCATCACACACACTACACACACTCTTTTTGTTAGGAATATATACATCTGATCTCAGACTTCATAATATTGAAATAAGTCTTTCAAAAGTGTTCCCATAAAGGCAGCATTGCCCTTAACCTCTTCTTGCTTACCATCACTCTAGGAAGAGCAAGGAAACTTTCATGGTTCATACTGAAAATCCAGAGGGGCACAGTGCTCTTGCAGTTTAGCCAAGTGATTCTCATTTGTTTTTATTCTTTATTGTGTGTCTTGGTCTACATTGTAGTCAGCATGCACACACTTTCATGAACAAACCCAGTCAACAAAGCATAATTGGACAACATCATGACTAGAGTGATAGCCTTCAATCTGCTCTACTCTGGGCAACAGCACTCCATTCAGAAACTTCTTATGATTACAGATTGCTTATGATTCACTTCATAAATGACTCCAGCAATACCCGTGACGATGAGTAACTGTTTCTAGCCACAGCTGGTGCTTGAGCAATAGAATTGTTCTGTCTTCCTTTACGTTAGCTCCACTTCTGGGAAGTCTCCAGATTGTCTTTTTAAAAAAAATTTGTTTTGTTGTCCATTTTATTTATTTGAAAGTGACAGAGAGAGAGAGAGAGAGAGAGAGATAGACAGAGAGAGAGAGAGAGAGAAAGAATGGGCGCGCCAGGGCTTCCAGCCTCTGCAAACGAACTCCAGATGCGTGTGCCCCCTTGTGCATCTGGCTAACGTGGCTCCTGGGGAATCGAACCTCGAACCAGGGTCCTTAGGCTTCACAGGCAAGCGCTTAACTGCTAAGCCACCTCTCTAGCCCCAGATTGTCTTTGTTCAGTAGATTTCTATTCAATTCCACAGATGGTAAACACTTACTTTGCTCAGGTACTTGGATGAGATCAGAGGAAAAAGACATACAGCAACTTCCACCTTCTGGATACTTACTGTGTAGTGACAAATGGCTTCCATAGTGCATTCTCTGACTCCCTCTATTCTTCTTTCATCAGTCCCTTTGTGTCCCATATATCTGTGTTCCCACTGAGATCTCATGGAGGTGTCTGAGACTTCTCTTTGCTCCTACAACCATCTAGATACACAATTACAGAGTTGTGTTGCATTGGATCTTGGTCTTTATGCCAGTAACTATGAGTTTATTCCAATTTAATTTTCGCAAGCCTGTGAAGTAGGTGCAGAAGAAAAACTAAAGATAGAAAGCCAAGAAGCTTTGCCAAATTCATATAATGGGTAGCAGACCTGCTCTGGCCTGAAGTAGGTAGTCTGACCTTAGAATCTTTGTACTACCCTAAGAATTAAATAAAACTTGGAACTCAAGATCTATAACTGTCACCAAGTATGTGATATGTAAACCAAATGTGAGCTTGTCTTATGTGCACTTTGAAGGCACTTCTGTTTCCACACATTCATGAGTCATTAGATTGGGTCTTAAAATATTTTTTTTCTCCTCAAAGAGTAACAACCACTAGTCTGACGGACAAGAACATTTCCCATGAAGTCTGTCCATCTGTTGGTTACCAAGGGCTCTATGCCAGATCCCACAGAGTAGATCTTGGTAGGGGACAGAGCCCCATAATCAAACCAAAACTTTTCTGGAGAAAGATCCTCTACATAAACATGAAGAGGTTTTACATTAAAGCCTTGTGTCTGTTTTGAGAACCAAGTACTGCCTGCTCTACCAAGTATGGGGAAATCAGTAAAAGGATATTTCATGGGTGGAGACATTAGTATTAGCTGTGTGGTTAATTTGTGATACCTGCCACTTGTGACCCTTCATGAAGCTTTGACTCATGTAAATACAAATAGATTTTCCAACCAATTCACTTTGCATTTAAATCTATCTATCTATCTATCTATCTATCTATCTATCTATCTATCTATCTATCTATCTCTATCTATCTATCTATCTATCTATCTATCTATCTATCTATCTATCTATCTATCTTCCTCCCTCCCTCCTTCCCTCCCTCCCTCCCTTTCTCTCTCTCTCACTCTCACTCTCTCTCTCTCTCTCTCTCTCTCTCTTTCTTTCTTTCTTTTTGAAGTAGGGTCTCACTCTAGCCCAGGCTGACCTGGAAGTCACTATGCAGTCTCAGGCTGGCCTTGAACTCACAGCAATCCTCCTACCTCTGTCTTCTGAGTACTAGGATTCACCTGGCTGCTTTGCATTTAAAACTGTGCTCATCTGAAAGCAGGTGGTGGTTACCATGGTAGCCAGTTTACATAGCAGAAAAAATGGTTAATATATTTTCTTTTCATGGATTTCAATTCGTAAATTGCAGGAAGCTTCTACATATCTTGACTATGCAGCAATTCACAGGGTAAGAACTGAGCACATGCTTTCTTCCAACCATGAAAGGCTAAGATCTAGATCATGCAGCGGACCTGGAGGATCTCAAGGCCTCTACTGTTTCTGGTCTAAATGGTGTTGAGAGATTACCAGAGCTCACAACCCCCTTCCAGAGGAATACAAACCTGCCTTATGTTAAGAATACTCATGCAGACTTAAAAGAGAGGCCCAGTGTTGGAGGAAGCAATGCTTATTTTCTGGTTAAAAAGACTGTTTTCCCTGAGCTAGAGTGAAACCCTACCTTGAAAAACCAAAAAAAAAGAAAGAAAGAAAATAAGAAAAGACTGCTTTCCAGACATAGAGGCACACCCCTGTAATTCCAGCACTTGGGAGGTGGAGGCAGGAAATCAGGAGTTCATGGTAATCCTCAGATGCATATCAAGTTCAAAGCCAGCCTGTGCTACCTGAAACACTGTCTCAAAAAAAAAACCACAAATAAATTAATAAATTAGTTTAATTAAAATAAATAAAAATGAAATGTTTGCTCATGAAGCAATATGTCTCATGTGCCTTTGGTTTCTGTGTTCTGTGATTGCCTTCCTTTGTATATTAATTTTACAAAATAATAACTTTCATTGTGACATATTCATACACGCATATGATGCACTTCAATCACATGCATCCCCATTTTCTTCTTTTACTCTACCTTCCTCCCAGTCTCTTCCTCTCGTCCCCTATTGTAAGTGAAATTTTTTTAAAAATTTATTTATTTGAGAGCGACAGACACAGAGAGAACGACAGATAGAGGGAGAGAGAGAGAATGGGCGCGCCAGGGCTTCCAGCCTCTGCAAACGAACTCCAGACGCGTGCGCCCCCTTGTGCATCTGGCTAACGTGGGACCTGGGGAACCGAGCCTCGAACCGGGGTCCTTAGGCTTCACAGGCAAGCGCTTAACCACTAAGCCATCTCTCCAGCCCGTAAGTGAAATTTTTTTAATGTACCATATGGTTGTCTTTATTTTTCAGTTAAACTCATTTTTTAAAAACTAAATTTAGAAACTCTATAGAGATTGAAATATAAATCTTTTATAATTTTTTTTTGTTTTGTTTTTCAAGGCAGGGTCTCACTCTAGTCCAGGCTGACCTAGAATTCACTATGTAGTCTCAGGGTGGCCTCTGACTCATGGTAATCCTCCTATGTCTGACTCTTGAGTGCTGGGATTGAAGACATGTGCCACCACTTTCAGCCAATATTTTTTTTTATTAGAATGCACTTCAGAATTATGCTCAGTTAATTCTAGTAAACATATTGACATTTTTTTTTTAAATACCAGAGCACTTTTCTTTCTCTCTTCTTCAGGTTATACAGCAAAGAATTTAATTTTACCCAAAGAGACACCTGGCTGTTATCCTTAAGTTCTAGGAGGTAATGTCTAAACCTTTAGAATGTCATGTTTAAGAGGAATTTTTGTATAGGATAAGGACTGGTCATACTAAAACGTCCAACAGTGTGATATAGATGGGATTTTTGGGTCATGTAGTATCAGCTTGAGCTCAGAAGGTACTGGAAACAGATTTACTAGCTGATGATCAATAGTGATGGGTGCACTTCCAACAGACTTTGGCTACTAAGAATCAGGTGAGTTTCTTGGTTGGTAACACTGTTCATGACTCTACAGGGAGTAGACAAGAGTTTTCATTTGAAACGTTTTTAGAACCTCTGCCTCATGAATTTCCTTTCTGAAATATATGTGTGTATACACACACACACATACACACACACACACGTATGTATGTATGTATGTATATCTTCCTTGAAACAAATTGTAACTATAACAACTTTGGTGAATTTATGAATGAATTTCAAACCTGAGGATGGTTTGTGAAAACACTGAACTTGCAATCAATATGGAAGAGAGGGTGATTTTCTGTCTTTGAACTGCTTTCTGTACTGGCACTGTTGGCGGAATTTATCGCTTCTGTTGTCATATAAACATGTGTATGAAGGCTAGTTTTACACTGATGTGACAAAATGCTTGAGAAAATTAGCTTACAGGAGAAAATTTTATTTTGGCTCAAAGTGTCAGAGGTTTATGTCTATGGTTTCTTGGCCCTGTGGTCTTTGGATCTGTATAAGACAGTGCAGTATAGCAGAGGGTGTGGCAAAGAAAATTACTTAGTTATGGCAGCCAGAAAGCAAGGGAGAAAGGGCTGTGTTTTAGTATCCCCTTGAAGGGCATGTACCCAGCGAGGTACTTCCCACAACTTTGTTATACCCCTAATAGTGCCATCAACAAGGGACCAAACATGTAAGCTTTTGGGGGACATTTCAGCTTTGAACCATAACAGCATGTTACATGTTATAATCCCAATAACTCCATATTAAAAGTATTGCTTTTTGTAATCTTTTAACAAAAGCTATAGAAGTAAGAACACAGATTTAAAAATACATACTATAAATACATATTTATAAAGTATTTTATGCTAGCTTGCATATTTGTCATTTCTTGTGTCCTTTGTTTCTTTTTATGGCTTTGAGGTAATTTGGTGTTATTTTCTTGCTCTTATATAACTTTGTGTCCCTTCCATCCTTTTGGTCTGTAATTGTCATAAATATCATTTCTATTCACATTGATATTCAATATGAGTAATATTATTATTTTTAATATTTTTTGTTTGTTTCTATTTATTTATTTGAGAGTGACAGACAGAGAGAGAAAGAGGTAGAGAGAGAGAACGGGCACGCCAGGGCCTCCAGCCACTGCACACGAACTCCAGACGCGTGCACCTCCTTGTGCATCTGGCTTACATGGTTCCTGGGGAATCAAGCCTCGACACAGGGTCCTTAGGCTCCACATGTAAGTGCTTAACTGCTAAGCCATCTCTCCAGCCCCAAAATATGAGTAATATTATTTAATTATTATTTGTACAATTATTTTCAAGTATGTAAAGATTAAAAAAGAGAAACTATATAATAACACTTTATCAATAATTACAGCCGGGTGAAATGCCACACACATACCATGGTTAAAGCAGGAGGAATTGCAAATTAAAGTTCAGCCTAGGCTACATAGTAATATCCTGACCCCAAAACAAAACAACAACAAAATCCAAAAAATTTATCATTACTCATGATCTTTTTTGTTTTGTTTTTGAGTGGATGTATTAATATGTTTTTGCTATTTTTTTGGCTTGAAGAACTTCCTTCAGTATTTCTTTTTTTAAAAAAATTATTTTTATTCAAGAAAGAGAGAGAAAGAGAGAAAAAAATGGGTGTTTCAGGGTCTGTAGCCACTGCAAATGAGCTCCATACTCATGCACTACCTTGTGTGTCTGAGTTATGTGGGTCCTGAGGAATTGAATCTGGGTCCTTTGGCTTTGCAGGCAGTGCCTTAATCCACTACACCATCTCTCCAGCCCATTTTGGTATTTTTTTTCTCTTTATAAAATTTATTATTTTTTTGAGAGAGAGAGAGACACACACACAGAGAGAGAAAGAAGCAGACACAGAAAGAATGAATATGGATGTGCCAGGGCCTCCAGCATCTACAACCAAACTCTGGACACATGTTCCACTTTGTGTGTTTCATTTTAAGTGGAATCTGGGAAATTGAACCCAGTCTGTCAGGTTTTACAAGCAGACACCTTTAACAGCTGAGCCATCTCTGTAGACCCCCAGTATTTCTTATAAGGCCGATAGACTATCAGTACATTCTCTTAACCTTCATTTTTATATCTTAGCCTCCATTTCATCTACCAGTGTTTTTGTTTCCCTTTTACTTTTGAAAGATAATTTCCTGCATACAGAATTCATGGTCAACAGTTTTTTTTTTTTTTTTTTCTCTTTGCACTTTAAATGTGTCCTTCCCCTGTTCTTTGGCCTTCGCTGTTTGTAATGAGGAGTCAGTTATTCATCCTGTTGTGATTCCTTTGTACTTCATGAATAATTTTTCTCTTGCTACCTTGTCTTTTTGATTTTTGACTCAGATGTGTCTCCTTTTTCTTAACATACTCAGAGTTCATTAAGTTTCTTGGATGAGTTTCATTATTAAAAATTGGACGTTTTTCATCAAATTTCAGAAAATTTTAATTATGTCTGTCCATTCCCTTTATTTCTAGAACTTCTGTTATTCATATGTTGGTGTGTCTGGTGGGATAAGGCATGTCTATGAGGCTCTATGTATTTGTCTCATTTTTCTTCCTGTTCTTCAGGTGGCTTCTTTTGATTTATCTTTGATCTCCTCGATACTTACTTCTGACAGCATATATCTATTGTTGAGCAACTCTAGTAACTCTTATCACTTTAGTTATTGTGCTTTTTGAAGTCAGGTCATCATTTTTGATCTTTTAAATTACTTCTCTGTTTACTAATGGTCCTCATGGGTCATTGTCATCATCTGCAGGTACCACATCCACAGGTTCAACTGATCATGGGTAGAAAATATTTGAAAAGTACTGTACCTGTTTTGAATATGGAGAGACTTTTCTTTACCATCTTTGTTCCCTAAGCAGAATAATATAATGACTATTTCCATAGTTTTTGCACTCTGACAGGTCATCTAGAGATGATTTAACATCCATAGAAGGTATATACGATTATATGTAAAATGATGCCATTTTATATAAGGGTGTGGTAGTTTGAATAGATGGCCCCCCAATATATTCAATGTTTTATTAGTCTGTAGTTTACATCTGCAGCCACCTTGCTGGAGGCAGTGTCACTGGGTAGATCTTAGGGTCCAGTCCTAAGGTGTGGTGGTGGGTTTGAAATTCAAATCTAAAGATATGCAAAGTGTACCTAGCTGGAGATCCTGACATGTGCTATGCAGTATGGCTTTTGGCTTGTGGCTTCTTTCTCTATGTCTGGATCTATGAAAGCAGGCCAGCTTCTTCTGCCGTTATGGAACTTCCTATGAATCTCTAAGCTTCAACAAATCCCTTCCACCATAACTGTGCCTGGTCTGGAAGTTCATCTCAGCAAACCTAAAGTTGTCTGCTACAAAGGGATTTGCTCAAGTCTATATTCTCAGACTGTGTTATCTGCCAAGGGTGCTGGAACCAATCCTTTGAAGAAAATGAGGGGTGACTATATTTATAATAGTAATAACTAAAATATAACAATGATATGTTAAATCAAGTCCTAAATTTGGCCCAGGAGTTGTTCCAAACACTTCATATTCACTTAACCTTCACAATGCTTCTAGGTAGCATGGACTATTATTATCTTCATTTTAAAGAGAAGAAAACTAGGCTCACTGAGTTTAAGTAATTTCTTAATGAACTTTACCTAAATACTGCTAAACTTTCTTTGCTAAGGGAATAACAATTTGAAAAGTGTTATTAACCAGAGAAAACCCAGCCAAACCACACTGTCCCCAATTGAATGGAGCTTAGAGGCACAGAGTAGCCAGTAGAGTTTTCTGGGCTTGCTGTGATGTCAAAAACACAATTATTTTGTGACTTTAAGGCTTTCATGCAGCACCATTGCTTTTGTGTGTCAGTTGGTGGCTCAGTCACTTTACTCAGAGACTGTGGGGTGATAATTTATCTGGGTGGTTGAGTCTCTTCTTATCTGCCTCCTTCTAGAATTGCCAGAGCAATTTCTTGAGGGTAGAGTCCTGAACTGACCTGTATTTGCAACTATGATGTGCCTGAGTGAACATATTTGTTGTTGGATAATATTTTTTAAATTATTTATTTGAGAGAGAGAGAGGCCAATGGAGAGTGAGAGAAAATGGGCACACCAGGGCCTCTATCCACTGCAAACAAACTCTAGAACTGTACTGCCTTATGTACCTGGCTTACATGGGTACTGGGGAATTGAACCTGGGTTCTTAGGCTTCTCAGGCAAGCACCTTAACCATTATGCCATCTCTCCATCCCCTAATGTTTTCTTTTGAGACAAGTTCTCCCTATGTAGATAAGGCTGGCCTAAAACTTTTGATCCTCCTGCTTTATTCTCCCAAGACCTGGGATTACAGGCATAGGTCATTATACTCTGGTTGTTGTGATAGTTAAGGTGTTGTCAACTTGATCTGTTTAGTAATCCACAGGCTGCTTCTAGGAAGGATCAACTGAAGGAGGAGGTCTTTCTCCCAGGGTGAGCCCTTCCCCCAGAGTGGGCGGCCCGCTCAGAGAGGGACTTGATATAAGGAAGCTCTGGGTAGAAGAGTTCCCTCTTTTCCTTCCTTCCTCCCACTTGGCTGCCGGAGCTGCTCCCTACCTTCTAGTGTGGATTGAAGACCAGTATGGACTAAAGACCAACATCAACTGAAGATCCACGTGGATTGAAACCCAGCAGCTCCTCAGGAAGCCTCCAGGCTTTCCGGCACCATCTGCAGTGCTGGGTCGGGACTGCTGAGGCATCCAGCCACGTGGACTGAGCAGCTACCAGGTTTGGTGATTCTCGGGCCTGCAACTGCTATTGGACTACTGTAAGATAATCCAATAAATTCCCTTTATAAAATAATTCATTCTAGTAATTCTGTTCCTCTAGAGAACCCTGACTAATACAGTTGTTGAATGACATTTTTTTGTTGTTGTTGTTTGCTTTTTCTGAGGTAAAGTATCACTCTAGCTCAGGCTGACCTGGAATTCACTATGGAGTCTCAGGGTGGCCTTGAATTCTCAGCAATCCTCTTACCTCTGCCTCCTGAGTGCTAGGATTAAACGTGTGCCCCACCATGCCCAGCTTGACATTTTTTTTTTATTAAAGTGAGATTTTGTTGATATTAAAGAATTGTCATATACACAAAGGAAAATAATAAACCTTTTAGGCTCTGTGAGGCATTTGACTGTCCTCTGCTCTTCACGGGTCTCTTAGTTCTCTTTCAGGATCCCCACTATTGGGGTGGTTTGAATGTAAAATGTTCCTCATACCTTCAAATGTTTGTTATTAAACTTCCTACTTAGTTCTTAACTGATCAAGCCTTTGAGATGTGGATGTTGGTAGAGAAAGTGTGGGGTGGAGCTTGAAATTCAGCCTTACTAGGTGTTGAGAGCTGGGTCACTCAGACTGCTCTTTCCCTGCCACTAATATAAGAAATGAGCCATCTTTCTGCTCATGCTATGATTTATCCACCATGATGAGACTTCTCCTTGAAACTGTAGGCCTGAAATAAACATTTTCTTTCCATAAATTGCTTTTGATTGGATGTTTTGTCCCAACAATGAGAAGGAAATTGCTATAACCATGTAGTCTAGCTCCACCAGAATAAACTTGCAGCTAAAGCCAGAAGGCAGGGCTGAGGCAGCCACACGTCAAGTCAAGTACAGAGGCCCAGTTTAATGAGCTCATCAATCCCATCACCTTTCTGCCCAGGTCATAGTAGTAACTCCTCTCATATGAGCTCATCAATCCCATCACCTTTCTGCCCAGGTCATAGTAGTAACTCCTCTCATATGAGCTCGTGTATGCAACTTGGGATTTTAAGGAATTTTTTAATTAGTTATTTTATTTGAGAGACAGAAAGAGAAATAGGGAGGGGGGGGAGAGTGAGAAAGAGAGAGAAGTAAAATGGGCACACTAGGGCCAGCATCTGGCTTTACTGAAGAATTAAATCCAGGCCATCATGCTTTGCAAGCAAGCACATTTAATCACATGGATCTCTCCCTATCTCAGCACTATATTTTTGAGTTTGGTGTTTTTTTTTTTTCCCTTCTCTCTTTGTCATGTTTTCTATTTGTTTAGAGTCAGAAAGTTGTGACTGCCTTTATTAATTCTAGCTTTTTAAAAAAGTAGTAGAATAGGGCTGGAGGGATGGCTTAGCGGTTAAGGCATTTGTCTGTAAAGCCAAAGGATCCTGGTTCGATTCCCCAGGACCCAACCAGATGCACAAGGGGCGCACGTGTCTGGAGTTCATTTGCAGTGGCTGGAGACCCTGGCGCACCCATTCTCTCTCCCTCATTATCTCTCTCTCGCTCCTCTTTCTCTGTCAAATAAATAAAAAAAATAAATATTTTTTTAAAAAAGAAGTAGAAGAGTTCAGTGTCAGGCCTAAACTAGACACATGGAGGGATGCAAGGGAGAACACTCATACCATTCTAACCATTGTGAGCTTGTATGAAAGCCCAGGCATTATGCTACTGCTTTCTGGTCACCTTGTACATAGTTACATAATACTTTTGTCATAGTAACTCCACAACTTCCCTTCTATCATGCAACGTTGTGGCAGAGCCTTCTAGGAAGTATAACTTTCTGTGCATAGTTGTGGCCATTTTACTGATTTCTAGGTTCGGAGGGCACATGGCTGCTGTCTTCACCACCTGTTTTCCTAGAGGTCAGAGATTAAAAGGCATGTGACAGATGAAGACCTTTTCTAGCAGTTAGCTGTCATTGCCTACCATACTCATAGAAGGAAAGCCCCAGGGAGACTTCATGCTTAGGGCCATAGGTACTTATTGGATGGGGACAATTGCAACAATGATATGTCCAAGTATCTCTGTCTTAAGGATAAACTGGCTCTGGAATGGTGTAATTGGTGATCTGGAGCCTTTCCTTGCACATGGCTCATCCTACTACAATGGGATGACTGTGCAGATGTGAACCAGTCTAGTGATTATGTATGCATTGCAATCCCATAATAGTTGGTTTGAGCCATATGCAATGACTGATGGTTTATCATTTTTAACTACAGACTTGTTCAACCTAGGCTAATTAGAGATCTTCTTTTTACAAGATTAGAACCAGACAGAGCATAACTTCTTAGAAGACAGGTAACAGGGCTGAAGGAGGGCATCCACAGCACCGTTACTTGGTGTGGGCATTGTAGCTAGTGTGCGAATGACTTGACTCTAGCCTCAGTCTAAGGAGCAGATACTGGCTGAAGCAGAGAGGAAATATACCAGGCTCCAAGGAACATCAGCTTCAGGAAAGATTCATGAAACCCTCCAAAGTGAAAGCAGGTTGTTGTGGTTGAAAAATGCACAAAACAACTGGTGTCTTCATCAGAGTTAGGAAACATCGCCCATATGCACATGCCAAGGAGTGCTTTCAACCTGCTGTGTTTGGGCAAACGCTGAGCTTTCATCAACTACGCCATGTTCTTTATGGCAATTGCTTTCCCAGATTAGAATGGTTTGCATTTCCTTGTATCTACCTTTCAGGCTGAACATGACCATTACATGACTGGAATCAAGGCAGCAACGAAATCAAATCAAACAAAACCCTAACAACTCTGACAGAACAAGTACAAACTAGCTGGTTGGGTAATGCATATAACCTTTAAAATATTTGTTTTATTTATTTATGAGAGAGAGAGAGAAAGATAGAGAGAGAGAGAATGGGCATGCCAGGGCCTCCAGCCACTGCAAATGTACTCCAGATGTATCCTCCACCTTGTGCATCTGACTTACATGGGACCTGGAAAATTGAACCTGGATCCTCAGGCTTCACAGGCAAGTGCCTTAACTGCTAACCCATCTCTTCAGGCCTGCATGTAACCTTTTAATCTGGTAAGGTATGGGAACTGATGTATACTAGCAAATAAATAGGAAAATAAAGATCATGGTTTGAAGGGTTGGCCTGTTTTTTGACTCCTTAGCATCACATAAAGTTGTGATTTACACACAAGTTTATCACAGTACAGGCCACAGGGAATTTTACTTGGTTTGATTTAAAGTCCACAGAACAAAGGAATTCTTAGGATTTTGTATCTTCTTCAGCAACCAATATGTTTCATGGAAACCAGAGAAAGCATTCAATTCTTGGGTGGTCTGCCTACCCACCTCTCTACCAAAAGGCTTCTCTGCAGTATCTTAGAAGGCTGGCTTTTCCTTGGTTTTGATTTTTTAAATGCAAACTACAAAAGTATCCAGAGCCACATTGGTGATCCTGGTGTGCTTTTGAAAATATCACTTTATTATTTGAATCCGATTACCTCAAAACACACTTGGAAATAGTTTACTAGACTTGGAAACTCAGAGCTCTCTAACTCATCTCCTGTAGGAACTCTAGTCACCTGAATAGTATAGCTCTTGTTGTAATAGTTTATTGCTAGTGATGCAGCAGTAGTAGATGTTCAGTTAAACTCGGCTAATTAGCTACTATTTTCTTCTGTATAACACAGGCTTAAAAAGTGGTTATGGCAGTTAAGATTAGATTTGAGAACCTGAAATGGGCTGACACGTAGCAGACGCTCAATAAATGTTTATTATCTTCAACTTAAAATAAAAGAGACAGCTAATTTAAGGCATCTACTTTGTGATTATCTATATATATCTCCAACTATATTATCATTTTGTCTCTGGTTTTCTCACCATCTCTAGACATTAATATCCCAAGGCAGCCATCTTGGCATCCAAGTTCAAGAATTTCTAGCACTAATTTCCTAGTGTTGAGGCCTTGGGGTTCTTTCATCTGCATTTGTTTTGAGATAATGTTCAACAGCAGGACCTGAGGATTTGTTAGAAATGTAAATTCTTGGGCCACATCTTGACCTGACAGGAGTAGGGATGAGGCTTGTCACAAGTAGTGACAAGGTCTATAAGTAAATGACATACCAAATGAAAGTACCACCACTTTAAAGTGTGGCCATGGAGGGAGGAAGAAATGCTTCTTTCTTCTAGGGCCACTAACTTTTCTTTCTTTTTCCTTCCTTTTCTGATAAAAGGGAGAAGAGAGAAACAGACTTCCCCTCTGGCGGTGGCCCGCTGGAGTTATCAGAAAATGCCCTTCATCTAACCCAACAAGGTTTTCTGTTGCTAATGACTCAATAGCACAAAATGAATAAAAGCTATAGTTAATCTTCATCATCAGCTTGATTGGATTTAGCCTCACCTAGGAGACAATGCATCTGAGTCCTTTCTTAGCACACTACTGTGTCATTCATTTCTCAAAACTTAAAGTGACTGCAACTTTCCTGCAAAGGATTCCATTTAAATATTACTTCTGTAAATGGTGATAAGGAATGGAAATTGGAATTGTAAGACATCATATAATTTTTTGTAGGATTTATTTTAAAAATGTTAAAATGGAGAATTTCAAACATATATAAAAAGCAGATGGGCTTGTAGAAATGGCTTAGCAATTAAGCACTTGCCTGAGAAGCCTAAGGACACAGCTTTGACTCCCCAGTACCCACGTAAGTCAGATGCACATGGTGGCACATATGTCTGGAGTTTGTTTGCAGTGGCTAGAAGCCTGGTGCACCCATTCCTGCATCTGCTTCTTTTTCTCTCTCCTCCCTCTCAAATAAATAAATAAATAAAATATTAAAAAGGGAGAAAAAGCAGACAAAATTACATTAAATGTTCCATGACTCGATATGGGGCCACATCCCGATAAATACAATATCAGTTGAAATATGCAGGTAGATAAGGATTTAACACATCTCTTATCATTTGAATGTGAAATGTCCCCTGCAGATTCATGTGTTAAATTTTTGGTTCCACAGCATGGCTGGAAGACAGGAGAGAGTCAGCCCCAGACAGTCAGCGTGTCTAGTGCCAGAAGGTGCTACATGGGCGACTGGGGGAAATGACCAGTATCTGTCCAAGCAACTCATGGTCTAAGCTAATTAGCAACAAATAACCTGGTGTGATGCCCACACAAGTGCAATAGTGGCACACAGCCATGGTGGGGAACCAACTGCTCTTGATTTGGCTAACTGATCCCCTCAGTGGTACGAGACCCATAGCTGGAGCTGGGAAACAAGTCAGAACCATATCCAAACATAAGCCCACTCTCCAATATCAAGCTACCATCAATCATGGGGTACAAGAGAGCCCACAACTATTAAACTCTTTATCAAAAAAGTCAGGGCTATCTCAATTTTCTGGGTGTTAACTTACTCTTCGTTGGAGAATCTGCTTCTCTTTTTCAGATAGATGCAGATCCTAAGGAGAGAGCTGCCCCAACATACCTCAAAAGAGCCCCAACTGAAACTAAGGAAAATTGGCGAAGCAAACAAGGGTGCTGTTTTCCTGATGAACCGGATACCAGCACAAAGGGGAAGGAGACCAACACAGAGAAAAATCAACTCCTACCAAATAATAGAGCCAGAGCCTCAGAGGCCCCCACCATCTCAGCACTGAAGCAGACCAAAAATGAACCCAACATGGCTCAGGGAAATTTTGCGGAAGAGGGGGTGGAAAGAATGTCAGAGCCACATGTTGGGTCATGATATGCAGAGACATTTATCGTACCAATAACTGTGGACTAACTCCACAATGCACGACCCATTTACATTAACAAGGAGGGTCCATTGGGAGGGGGTAGATCATGGATGAGCCTAAACAATGGTACCAAACTGCCTGTATTTGCTGAAAAGAACATTAATAAATTAAATTTTTTAAAAAATGTTTGGTTCCAGATGGTGGTGTTATTTTCGTGGGTTATGGAAACTTATGTAGGTGGGACATACCTGGAGGAAGTAGGTCACTGTAAGCAGGATCCTGAAAGGGTATCTTGTACCTGTTGTCTACCCGTGTTCCTTTGTCTGCTCCCCCGCCACCATTACCTTCTACATTGATGTCCTGAGCCCTCTAAAACTGTATGCTAAAATAAATCTTTCCTTCTTTACATTGTCCTTGCAAAATTCTGTTACTAACACAACACCTAATCTATTACATATTCTAGATTAATGACATAGCTCACTATAGAGTGTCAGCCATTTCCCCCTGTAAATGATCACACAGCTGACTGGGATCTGTCACTGGATCCTATTGCTGAGTATCACCAGGAAGACTCACATAGCAGATGGATAGCCCAGGAGAAGATGCAGATTTAAAATATGAATTATAGTTTCTACTGAATATATATTCTTATACCACTGTAAGATCAACAAATCTTAAATTGAACTATCTTAACTTTGGAATCATGTATATAATGATAAACTCTACCTTGCCTTATTTATTTATTTTGGATTTTTGAGGTAGGGTCTTAGTCTATCCCAGGCTGACCTGGAATTCACTATGGGTTTGAGGGTGGCCTCAAACTCATGACGATCCTCCTACCTCTGCCTCCCGAGTGCTGGGATTAAAGATGTACACCACTATGCCCAGCCTCTATCTAGCTTTAACAACTGTCAATTTTTAGTCAGTCTTGTCTAATTTATATCCCCAAGTTTTTCTCTCATTATCCCTTTGTTTGTTGGTGGGTATGTTTGTGTGTGTGAGTGTTCAAGTGTGCAGATACAAGTGTGCACAAGTACATGTGGACATGTGTGTGCATGTGGAGTCCATAAACATACGCACACAGCCTTAGGTATCATTCCTCAGGTACCTTCTACCTTTTATTGGAGACAAGGTCTCTCTTACTGGCCAGGATTTGACATTTTGGGTGGTCTACCTTGCCAGTGCGTTCTAAGGATCTGCTTGTCTCTGCCCCCTTAGTGTTTGGATTACATGCACATGCCACCATGTCTAGCTTTCTTTCTTTCTTTTTTTTTTGTAAATATGGGTTTTGGTGATTGAAATAAGGTGCTCAGGCTTATGTACCCAGTCTTGGTTTTCTTTTCTTACTTTTTTAAAGACTAGGTTTTTCTATGGTAACTCTGGCTAGCTTGGGACTTGTAGCAATCCCCCAGTTTCTGTCTCTCATGTGCTGGGATGACATGCATGTGGTACCATATTGAGACTTTTCACCTCACACATTTTTGTAGTAAATCATCAATGCAATTTTTTCAAGGACTTAAAAAATATAGAGAGGCTGGACCACAGCTCGGTGATAAACACTTAAAAAAATATAGAGAAGCTGGACCACAGCTCAGTGGTACAGCATTTTCCTGTCATGTGAAAGGCCCTGGGTTCCATCCCCAGCACTAGATGCATGTAAAATATATCTAAACATATATAATATAGTAAATGAGTTACATATGAATGTTACCTGTAAAGATAAGTTCACAATACTATTACCATACTTAGTAGGATGTCAAAATCTCTAATGTCACCAAGTATTCATTAAGTGTTCATATTTACAATTATTCTCATAAATAGCAGAAAATGAGGTGTTGGTCAGGGAAGCCTCTGAGACCCTGAACATATCACAGGCTGTTACCATGGCTCATGGCTGCCAACTCAATTGAAACATAAAATCCTATCGATAAAGGTATCATACCTATTTTGTATAGGACAAAGAGAAACCAAGTTGGAGCTGAGGTAGAACCTTTTTTTCCCCTGTTGACTAATTTTCATAGTACTGGAAGGTACTCTGCAGGTTGCTGGCAGAGAAAAGTTTTCCTGTATTATACAACATTGATCTAGTAGGCAAGATGTGCCTTCTACTGCAATAGTGGCATGACTCTTTCAGAGGTTGGCTCTGTGATTGGAGCTGAAGACCAACTGCTGCATAGAACTCCACAAAAGAGAATTCATGCCTGGTACTGAACACCAGGCCAAAAGCCTATGGTTAAGGACAATATAGGCTATAAGGTAGAACCTACTATTTCTGTGTTGCTAAATGGATATGTTGTCAGACTGTCTCCAAAATATTTATCTTTATACCCACAGTCCAGTCCTACTCCCGGCCCCTGTGAGAGAAGCTTTAAAAAATATTGTTATTTTTTTGTTTGGCAGTGGGAAGCAGTCAATGCAGAGAATCATAACTGGTCAAGTGCTTAAAAGAAGTGACTATTGAGTATTTGGCCCTACATGAGACATGTACATCATCTCCTCTAGACCCTAAGGAATATCACGGAAGATGGAATAGAAAGATTGTAAGAATTACAGGATGGGGAGGAGCACTGTGGAACTTTGGCATCCAGACACAAGAAGTCCACTGCACGCATGAACTCATATTATCTGTGGCTATCTGCACAAGACATGCACATGATGGGGCCATCAACATTGTCTTATAGATGGGAAACCACTCCCTTCCCTAATGAGCTAACAGTTGTTAACCTAAAGCAGAAGTGTTACCTTCTGCTTTAAGATATAAATCAAGATATTGTATAGAGGTTGTATAAAATCAGTATGGAAGTTCAATGCTGCTTTTCCTGTTCAAAGATTTTAAAGAAATTGAGTAGTTCCCCTGTGATTATATTATTCTTTTCTAAGCTGCATTCCTATGTCCATATAAAGCCCATTTCTAACCATTGATTATCACAATATTTTGAAAAGTGAGATAGCTTTTTAATTATGTACAATCCACAATGTCAGTGCTTTGTATGGATCAAAACTACAGCATTATTTACTTCTTTCTGTTATTTGCCACCATCGTTAAGGAGCTAAGTGCATTTTTCACAAAAATATTATGATGTTTCCTCCTAATTTTAATGAACCCCAAGGTAACTAGAAAAACAATTCAGTACACTGATATAAAACTAAAATCTACTCCTTTGTTTAAAACAATTGGGTCATCTAAAATTGGTCTGATCTTGGTAATATTTATAAGAACTGGATTGAATACCAAAGATTTTTATATTTTATCAAGATAATTATATTTCATTATAGTTTGTCAAGCTTTTAAACTATTTAGGAAACAGAGTATTAAGAAAATCATGTTTTCTTTAAAGATGTTTGTTTTCATCTAAGGTTTATTCAAATGTTACATAAAAGTTAAACTGAAATCCATTACTTCCCATTCAAAACTGGAAAAACTTTCCTTCTGGGGGCTCAATAACCAAAGCTTGGAGACCTAAGCCAATAAGAAAGAAAGGGTTATAGGGACAATCAGTATTTTGACTTTTGCCTTCTGTATTACTCACATTCTCATTGCTGGGGAAAATAACTGATGAGAAGCAGCTTAGGGGAGGAAAGAATTTATTTTGGCTTACAGTTCCAGAGACCAGGGCCCATCATGGCAAGGAAATCATAGAAGGAGCAAGAGGAAGTAGAGAGAGCAATGAATGCCAGTGCTCTGCTGGCTTTCTCCTTTTTATATAATCCAGGACATCTACCATACAGAATGATGTTGGTCATAGTTAGGGTTGGTCTTCCTACCTAAATTAATCTAATCTAGAAATCCCTAATAACATACCAAGAGATTTGTTTCCATGGTGATTCTAAATTCTATCAAGTTGACAATGAGAGATTAACCATCATACCTTCCAAGGTCAATGAATCGCCCTCTCAAAGTACCCTACTACAACTACAGCAAATTCTCTTGTCCTCTTGATTACATAGCCCTTGGAGATATTGGACTCTAAAATGTTCACATTCTGAAAAGAAAATAATTAGGGGGCAAATACCCACTATATTTCCAAAAGAATCTGCATGGTATACAAGATCCTGAGCAATCTCTGCAGAGTACACAGCTAGGAAAGGAAAAATTAAAGGATTCAAGGGCATCCTCAAAAATCCAACACTGACACCTAAAGAGTTAAGTCTTAACTAACTTTAACAATACAAAGATTATTTTTAATTATCTAAATGGCCTTAAATACCTAGCAGGAGGGTATGATCCAAAAATATAATAATTAGTAACATTACAACACAAACTGCTACCATTTCTTACCCAAGAATCTCATCCTGACTTGGTTCAGAGAATCTGATTCTCTTAACAGCCTACAAACACTGTCATTCAGGTAACCAATTTCAACTCATTTGAAGGAGATCTTATCAAGTGTTTTTTTTTTTTTAATTTCAATAGCTATCAAACTCCATGTAATTATTAGCTGGGTTTACCTTTCAAAATAAAACCCTATTTTTCCATAAAGCATTCAAGATGAGAAGAAGAAGGCCATACTGGAACAGTAAACCAAATGAAGACTCAGATAAGTAAACTTATGTATCAAGTATCTGTAGGTCCCAATTTGGGGGGTTACTTATGCTCATACTCACCTGTGCCCCACCAGAGAAATTCTTTCTTGATTGCTATAAAAATCTTTCTAAGATGTTCTATTCTTCTGTCAAATTATTACTTTTTTTGGCTCTAACTAAAGAAAAATCCAGCACTCTGTTTAATGTTCCTTCTGTAACAGTAGAAAAATATCCATCACAACTGAGTCTGTCATATTCATAGTCAAGTTTAATCTTCACTATGTGTCCTTTACCCTAGTCTTCAAACATATCTCTTAACTCCTCCTGAATGTCTCAGACTCCAGAAGACTTCTTGGATACCACTGGACAACTGATACACACTGATCATATCTAAATCAGTCTCCTATCTTGTTTCTTTCTAAGCTCACAGGGCCTTCCAAAACCTCAATACTCTCTTGCCCTGATACAGAAAGCTCTTGCCTTCCTGCTCTCTTCCCTTGTCTGTAGACCTTTTCCTACATACCATACCTGCCAATGTGTTCTTTCTTTTCACTGTCAGACATGGCTGGTTCCTGTTATCCCTCTAATAATATTTTCTTTGTTGATTGACATTTTCAAATTCTGCCTCCATCAATGGCTAAATCAAGTTTGTTTCTTCAAAAACCCAACAGATTAAATTTCAAATGGTTATGCAACAAAGATACTGGCTCACCTCACCCACACCAGATTCAGAAACAGTATACTGCATACTGATCAAATGAGACAAAATGTCTGCAGGATCTTCCAATAAAAATATTATCTGTTAGTGGTACAAATGGGCTCCTATTCTCAGCTTTGCCAGCTGTGGTTACCATACAAGTGTATGTAGCCAAGGACATTGAACTCATGAGTCTATGTTCTACCTTAGCCTGAAGAAGTTACTGAAGAAACAGTTATTCCACTTCTCCCATGTAAGATTATAATGGACTGTATTCCTTGATAAGGGAAAGGTGCCAGGTAGGTAAGAATTTAGGCATTAAGTACCCAAGAAAACCATGGCTGAGTCTGGGTAAACTGATATTCAGCATGTCCCTTTGTGGTTAAATTTCCTTTAAAAGCTGATAGATTGTTCCTGCTGTATCAAAAACAAAGGCACCAGGGCATTTTCTAACACATGTGTACTAATAAAGGGTGTACATCCTCAAAAGAACCTCAGCTCCATTATAATATCATTTATATTGTGATGTTGACCTCCCATAGGCTTTTCTGGAGTATAATGGGAATAAATACCCTAAAAGAGAGATCTAAGTCACCATGACTTAAGAGAAAAAAGGGTTATTTATCCCACTAATATGCCATTCAATTCTCAAATAAAACATTCTTTAAAATTCACAACACAGAACCATGGAGCTGCTACTCCCACTCCCATCTCTCTTTGCAGAACATATTTTACTTAATAAATTTTTGCTTAAATTGTCATGAATAAACTCTTTAAGAAGACAAGAGCTGAAATCTTCACTCGCTAATGGGACTATTAATGAGCTTGAAAAACAAATTAGAAAAATAAATGTCACAACTACATAGAAGACTACACAGAATTCACCTCGAACCATTCTTGTTGGATAGGGATTGTTGTATTTCAGAGGGGCAGCAAGATGCATTATAGAATAATATATGGTAACAGGAGAAAAATCTCGAGTTATTCTGTGCTTGGAAACTAGGTTGTAAGCTTGAGAACAAGTTCCTAAGAAGAAGCAATAGTAACATGTTTATAAGATTTTGAAGGCAAAAAAAATTTTCCATGTACTCATGACACCTTTGAACAGGGCATTGAGGACAGCCATACAAATAAAGACTCAGTCAGTAAAGTGTTTGGCTTGAAAGAGCAATTATATGAGTTTATTCATAGAACCCATATATAAAAATGCCAGGTATGGTGTCATATGCTTTAAATCCCAGCACTGAGGAGGTGGAGATAGTAGGAGAATCCCTGGGGATCACTGCTTAGCTAGTCTACTAGTCTAGTGAGTTCCAGACCAGTGGGAGACTTTGACTCAGAACCAAAAGGTGAATAGCACCTGAACAATGACACCCAGGGTTGTCCTCTGGCTTCCATGCACACATGTACATGGAGATGCATATATGTGTACCCATGCTTGTGTGCATACACACTTGTATACACACACATCAAATAAATCCAAGCTGCTTCCACCATTCTCTTGAATATGAAACCAAGGCCACCTATGGTCATTTGCAGGCATGACTTCTTCATCTGTTCTCTGTGTAAACACTCCTTGGGACACTAGCAGCCCCTCTTCCTTTCTCTTCTTACCACAGACTAGGTATACAAGAGTGTTACCCTCATTGTGTTGGATGTTTGTGGATACATCATAGCACAGAAAGATAAGAATTGTCTTCAAGTTATCCTTAACTGCTGTCTGGTACATTGCTACAAGCATCACCTTCTGGAAATCTGGTTTTGAAGCTGCATAATGCTGGGGAGTAGAGATATTTTGATTGAAAGTATAATTTTGCCTATGCTTTTTTTTTCCCCAGAAAGGTTTTTGTGATCTCATCCCTATAAGCAAAGCAGCATTTATGAAGAGGAGATTAACTTGCCTCATTATCATTCACTGGCACTCCAAAATGTAACAAGAATTCAGCAGGTTTATTTAAGAGATAATTGTCAGAAACGCCAATGAGAAAGTAAGGCAAATAAGAAAAGACCCAACAATGGGTACATCATCACTGTGGTCTAAGTGGTGCTTCATTGTGCTGGGGAACTCTAAAAGACAATGTAGAACACATGCAGCAGAGTTGTATATCATCTGTCTATCTCTCTATCACTTGATCTTAGCCAAAAGGCTGAGAAGCGATCTATCTATCTATCTATCTATCTATCTATCTATCTATCTATCTATCTATCTATCTATCATCTATCTGTCTATCAGTATCATCTATCTTCTTGTGGATTGTTAGTTGAAGATCACACCCAAGAAACTTACCCATAAGCAAAGCCGGTACAATACAGAAGAAGGCACAGACAAAGATGCCAATTATTGCATTTAGTAAGGACCAAGAGATTATGGGCAAAGTGCAGACAGCACTTGATGTAGGAGTAAAACATGGTGGTTCCCAAGATTGTTACCATAGATAAAGTCTGAGGCCTATTGGCAAGAGGATGCTCTCAAGAGAAACTAAAGCAAAGGAGTAGGGGGATGAGGGAGGGTGGAGAATAAACAGAGGTTTTCTTACAAGGAGGGTCTCATGAGTTTCAATTTCTGTTGTAGTTCAAAATGCCTGACATTATCAACCAATAAAAACAAAAACTTTATTTTGGCTTACAGTTTTTGCAGTGCCAATTCATGATTTATTGGCCCATTGCTTTGAGCTTTGTAAGTACACCATGGTTAGAATGTGGAGTAGTGTAAATCTGTTCCCTTCATGGCCAGGAAACAAAATAAAGGAAGAAGGGACCAGTTCCACTGTGCCCATTGAAAACATATAGACGGAGCAGGGCACCTGACATTCCTTTCCAGCCTCTTCAGGTGAGCACATGGGTGCATATCCACTCCAAAACTACACACACATGCACGCATGCGCGCGCGTGCACGCACGCACACACACACACACACACACACACACACACACACATGCAAAAGAAGAATATTTTTCAAGTGAGGAAAATGTAGTGTACAGAAAGAAATTACAAAGTTGGTCTTGTCAGTTCTACATGGTGAGGCTGGAATTTGCACTCAAGTAGGTTTAGAACTTCCTTTCCAAAGTATTACAGTACTTCCCTGGGTGCTAAAATAGGAGCACAATCTTGGCCATAAAATGGTGTTGTTTTTAAAGTTTAGGGTTACATAAATTATTTTTGGATTAACTGTTCCTACTTAGCATTCATTGCCCCTGTGAATAAATATTGATTCATACCATTCTGCTTGGTTTAAACTAAGTGATGCTGGGCCCTGCCTGCTCTGTGTGCCTCTCTAGTCCCCTCTCCAGCATAGTTGATTGGCTCAATGCCCATTTAAGGTTGACAGAATAACCAATCCATTCCTAATATTCCCTTTGTTAATAGGAAAAATCAAGTTGTTGTATTGAGTGAATATTCTTCACTATGCCCAGTGCCATCTTTCACTGTGTGGATCTTTATTCTGTGATTTTATGATTATGGTTTTTTCATGGAATTTTTTGATATTATGGCTCAGTTAAAAGGTCTTGGACTATAGGGATGTATGAACATCATTGGAATTTATAAAAACTATGGGGAGTTTTAAAGTTGGATAAATGCATTGCATTTTACATCATGTATGGTTATCAGTTTATGGAGGCCAGGGGTGGAATGTGGTGGTTTGATTCAGGTGTCCCCATAAACTTAGGTGTTCTGACTGCTAGGTTCCCAGCTGATGGAGATTTGGGAATTAATGTCTCCTGGAGGGAGTATATTGTTGGGGGCGGGCTTATGGGTGTTATAGCCAGTGTCCCCTTGCTAGTATTTGACACCCTCTTCTGTTCCTGTTGTCCACCTAATGTTGGCCAGGAAGTGATGTCCACCCTCTGATCATGCCAGCATTTTCCCTGCCATCTTGGAGTGTCCCTTCAAGTCTGTAAGCCAAAATAAACCCTTTTCCCCATAAGCTGCTCTTAGTTGGGTGATTTCTGACTGCAACAGGTGTGTTGTGGTGTGTGCAGAGTATGCATGTGTATGTGCCCATGTGATGCTTCATGTGCTCATCTGCAAAAGGGTGCACTCACCCGTGGTGGCTGCTCCATTGCTTTCTACCCATTCTTCTTAGAGCTGGAATCTCTTACTGATTCTGGAGCTTCCCATGTTTTTATGAGCTCTGGTAATTCTTGGGTCTTTACTCCCCACTGGACTGGGATTTCAAGTGTGCATGGCCATGCCCATTTGTTTATGTAAGTCCTGAGGACTAAACTTAACCACTCTCTCAGGCCTCTTCAGACCTTCATGATAGCACAGAAAGTGCTCTTAACTGCTGAGCCAGCTCTCCATCCCCTGCATATTTTTTTAGCACAAAGTTAAGTATTTAATCTACATATGGTCTTGGTGTTCTAGCTATCTGTCTGTCTATCTATCTATCTATCTATCTATCTATCTATCTATCTATCTATCTATCTATCTATGTGTATGTGTTACTTTGTACCATAACATCCCAGCAGCAATACAGATAATCATATTACTACAATATTTTTTTAAAAAATATTTATTTGTGTATGTGTGTGTGCACATACCATTATGTGTGATAACTTCACGGTGTCCTTGGATCCACCTTCTTTGAGACAGTATCTCCTGCTGCTGCAAAGAAATGTCAGACTGTAAATGAATGTCAGGCTAGCTGGCCCACAAACTTTGGCTTCTCCTGGCTCTGTCTTACATTGCCAAGGGGATGTTGGGATCACAGATGCTTGCACCTTTTTGCATCTGTCTTATGTGGGTGCTGAGGAATTGAACCCAGGCTGACAGACTTTGCAAGCAAGTGCCCTTAACTGCTGAGTCATCTCTCCCACCATATCACAATATTTTAAAAGCTTTTTGCTGATACGTGTAATTGAATTGGCAGTGTGATAGAAATATATTTTAAAAATGAACAATCATAGTAATACACAAATAATACTAAATATTATTATACTATGTTCATAAATGAATTAATAATACTCTTTGGATCAATATCTTACTAATTTTCCTATAATTCATAGGAAGCCCAAGAGAAATAAGCTTCACAAAGTTCTTAAATACTTTGGGCCAAACCACTTAGCACTTCTATGACAACACCCAAGCCTCCTAACCAGAAATCAGTTACTCAGTCACTCAGGACACATATATCAAAAACCTGTCTTGTGTCAAATATAATGCCATAAGCTGCCAAAAGCAAACCTGATGAAAGATTGCTTCTATCAGTTATTTTAAAAATCATATTCTGCTTCTATCTACCTCTAAACTTACAGGAAAATAAGCCCCCTCCAGATAAAGTGCCACAACTTGTAAATCTTTTCAAATAAAAAAAGTGCGATATTAGTGTAATGCTGGTTTCATAGAAGGAGCCAGCTAGTATTCCCTCCATTTCAAGTTTGCGGAAATTTTGAGAACAATTGGCTTTAGTTTTTCAATGAAGATTTGGTATAATTCAGTAATGAATCTGTCTGGGCCTGGCCTTTTTTGTTGTTATTAGGAGGCTTTTAATTATAATTTCATTTGATGATGAAGCTTTATCCAGCTAAGTTATCTCATCTGAGTTTAGTTTTGGCAGGTGGTATGAGTTAAGGAATTCATCCATTTCTTCCAGGTTTTCCAATTTTGCGGACTATAGATAGGTCTTTGAAATATGTCCTGATGATTCTCCCAACTTCATTGGTATCTGTTGTAACATCTCCTTTTACATTTTTGATCTCTTTTGATTTGTGTCTTCTCTTTTTTTTTTCCTTTGATCAAATTGGCCAGGGATATCAATCTTGTCTATTTTTTCAAAGAACCAGCTCTTTGATTCATCAATTAAATGTTTTGTCTTAATTTTCAATTCATTGACTTCTGCTCAGATCATGATTATATTTTATTGGGTTTGGATTGTTCTTGTTTTCCCAATGCCTTCAGATAGATGATTAGGTTATTAAGTTGAGGTCTCTCTGCTTTGGGTCACCTCCAGCACATCTGCCCATGCACAGGAACCATGGCAGAGGAAGCAGTGACATGAGTATTGTTTTCACTGCTACCCTGAAGACCAGTTCCAGGGAGATGGTGACAGATACTGTGGTCACTCAACCCTCATCAATAAAGAAATCCAGAGGCTTCAGAGAACTCAACACTAACTCAGAACTCTAAGACATCTGCAAGGCTTCAGGGAGTATTGCAGAATACTGTAAGAGCCTCAAGGTGGGTGGGATTAGCCTGAGTCACCATTCCCCCCCCCACAGATTTACTGAGGCCTTTAGGACCCTGCTGAGGAGGACCCTCAGAATTTTGGCAAAGGAGAGGGGATATGAGAGTACAACCATTTTATTAAAAAAAAGTCAGGGCTGGAGAGATGGCTTAGTGGTTAAGACATTTGTCTGTGAAGCCAAAGGACTCAGGTTCAATTCCCCAGGACCCACATAAGCCAAATGTACAAGTTGGCTTATACATCTGGAGTTCATTTACAGGGGCTTAAGACCCTGGTGCGCCCATTCTCTCTCTGTAAATCTGCCTCTTTTTCTCTCTGAAATAAATAAAAATGAATAAAATAAAACCAATTTAAAACAATCAATCAGTATTTACTTTTAAAATGCTGTAGAAAAGATAATGGCCTAAGGCATCTAAACTGTATCCTCTGAGACCAAGCATAATATCTCAATATTAGCAATGGGACTATTAATCACCTGAATAATTTCTGATCTGTGGTTGATTGAATTCAAGGATGCAGGACCTGAGGATACATTTCAATTAAGTGTAACTTAATGTACATTCACCTTACCTCAGCAGGAGACTTGAATGGAAATTCTTTCTCTTTTAGATAATTCTTTTTTTATTTGAGAAAGAGGGAGAGCATGACTGAGAGAGAGAACATGCCAGGACATTTTGTAAATAAACTCCAGGCACATGTACCACTTTGTGCATATGGACTGACATGGACATTGAGGAATCAAACCAGGCCAGTAGGCTTTGCAAGCCAGCACCTTAAACCACGATCCATCTCTCCAGCCTCTAGGGAAAATTCTAATTCCTTTGGGTCCTTTGTCTCAATAGTCTGATAGCAGAAGGGAGGCACAAGAGTCTCTTTAGAGTATCCTATTTTCTGCCAAGAAAATCATACATACATATCGGCTTATTGATGAGGAAGAAAGAATGAAGGGTTGTTCATTTCCTCCATTTCTATGTCATCATTTTCTAAGTTGGTGGTTGGCTAACAAAGGGAAGCAACAAGGGTGAGGAAGAGACCTCTGGTTCTCTGCATTTCTTAGAATACCATTGCTACCTTCACAAATTCTGGTTTCAACTATAAATATGGTTTCTTGAATCTGTTAGTCTCCCTATTTTCTTAGTCATAATCTTCTATTCCCTCAAATTACTTTTATTGTCAGGAACTTTTTGAGGCATCACAGATTCCCTAAAATTCTGTGCTCATGCAGCATCATGAGTGCAGTATAGGAATAGCACCAGCTGACATGCGTGCTTTCCATATCTTCTCTGCTTATGTTCACAGTTTTCTATTACAGAACAGAAGTTCAAAGATACAATTATTTAAAACTTCAACATACCAACATTAAGGCATCAATTGAAGCATAAGACTCTTTTGAGTGCAGGCCTTGGAGTTTGCCCTGAAGCAATCATTTCCTTCACCTTTCATCAGTACCTCAGCTTTGCTATTTCCTTTTAGAATAATTTTTTGAAGTAGTTTATTAATACTCATCTATCAAGAGTGCTGCTTTCATGGTAAGCCTGACAATCAGCACCAGGGTGAAGGAGACAGACACTGAGGATATTTAAAACACAACAAAGCAGAGATCCAGAGACTCCTAAGAGCTCATCACTGAAGTAGACTTAAAACTCACCCACCAAAGCTCAGAGAATTTTGTGGAAGAAAGGGCAGAAAGAGCCATAGGTTGGGACATCATACCCAGAGGCATTCCCTCCCCACCCCAAAGTCACTGACTGCTGCTCCCACAACACATAACCCACAACCCCATAGGGAATACCTGCAACACTACTGAGGAGGGTCCCCAGTGGAATGGAACAGGGATTAAGGAAAAGATTGTACCTACACAGGATGTTTCTATAGTATGTCTGTAATAAAAATAAATAAATACTTGTCTGTTTCCATCACCGTCAGTTGGCATGCCAAGCAGGATTTTTCTCATTTGTCACCTCTCCTCAAAACTGTGCCTAAATTGGATATTTTTGAAGATATTCTGGAAAAGAATACCCCATCCATTTTCAGTTGTTACATTGTTGCAGTTAAAGGGGGTTGAAAATGGCCCAGAAAAGTTATTTATATCATTCCAGAAGGTTGTTACTTTCCTGTAGCTGATTGTTGCTGGAAAACATTCCCATATCATCTATTTTCTTGTATTTGATGACATTTTAGTAATAGTCTTATTGAGATGTGTTACACACCACAAAAATCCATTCTTTTGGAGTGCATGATTTGATAGTTTTCAATATATTCATTGTTGTACAACCATCACTACCAACTCTAGAACATTTTCAGTAACCCCAAAAGAAATGCCATACTCAGTAGCAACTATACTTTTCTCTCCTTCTCAAACATCTTGAAACCACTAATTTACTATGTGTCCCCATGGATTTGCCTATTTTGAAATTTAATAAAAATGGAAGTTTAAAATATTTAGCCTTTATACTGACTTCTTTAGCTTAATATAATGTTTCGAGGTTTCTTCATACTGCAGTGTGTATCAGAACTTTATTTCTTTTTATGGCTAAATTATGTTCCATTGTACAGACAGAGCACATGTTTTATCCAATCATTGTCCATTTTATTTCCACTTTGGGGCTAGTATGTAAAATGAGGTTTGTTTTCAGTTCTCATAGGTATATAACTAGGAGTGGAATTGCTAGGTCATATGGTATCTCTATGATTAATTTGGTAAGAAATTTCTAAGTCTGTTTTCCAGAATATATCATCTTGTATATTCCCCAGCAAGGCATGAGGTTTTAATTGCTCCTCATCGTTGCCAATACTTGTTACTGTTTACTTTTTTATTGTAGCCTTCTGTAAAATGCTTTCTTATCATGGTTTTGATTATTTTACTTCCCTAGTAACTAACATGTGCTTCTTTGACATGTGTATTTCCTCTTGGGAGAAATATATATTCAAACATTTGTTCAACTTTTAACTGGGTCTTTTTATTTTTGCATTGTAACCTCTTTTGTTTAATTTATTCCTTTATATTCATCTTGATGCTATTATAATATAATAAATTTAACTCAAACATGACATAAAATACTCTTTATATTGCTAGATTCAATTTTCTAGTAGTTCTTAAAAGGTATTTTGCATTTATGTTTCTAACAAGTATGCTTAGTAACTTTCCTAGATTTCTTATACAAGATATGTATTATTTGAAGTTTGTTGCAATTGAGGTCCCTGCTTCGTTAGCAAGTGGTCAGCTACTGTTGTAATGTAGAGTTCCTTAACTGCATTAAACCAATATGGCCCCCTGCCTAAGAGGGTTAGTACATACATGTATAGGGATATGCTTTGAATGATTTTGCAGGCAATTTTGCACCTCTGCCTTATCTTTCACTTTTTGCTTGTATAGAGTGTCAAGATTAGCCATATGTGAACGTTCAAGTCTTTCTGAGGACCTTCTAAACCTACATATAGATCAGCATACTCATGTGGCTTTTTAGGTTCACTGGAATTTTTTGGAATCTTCTCAAAGCCCCTTATAAACATCTTATTTTCCCAGTTTGTGCTTTTCAAAATGTTCTTCTCAACCTCTTATTAGCCTCAACAGGTAATTCAACCTCAGCAGTATCCTATTATTTTAAGGCTATTGTGAAGGGGGGGTAGGATTAGGGCATATTAAAAAGCCATGATGCCTTAAGGAAATGAGGTCAGCATCTCTATTAATCAAGCTTTTGTGTCAATGTGTCCAATACCAAAGAAAAGCAACCTAAATGAGGAAGGAATTCTTTTGTCTTGTGGTTTCAGAAAGTTCAGTCCATCATGGTCAAGAGGGCATGGTGGATCAGAGTAGTTCACATCATGGTAGCCAGGCAGCAGAGAAAGAAAGGAGATATAGGAAGAAGTTGGAAACAAAAATACATCCCCAAGAAGTCACCTATTTTCTTCAGCTAGGCTCCATCTCTTAATGTTTTGAGAACCTCTTAACATAACACCACCAGGACCCACGTAAGCCAGATGCACAAGGTAGCACATACATCAAGTTCGTTTGCAGTGACTAGAGGACTAGTCAAGATGCACTCATTCTCTCTCTCTTAAATGAATAAAAAAAAAAAGAATGCAGAGAGGCATTCTTAGGAAAGCAATCAATATGCAGGCATTCCCCCCACCCCAGAGATCTGTCAGCTATCAGGCATAGTATGCATTTGCCAGTCTGTTTCCTCTGGGAGAAAAGCCAGCAGGAGATATTAAGTGACTGCATCAGGCTGCAAGAAGTTCTGTTCTCTCTTTCAGTCTCTCTTTCTCTCTCCATCACTCTTTCATCCCTTCTATGTCCCAGATACAAAAAAACTGAATTCACTATAGTTATGAAGCCATAAGTGGACTCTCATTTCCCAATGACAGTTTTTGTCATTTCTGATGTCAGGAACAGATTGAGCAAGGTATCTGTTCCAGTGGAGAATTATTATTATTATTTTTTCATTCAAACAAGGAGTGATCATGTTGAGCAGACTTTTGCATGGCCTTTCTAAGGTACCCTTTAAAGATAGCAGGGTTTTATTAGTCCTCTGGTCAGCAGTTGCCAGCTATTGGTAACATCTCACTTAATATCTAACTTAAATTGTCTGGCTACATTTTTCATATGAGGCTGTTAATCTCAGCAAATCATGTTTTGGATGTGTATCTTTAGTATGTATGCAGATACATGTGCCCTGTGCTCATTGTATGGAGGCCAGAGGAGAACAAAAGATGTCTGCTTCTATTGCTCTTCCACTTTTGTTTCATTGAGAAGGAGCCTCCCACTGAACCAAGATCCCCCCTTTTTTTTTTTTTTGGTCACACTTGCTGACCTGTGACTCTTTGGTCTCTGTTCCCCCTACAGGACCAGGATTAGTGGTATGTGTACTCACACTTGGCTTTTTATGTGTGTCTTGGGGATCAAGCTTAGGGTATTTCAGGCCCTCTTAGACTCTCATGCTTGCACAAGAGCTCTTACCTACTGAACCATTTTTCCAAACCCAATTTCTATCTTTTTAAAGTTTGAGGACCAAATCTGTCTGTTATGAAGAAAATATCCAAGAGGCGAATTAATAGAAATCAAAAGACAGTTGACTATAGTAATGAAAATAAAGAAGATCTGATTATAATGCAGCAGAAACACCAAAAAACTTTGGCAGGATCTGATTCTTTACTCCTCTTGGTGACCTGGTCCTTGTGATCTCCATTGAATGAATTCACAGAAAGCATACAGAGTTGTATAAAAGATAGATTTATTACACAGTCAAGTGGCGAACCCTGAAGGGATGAGAGCGGGCAATAGCCAAGGAGACCATTGCAGAGGGAAACACTCTCATGGGTGAAAATTGAAAATGGCTAGAGACCAATTTCTGACAAGGATGATACCAGAGAGTTTTATTTTCCTTTGAGGTAGAGTCTTACTCTAGCCTAGGCTACCTGGAATTCACTATGTACTCTCAGAGTGGCCTTGAACTCAAGGCAATCCTACCTCTGCCTGCTGAATGCTGGGATTAAAGACATGTGCCACCTTGCCCACCTTTCTGGAAGTCTTGGTAGAATTCCTCATGTATATATGGGGAGTAGGTTTACTTTCTTTTTCTTATTGTGCTGGAAGGGTTTTTCCACAGCTTAGACTGTCCCAGAGCTGGCTACATTGCTCAAGTTGGCCTTGAGTTCATGATCCTCCTGTCTCAGCCTTCTAAGTACTTGGATTATAGTCATATATCACCATATCTGGTTTAGAAACAGAGTCTAAAGGTCTTTATTCCCCAATCCATAACGAAAAAGAAAAAAAGAGGATTCTCAGGTACTTTCTGAAGAACCAAATTTTATTATACATAAGGCTGGGAATGGTGAGTCTATGCTGCCTGAGTGCTCCTCCTCTGCCCAGTTATACTCTCTTTTCAAAGCTACCTTGTGTCATGGTCCATCACTCAGAAACCTATTTTATGACAGTTTTCAATCATTATTCTTCTGTGACACTAATGACATATACCATACTCCTATGAAAGTACCCAAGGTAATGAATGTCTAAAGTTCACCAGCTCTCCCATCTCCCAAGGAAAATATGTCAAAATTAGTAGATATCTTAGCTTGCATTACCCCAGAGGTTAACCCCAAGATAAGGATTAGAGAAATACTCTCAGAGGAGAGTATGAAGTTTACTGCTTCACAAGAAATATCTTTAAAAAATATACCAACTATACTGTATAAAGGAATTTGGTGATGACACTGAACTAGTAATTATAGCAACTACAATAAGGATGTGGTTTGTATATTGTAGTAAATTTATAATTCACTGACATTTTCCTGAGTTCTTTCTTTTGTGACTACCTTTACCTGTTGATGCTGGTATCTCACTATATGTAGCTATCTTTAGCCCCTGAAGCTCTAGTGTAGGTGAATCACAGTGTCCACAGTGTGATACTCGAATAGTCTAAGAATTCTAGTGGTCTAGGTATAGTCAGCAAAGCTAGAGATCTTCATACACTGTCGAGTCTTTTTCAGGGCACAATGATTCAGCTCCCTAATACTTGATTCCTTTTCTAGGGCACTGTGTTAACCAGATGTTGCCAATCCCTGGTGTAGAACCAGAAATTATGGAATTCGATATGGGAGGGAGTATGTTTCTAACTAATTTGAGATCTCTAAAGACTCCTTAGAAAGTAAAACCTGGGCTGGAGAGATGGCTTAGCAGTTAAGCGCTTGCCTGTGAAGCCTAAGGACCCTGGTTCGAGGCTCGGTTCCCCAGGTCCCACGTTAGCCAGATGCACAAGGGGGCGCACGCGTCTGGAGTTCCTTTGCAGAGGCTGGAAGCCCTGGCGTGCCCATTCTCTCTCTCTCCCTCTATCTGTCTTTCTCTCTGTGTCTGTCGCTCTCAAATAAATAAATTAAAAAAAAAGAAAGTAAAACCTTTCCTACTTTTTGTTAGTAACCTAATATCGTCTCCCACATGCTACCCTTTTCAAATAGACTCTTGCATAAAACATATTATTATTATTTTTGTTCCTACCAATTCCTTGGATGGTCGTGCTTAACTCCTTCAAATTTAGCATGAACCTTTATTCTTAATTCCCTCTCAGCTTCTTGTGACAACATATTTGGTTACTTTTCAATAACTTGAAGGACATGAAATGTTTCTAGGTGACAGTTTTATCGTTGATTGATACATCCTCTCCCTTGCTTAATCTTTATCAGTTTTTGACAGCACTCTAACAATGTGGACCTATGACAGAGGGCTCAGCAGAAACCAATTTGGCCTTGATGAGTGGCTCACTAAGACACTAAAGTAGCGTTCTACTAGGCTCTAAAGTGGCAGCCAATCAAGTTAATGGGGCATATACATTGCCAAGACAACCTGTGTGGCTTGAAATTCTTGAATTCCTGTGAGTATATAGTATTTAAGTATTCAATGCTGTGTGGTGAGAAATTCAAGAATTCCTATGAGTGTATTGTTATAAATACTTAGCTAAGTTAAATTCTCTTGCCAATTTAATTAGATGAGGAATCAAGTAAGAGACAAATCCCTTTCGTGGATATGTGAGAGTGTTTCCATGATGGATTAACCGAGGGAGGAAGTCCTTCCTTCAGAGTAGGTGGCCTTTCCAATGGTAGACTATATATAAAGAAGCTCAGAGAGAGTACTCCAGATGCATGCACCACATTGTGCTTCTGGCTTTACATGTGTACTGGGGAATCAAACCTGGGTTCTTAGGCTTCGTAGGCAAGTGTCTTAGCTGTTAAGCCATCTCTCCAGCTCAAGACCCTTTATAAAATGGCATTGATGCCAATTTTCACATAGTTTTCCCTAGTAGGGTAACTGTCCATTGTAATCTTAAGTTTATTTAATCATAAAGTTCAAGAATTTTGAATGGAAAGAGCCTGGTGCTTCAAGCTGTCTGTATCATGCTGGATATTTTTGGCCTGCGTAGCAATATGTTTTATTATAATTAATCAAGTCTGTTTTATGTGTGTAATATGGGGACAAATAATAGTGATGACTTCATAAAATTGAGTGAGGATTCAATGTGAAATGAGTAAGTACTCAGCAGTGTCATTATTTAGATACTACACCTGTTCTAAACACTCAAAATGCTTCCTCCAATGTGGATAAATATGTCCAGTCTTCACTATGTTGCCATAGTGAATAAAAGCCATTTATCAGATATTTCAGGAAAACTATAATGCTCTCCTCACATGCAGAAGGGTCTCAAAATTCTCTCCTCTACTTCCATTGTGATATCATAAGGTACAGTCTTTCCACAAAGGGAGTTACTATGTTGCTTCAGTTGTGTTGTATCACACCTGAGAGCTAAGATTTTTTTTAAATATCTTTTATTTATTTATTTGAAAGAGAGAGAGAATGGGCACATCAGGGCTTCTAGCTACTGCAAATCAACTCCAGATGCATGCATCTGGCTTACGTGTATACTGGGGAATCTAACCTGGGTCCTTTGAATTTGCAGGCAAGTGCCTTAACTGTTAAGCCATCTCTCTAGCCCAAGAGCAGGGTTTTGATGCAGACAAAGCTAATGTCTTGCATAGAAATGCATTGCTATCTGCAATTACCATGAGATATCTATTTTTCTTCCTTCATAAATTAATTTTTAGGTTAACAAAGTAATGTATTTCATTATTGCAATTTCATACACATAGGTTATTATACTTTGTTTTCATCTGTTTCTCTTCTCCACTATCCTCCTCTGTGCCCTCTCTCCCCTCTGACCCAGTCCCTTTCCTCCTACAGATAGTAAGTAGCCCTTCTGCTTTCTTATCAGGTATTCCATTACCCTTTCCCCCCCTCTCTTAAGATCTCTTATGATCCACTTTCTAGTTTTATGATCTATAGTGCACGTATAATACACAAACACTTAATTTTACATTTAAATTGTGCATATGAAAGAAGAAAATATGAGTTATTTATCTATCTGAGTGTAGCTTATTTCACTTAACATCTCTAGTTCCATCCATTTTCCTGCAAATGCCATGATTTCTTTCTTTACATTTGTACAAGATTCCATTTTGTATATGTAGTGCATTTTCTTTATCCATTCATCTGCGATTGGACATTTAGGCTGGTTCTATTTCCTGGCTATTGCGCATAGTGCAGCAATAAGCATACATGTGCAAACAATGGCTGGCATGTTGACTTAGAGTGCCTCAAGCACATACCTAAGGTCTGTATACTTAGGTCATATGGTAGTTCAATTTTTAGCTTTTTGGAAACTCTCTATAATGACTTCCATCATGGACATACCAGTTTGCATTCCTACTAGCAGAATATAAGGTTTCTTCTTTCCATCAAATTCTTTTTTTAAATTATTTTTATTTTTATTTATTTATTTGAAAGAGAAAGAGAGAATGGGCATGCCAAGGCCTCCAGCCACTGCAAACAAACTCCAGTTGCATGCACCACCTTGTGCATCTGGCTTACATGGGCCCTGGGGAATAGAGGCTCGAACTGGGATCCTTAGGCTTCACAGGCAAGTGCTTAACCACTAAGCCATCTCTCCAGACCTCCATCAAATTCTTTTTTTTTTAAAGTTTTTATTAGCATTTTCCATGATTATAAAAAAAAAATCCCATGGTAATTCCCTCCCTCCCCACCCCCCACACTTTCCCCTTTGAAATTCCATTCTACATCATATTACCTCCCCATCACAATCATTGTACTTACATATATACAATATCAACCTATTAAGTACCATCCTCCCTTCCTTTCTCTTCCCTTTATGTCTCCTTTTAACTTACTGGCCTCTGCTACTAAGTATTTTCATTCTCACGCAGAAGCCCAGTCATCTGTAGCTAGTATCCACATATGAGAGAGAACATGTGGCGCTTGGCTTTCTGAGCCTGGGTTACCTCACTTAGTATAATCCTTTCCAGGTCCATCCATTTTTCTGCAAATTTCATAGCTTCATTTTTCTTTACCGCTGAGTAGAACTCCATTGTATAAATGTGCCACATCTTCATTATCCACTCATCAGTTGAGGGACATTTAGGCTGGTTCCATTTCCCAGCTATTATAAATTGAGCAGCAATAAACATGGTTGAGCACATATTTCTAAGGAAATGAGATGAGTCCTTTGGATATATGCCTAGGAGTGCTATAGCTGGGCCATATGGTAGATCAATCTTTAGCTGTTTTAGGAACCTCCACACTAATTTCCACAATGGCTGGATCAGATTGCATTCCCACCAGCAGTGTAGAAGGGTTCCTGTTTTTCCACATCCCCCCCAACATTTATGATCATTTGTATTCCTGATGGTGGCCAATCTGACAGCCTCCATCAAATTCTTATTATCATTTGTTGTCATTTGTTTTTTTGATGATAGCCATTCTGCCTGGGGTAGAATCTCAAAGCAGTTTTAGATTTACATTTCTTTGATGGCTAAGGATGCTGAACACTTTCAGGTGTTTTTGGCCATTTATATTTCTTCTTTTAAGATCTATATATTCAGTTCATTAGCTCATTTATTGATTGGATGGCTTAGTTTTTGATATTTAATTTTGCTGTTATTTATATATTCTTTTTATTAGTTCCCTGTCTGATACACAGTTGGCAAAGATCTTATTCTATATTTTTCAAGCTATCAAACCTTTTGACATTGTGACACAATGTTGTCGTCTACAATGTTCACACTTGAGAATCCTGCAACTGAGTTACAAAAAATGCAGAAAAATCCACCCACTCATACTATTTTAAGTAAGTTTATGATTTTATGTTGGGCCACATTCATCACTATCCTCACTGCATGTGGCTGCATGCAGCCTGTTGGCCACATGTTGGACATGCCAAGAGACCCCCTTCCCTCTGGTGACTGTTTCCTTTGATGTACAGAAGCTTTTTAATTCCATGCAATCCCATTCATCAAAATTTTTAGATTTATTTTCTGTCTTATTTGAGTTCTTTTCACAATGCCCTTGCATCTGCTTGTATGTCAGAATGTTTTGCCTATATTTTCTTCTAGTAATTTCAAAGTTTCAGGTGTTACATTTAGGTTTTTGATTCAATTTAAATTGATTGTCATGCTATGTGACAGATATGAATCCAGTTTAATTCTTGTCCATGTGGAAACCAAGTATTACCAGCACTATTGTTGAAGAGAATGCATGTTTCCCAAAGTAGGTCTTACAGTATGCGAGTTTATTACTGGGTTCAATATTGTAGACCACTGATCTATATGTCTGTTTTTGTGCCATTACCATGCTGTTTTTGTTACTATGGCTCTGTAACATAAGTTTGGATCAAGTATGATACCCCAAACATTACACTTTCGGCTAGGGATTGCCTTTGAGGATTTTGTGCTTCTGTATGCATTCTGGGGTTGTTTTTTCTAGTTCTGTGACAAATTTCATTGAATTTTGATGAAGTTTGCATTGAATCTGTAGGCCATTTTTATTAATATCCATTTCATAATATTAATTCTGACAATCCATGAGCATGAGAGGTCTTTCCATCTTCTAGTGTCTTCAATTTATTTCTTCAGTTTCTGAAAGTTTTCATTGTAGAACTATTTCATCTTACTGGTTAAATTAATTTCTAGGTGTTTTATTTATTTATCTTTCAAGCTATTGTGAATAGAGGTTTCTCCTTTATTTCTTCCTTAGAAAGTTCATTATTGATATACAGAAAAGCTACTGAATTTTGTGTGATTTCTTGTGTTTGTATGTTTGTATGTGGGTGTGCATTTAGGTGCACAGATGCCACAGCATGTATGGAGGTCAGAGAACAATTTTTAAATTAGTCCTTTTCCACCAGGTTTTGAGGAAGAGTTTTCTGTGGATTCTTGCTCTGTTATTGTTTGCACTTACTATGACATTCTGAGAAACTTTCTTATCTCTGTCTTCCATCTCATCCTCAGTCAGCATCCTGGGATTTCAGAAACTTGCCATGGCTTCTGTCTTCTTCGTACATGGAGTCTGAGGATCAAACGTGGGTATTCCAGCTTGAGTGGCAAGTGCTTTATTTACTTAGCTATCTCCCCAGCAGCTCCAGAAAAGCTACTGAGTTTTCAGTGTTGATTTTGTATCTTGTTACACTACTGAAAGAATTTATCAGGATTAAGAATTTTGTGAAGGATTCTTTAGGATGTTTCAAGTATAGAATCATGTTACCTGCAAATAGAGAAAATTTGACTCTTTCCTTTCCTATCTTTACTCATTTCTTCTTGATTTATTGCTTTAGCTAATGCTATACTGAATAAGAGTGGAGGGAGTGGGAACCCTTGACACTCTTGAGACTTTAGAGAAAATACTCTCAGTTTTTCCTTATTCAGTATCATGTTGGCTATGGGTGTGTAATATATAACCATAATTATGTTGAGATATGTTCCTTGTATTCCTAGTTTTTTCAAGGCTTTTATCCTGAAAGGATACTAAACTTTGTTGGAGGCTTATTATGCTTCAATTGAGATGACCATGTGTTTTCTGCCCTTAAGTCTATTTTTGTGCTGTATTACTGTTAATGATTTACATATGTTGAACCAACTTTGCATTCCTTGGAATGAAACCAACTCAGTCATGTTGTGTGATTTTAATGTGTTCAGTTTGCCAGATTTGTTTTAAGAATTTTTGCATCTGTATTCATCATAGAAATTCATCTATATTTCTCCTTTTTTTAAAAATGAGTTTGGTAGTGTCCTTCTCTTTCCATTTTATGAAACAGTTTAAGAAGTATCAATGTTGGTTCTTCTTTAAAAGTATGGTACAACTTAGCCTGGCCATAAGCTTTATCTTTGTTTGGAGACTTTTTATTACTGCTTCAATATCATTGATTATTATGGTTCTGTTTAAGTTTTAAGTATCTTAAATTTTCATGGATCAAATATGTCTAGGAATTTATCTCTTCCTTCTAGATATTCCAGTGTTTTGGAATATAAATATCTTCTGCATATCAATGGACTCTATAGTAAGTTCTTCATTTTAATATCTAATTTTATTAATTTTGGTCTTCTCTGTCTTTCCTTTGGCTTGTTTGTTTAGGAGATTGCCAATATTGCTTATTTTTTGAAGGACCACCTCTTAATTTTATTGAGTCTATGTATTGTTCTTTTTTGTGTGCATATGTGTGTAGTGTGTATATGCACATGTGTGTGCAGATGTGTGTGATCTATATGCAAGTGTGATAAGGTTAGAGGAGAATTTTGGATTTCTTCTTCTATATCATCATCCATATGTTTCATTGAGATGGAGTCTCTCACTGAGCCCAAAGCTGTGGTTTTTGGTCAGACTGGCATCAACAATTCTTAGATCTGTACTCCTCTCAGGACAAGGGTTATAGGCATGTGTAGCCATGACCAGCTACTTCTGTGGGTGCTGTGAAAATCAATCTCAGGGCAAATCAGGCCTTCTCAGGCCCTTGTGCATGCACAGCCAGCACTCATATCTGCGGAGGTACCTCTCTAGTCCCTATGTATTGTTCTCTTAGACTTCATTTCATAATTTTTGCCATGATTGTTATTATTTTTCCTATCTATTAATTTGGATTTGGATTATACTTTTCTTATTCATTTATGGTGGAAGGACAAATTAGTATAGCTGTCATGGAAATCAGTATGGAGAAATCTCAAAAAATTAGAACTAGAACTCCTATATGACCCAATCATATCATGCAGGGCATATATCCTAATATCTCTATATTCTACTTCTACTGCAAAACCAGTTGAACCTTCATATTTATTGCTGTTTTATTTACAATAGCTAAGAAATTGAATCAGCCTAGACACCCGTTGACAGATGAATGGATAATGAAAATGTACACATACATAATGGAATTCAATTCAATAGTTTGGAAAAATGAAATTTGCAAGAAAATGGATGGACCTGGAAAGAATTATATTAAGTGACATGACTCAAATACAAAAAAACCAAAGCCCCATGTTATTTCTGATATGTGAATCATAGCTTGTAATATGTGTAAGTATGTATCTAATGGCAGGCAAACTTGAGTAAAACCCATAGAAGTTGAATGGTAACCAAGAACAAGTATAAAGAGAACAGTAGGAAGATAGATTAGGGAGGAGTGAAAGGATACCTATGACATGTGAACAGAAGAAGGATGATAATGGGAGGAGAGGGAAACTGGGAAGAGAGGGGAATTGGAGAGAGGTGGAAGGATGAGAATCAACTAAGATAAATTATTTTGGAAAAATGTCATAATGAATAATTAATTTTTGTATGCTGGCTAAAAATATATTAAATTAAAAATAAAATAAAAAGAGTATACTTTGCATGTATTTGTTCAGTTTTCTTGGTATTTATTTCTAGTTTTATTTTACTATGATCTGATAAAATACAAAAAAATCATTTCATTTCTTATATTTGTTTATGTATTTGTGGCCTAGATTGTGGGATATTTTAGAGAAGGTTCCATGAGGTGCATCAGATGGAATACATATATATATATATTTTTATATATCCTATTGAACTATGGTATAGTGAAACTCTGAGGTTTCTTTGTTAAATTTATTTTTTACCTTGTATGTCCAATCTAGAAATGAGATTGTGTAGTAATATCACCATTATTATTGTATCAGAACTATCTGACCTTACACATACATTAGTGCTTGTTTTATAAAATTGGAACTCAACATTTGGTATATATGTTTTAAAAATTGTTATTAATTGTAAATTTTAAAAAATATATTTATATATATTATAATTTTTAATATTAAATTTTAAAAATTAAATTAAAAATTTAAATATTAAAAATGAGTATTTCCTTGCTATATTATTCCCTTTATTAACAGGTAGTAGAGTTTGTTATCTCTTCTAATTTTGGTTTTAAGTCTACTTTATCAGATAGCATAATAGTTAGACCAACTTGTTTTAGGTTTCTGTTTGTGTTGTGTTTTCCATAGTTTGTTTCTCAGTAAATTGCGTGACATTATCCATGAAGTATGTTCTTGGAGACAACAGATAGTTAGATCTAATTGGTTTAATCCAACTGCCAGTGAATCAGCATCTTTTTCTTGGTAATTTGAGAATACTTACATTTATGGTTATTATTGAGAGAAGCTTATTATTTGCTGTAGTTTTGTTGGTTGTCTTTTTTTTTTTTTTTTTTTGAGGTAGGGTTTCCCTGTAGCTCCTGCTGACCTGGAATTCACTATGTAGTCTCAGGGTGGTCTTGAAATCACAGAGATTCTCCTACCTCTGCCTCCTGAGTGTTTGGATTAAAGGCATGTGCCACAACCCCCAGCTGATTTTTTTTTTTAATTAAGAGAGAAAGAAGCAGATAGAGAGAATGGGTATGCTGGGATTTCTAGCCACTGCAAACGAACTCCAGATACATGTATCACCTTGTGCATGTGGCTTATGTGGGTACTGGGGAATTGAACCTGGGTCTTTATGCTTCAAAGACAAGTGCCTTAACTGCTAAGACATGTCTCTAGCCCTTGAAGCAGCATTGATGCTTAAGTCACCAATTCATCTGGATGATGTGCAAGAGATGGGTCATCTCATGATATCCAAACAGCTATCTTTTTTGTCACATTGATGAATTTTGGTTCTGCCTGGTTTTGCTGCCTTCTGTAAAAGAGAAATCAGATTATCCAATGGAGTCTGAAAGCAGCATTGATTAAAGGGGATAGGCATAGTTAAGAGAGACTTCTGATGGGTGTAGCCCCTCTTTTGTCCAAAGGCTAGTGGGAGATATTCACTGAAGCCCATGACCCTCATCTCCATAGGATTCTGACTTGGTTCCCAGTATCACCTATGAGTTCCTTTCCATTGAGTGGTTCTCTTGTCCAATCAGAGGGACATTGGTTACTGCCTAGGCTGAGTGCCACTGGTCCACAGGTGTGTACAGCTTGTCAAGCTGGTTGATTCTGTATCTAGCAGGATCTCCTGACAAGTTGATTTAAAAGTGGTTGCTACTTTCCCTCCTTACTGCCAGGGAGCTGCATGGCTGAAACTCTGTTTATCTTATTCGCTACATCACCCATTTCTGCCCTCTATTCTTTTTGGGTTTACTTTGACTTATTTTATATGTTTCTGAAGATTTTATCTTTTTGCAATGCAATCTACTTTTATTTGATTCTTTCTTTCACTGTCTCAAAGGACATAGCTTTTTTCTCTACCATGTTACTCAGAGATACATATTAAGCTCTTATGTCAAATAAATCTCTTGGTTGATCTTTTAAAATAGAAAGTCCTACCTACTTTAGGCTAACCAAGCTTTTAAATTAAATATAAGACTTTTAAGGTTTGTTTAAGGTGCAAACATCTTTTATTTGTTGCAATAGTAATGGAGAAAGGTGGGAACATGTCAGCAATCGTTCCTTGGTTGGCGTCCCCAGATGCCGCAGCTGAGCTCCGAAAGCAAGACTTTTAATTTTGCTTAACTTTCATCCTGTTAGTTAGCTCCATCATTTCATCCTTGCAAGCTAAGCCCCCTTACGCCATAAGAAATGGCAAACCAGCATCTCCATCTTACCCCTCCCAACTTTTACTGCCAAATCAGAAGCTAGTGCAGAAGATAGCATCCACATGTTATTTTTCTCATCATAATTTCTCCTTTATGAAGGCAAGTTCTTTCTAGGCACACTGCCTCAGTTTATATGACTTATTGCCCAAACAAGAGACATGCAACTGAGGCCACAACTGCCTTATGAGCTGTTTTGGTGGTATCCCCATTCTCACATGCTGGACCCCATTCATCAAGGAGGTGTTGCTACTCCATATTACATACAGGAAGATGGCCACCTGGAGATTCTCCCTGTGGACACTCCACCTTCAGATGGAGCAGCATGAGTTGAATGTCATTCTACCCACTGCAAGGACAATGGAATTGTGACTGCAGCAAGAAGGCATGACCTTCCATTTATTTGTAAAAGGCATGGTATTGTAGTTACCTTCTCATTGCTGACACAAAGCTTCGTGGAGGAAAGGTTTCATTTTAATTACAGACTAAAGGGAAAACTCCATGATGGCAGGGGGAAATGTAGCATGAGCAGAGGCTGGACATCATTTTCTGGCCAACATTGGTGGACCACAGCAACAGGAGAGTATGCCAAAAACTGGCAAGGGGGAGCTGGCTATAATACCCATAAGCCTGTCCCAAACAACACACTTCCTCCAGCAAGGCTCCAATTCCCAAATTGCCATCAGCTGGTGGTTTCAGCACACATGGAGAGTAAAACATAAGAGGCACAACTGTATTCTCCAGACATCTAGGATGAGAATCAATAAAGTATGTATTACCAAAGGGAGGAAAAGGCAAGTCTTAGAACATGGTGGGGTGTGGGGCAGATATATATAGTGTGGTGGTTTGATTCAGGTGTCCCCCATAAACTTAGGTGTTCTGAATGCTAGGTTCCCAACTGATGGAGATTTGGGAATTAACACCTCCTGGAGGGAGTGTATTGTTGGAGGTGGGCTTATGAGTGTTATAGCCAGTTTCCCCTACCAGTGTTTGGCACACCCTCCTGTTGCTGTGGTCCACCTTATGTTGTCCAGGGGGTGATGTCCACCCTCTGCTCATGCCATCGTTTTCCCCTGCCATCTGGAGCTTCCCCTTGAGCCAGTAAGCCAAAACAAACCTCTTTTTCCCAGAAGCTGCTCTTGGTTGGGTGATTTCTACCAGCAATGTGAACCGGACTGCAACAGTAAAGTGGTACTGAGGAGTGGGGTTGCTGCTAGACACCTGACTGTGTGGCTTTGGCCTTTTGGAGCTGATTTTGAAGAGGAATGTGGGAGGATTTGAAACCTTGCCCTAAGAGATGCCTTGCAGTGCTGTAAGTACAGTTTGATGGACTATTCTGGTCTGAGCTGCAAGACCTGAATGCAATAAGAACTATGGACTATGAGGTTTGGGTTATGAGGGTGAGAAAGAGCTTTGCTTGCACTGGGCTAGCAGTTTGTGTGAGAAGCTTACTCTTATGCCCATGTCCTGAGAAGTTGTGCAGGGTTGCTTAGCATAGAAATGAACTGGTGTGAGCAGAGGGATATGGCACAGAAAGAAAAATCTTTGGGTAAACTGCTGCCTGTTCAGCTGCAACTGAGAGATTACAACCTTTAAGACTGGGATAACTGATCTGTGCTGGGGCAACAGAAAGAATTTCGACTCTTTTTTTTTTTTTTAATTTTTATTTATTTATTTATTTGAGAGTGACAGACACAGAGAGAAAGACAGATAGAGGGAAAGAGAGAGAATGGGCGCGCCAGGGCTTCCAGCCACTGCAAACGAACTCCAGACGCGTGTGCCCCCTTGTGCATCTGGCTAACGTGGGACCTGGGGAACCGAGCCTCGAACCGGGGTCCTTAGGCTTCACAGGCAAGCGCTTAACCGCTAAGCCATCTCTCCAGCCCGAATTTCGACTCTTTTGAAGGGGTCTGAGTGCTCAAGGAGTGTCCTGTTCTTCAAAGTCTGCTTTATCCCCCCACCCCCTGGACTAACAAATTGGCACTCTACCTGGTATTGTGGAGTATAAGAAATGCTGGAAAGAGGGTCATTGAGTTTGCAACACGGTCTTGTGTTTTGGAAATGGCCATGGGCAGTGTGAAGCGGGTTTGCTGGTTGCCTGCATAGAGACTCCATGGGTCCATGAGGATGAACCGTAGTTTGCAGTGGAGAGCCGGTGGAGATGCCGGGACCATGAGATGGCTGCCAAGGAGCTGCCGGCCCGATGAAGTTTCCCAGGACTGTGAGTAGCCTAGCTGGAGGGGCGGAATTGGAATGTCAGATTCTTGTTGCTGGTTAGAATTATTCGACTTGAAGACTTTCACTGGCTAGAGTTGCTAGACTTGAAGCTACAGATTTTGATATTTGCCCTGGTTGTTTTAAATCTTATATTTGTTGAATGTTTCTTTGCTATGCCCAATGCCATCTTTTGCAGTGTGAATATTTATTCTGTGCCATTATGTTTTTTTTTTTTTGAGGTTATTTTTTGGTATTATGACTCAGTTAAAAGATCTTGGACTATGGGGATGTATGAACATCATTGGGATGATAAAAACTATGGGGACTTTTAAAGTCAGACTGAATGCATTCTATTTTACATCGTGTATGGATATCAGTTTATGGGGGCCAAGGGCGGAATATGGTGGTTTGATTCAGGTGTTCCCCATAAACTTAGGTGTTCTGAATGCTAGGTTCCCAGCTGATGGAGATTTGAGAATTAATGCCTCCTGGAGGGAGTGTATTGTTGGGGGTGGGCTTATGGGCTTTATAGCCAGTTTCCCCATGCCAGTGTTTGGCACACCCTCCTGTTGCTGTGGTCCACCTTATGTTGGCCTGGGGGTGATGTCCACCCTCTGCTCATGCCATTGTTTTCCCCTGATATCATGGCTTCCCCTCAAGCTTCCCCTCGAGCCTGTAAGCCAAAATAAATCTCTTTTTCCCAGAAGCTGCTCTTGGTTGGGTGATTTCTACCAGCAATGCGAACCGGACTGCAACACATAGCAACAGCAAAAGTTCAACACAAATGAAGACCAAACTGCTGGCATTTGTCTTGGTGAAAGAAGGTATTTGATGACATTTCCCTGGATATGTTCAGTAGAATAAGTGGAAGTAGTGAGTAGGGAATATTCTGTAGAGAAATATACTTTGCTTCCCACACTATTAGGACCAAAGATAAGGGCTTGCTCTTCTGGGTTTTACAAGATCCACATGCAGGAACTTAGGTGAAGATAGAAGTAGTTCTGTCTTCTTATTAACAGCATAACACCTAGCCCATTACTTGGTATGTGAAAGAGTTCAGGAATGCTACCCTGACACTGATTTTTAAAAGCTGAATGTACATAAGAAGCAGCAGATGCAGACAGGGGGATTCAGCCTGCACTCTCTAACTTGTAGCAAGTCATTAAAAAATTCCTGCAACAAAGAAGCCTTCTCTGTACCAAGAGTGATAGATAGTCTTATAGCCAGTGACTGAGAATTGATGCTATAATGGATCTGTGCAAATAAATTCTTATCTACAGTAGTTTTACATCCCTCCATATATTTCCCAGTGATTGGCTGTAGAATTGCTATCATATCTGTGATATTGCCATCTCTTAACTAATTCATTGATCTTTACCTAAAAGGTAAGGAAACTTTCCTTGACCATGTACTTAACTGGGGCTTCACCTCTCTTGTGGGTTTACCATATATATGTAAAATGAAATTCAAATACATTTTCTACTCTTTATCAGTCTTTTGTCAATTTAGGTCCTAGATCCAACCAAATGTCCTAATTACGGACTAAGATGAACTGAGATTATTGTTAGTCTCCCCTAAATTATGTTTTCAATGAAGTCAAGGACTGAAATCCCATCATAAGCAAGAGGAGGAAGAAACTGCCATTACAAAGGTTAGTATGTCAGGGTTACTGTGCTTGACATAATTTAGGGAGACTCTGGTTAACAATAATGCACCAGAGGTGAAATCTGGTCTGTCATTGTCATGTTTGTTGTGTCAGACACTATTGCCCTGATCATAGTGGTATAGAGCTATGGTGACCCAGGGATGGGTACATGAACTGGTGCTTTCTAACACAACATATTTACCTGACATGGAATAGAGAGGATTCCTCCTTCCTCTCTATGGACCCCAGTGATACACCCTCCAGCAGGTTTCTGGAGACTTAAAAGTTGCAAATTTAATCAAAAATACCTCAGGCTATGAGGGACATACATTCATATTCAAAGGACCACACTTGGCCCATGAATTTCTTGGTCCTCTTTGTTCTTTTCCTATATGATAGGATTCTCCTTGCTCTCCCCTTCCCTGAGGCTAGGAAGGGGAAGAATTTATCTTTGCTGGGATTTTTTTCTGCTTTGTTCTATGTGCTTTCCAAGTGTGTAAGCCCCTTCCTCAAAGGCATCTTCCCTGGAAGGAGGGAGATTTTTCTCAATCTCTCCTTCCCACTTTCCAGTGATACTGGGAAGGGGGAGGAGTTTATTTTGTCTTGGGATACCCTACTTTGCTTTCTGTCCTAACTCTCCCTAAAATGCATTTCATAATTGGTAATTTGCTTCTATGACTTCATTTTCAGTTCTTTTATAACTTTGGCAAGGACCCGAAGTTAGAGTCTGTCAACACAAAAGACACAGATCTCACCTCAAAGGGAATGAGAGATAGTTTATTCTGGAGCCAAATATGAATGACCATGGCTCAGGAACCCAGATTTAGGTTACCCCAAATTCCATGTTCCAATATGTTAACAACTTCTTGAAGGCTTTATAGTTACAGAACAAAAGAAAGTCATAAATCAAGGCACTTTTCAAATACATTGGCTGATCATCTGATAGGTGGGTTATAGCAAAGTGGGGGAGGGGTGGAATCTCCACCATAGGCTTCAAATGCTTTCTGATTAAGTTCTCAGTCCTTGGGTTGCTGGAAGCTGGTGTTCGTGCTTGCATTTCCAAGAGGATTACACCTGATCAACAGATAGTCACCAGAATGTTAGTTCAGACACAGAAGTGGGCAATAAATGGCTATTAAGGGTCAAAATATAGCCCAAGGTGATTTGGCTCTGACTTGCAACATTCCATCTCTCTGTGATCACAGGAGCTTTATCAGTCCATTCAGCCTTGCTGAAAGTAGGTACAGCAGATTCAGTGCTTTTCTGGGAACTTTAGTTCACAGGTCTATGGGCTTGGAGTCTCCTGCACTTTTATGGACATCTAATCTCTCCCTAGATTATAGGCTTCCATACCAATATTCCTAAATTAAATGTAAAATGAGAAAGAACTAACCATTTTAGTATTGGAATTAGAATAAGTACAATGATAATAAGGTATAGGGTGAAGACTAAATAAATAGCATGTAAAAGAAGTCATGGGTTTTCTGTATTTGTTTTTTATTTCTATTGGAATTATATCCAATTGGGGGTTATTGGGCATGACAAGGGATTTTGACTGAAGTCATTGATCAGTCAGGAAGTTAGAAAGTCAAGATTTATCTGTTCTTCTTCCTTTCAATCTCTCCCATCCCTACAAAGAACTTTACAAGTTTTAACTTCTTTTTAAATTTTTATTTATTTATTTGAGAGTGACAGACAGAGAAAGAGGGAGGGAGGGAGAGAGAGAGAGAGAGAGAGAGAGAGAGAGAGAGAGAATGGGTGCGCCCGGGCTTCCAGCCACTGCAAATGAACTCCAGATGCATGTACCCCCTTGTGCATTTGGCTAACATGGGTCCTGGGGAATCGAGCCTCGAACCGGGGTCCTTAGGCTTCACAGGCAAGTGCTTAACCACTAAGCCATCTATCTCTCCAAGCCCAAGTTTTAGCTTCTTAATGGTTAGATATTCAGATAGTCCAAAATGCTGGATTTAGCTATCTGTGGAAGAAAACATTGTTGTTCAAAGCCATGCAGGAGTAAAACTAAGTTTATTAGCCCTTTATTCTTTGCTGAATGCCTTTGCATTCACTGAAGCTGGTCCAGGGCAGGTTAATAATGCTTGCTTGAAAACAGGTAATGATACTGGGAAGAGAAATGCCAAGACCCAAATCATAGCCTCTGGGAAGAGATTAATCTAGCTTGCTTCCTCACAAGACACAGGTGCTTCTCAGTTCTGAACTTGGCAGCAGGCATGTGTATATGTGTGAATTCCTTGTTCAGGAGTGGCCAGTGATTGGGGTGGGGTGGGGTAGGGGTGGGGCTTGGCAGCACTAAGGAATGCATTGTTCCACAATATTTTTCATAACAGTTTTTTGCTTTCCTTTCTCTGACTGGCTGTAATGTCAATAATGGAAAACCTGCCACTGAGAAGTTTGCTTCATCTACTACTATGGTGGTCCCAGGACTCTTGAAGAAAAAACCAGGGCATTTTATTTACTGGCTATACTGTGGAAGGATACTGTCAGGGATGTACAATATGTAAAACACACATTCAAACCCAATTCTCAAAAGCGTTATGTAGCAAAAATGGAAAGTCTCCATTTATTTTTTTTGCTTAGACATTAAATTGACATTAAACAACTAATAGATAACTATCAAAATTTACAAATATAGCACTTAAAAACTATTCTCGTGGCTGGAGAGATTGCTTAGTGGTTAAGTGCTTGCCTGTGAAGCTTAAGGACACTGTTTCGAGGTTCTTTTCCCTAGGACCCACGTAAGCCAGATGTACAAGGTGGTGCATGCATCTGGAATTCATTTGCAGTGGCTGGACTCCCTGGTGCACCCATTCTTTCTCTCTATGACTATCCTTCTTTCTGTCTCTGAATGTTGCTCTCATACAAATAAACAACAAAAAAAATTCTCTTGGCTGCTTATATAAAATTACACAGTAATCATCTGAAAATAGGGTGGCATGAATACCAGCCTATCTCAACTGCAAGTTTTATAGCAGTGGTATATTAAGAAAGCTGAAAACTGGGGAAAAACCAAAGTTACATATGTAATAGGGTGCTCAGGGTCCAGGAAAGTTTTTGAATCACAAACCCTAGGTTTTTTTTTAATTTTAATCAGGAACTAAATAAAAGAAGACTGAGAAGGATAATTATTAAATTGTTATATTTATTTAGGGAAGTATAGAGATAAGAGATCCCATGTGTAGGGCCTGGCAAAACCATGGAAAGAAAAGAGAGAAACTATAGTGGTGGGCTGTCTTCTGGTTCAAGTGAACGAGAGCCACAACTGGCTGGTGAGGGGCTGTCTCTCACCCCAATTTCCAGGGTCTGAACTTGACCAACTACAACATTTAAGTCCTATGAAAGACCACCCTTCTGGGAGGGGTCCTGGTTGTTTATGGAAAAAACAGGTCTAGGGAAGTAGGCAAGAGATAAGAAGTCAGATAATCTTATTTCTAGTGCATACTTTCCCACCTTTTTTTTTTCAGGGGTCCAGTCAACCTAACTGTACTCCTTCTCATATACTTCTTTCTGAATACTTCTGTTATATAATAACTCCAACCCTGCTTTGGTTCAAGGAATTGACTAACTTTGAGATACTCCCTAATATATACATATCAATGGAATAAAGCCTCCTGCCTCTATTTGAATCACTTTAAGTATGTTATGACACTTTGACACTGTGTTTTATATCAGAGATGGATGAGTCTTGGATTCTGTTGCAGGTTTAGAAGATTGTACTAAGAAGTCCTCGCTTCCTTTCTTCTTGGGGAATGATTGGGATCTGGAGGCAAGTATTGCTCCTGATCCTGTGCTACTGTGTTTCCTTGTAACACAAAGGCTTAAGACTTTGATTCATTGAAAGGAATAACCAATTTATTGTTATTATTGTTATTATTATTATTATTGTTTTATTTTTCGAGGTAGGATCTCACTCTAGCCCAGGCTGGCCTGGAATTCACGATGTAGTCTCTGGGTGGCTTTGAACTCACTGTAATCCTCTGTCTTATCTCTGCCTCCTGAGTGTTGGGATTAAAGCTATGAATCATCATGTCTGGCCCCAATCTATTATGTAAGAATATGTTCCTTCATTCTTTTGGGATTCTCTGGACAAGCAAATAATTAGATGGTAGTCTTAAGGTAGTGTTGTGAGAGAACTATGTCAGAAACATGGGAAGACATGCTTCCTTCTTCCTACAACATCAAAGTTTATTATGTAGCAATAAATTCACAAGATACACTAATTTTATTGGCTGTAATTTCGGGCACTATAGATTTTACTTGGTAGTCATGGCCTTTAACAATCACAGGTTCTTTTATTCCAAACATAATTTCTAATATTAATTCTCAGATCACACAATGAGACATGCTAGGTCACATTATTATGAAAAAAAGGTTAGTTTTTATCATTCCTAATGATGTTCAAACATCCCCATAGTCTGAGATCTTTTAACTGAGCCATTATACCAAAAAATCCCCCAAAACACATAATGGTACAGAATAAACATTCACACTGTAAAAGTTGGCTGGACATAGCAAAGAAATATTCAACCAATATAGGACTTAAACAGGGAAAACATCAAACTCTATAGCTTCAAGTCCAACAATTCTAGTCAGTGACATATATATCTCCAAGTCCAATAAGTCAAACCAGCAACAAGCCTCTGGAGTTCCAATTCTGCCTCTCCAACTAGACTACTCAGAGTCCTGGAAAACATCATCAGGGTTGGCAGCTCCTCTTAGCAGCCATCTCGTGGTCCTGGCATCTCCAGTGGGTCTCCACTGCAACCCATGGTCCAGCATCATGGCCCCATCGCATCTCCATGCAGGCGATCCTGCTTCACACTGCCCATGGCCATTTCCAAAACAGAATACCATGCTAAAAATTCAATGACCCTCTCTTTTCTGCATTTCTTATACTCCATAATACCAGGTACAGTGCCAATTTGTTAATTGTTGGGGGAGAGGGGATAAAGCAGACTTTGAAGAACAGGACACTCCTTGAATATTCAAGCCCCTTCAAAAGACTGTGTTCTTTCTGTTATCCTAATGCAGGTAAGGTGGCCCAATCTCAATTGTTGTAATCTCTCATAAAATTGCAGCTGAACAGGAAGATTCATCCCAAAGATTTCTTTCTGTACCACATCCCTCTGCTCACACCAGTCCATATCTATGCTATGCAACAAATTCTCAGGACATGGGCATAACAGCAAGCCTCTCACACAAACTGCATCTAGCCCAGTCCAGGCAAAGCTCTTTCTCATGCTCATAAGCCAAACCTCACAGTCCAAAGTTCTTACAACATTCAGGTCTTTCAACTCTGATCATAATGGTCTATCAAGCTGTACTTACAGCACTTTAAGGTGGTTCTTAGGCCAAGGTTTCAACTCCTTTCACATTCCTCTTGAAAATCAGCTCCAAAAAACCAAAATCACAGAGTCAAGTTTCAAGCAGCCATGCTCCCACTCTTGGTACCAACTTTACTGTTGCAGTCAGAGTCACATTGATGGTAGGAATCATCCAACAAAGAGCATCTTTTGGGGTAAAAAAAAAAAGTGTATTTTGGCTTACAGACTCAAGGGGAAACTCTACCATGGCAGGGGAAAATGATGGCATGAGCGAGGGTGGACATCATCTCCTCACCAACATCAGGTAGACAACAGGAACAGGAGAGTGTGCCAAACACTGGTAAAGGATACTGGCTATAATACCCATAACCCTGTCCCCAACAATACACTACCTACAGGCGGCCATTAATTCACAAATCTTCATAAGCTGGAAACCTAGCATTCAAAACACCTAGGTTTATAGGGGATACCTGAATCAGACCAAACATAGCAACACCTGTTTATTTTCAAGGTCCATTTGCTTAAAGCATCATTTTCCATTCATTCATCTTAAGATACTGTCTGCATTTTATGGAGAGAAGAGTTCTTGGAGGCCAGGAACAAAAGAACCATTCTTTTTAATCCAGTCTGCAAGCCATTGTCTTTTGGTTGGAGCACTGAGGCTATTGATATTAAGACTTACTATTGAAAGGTATGTATTATTGCCATTATTCTTGTTTTGTAATACTTCCTGTTTTTTCTTATTCTCTTGTACTATTATTTGAATAATGTTTAGTTTTTCCTGTTTCCTCATGTGTGTGCTTTTCTTTCTCTTCAGTATAAGGGTTCCTTTCAAGTATTTTCTGTAGAGCTTCCATAATGGTCATATATTCCTTTAGCCTGTCTTTGTTGTGGAATATCCTTATTTTTCTGTCAATTTAGATGGATAGTTGTGCTGGACAAAATAATCTTGGTTGACAGTTATCATTCAGAACTTGGAATATATCATTCCAAGTCCTTTTGGCTTTTAAAATTTGTGTTGAATAAATTGCTGTTATCTTGATGGGCTTGTCTTTATAAGTGATTTAATGTTTCTCTCTAACTGCTTTCCATATAGTTTCCCTGGGTTGTGTGTTTAGTAGTGTAATTATAATATGGGAAGGAGAGATTCCTTCCTTGTTTTGTCTATTTGGTGTTCTAAAGGTTTCTTGTATCTGAATTGGCATCTCTTCCCTATTTGGGGGAAATTTTCTTCTATTATTTTGTTGAAAATACTTTCTATGCCTGTGCTATACCCTGAATTCTTATGTTTGATCTCTTTATAGTGTTCCAAATGTCTTGAAATTCCCATTAATACCTTCCTGTTAGTTCTGTTAGTTTGTCTTTCTCTTTGTTGGACTGTGTTAGATTTTCTGCCTGGTCTAGTTTAGATTTTTTTTTTCTTTATTTCATCTTTTCCTTTTTTTTTTTTTTTTTTTTTTGAGGTATGGTCTCACTCTAACTCAGACTGACCTGGAATACACTGTGTAATCTCAGGGTGGCCTTGAACTCATGATGATCCTCCTACCTCTGCCTCCCCTCCTACCACTAAGAAAGAAGCACAATGTCTAGTGGGCCTATTTGGATTTTGGAGACAGCTCATTCTTCACTTGGGTGTCTTACTCGTCCCATATACCAAGTGACTCAGAAAGCTACTAGTTTACAGTGGGGCCCAGAACAAGAAAAGGCTCTTCAATAGGTCCAGGCTGCTGTGCATGCTTCTCTGCCACTTGGGCAATATGATCCAGCAGATCTTATTGTACTTGAGGTGTCAGTGGCAGGTAGGGATGCCATTTGGACCTATGGGAAGGCCTCCATAGGTCAATCCCTCCCACTATAGGAGTTACAGTGATAGCAGGGGTGATTGATCAGACTACCCGGAGGAAATCCGACTGCTGCTCCACAATGGAGGTAAGGAAGAGTATGCTGAGTGCCGGAAATCCTTTAGGGCATGTCTTGGTGTTACCATGCCCTGTTATCAAAGTCAATGGACAGCTGCAACAACCCAATCAATGCAGTGTGATAAATGGCCCAGATCCTTCAGGAATGAAAATATGGATCACTGCTCCAGGTCAAGAACCAAGACTTGCTGAGGTGCTTGCTGAAGGTGGAGGAAATACAGAATGGGTAGTAGAAGAAGGCAGTTACAAATACCAGCTAACACTCCATGACTAGTCACAAAAACAAGGACTGTAATTGCCATGAGTGTTTCTGTCTTACCTTGTTAAGAGTGTTTGTATATATCTACACCAATATTAAGATGCTTGTGTTCTTTCTCTATTTCTCTATTAGGTAATTACTACTGATTAAGGCCATATTAATAGTTAATCACTGTTGAATTCATGTTTGATTTATTATATTAGAGACTAAGCATTCCTCAAGGAACCTTGATTTGTATGGGGGGATGAAGATTGTGCGCTTTTGGTTGTACAAGGGATAGTTATATCATATTAGGCAGAATTATGACCTTGTTACTGCCTTAATTTGGAAATTAAGTATGATGTAAAATGTTTGGTCTCAAGTTGACAAGGAGTGGACTTGTGATGGTTAAGTTTGTGTCAACTTGACCTGTTTAGAAATCCACAGACATTCCTTATAAGTGGGTCTCTGAGGTTACTTCCAGGAAGGATTAATCAAAGGAGGAATCCTTCCCCCAGGTTGAGCCCTTCCCCCACAGTGGGTTCCCTTCTTGGGGGGGGGGGCTTTACCTAAGGAAGCTCTGGAAAGGAAAGTATCCCCTCTGCTCACCTGGCTGCCAGTGCTTCTTGCTGCTTTACAGTGTGGACTAAAGACCAGTGTGGATTGAAAAATAGCATCTCTCCAGGATGCCTCCAGGCCCTAAGTTCCAGATAGGGACTGCTGAAGCATCCAGCCTCACGGACTGAGCAGCTATTGGGTTCTTTGATTCTTAGGCCTGCAACCTGCTACTGTTGGACTGCTGTGAGCTGATCCAATAAACTCCCTTTCAATACAATTCTGTTGGTTCTGTTCCCTTAGAGAACTCTGACTAATACAACCAGGGAGCAACAAAGGACAATTTGAAAATACAGCTTATTTAAAAATGGCAAAGCCAACCATCAGTCAAATTTAACACATAACCTACCCTGACATGGAAGGTACAATTAACACGTCCAGTGCAGGCCAACATACCAGGCTTTGGGGAAGGTACTGACCTGGTGTACATAGGTCCTGTTACCTTTCGGGATGGTTTCAGTCTCACTTATGCTGGATGCCCACTTGGGTCCCTCTTTACTGTGCTGTGGGCTTGCCTAGACTGGTTGGGTCAGTGGGTCCGCTGTTCTCATCACCTGTGCTGGGTCTTGTGTAGCTGAATTCCCTTCCCCAAGTCTACAGTGGTTGCCAGCACTGGTCTTGGGGGAGGGGAGGCTGTGGAGTGTGCCTGAAGTTGTACTGTAGTTGTGTAGCTGGAACCCCATAATCCTCATCCTCATGAGCCACTCAGCAGGTCTCCAAACTTTGCAAGGAGGCTGGTATGGGTGGAAAATCCCTTCACCTGGCTTCTGCAGCTTAGGCAGGGCCAGGTGGCCATGCAGCCATACTTTGAGGCAAGATCTGATTCTGGCTGGTTGCCTGCTTGCCAGAAGGTCTGGGTCTTTCCTGCTTCTCTGCTGAGAATGATAATTCCTTATACCCCTTCACTCTTCAGGAGACAAATGTATTTTGCTGATTTTCTAGTTATCCCACTCCACTCTCAGGCTGCTTTGGCATGGCTACTACACCGCCATCTTACCCAGAAGTCGATAATTGCATTTTTAAAATAAAAATAGCCTTCTAATTGTATCTTTCCATGAAGACCAAGTGGGTATACCAGAGATCTGGATTCATTTACACTTTGAAATTTTGTTTTAAATGTTCTTCACTGGATAAAATCCAGGATCCATTTCAAAAGGCACCGTTGCCTCTCTACTTGTTTTAATGCATGTCCTTGAGAATAAATTAAATCTTGATCAATTTGCATTTACCGCAATTCATTGAAATGCTGCTTTGGAAGTTATTGGGTATTTGAGCACATTAAGCATTGGAAAACAGTTATAATGATAGTTTTGAAATCAATGTCGCACTCTTTGTACAAACACTTTGCATAAGGCTTTGTTCACTCATTTCAGGAGGGTGATCCTTGGGTAAGTGTAGCAGATTTGATCTTCATCTTGCTTCTTGGCCTTCTCAGACTTAAAGGTGTTTTGCCTTCTTTGAATATTCTCTGGCTAGGAGTTGGGAGCTTTTTTTTTTAATTTTTTTAATTTTTATTTATTTGGGAGGGACAGACACAGAGAGAAAGACAGATAGAGGGAGAGAGAGAGAATGGGCGCGCCAGGGCCTCCAGCCTCTGCAAACGAACTCCAGACGCGTGCGCCCCCTTGTGCATCTGGCTAACGTGGGACCTGGGGAACCGAGCCTCGAACCGGGGTCCTTAGGCTTCACAGGCAAGCGCTTAACCGCTAAGCTATCTCTTCAGCCCAGTTGGGAGCTTAAGAATAAAGTAAGAATAGTCTTCAGAGCCAGTCTAGTTCTGGGTCTCGGTTCTACCCCCATCCCTCACCAGTCAGGGTCCCAGCATGAAAAACAGATGCCACACACAAATGGTAATAGTTTCAGGAAGAATTATTTTTTAAAAAAATGCTTATTGGGCTGGAGGGATGGCTTAGCAGTTAAGGTGTTTGCCTGCAAAGCCAAAGGACCCAGGTTTGATCCCCCAGGGCATGCATCTGGAGTACGTCTGCAGTGGCTAGAGGCCTGGTGTGCCCATTCTCTTTCTATTTCTCTGTCAAATAAATAAAAATAAAATATATTAAAAATGTTTATTTATTTATTTACAAGGAGAGAGAGAGAGAGCATGCCATTTGAGTGTGGCTTCTGCAGGCAAGTGCCTTAATTGCTGTGCCATCTCTTCTGCCCTCAGGAAGGAGTCTTAAATGAATACTTTATAATAGTATTGGAAGGGTATAGAGGAAGAATGTGAATGGTGTGGCTGTTATTACTTCTGGTCCACCCGGACTTGAAAGCATGAGGAAAATGTGGCTACAACAAATCAGAGAGGAATCCAGACTTATAATTCTAGCCCTTGGGAGGCTGATATAGAAGGGTCATAGTTCAAGTACAACCTGGGCTACATTGTGAGACTTCTCTTAGGAAAAAAAAAAAGAACAAACGACAAGACAAAACAAAACAAAACAAAAGAACCAAAGAGGTGCATGTGACAGACATTATGGCCTTCTATTAAGGGATATAGCCAGCCTGAAAGGACCCTATAGAGAAGTAGGGAATATATACTCTGTCCCCATTCTTTTCCTTCCTGTTTATATTATGGCAGGATATCCCACTGGCTGAACCCACATTTGGCAAAAAGATCACTGATATGGTCAAGCAGATCAGCCTTTGTGGTACACAGCACAGGGGAGAGAGGATCTAGAGAAGTGAATGGAGAATATCTGATTCCATTTGGGATGTTATTTCACCTCTTTTTCCTCATTGCCCTCTGTTTTTAAGTTGATATAATGAAACCCTGTGGTGGTGATGGGGAAGTGGGGTTGGAGAGGGTTAAATGAAATGTTACATTTATAGCCTTGAGCACAACACCTGGTGCCAATCTCTCTTGCTATGCCTATTTCCTGGACTCTTTGGCCCAAACCTACCAGCTCCAGCAGCTCAATACAGATGCATAGTCCTCACTCTCATAGAAATTTTTGTGTGTCTTGGGGAACTAGGGCAGACAGTAAGGGGATGAGCTCTAGAGATCGCTCAGGAACAACTCACATCAGGATGAAAGGGTGACACATGTCTTCAGCAAGCTGGTAGTAAAAGAGGAAGCCAATGGAGACTGAGCAGCTGCTGTGTGCATGAGCAGCAGAGGTGAAAGAGAGGCAGGAGCAGATGCTTCTGGGATAGTTAGGTAAGGAGCAGGGCTTCTATCTTCATCCATTCAAGTACAACTGTTTCAATGGTTTGCTGTGGATCTGATTGTAGCCCCCAAATCCACAGGATTGGGGAACTCTGCCTCAACCTGGGATGTACCTGCTATGGATTTCCTGAAGCTGCCACATTTTCAGAAATCCTGACAGACTGACCTTGCTTGAATCTATGTCCTGACACTACCAGCTATGTGACCTTAGGCAAATCACTCCAGCTCTTTTCTCCCTTGCTCATTGATACTGCTAATTCCATCAAGTTATAGTGAGGACACAAGATAACTCATAAAGAAAAGTTAATGAATATTCATGCTAGCCAGGTGTAGAAGTTCACACCTTAATCCCAGTACTCAGGATACTGGGGTAGGAAGATCACCATGAGTTTGAGGTCAGCTTGGCTACAGAGTAAGTTCCAGGTCAGTCTGAGCTAGAGTCAGACCCTGAATCAAAAAAAAAAAAAAAAAAAACCAAAAAACTAACTGTTGATGCTAAGCCTATGAACAGATGATTGAAGCTCAGCCAATCTACTTGGGTTTGGGGTCAGACCTTTGATACTGGTGTGAAGACAGATCCTTCAGGCCCTGAATGCAAATCTTTCTGAATCCCATGCAGGACAGCTGGCCAGCTTTGTCACAGTGTGGTGCCTATCTTGATTGGGGTATACCCAGCACATCATAGAGCTTCCTGAAGTGAGAAGAACCAAGTTCAATGTCCACATTTCCAAACCTAACTTATAGAGAAGGGAAGGAGGTCTAAAGCATAATTATATATATGATTTCTCAGAGCCATGCTTTTAATTTAGATTTGAGGTGGTATTTGGTGATCTCTTCTAACCAGAGATAGCCTTCACACTCTAATCCAATTTATAGCTTCTGAAAATGTCTAATCAGGAAAGGAGAAATAGAGCAGAAATGAGCCTTTTCTCCATTACTGGGGTGACAGAGTATTATAAAGATTGGAGCTAAACAAATCTCGGTTTGAATCTTTATTCTGATATTTTATTAATTTGAAGGTGTTACATGATCATTCTGAACCTCATGTTCTTCTCTCAAAATGGTGATACTGACACATACCTCACCTCATTATTGTGAACATTAATCAAAAGTGTGTATATAACTTCCTGGAATTTAGCAGACTCTCAAAAATACTGTTATTTTCTCCATCCTTATAAGGTGGTTCTTTATCATGTTAATTTCTGTAATATACATGTGTTGGTTTTCACTTTTTTGAGATAGGGTCTGGCTATGTAATTGCCATCTTCATGCCTTGGCTTTCTGAATGCTGATATTATAGACATGTGCTACCATGTTCAACACTTTTTATTTCTAATGATTAAAGAAACTGGACCCAAGGAATTTCATTCTTGCTTCAAAATCCTCACTGGTAGAGAAGGCAATGCCTTTTCATTTATTACAAGTTCTTATTGCAAACCAAGGACATTATCATTTTGGAGATAAAGCTTTTGATCTTCTAATTAAAAAAATACCGGAGTACTTTGTGATTTTCTTTTCAAAGACTTTTAAAATCTCTTTGTGTTTGAGTAAATTTAAGTAAAGCCAAGATACTGGGGCTAGAGAGATAACTTAGTTGGTAAAGTACTTATCTCATCATAAGCATGAGGACCCAAATTCTATCCCCAATACCCAGATAAAATGAAAAGTGTGCTGACATGTGCCAGTAATACCAGTGCTGGGGAGCTGGAGACTTGGCTGGCAAACCAGTCTAGACTTACTGGTAGGCTCTAGGTCAATGAGAGTCCCTATCTCAAAAAGAGGTGGATGACGTTCCTGAGGATAACATCCAAGGTTGTCCACTGGTCTCCACACACACGCTGACACAGACATACACACACATGAATATGCATACACACATGCATAACACACACAGCCAAGATACTTTTTCATGGACTAACATGGATACTGTGAATATTATGCAGAGGTTTCTGTGTTATAGCAAAGTACTAAGAGAAAAAAAAATCAAGGCTAGTCTATCCATGTAATATGTAATATTACATGTAATATATCCATGAATCTACGTAATATATCCATGAATATATTACAATATTACCAGAATTACTCTTTAGAAACAGAGAAAGAAGAGTCTGAGATATATGGAGTAGTAGAGTGTGTGCTTCACAAGGCCCTTGGTTCAAGCAGCAGCACACCAGCCCTCGAAAAATAAGGAAGACAATGACTTCATCAGTCTTGAATGAAAATAAAAGGTAGTAACTGCCAAACCATCTCTTCTGGCAAATTCTTCCTGGGCTCCAGAATGTAGGCTGTGCATTTCTATTATCTCTCTGGATCCTACATCTTGTGCTTCTGAAACTCATGTCTGCCTGGGCTTGTTTGTTGTGTGATCATCTTTGAAATCCACCCCTATTTCTTCAGTGACTCACTAGAAATGCTTCATTTCTGGCTTGTGTTCCCCATTTGTAAGTCAGGAATGATAAAAATCTTCCCTCAGTTTTTATCATGACTAAATACAGTAACATGGGTAGAGGGTCACAACAGAGCCTGGTTCCCAAAGGTCATTAAGTCCTCCTTTCCTTTCTCCTTGATTTTTTAATTTATCACAGAGCTTTAGTTTTTTAACTTGATTGTTTTATTTTATTTTATTCTTTCTCTTCTTTTTTTATTAATTAGTTTTGTACTCAGTGAATACAGTCAAGTTGGTACCATTGTTAGCCTCCTCCATGTCCTCCCCACTCCCCCTGGCCCCTCCTTGTTGAGGTATATGGGTAATGAACTAAGATACAACAGATGCTTCAGGGGAAGTTACTATTCCCATGCCTCAATTTTCTTGTCTGAAAAGTGGGGATAATAATAATTCTGACATAAATTCTACTTGGTCATGATATAGATTCTATTTTCATCTAATTTGGTCCTAAGGTATCTCAGTCGATGGTGGCCATACATTTTAGCCCTTCTCTGATGGGATTTTAGGGGAAGTTTGACAACTCTACATAATTCACTAGTGAAACCTTTAAGCATTAGTTTCTTTGTGGAGAATTTTATGAAAAAAAATTTAAACAGATACAAAACTATTTATCTATTTCTTTATGCAATATATTTACTTATTTACTTATTTGTGAGGAGGGAGAGGGAGAGAGAGAGAGAGAATGGGTATGTCAGAGTTTCTTGCTGCTGCAGATGAACTCTAGATGCATGTGCCACTCGGTGCATGTGACTTTATATGAGCTTTATCTGGGGAATCAAACCAGTGCCAGCAGGTTTTGGAAGCAAGTGCCTTTAACTGCTGAGCCATCTCCTCAGCCCATATCTGTTTCTCCAATGAACTTTAGTGTTTGTAACTTTCATTTCAACAAATTGTCCATTTGTAGTATTCCAGGGTACCTGGTGGGTCTGTAGCTCTTGTTTGACCTGTGCCCAGTTTATTTCTCCTAAGGCAGCTAGTTTCCAGAAAAATCATGTAAAGCCAGATGCACAAAGTGATGTATGCATCTGGGGTTTGTTTGCTGTGGCAGGAGGGCCTGACATGCTTGTACTCATTCTCCCTGTCTTCCTTTGAGAATGAAGACTTAGAAGAGCCCAGAAACTGTACATAAACAGCATTTCTAGAATATAGTGATGAAATGAAAGGTGACAATGGAATTGGAGAGGCTAACGGCTGTATCATACAAATGTGTAAGGCATTTATTAAAGAGTGAAAGATCCATAAAAAGATGACTATAATAGATTTACTTCAATTATTTAATGATACTACTAATGTGACATTTGCATTATTGTTTAAACCTGCTTACATATTTTAACCATGTATTTAGGTTCACTTATTTACTAATACTAGCAGCCTGAATGTCAATCATTCTTGTCACCCATATTTCCCTTACAAATTTCATACAATGAATACAACATGAGGGAATTTATTATAGTCATTTTTATTTTAACATTTTATTTCAGTTATTTTTTTTTCTTACACATGAATGGTAGTCACAGACTTATCCACAATAGGCAAAAACTGGAAATGATCCACATGACATCTAATAGATGAATAGTATTTTCTGTTTTACTTCAATAATATACTATGTCCCTTTATTTGCCACTGAAACTTCTCAATAACTTCCTGAAATATCTTGCTTTGTGTATTTTAGTCCTACAGTGATCTAGTCTTTCACATTAGAGTTCTATTTAAAAAATAAATCATTACATGCTTAAACCTTTTTTTAGCATCTTTACTTGAAAAACAGAACATTTTCACCATCTATCTATCTATCTATCTATCTATCTATCTATCTATCTATCTATCTATCTATATTTAGTTTTTCAAGGTAGGGTTTTACTCTAGCCCAGGCTGACCTGAAATTCACTATGTAGTCTCAGGGTGGCCTCGAACTCATGGCGATCCTCCTACCTCTGCCTCCTGAGTGCTGGGATTAAAGGCGTGCGCCACCATGCCGGGCAAATGACAATATTTTAAAAGGGTAAAAGTGAATTATTCCACAGTTATGGAATGCTATCAAGGTGTTGGCAGGCTTAGCTCCTTCTGGGCTGCAGGAAAAGGGTAGGTTCCTTGCCTTTCTTCTTGATGTTTTGGCTTGACCACTTTCTCCCTATGAGTTCATCATCTTTCATTTGTAGATATCTGTGTCTAACTTTTCCATTCTTCTAAGGACACTAGTCATATTGGATTAGAATTTACCCTAATGACTTCATTTTAATTTGACATCCTTGTATAAAGACTCTATTTCCCAATATACCCACATCCTAAGATATTGGACATTAGAACTTCCAACACAGGAATTTTTTTAAGGGTCACATCTAATCTGGGATAACATTTTCATCTGGTATTTTTGGTCTGAATAATTTCAGCTTCATACAATGAAAAGGACAGTGTTCCTTCCTTAAATTTCTGGAAGATGTTGTATAGCATTTGTGCTATTTTTCCCCTTAAATTCTGGTACAATTCATTAGGGAGACGTTTCAGCCCTATTTTCTTTGTGAAGGATTTTATGAAAAAAATAGTTTAAAAATGGGTACAAGATTATTCAGTTTATATATTTCTTTTATAAAATATTTTTATTTATCTGTTTATTTGTGAGGAGAGAGAATGGATGTTTCACAGTTTCTTGCCACTGCAAATGAACTTCAGATGCATGTGCCACTTTGTACATCTGACTTTATGTGGATACTGGGGAATCAAACCTGAGCCAGCAGGTTTTGCAAGCAAATGCCTTTAACCTATGAGCCATCTCCTCAGCCCATCTCGCTTCCTTCAATGAGCTTTAATGTTTTTCTTTTTCAATTTCAAGAAATTGTCTATTTTATTTAAATTGCTGGATTCATTGTCTTTTGCCCTGTCTTTTAATATATACTTTAAACATTTTAATATATATTTAAAATTTATTGATTTTATAATAATATCTATTTTCTTATTGAGATACTGGTAATTAATTTTTTTCCTCATAAATCTGGCTAGAGGTTTAAGGACTCTATAGACCTTCCAAATGCAAGTTTTGTTTTTATTTATTTATTTTCTTATGCTTGCTTTAAACTTGGCTTCCTCTCCTGTTTTAGTTTCTTAAAATGCGTATTAGTTTGAATTTAGTTCAAAATATTTTCTCATTTCTCTTTTGGTTTCATCTTTGACTCGTGGGTTTTTTTTTAAAACTGCATTATTTAGTTTCTAAATATTTGGGAAATTTCCAGAGTTTATTGTGCTATTGACTTATACTTAAATTTGATTGTGGTTTGAGAACATATTTGATATAACTGAAATTCAGTTGCCTTTACTATGCCCTGTATTTCCAGATATAACGTAATTTGGTATGTGTCTCATGTGTGCTTGAGCACAATGTATATTTTTCCATTGTTGGGTAGAAGAGTCTGTAAAAGCAAATTTTGTCCAGTTGGCTGATACTGTTGATCAACTACACTGCATATTTTTTATTTTCTCTCTACCAGATGTTGAGATTTTATTTTATTTTTTATTTTTATTTTTTAAAATTAATTATTTATTTATTTGAGAGCAACAGACACAGAAAGACAGATAGAGGGAGAGAGAGAGAATGGGTGCGCCAGGGCTTCCAGCCTCTGCAAACAAACTCCAGACGCGTGCGCCCCCTTGTGCATCTGGCTAACGTGGGACCTGGGGAACCGAGCCTTGAACCGGGGTCCTTAGGCTTTACAGGCAAGCGCTTAACCGCTAAGCCATCTCTCCAGCCCTTTTAATTTATTTTATTTTTATTTATTTGAGTGAGAAAGAGAGAGAGAGAGGAAGAGAATGAGTATACCAGGGCCTGTAGCCAATGCAAACGAACTCCAGATGCATGCTCCACCATGTGCATCTGACTTATGCAGGTCCTGGGAAGTCAAACCTAGGTCCTTTGGCTTTGCAGGCAAGTACTTTAACCACTAAGCCATCTCTCCAGCCCCCAAATTTATTCTTGTGTTCCAAAATTTTTCTTGAACTTTGTTTGGGTATGCAGCTATGCTACTTGGAAACGTTTTGGTTATTTTGTGGTATTGCTTTTAAGATTTAATAATCTAAATCAAAGATGCATTTATTCTAGGGCAAATTATTTACCACTAATAATGTAAGACCCCCCTACATACTGAAGCCAATGCTCTGGAAATCTTGAGACTATTCTGGTGGCAGGATCCAGCAACTACAGGCCCTGCAGCCTTAAAATCTTTTGGGTGGCTTTTTTACTTGGCCAAGATGGTTTCTTCACACCTACAGGGTGATCGTTTTCTGTCTGAATATTTATGGTCCATCCTCTACAGATCCTAGGAGTTTTTTCTGAGTACAGTTTTCTCTTTGTTAGAACTCTGTGATGATAGCCTTAGCTGCTTTCTTGGTCTCCCCTGGTACTTGAACTTGATTTTTCAGTTTAGGAAATCATTGAGAATAGCCTGCACTTACCCTTCCTGAAGTATAACCTTCAAAATCTCTCATGGCTGTAAACTGGAGAAATTGTTGGGCTTATCTCTTTTGTTTTCCATCTCTCCTGAATCACTGTCCTTCAGGCTGTAAAGTACAATGGCGTGCAAATTGTTATTTCATGTTGCTTGTCTATGTTTTGCTTGTTTCAGTATGTGAGTAAAATCTAGGTCCTTGAGCTTCCTCTTGGCCAACAAAAGACTCTTCACAGGATTCCTTTCACAATCTGTAAAGAGGAGTTTTCTCATTGTTCTATTCTTGCCCCCCTTTTCTGAGAATCTAGTGAGATGTTAATGGCAATTATTAGCCTTGAAATTTACCCATCACTTTGGCTAGTATTCTCTCTTCTTTCTATTGAATCCCAGAACTAAGTTGACAGATGCTTGCAAAAGAAAATGTAAAAATGCATTCCCTCTTGGTATTATTATCTAATGCTGCATAACTATTAACATAAATTTAGCAGATAAAACATTGCACATTTATCATCCAACAGTTTCTGTGGGTCAGGGCTATAAGCTAAGTCTATTTCAGTCTCTCATGAGGCTGCCCATGTGGTGTCAGCTAGTGTTGGGGTCTCATCTGGAGGCTTTAATGTATAGGGGTCTTCATCTACATGGTTGTTGGCATCTTGTCCTCTCCATTGGGAAGCTTGCAGCCCGACAACTTGTCTTACTAATGGAAGCAAGGCAGAGAGTCAATAAGACAGTAATTACAGTCTTTTGTAATTTAGCACAAAAAGTGATATCCATACTCCAGGGCATGGGATAATGCAATGGCATAAATATCAGGACGTTGAAATTATCTTACAGTCTACCAATAACCTTAGTCCTCCTACCCTTAGAGGGAGATGGTTCTTATTTAGTTCTCACCTCTTTCTTTAGAATGGTGTTTTTATGGGGGAGGGGAGGGAGATAATTGACCTGCTACAGCCTCTAGCCACTGCAATCAAATACCAGACACCTTGTGCACATGCATCATCTTGTGCACCTGGCTTACATGGGTTCTGGGGAGTCAAACCTGGGTCTTTAGGCTTCACACGTGTGGTGGTTTAATTCACTTGTCCCCCATAAACTTAGGTGTTCTGAATGCTAGGTTCATAGCTGATGGAGATTTGGAAATCAAAGCCTCCTGGAGGGAGTGTATTGTTGGGGGTGGGCTTATGGGCTTTATAGCCAGTTTCCCCATGCCATTGTTTGGCACACCCTCCTGTTGCTGTGGTCCACCTTATGTTGGCCAGGGGGTGATGTCCACCCTCTGCTCATGCCATCATTTTCTCCTGCCATCGGGCAGCTTCCCCTTGAGTCTGTAAGCCCAAAATAAACCTTTTTTTTTTTTTTAACCACAAGCTGCTCTTGGTCAGGTGTTTTCTGCCAGCAATGTGCACCTGAATGCAACAACAGGCAAGCTACTTAACTGTTAAGCCCTTTCTCTAGCCCAAATGGTGGTATTTTACACTTTGCCAATAAACTTGCCAGGCTGGAGATGGCTTAGCAGATAAGGCACTTGCTTGCTAAGCCTAAGGACCCAGTTTGGGTTCCCCAGCACCCATGTTAGCCAGATGCACAAGGTGGTGCATGAGTCTGGAGTTCATTTGCAGGGGCAGGATGCCCTGGTATGCTATTCTCTCTCTTTCTGTCTTTCTTGTTAATAAATAAATAAAGTTTCTTTTTTTAAATAAAGAAAATAAACTTGCCGTAGGAAACAAATTAAACTCATTTAAATTTATTTAATCATTTTAATCAAGCGTGTATTCTCTGTAATAGGCCTCATACTAGATGTCAGTAATGAAGTGATGAATGAGTGTGGTCTCCTGGAAAAATAGAAAATTAGGCATTAAGCCAATGTGACAAGTGCTATCTAATGAGATTGCCCAGGTGGTTTGGTGGTACCTAAACAGAATAATTTATCATCCATTGAGTCTCAAAGAGCACCTAGAATTTCTTAGCAGATAAATGTTATGCCATGAGACCTTTCTCTGAGATACATCTTACATTAGCAACCAATGTTATCTCTATATTCCTAGAACCTCAGATCACACCTGGCACATAATAGGCCCTTAACAAATACTTACCAAATTGAATTGGAGGAATCATTGGTTTGGGGATTAAAGGGCTATGTTGAGCAATGCTTAAAACAATGTTGAATAAACAGATTAGAAGGTATGCTGGCTGCTTCTGACAGCTTCCCATAGATAAGAAGGTTTGAGACCTCTGGAGACATGGTCCATTTATGTTTGTACTTTACTCTCTCCACATGCTTGCCTGTAGAAACTCCTTATGAGTTTGTGCAAATCAGTAATGTCCACGAAGCAAAATGAACTTTCACAGATTTAAAAAATACTATCATGTTATATTATTGCTTGTGGAGGAGTTGTTTTTAATTATAGTGGCCTATACATTCCTTGACAATCTATGAGTGTTATTCCTTCCCTTATCTACCACTTTCTTCAGAAAGGCACTAGATAACAGAGATCTTGATTAGAGATTTTGCAAAATCTTTTTCCTTAAAACTTTCAAATTTTCCAGGCATGGTGGCACATGCCTTAATCCCAGTACTTGGGAGGCCAAGGTAGGAGGATCACTGTGAGTTCAATGTCAGCCTGAGACTACATAGTGAATTGTGAATTCCAGGTCAGGTTGGGCTAGAGTGAGACCCTATCTCCAAAAAAAAAAAAAAAAAAAAAAAAAAAACCTCCTTCAATTCCATACTGTGATCTTTCTACTTCCTGTTAAACAAACTGACAAGATATTTAGCTTCTTGTCTAAGTTTAAATCTCGAGGTCACCTTCCTCAGGTCATTTGCATTTTAGGTCACCTCTTATTTTGGAATAAAATGTTTTAGCCATCATAATGGGACACATTGTGAACCAATTACTAAGCTGAGAAGTTGGGATGCAAAGTAAAAGAAGCATAATATTTTCTTTCTCAAGTCCAGTGTGTTGGTTAGGGCAACCATGTACAGCTGTGAAGGTTTCTTTGTGAAACATAAGCATTCAAATGAGGTGACCCACTACTCACAATTCCTGAAAAAAAGGGTGTTTCATGGGCAAGCTTCATCATCACTATTAAAGTAGGAGTTCTTTTTAAATTTTATTACATTTATTTTATATATAATAGTTTTTAAACAAGATGTTTTGGGTTTTGAAGCCCAGAAACTCATAACAATGATATTCATAATTGTGCATCATTTTTTTTCTATTTTTATGAGGCATTATCTGATCTTAAATGATTGTATGAAGCACAAAATGAAGAGTTTTCTAAGTCACTTGAAGTCATCTGAATTAGGCCAGACTAAATCATTCATAAAGTGGCTAAAAAGTAAATAAAGGAAATTACAATCAATTTTAGTACATAGAATTTTTTACTTATTTTAGAGTATACATAATTTTTTTATCCTCTAATGTCATACAAAGTAGGTAAATTCCAGGGCAATTAATTATCTAGAGTTTTGAGGCTCAAATTTTACCTAGTAACCTGTCACTATGTCTTGAAGAGTAACATGTTTGGCAATATTCAGCATTATATTATAGAAAGTAAGGGTTTTGATGTCAGATATTTCTGGATTCAAGTCACAGTTCAAGGACCTATTAATTGTGAGCTTTTAGCCAGAGAACTTAAGAGACTCTCAGTTTCCTAATATATAAATTGACATAATATATACAAGATGGTTTTAACTATTGAGTAGAAAAAGGTATGAAATGCCTGCCACATAGAAAACCCTTCAGAAGTGGCAATAATTATTATTTCTTAAATGAATACTAAAAAGGAATTCTATGGCCAATTTACCCACTCTAAAAATCTTTACAAAAATAGTAATAATATTTAAAGGCTAACTGTACCAAAATGCGCGCACACACACACACACACACACACACGCTACTCAAAGTTGAAATTTATTTGTGTTTCTAGAAGTACTAGGGAGCTTGGAAAAATTCTCTTTGAGAAGGTAATGATAAAATAGGATAAAATAGGACAAAGTTATCAAAATATACACTTTAAAACTCTGTGAATTAACTAAAGGCACACAATAAATTAAGGAATGTTTATTTATAAGAATTTAATGAGCACCTATAAAAGCAGCAAGGGTTTCTGGGACTTTTCCAATTCTTTCACCTTAGATTAATAATTCTACTCAGGTGGAGCAGTCTGTGAGAAATAGGAGCTCTAAGCCCTGCAAGAAATTAATGACTTTACTTGAAGCAGAACTTGGAAAATTTCAAGCCTGTATCATTATCAAAAACAATACCAGTCTCAGTGGCAAACAATCAGGAAAGAACAACATCACAGCTAAACCTGAGGTCACAGCAAAAGCAATAGAATGACATGCAGCAAAAAACTCATGTATGTAGAATTACAAGTAAATGGAATCAAATTATAAAAACCAATGATAATGATAAATTTGAGAAATTCACAAATATGTTACAGTTAACACCTATCTGTTTAGTCTACAGGTCAAAGAAGAAAACCTATGAGAGTTGTAAACAAAACTTTTAGGAGAATCGCAACAAGAGAAACACTTCAAAATATATGTGACATACCTCAAGCAGTGCTGAAAGTGAAAATTAGAGCAATACACATCTATATTATGACAGAGAAATATTTAAAATAAATAATTAAACTTTCTGCCTTACTAAAACAGAAAAATATGGCTGTGAGTATAGCAGCATCATTAACACACACACACACACACACACACACACACAAATAAATAAATAAATAAATAAAAATAGAAAATTAAAAGCAAAGTAGACAAAAAGGTAGCAGAGGAAAGGGAATCATAAATATTAAAGCAGAAATCAGTGGGCCCAATAGTTGGTTTTCTGAAAAGATCAACAAAGTTGACAAGTATTAGCTAGAGTTGCCAAATTAAAAGATGCTTCTGAGTAGCTGAGACCTGGGGTTGCTTGGACAGATGTTGGCTACTTTCCCCCCGTAGCTCATGTAGTGCCTTCTAGCACTAGATAGACTCTCTGGGGTCTGGCTCTCTTCTGGATTCCAGCCAGGTCTCTCTGTATTCTGTGCAGACAGTACATGGTGTTTCAGCAATAGGGTCTTACCATTAACCGCAGGCTGGTAGTCAAGGGGTTGACAGAAGTCTGTCTGGGTTGGGGGATCTTGTAGGTGTCTCTGACCAACAGCTCATTGTGGGTGGTAACTGCATTCTGGTACTGGGAGTTATAGGCCAGATCTAAGGGGAGAGGGGAAGAGAAGAAAAATTTTAAGGTTAGGCTTCATTCCACCCTCTCCTGGGCCCTTCTTTTCAGGTGCTCCCCTTTATGCTTCTGTTGAGGGTTCAACCTCTTAGTCTATCTTCAAGGACAAAGGTTTCTATGGTACCAGTTCATTTTGGGTTCAGTTTTGTGTCCCCCTCCCACCTTTGCCCTCCCCAAAGACCCTCCCTCTCTATTGTCTGGGCTCGAGTTGCCTATCCAGCGCTTAGAACGTAGAGGCAGAAGTATTAGGAGTTCAAGGAAATTTTTGGTTATGTAGTGAGTCTGAGGCCAGCCTGGGACACATGAGATTGTCTCCAAAAATAAAAGTTAAAACTAAAACAACAACAACAACAAACCCTCTTACCAAAAAAAAAAAAAAAAAAAAAAAAAAAAACAAAGCAGAAAAACACTGTGGTCCTGAGTTAGGTTAAGATTTTTAGGATATGAAGCCAAAGGAATAGTAAGATAAATGACCCAAATGAAAAATGTTTGAATAGACATCACAGCAGAAAGATATATACCAAGCACATGAAAAAGATGCTCAACACATATGCCACCAGAAAATGTAAATAAAGCAACAGTGAGGTACTATTTCATATCCACTATAATCAGAAAGATAAAGTGTTGGAAAGGATACAGAGAAACTGGAACCCTCATATATTTCTTATAAGAATGTAAATAGTACAGCTGGCTAACTGTTTGGCAGCTTCTTAAATTAAATACAAATTTACCATATCATCCAGTAATTTCCATCATAAATATCTACCCAAGAGGAAGACATATGTCTACCAAAAGTCTAATACACAAATATTTATCTCAATAGTCAAAATAGGCAGATTAAATATCCATTAATGTTCTTTATTTATTTTGGTTTTTTGAGGTAGGGTCTCACTCTAGGTAAGGCTGACCTGGAATTTACTATATAGTTTCAGGGTAGTCTTGAACTCATGGCAATCCTCCTGCCTGTGCCTCCCAAGTGCTGAGATTAAAGGCATGTGCCTCCATGCCAGGCTTTCCATCAATGTCTTTTTTTGTGGTACTTGGAGTAGAACTCAGGGCTTCATGTATGCTAGGCAAGCACTGAACCACATCCTCCAGCACCCCCATCAACTTTTGAATGGTTAAACAAAATTAAGTCTAAACATAAAATGGAATGATATTCCGCTCTTTAAAGCAACAAAGTAGTGGTCAATGCTACAACATGGATGAAACTTAAAAACACTGTGTTAAGTGCAAAAAGGAACTGCATGGTGACTATAGGCTGATGCATTCATAGAGATGTATTATAGCGGGACATCATGTGACTGTTCAAACAATTTTTTTTAAAAAAGCCAGCAAGACTACCTCATGTAACTGTTTAAACAATGAAAAACAAGACCATCCAGAATCACCTGGGACCAACCAAGAACATCACTAACTGTCTGTCTTTTGCCTCATTATAATGACATCTCCATATCATTAGCCTTGCAAAATTCCCTGCTCTCATCAAGCACCTAATGCCATGACACATATGAAAACTCCATATAAGGACAGAAAAGGGAAGTAAACCCTATCCTGGGAATTCCCTAATGGCCCCCACCTTAGTTCATGAATAATACTCCCCTGCATTAAAGTTTCTCATAAAATGAGCTATTCAAACCCTCAGGGAGAGGGCATGGCTCTCTCTGAGGAAGCTCATACTTCCTTTTGAAGTATTTTCTTTTAGAAGTGTGTCCTTTTGAGTGTGTTCTTTTCACCCTGTAATAAAAACTCCCAATTGCTTTGTCTAGTCTCTGGGTGCTTTCTCTGACGGTGACGGTGACGGTGACGGAGCACCTAGGTTTCTAAGGGGAGGTCCCCATGTACCTTCACCTTCTGGCAACAAAAGGAGCCAACCAAAAGAGGCCACATGCTATCTGATTTCATTTATATAAAATGCCCAGAAAACTTAATACCAATTGTTGTTTATTGGTTACATGTGGCTAGATATATGAACAGGAAGTGACTCCAAGTAGGCCTTTTTAGGGTGACAGAAATATTCTAAAATTGGATTGTGATGATAGAGTTCCAGTACTTTGGCTAGTGAAAAAACATACACAGCTTTATATACAGTGAAATTCTATAAAACAAAGATGTATGCAAGTTTCAACTTATATTGAAAACTCTTTATTGTCAAAGGGATGTATGGACCCACTTTTGATGATGTATCCTTATTTATATATTTGTTTATTTATTTGAAAGGAGAAAGAAAGGGGGGAGGGAGAGAATGAGTGTCTCATGGCCTCTTGCTGCTGCAAATGAACTGCAAATGCATTCACCACTGTGCATTTGGCTTTCATGGTACTGGGGAATTGAACCTGGGCCATCAGGCTTTGCAAGCAAGCACCTTTAATTACTGGGCCATCTCTCCAGCCCTTTTGGCAGTATTTTTTTTAATTGAACTTTCATGGAACAAGAATGTTACTGAGAGGAGTGGTTTCTAGTTTGTTGGGAAGAAAAACAGAAATAAAATACATTCTGAATAAATATAGAGTTTATGATTTATTTGTACTCATCCATTTGTCAAGGAATAAATATATTTACTGATTCATACACATCTGCTTTATTATTTTTCCCAAGAATATATTAGTCACTTTTTCCTTTGAGCTCTTGCTTATATTTCCTTATTCTCTAAATAATATTCCTTCCCCAAACCCTGTCCAGCAAGCTGGTAAATGTTGATTTTTGGGTGTTTCTCCTCAATACTGCTTTAAATTATAAAATTTTATTTTGCTACAAAATAAGTTTGATTACCCCCTAACTGGAAGTGGGTGGCTCCATGACCTTCAGGGGATATCTAAGTGTGGATAAACTTTAACAGTTTCCTTTGCCATGTACATGTCTTCTTTCTCTGTGTCTCCTCTCATTGCTCTGAGTAAAGAATAAGGAAGAAATGGAGAAAATCAGGTTTTGGAAGTGGTTTTTGTTTCATTATTGACTTAAAAATATTTTATTATTTATTTATGTATTTATTTGAAAGAGAAAGAGGGAGAGAGAGAGAGAGAGAGAGAGAGAGAGAGAGAGAGAGAGGAGAATGGGCACACCAGGGCCTTAGCCACTGCAAACAAACTCCAGATGCATGCGCCCCTTTGTGCATCTGGCTAATGTGTGTCCTGGGGAATTGAACCTGGCTCCTTTGGCTTTACAGGGCAAATGCCTTAACTGCTAAGCCATCCATCCAGCCCTCATTATTGACTTTTTAAATAATTTTCTTTCATCTCCAAGTATAGGAATGCAGGTAGCTGACAAGCTGTTCTGCAAGGGTGTGGACATAGAGTAAACTTTGGACCATTGCTGAGCATTGGAGTTTCTTGAAATATAGCGTACTAAATTTGAACCATGAAATTGTTTATTGGTAAATTCTTTGACTCATGGGTTTTTGAGCATCTTTTAAAACTTATTTCTGAAACAAATATGTACCCTTAGAAGTTAAAATATTAACTCTATATAACTATGACATCCATGAAAAATTGGAGGTGGTTGTTATTTATATTTTATTTGAATAAGCTTGTAATATTATATCACAGATAATTTTACTAGAAGCTGGATCCTTTGGAATAATCTCTTACAGCATTTCTGAATGTTGTCAGTAAGAAAATATCCACCTATTTATTTTCTTCATTCTGCTTTATACTGAAGTCTACTATGTCTACGCTTAATGTCTCGTGCTCCACATGGGATGAAATATGGTTAAGATTCACAGTATTTTCATACAACACATGTCTGTAATCAGGAATCATTACTAGAGGGAAAAAGTCAAAGTTTTAAAATGGGGCTGCCTCTCATAATATTGTCAAGCACTTAGGATTAGTTTGTTCACCCTGGTATAATAATATGAATAAGTATGTTTTAGTGAGGGGAGTTCATTCAATAATCCATTGTTATGTGAAACCCTAAACAAACATTTGGAACTTTGAAATGACCCAGAAAGGCTTTTCTACTAAATTTGTCTAAAAACATTCATAAATCAGTGGAATAAAATAGAAGACTCAGGTATAAGTTAATGTAGCTATAGCCACCTGACTTTTTAAAAAATTATTTATTTATTTATTTGAGAGCGACAGACACAGAGAGAAAGACAGATAGAGGGAGGGAGAGAGAATGGGCGCGCCAGGGCTTCCAGCCTCTGCAAACGAACTCCAGATGCGTGCGCCCCCTTGAGCCACCTGATTTTTGACAAAGAGGTCAACAACATAAATTGAACAAAAAAACCACAGCATTTTCAACAAATTATGCTTGGAAAACTGGATATCTGCATGTAAAAGAATGAACCTAGACTCATACTTCTCACCTTACATAAACATAAACTCCAAATGAATCAAGGATCTCCATGTAAGTAAGACCTGAAATCCTGAAATGACTAGAGACAAATTTAAGGAAACAATTCAAGATATAGTCATAGAGAGGGATTTTCTGAATGGGACCCCAGTAGCCCAGGAAATAAAGCAAACAACCAGTATATGAGACTTCCATGAAATTAAAAATACTATTATAAAGTTAAGAAAACTGTCCACCAAGTCAATAAACAACCTAGAGAATGGAAGAAAATCTTTGTGAGCTATATATCTGACATAAGATTAATATTTAGAATGTACAAAACTAAAAACAAAACTAAACATCAAAATAAAAACCAATCAAAAATGAAGGAACTTCCAGCCAAGATGGCAACGGCCTAACTGCACCACACATTCCCGGGAAAGAAAGGCAAGACATTAAGGGTTCACTGGGTCTTTTAGGGGAGAGCAATCTCCAATACATTGCCAGTGGGAGGGCACAGGGGGAAAAAAATAGGGAATCAGTGATTCCCTTGTGTGTGGGTAGCCCACCCCTCCCCCCAATCAGCTGCCCTACCCACAGTCCCAGCTTCAGGAAACTCCGCACTTACTGTAGGAAAAGGGTCCCAGGCCAACATAGTTAGAAACATAGTTCCACTTGCCTCACTGCATGGGGTGATCGCCCTACTAACCCTGTCCACGAGTGACCTCGGCCAGGCTACCTCTGCTGGTCCATTGGATCTCAGGCTCCTTTGATCAATTTGCCCACCAAATGGCACCACCACACTGATCCCTGCATGTGGAAGCTTAGCCTGCTCTGCCCACTTGCCCACTTACTGCTCTGGCCTCCGCACATTCACGCAGGAGCCCAGGCCCATTGCAACTTCCCAAGTGAGCTCAGACTGTGTTTGTCGCTTGCGCTAGCTTAGGTGCCTTCCCCTCCCTGTCTGCTGCCAACCTACCACCATTGTCCTGTTGCGGGGGAGTGTAGACTGCTTCTGGGTCCCAATGTTCCTCCATGCCAGAGTTAGGGCTGTTTCAGTGCTTGGTGCCTCGGTGTCCCTCCTAGTGCAAGCGCAGGCAGCTTTGGTGCCCTGGCCAGGCAAGAGCTCAGGCGGCTTTGGCAAGTGAGAGCCAAAGCCCAGGCTGCTTAGCAACTACCTCAGGCTGCTTCAGATTCCGACTGTGCTTGAGCCCAGGCTGATCCACTCACCTACGTGCCCATACACTGCAATGGGCAGACAACAGCACAAAAGAAATAACATGAAAAATCAAATGCAAGAAAATCCAGTTAGATCACCCAGTCCTACAATGAACATCTCTAATCAAAACATAGGAACACCAAAATGAACCTATGAGCAATGCAACCCTGACTAAGCTACTGGTAGAACTTGCAGAAAAGCAACAAAGGACCGATGATCGTGTGGATACTGCCTTCACTAGACTAGACTTAATAGATAAGAAAATGGAAGGAGTTCAAAGACAGGTAAGAGACTTGAGGGTGAGTGAAAAAAAGAGGACCTCAAAAATCAGCTGGTGATGCTAAATGAAGACATAAAGAAATGCAAGGATGAATTCCAAGAAGCATCAAGAAAATCAGAAAATGATGTGAAAAGGGAGCTTGACAGAGGGATGGAAATTATACATAGAAAAGTAGTAGAAAATGCAAACCTAATTGAACAAGTCAAAAACTGTCTAGAAGCTCTCAAGAATAGAGTCAGCCATGTGGAGGATAGAAACTCTGATCTGGAAGACAAGATAGAAGAAACAGTTCGAGAGTTCAAAAAATTTCAGTAAGTTTAAAAGTTTCTGTGAACAGAACATGAGGGAATTGTGGGATACACTTAAATATCCTAATATCAGGATCATTGAATACCAAAAGGAGAAGAAATTCAGACCAAAGGCATGGAGAACCTATTTAACAAAATAATTAACGAAAACTTCCCCAGTCTCTTAAAAGAAAGGCCCATCAAAATACAAGAAGCCAACAGAACTCCAAACAGACTGGCCCAAAGGAGAAACTCTCCAAGACATATTGTCATTAAGACTCTAAACACTGACACCAAAGAGAAAACCCTAAAAGCAGCTAGGGAAAACAGCACACCACTTTTAAAGGTAACCCTATCAAAATTACTCTAGACTTCTCAATGGAAACCCTGAAAGCTAGAAGGGCCTGGAATGAAACACTGCAAAGTCTAAGAACCTATGGCTTCCAACCCAAACTACTCTACCCAGCAAAAGTATCCCTCATAATAGATGGTGAAAGAAAAACTTTCCATGACAAAAATGGGTCATGGATCTGAACAAAGTTCTCTGAAGAAGAAATGCAACTGGCCAACAAATGCTTTTTAAAATATTCAACATATTTAGCCATCAATAAAATGCAAAATGAAACCACTTTGAGATTACATCTAACCCCTAATCAAAATGGCTATCATCAAAAAATCAAATGACAACAATTGCAGGCAAGTGTGTGGGGAGAGAAGAACTTATGTCACTGTTGGTAGAAGTATAAACTGGTACAGCTATGGGAATCAGTGTGGAGGTTTTTCAAAATGCTTGTTGCCTCTGCTTTTTGACCCAGCCATACCACTCCTGGACATATGCCCTGAAGCTTGTACCCTTTACTACAGAGATACTTACTTAGCTATGTCTGCTGCTGCTCTATTCACAATACCAAGGTAATGGAATCAATCTAGATGTCTATCAACTGACGAATGGATAAGGTAGATGTGGTACATATACACAATGATGCTTTATTCATCTGTAAAGAAAAATGAAATTTGCAGGAAAATTAGTTGACCTAGAAAATATTTTACTAAGTGAGGTAACCCAGGCTCAGAAAGAAAAATGCTGCATGTTCTCCCTCATATAAAAATCCTGGCTTGAAATAGATTTGGTTGTATGTTGTAGTAAGCATCAATACTAGTGGTCAGGAAGTTAGAAAGGGTCATGAAGGGGAAGGGGAGGAGGGTTTAAGGTGAGAGAATTATAAATATGTAAGTAGGGGAAAAGAATAATGGTGGTGGCAAGATCTAAGGGGAGTCACAGGAGGATCCCCCTTAAGGAAGGAGTTGGGGGTAAAAGAGTTAGTCAAACTTAACGATGATATGAATAAGACATATGGAAACCTACTGATTTGTTACCTAATTAAAAATACAATAAAAAGAAGGGGTTGGGGAGATGGATCTGTGGTTAAGAGTGCTTGCTGCTTAAGCATGATGGCCTCTTGGGCTAGAGACTGTGACATTCAACTCCCAAGAAGTCACAGAAAAGCTGGGTGTAGAAGCTGGGGGAGATGGATGGTTCAGCCTTTTAAAGTGTTTGTAAAGCCTGACAGCTCAGGTTCAGTTCCCTAATTCCCATGTAAAGCCAGTTGAAAAAAGTGGAACAAGCATCTGGTGTTTATTTGCTGTGACAAGAGACCCTCCTGGTACATGCACACAACAACCCACCCTTCTACCCCTCACACAAATTACTAACTAAAAATATTTTTACAAAGCTGGGTGTGGCCACACACACTTATAACATAATTCTGCAGGAATTAAAGAGCCAAGAATCACTGGGACTTGCTGATGGACAGCAGCTCTGGGTTGAGTGAAAGATCCCTTCTCAAGGAAAGAAATATGTGAATGAACAATAAAAGACACCTGACATCTACACATGCATGCACGGGTGCATGCATCTGCACACACACACGTACATACAGCACACATTACATACACTACACCTCACCCCCCCACACATGGGTTATTTTTTATTTCTTAGTTTAAAAACAATCCTTTGTATGCTATGGATATTAAAACCTCTGTCAAATGGAACTGGTGAAGATTTCTAGAGTTTGCCTAATTCCCTGGGCTACTGCTGCCTTATTCAGAAAGTCTTTCCATATGCCTATATCTTCATGTGTTCTCCCTGCTTTTTTTTTATTGACAACTTCCATAATTGTAAACAATATCCCATGGTAATTCCCTCCCTCCCATCACTTTCCCCTTTGAAATTCCACTCTCCATCATAACCCCTCCCCCTCTCAATCACTCTCTCTTTTATTTTGATGTCATGATCTTTTCCTCCTATTATGATGGTCTTGTGTAGGTAGTGTCAGGCACTGTGAGGTCATGGATATCCAGGCCATTTTGTGTCTGGAGGGAGCATGTTGTAAAGTGTCCTACTCTTCCTTTGGATCTTACATTCTTTTTGCTACCTCTTCCACATTAGACCCTGAGCCATAGAAGGTGTGATAGATGTATTTCAGTGCTGAGCACTCCTCTGTCACTTCTTCTCAGCACCATGGTGCCTTCTGAGTCGTTCTTTCAGCGTTTCAGACCTGATATTGAGTTCTTTGATCCATCTGAACCATCTGAAGTTGGTTTTTTTTTTTTTTTTTTTTTTTTTTTTTTTCTGCAGGGTTAGAGAAGTTGATCTAGATACAGTCTTCCAGTTGCTCCAGCGCCATTTGTTGAAAATACTGTCTTTTATTCAGTGTGTGTTTTTGGACTCTTTGTCAGAGTTCAGGTGGTTGTAATTACTATAATTCATACTTGGATTTTCTAACCCATTCTATTGATCTATATAGGTCTGTTTGTGTGCCAATAATATTCTATTTTTTTATTACTATATGGCTTTGTAGTATGTCTTGAAACCAGGAATTTTTATTCCACCAGTATTGTTCTTTTTGCTTTCATTTTTGGCTGTCTGGGGTATTTTGAGCTTCCATATAAATTTTGAAACTATTTTTTTCTACTTCTGTGAAGAATAGTACTGGAATTTTGTTTGGAGCTTTAATGAACCTGTATATTGCCTTTAGTAGGATGGCTATTTTCATGAGATTAATGCTTTCAATCCATGAGAGGATAGTAGATATTTTCATCTTGTCTCTTTCTCAACTTCTTTCTTCATTATTTTGTTTTGTTTTTTGAAGTAGGGTCTTGGTATAGCCCAGGCTGACTTTGAAATTCACTATGTAGTCTCAGGCTGGCCTTGAACTCACAGCAACCCTTCTATCTCTGTCTCCCAAGTGTTGGGAGTAAAGGAGTGTGCCACCATGTCTGGTTCTTTCTTCAGTATTTTAATAACTTCATTGTGGAGCTCTTTCACTTCTTTGGTTATGGATAATCCAAGATATTTAATTTTTTGTGGTTATTGACAATGGTACTGCTTCTCTGATTTTGTTCTCTGTATGTTTGTTATTGGTATATGTAAAGGCTACTGATTTTTGTGGGTTGATTTTTATATTGTGCCACTTTGCTGAAAGAATTTATAACATCTAGAGAGTTTTTGGTGGAGCCTTTAGAGTCAATTATGTATAGAATCATATCATGTACAACTAGAGGTAGTTTGAGCTTTTCCTTTCCAATGTGTACCCATTTTATTTTTTTCCCTTGACTTATTGCTGTAGATAAAACTTAAAGTACTTTGTTGAATAGCAGTAGTGAGAGTGGATACCCATGTCTGGTTCCAGATCTTAGAGGGAATACTTCAAGATTTTCCCCATTTACTACTATCTAGACTTTAGATCTGCTGGATATAGCCATTATTATGTTGAGATGTGATCTCTCCATCACTAGTCTCACCAGTGTTTTAATTAGGAAGGGATGTTATATTTTATTGAAGGCCTTTCTTCTATTGAAATGATTATGTGGTTTCTTTTTTATTTTTTTAAATTAATTGAGGACATTACTGTATGAACATATTGCATATTGATCATATTCCCACTGGGTCATATTCTTTTTTTTAAAATTATTTATTTATTTTTATTTTGAGAGCAACAGACACAGAGAGAAAGACAGATAGAGGGAGAGAGAGAGAATGGGTGCGCCAGGGCTTCCAGCCTCTGCAAACGAACTCCAGACGCGTGTGCCCCCTTGTGCATCTGGCTAATGTGGGACCTGGGGAACCGAGCCTCGAACCAGGGTCCTTAGGCTTCACAGGCAAGCACTTAACCGCTAAGCCATCTCTCCAGCCCTGGGTCATATTCTTATAATCCTTATTCCCCATCTCTATTACTCTGACAGCTCTCCCTAGTGGGGATATCAGTACTCACTATGGGGGTCATGAATGCCCAAGTCAGTTTCAGTGGGGGAGACAATGCCTTGGGATATACCTTCCCACACTATGCACTTATTCTTTCAGTCTCATTGTCTATAATGTTTCCTGAGCCTTGGAAGGAGTGTTATAATGTTCATTTAGTGTTGAGCTTTCAGCAGCCTCTGATTTCATGAGTTTTGAGTCTCCTCAGTGTCTACCACCATCTCCCTGGAGGAAGTTCTTAGGTTAACAGTGAGAATAGTGCTCATATTTAATCCACCACCTCCTCTGTCATGCTTCCTGTGCCCTGGCCGATGTTATTGGAATGACTCATCTCATGCTAGCCTGTCAGTTTTCTTTTCTTTTCTTTTTTTTAAAATTTATTTATTTGAGAGCGACAGACACAGAGAGAAAGACAGATAGAGGGTGAGAGAGAGAGAATGGGTGCACCAGGGCTTCCAGCCTCTGCAAACGAACTCCAGACGTGTGCGCCCCCTTGAGCATCTGGCTAACGTGGGACCTGGGGAACCGAGCCTTGAACCGGGGTCCTTAGGCTTCACAGACAAGCGCTTAACCGCTAAGCCATCTCTCCAGCCCAGTTTTCTTTTCTTGTCATACTGATGGGTCTTGGGTCTCTGGTATTTGTTGCCATTGATACAAAATAGATTGTCTAACCAAGAATAAGAGCAGCATAGATCAAAGGCAATAAGCATATACACTTAGAAAACATTTTGATGGACATAACCTCTACTTTTACCCAAAGAACACCAGCAGCTTCCTTCAAGAGTATATGACTTTCTAAGCCATAGGCTTCTGACTTGGTTCTCAGTACCAGACATGAATTCCCTCCCCCTGAGTAGACCTCATACCCAATCAGAAAGCAGTTGATTACCCTCATAGCCTATGCACCACTATTGCACATCTTGCCTGATTGGTTGATTTTGTAGTTTTCAGGATTCCCTGCTTTTTCACACTGTTGGTGACAATTATCCCCCAGCAGTTCTCATAGCAAGGAGAGAGAGAGAGAGAGAGAGAGAGAGAGAGAGAGAGAGAGAGAGACTAGGGACAGACACAGAGAGAGAGAGAAGGAGAGAGGGAGGGAGGGAGAGAATGGGCAAGCCAGAGTCTCTAGCCACTGCACATGTGCCACCTTGTGCATCTGGCTTATGTGGATCCTGGGAAATTGAACCTGAGTCCTTTGTCTTTGTAAGCAAGTGCCTTAATTTAATTTTTTGATCATAGCCATTCTGACCAGAGTGATATTGAATCTCAATGTAGTTTTAAATTACTCTGCTGGTAAAGATGTTGAATATCTTTTCAGAGGATACTGGCCATTTGTATGTATTACTTTGAGAAAGCTCTGCTCAGATCCCTGCCCCATCTTTTTGTGTGGGTTGCTTTTTATTTCTTAAGTTTCTTGTATTTTTGTATAATCTAGGTATTAAATTGCTGTCAGATGTGCAGCAGGCAAAGATTTTTCTCCCATTCTTTAGGTTGCTTAATGACTTTCTCTATTGATCGTTTGCTAAAGTGTATAATAGCTTTTTTATTTTCATGAGATCTAACTGGTTCAATGCTTGTTTTGTTTTCTCAGCTACTGGGGTCTGATTTAGAAAGTCTTTCCTTACTCTATCGGTGTGCTCCCTACTTTATCCTATATTTGTTTCAGAGTTTCAGATCTGATAATGAGGTCCTTGATCCATTTGGAGTTGATTTTTGAGCAGAGAGAAGAGGGTCTTGATTCATTGTTCCACATGTTGTTATACATTTGCTCAAGCACCACTTGTTGAAAACAATCTTTTCTCTAGTGTGTATTTTTAGTCTCTTTGTCAAAGATCAGGTAGCTGTAGTTACTAGAACATATACCTAGATGTTATATTCTATTCCATTGATCTAGTTGTCTGCTTTTGTGCTAGTACTATGCTGATTTTAAATATCTTAGATGTTATAGCTTTATTCATATAATATATCTCTTGTGTGTTTAGCTTTAGTGGTTCATATGAGGCAAGAAATCTATCCATTTTTCCTAGATTTCCCAATTGGGTTGAATATAGATTTCGGAAATATGTCCTAATGATTTTCCCAATTTCATTGATGCCTGCTGCAAGATCTTCTTTTTCATCTCTAATCTTATTGAATAGAATCGTTTCTTTCTTTTTTTTTTTATCAATTTGGCCAAAGGTTTATTGATTTTGTTTATATTTTCAAAGAATCTACACTGTTTCATCTATTTTAGAAATTGTTTTCTTAATTTCTAACTAATTGGTTTATGCCCTGTTCTTAATTTCTTCTTTTTGTTTGGTATTTTGGTGTTCAACTTATTCTTACTTTCATATAGCCTTCAGATATGTCACTAAGTTATTTATTTGAGACCTCTATATATTTTTTTTAATTTTATTTATTTATTTATTTGAGAGCGACAGACACAGAGAGAAAGACAGATAGAGGAAGAGAGAGAGAGAATGGGTGCGCCAGGGCTTCCAGCCTCTGCAAACGAACTCCAAACGCGTGCGCCCCCTTGTGCATCTGGCTAACGTGGGACCTGGGAAACTGAGCCTCGAACCGGGGTCCTTAGGCTTCACAGGCAAGCGTTTAACCGCTAAGCCATCTCTCCAGCCCAAGACCTCTATATTTTTTTAATATAGGCATTTAGAGCTATAAATTTCTTTCTTAAGACCGACTTAATTGTGTCCTATAAATTTTGGTATGTTGTGTTTTCATTCTTTCTTAGTTCTAGGAAGTTTCTGATTTCCATCTTGATTCCTTCAGTGACAAATTCATTGTATTATAGTGTTGTTCCCAATTTCCAGGAGTTTATGCATTTTCTGTTGTTTCTCCTTTTGATTGCTAGTTTTACTTTGATTGCATTAGGTCAGATATAATACAAGGAGCTATATCAATTTTCCTATATTGGTTGCGGCTTACTTTATGTCCTAATATAAAAGTTACATGCACTGTTGAGAAGAATGCACATGCTGGAAAACTTTGGATAGAATATTTTGTAGGTGTCTGTTATGTCTATTTGATTTATGGTATTTTTTTGCTCCATTGTTTTTCTATTTTCTGTTTAGATATTTTTATGATGGGGGTACTAGAGTCACACACTCTTTTGCAGTCAGCTTCTAGGTGCTGGCAGAAATCACCAGACCAAAGCAGCTTGTGGGAGGAAAAGGTTTATTTTGGCTAACAGACTCCAGGGGAAGCTCCATGATGGCAGGGAAAAAAAATGGCATGAGCAGAGGGTGGACATCACCTCCTGGCCAACATCAGGTGAACAACAGCAACAGGAGAATGTACCAAACACTGGCAAGAGGAAGCTTACTGTAACACCCATAAGCCCTCCCCCAACAACACACTGCCTCCAGGAGGCTCCAGTTCCCAAATTGCCACCAGCTAGGGATCAAGCATTCGGAATGCAAGCTTATGGGGGATACCTGAATGAAACCATCACAGGTGGTTATCTATCTTTAATAGTAAGGTCCATTTCTTGAAGACAGCTAAAGGATGGGCCCAGTATTCTCATCTAGCCTGTTGACCTGTGGTTTTGATTGGGGAGTTGAGTCCATTGATATTAAGTTATAATTGAGAGCTGTGAGTTAATTCCTGTCAAGGTAAGCACTTTGTGGAGTTTTGTATTTTCTTGATCTTCATTTGCTTTTATGTATATTCTGTTTATTTTTATTTTATTTTTTGAGGCAGGATCTCAAGCTAGTCCAGGCTGACCTGGAACTGACTCTCTAGTCTCAGGCTGGCATAGAACTCATAGCAATCCTCCTACCTCTGCTGCCTGTGTGCTGGAGTTAAAAGCATGCCCCAACATGCCTGGCTCTGTTCTGGTTTTGATCATGGTTATTTTCTTCCTGTAGCCTCTTGAGTATGTTTGTTTATATCTTCTTAAAAATTATTATTATTATTATTATTATTGGTTTTTCAACGTAGGGTCTCACTCTAGCCCAGGCTGACCTGGAATTCACTATATATCCTCAGGATGGCCTTAAACTTATGGTAATCTTCCTACCTGTGCCTCCCAAGAGTTGGGATTAAAGGTGTGTGCCACCATGCCCAGCTTAAAAATTATTTTAAAAATATTTTATTTATTTATTATTTGAGAGAGAGGTAGAGAGAGAGGAAGAAGGGGACACACACACACACACACACACACACACACACACACACACACACACACAGAATGAGCATGCCAGGCCCTCTAGCTGCTGCAAATGAACTCCAGATGCATGTGCCACCTTGTGCATCTGGCTTATATGGGTACTGGGGAATCAAACCTGCGTCCTTAGGCTTCACAGGCAAGTGCCTTAACTGCTAAGCCATCTCTCAAGCCCTGTTTATATCTTTAATGCAAAGTATATTAAGTTAATATATTCATAAAGCTAGCTTTAAAAAAAACTTTTTATTTAATTAATTTATTTATTTGAGAGAGACCAGCAGAGAGAGAAAGATAATAGGCATGCCAGGACCTCCAGCCACTGCAAATGAACTCCAGATGCATGTGTCACCTTGTGCATCTGGCTTATGTGGGCCCTGGGGAGACGAACTTATGACTTTTGGCTTTGCAGTCAAGCGCCTTAACTGCTAAGCCATCTCACAAGCCCAAAGCTAGCTTGTATAGTGAAAAGTTTTCTTTCACTTTCTATTATGAGGGATATTTTGCTGGGTATAGGACTTTGGGTTGGCAGCTGTGATCTTTAAAATTTGAAATATCCTATTCTAAGCCCTTCTGGGTTTTAAGGTTTCCATTGAAAAATCAGATATAATTCTGATTAGCTTATCTTTGTAAAAGATGAGCCATTTTTCTCTTGTAGCTTTGAGTACTCTCTCTTTGTTTGCTGTGTTTAGTGTTTTAACTCTAATGTAAACTGGGGAATTTCTTACCTGGTCCTGTTTACTTGGTGTTTTGTATGCCTCCTTGTATTAGTCAGGGTTCTCTAGAGAAATAGAAACGACAGAGTGAATTATACTAAAAGGGAAGAAATTTATCTGATTAGCTCATGGCAGTCCAACAATAGCAGTTTTTAGGCCTGAGAGTCAAGGAACCCAGTAGCTGCTCAGTCCACGAGGCTGGATTCCTCAGCAGTCCCAATCTGGCACTGAAGGCCTGGAGGCTTCCTGGAGAGCTTCTGGTCTTCAATCCATACTGGTCTTCAGTCCACACTGTAAAGCAGCAAGGTGGAAGGAGGGGACACTTTCCTTCCCAGAGCTTCCTTAGATAAAGTACCCATCTGAGAGGGACTGCCCACTCTGGGGAAGGGCTCACCCTGGGGGAAGAACTTCCTCCTTCAGTTAATCTTCTCTGGAAGCAACTTCAGAGACCCACTTATGAGTAATGTCTGTGGATTTCTAAACAGATCAAGTTGACACAAAACTTAACCATCACACCTCTTAACCTGGATGAACCTCTGTATTGTATGATTCAGAGACTTTTCTTCTATAGTTTAATTGAAGGTATTCTCTATGCCAATCTCCTGTAGTTCTTATCCTTCTTATATAGCCATGACTTGAATATGTGGTTAGGTTTTTAGGTTTTTAAGGTGCCCTACTTTTCTCTCGTGTTCTGCTCTACATTTTTTTTTAGCTTTTCATTGATTTTGGCCTCCAGATCTATTTTCTTTGTCTTGTCCTCAAGTTCTGAGAGCCTGTCCTCCACATCATCTGTTCTTTTGGTGAGAATTTCTTGGAAGCCTTTTGAATTAGTTATTTCATTTTTGATTTTCAGTAGGTTTTACTTTAGCATCTCAGTCTTTTTATTGACTTCCATTTTCATTTCTGTCTTTGTCTTTCTTATTGTTTCTTTGAATTCATTCCTGCATGTCATCATGTCTTCTTTGTAAGGTTTGGGAGTGACCAAGACCACTCAAATCACTCTGAAGCAAAGATGAAAGCTTTTATTCAGGAAAAGTATGAGCTTCCAGGACTGACTCAGAAGAGAGGAGCACAGCCAACCTGGGTTTTCAGCTAGTGGGCTTTATAGGGCTTTTTCAGTTGGGGGAAGGTGAGGAAAGAAAAGTTCCTTCAGGGGAAATCATTGCATTAAAATAGCTAGGGTGTGACACCAGAACAGTGACCATGTGACTTATGAAATAAGGAGGAATGAAACCATGACCTGGGGCATTGTTAGGTAAGGTGGGGATAAAGACTAAGTGGTTTATTGAGGAATGTGGATAATCAGCTTCCTTATGCCTCTGCCACAATTCTGCTGACCTTGTTGACTCCATCTTGGGAGCCTGTCCCAACCTAACACTTTAGTTCATTCTGCTGTCTCTTGATTGTTTTTGTTGATTCCCTTCATTTCATCCAGTCATCTATTGAGTCTGTTTTTTTTTTTGTTTATCTTCAATTTCATTTAGCCATTTTTATAGCTTTGTTAAGTTTGCTGAATATGCTTATCAGAATTGTATTTTGGAATTATTTGTCTGGACTTACTCTAAGTAGTTTTCATCAGATGCTTCCACCATAAGATTGTTGGTGGGGATATCTTGCCTTGGTTTCTTGGGTTATTTGTTTCACAATGGATTTTGCCAATCTGGAGGTAGTCCTTTTATCTTGTTGAAAATATAGCAACAGCAGTTCTAGTGGAGCCTGTGTTGACTGCCTGGTCAGTCTTGAGCCAGGTGGGTATGTGCTGGTCTATCCACAGGTTGGGGCTGGGCCCATTGGAAACTAAGCAGCCTCCTCCTAGCATGTGTAGCCAGTCAGTATGCAGCTCTAGGCTTAGGAATGTGACCAACTCAGGAGTCCCTACTCATGATGGAAAGGCAGGCAAGTCAGAGATTAAGATCAGTTCCCAGTGAGTCTGATCTCCATTAAAAGAGTGTTTGGATCAGGGTTGTACCCATGTGACTGAATGGGCAGAGTGAGGAGTGCTCACCTTGATCCTGGGCAGCCAGCTCAGTGCTGGGTCTGGGGTGTGTGACCAACTTGGATGTCCCTACTCGGAGTGGCACAGGTGGACAAGACAGTACTAGTGAGTAAATTTTACTCAACTGTATTTTCCTTTTCTTATACTTGTTCTGGAATTTTGTTTACTAAACAGTTGGTATGAAAGGGATGAAGTTACTCCTTGCTATCTCAATATAGTATATTAGTTAAGAGATTTCAATAAATATTTTTCTTTCTATAATATTTCATAATTTAAATTCTTTGAAAAGTGATATCTGATAGTATTTAATAGACTGACTACCTAGAAAGGCAAAAGTGTTTATACACACACACACACACACACACACACACGTGTGCACACACATATGCTTCCAGATGTTCCAGTTTTTCTTAAAATCACCTTTTCACTTTAGATATACAGAGCAATTGTATAGTGACCTTAAAAACACTAGATAGACTATGAATATCCAAATGTTAAGTTTCATAATAATCACCTTAAAAGATCAAATAAAGTTGTCCCAAAGATGTTGTCATTGGCTCAAACATTTTTAGAACTCTGCTATTGGAAATGCTAGTGGGATTGGTATATGAAATATTCACAAGGACCATCTGTTTCTTTTTAATTCCATCTCATCCTCTATTTTACTCTCATTCTCTCATATCATTTTCGATCATCCAAAGAAACAATCCTATTTTCTACTCCAGTATCTTTTACTATGCCCATTGGAATTGGCTTTCATGAGTTTGTACCCAAAGCTAAAACTTTCTTCCAAGGTTGAGAATTTTTAGTATAGAATATGTCCAAAATTGTGGCACATTTTCTCTCCCTCTATTTTCTCTCTTCCTCTCTCTATTTTATGATATATGAAATAATATAGCAGAACATAATCATAGCTACTGTATACTGAAGGGGTTAATACACAGCACTCTACTTTGCCAAGCCTAAAGTCTGTACAAATTTATATAGACCAAAGAGTAGACAGATAGAGGATAAAATGGTAGCTGTACTAATGTTGGAACATACAGAATAGGTGGGCAACAACATTGTGTTTGACAATAATGATGGCATTACATAAATATTTTCTTTTCATGCTGCTGGATGAACTAGCAAGTTTATGGTCAACAAGTGGTTTGGCCAAGTCAGTTGTCTTACTCATATTTTTTGTCAAACTAGTCCTATATTACCAACTTATGTTTGATCACTGATGGGCAAAGAATATTTTGCAGGTGGAAGATTCTGAGATGGTTTAAATTGATGATATTAGATTGACTCAAGTTTGTTGAAAATGCATTCTCTTCTTTCATCATAATCTTGACTCCTCTTCATTTACCTTTCATACCAGTAGATGTGAAGAACACTCAGTAGAGGCTTGAAAGCTCAGTGGTTAAGTGCAATTACCACACAAGCATGAAGGTTTGAGGGAGCCTGACTTTTCCCGAGTTTGATTCTCTAGCACCTACATTAACACCTGGGTGCAGTCATGCACACCTGTAATCCCAGCCCTGTGGGGAGCACAGACAGAAGGATTACTAGGGATCACTGGTCAGCCAATCTGACTGAAAAGCAGCAGCTCTGGGTTCAATGAGAGACTCCGTCTCAAGGAAACACTTGGATAAACCGTAGAGGACCCCCAGTGTTCTTCTCCGGCTTCTACACATGTGCATATGGGGTGTACATTAGACACACACATACATACTCATGGATGCTCCCTAAAAAAACTCCTTGCCTTTAATGCCAGCACTTGGGAGGCAGAGGTAGGAGGATCACCATGAGTTCGAGCCCACCCTGAGACTATATAGTGAATTCTAGGCCAGCCTGGGCTAGAGAAAAACTCTGCCTTAAAAAACAAAACAAAACAACTACAAAATACTCCTCCTCCATACTGATCATCTAAGAGTCTACTTTCCAGGAAATGAACCAATGACACCTCTCAAATGCCTTTGCAGCTTACCTCACTTCATGGCTAGTATAACCCTGTGAAGGTTCACATCATTATTGCTGCTGCCTGAGAGCTGCAGCTAACACTGATGCCTCATTTCCTAATGTCTGATTATCTCAGCCTTCTCTTGGGCCAAAGGCAGACTGTGGGTACAGTTTCAATTACAGTGATAATTCTGGGAGCTAATATGCAGCAATGACGTGTGTGGACCAATAGGGACTCCAGCTTCTTCAGCAGCTGTGCTGAATGTGGGAGAAAATAGGTTTGAACGGATAGTGTTGATGAAAATAACAGGAATGGAAAGGAGCTTCCCTGGGCAACTTCTCCGAAAATTTCCCACAAAATGGAGAACCAGCCAGATGTTCTTCAGAAGCTGAGGGAAACTCAGCAACATGTCACCTACATAGATTCTTCTACTTGTTTGAACCTTAGTACTTGCCTGTGCCTTCCCACCTGCATCTTTTCTCCCACCTGAATGTACTCTCCCATCGACATACTCTTCCACCTCCACTTGTCATCCCACCTGCATGTGCCTTCTCCCTTGGGCTTACCCTCCTACCTGCATGTAGCTCCCCACAAGTATATGTCCTCCCACATGCATGTGCCCTCCTACCTGCATGTGTCTCCCCACATGTATATGTCCCCCCCAACCTGCGTATGCCTTTCCATCTGTGCATGCCTTCCTATATGCATATACTCACTCATTTGCATAGATTCTCCTATTTGCATATGCCCTTCCACCTGCATATGCTCCCCCACCTACTTAGATTCTGCTATGTGCATGTACCCTCCCACCTACATATGCTCTCCTGCTTTCCTTGCCCCAATTTCCTTTCTCTTTCATTCTTGCTTCCCTGGAATGAACCCTCCTGAATTATGCACTGTAACTTAAGCTTCCTTCAAAATGCTGGGTAACTCAAGCTAAAGCAGGAATGTGACTTAGCAAAAATGAACAAATGACCTCAAATGACTCTTAATGAAAGGATGCCATGGTCACTCTATATTAGGACTGTTCTTCCACAAGGGATCCTCTTCCTTATCTCTACTTTTGCCATCATATTACAGAGCCACTTCTTTCAATCCAGAAAATTGTACCCCCTGTTCAATACTATTATTATAATTTGTCTCTGTCCTACCTGAAATGAAAATAATTATCATTGCTCTAATAGGCTGAAATGATTGTATGTCTTGTTATTTTGCCTAATTTAAAGTTCTTAAGACTCATTCATCTGACATGGAGGCAGTTTATCAGGAAAATATTACTAAAATCCACTATTAAAATGGTTGCTTATGATAAAAATTTTCAAGGGCTAAAAGTATTTGCAGGTATTGTATTAGGTTAAAAGTATAGGTTTTTCCATGTGGAAGTGGCTGGCACAGCAATAAGATGATTAAAAGGAAAATTCTTCAGAAAGAAAAAAAAATAAAAGGCAGAACAAAAGTATTTAATTAATTCATCTTTTGAAATGGCTTTTAAGCATGAGGGCATTACTTCAAGATCCACAAAGAAAGCAGGTAAGAATTTAGCTAATACAGTGACCAGACAGTAGCATAAGAATTCAGCTAGTCAGTACCGGTACTTTGTTACTGCTCAGATTGATGCCCAACCTTGCACTTCAGAGATAGAATAGTTTCAGAAATTCTGAGTACCTGTGTCCCCTCAGAGAATGGTCATTTCTTTCTTACTAAAGTGTCCTTTCACCTTTTTTTTTGCTCCTGTCACCTGGTTCTGGACTTGCCATGACTGCCCAAGTCTGCTTTCATTAAGTCAGTACAGGATTGCAGAGTTGACTAGACAAATCTTATGCAAGCTCATCTGTCAGTGGATCTGACATCAGAAATTCAGGGTTATTTTTGTAACTTAAGGAGGCTGGATACACCTTTTTTTTTTTCTTTTCTCGTGGCTCCAGACTATAAGCACCTTCACAATTTAGGATGTTGGCTGTTACAGGTACTCATGACATATTTGATCACTGCTACTCTTTTGACATGTGACATTTTTCTCTTTTCTGTCTACACCCAGACACACACCTGTGCACATGCACACACATACATAAACACATATACTCAGGGACATTTTTAGTTTTGTAGTTTGAAATGATCATAGACTTCAAGAATGTTTCAATAGTAGTACAATTCATTTTGCTGTATATTTCCCTCAGCTTCTTCTCATGTTGATATCTTACGTTTGCATAGTACAGTCATCCAGAGTAGGAACCTAACATTGGGAGTGTGATGAACCAAGCTCCAGAGCTCATTTGAATTTTACCACTTTTCTGTCCAGGATCCCATGGCACATATGGTATCTACTTTGTCTCTTCTAATTTGAGATAGTTTCTCAGTCTTGTCTTTTATAACTGTGAAACTGTTGGTGAGTGTTACTTTGTAAAAGGCCTTTAGCTTAGGTTGCAGTTTTTTTCTTATGATGAGTTTGAGGTCATACATTTTTTGTAATGACACTGTAGAGATTCAGCTGTCCTCTTCTTAGTGCATACAATAAAATAAATTACTCAGTCTTTGGTATTATGTTACAGCAGCAGAAACTGACTAAGACAAGGAAAGATAGTTCATATGGTCTTTGTCGATCCAATTTGACAAGAAGTGGCAATGGATGTGTATAAGAGTTGGGAAAAGACAACATGAGCAACATTTCATAATTCATCATTTACTGAGAAAAAAATGAAAAAAAAAACACCTAACAGCAAAGGATGATTAGACTAGGTCCTTTACACACTGGTCACATTCCCCAGTGCATCCAGCCTGGATCTGTATGGCAACTGCCCTCACATCCTCCCTGAGATAGGTAGACTAGGCTTCTTAGCTCCAGGTTAGCACCCCCTTTGCACACAATCAGTCTCATATGTAGATAGCCCCACTGCCACCTGTTCTTGCTCTGACTGGGCATCAGGCCCACTTAGTGGTGATCACCCTTCCAGGCCACTGGCATGAACCTGCTTTAAGGAGGGACTACATCCTCCTCACAATGGTCATACTCCCCAGTGTTCCAAGCCCAGACACTTGTGAAAACTGCCCACCCATGGAGTAGGTGGCTCAGCTTCCAGTGCATATGGCCCAGAATCTTAGATAGATGGTCAGCTCATGCCTGCCCAGGTCAAAGCTGATCCATCCATTCAACACAGGTTCCCCATCAAATGATTATTGCTGTACTCTCAGCACAACAAAAGGATTATCTCCAGGTGGGCAAAGCCCAACTCAAAACAAAGAACACAAGAAACCAAGGCAAGATAAACTCCTCAAATATGCCTAGTCCTACAGTGGAAGCCTCCAGTAAAAACTATTTAGAAAAAACTCCAGACAAAGAATTCTAAAATTTAGGGTGGGTAGATGACATAATGCTTACAAAGCCTGCTAGCCAGGGTTGGATACCCCAATTCCTACATAAAACCAGATGCACAAGCTGGTACATGTATCTGGAGTTTGTTTGCAATGATAAGAATAAATAAAATATGCTGTTTAAAAGAAGCTGCTTGTTCAAAAAATAAATAAATAAGATTCATAAACTCCTGCCAAAAGAAAAAGAGAGGAGACCCTGATCTATAAGGCAGAAATGAAAAAAAAAAATTTCAGATACAAATGGAATTGGAAGATCTTATAGGCTACAAAATCAACCAGCCAGGCAAAATGTACCCAGTGAAATTGTGGGGGCAATCAACTGCTTTTTAATTGGATACTGGGGCCTTGTTAGTGGTGAGGGGGAAATTTATACCTGGTACTGAGAACCAGTTCAGAAGCCTATAGCTTGTAAGGACATAGACACTAGAAGGAAGTTTCCACTGATTTTGGTCTAAAAGAGGAGGTTATGACCATCAAAACATCTTCTAAATGTCTATATTTACTTCCTTTGATACATGTTGCTCTTACTGTAGGTTAGAGAATCTGCTTTTTTTAAATTATTTATTTATTTGAGAGCGACAGACACAGAGAGAAAGACAGATAGAGGGGGAGAGAGAGAATGGGCGCGCCAGGGCTTCCAGCCTCTGCAAACGAACTCCAGACACGTGCGCCCCCTTGTGCATCTGGCTAACGTGGGACCTGGGGAACCGAGCCTCGAACCGGGGTCCTTAGGCTTCACAGGGAAGCGCTTAACCGCTAAGCCATCTCTCCAGCCCAAGAATCTGCTTTTTAATAAATAGATGACGATGAATACTGGGAAGAGCCAAGACCCATCAAACTGACAAGAAAAGAAAGCTGAGGGCCTAGCCTGCAATAAGTTATTTGTGTCAAACTCAAGTATTTGTGATTAATTTTTCACCCCCACAGTTGATGGGGCCTTTGGGAGGTAGAGCCTTGCTGGAGGCGATATGTTGCCTGGGGGAAGGACCTTGGGATGGGTTAGTCTAGCCCAGTGGTTGTTCAGAGCTAGCTTGCTCTCACTGCATCTCTCTGTTGCCAATACATGAAGCTAAAAGCCAACTGTCAAGCTTTTCTCCACTATGAGGAAGCGTCCCCTCAAAACTGCAAGCCTGAAATAAATCCTTTCACTACATTAAAAAAAAAAGGTAACTTCTAGGTGCTATGAAGAATATAAACAAGCTCTCTGGTCCTGAGGAGCAGGTGCTTTTGGAGTCATTGAGATAAAGAAAGGGAATAAGTACACTACAGGTTATGTTTATTCCAGAGCAGCTGTTAGAATGATGTCTACATTGAAACTACTTTGGTTGGGTTCCCTTGGCTAGAAAGTCACCTGAGAGGTTTACTTCTCCAAGCTGCCTCCACTCGGCCTTGGTAACTCTCACTACCAAGAACTTATTTTTCTTGGGGTGGGAGTGAAGAATCAGTGAGTAAAGTGCTTGCTGTACAAGCATGAGGACCTGAGTTCAGTCCCTAGCTCTCATGTAAAATGCAGCAGTGCATGCCTTTAATCTCAGTTTTGAGGAGCTGGAGACAGGGAATCCTTGAGGCTCAATGGCTAGCTAGTCTAACAGAATTAGTGAGCTCAGAATTCAGGGAGAGGCCCTGTCTCAAAAAATAAAGTGGAGCCGGGCGTGGTGGCGCACGCCTTTAATCCCAGCACTCGGGAGGCAGAGGTAGGAGGATCTCCGTGAGTTCAAGGCCACCCTGAGACTACAGAGTTAATTCCAGGTCAGCCTGGACCAGAGTGAGACCCTACCTCGAAAAACCAAAAAATAAAATAAATAAATAAATAAATAAAGTGGAGATCTATTAAAGAAAACAATGACAATTGCTGGCCTCCACACATGCATGCCTATATACATGAATACACACACACATACCACACATACCACATTCACATACCAAAAAGAATTTATTATTCTTACCAATTCCATAAAGTGCTTGTTTTTGATCATGGTGTAAATGAATGTCCTACAGACAGCTCTGAACCATGCAGGAAATACAGGTCACATTTGGTGAGCTCTGAAAGTGGACTATACTTTATATTTTTTATTTATTAGAGAAAGAGAGAGAGAGAGGGAGGGAGAGAGAGAGGGTGAATGGGTGTGCTACAGCCTCTATCCCTGCAAGTGAACTCCAGATGCATGCACCACCCTGTACATCTGGCTTATTTGGGTCCTGGGGAATTGAACCTGCATCTTTTGGCTCTTCAGGCAAACACTCTAACTGCTAAGCCATCTCTCCAGCCCCTCGTACTTTTTAAGACAGGTTCACATGTAGTTCAGCCTGGCCTTGAATGTGGCCCAAGATGACCTTGCACTCTTGATCCTCCTGCCTCTGCCTCTTGAGTGCTGAGATTACACCTTATTTATGTTAGCAAATCACATGTCCATGGTGAGAAAGAATTCTACCTAGTTAGCTATATCCCTAGCTCAGAATAGCCATTGTAATATCTATATTGCCCCAAGGAATACTGAGTTAGGATTTAAAAACTTCCGTAACAGGTCTTCCTCCCAACAACCAAAATGGCAGTGCTGCTATATGGATCAAAGCCTAACCCCAAGGCCCATTGCCATTTATTTTCTAGCTTTGGAAAAAAGAAAGGAAGGAAGGAAGGAAGGAAGGAAGGAAGGAAGGAAGGAAGGAAGGAAGGAAGGAAGGAAGAGAGGGAAGGAAAGGCAAACAAACCTGCCATAGCATTGAGTACAAAAGTCTTAATTTCCGCTCATGCTGTCTATTTTCTGATGGGGTTCCTGGCATAATGAATCCCTTGAGTCTTTGGTTTCTGATTGCTTCCTTACATGTGAAAATATTTCTCTAAAGCCTTGCTCTTCAGCAGTTGTGTATTTTCATTATCTCATATTCTCTATCACTGATTTAACTTTTTTCCCACCTTTATACTGTCTCATTTCCAAACTCCTTAGCTCATTCCTGGGTTTTGACATTGCTAGAGTAGGAAAGATACCTTTCTATCCTCAGCTTCTAAGTCTGATGTATTTCTTCCAGGTGTGATTCCAGCCACCAAACAATACCTTAGCCAACATCTAGTCATTTGAACATAAACCTCCACATACACATGAATATTCATCATTTACTCATTACTTTATTTCTTCCCAAACAGTATCACTGAACCTCTATTTCATGGCATTCTGTAGAAAGTATAATTCCCTAAGTAACAGGTGGACCATCCAAGTCCAGGGGCCCAGAGTCCTGATTTCAAACAATCCTAATGCATCATTTCAGCAGAAAAAGAAGCTATTCCTACAATGACCAAAGATAAGTGAAAAAAAATGAGCAAGTATTTAATGACAAAGCATGCAGCTGATCACCTCCATGGAGACTATGGGGATATGCAGGATATAGTATTCACTATGATGTACTGTTAACAGCTCCTTATATGACCTTTGTAAGCCTGTGGTGACAGATTACCACAAACCATGTGGCTTAATGGAAATTTATTATTTCAATGAAGGCTAGAAATCCCAAATCCCAATGTCAACTAGATTGTTTCATTTTGAGTACTGAGAAAAAAAAATCTAGTCCATGCCTCTTTCTGATGGCTTTTTACATCACTAATTTTATTGATATGGGTCTTTCTTTCTTTTGGATAATTTATCTAGCGGTTATACAATTCCTTGATCCATTTTTATACTTGTTCTACTTCTTTGTTTCATTTAGCTGTTTATGTTCTTTTGGAATCCATCTGAGCATTTATTTGTATCCTCTGAGAATTTAGTCAGTATTTCTTTCATGTGTTTATCCATGCCCTCTTGGAATTCTTTGTGAGTATTTAAAATCATTCTTTTAAGTTCTTTTTTTATTTTAATGAGAGTCTTCTACTATGGGATTGATAATTTTTGGGGACACATTGCCTTTTTTTTTATCATGTCACCTGTTTTGCAGTGAGAGTTACCCATCTGGAATAGTGCATTGGTCAGGTCTTTTGGACACACCTGTTTAAAGTGAGTTTTTGGAATGGTAATTGGTGTTTCATTGGGTTTACTCACCTTTGTTCTGCTTTGTGCAGCTTGGAGTACAGACTGACTTGAAAGTACTTGGTACTGCTTCGTGGATGGAATAATTGATGGGGTGATCTAGGTTCGGTTGCAGCTGTGCTCAAACTCAGGCACACTACCCTGGCTACAAAGTCAGAAATGTTGGCAGCCCAGGAGGAAACGTGATAGGACAGTAGGGGAGTCTGATGTCAACTGCAGAAATGTTGGCCTCCTGGGGAAGCGAAGAAAGGACAGGACACTAAGGCCAGGCTGGTGTGTCTAAAGTCACTCATGGTCCCAACTCCAATTAAAATCTGACCTCTTTTATACCTTATAAAGTTCTGTATAATTCAGGCTCTATCACCATTTTAGACAGTTTCTGAGATGAACATCCAAACAAGACACAGATTTGGGGAAGAAGGGAATTATTCTGAGCTTACATATACAGGGGGAATTTCCATTAGTTGTAAAAGAAGCTGCTTCCACATATCCAAACAGAGAAAAATGGCAGCAAGCGAAACACCAACATTATCATACATACAAACCCACCAGAGCTCAGACCTCTATGCATACTTTTGGGATGGAAATCAGATCCTCCCCTAAATACGCCTTAGAGAGGGACACCAGAATCTGTCCCCAGTGACACCTCCTCAAGCCAGTCCACTGGAGATCCAAGCTACAAGCTTTAATAAAACACCTGAGCCTAGGGGGACATCCTCTCAAACTACCACAATTACCTCAGTGGTTTCATCTTCCATTACTCTCTCTCCTGCCTACCAGGACCTTTCTACCTTAAGGACATTTATTTCCCTTTTCATCATATACAGGTTATTTCTCCCAGAGTTGTATGAGACAGAGTTTAGCACACAAAGTATTTATGAAAACGTTAATAGTTATGGCAGGTAGGAGCTCAAATAGATGCTAGTACAAGGTGAAGTCTAAGCTGAATAAAAGGTTTCAGTAAACAAACACCAGGGGGCATTTTCAAGTTCAAATGGCCCTTCAGAAATTTCCAAATTGGGACAAGATAGTGAGACATTTATAATCGACCTCTTTCAGTCCTTAGAGCAGGACCACACCAGGCAGGTGTATGGCCATGGACAAAGTGGGCCTCTGTTTATGGGGTAACCACTCCAGATATGGTGATGGCTGAAAACAGCTGCAAGCCATTTTCAAGTAGCCTTCACAGCAGCTGGAGCAATAAACCTTCCTTAAATGTGTTTATACCATTAATTGTGAACACCCAAGCAGACATGCTGAAATCCTGAACCTCTAGTACCTCCAAACGTGGCAGTAGAACACTTGTGATTATGAAAGTAGAGGGGTGTAATACTAGGGATAGAAAGGGTTAAGTAGGAGTCAAGGTAGAGGGTTGGAGGAAAGGAGTGGGTAGGGTTAACCAAAACCAACAATGTTATGAAAACGCCATATGAAAACCTACTTCTTTTTTTTTTTTTAACTTTTTAAAAATTAATTAATTTATTTATTTGAGAGCGACAGATACAGAGAGAAAGACAGGTAGAGGGAGAGAGAGAGAATGGGCACGCCAGGGCCTCCAGCCACTGCAAACGAACTCCAGACGCGTGCGCCCCCTTGCGCATCTGGCTAACGTGGGACCTGGGGAGCTGAGCCTCGAACCGGGGTCCTTAGGCTTCACAGGCAAGTGCTTAACCGCTACGCCATCTCTCCAGCCCTGAAAACCTACTTCTTTGTTAGTTTATTAAAAATATGATTTATTAAAAAGCTCATTTTGTCCATAGATGCAATATACTGAAAGCCATAGAAGAAGTTTGGGCTTGAAGGAAGAGTATCAGCTTGTATTTTGACAATTTTGAAAACTGACTGCTGTTTGTGCCTCCTACACTTTGGCTCTATTAACTGTTCTTTGACCCATGTTGCTTCTTTTGACATGTGACAGCTGTTTGACTTAGAGGGGCTTTAACTAGATAACCAGTAGAGGCCTCAAGCTTCAGTTAGGTTCAAGTCATCCCTGCCATCCCCTTCTCTTTCTGGCCACTCAGGTTGCCTTGGACCACACAGAACAACCACATCTCCAACCGCCTTCATTCCAAGGAGTTTCACTGGCTGAGGTAGCATGGAATCTTGAGTTGTCTTTCCTCTTATGGTAGACCTTGACTCATTTCTTTTAAACTTAATATCTTCCTTGCAAAAATCACAAGTTCTTTGTAAAATGTCTGCAAGTAAACCTTTCAAAAAAATTTTTTAATCACCCAGTGGTAACCACTGTTTGTGCATTTACATATCACACTAATACCATGTGTTGTAAACATAAGCTCCTGTAACAGGGCCAGGCAGCTTACACAATGCTACCATCTAGGTGAATATTATAGTGATCCAAAGGGTTTATACCCCATCTAAAGACTCAACAGAGTTTGGCAAACTAATTTCAGCTTTTGGTCCATCTTTCTGAAGGATTTTCACTTGATATCCTGCCTATATCTCTATCTTTCTCTAGCCTGTGTTATTCCTCTTTCCATTTTACTATAATCTAAGATAACATGGAATGGGAAAAGGTGCTATGATCTTAGCACTTGGGGTTCTGAGGCAGAAGGATTGTGAATTTCCAGACAGTTTGGGCTGCATAGCAAGATATTGCCTCAACAAAGAAAAAGAAAATCAAAAAGAGGAATAATTTATTTTGGCTTACCATTTTGAAGATTTCAGTCTATGGCAAGTTTGTCTTATTTCCTTTGTATCTATAATGACAGTATATCATGGTAGAAGTGTGTGGCAGTAAAAGCTGCTCATCTTGTTTCTGCTGGGAAGAAAAAGAGTCAGAAAGGGGCCTGGATTTTAAGTACCCCTCCTCAAGGGCATCTCTGTGACCTATGACTCTCACTGAGACTCACCTCTTAAAGTTTTAACTACTTCCTAATTTATCTAAGCTCAGGACAAGCCTGACACCTGGGCCTTTGGGAGACATTCACATAGGAACAACAGCACACTTTCATCCTTATTTAGTACACATTAGCCACAGTAGCCTAGTTACTAGTCTAGCATGCTGATATACTCATTCCTTAGGGCATTTACCCTTACTATTTTCTGTGTGTAGAAGGTTGTGCCTTTAAATATCCATGTACCTTACGTGCTTGCTTCATTATGATATTTGCTCAAAAATTTCTTCCATGGAGAAGCTTTCCTTTACCAGGGCCTAAAGATCATACTCTTGTGCCTCATCTTCTCCTAACTGATTTATCTTTTCTTCATATCAGTCATAATATTTTCTGTTTATTTCTGTTTTGTACAACTTTTAAACATGTTTTCCATCATGGGATCTTGAGAAGATAATACTATTTCAGTACCATAATGGAGAAAATGGGGAAGATCAACTGTCTTTAGTGTCAGTAAAGTTGGGGTTGAGGAGAGGCTCCAGACAGTGAAAGGGTCTTGCCTGTTAGTTATCTGCTTTCTGTGGATAACTATCTCTCCATAAGAGTGTAAGTCCCACATATACTCCTCCCCCACCCCCGTGTGTGTGTGTGTGCATGTATGTGTTTGTGTGTGCATGGGCCTCTGTAGCTCAAAATTCCTTGAAGTTCTGGAGTAGCCAAGTACAGCCTTGAACGTCTGATCCCCTTGCTCCCACTTCTCAAGTGCTGGTATGACAGGTCTGTACTACTACCATACCTGTTATTTATTTTTTTCAATTTATTTGCATAGGCCTTTTTCTAGATTCTTTTTTTTTTTTTTTGTGGTTTTTCAAGGTAGGGTCTCACTCTGGCTCAGGCTGACCTGGAATTCACTATGTAGTCTCAGGGTGGCCTCGAACTCTTGGCGATCCTCCTACCTCTGCCTCCCAAGTGCTGGGATTAAAGGCGTGCGCCACCACTCCCGGCCTTTTTCTAGATTCTTAAAAGAAGAGCCTGATATACAGTGTATGCAAATTACATATTTGGTGAATAAATTGTTGTGTTTCTCCATATCATTACAAACCAATATATATTTTGAAGATTTTTTTGACCTTTTATTGAATCAATACTTCATTATTGCTTGGATTTTTTTGTGCTAGGTTTAAAATTTTCCATCTGGTTTGCTTAAGTGTGAGTTTCTCAGGACTTGGAAGGAATCACCTGCAAGTCTGTCACCATGCACAGCACCTGAATAGTGCCATCTTTGTGGAGAAGACATTAGACTTGAAAATATGCCAATTATTTTAAGTTGGATACAAAGGGAGACATCATGCCCCAACGAATCCTGATATGTTTGCTCCCGGAACAATCTAAAACATTTCTGGGCACGTTTAGTGTATCATTCAAAAGGAATGAAAGTTGATTCCTGTGAAAGTCTCTGTAAATTTCATGTCCAACATAAACCACAAGAATTCCACCAGCAACTTTTTCCCTTCATAATCACTTTGAGAAAAAAAAAAAAAAAAAACAACACTTGGATTGGAATCAGAAGAGATGTGGAGGAAAATGAATACATGAGGAGCAGACAGGCAGAAGATGCTATGAGTGAAACTAGATTCCCTTTCCTTCTGATGATAGGAGAAGCCTTGAAGACTGGTGTAATCGGTGAATGCCACAGACACATTTTTTTTCCATTATTGATTGGAAAAGTGGAAGTTTAGTGTCTTCTTCATTGTACCTGGTCACTAGGAGAATTAACCAAAATACATGTATAGGACAAACACCCAAACACATTTTATAAAATTCAATATATTAGGATGGGAATTTATAAGCCATATCCATTATTTTGTAGAAGTAGAAGGTTATCTGGAAAAAATTATCTGGAAAACTAGAGGTCTTAGATAATTTATAGGCATCTACATGTAATGGTCTCTGATTTTTTGATAACTTGAAAATTATTATTAATATTTATTCATCTCGACATTTTTTTGCTTGATTTTTTTTTTGTTGTTTTCATTGGCCTCGTCTATTATATGTTGAGTTGTTACTTATCTTTTATTTCTCTTTTCAAGCCTCAAGGTTTGCGTTCACTCAGTGTGGGTGTATAAGGGTGGAGTCACCCTTCTTCACAATATCCCTGGTAGGTGCAAATTTCAATAGTGGTGACTCATGAATGACAGGACTAGGAACACTTTAAACATTGATTATAATGATAGAGAAGCAAGCTCCTGCTTGGAGTTGGATTTATTAATAGATGAAATAATCCAGTTGTTGCCTAAAAGCATGACTTGTAGTTTCTTTGAAACTTCTTATAATCCTCTTTTATTTATCAAAATGTTCTGAATCCATTCCATCACCATAAAACTTAAAGAAACTGCCTCATAAGCACTTCACATATTGCTTAAAGAAATAAAATCAGTGTCTTTAAAAATAAATATGATTAGCAGGATAAGCATTTCAGTGATAAGATAAAAAGGTAAAGTTGCCCCTTATTCATTCCCCTACTAAAAAATAATTGAGAGACTCACAGGAGAAAACAAAAACAAGGAGTTGCAAGGACTAGATAAGAAAGGACAATTTTAGAAATGCTAACAAATATTCTGTGACATAAATGAAATTATAAAATTATATAAATATGTTGGAAAAAAAGAAAATGATAGATAAAAAGAATGTTTTTGACCCTCCCCCAAGCAACAGATGGAGGAAAATCTGTTCATTGCTGATGCCAAAAGGCAAAGATTCCTATTGAATATTTCATTTTCTCCTAAAATAAAGTGCATGTTTGCAAAATTCAAATATGCAACCTCAGGCTACAAAAATAAAGTGGAAATAATTAAAAATATTGCTTATAGCCATACCACATTAGAATCTATGCAATTCCAATGTAGAATGAGACTTTCAAAATAAATATTGGTTCCTGTTTCAATTACTGGAAAAGTAGGTAATTTGGATCACTTTATTTTGCATAAAGCAACTACAAATTAAGGGTAAAATGCAAACAGTTTTTGAAAAAGTATTGAAAAACTGATATGCTAATGATATAATTTTAGGGTAAATCTTCAGAGAAAACAGGACCCTAGAGACTTATAGGGAGATCACAGGCCACTGAAGACTTTTTGGATTGAAGATCTGATTAAGAAGGGAATTTTCAATTTCTAGAAACAGGTGAGAGAAGAAATGTTACATGAGCTATGGGATCAACAAAAGCAGTGATAAAAGGAGAGTTTCTAGTAAGTAAAATCAATGCCTATATCAAAGAATAAAAAGATAAAATAAATTGTCAATCAGTTACACTTTAAGGAACTGGAGAAGTAAGGACACCCCCACTGCCAAATTAGTAGAAGGAAAGTAATAATAAAGCTCAAGGCAAAAGTAAAGCTCAATGATCAATGAAATGGAGAATTGGTTTTTCAAAATGCTAGAATTAACAAACTTAGTTAAATTAAGAAAAATGGGAGTAAATAAAATCAGAAATGAAAACAAATCAATTATAACTGACACCACAGAAATGCAGAAGATCATTTGAGGATAATTTGAACAAATTTGATGACCTAGAAGAAATGGACAAATTCCTGGATATATGTACCTTACAAAGATTGCATCATGAAGAAACAGAAAATTTGACCAAACCAATAACAAGCAATAGGATGAGTTAAGTAAAAACATAGGAGCAGATGGTTTCACTGCTAAATTCCTTCAACAAGTTGAATAAAAATTAATACCAATTGTTCTCAAATTCTCTCAGAAAGTTAAAGAAGAAAGTATTCTTTCAAACTCAATCTGTGAGACCAGAATTACATTAATGCCCAAACCAGATAAGAACACAACAGAAAATGAAAATTATAACCTTATATCTCTGATAAACTGAAATGAAAATATCCTCAAGAAAATACCAGCAAACCAAATCCAACATCATATTAAAATGATTATTCATCATGATCCAGTAAAATTCAACCCAGACATGTAACCAATAGACACAATACACAATATCCACAGAATGTTGGATAACAATCACATGATCATTTCAATAGTTGCAAAAACCTTAATAAAATTCAACAACCCTTCAAGATAAAAACTCTCCATAATTATAAAAGGATTGTATTGTAAACTAAGAAAGCTCATATGTAGCAATTCTATATAACAAGATAGGGAGGACTGCTTTGGAAAACTGTCTTTCAGACAATGAAGTGACTTCTAAATTCATGTGCTCACAGCTGATGCCATTATCTGCAAAAGACCTGAATAATATTGGGCCCATCAACATTCCATCATGGATGGTGAAGGAAGGCAAAAACAGTAACAGAGGAACTAGTTAGAAATAAGAAGCAGTTCAGTACAAAAATAAGGGAGAAATAGGAAAAAGAGAAAAGAAACGACAAAATTAAAGACACACACTACAACTGGAAAGAGTTGCTGTGTTCATGGATTGGAAGAATAAGTATTCTTCAAATGGCCATAAGAACCAAACAATACAGATCCAATGCAATCCTTGGAATCCTTGCAATCTGTCCTTACCACAATCTGTCCTTATGAACCACAGCTGCCACACACAAAACTGGCCAAAGCTGTCTTGAGCAAGTAAAATAAGTCAGGAGACATTACTCTACTTGATCTCCAAACTACCAATTTGCTGTAATTCAAACAACATGGTATTGGTATAAAAGCAAACATAGACCAGTGGAACAGAATAGAGAGCCTAGAAGTAAACTCATGCATCTACAGCCTCAAGTAAACTCATTCATCTATAGTCGAGAAGAAAAATACACATCTATAGACAACTGACCTCCAACTAAGGCTCTACAATTGTGCATAGGAAAAAAAATTGAAGAAATGATAATTGAAAAAGTGTTTATGCACATGCAGAAGAAAGAAAATAGACTCCTATTTACCATCACTTATAAAAATAAACTAAAAAATGGAATGAAGGTCTAAATAGCAGGTGTGAGATTATGTAACTATTAGAAGAAAATATACAAAAACGTAGTACAGTAGAATATATAAGGATGTTTTTGGACAAGACTCCCCAAACACAGGGGACAAACACAAACAGATAAACAAGATTACATAAAACTAAAGCCTCTTTAATCCCAGCACTTGGGAGGCAGAGGTAGGAGGATTGCCATGAGTTCAAGGCCACCCTGAGACTACATAGTGAAATCCAGGTCAGCCTGGACTAGTGCAAAACCCTAGCTTGAAAAACCAAAAGAAAAGAAAAAGAAAAAAGAAAAAGGAGAGAGTGTTGCCCAGTCACTGGTAGAACACAAACTTAGCTTGTACAATGCTTGTGTCTATCTGCAGCCCACACTTCAATAGAAAACAAAACAAAACTTCTGCCTTGCCGTGGTAGAGATGGCGTAAATGATCATTGGATCACTAAGTTATCACAAAACCTGATTAACTCATCTAGAACAGTACCCATCTTCTCCAATTTCTTTTTGCAACATTCTCAAATACAGCCTAGTCACTTGCTTGATTGGATATTTTATTTCTGATTTTTCCATCTTCTGCAGATCTAGAGCTCCGGTCTGATGTGCTGTAGGAATAGCTGTGTGCTGAATATTTGGCAACTGCTTCTCTGGAACAAAAACTGTGACTTGTAGCAACTGCCAGTTTCCACAGTATAAATTCTCCCACCAGAGAAAATTTCAAGCTACCAATGTGATATCACTGAACACTGAATTGTAAGGGACTGTGTGGTAGCACATTATCACACAATGTTTCTATCACACAAATACAATGGATGTTAACAATTGAAAAAAAAAGATCATGGGAAAATTTAGTGACATATGTAGTAATTGATGAGTTTTGAGTATTTTTTCCCTTTGATTTTAATATGACTTACTTAATTGTAAATTTATATAATTTGTTTTAATAATATCTTAGACAATCATCTCATACAATTCTACAAAATGTAAGCTTGCTCTCATGAGCACAGTATGAGTTAGTTTGGAACAGCAAAGAAAGATTTTATCTTGTAAGCTTCTTACTACATGTGGAAAGTTATCAAGTGAAAGTAATTTTCAGTCGCTTTAGCATAATATTTTTCCTAATTTGTACAGATGTGACTGACCATTTTATTAGTTTAAATATTTAATTAAAACAAGTTAATTATACATAACAATGAGCTTCACTGTGATATTTCTATACATATATATGCAATGCAATTATATCCATCCATCCCTCTTCGACTCTTTCTGCCCCCTGCCCTGGTACTTTCCCAATCCTTAGTAATCACTATTTTACTTTCAGTTGTCTGTTTCAGTGACAATGGTAGCTGGCTCTCTTTTGGTTATTCCTAATTATTATTTCATTGAACAGAGACTTTTCCCCTCAGGATCTTTTGAAACTAAATTATAAACCTTTTAAACAAAACAAATAGGTATTTTTCTGAATATTATAGGTATGATCATGATGAATATTCATTCATTCAAACTCCTATGTGCCATGCCAAATATGAAAGTCAGGATCTTTAGATTCCAAATCAGTCTAATAAACTGTTGATATGCACTGTGTTCTCATTTTAATAATATTAGAGAGTTATAAGAATAATTAAAAATGTATGTCATGAATAAATCTAATAGCATTTAATATTTTATTATTCTAATTTCAGGTATTTCTATAATATGCTATATAATATAAAACTTTGTTACAACTTAAAATGTAAATTCTCCTTAGTTTTACAACATTGAAAAGGAACATTCAATCATTTGAAATGGATAGCTAATAAGGTATGATTAGTTTTCACTTTATGGAATTTCACTTTATGGAATTCATATGTAGATATTCTAACTGCTTTTGCCACTGGAAATACTATATCACCAAAATGAAAAATAAGTAACTTTCATCAAGATCTCAACTTTATACTCTCTTCAAAGTACTGACCGTTAAAGGAAAATATGAATGGACTGACAGTGTCTCAACATTCAAGGAGTTATTGGACTTAAGAGAATCTTCAATTGATCATAGCAAATTTTGAGTGTCAACCATGTAATGTATATCTTAAAGTAAATATCACCTTTACTGGCAATATACTTATTATATTGCTTTTATCTGAACTGTTGAATTAGTGATTATTTCAGAAAATAAAAATATTGAGCCTGTTAAAAGAATGTGATTATTATTAGCTCTCTCTGTGTGAAAGAGGCACATGCACAGACATATTTGTCATGAAGTAACTGTATTGAAGAGATTTTTTTCCTTCTTGTAATTTTCCTTTGCTGAGAGACCTTAAATATGAAAAATTTTTCTAGAGATTAACATTAATTCATTATATAACAGCCTCAGGTCCTTCATGATTTAAAAAATTGCCTGGGATTATTATATTTGCTTCAGTTGACAATTCTTTCAATTATCTAATTTCTTCCTAATTGGTATCTTATAAAAAATAAATAGAATATGCATTTTTTGGAACCTCTGTTACAGAAAGCTTTCCTTTCATGTTCCTTTCACTTTCATATTGCTGCCTTGACCTTCAACTGTCCTCATTGTCCATTTGTCACAATTAAGAGACAGTGAACTTGGCCATGGAAACTGGTAACATATTTTGGAGATTCTATCAAGATCTAAAAAAAAAAAAAGGTTGAAAAAAATCCAAAGAATAGACATACACAGATGGAATGAGATATCTTACTGGTACACAGTGAAAAATGGAAAAGCTTTTTTGATTGATTTATTTATTTTTAATTTTACTTATTCACTAGAGAGAGAGAGAGAGAGATTGGCCAATAGAGAGAGAGAAAATGGGTGTGCCAATGTCTCTAGCCACTGCAAATGAACTCCAAATGCATCTACCACCATGTACACCTGGCTTTACATGGGCACTGGGGGAATTGAACCTGGACCTTCTGGTTTTGCCTTAACTGCTAAGCCATCTCTGCAGTCCTAGAAAAGCCTTTTTTTTTTTTTTTTTTTTGAGGTAGGGTCTCACTCTAGACCAGACTGACCTGGAACGTACTATGTAGTCTCAGGATGGCCTTAGAAAAGCCTTTTAATGCTGGGTCTTTAGACTGCCTCCAAGGAAACCTTAACTGCCATGCCCTGCAACCCCTTTAAGTTTGAAGCACTTAAGCATTTATGACCTAATGGCCATTAGGTTCACCTATAAGTATCAAATACAGCAGAATCTGTCTCATTGGTTTTCTCTTATGATGACTACACTTGAGTAAGGCATAGATTAAATTAGTTTTCTCTTTAAATGTGTTCTTAGTAGTTGTAATGAAGTCCTTCAACTATGTTGATGATGATGCTGTAAATGGGTCATCAATGGAGTACAGTTTTAAATGAATTTTTTTAAATTTAATTTATTAGTTTTCTTTTCAGCAAATACAGGCAGTTTGGTACCATTGTTCAGGCTCATCCATGATCTACCCCCTCCCAATGGACCCTCCTTGTTGATGTAAATGGGTCGTGCATTGTGGAGTTAGCCCACAGTTATTGGTACGATAAATGTCTCTGCATATCATGACCCAACATATGACTCTGACATTCTTTCCACCCCCTGTTACACAAAATTTCCCTGAGGTTGGGTTCATTTTTGGTCTCCTTCAGTGCTGAGGTGTTGGGGGCCTCTGAGGCTCTGGCTCTCTGATTTGGTAGGAGTTGATTTTTCTCTGTGTTGGTCTCCTTCCCCTTTGTGCTGGTATCCGGTTCACAGGAAAACATCACCCTTGCTTATTTCGCCAGTTGTCCTTAGTTCCAGTTGGGCCCCTTTTGAGATACGTTGGGGCAGCTCTCTTCTTAGGATCTGCATCTCTCTGGAAAAGAGAAGCAGATTCTCCAACGGAGAGTAAGTTAGCACTCGGAAAATTGAGATAACACTTACTTTTTTGATAGAGATTTTAATAGGGGTAGGCCCTCTTGTACCCCATGATTGATAGTAGCTTGATATTGGAGTGTGGGCTTATGTTTGGATATGGTTCTGACTTGTTTCCCAGCTCCAGCTATGGGTCTAGTACCACTGAGTGGATCAGTTAGCCAAATCAAGAGCAGTTGGTTCCCCACAATGGCTGTGTGCCACTATTGCACTTGTGTGGGCATCACATCAGGTTATTTGTTGCTAATTAGGTTAGACCATGAGTTGCTTGGACAGATATTGGTCATTTCCCCCAGTCGCCCATGTAGCACCTTCTGGCACTAGACAGGCTGACTGTCTGGGGCTGACTCTCTCCTGGCTTCCAGCCATTTCAATACATTTTACGTGTCAGCTGTGTATGGAGTCTTCAGCAATAGGGTCTTACCACTGACCTTTGGTGAGTCATCAAGTACTCTGACAGAAGTCTGTCATTGTTTTGGGAAACCTTGTAGGTTTCTCTGATCAAAAGCTCATTGTGGGCTGGAGAGATGGCTTAGTGGTTAAGCACTTGCCTGTGAAGCCTAAGGACCCTGGTTCAAGGCTCAACTCCCCAGGACCCATGTTAGTCAGATGCACAAGGGGGCGCATGTGTCTGGAGTTCGTTTGCAGTGGCTGGAGGCCCTGGCACGCCCACTCTCTCTGTGTCTTTCTCTGCCTCTTTCTCGCTCTGTCTGTCGCTCTCAAATAAAGAAACAAAATAAACAAAAAATATTTAAAAAAAAAAGCTCATTGTGCAGTTTTAAAAGAATTTGAGGCTGGGGAGATTGCTCAGTGGTTAAAGGTACTTGCTTGAAAAAAAAAATCTGAACCCTATGGCTTGTGTATTCCTGTATACAATGCTTTCTGTTGTTAACAAAATGCCCAAATGGGGCTTTGTTAAGAATTCAGTTACTGTATATAAGTACATTAGTACCAACTTCAACATGGAAATTTGGCATGTGGTCAGCTTATTAATAATTTAAATTATACTGCTATAAGTATAAAATAAAACTAAAACACGTTTTCATTTTTAACCCACTGATTTGCTGAAACTCAATAAGCTTGTACCTTCACATATTGATGATGGAAGAATAACTAGTACAACATCTATGAATGAAAACTTGAGTGTATTTAACAGAATCAACTCATATATAACTAATGACTACATCCTGAGGACATTTCAAAAGCATACATCCATGGGTAAAATATCATATACTGAAAGATATTTCTCACAGCTTTCTTTGTATTATCAAAATAGACACAACCAACTTCCAGTTAAGATGGTGGTGTAGGTACCACGGCAAAGCAGCCCAGGGGGGAAAAGCCAAAAATATCCCAGCAAAATATACACTTTTATAGGAAATTGAAATGGCAGTGGAGCAGTAGGAGAGATCCAGAGCCCACATAGGCCGGCAGAAGTGGCTCCAGCAGGTCCGCCGGACTGCAGCAGTGGCTCCAGCATCTGTGGCAGCTCCAGTGGCTGGCTCCAGCACCAGCTGTGGCTCCAGTGGCAGTGAAGCCAGGCTTGGCTTGAGCTGCAGGAAAAGCCAGGTAAGGGGATTTTCCACTCACACCAGAGCTCTTTGCAAACTCAAGAAATGTGAACAGAGAACGCCAGTGAACAACGGAGGAGCAGATCACAAGGTAAAGAACATATGGACCACTGAGAGAACTAGAGCCAGCAGCAGCAGCCTCCCCTCCCCCACCGCCAGTGCTCAGGTTTGACTAACAGAGCCACAGTCCAGTGAACCGGCCATACCTACTTGAACCCACATGTACCAAAGAAGGACCCAAGCAGGAGCGCACCATAACTGAGACCAAAATCATCCCAAAAGGTACCTGGGATTACACCAGGTCAGTACCCGCCTAATAAAACTGGTATAGAGGCCTGAACCAGAAGTGCTAATTGCACCTTCCATATCAGGATAAATTATATGTTAAATCTGATGGATGGTCAGATTTGCCATTCTTAAATAGGCTATATTTTGGGCTTGTTATTTGTTGCTTCTTGAATTATAGTGGCTTTGTTTACTCTTCTGTTATACATTAGGGAAGGGTCTCACCTGGTCACAAGCTGACTTGGAACCCTCTACAGACGAGAAATCTTAACTGCCTTGTTGTCAGAATTAAGGGAGTGGGTGAGGCACCACACAGCCTAAGGGACAAAGGATCTGGTTGTCATAATACCTACTCTTGGATAAATACTCTGTGCTATTTTTCATTGAAAGTGTACATTGTTTAGTTAAAATTTAGAAACTATCTGTATTTGGTTCCACTCAGCCTACTTGAATACTCTCATAGTAGGCAAACCCAACACCTAGGGTCACTTTTTGTAGATACTCTGAGAGTCATGAGAGCCACACCTCATGCCTTAAGCACCTACCCTGAAGATATATAACATCAGATTGATTGATACATCTAATAATACCCAGCTAACTAGAAAATTTAATCATTAAATAATCCAGGATGCAAAAATATATGCATTATAATACAATAAACACCAAACACACCATCATATCTCAAAAGGGCCCTGGCTGAAATTAAGGAAAATTGGAGAAACAATCAAGGGTGCTGTTTTCTCTGATGAACCAGATACCAGCACAAGGGGGAAGGAGAACAATACAGAGAAAAATCAACTCCTACCAAACCAGAGAGCCTGAGCCTCAGAGGCCCCCAACATCTCATCACAGAAGCAGACCAAAAATGAACCCAACACGGCTCAGGGAAATTTTGTGGAAGAGGGGCGGAAAGAATGTCAGAGCCACATGTTGGGTCAGGATATGCAGAGACATTTATTGTACCAATAACTGTGGGCTAACTCCACAATGCATGAGCCATATACCTCAACAAGGTGGGGCCAATGGGATGGGGTAGGACATGGATGAGCCTAGTAATGGTACCAAACTGCCTGTATTTGCTGAATATAAAACTAATAAAAAATACTAAAAAAAGAAACACCAAAAATCAAGACAATATAAATCCACCAAAAGTATTAATGCATCAGAAATGACCTCCAGTGAGAACAAGTTAGAGTAAATGCCTGAGAAAGATTTCAAAAGAATGATTATAAATATGTTCAAAGTAGTCAAGGAGGAAATCAAAGGAATCAAAGAAGACACAGGATGCTAATTTAATGAAATAATGAGGTGAATACTAGACATAAAAAGGAAATAGAAATAACAAAGAAAAACCAGTCAGAATTACTAGAAATGAAGAACACAGCTAATGAAATAAAAAACTCTGTAGAAAATCTCACCAGTAGAATGGATGAAGGAGAGAACAGAATGTCTAAGCTAGAATGGCAGATCTAATACAGTCCAACAAAGAGAAAGACGAACTAATAGAAAACTATGAATGGGAATTTCAAGATATTCTGGACACTATGAAAAGATCAAACATAAGAATTCAGGGCATAGTAGAAGGAGAAGAATTTCACTCCAAAGGCATAGTAGGCGTCTTCACAAAATCATAGAAGAAAACTACCCCCAAATTGGGAAAGAGGTGCCAATGCAGATACAGGAAGCCTTTAGAACCCCAGCCAGACAAAACCCGGAAAGAACCTCTCCTCGCCATATTATAATCAAACTTCCAAACACACAAACCAAAGAAAAAGTATTGAAAGCAGTTAGAGAGAAAAATCAAGTTACCTACAAAGGCAAGCCCATCAGGATTACAGCAGATTACTCAACACAAACTATAAAAGCCAGAAGGGCTTGGAGTGATGTATTCCATGTTCTGAAAGATAACAACTGTCAATCAAAGTTACTTTATCCTGCAAAGCTATCCATTCAAATAGATGAAGAAATAAGGACATTCCATGACAAAAGCAGGTTAAAGGAATATTTGAAGACAAAACTAGCTCTGCAGAAAATACTTGAAAGAATTTGGAAAAAACAAACAATACTCCAACACTAGTAAACACAAGAGAGCAAAGGTAAAACCAAAAGAACTACAAAAAAATGGCAAACATAAATACACACCTTTCAGTAATATCTCTTAATATCAATGGTCTCAGTTCCCCAACCAAAAGACATAGGTTTACAGACTGGGTTAAAAAGTAGGATCCTTCAATTTGTTGCCTCCAAGAAACTCACCTTTCTACAAAGAATGGACACTATCTTAGAGTGAAAGGTTGGAAAACTGTTTCAAGCAAATGGACCTAGAAAACAAGCAGGGCTTGCTATCCTAATATCTGACAAGGTAGACTTCAAGAAAGATAAAGAAGGTCACTTTATATTGATTAAGGGCACACTCCAACAGGAAGACATTACAATCCTAAACATATATGCACCTAACATGGGGGCCCCTAAATTCATCAAACAAACACTATTAGAACTAAGGTCACAGATAACACCAAACACAGTGGTGGTGGGTGACTTCAACACCCCATTGTCATCAATTGACAGGTCATCCTGGGATAAAATAAACAGAGAGGCATCTGGACGAAATGAGGTCATAGAAGGAATGGACCTAACAGATATATATGACATTTCTTCCAAATGCTGCAGAATATAAATTCTTTTCAGCAGCACACAGAACATTCTCTAAAATAAACCATATATTAGGACACAAAGCAAATCTTAACAAATAGAGGAATATTGAAATAATTCCTTGCATTCTATCTGACCACAATGGAACAAACTACAAATCAATAGCAAGAAAGGCTATACAGCATACAGAAAATCATGGAAATTAAACAACACACTACTAAATGATGAATGGGTCAATGAGGAAATCAAAAAAATTATAGAGTCAAATGATAATGAGAATGCAACATACCAAAATCTCTGGGACACAATGAAGGCAGTCCTAAGAGGTAAATTTATAGCTTTAAGTGCCTATATTAAGAAATTAGAAAGGTTGGAAGTATATGAACTAATGCTTCACCTTAAAGCTTTGGAAAAAGAAGAATAAGGCAAACCAATAATCAGTAGACAGGAAGAAATAATAAAGATTAGGGCAGAAATTAATGAAATACAAACAAACAAACAAACAAACAAACAAACAAAAATCCAAAGAATCAATGAAACAAGGAGTTGGTTCATTGAAAGGATAAACAAGATTGATAAACCCTTAGAAAATCTGACCAATTGCTCAGGCAATAAAACCACAGATTCACCACTGGAACCTCATGACACTACAAAGATTTTGTACTGCAAAGGACACTGAATAAAGTAAAGAGGCAAACTACAGAAGGGGAAAAATATCTTTGCCAGCTATATATATATCTGATAGAGGATTAAGATCTAGATATACAAAGAGCTTAAAAAATTAAATAAAAAGAAATAAAACAAGCCAATTAAAAATGGGCTATGGAGCTAAGTAGAGAGTTCTCAAAAGAAGAAATACAGATGGCATATAAACATATAAAAAATGTTCTACATTACTAGTCATCAGGAAAATTCAGATCAAAACTACATTGAGATTCACTCCTGTTAGATTGGCTACCATCATGAAAACAAATAATCATAAATTTCTGGCAGGGCTGTGGAAAAAGAGGAACCCTTCTATACTGTTGGTGGGAATGCAATCTGTTTTAGCCATTGTGGAAATCAGTGTGGAGGTTCCTAAGACAGCTAAAGACTGATCTATCATATGACCCAGCTATAGCACTCCTAGGCATATATCCTAAGGACTCATCTCATTTCCTTAGAAGTACGTGCTCAACCATGTTTATTGCCGCTCAGTTCACAATAGCTGGGAAATGGAACCAGCCTAGATGTCCCTCAACTGATGAGTGGATAATGAAGATATGGCACATTTATACAATGGAGTTCTACTCAGAGGTAAAGAAAAATGAAGTTATGAAATTTGCAGGGAAATGGATGGATCTGGAAAGGATTATACTCAGTGAGGTAACCCAGGCCCAGAAAGCCAAGCGCCACATGTTCTTTCTCATATGTGGAGTCTAGCTACAGATGATTGGGCTTCTGTGTGAGAAGGAAAAAACTCAGTAGCAGAGGCCAGTAAGCTAGAAAAGAGATATAAAGGTAAGAGAAAGGAAGGTAGGAGGGGACTTAATAGGATGGTATTGTATATATGTAAGTAGAAGAATAGATTAATGGGGGTGAAAAGGCCCAAAGTGAGGTCAGGGGAGGAGATTGAGTAAAGGAAAGTTGGAGGGAGGGATAATCAAAATCTAAGAGAATATATATAAATCATATGGAATCTTCCAGTTTTGGACTATGGAATACTCAGGAGCTGTAGATTGTTGCCAGAAAAATTTCAGTGCCAGCGATGGGATACCTTCCAGTGAGTTGTTGGCCAAGGTCACTGATGCCCCCAAAACATAATAGGCCATTGCCAAGGCCCTTGGTTTCCCACCAGGAATAGATGGTAAGACATTATTGCTGAAGACTCCACATACTTGGGCTGCAAGGCCACTGAGAATCCTGGTGAAACCAAGCTGATAACCTCCTCCATGTAGACCAGCTGACAGAAAGCTGGAAGAAGCCATTCTACATGCAGTTCAATGGGAGAAAGAGATACCACCAGTGAAGATGCTCAACAGTGGACACTGCAAGCCTTATAATTGGCCAGGTAGGCCAAATGATCCAACAGGTGCAATAGTGGCTCATCTATCATGGTGGAAACGAACTGCCCTCTAATTGGATTGGAGGCCCGCTCCATGGGAGGGAATACATCCCTGATACTAAAAACATAAAACAGGGTTCATCACGGGCCCTAGGTGTGTAACATCTGCTGATGTCTGGATAAATGTATTTAGTATGCTTATCAAACTGCCCAGTAAGCACTTCTCTTAATATTCATACCCATATATTTATGCTACTCTCACTTTGGGTAGAGAATCTTCTCTTTCAGATGGCAGTGACCTTGGGACAACTCAGGAAGTATCATGGTGCTGGAAAGAAGTGACTGGAGTACTGAGTAATATCTCGATCACACCTTTCAATGCTCAGGGTCTAATGTGGAAGAGGTGGCAGAAAGAATGTAAGAGCCAAAGGAAGGGTAGGACTCCTTACAACGTGCTCCCTCCAGACACAAAATGGCCTGGATATCCATGACCTCACAGTGCCTGACACTACCTACACAAGACCATCATAAGAGGAGGAAAATATCATGTCATCAAAATAAAAGACAGGCTGATTGAGATGGGGAGGGGATATGATTGAGAATAGAATATCAAAGAGGAAATTGGGGGGGTATTACCATGGGATATTTTTTATAATCATGGAAGATGTTAATAAAATTTGAAAAAAATAAATAAAATAGACACAACCTAAGTATCCATCTGTAGGAAATTGGACACAGGATATATTCAGAATAATATTTTATGCCATAATTAAAAATAAACATTTTAACTCATTCATATACATATGGGATCATTTCAAAGGCATATCTTTAAATGAAAGAACATAGTGAATAAACCATGTTGCTGCTTGTCCAAAAATATATACATGTATTTACAAGCCTTTGTGTATAGGATAGTTCTGGAAGGGTACACAAGAAACTCTGGATGGGGGACTGGAGAGATTGCTTAGTGATTAAAAATTCTTGGAAAGCACAATGGTTTGTGTTCGATTCCCCAGTATCCACAGAGCCAGTTGTACAGAGTGGCACATGCATATACAGTTTGTTTGCAGTGACATGTGGCCTTGACACACCCATTCTCTCTCCCTCTCTCTTTTTTTCTCTCTCTCATTCTTCTCCCTCCCTCTTCTCTCTGCTTACAAATAACTAATAAGTAAATTAAAAATAAATTATTTAAATAAAAAGAAACTGGTAGTACATTCTATAATAATAAAGGCTTTCTTTTACAAAAAGAAACTCTTGGGCTGGAGAGATGGCTTAGCCGTTTAAGGCATTTGCCTGCAAAACCAAAGGATTGCAGTTCGACTCTCCAGGACCCATGTAAGCCAGATGCACAAGGGCGCACATGCATCTGGAGTTCATTTGCAGTGGTTGGAGGCCCTGGCACACCCATTCTCTCTCTCTCTCTCTCTCTCTCTCTGCCTCTTTCTCTCTATCAAATAAATTAATTAATTAAATTAAAAATAAACTCTTGATGTGGTATCTAGGAATAGGTAATATATTAATAGAAGGTTGTTTTTCATTCTAAGTCTTCTTTTTTGTATGTGATGTCTGTGCATATTTGTAATTATACTAAGGCCAGAGGTTGGCATTGGGTGTCTTTCTCTGTGATTCTGCATCTTTCTTTTTTTCTTGAGAAAATGTCTCCCACTGTTTTGCTACCTAAACTAATCTAAATGGCAGCTGATGAGAGAGAGGATTTTATTTTGACATAAAATCATGAAGGGACACTTCATGATGGCAGAGGAAAGCATAGTGTAAGTAAAGGCTGGGCATCAGTTCTGCAGCATGTGGAAAATAGCAGCAAGAAAGTGAGCTGGGCTTTGACAAGGGGGAGGTGGCTGTAATATCTCTAAGTCTGCCCCCAGAAACACACCTCTTCCAGCAAGGATCTACCTCCCAGGCTGTGACCAGCTGGGGACCAAGCAGTCAAAGCACATAAATGTATAGGAAACATCTGATTCACACCACTACATTATGCCCTGGCCCCCATAGATTCATGGTCACCTCAAGATGTACAAGTGCATTAAGTTCAACTTGAAAAGTCCCCAAGACTTTTACCAGTTCCAACAGTATTCAAGTGACCAAGGTCTCATCTGAGACTCAAGACAATTTCTTAATTGCAAGCCTGTAAAATTAAAACACAAACTAAGTACATATAGTGGCACAGAGCAAACATTCACACTGTAAAATATTTACACTGGACATAGAAAAAACTGAACCAATACAAGGGCACATGTTAAATCCTATTGCTCCAAGTCCAAAATCTATAACTAGTGATAAAGTTTCTGGGATTCTAACTAGAGCTGGGCCACAGCTCTCCTTGATGGCCATTCTCTACTTCTGGCAATTCCAAAAGCCTGGGGTCTCCATTGCAACACTTGGTTCCCCCTCATGGCTCCATCAGACATCCACACAGAGACTTTAACAATCCCGCCTCATATCATATCACTAAGTGGCCAACCCCCTTCCCCCACCAAAATCACATTGGTAATGTGCTGATCGTCTCTTTCCTGAATTTGTTATACTTCAATTTTACCAGGTGGGCTATCACATTTGTTAAAATACAGGGAGGAATAAAGCTGACTTTGAAGAACAGGAAAACTCCTTCAGCATTCAGGCAAGCAAATGCCTTAACCACTGAGCAATCTCTTCAGCCCATAGTCAACATTTCTTAACAGGCAGATAAAGAAAGTGTATGCTAGTTGCTATTAGTACTACTTTTCATATAGCTATGACTACCTTTCTTCTTAAAGCTTGCTTAAGAGCCGTGATAGCCAGTATCTGTTCATAATTTGATTTCTGTAACTCTACTGAGAATGTAAGAAGAGGCAATTCACTCCAGTAGTATGTATTGGCTATGACAACAGACTTTTCCACAGAGTTTGAGATTTCTTATGACACTAAATCAATCCAATGGTGATTTTGGAGATTCCACACCCAACCACTAAGAAAATGGTTGACAAATTCCTCATACCTAGTTTAAATGAAGCCCATTCTCATCCAGAATCTTCTTCTTTTTTAATCTAAAGTCTCTGAGTCCCCACCCCATTTACTTCCAAGAATTACAATAAGCAGAAATAGGAGAGTTTTCTGTAGCTAGTTGAGACTAGATTCACCAGATGAATTAAGCTAGTCGTTAAAAATATTTATATTCATCTATATGTATAAACATAAAGAGGGTCAAATGTGGGTAAAACCTAAAAAGCTAGAATGGTGACCAAGAGTGAGTAAAAAGCAATGGCAAGGAAGGGGTGGCAGAAGGGAGAAAATACACATGTGACATATAAACAGAAGGGAGGAAGGATACAAGGAGGGTGAGGGGAATAAGGGAGATGGAGGGAAGAAAATCAACTAAAACAAATTGTATTTGAAAATGCCATAAAGTTACCTAAAAGTCTATATGCTAAAAACTATAATTTCAAAATATATGGCTCAGAAGGACCATATCTCTGATAATACCTATAAAACTGAAAATTTCTATAGAATATTCCTGTTATAAGATTTTACTATAAAGGAAATTGGTGAGTTCTCATAAAAGAATTGAGAATGCAACTACAGATGCAACATATTAGCTATTTCAATATGAAAACACACTTTCCTTACAAATATTTTGCTTTAAAGTGATCTTTTCCTGGGCTGGAGAGATGGCTTAGTGGTTGAGCGCTTGCCTGTGAAGCCTAAGGACCCCGGTTCAAGGCTTGATTCCCCAGGACCCACGTTAGCCAGATGCACAAGGGGGCACATGCATCTGGAGTTTGTTTTCAGTGGCTAGAAGCCCTGGCGTGCCTATTCTCCTCTCTCTCTCTCTGCCTCTTTCTCTGTCTGTCACTCTCAAATAAATAAATAAAAATTTTAAAAAAAAAGTGATCTTTTCCAGATGCACATTATTTTTACCTCTCCAAATCATAAGGAAGGATGAAAAAGGGAAACTTCCAAAGCCAGAGCATAGTTCTAGGTAATAACTGGCAATTCCAATGAAGATGGAAGCTAGATCTATATTTTCATTTTCTATGACAGGTTACATTTGCAAAGACACCAGTGTACTGAGCACATCATCTAGTCAGTCACTTGCCCAAAGTGATTCTGCTTTACGTGTTTGAGTCAGAATTTGAATCCAGACCCATATGGTCTCAGTACTCCATAAACATGTAGTAGTGGTTTCTGATGAATCTACAAATTGTTGATTTGGAAAAGTATGTAGCAGAAACTACCATAAATTTAACTTAAAGACTTTAAGATGCACAGTTCTCAGATTGCAGTATGCTCCAGGATCACTTGGAGGGCTTTTAAATATTGTATTTATTTTTTTATGAGAGAGAGACAGAGGAAGAAGCAGATAGAGAGTGAGAATGGGTATGCCAGGGCCTCCTACGCTGCAAACAAACTCCAGATGCATGTATCACCTTGTTCAACTGGCTTATATGCAGGCAAATGCCTTAACCACTAAGCAATCTCTCCAGCCCAAAAGCAGATTCTTGTGTTGGCAATACAGTTTGGTATAGAGAACTTGCCTAGCATGCATGAGGCCCTGATTTCGAGCTCTAGCACTGAGAAACAACAACAACAAAAAAAACACAATAAAAACATTCTTATGAGATTCATATGTAGAGAGGGCCCCAAAGATTTACATTTCTAACAAGTTTCCACATCCTAGATGCTGCTACTGACAATGACTTGGATACCATATACTGAAAACTCTGGACCACATGATGAAGAGTAGCCTCACTCTCCAGTCCTGTCTTTTTACTCACACCTGATGATGCAACTGAACCTCAGCAAAGCTATTTTCCAGTGCACCATATTTTTTAAAATCAGTGCTATATTTTATTGCCATAGAATATAGTGTACACAATCTCTTTTGAGTTGGCATGCTTGTAATAAGTATAAAATAGAGAATTCTATTTTCTTTTTATTCTGTCCTGGATGTTAAAAGTACCTCCAGTTTTATGATAGAACATTTACTATTTACCAACTTGATTCTGACACATGTATTATTTTAAAAAATTGTCTTACTTATAGTGTATTTATATGTGTCTAACACAAAACAAATTGTACATTTTTGCTAATAACAAACTTTGGGAGCAAAGATCAGCAGTTAAGTTTTAAAACTTGAGCTCAAATGAATGAGCTTAATTTATTTAATCTAGAAAGCAATTATTTAGAGCTTTAAGCAATTTGGCATCTGGGTGTGCATAAGGGGGTGTGGGTGGGACTAACATGTTTTTGCCAAAACTGAATTTTTGCCTAGTGTTTTTGGAATTTCAAGAATCTAATTAAGACATTTGGTAAATTTACTTTAAAGCACTGCAGAACTTATAAACTAGAGTCATTACACTGTCTGTCAGCTCTGATTTAATTTAAATGTTCAGTCCTTCAGGCTGTGAAGTGCCAAATAAGTAATACTATTCAAATAGCCTGGGAGTATCAGCTGACATCCGTGTTCCCACCATAGCTGCCTGGACTGTGGAGTGATTTCTGGTTCTCTGCAGCCCTTACTCATGTTGCTGAGGGACCCATGGCACACCCTTCCATTAGTAATAGCAGATGTATGGATACTGCAGTTCCAAGAAACCTTTTTCCCATCTCACAGCAATAGAAAACTTTAGCTCTTTTGTCCCACGAAACTCTTTTCCTGGGGAGACAATAACATACATTTATTCACTCCAGACAGGGCACTGATGGCAGACCAATGCACAATTGCACCAAAACTAGTTTTGGTGAATCAATGAGTTTATTGGGTTACTTATGGAGAGGGGTGACGGGTTCCTTACAGGAGCATGGATTACTCAAAGGCAACGGCATCACTGAAAATCTCACCAAAGCATAGGTGATGACTCACAACAGCTATGTCTCTGGAGCACACTGCACGACTTTCAGGAAGCTCTGCTGGTCAGAGTCTCCTACTAAGATGTAGAGAAAAGGGAATCCTTATATATAATTGGTGTAAATACAAATTTGTACAGCCATTATGGAAAACAGTATGGAGGTTCCACAAATAGATTTACCATATCACTCAACAAATCAAATACTTGCTATATACCCAACAAATGAAATTTAAATGTCAGAGAGGTACCTCCACACCCATGTTCATTATAGCCCTATTTACAATGAAGAAATAGGGGCAACCAGTGTCCATAAACTGTTGAACAGATAAAGAAAATATTATACACATGCACAGGGGGATTATAATACCCATTATAAAGAATGAAATCCATAGGCTGGAGTGATTTCTCAGTGGTTAAAGGTACTTGCTTGCAAAGCCTTACATAAGTTTCATTCCCCAGTACTCAAGTAAAGCCAGATGTGTTTGCAGTGACAAGAGGCTCTATTCCTCCCAACCCTCTCTCTCTCTGCTTACAAGTAAAAAATAAAATATTTTAAAATACAAAAGAAAGAAATCTTGTAATTTATAAAATGTGTATGGGTTATATTAAATAAGGCAGTCACAGAAAAACAAGTATAATATGATCACACTCACATGTGGTATGTAAGAAAAAAGTTGATCTTATAGAATTTGAGAATGGGATGGTCACTGCCAGAGTATAGAGAGAGTAGGCTAGGGTAAAGATAAGGAATGATTGATCAATGAGTACTATATTACAACTAGATAAGAGCAATAAGTCATAGTATGCTATTGCATACTAGGGTGAATATAAATAAGCATATGCATTGTATATTTCAAAAACCTATGATGAAGAATCTTGAAAGTTTTCATCATATAGATAATAAGCTAGGCATGGTGTCACATATATGTAACACAAGCACTCAGGAGGATGAGACAGGAAGATTACAAGTTGAAGGCCAGACTATACTACATGACCAGTTTAAGGCCAGCCCTGTCTACATAGAGAGAGCCTTTCCCCATAAGAGAAATGTTTAAGGAGAAAATCCTTATGTAAATATTATATAACACATAGGTATGAAAACACAACATGGCTGGGCATGGTGGCACATGCCTTTAATCCCAGCACTTAAGAGGCAGAGGTAGGAGGATCACCATGAGTTCAAGGCCACACTGAGAATACAGAGTGAATTCCAGGTCAGCCTGGGATAGAGTGAGACCATACCTCAAAAAAGCAAAAAAAAAAACAAAAAAAAACAAAAAAAAAACACAGAGGCTATAGAGATGGCTTAGTGGTTAAGGCATTTGTCTGCAAAGCCAAAGGATCCCAGTTCAATTCTCCAAGGCCCACGTAAGCCAGATGCACAAAGGGGCACATGCATCTGGAGTTTGTTTGCAGTGGCTGGAGGCCCTGGCATGCCCATTCTCTCTCTCTCTTTCTCTCTAACTCTCTCCCTCTGCCTTTTTCTCTTTCAAACAAACAAACAAACAAACAAATAAATAAATAATAAAAAAACAAATAAAACAGAAAAAATATGACATGCCATTAATGTGTATAATTTTTATGTTTTGATGTATCAATTAAAAGCAAGTTCCAAACAACAACCGAATCCAAGTATATTGGTAATCAAAACATAACAAACAAAACCCAGGGTATAACAGAACGAATAAGTTAGAAAGACTCTAAATGGTGCTAAGAAGATGTCAGGCTACCTAGAGACCTTTAGATTTGAGAAAAACCACTGTGCTACATCCCATAGGCTTTTTTTTTTTTTTAAATGGCCACCCATATATCCCACACAGATTGCTGCAGAAGCTTGCAAGCCCAAACCACCAACAGGCTCAGACAAAAATAAATTTAAAAAATTATAAAAAGCAGCTCCAATAAAATCCTGTTCTTCTTAGCCAAAGTCCTGTAAAAAAAAAAAAAAAGAAAGAAAGAAAGAAAAAAAACCATTTCAGTCAGTACCCACTCTACTTGGGAAGCTAGCATTCCATCCGTACCCTAGCAGAAGCAAACATCACACTACAATTCCCCTGCTGGGTGGTGTTGACTGAGTAGGGAGCTGCTCTTCCATCCCTTAATCAGCAGAAGGAAGTGGCACTAACCCAAATCTCCTGCCAAGTGGGCAGCTGATCTTTCATCCCTTGCCTGGCAGAACCAGGGAGTGTTCAGATTTCTCAGCTGGGATAGTATCAGTAGAGCTGAACTTCCACTCCCATCCAGCTTCAAAAAGGCAACGAGGTAGTGGGAGGTTTTGGCTGGTACTTCTTTTCCCATACTCCTCTCCCCTCATGTCAGTGGGTACAAGCAAGGAACTAAACTTACATCCCCATTTGGAGAGAGGATAGTGTGAGTCAATGCCCTAATTTCACTGAGCTGATTGCTGTAGATCCAAGAAGGGAGCAGAACTTTATTCTTCCCAACTGCAGTACAGCAGACTGAGTCAGCATGTAATCTTTGCTGGGAGGGTGTCAGTGAGATCTTATGCTATGTGTCAACAGGAAAACTGTCTTTTTAAAAAGATTCAGTAGTCTCCAAAGTCTTATAAAATCTATATATAATGCATATCCAACATAATGGATAATCCAAACATGATAAAATGTCACTTGCCATTCCAAGAACCAAAAATATCATCTTAGTGGAAAAAAGGCACTGAAAAATCCCTGGTACTAATAGGAACAAGATATTGAAGCTGTTTGAAAAAGATTATCAGTCATCATCAAAAATGCTTCAATAACTATTTATAAATTCTATTGATACAAGTGGAAGTTATATAAAAACCAAGTGGAACCTGCATCTACTGTTGCTGGGAATGTAAGATGATACAACCACTTTGGAAAGCAATATGGAGACTCCTAAAAAAGCTGACTATAGAGTTACCAACAGACCCAGTTATTCCCTCACTGGGCATGTACCCTGAAAGCTCCAAGCCTCAGTCCAGAGAGATTTGCTCAACCATGCTTATAGTGGTTCAATTCATAATAGCTAAGAGTTGGAATCAACCCAGATGTCCATCATTAGACGAATGGATAACTAAGATGTTGTATATCTACACAATGGAATTCCACACAGCAGTAAGAAAAAAAAAGATACAATGAAATTTGAAGTAAAATGGTCAAACCTGGAACAGATCATTCTCAATGAACTTACACAATCACAGAAAGACAATGGTCACATGGTCTCACTCATCTGCAGATCCTAACCTGGATCAGCCCAAATAGCTGACATACCTGAATGGTATCTTGAGGCTTGGACAATAGGGAGAGTAGGGCTTGGGGGAAGAGGAAGAGTTGGGGGAACACAAAAGTGAACACAAATTGAATTGGTACCATAGAATCCTATATCCTGGAAGTTAGACTAAAAGGTGGAACCCTCAAGAAGACCTTAGGGGGTATACCTGAATTGAAGGGCCCTGGAGAGGGTGAAATGAAACCTAACCTTAAATTTCTATTGTTTCTGTTTCTTCTATTTTTCTTTTTCTTTGTCACTGGCCTATAATACCCTGTACCAGGATGTGGTTTACATCCACAATGAACTGTTGATCAGAGAGACCTACTAGATCTCCCAAAAAAAAACAAGACAGACTTCTGTCAGAGCACTTGATTACCCACCAGAGGTTAATGGTAAGACCCTACTGCTGAAGACACCACACACTGTAGGCATGGACCATGGGAAGAGCTGGTTGGAATCTGGAAGAGAGCCAGTCCCAAGACAATTAGTCCATCTAGTACTTGAAGGCACTACATGAGCTACCAGGGGAAAGTGGCCAATATCTGTCTGTGCAACTCAAAGTATAAGCAACTCAGAAGCAAACAATCTGATGTGATGCTCACACAAGTGCAATAGTAGCACACAGGAATGAAGGGTAACCAACTGCTCTTGGATTGACTAGCAGATCTGATCAGTGGAAAGGAAACCATATTTGGATCTGGGAAACAAGTCAGAATCATATCCAGATAATGATTTTGCTTTCCATTGTCAAGCTCCCACCAATATTGGCTATAAGTGGGTCTACACCCTTTAAATTTTCTCTAAATTAATAATGGTTATCCCATTTAAGTAAGGTAAGAGACACTCATAAAAGGGATACAGATTGTGAAGGAAGAGATAAAATTATCATTATTTGCAGATAATATGATTCTATATATAAAGGACCCTAAAGACTCTACCAGCAAACTGTTAGAGCAGATAAACACTTTTAGCAATGTAGCAGGACACAGAAATTAGTAGCCTTCCTATATACTAACAACCAACATGTGGAGGATGAAATCAGGGAATCTCTTCCTTTCACAATTGCCTCAAAAAATAATAAAGTAATTTAGAAAAAACTTAACCAAGAAAGTGAAGGATCTCTACAATGAGAACTTTAAAACACTCAAGTGAGAAATTGCAGAAGGCACAAGAAAATGGAAAGACATCCCATGTTCTTGGAGTGGAAGAATCAATATTGTGAAAATGTCAATCTTAACAAAAGCAATCTACACATTTAATGAAATTCCCATTAAAATTCTGATGGCATTCTTCACAGAAATAGAAAAAACAATCCTAAAATTAATTTGGAAGCATAAAAAACCTTGAAGAGCCAGAACAATTTTGAGCAACTATAATAAGACTAGTGGTATCACCACACCTGATATTAACCTATATTACAAAGGCATAGTAACAAAAACAGCATGGTATTGGCACAAAGACAGACATGTAGATGAATGAAACAGAATAGAGGACACAGATATTAATCCAGGCAGCTACAGCCATTTTATTTTTGATTAAAATGCCAAAACTATTCATTTGAGAAAAGACAGCTTTTCAACAAATGGTGCTGGGAAAACTGGATATCTATATGTAGAAGGATGAAAATAGGTCCTTGTCTTTCTCCATGTACAAGGATCAAATCCAATTGGATCAGGGACTTTAATATCAGACTTGAAACTCAAATTGCTAGAGGAAAACATTGGGGAAAACCCTTCAACATATTGGCATAGGTAATGACTTTCTGAATACTAGGCAATTGCTCAGGAAATAATGCCAGTAATGAACCACTGGGATCTCATGAAATTACAAAGCTTTTGTATATCAAAGGACACTATGAATAGAGCAAAGAGACAACCTACAGAATGGGTGAAAATATTTGCCAGCTATACATCTGACAGAGGATTAATATCCAGAATATACAAAGAACTAAAAAAAAAAACAGAACAATAAGAAATCAAACAACTCAACTAAAAAATGGGCTATGCAACTAAATAGAGATTTCTCGCCAGAAGAAATACAGATGGTATAGAAACATCTAAAAAAGGTGTTCTACATCCTTAGCCATCAGGTCAATGCAAATTGAGATTCTATTTCTCACCTGTCAGAATGGCTACAATCAAGAAAACAAACGACAATAAATGTTGGCAAGGATGTGGAAAAAGGCAAACCCTTCTACACTGTTGGTGGGAATATAATCTGGTACATCTATTGTAGAAATCAGTGTGGAGGTTCTTGAGACAGCTAAAAACAGATTTACCATATGATCCAGCTATAGCACTCCTAGGCATATATCCTAATGACTCTTTTCACTGCCTTAGAGAAACTTGGACAGCCATGTTTATTGCTGCTCTATTTGTAATAGCTAGGAAATGGAAGCAGCTTATATGTCCATCCACATATGAATGGATAATAAAGATTTGGTACATTTACACAATGGAGTTCTATTTAGCAGTAAAGAAAAATGAAATTATGAAATTTGCAGGGAAATGGATGTATCTGGACAATATTATACTAAGTGAGGTAACCGAGGTCCAGAAAGCCAAATGTTGCATGTTCTCCCTCATATGTGGATCCTAGCTACAAATGCATAGACTTGTGTGTGATTTGGAACCAAAAATCAGCAGCAGAGGCCAGTAAGCTACAAAAAGCCTATAAGGGAAGGAGGAGAGGGAAGGTCTTAATGGATGGTATTGTATGTAGGTAGGTAGAAGAACAGATTACACAGAGTATGAAGGCCTAAGTGAGGTCAGGGGAAGAGATTGAGTAAAAGAAGGGTGGTGGAGCATCAATCAATGTTCAAGATATTCTGAATAAGATATAGGAATATCTACTTTCTTGAATGATGGCGCATCAAGAAGCCATAGATTGTTAATGGAAAAATTTCAGTGCCAGGGATGGGATACTTTCCACTGAGTTGTTGGCCAGGGAGGTCCCTGTTGCCTCCAAACATTATAGGCTATTGCCAAGACCCTTGGTTTTCCATGAAAAAGAGATGGTAAGCCCCTATTGCTGAAGACTTCACATGTCTGAGCAGCAAAGTCATTGAGAAATCAAGCTGGTGCTGAGCAGCAAACCTTTTCTCTGTAACCCAACCAACCTTTCAGGTGGATAAAGCTGCACTGTATGCAGTCTTATGGGAGACAGACATCATCAGTGGTGAAAACAGTGGACACTGGAAGCCTCAAGTTTGGCCAGACAGCCCAAATGACTGAACGAGTGCAATAGTGGCATGTATGCTATGCATAAACTGCTTGCTCTTCAATTGGACTGAAGGCCCACTCTATGTGAGGGAATACATGCCTATTACTAAAAACCTAATCAAAAGCCTATGGCAGGGGAGGTCATGACCCTTAGAAGTATGAAGCCTGCTCTTGTCTGGATAAATGCATAAACTACTCTCACCAAATTGCCCTGAAAGCACTATGCTTAATCTTTATATTCATATATTAATGCTACTCTCACTTCTGGTTAGAAAACCTTCTTTTTTCAGATGGCAGTGACCACTGGGATGACCCAAAAGGCAACAGTACTGAGAAGGGATGGAGGAGTGTCCAGCACTGAAACATCTCACACCCTCCATGGCTCAGGGTCCATTGAGGAAGAAGTGGCAGAAAGAATGAAAATTCCAAAGGATGGATACCACTCCTTACATACAAATTTTCAGGCAGAAATTGGCCTTGATACCCATGACCTTTCAGTGCCTAGCAATACCTACACAAGACCCTTATAATAGGAGAAAAAGATGATGACATCAAATTAAAAGAGAGACTAATGGAGAGAGGGAGGGGATATGATGGAGAGCAGAGTTGTGAAGGGGAAAGTGGGGGAGGGGAGGGAGATACCATGGTTTGTTGTTGATAAGTGTAGAAGTTGTCAATATAAATATATATGTCAATGTATATATATATGTGTGTGTGTATATATATATATGTATATGTATATATAAATTTATTTCAAAATCAGACACATAATCATTTGAGGTATTTGTGAGAGTACTTACCCAGGTTGCTTCGCATTTCACTCCATACACACTTTGCAATTTACATGCCATCCCACCATGCAACATCAAAAAAACACCTCAGCTCAGGTTCATGTCATGTATTGCAGTGATTTTACTATATATTTTTCTGCTTTTTTTCTTTCAAGGTAGGGTCTCACTCTGGTTCAGTCTGACCTGGAATTAACTCTGTCATCTCAGGGTGGCCTTGAACTCATGGCGATCCTCCTACCTCTGCCTCTCGAGTGCTGGGATTAAAGGTGTGTGCCGCTACACCTGGCTATTTTTCTGCTTTATATAAAAATAATTCAATTATGGAAAACAAATACTTTTAGTATTTTCCTACCATGATTCCTCAACACACACACACACATATGACATTGTATATATATATATATGGAATATATTAGAATACACAATTTTAAAAATTGCTGTTTGAGTTGATGACTTCAGCATCATAAAAAAGTTAACTGATTTTACCTTGCAATTACAGCAACATTTACAGCAATTTCTGAAATATCCCTCAATATGCTTCTGACATTTATGCTAAATATTTATGCAAAGCAGCATTTTCAACATTAACAGTTATAAAATTAAAACCATTAAGTCTGAAAAATGTTAATGAGGCTCTATGTACTGAAGTACCAAATATTCAGCCAAGATTTAAATCTTTATGTAAAAATAAGCAAGCACATTAGTATCATTAGTATGTGAATTTACTTTAATAAATTCTTTAATAAATGGTAAAAGTACATTTATGTTTCACATGCATATATCAACTATTTTAGGGGCTGGAAAGATGGCTTAGTTGTTAAGGCACTAGTCTGCAAAGCCTAAGGAGCCAGGTTTTAATTTCCCAGTACCCATGTAAGCCAGATGCATAGGATGGCACATGCATCTGGAGTTCATTTGCAGTGGCTAGAGTCCCTGGTGCACCTATTCTCTCTATCTGCCTCTCTCTCTCTCTCCCTCAAATAAATAAACAAATAAATAAAATATTTTAAAAATTATTTTAAAATGAATTTGTTTACAAAATAATATCACAATAGTATAAATTGTATACTTAATTTATACACACATATACCCAGGGTAGTCTGAAAATTTCTTGGATGAGAAGTTGTTGGGAGTGGAAAAAGTTTAGGAACCTCTCTTATACATAATTCAAAATGGTATCAGGTGTATGTGTAAAATATAAACTATAAATATTTTAGAAAAGAGTAGGACTAATTTCTAGAATTTATGAAGAATTTCCAAATCTGTAAAAATAAAAGCCAAAGAATCCAATTAGAATATTGGCTAGACATGAATGTGATTTTATTTACAAGGATGTACAGATGGTAATAAACACATAAAAGACATTAAATATTCCATTAGAGAAACAGAAATTAAAACCATAATAAGATATCAATATACATCTATTATAAAGCCCCAAATAAAAATTATAGGTGCAGGGCTGGAGAGATGGCTTAGCGGTTAAGTGCTTGCCTGTGAAGCCTAAGGACCCCAGTTCGAGGCTCGGTTCCCCAGGTCCCACGTTAGCCAGATGCACAAGGGGGCGCACGTGTCTGGAGTTCGTTTGCAGAGGCTGGAAGCCCTGGCGCGCCCATTCTCTCTCTCTTCCTCTATCTGTCTTTCTCTCTGTGTCTGTCACTCTCAAATAAATAAATAATAATAATAAAAATCTTTAAAAAAAACTATAGGTGCATCAAACACTGGCTAGAAGGTAGGAAAAGTGGATCACTCATACTTTGCTGGCAGGAATGAAAAATAATACAGCTATTCTGGAAAACAGACTAGCAGTTTATTAAAATACAAACCCACAATTAGCATACAACCTAGAAATTGTACTTTTAGACATTTGTGCTAGAGAAGTGTGGATTTTAGTGTAACTTCAATGAAATTTTTTTGGTATGCCTTCAGATTCTACATTTCAATTAAACTTTAAGAACTATCCACATGCAAATTTTGCTGTAATATCAGGGGAATAGTCAGAATTATCAGGAAGAGTCCTTAAAATACTTTTCCCTTTTCCAATGGCATATACATGTGCTACAGATTTTAATCAAACGTTTCAAATAAAAACATGTTTTAGCTAGAATGCAGAAAAAAACCCAGCTGTCCTCTGTTAAACCAGACGTTGAAGAGATTTATCAAAATGTAAAACAATGCTACTCCTGTCCCCTCTGTTTGGAAATATGCTGTTATGTTAATATGCATTTATGTATTACTTTTTTTTAAAAATTTTTTATTTATTTATTTGAGATCGACAGACACAGAGAGAAAGACAGATAGAGGGAGAGAGAGAGAATGGACGCGCCAGGGCTTCCAGCCTCTGCAAACGAACTCCAGACGCGTGCGCCCCCTTGTGCATCTGGCTAACGTGGGACCTGGGGAACCGAGCCTCGAACCGAGCTCCTTAGGCTTCACAGGCAAGCGGTTAACCGCTAAGCCATCTCTCCAGCCCTTATGTATTACCTTTAAATTAAAGTTTAAATATATTTCTTAGGAAAGAAACTGAGGAGTCATTGGTCCCTAACACTTGGTGCTGTCAGAACTGCCATATTGGTCCCATAACCTCCATCTTTGGGGTGAGTCCTTACCGCAGAAAATGCCAGGATCATTGCTGACACCAGGAATTGAAGCTTTTTCCTGGTACCACTTCTCTTCCTCCTGTCAATGAAAAGCACAGCGCTCATCTCAAAGGAAGTAAGAGAGAATTTATTCTGAGCCAGATGTGAGTGACTGTGGCAGAAGGATAGGGAGAGACTTGTACAAAGGCTGAAAATTAACACACAAAGAAAACCAGCTGACAGGATGGCTGCCTCTCCTCATAGGCTGTCTAAATCCAGCCACTGGAGGCCACTGGTACGGGTGTAGAGGCACTCCACTGTGCTTGAAGGTGACCTGTGTCTCATTATAATATGAAAATGCACAGCTATGAGTGAGTATATATTATGCTAATGAGATATACAATTCATGAAGTTGTATGTTGAACTTTAAGTAACAGCATGTGTGAGAAAGACTATGCTATGCACATGAGGCAAAAGAAAACATATCAAGCCAAACTAGCTTAATATGTTTAATACTTCATACTTGATATGTTCATATAGTGTATGTGACATGAAAGTCCTGACCCTTCACATAGAAGGACAGTTCTACCTCGGTTACTCCCTTTTTAAGTGTATCATTCTCCAATAAACTATCCCTGCTTCTGCTACCAGCCATGTGTCTCTATCTAAGTCCTTGTTTCTTGTTCTGTGACATAAAATCCTGAAGCTCACCATTCCTGATCTCAGCTGATATCATGACCATGGGCCAGAAACACAGATTCAGGTTGCCTTTAATAACATGCTCCAAAATGGAGAGGGTTACATGGGCTTTTTATAATCACAGAACAAAAGAAAGTTATAAGTCAAGGCATTTTGCAAATACATCAGTGGGGATATCAGGTAGGTAGGTGGGTTGCAGCAAAGAAGAGGAAACTGCTACAGGTTTCAGGTTCTATCAGTGACATTTTTAGCTCTGGGGCTTTGGAAGACAGCAGTCTACTGAGTTAATACATTTCAAAGGTATTTCTTGATAGTTGAAAGAATGTTAGATCAGTCACCAAGGTGGGCAATGAATAGCTGTTGTGGGGCTAATGATAGCCCGAGATAATTTGGTTTTGGATTTGCAACATTTCAATTTGCCACCATCAAAGGTTCTATTCAGTCAATAAGCCTTGTAGAATGGTTAACATATGGGAGACTGTTTTGGGGGCTGTGGGGAGCAAGGGATCAGGAATTCAGTTCACACTCCTTGGGGCTCAGAGATGTTAGACTAATTTAAATAAGCTCTTCCATTCTTTGTAACTTTTCTTCAACAACAATGATGTTCTTTTCAGACTGTGTCTTGCTCCCTTTCTAATTCATTTTCCAAGCAGCTATGAAATGAAATCAAGTCCTGTCTCACAACTTGGAATCCTAAAACAAACACCATCCTGTATGACAGAAATGCTTGTGCTTTTATGTCACTCAATGAAACCCTTGCACCATTGGGAAAACAAAGAAGCAAACCAAAACTCATGGGGCAGGAGGGGGGTATTATGAGAACTTCATTTATTCTATTTCCCAATGTTGTCTGTAAACAGCCTATCGGACAAATCTCCCTTATACATTAATACAAGGCAAAAAAGCTATTTCTGAGCAACTTACTAGGCACAGTCTCATGGACACTTGTATGTACTACATTGGCCATGTTGTTCCCTTCGCTTTGGCTACTGATAAACTCAGTCAAGAGTGCATGCTACTTTTATAATGTGTGACCTGTTCCTAGGGAGATACAAAGAACTATCTATTCACCCCACATAGAGCACCCTCAGACTAAAGAAATCATTTTACCCACTTGCAGCTTGGTGAACTAATGAGTTTGTTGAGGTTACATACAGGAGCCTGAATGACACAAAAGAAGCTTTATTACCAAAAAGTCCCAGACCATGATAGGGAAAACCTCATAAAAGCTGCATCAGTGATGTCTTGCCTCTATCTCACCTTCTACCTCCTACATGCTCCTCCCCAGACATGTAGTTAGGACAGTAGGTGGTAGTGACTGGAATCCTGGACTCCCAAGAGAGGGTCTGGTGACCCTTCTCCACCTTCTACAAGGGAATATTAACAGCTCCATCACCATTACCATAGACCTAGTTTTCACTGTATTGTTTTGCTTATTCCGTTGCCATGACTACCAATGAAGGTATTCTACAGGTCACTATAGCAATTGCTGCTCCATGATGGTCCATGGCCATGTTATGCCCAGAGGAAATAGTTACATCACAACACTGTAGAATATGTATAGAGGTTTGTGGTCCTTAAATTTATTTTTACAACAGGATGGATCATTCCATTCTCATCTCTTTTATTCTTCCTTTATCATTTTTGTCTCTCCTATTTGTTTTTGCCAAGTTTGACAGTATGAATTCTGCAGTAAGTATGCTTAGAGAATAGAGAAAGAAATAGAGGAAGGAAAAAAGGCAAAATCTACAGCATAACCCATCAATACACCCATGAAAGCTTTTCTGCTTATGCAGAAAATCAATCCACTTCAAATGCTCCAGGTATAAACCAGTGCCATTAAGCCAGAAAATTAGAAGGAACCATGACAACAGGTTTATTTTCTTTCCTGGGGTGTAGAGAGCTAGCCTTTCTTAGCATCTAGAGATAGAGGCCAGTTCTTTCTCCCCATAATTAATCACTTTCCTAAGAGAAGGGTACAAGTTTTTTCTACTATACCTAGGTCATGAAGAAAAGAAATCGTTGAATTAAGAGGCCATGTGACCAGGAAAAAGCCCCTTTGGCACTGTGTGTAAGCCTCCTTGGGATGGCAGCAAAATCAAGAAGGCAGGTACAGAATATGACTGAAATCCTGGATGTCTGCACAAGCTCTGGGGTGTAAGATAGAAAACCCAGCTTCATGTCCAAAGTCTGTCACTAACAGTTTAGAGTTTATGTGACTTTAAGTATATTTTTGAGTGTCTTGAGCCTCTGGGTTTTCATCTATAAGATGGGGATTATCATATCTACTTCAAATTTGAGGTTTGAGGATCAAATGAATTCACAGATATTAATATAAATCTTTAAAAGGCCAATAACTTTTATTTTTAAAACTATTATTTATTTATTTATTTGAGGGGGAGAGGTCTGGTGTGCCAGGACCTCTAACCACTTCAAACGAACTCCAGACACATGCACCACCATGTGCATCTGGCTTACGTGGGTTCTGGGGAATCAAACTTGACTTTTTAGGCTTCTCAGGCAAGTGCCTTAACTACTTAAGCCATCTCTCGAGTCCTCAATAACTTTTAAATTTGCAATTTTGCACCTGAGAATGACTCTAAGGGGCACAGATCCAATATACATCATGTCACTGCTATGACACTTTAATTTATTGAGGACTTCAACTGGAAAATATTGATAGCCCCAAAGACTGCAAAAGTTCGACTATTCATAAATCTAATTAATGAAGCTGTGACTATTAAACCCCTTATGTTTGTAGAGCATCTCATAGGGCCTAAGCCCTAGTGCAAAAATCTGATATTGTTCATGCTCTTATTTAAGGCCAACACTCAGTCCCATTCCCTTTTGCTATCTTAGACAACATTCCAGCAATCTGCACTCTGTTGCAGGATTTGCTTTATTACTGCTGGCTGTGTGACTCCCATCAGCATATGATTAGATTTGTTATTACAGACCTACCTCTTGTCCCAACCTGTCCTTTCTGTATCCTCCCACTTCTGATTGCTCAGAATCCCAAAGGCATCTTTAATCACCTTTCTCTCACACACAAACTACCCTGTAGACTCTGTCCTCAAACTGAATCAGCCCAAGCTATGATCCTCTGATTGCTAGTATCTGTGCTTACGCCCCATATCATCCAGGGAAACCTTGTAAAGCATAAATTAGATCATTTTCTCCACTCTTCCATCAGTGACTGTTATCACTTAAAATCATAGCCATGGTTTTCCAGTCCATGTATCATTTGGTCTCCTCATAACTTATACTTTTTCATTTCCTACAAGACTCTCCCTTACTTAGTGTCTTTATCCATACTTGGCTCTCTGGACCTTCATACTTGATGTATGTGCTGTCGTCCCAAACACTGTCACAAAGATTAGCAAATGCTCTACTTCTTTATTTCCTTCAGGCCCAATTGCTAGCTCATCAAATTGGCTGCCCAATTAAAATAGTAGCCTTCACCTATCTCTGTGTGATTACATTACCTGTTTTTCTCTTATTCTACGTCTTCACACAATGTGATACATATTTATTAACCTCTAAATAGGTTCCTCTCCTGAAATACAAATTCCATGCAAGAGGGTTTTGATGCACTTTATTTTATATTATATAACTGCTGCCCTAGGCACATGGATGGCATTCAGCAAATACATAAACAAACCAATTAAGCATTAATCTCATATTCCACATCATTTATATGCATTATATTAATGTGTAAGTTTTGCTTTCCAGAAAACTGAGGAGTAAGGCAAGTATTGTTTCCCTCAATTTATGATTACTTGATTTGATAAGTTTGTTGTTAATGAGGCGACTATTGTCCCTGTGATAGATCTAGAGATAAAGACAATAAAGATGTAGACTGTGCCGTTATAATCTGGGGTCAGACATACTTTTAAATCTAATACAAAGTGCTATGGATAAAGCAGGGAGGGGGCCTCAGTCCAACTGGAGTAACCAATGAAGGCCTTTGGAGGATATGAGAGCAGAGCTTAATCTCAAGTGCAGTGCCTCCTCTGTAATAGCAGAGTACCTGAGAAAAGTAAGCAGATATGGTGCTGATGTGTGATTTGTAGTTGTAGATATTGGGATTGAAGTCAGAGTTTAACAGATTGGCTCCAAATCATCAAAATCAAGATATGGCCCAAATATTCAGACCCCAAATGCAAGCATCTTCCCAGCACTCAGCTTTTACCTTGATACTCTCACCAAATTCATACCACCATCTGAGCCCAACCCTTTATTTTGCTAACCACTTGAAGGCACATCCCTTCGAATAAAGGGAAGACAGGAATGTTTTCACTGGTTCTCCTTTAGAATCATACTTTATTCTTCCCACTTTGGTTTCCATCCTGCCTTACTAACACAGCCAACTGAGCTCATTGCTTTATGGTTTCTTTTTATTTTAGTCATGTTCATTTATGTTCTTTTGGTGCAAGAATAGAAATAAGTACCTCACTCATGCTAAACAACCCCTCCAACAATGAACTAAGCCCTAAACCCTGTCTCTACACCCCCATTTTCTTTCTTAAAATCACTATTTCATACATTTATATAATGAGTTTTGCTCATAGTCACCTAATTACTCTCTCTTATCCCCTTCCTACTAAACCCCTTCATCTTCTCAATTAATCCTTCTTCCTACTTTTATGTCTTTTATTTTTGGGACCCACTGAATTTAATTAGTGTTGCTTGCCTGACTATAGGTGGGGTTATTTATAGGTACATGGGCAACTTGCCACTGGCTACACCACTGAAGAACAACGCTGTCCACCCCCACCAACAAGCAGGAACCAATAGCTCCTCTGGACTCAGTTGGATCTCATGAGCCCCTCCCCTATTCATGATCGAATATTGACAGGCTCTGTTTTGTACATGAAACCACAACTTCTGTAAATTCATGAGCATAATGACATGTTGTGTCCAAAAGAAAGCATTCCATAGCAATCCTCCCCATTTGCTGGATCTCATATTTGCTTCCTCTTCCTCTGTTCCCTGAACCTTGGAGGGGGTGGTATAGATGTCTTGTTTAGCATTGAACACACAATAGTCGCTTATTCTCAACATTTAATAGATATGTGTTATTGCTTTTGATGGCAGTACTTAGGCCACTGTCTTACCAGTTTCATCAGTATATATGTGGAGAGATAGCCATATACTGTCTAACAACGTTTAGACAACTATGGACCACACATACAATATGACAGTGGTCTCAGGTTATAAAACCTAGTGATGTTGTAGTTTTCTTAATTTGTATAAACACTATCCAAGATGTTTGCACAAGAACAAAATCATCTAATAATGCATTTCTTATATCCCAGCCATTAAGTAATACATGACTATAAACGTGTATGTGTGTGTGTGTATGCATGTGTGCATGTGGGTGTGTTAATGTGGGTCTAAATCCCTAGAAATCAAAGTATACAGGAAAAGAAGAGAAAGTGCATGACTGTTTTTATCAAAAAGGATTATTTCCATCAATGAGAGGAATAAAGTTTTTTTGTGGTTCCAAAGGTGTAAAAAATATTACCTTGTATATAATTTATTTTATGAGCATACAAGAAATATTGAGTAGTGGCCAATTTATATTATGTTCTATAACAAGTGACAATATCAGGATATTCTGTTATCTAAGCATAAATTTATAAGCCCTGCCAATGCAGGATTTGGGGATTTAGGAGAGGTCTCCCAGAATTTATGCATCTCAAGTTTGCTGTTCTGTCCTATCTTTAATAAAGAATCAATAAAGAGAGCCTCAAGAAAGATAAATTATGAATTATGAAGTTTATTTAGGGCAAAATCACAAATTGTGGGGTTTATTTAAGGGAGATTGGGGCCTAGGAAGAGAGGCGAAACACATGGGGGGTAGAAAACATGCTCTCATGTGGAAACACTGTATAGCTAATAAGGTTCATTTAACAGAAATTGAGGTCTTTAGAAAAAGACTGGAGCAGGGCATAAGCATGCTGACTAGAAGGAAGAATTTACATGTATAAGTAGAGAGACTCAGAAAGAACACACATCCGCCATGTGATTTCTTGAAGAGGGAAAGTATCAAAGCACAAGAGAAATTGAGGATTTGGGGGGAAAACTAGAGCAGAGCCACAATCATGAGGAGGATAGAACATGGATGTATAGGTAGACTTAGAAATGTCATGTGCTTTACAGGAGAGGGAAAATCAAAGCAGAGACAAGAAATTTAGAGGAGAAATGAGTGAAGAGGGCTATACTCATGGTTAGAGTAACTACACAGGTAGCAAGTCTAGAGTTAGTGAGAGCACCCACATGGAAGATTTGGAGACCAGAGAAAAATCATGTGTGTAATCAAAGTGAGAAGCTATCCCAAACTATAAAGTAGAAGCAAATAAAAAAATAATAACATGCAGACCAAGAAACAGAGGGTTGTGTCCAGAGAGAGGAGGGGGAGGGGCTGGAAGGCTGCATCCTTTATAGCATCAGATTCAGGTATGTAAGAAGAAAACCTAATTGGCTAGTAAATTTTGTGGGTGGATCCCAGAGCCAGTCCACCTGAGCCATTTTATTTCACTAGCATGCTAGACTGTGGGCAGCAGGGGGCGCTGTAGATCAGTCTCAATGAAACATGAGTTCCATTCCTGACAAGAGTTCCATTCTTGTGCCAGGGCAAGGTGGTATGTGGTGTGGCATCTCATGGTTCTCTTTGGGCCTCAATCCTTAACTGAAGCTGCCTAAAAAAACTAGCTTTTTTCTATCTTCCTTCACTACCACAGGACTAAGAGGTTTGACTTTCATCCTGAATGTGGAACAGTATTAATATTTGTAAAGAAAAAAATTCCTCCACTATAAGAAACTGTAAGAAATATCAGAATTTTATCACATGCAATGTGTTTAAAATGAACTCATAAGGAAATAAGAATTATTAAATCTGGCACACCACATCTCGTTTAACCCTTATAGCTGAGGTAAATTCCTACCTCGTTTTCCAAATCCATAATGAAATCTCCAAAGTAGTACATACTCCAAATAACACAGTTTATAAGAAGTGAGCTTTAAAATATGAATTTGAACTTGTGTAACACCATGGCACACAGTCTGGTTTCCCTAACTTATTCTGAAAGAAAGTTTAGCAATTTAGATTTACAAAGTTCAAAAAACCTTTAATATCAAGCTTAAACCTTAACTACAATAACTTCATTCCTTCCTTTTGATATATCATACATGGAAATGTATAGCATACTTGCAATTTGATTTAGCATTCTTCAGTTTTGGTATACTAATATGAAATTCCTTATAGAAGCTCAGAAGTATATAAGAAAACAGATAGATGTTGGAGAAGATAGTTATGCCTAAATTGACTTAAATATATATTCATGTATTTAAATATTACATAGTAGCAAATCAATATACATAACTTTAGGATTTACATAACTATCATAATATTATTTTAAAAACATAAAAACATGAAAGAAGTATGTTGGGATGCATTGGTATCATATTAGTATGTATAATTTTATGTGTTATGTATCTATTAAAACTATACACATTTTTATTTGATTGTTATTTATTTATTTATTTGAGAAAGAGAGGGAGGGATAGAGAAAGAGGCAGACAGAGAATGGGGGCATCAGGTCCCCAGCCAAAGTGAAGGAACTCCAGATGCATGTGCCTACTGGTGCATCTGGCTTACGTGGGTTCCGGGAAGTTGAACCTGGGTGCTTTGGTTTTGCAGACAAGCACCTTAACCACTAAGCCATCTCTCCAGCCCTATTAAAACTATGTTTAAAAAATGTGTAGAGAAAGCTAGACCTGTTGTTTTATGCCTATAATGCTAGGTACTCCAGAGGATGAGACAGGAGGATAACAAGTTCCAGGCATGCATGGATTAGAATAAGTACAAGGTAACTCTTAGCAATTTGGTGAGACCTTATCTCAAAATAAAAAATTTCATTAAAAAGGCTAGGGATTCAGCTCTACAGAAAATACCTGAAGAGATCCTTCATGCTGAAGAGAAAGAAAAGCACACACACCAGGGAACAGGAAAAGATAAACCTTACTCAAATAATGATTAATACAAGAGAGTAAAGGAAAAACAGGAAGCACGACATAACAAACATGAAGAATGGCAAGTATAAATACATACCTTTCAATAATAACTCTTCATATCAATGGCCACAAAGCACCAACCAAAAGACACAGGCTTGCAGACTGGATTAAGTCAGGATCCTGCCATTTGTTACCTCCAGGAAACTCATCTCTCAATAAAACATAATCACTGTCATTGGGTTAAAGGATGGCAAGTGGTATTTCAAGCACTAGGTGTAGGAAAGAATCAGAGATTTCTATCCTTATATCTCACAAGACAGACTTCAATCCAACACTAATGAGGAAAGTTAAAGAAGATCATTTTATACTGATTAAAGGAACATTCTAACAGGAGGACATTACAATCCTAAACATATATGCACCTAATATGGGGCTCCTAATTTTATCAAACAAACACTATTAGTATTAAGGTCACAGATAACACCAAACACAGTTGTAGTGGGTGACTTTAACACCCCATTCTCATCAATTGACAGGTTATTGAGGAAAAAGAGAAAGAGAGACATCTAGATTAAATGAAGTCATAGAACAAATGGACCTAACAGATATCTACAGAACATTCCATCCAAATGGTGCAGCATGATTCTCAGCAACACCTGGAACATTCTCCAAAACAGATCATATATTAGGACACAAAGAAAATCTTAACAAATACAGGAAAATTGAATTGAATTGACACATACCATCTACCAAAGCTAAACTCAGAGCAGATTAATCTCCTAAACAAACCTATCACACACATCAAGATTGAAAAGGTAACAAAAATAAACCTCCCCCAAAAGAAGAGGCCTGGACCAGATGACTTCTCAGCTGAATTCTATCAAACCTTTAGGGAAGAACCCAAACCAATCTTTCTCAAACTGTGCCACACAATTGGAGAACAGGGAAAGCTCCTCAACTCCTTCTATGAAGCTACTATCACCCTAATACCAAAACCAGGCAGAGATGCCACAAGAAAAGAAAAGTACAGGCCTGTTTCCCTGATGAACTTAGACGCAGAGATCCTGAACAAAATCCTCACAAACCAAATCCAACAACACATCAAATCCATTATACAACTTGATCAAGAGCGATTCATTCCAGGAACACAGAGAGACCTACAAGGTTTCCCAAAGGAAGACAGATTTCTTTCAGAGCACTTGATGACCCACCATAGGTTAGTGGTAAGATCCTACTGACACCATACACTGTTGGCACATAACATGGAGTGACATGGCTGGAAACTGGATTAGAGTCAGTCCCCAGAAAGTGAGTCTAGTGCTGGAAGGGACAATGAGCAATATCTGTCCAAGAAACTCATGGTCTAACCTACTTAACAACAAATAACCTGTCGTGATGCTCATACAAGTGCAATAGTGGTGCACAGCCTTGGTGGGAAACCAACTGCTCTTGATTTAGCTAACTGATCTGCTCAGTGTAATGGAACCCATAGCTGGAGCTGAGAAACAAGTCAGAACCAAATCCATAAATGAGCCTGCTCTCCATTATCAAGCTCCCATCAATCGTGGGCTACAAGTGGGCCTACATCTATTAAACTCTCTCTTAAAAATAATGGTTATCACATTTACCTGGTGCTAACTTTACTCTCCATTGGAGAATCTGTTTCTCTTTTTCAGATACACATAGATCCTAAGGAGAGAACCACCCCATCATACCTCAAAAGAGCCCCAGCTGAAACTAAGAATAATTGGGGAAACATGCAAGTATGCTGTTTTCTTGGTGAACTGGGAATCAGCACAATGGTGAAGGAGATAGACACAGAGAACAATCAACCCCTACCAAACCAGATATCCAGAGACTCAGAGGCTTCCAAGATCTCAACACTGAAGCAGACCTAAGATGAACCCACCATGGCTCAGGGATATTTGCAGAAGAGGAGGTGGAAAGAATATCAGAGCCACACATTGGGTCATGACACACAGAGACATTTCCTCCTAGCCAAAACTGAATGCTAACCCTACAATGCATGACCCATATACTCCAACAAGAAAGGTCCCTGTGGAGGGGAGGAGGACAGGGAGGAGGCTAACAATGGTACCAACTTGACTGTTTTCACTGAGTACAAAAATGAAAAAAAAATAATAATAAAAGAAATTGGAAAGGTTGCAAGTAAATAACTTAATGCTTCACCCTAAGGCCTTGGAAAAAGAAGAGCAAGGCAAACCAAAAATCAGTAGAGGGGAAGAAATAATAAAAATTAAGGCAAAAATTAATGAAATAGAAATAAAAAAAAACAAGGAATGCATGAAACAAAGAGTTGGTTCTTTGAAAGGATAAACAAGACTGATAAAGCCTTAGCAAATATGACAAAAAGATTGAGAGATGAGACAGATTAGTAAAATTAGAGAAGAAACATGTAGCACTGCAACCGATACCAAAAAAAAAAAAAAAAAAAACCCAGAAAATCATAAGGTCATACTTTAGGAACATATATTCCATTAAGTTTGAAAATCAGGAAGAAATGGAGGATTTCCTAGAATTATATGACCTAACAAATTAAGTCAAGATGAGTTTAACCACTTAAATATACCTATAACAAGTACACAGATGCAAGCAGTTATAAAAAAAATTCCCAACTAAAAAAGTCAAATCCCACATGGAGTCACTGGTAAATTTTACCAGACCTTTACTGAAGAACTAACACCATTGTTTCTCAAAGTAACCAAAAAGAGAAAAAAAATGGAAAAGGAAGGAATTCTACCAAACTCCTTATACGAAACCAGCATCACTCTGATACCAAAACCAGACAAAGACAGGACAAGAAAAGAATACAGACCAATCTTCCTCATGAACATAGATTCAAAAATTTTCAACAAGATATTGACAGAGTACAAGAATATATCAAAAAGATCATTCACCCCAACCAAGTAGGCTTTATCCCAGAGATGCAGGGATGGTTCTAAATACACAAATCCATAAGTAGAATACATGATATAAATGGACTGAAGAGCAAAAATCATATGATCATCTCAATATGCATCAATAGATGCATAAAAGTCATTTGACAAAATCCAACATCCCTTCATGGTAAAAGTCCTAAAGAAACTGGTAATTGAAGGACATATCTCAATGTAATAAAGGCAATTTATGACAAAACTACAGCCTAATTAATACTAAATGGGGAAAAACTTGAAGGTTTCCTCTGAAATCCAGAACAAGACAAGGGTGTCCACTGTCCCTACTTTTATTTAATGTATGTAGTACTGGAAGTCTTAGCTATAGCAATAAGGCACACGTAAAATGGGTACAAATTGGAAAGAAAGAGATAAAATTATTATTATTTGCAGATGATATGATTTTATGCACAAAGGACCCAAAAGATTCTACCAGCAAACTATTAGAGCTAAAAAATACTTTTAGCAACATTGTAGGATACAAACCAAACACTAAGAATTAAGTAGCTTTCCTATATACTAACAACAAGCATGTTGAGGATGAAATCAGGAATCTCTCCCATTCACAAATGCCTAAAACAATTAAGTACATTTGAATAAGCCTAATCAATGAAGTGAAGGATACCTACAAATAAAACATTAAAACACTCAAAAGAGAAATTAAAGAACACACTAGGAAATGGAAAGACATCCCATGTTCTTGGATTGGAAGAACCAATATTATGAAAATGTCAACCTTACCAAAACAATCTATACATTTAATTTGATCCACATCAAATTCCAATGGAATTCTTCACAGAAATAGAAAAGGCAATCATAAAATTCATTTGCAAGCACACACAAAAAAAACTTGAATAGCCAAAACAATTTTGAGCAACAAAAATAGAGGCTGGTGGTATCACCATACCTGATTTTAAGCTATATTACAAAACCATGGTAACAACAACAACAACAAAAAACCATGGTACTGACACAAAAACAGACTTGTAAATCCATGGAACATGATAGAGGAACTGGATATAAAACCAGTCAACTACAGCCATCTGATTTTCCACAAAAGCGCCCAAAATATTCATTGGAGAAAAGACAGCCTCTTTAAAAAATGGTGTTGAGAAAATATGTAAAAGGATAAAAGTAGGTCCTTATCTCTCTCCATGCACAAAAATCAAGTCCAAATGGATCAAAGTCCTTCATATCAGACCTGAAACTACTATAGGAAAAAGTAGGGGAAACACTTCAACATATTGGCCTAGGGAATGACTTTCTGAATATAACCCCAGTTGCTCAGAAAATAAAACTACTAATCAACCACCGAGACGTCATAAAATTAAAAAGCTTTTTTACAGCAAAAGATACTGTGAATAGAGCAAAGACACAGCCTACAGAATGGGAGAAAATCTTTGCCAGCTATAAATCTGACAGTGGATTGATATGTAGGATACACAAAGAACTCAGAAAACTATATCTGAAGAAACCAAACAACCCAGTTAAAAAATGGGCTATGGAAGTAAATAGAGAGTTATCAAAAGAAGAAATCCAGATGGAATATCAACATCTATAAAAATGTTCTACATCTTTAGCTATCAGGGAAGTTTAAAGTAAAACTATTTGAGATTCCACCTAACTCCTTTCAGAATAGTTAACATCAAGAAAACAAATGACAATAAATGTTGCTGAGTATTTGGAAAAAGAAGAACCCTTCTACATTGTTGGTGGTAATGTAGCCTAGTATAGCCAGTGTGGAAATCAGTGTGGAGATTTCTGAGACATCTAAAAGTAGATTTACCATATGACCTATCCATAGTCTCCTAGCTGTATATCCTAATGACTCTTCTCACTACCTTAGAGATACTTGCTCAACTATGTTTATTGCTGCTCTATTCATAATAGTTAGGAAGTGGAACCAGCCTAGATGTTCCTCAACTAATGAATGGATAATGAAGGCATGATACATTTACACAATAGAGTTCTATTCAGCATTAAAGAAAATGAAATTAAGAAATTTGCAGGGAAATGGATGAATCTGAAAAGGGTCATACTAAGTGAGGTAACCCAGGCCCAGAAAGACAAACATCACATGTTCTTTCTGATATGTGGGTCCTAGCTACAAATGTTTAGAGGTGAGTTGGAGTAAAAGTCAGTAGTAAAGGCCAGTAATCTAGAAAAGGGCTATAAGGGCAGAAGGAGAGAGGACGACTTAAGGGGAAGGTATGGTATATATGTAAGTAGATGAAAAGATTACTGGTGGTGCAATGGCCTAAGTAGAGTCATGGAAAGAGATTGAGTAAAAAATAAAATGGTGGGGGAGGTTTAATCAAAATTCAAGATGTTATGAATCAGCCATATGCAAACCTACTTTGTTTGGATAATGGCACACCCAGAAGCCATAGACTGTCACTAGAAAAATTTCAGTGCCAGAGATGGGATACCTTCCAGTGAGTTGTTTGAAGGGGAGGTTTCTGATGTCCTGTAAACATTACAAGGCATTGCCAAGGCTCTTGGTTTCCCACCAGAAGTAGATGGTAAGGCCCTACTGCTGAAGATTCCACATGCCTGGGCTGCACGATCACTGTTAAATCAAGCTGGAACTGAGCTAAAAACCTCCTCCCTGTAGACCAGCTGACAGAAAGCTGGAAAAAAGCATGCAGCCCTATGGGAGGCAGAATTCATCAGCAGTGAAAACAGTAGATGCTGCAAGGGTTAAGTTTGGCCAGCCAGGCTAAATAACTGGACCGTGCAATAGCGGCATGTCTGTTATGTGGGAAAACCAACTGCTCCCTAATTGAATTGGAGGCCCAGTGCAAAGGAGGGAATACATGCCTGGTAATGAAAACCTAATCAAATCCTATAACAGGGGTCGTCATCATCTCTAGGACTGTAATCTCTGCTCTTGTCTGGCTAAATGCATATATTATGCTCACCAAAGTGCTCTATCTATAAGCCCTTTCCTTAATATTCATACCCGTATAGTAATGATGCTCTTACTTTTGTTTAGAGAAGCTTCTCTTTTCAGATTGTGATGACTTTGGGTTGACCCCAAAGGCACCATAGTGCTAAGAAGAAGTGACAGAGGAGTGCTCTACATTGAAACATCTCTATCATACCTTCCAAGGCTCAGGATCTATTGTGGAAGAGGTGGCAGAAAGACTGTAAGAGCCAAAGGAAGGGTAGGACTGCTTACAATGCAATTATTCAGACACAAATTGGTCTCAATATCCATGACTTTGCAGTGCTTAGTAGTACCTTCACAAGACCCTCATAATAGGAGGAAATGATGATAACATCAAAATAAAAGAGAGACTAATTGAGAGAGGGAGGGGATATGATGGAGAGTGGGGTTGTGAAGGGGAAAGTCGGGGAGGGGAGGGAAATATCACGGTTTATTGTCTATAATTATGTTAGTTGTTAATTGAAAAAAAAAACTGTTTGAAAACAGGATGGGATGTAGCTCAGTGTAGAGCACTTGCCTAGCATGTTTGAAGGAATTCAATCTTAGTACTCTAGAAGAATACATTTTTTTAAAAAAGGTAGGGAGATTAAAGAAATATACTGGGAAACATTGATAGAATTTAAGGAGTGTTTATGACACCTGGCCCCAAAACATGAATGTATGAATGGTATTAGAATTAGTTCTAATGTGTATCCCAATTCTCTGATTTATACCATGGACTTATTATTCATACTCACTCAGTCTCCATTGTTAAATGGTTCAGTCTCCTCAGAATTATAGCAATATTGAAACTGAGGTGCTTGCTATGTGAGAAGGAGGATAATGGGCTGGAGAGATGGCTTAGCAGTTAAGCGCTTGCCTGTGAAGCCTAAGGATCCCGGCTCGAGGCTTGATTCCCCAGGTCCCACGTTAGCCAGATGCACATGAGGGCGCAAGCGTCTGGAGTTCGTTTGCAGTGGCTGGAGGCCCTGGCGCACCCATTCTCTCTTCTCTCCCTGTCTGCCTCTTTCTCTCTCTGTCACTATCAAATAAATAAAAATAAACAAAATTTTTTTTTTTAAATGAAGGAGGATATTTTGAAGCTATCTAGGTTGCCAATATTAGAAATTGTTAGCTGCGTGGTGTTTGGATTCTCAATATATCTATATATAACATATATATATATATATATATATATATATATATATATATATATATATATATATAAAGGATTTGAGCACAAGTAGTTTATATGCAGATAGATGAGGGCACAGGTAACACTAACAAAGAACTGAAGAAATAATAATGGAAACAAAGGTTAGTCAAAAATAGCCAATTATTAAAGTTTATTTATTTATTTATTTATTTATTTATTTATTTATTTATTTGAGAGCGACAGACACAGAGAGAAAGACAGATAGAGGGAGAGAGAGAGAATGGGCGCGCCAGGGCTTCCAGCCTCTGCAAACGAACTCCAGACGCGTGCACCCCCTTGTGCATCTGGCTAACCTGAGACCTGGAGAACCGAGCCTTGAACCGGGGTCCTTAGGCTTCACAGGCAAGCGCTTAACCACTAAGCCATCTCTCCAGCCCAAAAATAGCCAACTATTAAGCTAGCTGTGAGAGTGCACAATTGGAACTTTATCTCATAAAGAAACTCTGATAAATGGTGTAAAAGAAAAACAAGCTCAAACTGAGCATGGTGGCACACACCTGTAATCCCAGGCTGAGGCAGAAAGCTGTGGGTTTCAGGCAAGCCTGAGCTATATAATGAGACCTTTTCTTCACACACACACACACGCATGCATGTACATACCTCCTTCAGAATTATACCATTCAATAGTTAACAAAACTGAGACACTTATATGTTTATGCACTAAATCCTGTAATTCCTTGCTTGAGGGCTTCTGGAACAAGGTGGTTTTAATCACTAGGCATTTTAGACTACCATAGAAGTAGGCAGAGTGAGCTTTCCATATTTTGGTAAAACTTCCTTGGATACAGAGATGCACATACAAGCCTGTATTAGTTAATCAGGCACTGACCTGAGGATGCTAAAATTGTAATGTTTCAGGTTTCTTTGTAAGCAACTAATAGGATTTGTCTAATGTGGAGCAACTAGAGACTAATAACACAGCTAAGACAACTAATCATGCAGAAACAATTTGATTCTCCATGGAGTTATCACAATTTCTATACAAGTAGTTTTAAGTGAATGCATTATTTGAACAAAATTTATTGGAAGAAGACGGGCATGGTTGTGCACGCCTTTAATCCCAGCACTCGGGAGGCAGAGGTAGGAGGATCACTGAGAGTTCAAGGCTGCCCTAAGACCATGTAGTGAATTCCAGGCCAGCCTGTGCTATAGTGAGACCCTACCTCAAAAAAACAAATATATATATAGGAATAGAACAAAATGACAATCCATACCAAGTGTCAACAAACTATTAACAAAGAGTAAATGTTTTTGACTTTGAGGATCATATAGTATTTGTCCCAATGACTAAACTTGGCATTATAACACAACACACACACAGATAACAGTGAACAAATGGAGGTGGTCGTGTCTCAATAAAATTTTACTTATGGATATTGAAATTTGCATTACATATAACTTCTATGGCTACAAAATACTCTTCTTCTATTTTTTCAACTATCTAAAAGTATTTTAAAATCCTTAACTCATAGGCCACACAGAAACATGTAGTGGGCTGGACTATACCTGAGGATCATGGTTTAGAGCCCCTGTCTACATGATTTCACTTGGTGCTTAAACTATAGCTCTATTCTTTTTGTAATTGCAACTGTCATATAGGGGATTTTCTTAAACTTAGAAATACAACCAGGGCACTGATTACTTGACTGATGATGTTAAAAAGAAAACATTTAAAGTTGTAATTATAAATACCTTCTGTTTTTACACCATAGCTAAGTGGCAGAAATATATTTCAAACTAGGTTTGTGTTTTCATATAAAACACTGAAAATAGAAAATTTGTCTATTTCTAGCTATAGTGTATGGATTAAGTTCCCATTAATATGAGCTGCTTGACTGAAACTACAATTAGGAAAATAAATATCAGATAAACGTAACTTTGAGTTTTTAAGTGCTGCACGGCCAATTAACTGAAATATATTTTATTCCTTCAGAATAAAGGACCTGTGTCTCCCAACTTACAGGGAAGTTATATGCACATAAACCATAGTAATTTGAAACTATTGTGTCAGAAATGTATTTAATACACCTAGCTTACTAGCTATCCCAGTTTAGGAATACAGCATACGAATGCTGGTCATTTCCCATCCTAGTCAGCATCATAAGATGCTGTACTAGCCTACAGTGGGGAAAAGCAAAATTCAAAATCCGAAGTATTGTTTCTACTGAATGCACATCACTTACTGACCATTACAAAGTTTTAATATGTAAGCTAAACCATCAAAACTCAGGGCCTGGCCATACATACTAACATCAAAACAGTATTTGTTTAATTACAATGCTCACTCGAGGAACCCTTTTAGGAGTAATAAGCATTTTCAGCTAAAACTTCTACCAGTGGAACTGTAGTTAGCAGTGTCCAACAATATTGTCTATGCAAAACACACATGGCTTCTTAAGAGTGAGATAGTTGCAATTGCACCTAGGTCATAACTAGAGACAATCAGTATCAAAGGACACCTGTAGAAAAGATTTAACACTCTATCTACTCTTTCCCCTAATGTATGTTATTACCATGGACCATACAGCTAATGAATGCTAAAAGTGTTAAGAGAGAGAAGCAGATAATAGCTGTTTTAATCATTTTCTGCCATCATAAAGGCCATATTTTCAGGTATTAACAGTCAACATCGGAGGGATGAGGATGTACCTCAATGGGAGAGTATATGCTTAGAAATGTTCAAAATTCTGGGTTCTATCTCCAACACACACACACACACACACACACACACACACACACACACACACACACACACACACCATGTAAACTTTAATCAAAACTTCATTCTATAATGAATTAAAAACATCCCATCTCCACAGTTCAGGGTTTCTCAGGTTAAGAAACACGTGATGGGGCTGGAGAGATGGCTTAGCGGTTGAGCGCTTGCCTATGAAGCCTAAGGACCCCGGTTCGAGGCTCGGTTCCCCAGGTCCCACGTTAGCCAGATGCACAAGGGGTGCACGCGTCTGGAGTTCGTTTGCAGAGGCTGGAAGCCCTGGCGCGCCCATTCTCTCTCTCTCCCTCTATCTGTCTTTCTCTCTGTGTCTGTCGCTCTCAAATAAATAAATAAATAAATAAATAAATAAATAAATAAATGAAAAAAAGAAACACATGATGGAGAAAGGGTTGTGTTATGCCTTTTTTATTTTTATTTTCTTTTTTATCCATCCTTTCCTATTACTTATGAGCTACTGCATTATTTTTTCTAGAAATGATGTGAATCATTACATATTGTCATCACCAAATAGTTTTGATTCCTTGTCCTTTCAGGCATATGGTAAAATTACATTTCTTTGCCCCCTTAGTGATATGTGACACCATGTGGTTTTCCTTCACTAATAAATGGAAATTTGTGTTTTTCCAGGTGGAAGGTTTAAGGACCTTATAAGTCATCATAGTTTCCTCCCACTGCTGTGATGACCATGGAAGCAAGCGAAACCTTAATGAAGGGCTGGGGAGATGGCTCAATGGGCAAAGTGCTTGCTGTGCAGGTGTATGAACCTGAATTCATATCCTCAGAAGCCATGTAAAGCTGGATGCAGTAGTGTGTGCCTATAATTCCAGTGTCCCTATGGTGGGCTAAGAGGCAGAGACAGGAGAATCCCTGGAAGGTTATGAGCTAGCTAGGCTGGCATATGCAGTGGACCACAACAAAGAGACCCTGCCTCAAATAAGGTAGAAGGTGAGGGTCAACACTCAAGGTCTGATCTCCAACGCATGTCATGGCACACATATCACTGCACTCATAGACACAAGAGTGCATGCACATGCACACACACACACACACACACACACACACACACACACACCATATACAAACACACATAAAGATTTAAAATAAAACTAGGCTGGAGTTACGGTGCTTGCCTACAAAGCCTAAGGACACAGGTTCTATTCCCCAGTACTCACATAAAGCCAGATCCACAAGGTGGCACATGCATCTGGACTTCATCTGCAGTGGCTAGAGGCTCTGGTGCGCCGGATTTCTCCATCTACCCCCCCTCTCCTCATACTGCTTGCAAATAAATAAATAAAATATTAAAAAATAAAAAAATTTAAAATCTTTAATGAAGTTAACTCATGTTGAACATGTAGGTAGTGTCATACAAGGAAACTTTATTTTTACTGTTTTAAGTTATTGATTTTGGTATTTTTATCACTATGGAGTTACACAGTATATCCTCACTAATACTACACATTATATCAATATAATTAAAAGAGAAAAAATGTAACTATGATGAACTTGTAGTTACCTGATAATACATCCTTAAAATATATGATGTTTTAAAAACCAAGATTATAAATAGAAATTGAGCAATCTAAAATCATGGGGAAACACGTTCATACAAGAAAACAAAAAAGCTAGTTTTGAAGAGAAAATCTAGCCTATGTGTAATGGTTATAATATATAAAGAAGATGGAATGAAAACATTATTTTAAAGTTCATATGAAATATGTATGAATATTTATCTTATATGAGGTTAGCAAATAGCATCAGATATTTCAAATAACCAATATGATAATAGGTAATGTTTGCTTACCAAAAGTGAATTTAAATGACAAATAAGCAATAATAAGAGCAAACGTAAACTGATACACTCACAAACAGCATACATACACATCTGAAAACTTAAAATGTACATCTGAATGACTTATGGGTCATTTTGAGTATTATATGATATTTAGAAATACACAATGCTGAACCTAGTAGCTATAAAAATCATTTGCTATAGTTAAAGAAGTATTGTTAATTACTAATAAAATCGGTGATGATATATAGAACTCATTATTTCACTTTCTATTTGCATTTTGTGTTTAGAATAATTAACAAGAATTAATAACTTTAAGGGAAAACATTGGTCCTGGTAATGTTTTCTAGTGATTAAAAGAAACTGACTTAATGGTTTTTAAATGTGGCAGTCAGTTTCTATCAATAATTATCTAATGAGCAAATTCTTTGAAGTTTCTGAGTCCTCCCAATAAGTAGTTTAACTCTCATCATCTTATGCTGTATTGGTATTTGAAGCCTATTAAATATAAACATATCATAGCATATCCTTTCCTTTGTTCAATGCTGTTTAAATATGCTATGTTCTTCTAAAACTATTACCTGAAATAAATAGGGCTTAATTTTGGAATTATTGGGCAGTTGTTAAATACATTTCTTTTTTTTGTTGTTTTTTTGAGGTAGGGTCTCACTCTAGCCCAGGATGACCTGGAATTCACTATGGAAGTCTCAGGGTGGCCTTGAACTCAGTGGCAATCCTCCTACATCTGCCTCCTAGTGCTGGGATTAAAGGCATGCACCAGTATGCCTGGCTACATTTCTTTTTTATATTTTTATTTATTTATTTTTGAGAGAGAGAGAGAGAGAGAGAGAGAGAGAGAGAGAGAGAGAGAGAGAGAGAGCAAGCAGGGGTTGAGCATAGGCACGTTAGGGGCCCCTGCCACTAAAATTGAACTCCAGATACGTGTACCACTTTATGCATCTGGCTTCATGTGTGTACTGGGGAATTGAACCAGGGCCAGCAGACTTTAACAAGTAAGCACTTTAATCACTGATTCATCTCCCTAGCCCTAAGTACATGTCCTATTGATACCTTATTGCAACGTGGTTATACCTACAGAATTGGCTCCAGTAGAAAAGAATCATTTGGTCTTTGTTTTCACTTTATTTCATAGTAACACAAAAATCATTTCACTTTTCTAAGGGGTAAACCTAGGTCCTAATTTGACTTTACTGGCCTATGTCCATTGCTAGGTAGCAAGAAGTGCTAGACAAAGGTATATAGGTGTAATCTCGGATAAGCACTGCTCATTTATCATGTTCCTCACCCAATAGTTTCTTATCATCCTAGTCTCTCTCTCTCTTTTTTTCTTGTAATAGTACAACATTAGTATTGACTTCAACAATTTGTTTGTCCATGCAAATTTTCAATGTAAGATCTGAATGACAATAGAAATCCTCCTAGTCCTTTTCTTACAACTCTAAGAAAAATGGATTCTCATGATGAAAAAATATGAAGAGACCATTTAGAAAACAAACTGTTGATCTGGAAATGAACTTGCTCTTCTATGTACCTGATGCATTCTGATTAAAAGCACGTGTATGGAGGGGTGGCATCAACAAAAGAAGCAGAATATGGGGAAAAGGTGGGAACTGACATTCCTGGAGCTTTGAAAACTAACAAAAGCTTCCAACAACTCAGGGAGTGCTTATTCAAGAAAAACAGCTGGTGCAAGCCTTTAATCCCAGCACTGGGGGTGGGGGAGGGTAAAGGTAGGAGGATTGCCATGAGTTCGAGGCCACCCTGAGACTACAGAGTGAATCCCAGGTCAGCCTGAGCTAGAGCGAGACCCTACCTCAAAAATATTTAAAAAGAAAGAAAAAGAAAAACAGCTGAATCTTTATAATTCCAGTGAGCTTTGTGCTATTTTTACTTGAACTATTCCCATCCTTTGCTCATCAGTTTAGCAATAGCCTTGACTATAACAATCTGGACTCCCAGTACCAGCACTGAAGAGCAAAATGTTCCTCATTTGCCATGATTGCTCTTGGTTGATCTGCCTTGTGGTTGCTCTGAAAATTGACTTCAAAGATTTGTTTTATATCACCTAACTCAAAACTCAGCCAGAACTAAAGCCACTATTTGATCAGTGTGGCACAGTTACATGTTGCTGCATAGGAAAACTAAGTAATAGTTATGGGAGACAACCTACTTATTCAAAGGATTAGGCAGAAAATCTGACATTTACTCATCCCTTCATTATATGCAAGTTCTACCTGTGTGAATTTAATCAAATGTGGGTCAAAATATTTGGGAAATATCCTGCAACTGTACTGAAGTTGTTCAGACTTTTTGTCATTACTCCCTAAACTATACAGTAGAACAACATTTTACAAAGCATTTACTTTGTTTTAGGTATTATCAGTAACATATAAATCATTTAAAGTAAATGATATGATTTCATAGGTTCCATGAAAATACTAGTTTTTTACCATTTTTGTTTATTTTTATTTATTTGACAGTGACAGACAGAGAGAAAGAGGGAGAGAGAGAGAGAGAGAATGGGCACTCCAGGGCCACTAGCCACTGCAAACGAACTCCAGATGCATGCACCCCCTTGTGCATCTAGCTAACATGGGTCCTGGGAAATCGACACACACACACACACACACACACACACACACACACACACACACACCATATTTGTAGAAAATGACAGTATTTTACTCTTTTATGGCTGCATAGTATTCCAATTATTTATAAGTATGTGACATTTTCTTTATGAGTTTATATTGTGACTTAATCACTATCTAATATATCTATAAGAATCAAGCTGTCACATTGTGTTTCATAAATATGTACAATTATATAAATTAAAAATGAAAATTTTAGGGCTGGAGAGATGGCTTAGTGGTTAAGTGCTTGCCTGTGAAGCCTAAGGACCTCGGTTCAAGGCTCAATTCTCCAGAAACCACGTTAGCCAGATGCACAAGGGGGCACATGCATCTGGAGTTTGTTTGCAGTGGCTGGAGGCCCTGGTGCACCATCCTCCCTTTCTCTCTCTCTCTCTCTGTCTGCCTGTTTCTCTGTCACTCTCAAATAAATAAATAAAAATGAAAAGTGAAAAATTCAAAGTATATTATCAAGTAAATGAAAAGATTTATGTGGAATGGGAAATAATATTTGCAAATAATTTATCTACTAAGGATCTAGTATCTAAAATACTTTTTTTAAATTCTGCAATTTGGGGGCTAGAAAGATGGCTTAGTGGTTAAGGTGTATGCATGTGAAGCCTAAGGACCCAGATTTGATTCTCCAGGTCCCACGTAAGCCAGATGCACAAGGTGGCACATGTGTCTGAAGTTCATTTGCAGTGGCTAGAGGATTTGGCATGCCCATTCTCTCTCTGTCTCTTCCTCTTTCTGTCTCAAATAAATAAAATAGATAAATAAAATGCTTTAAAAATTCTGTAACTTGGGCTAGAGAGAGAGCTTAACAGTTAAGGTGCTTGCCAGCAAAGCCAAAGGTCCCAGTACCCACATAGAGCCAGGTGCACAAGGTGACACATGCAATCTGGAGTTCATTTGCAGTGGCTGGAGGCCCTGGCGCACCCATTCTCTCTCTCTACCTGCCTCTCTCTTTCTGGTAGATAATAAATAAATGACATTTAAAAAAATAAAAAAAAATCCTGCAACTCAACAATAGATGAATAACAGTTTTAAAATGGACAAAGCACTTTGCTAAGTTCTAACTCAAAAAGTGCAACTTGCCCGGCATGGTGGCACATGCCTTTAATCCTCATACTATAGTTAAAGGCCAGCCTGAGATGACATAGTGAATTCCAGGTCAACCTGGGCTAGAGTTAGACCCTACCTCAAACAAAGAAACAACCATACCTAACTAAACCAAAAATGGGCAACTTTTTCTTTTCTGTTTTTCTGTCTTTTCTTCAGATACAAATCAAAATTCTCAGTATGCATTCCCTGACACTCTGGGCTCTCTCACTTTCTCTGAAGTCACCTCCTCACCCTGTGCAGCTACTTGCAGATCTCCATTGCTGAGCCTGCCTGCTTACTGGACCCTAACCTCAAAAAGCATGCCTTTCTGCCTTCCTCTTCCTGCCCTGGAGTGCCCATTCTCTCTCTCTCTCTCTCTCTCTCTCTCTCTCTCTCTCTCCCTCTTTCTCTCTGTCTGTCACTGTCAAATAAATAAAAATAAACAAAATGGTAAAAAACTAGTATTTTCATGGAACCTATGAAATCATATCATTTACTTTAAATGATTTATATGTTGCTGATAATACCTAAAACAAAGTAAATGCTTTGTAAAATGTTGTTCTACTGTATAGTTTAGGGAGTAATGACAAAAAGTCTGAACAACTTCAGTACAGTTGCAGGATATTTCCCAAATATTTTGACCCACATTTGATTAAATTCTCTCAAGCTCTATAAAATGGCATTTGAGCTTCAAAAAGAGTGTAATGATTTTTAATAGACATTTCTCCAAAGAAGATATGGCCAATAAGCACATGAAGATATGCTGAACATCATTAATAGACAGGGAAATATAAAGCCAAACCACAGTAGCAGGGGTATAATTTTTAGAAGTGGAAAAGAGAAATGCTGGTGAGAGTGAAGAGAATTGCAATATTTATACATTACCAATGGGAATGTAAAAATGGTGCAGCTGCTGTTGAAAATAGCTCTGCAGTTCCTCAGAGCTCAAGATATGCCCACCTTGTGGCCCATAGATCACTGGCCATATCTAGCCCAAGATAACTATAAATATAGCCCAAAACAAAATTATAAACTTACTTAGAATATTTTCAGACTTTTTAACTTGATTGTATGGTTCTCGAGCATAAACTTTGTAGATGGCAACATTCTATTGCAATATCAAAAGCTTTGACAAGCCTGATTCCAAGACATGACTCAGGATCACCAAATACATCTATCTCATGGAGTTCTTTAAATGGTGCACACCATGGATTATTACTGCCCTCTTTATTTCCAGTAAAAGCACTCTCCTTATCACCAGTAGGGCCTTTAATAACATTGAAGCTGGAGAGCCAACACCAGATAGCACCAAGCCCACTAGAGAAATCCATCCTTACAATTCTGTTTCTCTAGAACCACTTCTGGTACCAAGTTCTGTAGCAGACAGCTTCAGGTTCACTGAGATGAACTTCCAGACTAGGCACAGTTATGGAGGAAGGGATTTATTGAAGCTTACAGATCCAGGGGAAGTTCCATGATGGCAGAAGAAGCTGGCCTGCTTCCACAGGATCAATCACAGAGAGAGAGAGAGAGAGAGAGAGAGAGAGAGAGAGAGAGAGAGAGAGAGAGAGAAGCACAAGCCCAAAGCCACACAGCACAGCACACTTTAGGAACTCCAGCTAGGCACACTTTGCATATCTTCAGATTGAAATCTGAAACCCATCACCACACCTTAAGAACTGCCCAGTGACACTGCCTCTAGCCGGGTGGCTGCAGATGCAAAGTACAAACAATAAAAAACTGAATATATTGGGGGCCAGCTATTCAAACTACCACACATTCCTAGGAATATACCTGAGAAAAGTTATTATGTTTTGAGATAGAACCTCATGCAGTCCAGGCCAGCCTGACACTCATTATATAGTCTAGGCTGGCCTCAGGCTTCTGATCCTTCTGCTTCTACTTCCCAAATGCTGATATTACAGGCATGTATGCCCATGCCTACTTTAGATGGTTGTGGGGATGAACCCAGGGCCTTGTGCATGCTAGTCAGGCTCTCTGCATGCTGACATACCATTTCTTGCCCCTCCCGAGATAATTTTAAAGTGATGTTGCCACAAAAAAAAAATGTATATACTTCTTTACAGTATCAATATTTGCAATGGCCAAAGAGTAGAAATAAAACAGATGTCTACCAACTGATGATTGGGTAAATAAATGTTATATCCATACAGTAAAATGTTATTCAGCCATAAAAGTGAGTAAAGTTTCTTGGATGAACTTTAAAACCATACTAAGCAAAAAAAGAAGGCTACATCATGTGTGATTCCATTTATATGAGATGTGCAAAATAAGCAAATCCATAGAAATAGAAAATAATGGTCATGGTTACATGGGAGGAAGAAGGGGTATTGGAAAGTATAGGTCCTCTTCGGGGAATGGTACAGATGTTCTGGAAATGAATAGTGGTGATGGCTTCAGAATAGTGTAAAAATACTAAATACTACTGGATTATAACCTTTAAATGATAATTTGTGTTGCATTAATTTTATCTCAGTCAGAATATAAAAAATGAGTGCACAAGTTATTAGATAAAAGAAGCCTGTAGTGTTGAAAGAGACCAAAGAATGACCAGCACAGGTATCTGTTTTATATGGAGGAGATATCTAGGGCAGTGGTACTTAAATATTAAATTGCAGTTAAATCTGCAATGCAAAGCATTTGCAGTTCGGACTGGAATTCATTAAGGCTTCAGTGAGAACAAGTATTTTGCATTTTGTCCCTGTACCATTCTTAGAGGGAAGCATGCCTCCATGACAACTACCACAGTCATAGTAAAAGGCCACCTGAGATGAAAAGCTACTAAGGACCTACAAGAAAGTGCAATCAATGGCCCTTCTTCTTGCCTATATCTCTGGAGATTTAGAAAGATTTGAGAAAAAAAAATAGAGCCAGGCTACATCACTGTATCATGAGCACATAGAAATTACATTGATGGGCATTTGGAAAAACAACCGTCTTTGTAGTAACAAATAATCAGGGACAAGAACATTGCAGTTAGCCTGAGGTCATTGTAGTGATTGGGACAGGCAGCAGAACACAGCAGCAAGAAATTTAATGGTGAGATCCAGCAAACAGGAGAGCCATAGGGCCCTGATCAACTATCACATGTCCCACGTGTCCCTGGGAAGCTGGGAGGCTATGTGCACTCACGGCCTTGTGTTCTTGCTCCGGTCAGCTTCTCATCCCTGCATGAATGTGATACTTTGCAAGCAGAGAAAGGCAAAGCTGTGGCAGACCTATAAAGCCTCTGTAGTTTGAATCCTTTCTCTTAACAACATGCCCTTGTACCTTGCAGATCCATCAGCAAATGGTGAGACATCCTACCTCCTCAATTTGCAGAAGCACAGATTCTGAATGACAACCAACTCACCACTAAGCTATGTTGATGTGCTTAAATATTTAAAATAAAAGAAAAACAATTTAGCAAAACATTAACAGTTACATGCTGTGGGAAGAAGAGACTTCCCAGAACTAGTGCTTGCAAAAGACTAAACAAATAAACAACAATAATAATAGAATAGCAACATTTATGGGGGAAGGGAATCAGAATTCAGATTTACTAGAACATACTTGAGGCAGGGCAGGAAGGGAAATTGCCTGCAAAATAGGAGGGGAAATGATGAAATCAAAATAAAATAGAGACTAGCTGGAAAGAAGAGATTCAATGGAGGGGGTATTTGGGAGGAAAGGAGAGTGGTATGAGGGTATTGTAATCATGGTATATTATTTATATTGATAGAAGTTGTCAATAAAAAAGATTTTTTAATAAAAGGGAAATAATGGGAACACAGGAAAGGAAAGGAGCCCCTCACCCTGGAGCCTGATTAAAGCCTTTCACCAGCTGAGAATCAGGAGTTCCAACACAACTAATGACATATGCTTAAGGCCTTTCTCCCTTCTCAGTTGTAAACCTGAAATTTTCTAGGACTCTCACCAGAAACTTCATTTATAGTAAAAGAAATTCCCCACCTCACTTGTACAAATCTAGTGAACTCCTGGTTTCATCTTATTAAGGTGAAATCCCACCCAAGGCAGCTTTGGAGCCATTCTATAATCTCATTAATCAAAACAAAAAGAGAGATAAAAGAATAAAAAGTTTCTTTAAAGCTCTTTGAGTTGTAACTTGAGAGCAACCAAAATAGTATATATGGTTAATGTTAAGACAAATATGTATGATTTTCCTTTGAGAAGCCCATATCCGCATTCCTAGGCATGCCTTACTTATTATTTTCATCAATGTCTTCTTCTTACTTTTAATAAATTTCAACACTGCTTCATACTGGCTCATCCTTGAATTCTTTTCTGCCCCAGAGCCAAGGACCTAGTTTCACCCTCGTTGAGATCCCTAAACTATCACAGGGAACTCCTCAGGCCACTGTGGTGACAGTATGGATCTGTGTCTCAGTTCCTGCCTCCACTGACAGCGCTATTTTTTTAAATGCATACATACACACACACAACATTAAACATGAAAAGAAATAGGAAAGCATAACTTTTCTTTTACTTTAAAACACAATTAAAACCATTATTATGAAGCTGTATTTTTAGGCCTAGAACTGTTAAAAAAAAAATGGCATGCTGGAGATTTAAGGTTATGTGGGCAGACAGTGATTCATGAATCAGGTACCTCCAAACCAGAAGTGGTTCAGGGCGCCATTAGAAGTGTATGAGGGGAAGATTTAAAAAAAAAAAAAATTAGGGAAAGATTTTTAAAAAATGAATATGAAAGAAGAGCAAATAAGTTATTAGATTAGTTAAAGTTGGAGCAATTTCCTGATTAGACAATCCTTGTGGGAACTAATACACAAATTTAAATTCCATTTTCATTTATCTTCTGCATTAGGTTTCAGTTTGCTTGTGTGGGAACTCAAAGCCTTAAAGGCACCTCAGTCTAACAACCTCTAATTTAATTATTCCAACAAAGCTTACAAAATATAATATGTATCTACATGAACCAAAGAATAGCACAGGAGTGAGCTGAGATCAATGGAAGACAAGTTTTTATATTTTACTTGAGTTGGTATTGAGAAGGTGAGAAATTAAAAATCTGTATTATAATCTATAGGGCATCCATTAAGAAAATTCCTTACCTCAGGAAACATTGCAGAAGAAATGACAGAAAGACTGTAAGAGCCAGAGGGTGGGGAGAAGTGCTTTGGAACATTGCATTCTGGGCACAAGATAGACATTACATTCACAACCTCACAGCAGCTATCACTACCTGCATAATATTGGCCCCATCATCATGTTGTTGTGGATGATGAAGGAAGGCAAACGAAAAAAATAAAGACATCACAATAGGCGAGGGGGACTAGAAACGTGGCTTCATGGTTAGGTGTGCAAGATTGAGGGCTTAAGGGGACCTGAGAGTTCAAATCTCCAGATCCTATGTAAAACAGCTGGGAGTGGCCATGTGCCCCTACAACCCTAGTCTTTCAGGGGAACAGAGATCTGAGAATTGTCAGAGCTCAGCAAGCTGTAACAGCGAAAAGAGATTCAGGCTCAAAAACAAGACGTGGGGAGGGGTGATATTTCACGCCGGCCACAGCAGGTGAGAGGCAAGTGTATGGGAGGCCACAAGGACACACAAATGTATAACACACACACACACACACACACCCCACATGTGGCAAAAAATAAAAAAAAATAGAAGAGAGACTGGTTGGAAGGAGTTGTTCAGTAGAAGGGGCAAGGGAGGGTTAAAGGAGCATGGTGAAAGGAAATTATGACACAAATGTATTATGTGCACACATAAAAATTGTCAACAAAAAGAAAATTCCTAGGATGTAGAGGTGGCTCAGTGGTTAAAGGTGCTTCCTTGCAATGGCCTGGGTTTGATTCTCCAGTACCCACTTCAAGCCAGATGCACAAAGTAGTGTATTTGTGACATTCATATCTAGTGGCAAGAGGCCCTGACACACCCATTCGATCTTTCTCTGTCTCTTCTTGAAAATAAATTAATAATTATTTTTATTGACAACTTCCATAATTGTAAACAATATCCCATGGTAATTCCCTCCCTCCCACCACTTTCCTCTTTGAAACTCCACTCTCCATCATATCCCTTTACCCTCTCAATCAGTCTCTCTTTTATTTTGATGTCATCATCTTTTCCTCCTATTACGACAGCTTTGTGTAGGTAGTGTCAAGCACTGTTATGGATATCCAGGCCATTTTGTGTCTGGAGGAGCACATTGTAAGAAGTCCTACCCTTCATTTGGCTCTTACATTCTTTCCACCACTTCTTCTGCAATGGGCCCTGAGCCTTGGAAGATGTGATAGAGATATTGCAGTGCTGAGCACTCCTCTGTCACATCACTTCTCTTCAGCACCGCGGTGCCTTTGGAATCATCCCAAGGTCACTGCCATCTGAAACAAGGAGGTTCTCTAAACAAAAGTGAGAGTAGCATTAATATATGGGTATGAACATTAATAGAAGTGCTTACTGGGAAATTTGGTGAGCATAGTATATGCATTTAGTTAGACAGCAGCAACTGTTACACCCCTAGGGCTCATGACTACCCATGTTGTAGGTTTTCAGTATTAGGGATGTATTTGCTCCCATGGAGAAGGCCTTGATTCAGATAAGAGGGCAGTTGGTTTCCCCCATAACAGACATGCCACTATTGCACCTATTCGCTCATTTGGCCTGGCTGGCCAAATATAAGGCTTGCAGGGTCCACTGTTGAGTACCTTCACTGGTGATTTCTCTCTCTCCCATTGAATTGCATGCAGAATGGCTTTTTCCAGCTTTCTGTCAGCTGGTCTACATGGAAGAGGTTTTCAGCTCAGCTCCAGCAGGATTTCTCACTGATCTTGCAGCCCAAATATGTGGAGTCTTCAGAAATAGGGATTTACCATCTATTCCTAGTGGGAAACCAAGGGCCTCAGCAATGGCTTATAATGTTTTAGGGGCATCAGGGACCTCCCTGGCCAACAACTCATTGGAAGGCATCTCATCCTTGGCACTGCCAATATTGTAGTAACCATCTATGGCTCCTGAATGTTCCATTATGCAAAGACGTAGGTTTCCATATGACTTATTTATATCCTCTTAGATTTTGTTTAGCCCTCCCTCCACCTTTCCTTTACTCAATCTCTTCCCCTGACCTCACTTAGGCCTTTCCACTCCCATTAACCTGTTCTTTTTTAAAAAAAAAATTTATTAGCATTTTCCAAGATTATAAAAAATATCCCATGTTAACCTGTTCTTCTACTTATATATATGCAGTACAATCCTATTAAATCCCCTTGCCCTCCCTTTCTGTTCCCTTCATATCTCCTTTCTGTCTTACTTGCCTTCACTACTGAGTTTTCTTCCTACTCACATAGAAGTCCAATCATGGTGGCACACGCCTTTAATCCCAGCACTTGGGAGGCAGAGGTAGGAGGATTGCGATGAGTTCAAGGCCACCCTGAGACTCCATAGTGAATTCCAGGTCAGCCTGGGCTAGACTGAGACCCTACCTCAAAAAAGAAAAAAAAAAGAAAAGAAAAATAGAAAAAGAAGTCCAATCATTTGTCGCTAGGATACACATATGAGAGAGAACATGTGACATTTGGCTTTCTGGACCTGGGTTACCTCACTAAGTATTATACTTCCCAGATCCATCCATTTTCCTGCGAATTTCCCAACTTCATTTTTCTTTACTGCTGAGCAGAACTCCATTGTGTATATGTGCCATATGTTCATTATCCACTCATTAGTTGAAGGACATGTAGACTGGTTCCATTTCCCAGCTATTATAAATTGAGCAGCAATAAACATGGTTCAGCAAGTATCTCTAGGGTAGTGAGATGAGTTCTTAGTATATATGCCTAGTGCTATAGCTGGGTCATATGGTAGATCTATTTTTAGCTATCTCAGGAACCTCCACATTGATTTGCACAATGGCTAGACAAAATTGCATTCCCCCCAACAGGGTAGAAGGGTTCCTTTTTTTTCCCCACATTCTTACTAGCTTTTATGGTCATTTGTTTTCATGATGGTAGCCAATCTGACAGGAGTGAGATGGAATCTCAGTGTCGTTTTAATCTGCATTTCCCTGATGAATAAGGATGTAGAACATTTTTTTTAGATGTTTATATGCCATCTGTATTTCTTCTTTTGAGAACTCTGTATTTAGTTCCTTAGCCCATTTTTTAATTAGGTTGTTTATTTTTAAAAGGTAGTTCCTGGGCTGAAGAGATGGTTTAGCATTTAAGCCATCCTGCAAAGCCTAACGACACAGGATCAATTCCTCAATACCCATATAAAGTCAGACGCACAAAGTGGCACATGCATCAGAAGTTCCTTTTCAGTGGCTAGAAGCTCTGGTGTGCCCATGCTCTCTCTCACTTTCTCCTTGTCCCTCTTCTCTGTATTTTATTGCTTGAAAATAAATAATAAATAAGTAAACTTCAAAAAAGACAATCCCTTAAGAAATATAAAAGAACTAACAAAGTAATTAAAACATCCCACGAATAAATATCTACTTCATAAAAAGTATTAAAAAATCTATAGAACTTCCAAAAGACAAGAGACATAAGCAGAATAAATAGAAAAATGGCAGATGCAAACCAAATTGAGATAGCTAAGGGAAATCTTTCTCTCCCTGAAGTGCTGAACAGGTGATAAGCATTGTTAAAACATAGCTAAACGTGTAAAAAATCACTGTTAACGTTATTATAATCACTCTTTCTGATGTTTATTTTTCCTGTAAATAAGCAAAGATGCCGAGGGATGGGATTATTTAGCTCCCCAGTTGACAGCTATTAGACTCTTTTCTGGTGCCCTGGTGGCCATGAGCATGAGCTGTCAGTCAAGCAGCCATCCAGACTATCCTTATGACAACACCAGTACTCCATGGACATCTTGAAAAAAACTGCATGGAAATTACTGCTGTAGCTGCGAAAGCACAATTCCAATTCCTGGAAGTGGGACCCTAACTGTAACTGTTTCAAATAGCATGTACCAGACATTCTCTGCAATCATTACCATTCTAGCAAGACAGGGAACATTTCCCCTGATGGCCCAACAGAGGGACTGTCGCTATTGGTACAAGAAGGCCAATGTCATTAGTGTGAACACATCCTTCCTTTACAAGGAGCTCTGCTTTAATGGGTATTAACACCTCTTTCAAGCTACACAAGCAAGCTATTTGACTGGCCTTGTGAGCTTATAGGGAAACACCCTTCTGTGCCATCCTGTGTGATATTGCAACATTTGACCCAATAAAAGCCTTCTCTTAAGTGGCCTCCTGTTGCTTACTTTTGACCTCCAAAATTGGTGGCCTGAATGGGTGATGCAGGTGGAAGGCCCAACAGTGACAGAGCCACGGAATCAGAGTGGTAGTGGTCACAGTGGTTGTCACAGAGGTAGGAGCTGCAGCAGTATTGATGGGGCAGTGGTGGCAGTGACAGCAGTGATTCTTGGAGCAGAGCCAGCCAGTAACTGCAGTGGCCATGACAGTGCTGACCACAGCAGCAGAAGCAGCTACAGCCACTGCTCCAGTGGTAGTAGCAGTGACAGCAGCTATAAGGAGAGGCATCTGGCACAGCCGGAGAAGCAGTGATAAGGGTCAGAGCTAAAGAAAAGGTAAGAGAAGGCAAGGAGCTGAGGTCGAAGGCTAAAAAGCTGTAAGGATGCCTGCCATGGTGGCTCATGCCTGTAATCCCTGCACTTGGGAGGCAAAGGCAGGGAGAGCACCATGAGTTTGATGTTAGTTTGGGCTATATTGCAAGACTTTGTCTCAAATATTAAATTATAAAAGCCTATAGGCTTTGGTTTTTGGAAAACTTGCAGAGATCTACCAAAATTTAAAATCAGCAAGGGGCTATGTCCAGAGATTCTTGATCTCCAGACTCTTAGGGAGCTATAAAGTTGGTTAGTACAGGGATGGAGAACCTCAATTTCCTGGGTCTGAACCAGAGATGGAACACATGGCACCAGAGGACTATGCATCCCAGTACCCAAGGCCTAGACAAGAGTTATACTAGAGGGTTATACCTGCTTTTGCTCATGGCTGGCTGTCACCACTCTTCACTGCTGTCAGAAACTGAGGACTACACTCAAGGAGTTCCTCTCCTACCCACAATCCTATCTGTCTCACTCTCTCTTTCTCAAATAAATGAAAATAAAAAATTTAAAAAAATACAATTACAGAGACTATCAGTCTAGATTTTTAAAAATATTTTATTTATTTATTGGAGAGACACACACAGAGAGAGGCAGATTGAAAGAGGATGGGCACAACAGGGACTCTAGTCACTGCTAATGAAGTCCAGATACATGCACCACCTTGTGCATCTGGCTTTCTGTGGGTACTGGAGAATCAAACCTGGGTCCTTAGGCTTTGCCAGCAAGTGCCTTAACAATTAAGCCATTTCTCTAGCCCCATAGAAAGGATTTATTTAAATATTTTTATTTTCATTTATTTATTTAAGAGATAGAGAGAGAGAAAGGGACAGACAGAATGGGCGCTCCAGGGCCTCTATCCACTGCAAACAAACACCAGAGGCATGCACCCCCTTGTGCATCTGGCTAATGTGGGTCCTGGGGAGTTGAACCTGAGTCTTTTGGCATTGCAGGCAAGTGTCTTAACTGCTATGCTATCTCTCTAGCCCTTTTGTTCTTTTTTGAGGCAGGTTCTTCCTATAGCCCCTGCTGACATGGAATTCACTATACAGTCTCAGGCTGGCCTCAAACTCACGGTGGTCCTCCTACCTCAGCCTCTTGAGTGCTAGAAATAAAGGCATGCACCACCTCACCTGGCCAGTCTAGATTTTTTAAAACCCTAACTATATAACACACTGTAGCTCCAAAGATACACACAGATTGGGGATAAAAAGATGAAAATATAAAATATAAAGTATATAAAAGAGTATTCTGAAGAGTACTGAAATGACCACTGTAATATCAGGTAACATAAGACAAAAAAAATTGTTAGTAGAGACAGAGGGATACTAGTCAGCTCATCAGAATGGTATAATGACGATAAATGTATGTGCCTGAAAACAGTGCACTAGCTTACACAAAACAAAAATGAATGTAACTGAAAAGCAAAATGTAGAGGTCAACAAATATGGGTTCAGATTTCAATATCCAACATTCAATGATGAACAGGACAAGTAGCCAGCAATTCAGGGAGGATCTGGAAGACTTGAATAATACTATGTATCAACTGACCCCACTTGGAGCTATAGAACACTTTACCTAATAACAGAAGAATGTACATTCTTCAAAGCACATGTAAAACACTTTTCAGAAACAACCCAATTAATTTTATTACTTGTATTATTTTAAGTGTGTGTGTGGTGTATGATGGATGCACATGTAGGTACAGATATGAACTACCTGTTGCATATATGTGGAGGACAGTATTAAGCATCAAGTGTCCTCCTACATAAATCTTCCACCTTACATCTCCGAGACTGAGTCTCTCACTGAACGTAGAGCTTAGTAAAACTGCCTGACAAATGAGTTTTAGTGATCCTCCTGTCTCCACCCCCATGACCACGAAGGTTACAGGCATGGGTAGCCACACCTAGCTTTTCACATGGGTGCTTGGGATTGAACTCAGGTCCTCATGCATACACAGCAAGCATTCTTACCTGCTGAGCCATCTGCCCAGCCCCCAAATAAATTGCAAATGACTGAAATAATAATAAACTATCCTTTGATTATAAAAGAATTAAATTAAATTAGAACATAGAATTTGAGAATTTGCATTTGCAAATTAGGTAACAGTCATATAAAGAGTATGGGTAAAAGAGGAAATCATTGGTTGAAGAGAAAGCTCAGTTGGTAAAGTAGTTGCATTGCAAACATGAGGACCTGAGTTTGATCCCCATTACCCACTACCATGCCTGTAGTCACAGTGTTAGAGAGGCCTGAAGCTCACTGAACAATTAAGTCCAGCTTGATTGGTGAGGTCTAGACCAATGAGAGACAGTGATGGTTTGAATGCAAATGTTCCTCATAGCCTCAGATATTTCTTTGATTAACAATAAGCTTTGTACTTAAGTACCCAACTGGCAGAGCCCTGCCAGAAAAGCTATGTCACCGGGGCTGGATCTTGAATCCAGCCCTAAGGTATGTGTTAAGTCAGCTTGTGTTTGTTAGTGTTGGTTGTCTCTGTGCTATGGATGTATGGTGAAGTGAGCCAGCTTCTTCACCAGGATGAAGCTTCCTCTGGAATCTGTAAGCCTGAAATAGACCCTTTCTTGCCATAAGCTGCTTTTTATTGGATATTTGTCCCAGCCATGAGAAGGTAATTAAAATAGAGGCCTTGTTTCAGAAGGAGGTGGATGACACCTGAAGAATGACATTTGAGGTTGTCCTCTGGCCTCTATGTGCACACTCACACATGTGCATGTGCACTCAAATGTACATGAAGCCACACATGTATGAACCCACATGCAGATGCACACACACATGCACACCACATATAATAGCAAGGGAAATTAGAAAATATTTTCAGTGCAATGAAAATTTAGTCTATCAAAAATTATAACATTGTGTAAACACATTTTTCCTGGTCTCCTCTCTTTATTGCTCCTTGATATCTTCAACAAAATAAATGAAATGGCCAGCAAGAGATTCTAAATGAGAGAGAAAAGAATAGATTATCTAGAGACCTGGGATTCAGGACATGAGCCACTGGTGTGTTCACAGAAAATAGTAACTTTTATTGCTATTATTTTGCACATATATTCAAAATTATATATATGTATATCGTAGATTGAGAATAAAAAAGATATAAGCCTAGAAACATCAATGAAAATAGTCAAAGGGAGAAAAATGAAAACAGATAATCTGACTTTCTTTCTTTTCAGGAGCTTGAGTGGGTTAGCTATATATGATAAGAGCCTTTGGACAATACTAACTGTATGGTAGGTAGCCAGTCACCATGGGAAGAAACACATCCACACCACACTCCCTCTGCTGACACCAGGATCGTGTGAATGGAGATCTGATGGCTCCTAAGCCTTTATAAGAATGAGTGAGCACTGCATCTTACTTGGCAAAGCATCTGCAGTCATAGTGTGAGGAACAGAATTTGGTCATCCCATTCCAACAAGGTGGCTCCACATTCAGCCTGGCAAGTGTCTGGAGATGCTGTGCCTGAGAGTTGAATCTGTTTATCATCTCTTCATGGAAATGGGATGGCTCTGACTCTGAGACAGCTGAGCCTGTCTACCATTCTGCCTCAGTAATGAGACTACTTAGCCTGTCCATAGGAGGGAATACATGGACACTGCATAGAACTAATGCTGTCTATCAGTGCTAGCAATAAAGCAGGTCTGTGAGCATGCAGGGAGGCTTAACACGAGAATGGAGACCACCCACCAAGCAGCAAGGTGGCTCTGTTTCCTGAGTGGTGGGTGTTAATAGAGGCTGTACCTAGGAGAGAAATGAATCTATTAACCATGCTGGCCTCTGTAGTGATGGGCACTTTACTTCTTGGCTGGCAAGGGCACAGGGAATCTGTGTATGGGAGTAGAACTGACTAACACACCATACAAATGAGGCAGCTCTGCTTTCCTACCCATGAGTGTCTGCAGGTGTTACCTATATGAGCAGGCCAGCCTATCATCCAGCTATAGCAGTGACACAGTGGCTAAGCCTTCTGAGTAATGCATATATGTAGGGGCTGCTGGTATGAAGAGAGCTCTCTCTACCACCCTAGCCTGGAAATAGTAAATAATGAGGCAGAAATATACACTTATGTCTCATAGTAACAAAAGTGAAAAACACTCATCATACCAAGAACCAGAAGTTCTCAACTTACTTATTTTTCCACTTTATTTATTTATTTTTACACATAAAATCATATGTACTATGCTGTGTTAGGACACATGTGTACACTGTGGCATATTCACATGTAGGTAAGCATGAGCATTTATTAAACCTTAAACATTTATTATGTCTTTGATGTGAAAACTTTTAAAGTACTTTCTTACAGCTTTGAACAATCTAAACTACATGTTACCTATAATATACTGTGCTACAGAACTCCAGAACTTATCTCTCCTATATAACTTATATTATTCATTTATTTGCAAGAAGAGAGAGAGAAAGGGTATGCCACTGCCTGTAGCCTCTGCAAGAAAACTCCAGATGTATGTGCTAGTTTCGTGGGTACTGGAGAATCGAGCTAGGGTTGTGATTCTTTGCAAGGAAGCACCTTAAACACTGAGCCATTTCTCCAGCCCATTTTCTATGTAACCTAGTACACGTTAACAGACCTATGCCTCTCCCCTACCTTCCCCACCCCCTAGTAACCACTCTTCTCTCTCAACCTCTAAGAGAATAAAATTTTTTAGATTGTGTACATAAGTGAGTTATGTATCTCTTGTCCATAGAAATTTCATCTCAAGTGCAAAAAGACAATGAATAAATGTGAAATAAAGATTAGATACCAAAATTATTAACAAAGATTATAAAGTAATTAAAAAATGCTTCAATAAGCACTTAGCAACATATGTGAAATAAATGAAGAAATAAAAAACCCAGCAAAGAAAGAAAAGATACTTTTAAAAATGGAAATTTTACAGCTGAAAAATACATTTGGCAAGGTAAGAATCTCACTAGCAGATAAAGACACAAAACAATGAGTAAGTTTGTAGAAAAATGATCGAATATTAAGAACATAAGAAAATTACCTAGAATAAACAGACATCCAGAAATCTGTGTATTAAAAACTAAAGATAACATCTTTATCAGCAGAGTCCCTAGAGAAGAGGAAAAATGTTCAAATTCAAAGGCATTTAAAAATATTCATTATAATATTTTCCAAATACACGAATCTATAAGCATACAGATGCGGTAACTTATGTGAATCCCCACAAATCCATGTCAAATATACTACAATCCAACTCCTGAAGACTAGCAACAAAGACCTGAAACAACAATTAGACTCAGAGTGAGTCCTTTCTGCAAGCATGGAGACCAGAAGAAAAGAGATACTAAATATTTTTCAACAATGGTTAACTGAAGCTAATTTTAACAATTTTATTGGCACTTATTGATGATATATATGAATTAATGAAGTGTGGAATTTCTATGCATTCATGCAGTGGGCACTGACCAAATGCAGCCTCATTTTCCATATCCTCTATCTATCTTCCCAATTAATCACTATTATACATTCATTTCCACTTTATTTTAGTTTCCACAAATGAGAGAGAACATGTGGTACTTCTCTTTGTGTGTCTCCTTCACATAAGTTCTATCCACTCTGCTTTGAGTAATCCATTCTTTTTTGTGGATGAATAATATTCCATTATATATTTATATACCAGATTTTCTTTATCCAGTTATTTGTGGGTGGGCACCTGGACTCATTTTATACCTTTCATTTTGTTGTTTTTCAGGACAAGTTTCACTGTGCAGTAGAGGCAGGCTTGGAATCACTATGTAGCCTACACTGACTTTGAACTCATAGCAATGCTCCTGCTTCAACTTCCCAAGTGCTGGGATTATAGGTATGAGCCAACAGGCTTTGATCTTATTATCCTATTCCCTATTTTGAACACTGTGAATAGTAATAAACATGGTATGCAAGTATCTCTGATATAATTATTTCATATATATGCTTTCATATATACATATATATTATTTCATATATATATATATATATATATATATATATATATATATATATATACATATATGCAGAAGTAAAATAGCTCGATCATATGGTAGATTTACTTTTAGTGTTGTTCACTGGAGAAAAATTCCCCTACTTTAACCACTTAAAAGTGACTAATTCCATGGCTTTTACTACAATGACTACATTGTGAACCATTACTACCCAAATACAGAATATTTTCACCATGCAAAAAAATGGAACTCTGCACCTTTTAAGTAGTCACACCCCTTTCTCCTTCTTCCAGCTCCTAGAACCACAAATATGTTTACTGTATAAATGAGTATTTGAATTTTGAACCTTCCATTTAAATGATATAATACAATGTGTGATCTTTTATACCCACATTTTTAATCTAGCATGATGTTTTCTAGGTTCATCTTTCTAGCAGTGTCTATACTACTCTTATTTTACTGTGACATAACTTGCTTCTTTTATGGCTGCATAATATTCCATTGTATGACTATATCACATTTTGGTTACTCAGTTATCAGTTTGTAGACCCTAGAGTTGTTCCAGTTTTTGAATAGTATGTACACTGCTGCTATAAACATTTATGTTCAGCTGTTGTTTGAGTACTTCTTTTCACTTCTCTTGGGTGTATATCTAGGAGTGGAAATGTTGAATCATATGGTAACTATGCTTAACTTACTGAGCTGAGAAACTGCCAAACAGTTTTCTACTATGCTGTGCCATTTTATATTTCCACCCAAGAGGGCTTCTCTGTCTCTACACCTATGTCAACCATTGTGTGTGTTCACATTATGAGTGCAAGTATAATTCATTGTGGTTCTAACACTTTTTTAATTTTTTTTATTTTTATTTACTTATTTATTTGACAGTGACAGAGAGAGAGAGAGAGAGAGAGAGAGAGAGAGAGAGAGAGAGAGAGAGAGAGAGAATGGGCACACCAGGGCCTCCAGCCTCTGCAAACGAACTCCAGACGCGTGCGCCCCCTTGTGCATCTGGCTAATGTGGGTCCTGGGGAATCAAGCCTTGAACCAGGGTCCTTAGCGTTCACAGGCAAGCGCTTAACCACTAAGCCATCTCTCCAGCCCACACTCTGGATTCTTATATTGGGTTATAAAATTATAATAATTGGTCTAATTTTTGTGAGGAAAAATGGATGTGGGTGTGCTTGCATATTTGCATACCTGTGTAAGAGTATACATGTATCTGTCACTGAATGTTTACATGAGTGTGCCTATGTGTATCTATTTATGTGTGCATGTACAATGATGAATGTAGAGGGGTAGGTATAAACATGTTTGCTGGCCTGTTTGCTAGTGAGATTGTGTGTGTGTGGTATGTAGTCTCCATGAACAATACTTCACATTAACTACAGTATTGATTGGTAAATCTGCAATGACTTGGAAAAATTTTTCAAAACAATAAATTATAACATTTTTTTCCAAAGAAAAAAATCTGCACTACATGCATGTTAGCACTAATCCTGGCATTTTCTCCAAGTGGCCTAATTTGATTTACACAACCAAATATGGAGATCTTTGCCTTCAAATAGTATCATTACAAAAGCTTATAGAATTTTTTTCTGATAACATCTAGGGAATGATGCAGAGGAATCTATTGAATTTTTCATGGCAATTATGATTAATACCTTAATACTGTTCTCTGTACTCCCTGAGGAAGTGTTTTAGACAATTCATTGGTTTCTGCATAAAATTCATTGGTAGCAAAAAAGAATGCAGCAATTTTGAAACCTTTTTGAAAAAATAAGATCCTAGGTTTCCATGGCCACTCAAACCTGGGTTTCTAAAAAGGTTGAAGTTTATTTCTTTGCAAGGCACTTGTAGGAGGAACATGTTACCCTTTGTTCATTTTTATATATGAGTTTTGACAAGTGCATACCATTGGGTGACAACCATTACAATCAGGATACAAACTTCATTCCCAACAAAATATTACCTCCCTCTTCCTCAGTACAGTTACCCTGTCTGTTATTCAATGTTCTGTCACTATGAATAATATTCGAGACAATTAACATAAAGATAAAAGGTTGACTTTGGCTCCCAGCTTTGGAAGTTGAAGTGCATGATTAATTGGTTCCATTGTTATGTGCCTGTGGTGAGGGGGATATCATGGCAGAAATGTGCACTGAAGCATAACTGCTTGCCTCACAACTCCTAGGAAGCTAAAAAATGAGGAGATGGTGTGGAAGTGGACCATGATTGCTGTACCCAACTGTGGGAGTTGGAGAGTCTGAGCCCTTTGGCCAGGAAGGGAGCACCCTGAGGTACAGGAAAGTTCAAAGAGTATTACCTGGAGGTTGAAGGAAAATACAGTATGCCTTATTTAGGGAGAGGTCTGAGCTCAACAGATACTTTATATACAAGTCATAACCAAAATGACCAGACTCCAAAATCATTGTCATTTGTTTATGTGTACTCTGCAGATTCATTTCCAACCAGACGTCCAGCTGAGCCCATCTTGATGAGTACCCCTTGTTTACATTAGTACCATGTTGTCTAATATACTTTAGGCTTTATGTTTTCCTCACAGAAGGTCAGGGCTCACCTTACCCTGCAAAGGCACACTCTTAATGACCTAAAGACCCACTAGGCAGCACCTCCTAAATGCTCCACTACATTGAACACATAGGGCTTTAGGGGACATTCAATATGTAAAGCAGAGCAATAGTTCCTGGGAATGACTGCTGGTTTTGTTCTCTATGGCTTTGTCCTTTTCATATGCCTAGAAATTATATGATTCCATACATAACATTTTGGTTGTAACTTCTTTCACATAAAAGAATGTATTTGAGACTCACTGTGTTACTTAATTTTTATTGCTGAGCAAGATCTCAATTTATGGATATACACCAGTTTGCTTAGTCACCTATTCAAGGACATTGAGTTTTTTTTTTTCCTAGTTTGAGGTTATGGTGAAATAATTACTATAATCATCAATGTAAAATATTTGTGGAACTATAAATATTCATTTCTCTTAATTCTTAGCAGGTAAGAATATTAATGAGAATCAACAAAAACAACTTGTATTTGTAAATGTCAGAATAAATTCTACTTAATCTCTGCATGCCATTGAGGAAGAGGTGGTGGAAAGAATGTAAGAGCCAAAAAAAGAGTTCCATTCCTTACAACTGTCTGGAAAGAAATTGGCCTCAATATTCATGACCTCACAGTGCTTAGCAATATCTACACAAGACCCTCATAATAGGAAAAAAAGATGATGACATCAAATTAAAAGAGAGACTAATGGAGAGAGAGAGGGGGGATATGACAGAGAGCAGAGTTATGAAGGGGAAAGAGGTGAGGGAAATACCATGGTTTGTTGTCTGTAAGTATAGGAGTGGTCAATAAAAAATATATATGTGTATATTTAAAAAGAAAAAAATAAATAATAGACTGTTTCTTAGAATCTTTTAGGTCTCCAAATATATTGAGCAGAAAGTAAAGGGAGTATCCATATAGCCTTGCTACTCTCTTCCCCCTTATGTAGCCCAGATTGGGCTCAAATTTGCTATGTGGCTTGAACTTTTTGCGTCCTGCCTCCACCTCTACCTATGGAATGCTGTTATAATAGGCATATGCCACTATTCCTGGTTTATGCAGTGCTAGGAATTCAACCTAGGGTCTTGTGATCTACAAACTAAGTTACATCCCCAGCCACTCCTCAGTTACTGACATCTTATAAGATGTGGCATATATGTTACAATTGAAGAACTAATATTGAAATACCTATAAAGTCTACAGTTTAAAATAAGGTTCACTATTTACAATATATACTTTGTTTGGTTTGTTTTTATTTTATTTTATTTTTTATTTTTTCATTTATTTATTTGAGAGCGACAGACACAGAGAGAAAGACAGATAGAGGGAGAGAGAGAGAATGGGTGCGCCAGGGCTTCCAGCCTCTGCAAACTCACTCCAGACGCGTGCACCCCCTTGTGCATCTGGCTAACGTGGGACCTGGGGAACCGAGCCTCGAACCGGGATTCTTAGGCTTCACAGGCAAGCGCTTAACCGCTAAGCCATCTCTCCAGCCCTGGTTTTTTTTTTTTTTTTTTTTTTTTTTGAGACAGAGTCTCACTATATATACATAGCTCAGACTGGCCTCAAACCAATGATTCTCCTGGCTCAGCCTCTTGTGTCTTGGGATTACAGGTGTGTAACACCATGGCTAGATCATTTCTTCAGATTTTAGTTGATGCATTCTGTCACCTTCCCATGATTATAACATCAAACATGATAGTTATGTGTACCTAAATACCCTTATGTTCCACTTATTCTCCCGTCCACAACCCTCATCTCTGGCAATCACTGATATATTTTATGGTCTCTATGGTCTTGTCTTTTCCAGCCTTTTTAGACTAGAGACATTTTTTACTTTTCAGAATTTATTTTTATTTTTCCCATTTTTGACATTTGCATACATGTATATAGTGTATTTTGATCTTATTACCCTTATCACTCTCTTTTACACCTCCATTCCTCCCATTAACAACCTTCTTCTCAGCTCTAATCCTTTAAAATTCTTTCTGTTCTTGCTTCCATGAGGTTCCCTGAGTCTTGCAGGTGGTGGTTTACATGTCTTCTTTGAGATTGAGCACATAATGTAGATTATATTCTTTTATCTAGCAATATGCATAAGAGGTTTGCTGTGTATTGATTAGTTCAACAGTTCATTTTTTAAATAATTGAACAATATTTCACTGTATAGATCTACTATGGTTTGTTTCTACATTCACCTTTTGAATGGGCATCTCAGTTGCTTTCAATCTTGGAAAATATGATTGAAGATGCCATAATCATTTTTGCATACATTTTTATTTAGATCTAAGTTTCCACCCATTTGGGTAAATTACTAGATGTGTGAATGTTGACTATATTAGGCTTTGTAAAAATCTTTCAAACCATTTACAAAGTGTCTATATCTGATTTTGTATCACATTCTTATTGTCTGTATCTCATTATAATGGTCACAAAGCTCTAAATATCCCTTGTGTCCCCCATGCAAGTCCTTCTAGCTCTCCCCTAACCCATTTGCAACCACTGTCTTCATAGTTTTTCCATGTCTAGGATGTTACATGTTTGGAAGCTTCCATCATATTAGCATTGTTCAGTTAGTTATGTACATTTAAGCTTTTCTTTTATAACTTGATGGTTCATTTCTTTTCAGTGCCAAGATTCTATTGTATTATAGTTTATCTACTTGTTTCTAAGAATATCTTTTTTGTCAACAATGCTTGAACATTATGAATAAAGATGGACAAACATCTGTGTGTAGCATTTTGTTTACATGTCTTGAAACTCACTTAGGCAAATACCTATGAGCATGATTATTGGTTTATATGGTTTTGATGTGATGTCTTTGGGCTTGCAAGAAAATACTAACCTGTATTCCAAAAATGGCCGGTGCACTTTTCATTCCCACCAGCAGTGAATAACAGTTTCTAATGCTCCATAATCTGGCTAGCTTTTAGTATTAACCGTGTTCTGAGGTTTCATTATATTAATAGGTATGGAGTGGCGCCTCCTTGTTTTAATTTGCAATGCACTAGTGACATATAATGTGGACTTTCATGATGATGGCATGTCAATGCAGATAGATTGATTGTAATTCTAGTTGGGGTGTTACTCTGGGAGGCTGTTCATGTGTGGTGGTAGTGGAGCAAATGAGACCACTCTGCAAATTCTGCTCATTTTGCGATGAATATAAATCGGCTTTAAAAATTAAAATTTGGCTGTTGACATGGCTCAGCAGTTAAGGCACTTGCCTGCAAAGCTTAAGTACTGAGTTCAATTACCCAGTACCTACGTAAAGCCAGATGCATAAAATGGTGCACGCATTTGGAGTTCATTTGCAGCAGCTGGAGGCCCAAGGGCACCCATTCCTCCTTCTCTCTCTCCATATAAATAAAGAAATATTAAAATCTATATTTTAAAGTTTCCCTTTCTGTCCAAATCCACCAATGTTATTCATTATACTAGCACAATACAGAAAAACGTCACATAATTTTATGAATAGATGTATAAATTTGATAGATTACAATCACAATTAAGATCCCACTATGTATCCATTGGAATGGCTAATTTTTTAAAATACTAATACCAAATGCTGGTATATGGTGTGGATATGGGCAATTGGACTGTTGGTGCTATGTTATTTGGTGAATGTAAAATAGTACAGTCACTCTGACCGTCTCTTATAAAACTAAACATGCAGTGCTTGGGAAAGGCACTTGCTTGCAAAACCTGCCAGCTGGGGTTCAATTCCCTACCCACCCATGTAAAACTGAAAATGCACTCGTTTGCTGCAGCAAGAGACCCTGGCATGACCCTCCGTACAAATGAATGAATAAATTAAAATTTAATAACAAAATAAAAAGAGAAAACTAAGCATTTCCATACCATATAAGCCAGTAATTGTCCTCTTGATCATTTATCATAAAAAATGAAAACAGGCCTGGAGAGATAGCCTAGTGGTTAAGGCACTTGCCTGAGAAGCCTAAGGACCCAGGTTCGACTCCCTAGAACCTACATAAGCTCAAGGTCATGCATGCACACAAGGTAGCTAGCTGTCTTGCACTCATGAAAAGAATGAAAACTTTTGCTCACATAAAATCCTGCATACTAATATCAACTTTATTTTTAATAAATAAATAAACGCTGGAAACAACTCAGATATACTTCAAAGAAATTTGTGGTTAAACAATGGTACAGCCATATATATCCTGGGATAGACACCAATACAAAGGAACACAAATATTGATACATGCCACAAATTGAGTGAGAGTGTGGATGGAAAGAGAAGGGGTGATGATAAACAAATAGTTGGAGGGAGTAGTCAATTCGAACATTTTATTTTATTGTATTCCTAGGTCCATTCTTCCTCATCTGCCGCCATCTCTAACCTTCCAATGTGTTCCTTAAAGAAGAAAAGTTAACTCAGCCTGCTCTAGATTTCTATCCCACTTTTACTCCTGGTTTGGTTGAATTCTTTCCTATGTGCTCCTTTGGTTTGAGGCAGATGGCAGAAGTATAGCATGAGTGTGTGATATATTTTCTCTTTTTTCTTTTTTGAGTGTTTAAAAGTCCTTCATAATTCTACCTTTGCCCATTATATTTACATTAACTTTTGACTTGGGGTCTAGTCTATTCACTTGTTTACTGCAGTGTGTCAATGGATCTTCTCCTGGCAAGGAGGTCATTCTCACAATGGAAACCTATTTTTATCCTCCCCCCAAAACAGTTTACTTAATTCTGAAAACACTGGGCAAAATGACAAGTGGAGTGTTCAGATTATTTGCTTGGATATAGGTCTCTTGGAAACTGGCAATAATAACTGCTTCAAAGGCTAGAAACCAAGGAGGAAGATTCCGGTGGTACAATGATATTCTTTTTGATATTGTTCACATTGGCTTACAATGTATATTCCTTAAATAAAGAGCACTCATTATAGTTCATATTATTTTCAAAAGGAATATATTCACAATGATATGAAGGCTTAGATAAATAATTCATTTATTCCATTACAAATGTGTGAGTATTTATAAAGTTACTAAAATATTCCTGTATTTTGCTGTCTTATATAAATGAGTGTTTTCTCCAACTATTTACTTTCAATATAGTTTTTATCACTTGACTAATCACAGTAAGTAGTCTAATAGAGAGACACCTAGTTTTGACGTATTTGTTATTATTTCATTTAAACTTAAAATTAACACTGTAGACTAGAAAGATGAGTTGAGTTAGCCCTTTTTCTGAACATTTACAGTTGCCATGGAGAAGATCACAAGTACATTGAGACCCTTTCTTTGAAGCAAAAAGACTAGAAAATAAAATAAAAAATACTTAATAATTTTTCTTGAATAGAAAATGCATGTTTAAAAAAATCTTTTTGTGTGTATGTGCATATGGTCTGTGTGCATGTGTATATCCGTGTGTGTGCATGTGTGTCTGTGCATGTTGAGGCCAGACCTTGACATCACATGTCTTTGTTGATTGCTTTCCTCTTGATTTTACTGAGAGTCCCTCACCTGAACCCAGAACTTATTGAGCCAACTTGCCCAGGGTAACCCATCTCTATCTTGTGAGTGCTGACATTATAGTCAGCTTTCATGCCTACCTGGCATTTCTTTAGGTACTAAGAATCCACACTCTGGTCCTCACACTTGTTCATCAAGTGCTTTATCTATAGAATTGTCTCCCTGCCTCAAGTTTCTTATTTTATTTTCAAGCTTGCCTCTCAGGCCTGCTTCCTTTTCACTCTACCTTAATCTCTTCAGGTAAAGTTGCTCCAGTTATACACACAGGAGAAGAGATCTTCATCTGCAACATTATCTAGTTTGAGGTGGTGCAAACATTTTGAAGCAGAGGTATCAGATGATAAGAAATAAGAGAAATATTCTAAGGACAACATGACAGATCATTACCAAATTCTGGTAAATCAGTATATTCTTTCACCTGGTGAGTGCACTGAAAATTTAGAATCATATTCTGGGGTGTTCCTTAAATGGAGGTTAAGAAGATAAAGAGATTCTTCAAAAATATGCTATGAGTTAAGTATACTAGAAGAGATTATAGCCAATCTTTATAGACAAGCTATCTTTTTAAATTAAATACTTTAAAATGGTCACAGTATTCTTATATGGAGTCAGATTTTGCCTTAGATATTAATGAGAATCCATAGGGGAAGCAAATCGAATATCATGTTAGAGTTCCAATTCCAGTATCTTGCCAGGGAATCCAAAAGCTATGGCCACTACTTAGACAGGTACATGCCCTGGGGAAAAATAGGGACCCATGTATTTCTTCACATTTGGCATATGAAGAGAAGGCATAGGAGACACTGAGAAAGGTTTAACCAAAAGATCCTAAGACAGAAAGAGAGATTCTCATAGAAGTGGTAAATTTTTCCATTGGGCACAAAGCAAAGGGATCTCAGATGGAGAGAGAAGAGTATGTATAAACTCCATTCTTTTTTCCCCCTCATTACATATGATAGTAAAAGTCTACAAGTTCTAAAACTTGAGAAAAAAACCTCAAGTTCAATATAATTAAATCATTAAATGTCCCTGACATCTGTGATTACATTGTAACTGCAAAAAAGTTGATGGCATCTGAAACCTTTTCATAGGTTATTTTTCTCATTATTTTCAGCTCAAATTCTACAAATATCCCAAAACCTGCAGTTACAGTAATGCCATAAAAATATGAAGTCGACAAAGTCTTCTGTTAAAACAGATGGGCTTCTAGAGTTCCAACCAATGCAGATTAAAAGTTATTATAAAGTATAAAATCAGGCCAATATGAATTTCAGTCAGGTTTTTAACAAAAATTGTGCGGTCATGCTGAACTAAGTGGCTTCATCTCTGTACATAGAGATTAAACTTTTGCTTATTTCTGTTTGAGTAATTAAGACAGGAAGGAAGGAAGGAAGGAAGGGAGGAAGGAAGGAAGGAAGGAAGGAAGAAAGGAAGAAAGGAAGAAAGGAAGAAAGGAAGAAAGGAAGAAAGGAAGAAAGGAAGAAAGGAAGAAAGGAAGAAAGAAAGAAAGAAAGAAAGAAAGAAAGAAAGAAAGAAAGAAAGAAAGAAAGAAAGAAAGAAAGAAAGAAAGGAATATAATGCTCACAGAGGGCATCTCTTTGCAGATTCATAGATTTCTAGGGCATATGCAGTATTTGTCAGCACTAATCTTTTTCATGTTTTACTGTCGTATCTAAAATATACCTAATGGGTTTCACTATGCTATTTTCATACATGTACATAACACACACACACATATAGTATATTTGATCATATTTACACACATCCTTCTACCCTTTCTTGTCTTCCTCCTATTCCAACTAATACTATTTCTCTTCTGAGCTAGTCTGTCTTCTACTTTCATGTCTTTTTTATGACCCAGAGTGTTTCATTAAGGCTACTTACAAAAGCATGAAAGGTAAAGTGTTCTTTACAGGACCATGAGCAAGCACTTACCAGTAGCTTTACCATTCAAGATAATGTCTCTCCATCCCACATAAATTATTTTTTGAGGGGTGGTTGCTATGTCCAAATGATCCCCAATTTGTAACTTGTGCATCTGCAAGGTCATGGAATTGCCAGTCCTTTTCTGTCAGACATGGTGCTGTCAATCTCCTTAGCTTAATAGCCATGTCTCTTACGATCCATAAAAGCATTGCAAAATTGAAGTGTGTGCCCTTCTTTCTAGCTTATGGGTAGTCTTTTTTCACTAAACTAGTCAGTTACTTTAGGGTTTCATACATCAAACAGTAGAGCTTCAGCTCGCCGGAGGGTACATTTCCATGAGGGAACTCGTCCATTCAGTGGTAGTGGCCATTATTGGTGGTGAAGATCCTCAGCAGCAATGGACAAGTCTTCTCACAGTCAATTGGCATCTCTGGCTCCTTCTCAACTTCCTACTGCACAATTCCACTGCCATCTTCCTCCTTCTGCCTGTGAGGCACTCTCCTTAACCTCCAACCTTAATCAATTATTAACTGCATATAGATCATCAAGGAGGAGGGCTCATAAGCTCCTCCTCCTCCACCCATGACAGGGTGTTCATGGGCCCAGTCTTGTTCAGACCTTACTTATGCAGCTAATCACAGCTGCTATGAATTCAAAGGTGTAATGACCATCTAATACCCAGAAGTTAGTGTCCTATACCATTCCCCACTTTTTTCTTATCACTTTGACCAGTTATGATTCTTTGAAGGTATCATTTACTACTGTACAAAGGAGCTTCTCTGACCAAAATTGACATCAGAACTAATATATGGGCATAAATATGGTTATTTAGAAGGCAATTTGATGGTCATATTGTGTTTATTTAGTAAAATCAGTAGTAGCTCCCTCACTAGGGCCTATGACATTCCAAGCCATGGGTTTTGACTGAGTTTACACTACAAGATATAAATTCTTTCCTGATAACTGAGCCTCAAATCTAACCAGAAATTGGTTGGTTACCCCCATAAAAGACTATTGAATCAGTGTGCATACCATGCATTGTCAGATGCATAAGGTAGGGCATACATCTGGAGTTTGCTTGCAGAGACTAGAGGCCCTGGTGCGACCATTCTCTCTCTCCCTCTCTCTCTCTCTCTCTCTCCCTCACTCCCCCTCTCCATCCCTCTTTCTCTCTCTTTCAAACAAATAAATAAATAAGAATTTTAAAAATGAAAAAAAAGAAAAGTATCCCTGTGAAGCATAGATGGGGCTGAGGCTATAAGCTTGTTGAACTCAATCCCCAAGTTTAGGTTTTCTATGGCTAAAGATACTGAACTGATTCATACAAAGCACAGAAATAAAATCATTATGAAGCCAGCAGCTAGGGAAACCAAATTTAACTCTCCTCAAAGAGCCCAAATAATTTACCCTGAATGTGTCTAGTAGCACAACTAAAATTCAGCTGCAGGTCTAAGAAGGTAAAAGAAACAGCTTTGAGATCTGGAGTTGAAGTAACCCAGCTTCTGCCTTTGCTTAGAATCATCAGTTCTATAAGATCACTGGAAGATAATAACCACAAGCTGTCAATATCAGACCTAGTATTGAATAAAGGGAAGACTCCAAAGATAAATAAGAGAAAAAGTGAGGCTACCAAAGCATTCTAAGATGCAAGAAGAAATATATTATGAAAGGCAACCAGCCAACTGAGCAGTGAACACAGAAACTCATGCCACAGGAAATTATTTTTATATAGTCATTGGATGAAGTTTTAAAAATAAGTGTGTTGAAAATGTTCAAAGACATAAAATGAAAGAATAACTTGGACTAAAAGAATTCAGAGCTAGGGATGGAGAGATGGCTTAGCAGTTAAGGGCTTGCCTGTGAAGCCTAAGGACCCCAGTTTGAGGCTTGATTCCCAAGGACCAGATGTACAAGGTGCCACATACATCTCGAGTTCGTTTCAGTGGCTGGAGGCCCTGGCCGACCCATTCTCTCTATATATATCTGCCTCTTGCTCTCTCTATCTCTCTGTTGCACTCAAATAAATAAACTATTTTTTAAAAAAGAATTTAGAGCCAGTGTGGTTGTACATGTCTATAATCATAGCATTCAAGAGGATGGCAAATCCATGACAAGCCTGAACTACAAAATGAAATCCTACCTCAAAGAAAACAAAACAGAAACAAATGAGAAATAAAAAATAGAAAACAAATCCATTATAATCTTGGAAACTCAAAGTCTGATCAGAAAAAAAATGTCATATATAAGAATAACTTGAAGAGTTTTGAATTAATCCTGAGAAATGGAGGATGAAAGAGAAATAAAAATAGCTTGAAAGCGAAAAGATATAGAAGACAGATTAAGATACTTCTATATTTACAGAATAGAATTTCCAAGGGGCAAGAATGGAGGGAATGGAAAGACACAATGACTTGAAGATATAGAGTGGGAATATTTAATTAAGGAAAGCTTGAATGTTCAGAAAATCATTCCCAGAATCCAACTAGACATTTCCGAGTAAAGAATTTCAAAGATTAAGCGACCATAGTAGAAGTTAGAAAGGACAGATTACAGATATTAACAAAAGCTTGGGGCTGGAGAGATGGCTTAGTGGTTAAGGCACTTGCCTGTAAAGCCTAAGGCCTCAGGTTCAACTGTCCAGTTCCCATGTAAACCAGATGCACAAGGTGACACAAGCTCACAAGTTGCACATGTGCACAAGATGGTGCCTGTATCTGGAGTTCTACTGCAGAGGCCCTGGTATGTCAATTCACTCTCTCTCTCTTTCTCCCTCTCCCTCTCTCACATAAAAGAAAGGCCAGTCTGTTGGCTTGCCTCAGAAAAAATGTTACAAAAAGTTTGTCTTGAGAAAAAACTTCTCAACAATGTTAATGATAAAGAAAAATTTGTGATATGTAGAGAGAGAAAAAAGAAAATCATCCAGCTACACTTATAATGTATAAGGTCAGGAGGAAAAGCAAGAAATTTCAGCCATAAAAAGGTTGAAATGTCTTCATAGACAAAATAGCCAGTTATCAGATGATGTAATGTGGAGCTAGGAAGATGGCTGAGTGGTTGAAGACATTTCCTTGCAAAGCCTGATACCCCAGGTTCGATTCCCAAACCACCCATGTAAGCCAGATGTGAAAAGCTTCTGGTGTTCATTTGCAGTGGTCAAAGGCCCCGGTACCATGTGCATGTATATACACACACACACACTAAAAAAAGAAGATGCTGTACTGGGAAGTGGATTGTAAAAGAATTTAATAAATAAGTAAGATACCCATACATACTGCTGGCATTGCCAACACATATACTAAAATTAGAACAATACAGGAAGATTACCAACATGGGCTAGAATGATAGCTCAGTCAAAAAAAAAAATATGCCAGTGCCTCTTGCCACTACCATTGAACGCTTGGTGCATGCGCCACTTTGTGCATCTGGATTTTTGTGGGTACTGGGGAATCAAACAGGCTTTGCAAGCAAGTGCCTCTAACCACAGAGACATCTCTCTACCCATGATGGCTTAGTGTGTGTGTGTGTGTGTAAGTGTGCAAATACACACACATGCCACAGTGAGCGTGTGGAGAGATCAGAGGATAACTTTGGGTTTCAGTTCTCACCTTTTACATTGTTTTAAGTAAGGTCTCTTCTTGTTTACCACTGTGCATGATAGACTTGCTGGCCCATGAACAAGGGGGTTCCCAGGAATCTGCACTTAGTGTCGTAACAGCATTTTTTTAAACTAATGAAACTAAAATTTATTGACTGAATAATAAATTATTCATTTTCTTTGTTTATTCATTATAGTTAAATTCCATATTCATATTTCAATATAAATGTATCAGATAATTGATTATTAATGTTATTATATATGTATATATACATATATACAAAATCTTGTGCTAATGACTTTCTCCTTTAATTTCAACGTTTTTCTTTATTTTATCTACTCCAGTTGCTTCTGTTAGTTGCTCCTTCTATCATTCCAGCCTGTGTTGGTAATTCTTTAATACCATAATGTGCTATAAACTTCCAATTTTTCAAATCTATTTTTGGTCTTAAGAGTGTTGTAGAGTTTTATTCAGATGCACAGGTTGACTATTACTTACTCAAAATGGTTTGTAACAGAAGAATTTACATATTTCAGGTTTTAGGATATTTGCATATACATGATATGATATATTGGGGCTAGACACAATTGGGTCTGAAAAAGAAATTCACTGGTATTTCCTTTTTAAAATAATGATACTTAATGGAAAGAGATTGAAAGAATTCCCATTGAGATCAGGAAAAAGACATGGGTATCCACTCTCACCTCTGCTCTTCAATATAGTACTGGAAGTCCTAGCTCAAGCAGTAAGACAGGAGAAAGAAATAAAAGGGATACAATTGAGAAAGGAATAACTTAAGTGAGCTCCATTTGCAGACAATATGATTCTATACATAAGAGACCTGAGAGCCTTCATCTCAAAACTCTTAACGGTGATAAACTCCTTCAGCAAAGTAGCAGGATACAAAATTAATGCACAAAATCAGTAGCATTTCTATATGCAAATGACAAAGATACAAAGAAAGAAATAAGTGACATTGTCCCATTTTCAGTAGCAACAAAGAAAATAAAATACCTTGGAATAACATTAAACAAGGAAGTGAAAGATCTATACAATGAAAAAAAAATAAAGGAATTGAGGAGAACTTGAGAAAATGGAACCATCTCCCATGTTCCTTGATAGGCAGAATAAACATTGTGAAAATGGAAATCCTACCAAAGGCAATATACAGATTTATTGAAATCCCAATCAAAATCCAACATTGTTCTTCACAGAGATTGAACAAAAATGATCTCAAAATTCATATGGAAAGGCATAAGGCCTTGGATATCAAAGCATATCGTCAGCAAAAGAAACACCTCTGGAGGTATCACTATACCTCATCTAAAGCCATATTACAAAGCCATAGTAATAAAAACAGCATGGCACTGGCATAAAAATAGTATAGACCAATGGAATAGAATCTAGGACACAGGCTTTGGGTCAAGTAACTACAGCTACTTGATATTTGACAAAGGCCCTAACAATACATGGAAAAAAGACAGCATCTTCAACAAATGGTGCTGGACAAATTGGATAACCATATGCAGGAAATTGAAACTTGATCCATACATCTCGCCATGCACAACACTGAAGTCCAAATGTATCAAAGACCTCAATATAAGACCAGAAACTTGGCTACTAGTGGAAGAAAATATAGCAGGAACTTTCCATGATATAGGAATGGAAAAAGACTTCCTGAACAAAACCCCAGTAGCACAGGATCTTAAACAATCACTCAACCAATGGGATCACACATGAAGCTGAAGATTTTCTTCACAGACAAACATACAATAAGGAAAGCCAATAGATTACCCACAGAATGGGACTAAATATTTGCTGAATATCCAACTGACACATTTAATCTCTAGATTCTACAAAGAACTCACAAACCTAAGCAATAAATAGTCAAACAACCCACTCACAAAATGGAGCAAAGAACTGGACAGGCAGTTCTTAGAGAAAGAAATACAAATGGCAAACACACACTTAAGAAAATTTTCATCATCCCTAATCATCAGGGAAATGCAAATTAAAACAACTATGATATTCCACCTTACCCCAGTAAAGATAGCAAACATTAAAAAATCAAATGCAAATAAATGCTGGTGAGGATGTGGAGAAATAGAAACCCTCATCCACTGTTGGTGGGAATGTAAGATAGTACAACCACTTTGGAAGGTAGTATTGAGACTCCTAAAAAAGCTAAATATAGAGTTACCAACAGACCCAGTTATTCCCTTACTAGGCATAATCTTAATTCAAGATTCAGTTCTTTGGTGAGTTCTGAAATGTGACCATTCCATATTGTTACTTAAAACCCCTGTGCTTACTGGTAATCATTTTCATGTATTTGTATTGAGATCAGTCTGTGCCTTATTCTAAATTACTCCATATATTGTTTAAACAGTGGGTGGATTTTCAGACTGTGCCTTGCCCTTTGGAACTCCGCTTTCAGAGTGGCATTTACCTCTGCTCCTGGCTGGACACATGAATGACACCATCTGTCTGGCACCACCCATGTGGACAGACCCTTTATTGGGGTGAATTGGGATACTAGCTATATATTAAAATCATATCAGAATAACCAGGCCAAAGAACTTATCATATATACCAGACCAAGGAATAGGTATAACTTCCTTACCTGGACCTCATAACAAGTGACCATTTAGCACTACAGTAGTAAGGACACCCTCCAACCTGTCGTCTGATCACCCTGTGTGTGTCAAAGAAAGCTGACTGTTCCAGGGGCTTCAACTTGGCTCCATCTCTGCTGTTGACATTGTCTACTCAATTTCTATCTGTTCATCTGCCTGTTTACCCATCTGGACCTGCTGACCATCCATTCATCTAAATGAAATGTGCCCTTCATTTGCAAGGCAGCTCTGATCCTATATCCTGACTCTATAGTCAGTGACCCCTCCCTATATCCATAGAGATATATTTACTGTGTTATGTGTCATATAGGAATTGAAAGTTAACAATAATAGTTAAGATTGGAATAACATAACATATGTTTGTCTCTGACAAGGCTATCAAAGACATAGGGAGTATCTGGTAAATTGCTGCCACTGAAGACACATTACATAGTACGTTCATTGCTATTCAATAAATTCTGACATTATGGCAAAACACAGGCATATTCATGTATGTTTCTGACAGTATCCTCATGACAATTTGTGTTTGGCTTCCTCAGCATACGTCTTAGGGTCAGGGACCAGTCACATAGTGTGTGTGGCTACTCTACAGTACTCAGTGCAGTGTTTTTTGGTGAACTAATTTTATATTTGTCTAAGATGTCCCCTACAGTAGTACACCAAGAGACTAGGCAGATAGCTTAGTAGTAAACCATGTGCTTAATATGTTTGAGATTCTTAAATCCCAATGTTAAGGGTGTTTGAGAGTGATGGAGCCTATCTAGACCATAGAAAGATGTGGCTTGGGGAATTAGAATGCTGGATATTTTAATTCCCCAAGCCAATGGCTCTCAAGCTTCTATCTTAACAACTAGCAAAGAACTGAGAATCATAGACACAAGAACAGCAAATTAAAAAACATTAAGGGAGTACAGCAGAAAATAGAGGTAAAGAAGAAAAGCTTCTAAGCTGAGAAGCCAGGAGAGATTCTGAACATGTAGCTATATGGTGACTTGGATTGGGTTTTCTTATAGCCTATAGATATAAATTAGCCACACAGTTGGGATAAGCCTCATTCCCAAGAGGAATTTGACTGGCTGGCAGGTCACAAAGGAGAGTGCAGACTCACAAAGAGCCTACCAATGGTGGGAAAAGTCCACAAAAACTTCTTAGGAAGAGGAGCCAGGAAGCTGTCACTGTATCGAGCCAGACTGGAGTTCCGTTCTAGTCTCACCAGGGCAGGTCAGCATATTTTGAGCCTGTGTCCCTAACTAAGTACCTGCAAAAGAATACTACTTTGCTCCTAATTTGTATCACCAAGCTCCCTCAAACAAATCTGTGAACCAAATATATGAATAAATTAAGAATTGGGTGCTTTGGGAAGACAGAGAAAGTAAGCAGAGTGAGGAGAGGACTCACAATTCAGGAAGTTGTACCCTCCTATGCCAATTCCTTTCTCTCTTTTCAAGACTCATTGGCAGGGAGAACCCACCTTTGGGACAACAGCCTCTGGCACTTCCATCTACTAGACAGTTTAATTTTAGAAAGTATTTTATTTATTTACTTTCAAGGACAGAGAGAATGTGTGTGTGTGTGTGTGTGTGTGTGTGTGTGTGAGAGAGAGAGAGAGAGAGAGAGAGAGAGAGAGAGAGAGAGAGAGAGAGAGAGAGAGCATGGTCATGGCAGGGCTTCTTGGCACTGCAAACAAACGCCAGGTGCATGTGGCACTTTGTGTTTCTGGTTTTACATGAGTACTGGGGAATTGAACCCAGGCTGTCAGACTTTGCCAACAAGTGCTTTTAAGTGCCTAACCATCTCTTCAGCCCTCGATAGAGTTTTATACTATCAATTTTCCCCTTGTCTCATCTGATATCCAGTCAAAACAAAAACATGTCAAAGAAACCATGAAATTCAAAGAGGTTCATGGAAGTATGATTTCAGGAGAAAGGTCAATAAATTTCTAATGAAATTATGCCCTAAAATTCACCATTAGATCCATTGAGAGCAAAGCTACCCACCATGTAAATAGGTCTCTGATTTGTGATGCTTTAAAGACGTCCCATTTCCATATTCCAAAGGATTTTAGAGCCCAGATGAAAACTGACCAAAATCCAAATTGGTATCATGTATGAGAACACTTCTAAGTGGAGTACTTCTGTCCTGAGGAAATACATTAAGTACTAGTAGCTGTGATATTAATGGCCAGTAAAGGTATTGTTATCGTATGGATGTGGTTTGTTCTTAAAGTTTTCTATGTTGGAAGCTTGGTCCCCAATTTAACAATATTGAAAGGCTATAAGAGGTGAGGGCCTGGTGGGAGATGATTGAGCTATGGCTCTCTTTATGAAGGTGCTAATTCTGGTCTCATGAAGTGGGTTAGATTGTTCACGAGTAGAATAGTTCCAATGAGAGTGGACTGTTATAAAAGACTGGCCTGGCCTGGTCTGTTGCTTTCTGTCTCACAGGATAATCTCTTCTGCAAATGCAGTGACATTATCTGTTATGTCATGCTGTAGCCCAAAAAACCAGCACCCAAAGCCAAACAGATAGACTTGTCCAGTTTTGGATTTTTACTCTCTGAAACAAACCTCTTCTCTGTATAAAGTACTTATCCTCTGATTTAAAAAAATATTTATTTATTTATTTGAGAGAGAGAGAGAGAGAGAGGGAGAGAGATTGGGCACATCATAGCCTTCAGCCCTGGGAAACAAACTAGACACATGCACCACCTTGTGCATCTGGCTTACTTGGGTCCTGGGGAATCAAACCTGGGTCCTTTGGTTTTGTAGGCAAGTACCTTAACTGCTAAGCCATTTCTGCAGCCCCTGATATTTCTTTTTACTGTGCCATTTTTTTTGCTTGCAAATGGATTTATTTATAATTTATATAGTCTTGTTTAATGTTATTTTTTATAAGATATGGACATATTTAGAATGTAAACAACACATGTTGATACCATCCTTTCCCTCCTCCCTGCCCCTTTTCTGAAGAGGCCTTTCTTGTTGGGGTGCAGGTCAACCCTATGGGGATTGTGGGTCATTCATTATGGGGTGGGGGAGAGGCAATGCAATTGGGGCCACAGTCAAATATTTCTTTGGAGAGCTGGGGATGTAGCTTAGTGGTAGAGCACTTGCTTAGTATGCTCAGGATTCTGGGTTCCATCTCTAGCACTACAACAAACATGCACACACACACACAGACCCTTTTGGAAGTTGTATCTAAATGACTGATTTTAGTCTCAAACAGTGAGTCAGTCCAAGTCTTCATTTCCAACTGCCCTAGACCTTCCATAAACTAGGTCAACTCACCTAATACTACACCTTTATCCCTACCTAGAATTACCCAGCCTTTTCCTCCCCTATCCCTAGACCTTATCTTGTATCTTGTAATGCCAAATGCCAACATTTCTCTTTCATAAATTTTACAGATATTTATCAGTGATTCTTCTATGAATCCAACATCTTTTATTGTCTAATTAGTTATTTGTTCATTAACTTTAAAAATAGTTTTAGAGCATCTTGGCAACTATAGAGAACACTTCTGTTTTTTGGTAAAATGAAAATATAGTAAATATTTTAAGTTTGAGGGCCATAGTGACTTTATTGCAAATAATTGATTCTAGAAACCATATTGCTATGAATATATAAATAAGTATCAGTATGTGCCAGTAAAACTTTACTTGCAAAAACAGGCGTAAGGATAAACTTGGCCAGACTATAGTGTGCTAATCCTCTGGTTCAATTGACGGTCCAGTAGGTTATTAGGTTATGATTCTATGGGGGCTATTTTATGACTCTGTAAAGTATAGATAACTGACAGTAATGCAGAGCAATTATTCAAAAACATAAATTTTGTCATGTCCAATAGACAATTAACTTCCCTCTCTCACTATAGAAGAAGCCATTTCAGACATCATTCGAACATTCACTTCAAGGATTTTGATCTACGTATTTGTCTATTCTTTGCATGCTCTATTCAATTGGTTATAAACTATTTCTCATCCCTTCATTATGAGTTGAATAAAATCTTTTTCCAATGTTAAGGATTGAATATAGGCCTTGTTCATGCTACACAAGAGTTCTACTAATGAGCTACATCCCCAGCCCTAAAACCTTTAATGTGTCTTTTAATACCGGCATAATGTCAAAATACTATCATTATTTTAAAATTATCTTTAAGAGGCCAAATACCATCCTGGAATGGAAACAGAAGTAGTACACCAAAACAAAACACGACATTGCTTCTTTGTTATTCATTTTCATTAACCCCTATGAGACTAGCAGCTTCATAAAGGGTAAAAACACCTTGTGATCCTTTCACTGAGATTGGTTAATTAATTGCCTTACTGGGTTAATTTCTTCCTGTACAACTTTACTTTTTCTTCTCTAAGCCAAATAGTTCTTAGATTGTGACAAAAGTGTAAAAGGATTGAATTTTAGAATGCAGTTACCCAAGCTAACTTGCATTGGGACCTTGGCAAAACAGTTCCTTCAATCAAGGCATTAATGTTACTGGAATCATGAATATTTCTGGCCTTGAAGGAAATTGCTCTCTCATTCTTGTCAGCTCATATATACAAAACTAAACCTAGTACCTTTGTCTATTTTTTAGGTCTTCTTAAAGGAACAAAAGGCTTACTAAACTGTGCCAACAAAAATACTTTATGTTTTGGTGGCATGTTACTATTTTATTTGAGGTACTCTAAATGCCTGGAAAATCTTTAATCTTAAAACCACCTTAAGATCTGTGTCAGCACTATTTATCCCCATTTTTAAGACAAACTGAGGAGTATGTCTTATACTGTTTTTCCCAGGACAGCAGAGAGAGATATATAAAAGGCAGACAGAATTCTTGAGCCCAGATCAGTCTTCTAAACTAAGGCTAACACATAGTCTTCCAATCCTTGACATGTATACAGTCATTGGAAAAATCTAAGTTTGGTGCCAGTGGACAAGGAAAAGATACAACCTAAAACTTTTCATAAAAAACCCAAAATTGGGGACTTGGGAATTTGGCTCAGTAGTAGAACACTTGCCTACCAAGCCACCATTTAAAAAAGTTTCATAAACTTATTGAAAATTTAGATGAATGTTCCTATTAGTTAATGTAGTGATTATCAGCACTTTTATATAACTGTAATTTAATATGAAAATACCACAGCTCCCATAGTTCTGTGCTACTGCTCTGATTGAAGATGAGAATCTAAGTTGTATTTTAGTCTACTTTCCATCTTTCCAAAGATTAAATATAAATTGTTATGTTCATACAAAGTCATATATCTGAATTTTCAGGCTAGCATTATTCATAATAGCAAAAATGTGAAAGCAACAGAAAATACTTATAACATGATGAATGGATAAGCAAAATGTGATTTGTTTGTACAATTAGATTACTTACCATTTAGCAGTAAAAAGGAATACTGTATTGATGCATGCTACAACATGGAAGAACCATGGAAACATACTAAGTGAAAGAAGTTAGATGCAAAGGATCATGTGTTACATGATTCCACTTAATATGATATATTCAAAACCGGAAAATCTATAACACGGGAAGCAGACTCTTATTTGTGTAGGGCTTAGTGAGGGAATAGGAACTGATGGCTAATGAACACTGGTTTCTTATGGGGAAATATTCTAAAACTGGGTTGTGATGGTGGTTGCACAACTCTGGAATTATACTAACAATGAAAGAATTGTACACTTAAAATGAATGAATGTTATGGTATGTTAACTCTGAGAGCTTTTAATAAATAAGTAAATAAATGGCTTAATAATGACTGTACCACATATACATGTACCCCAAAGTGCTCCACAAGAATAACAAAGAAACAAATTGTCATTATAAAGAATGAAGAATCATTTCATATCACTTTACGTTTGATTTTCCAGACAATAATATAGATGTCATGAGATTTAAGGCTCCAATATTGTGATCTGAGGGTAATTTCACCACAGGTGTGCAGCTTAACAGGGTGTTAATTGGGAAGCCTGTGAACACCTCCTCCACAGGCAGCCCAGAAAGCTGTGCCAACATTTTCTGGCGAATAGAATAATTCAAGAGCCAAAGCAATGATCAAATATAAAGAGAAATTTAACTTGTTTTTATACTATAATCATTACCACACAAAATGACTTAAAGCCCATTTTAATTGGAGCTGAAGGCTTCTTGACCTCACCACTAATCAGAACCACTCCAGGTTTTGGAACTATTTCTGTACTGTGGAAATAAAATAAGAAGCAAATTAAAGGCTGACATTTTCCAATAGAAGTAACTTCCCCATATTCAACAGGTTTCGTATGAGTAAGAAGACATCTTGCTGATTTCCTGGGATCAGACATCCATGGTTTCTATAGAAACAGAAGCATGGCTACCTGATAATGTATTGCTTTTCTCTGATCATGTCCACTGCTTCTCCCATGTTCCTGGTCCATTGCTGCTAGGGTGGGAGGTGATGACCTACTCTTTGGAAAGGTAGCTAACACTGTGAAGCCAGAAAACTTCTGATAAGAAATTAGCATTCTAATTGAAATCAACAGAGTCTAAACCCTGTAAGTCCAATTTAACCTGGATATCCACTCCCTCTTGTATGAAGGCTATAATCAACAAGCAATCCATTACCCTTCAGGTACAAAATCCACTGTCTGGACAATAAGAAGATTTTGAAAAGCTCCAGTGTGTTCCCTCAGTTAGAAGAGTCTTTCAATCTGCAGTGGTTTTATTAACTAAAGATAACTTCCCAAGAGGTCTGGTACCAACCAAAAACTAATGGATAGCAATCTTGTTCTTTTTAAGCCCTGTTAATGCACTTAAGAGAAACAGAAATTGTGTTTCTTACACACAACAATATGTGAAGGGAAGATGGGATCTAAATCAAAATAAAAAGCTAAGATGGCATGGCTAGACTTTAAAAGAATAAAACTTTTGTATGGAGAAGGTTGTGTTTTCCCACAAGCATTTCTAATTACTGCATAAAAGTATTAGGCCTCAGAACCCCTATAACCAATCACCCTCTCTGAAGACAGAAAAATTGTTCTCCCCTTGGCCTGATGCAAAGTACAAATCAACATATTGAAATGTGCTTAAGACATTTGCCATGAGTATAACACACACACACACACACACACACACACACACACACACACCTCTCTTTAGGCATAAAAATTAAATACTATGTCTCCTCATGTCCAGATTATAGTAAATTATTTGGTATTTGACTTGCTTTATCTTATATTTAAAGATATGAAAGTATTTAATCCAGTATACTTTCCTAGTGTGTTTCAAAGTATAAAATTAATCATGTTTCATCAAGATAGGACTTCTCAGAATCGTTATATACAACACATCTTTCTTTTGCTATAGTCTCCCTTCCTATAGAAAATCTTACGTAATAATACTCTTATGCCCTTCTTCTTTTATTTTCCATGTTCTTACCTCCCCTTCACAGCCCAAGTTCTTGAGTTTTGTTGTTATTGGTGGTGGTGGTCAAAAGTACACACAAAAACAAACAGAAAAATGACTCCAGTACCATATACTTCTATCAATTCATTTGGCTACACATATTCCTATTGCCCACCTCAAACTTTCACAATTGAGTTATCCAACCCGGTGTGAACAACTTGGAATTTTATCCCTTCTGACTCAGTCCAGCCATACTCAAACATTTAATTTTTTTTTATTTTTATTTATTTGAGAGGGAGACAGAGGGGGGAGAGAAAGAAAGAAAGAAAGAAAGAGAAAAAGAGAGAGAGAGAGAGAGAATGGGCATGCCAGGGCCTCCAGCCACTGCAAACAAACTCCAGATACATGTGCCACTTTGTGCATCTGGCTTATGTGGGTCCTGGGTAATTGAACCGGGGTCCTTTGGCTTTGCAGGCAAGTGCTAAACCATCTCTCCAGCTGCATTCTTAAGCTTTTAAAATATTTTGTCATTTACTTTCTGTTACACAAGATCATTTACCCAAGTGGTCCAGAAATCTGACTGGTGTGAATTAAAAATTTTAGACAAGGCAAGAAATGGATAGAGTTTTGTTGAGCAAGAGAGTCTCTGACCTATAAACCACTGTACTCCCAAGACATCAAATAAGAAGAAAATCTGTGGGATTAGATCAGTGTATTCCAAATGTTTCACAAATCTGAAGTTACTTTTTGATCTCAAATATAAAATTGATGACAAAATCTGATCATGAGTCTGCATCCATTCATATTTGTGAGTCCTCATTGATTAGTGAAGGCAATTGATTTTCTATCAGCAAGTAGTTTGGATAGAATTTCATTCATGACTTTTTGCAATCTATCTTCTAACCTACAACAATCTAGTGCTCTTCTGTTAGGAGAATAATTGGTTCCAAGTATCCTAAGCAGCATGTAAATACCAATTTCATGGGAGAGAGGGAGGGAGAAGGAGAGGGAGGAAGGGAGGGGGGGGAGAGAGAGAGAAGGTAAATAATAATGGACAAAATAAAGAGCAGAGGCCTTATAAAAGTAAGGAAAACTGGTTTCTGAAATGCTATGAGTTGAAAAGACAATTTATTTATTTATTTTTATAATTAACAACTTCCATGATTGTAAACAATATCCCATGGTAATTTCCTCCCTCCCACTTTCCCCTTTGAAACTCTATTCTCCTTCATATGCCCCATCCCTCTCAATCAGTCTCTCTTATTTTAATATCATCTTTCCTCCTATCATGGTAGTCTTCTGTATGCTCATCAAATTGCCCAGCAAGCACTTCTCTTAATGTTCATGCCCATATATTAACACTACTCTCACTTTTTCATTAGAGAACTTTCTCTTTTCAGATGGCAGTGATCTTGGGATGACTCAGAAGGCATCATGGTGCTGAGAAGTGACAGAGGAGTGCACAGCACTGCAATATCTCTATCACACATTCCAAGGCTCAGGGTCCATTGCAGAATAGGTGGTGGAAAGAATGTAAGAGCCAAAGGAAGGGTAGGACTCCTTATAATGTGCTTCTCCAGACACAAAATGGTCTGGATATCCATGACCTCACACTGCCTGAAAAGACAATTTTGGATTAACAATTTTCTTCCCTAACTTAAAATATAAACTTAGGGGTTACTCTGAGTAGAGATGTAGGCAGGTGCAGCTTTTCCACAAAAGCCTATTGAGCACATTACCTTTTATGGATCAGTGTGAAAAAGAATGTGACTAAATTTTTTGTTCTCTGATTTCCAACCACAAGAACTAGGAGCACAAAAATAAGAATAAATGCAATAGAAGCTGCATAATTATTTTTATATTCTTTTTAAAAACTTGTAAGAGCCAAAGAAAGGGTAGAACTCATTACAACATGCTCCTCCAGGCACAAAATGGCCTGGACATCCATGAGCTCACAGTGCCTGACACTACCTGCACAAGACCATCATAAGAGGAAGAAAAGATCATGACATCAAAATAAAAGAGAGACTGATTGAGAGGGGAGGGGATATAGTGGAGAGAGGAGTTTCAAAGGGGAAAGTGGGGGAGGGAGGAAATTACCATGGGATATTGTTTACAATCATGGAAATTGTTAACTATAAAAAAATGAACAATTTAAAAATTTGTTTATTCACTTGAAAACGAGAGTGAGAGCAAGAGAGTGAGAGAGCGAGAGAGGCAGATAGAGAGAAAGAGAATGGGCATGCCAGGGCCTCCAACCTCTGCAAATGAACTCCAAATGCATGTGCCACCTTGCACAACTGGCCCACTTGGGTCCTAGGGAATCAAACCTAGGACCTTTGGTTTTGCAGGCAAGTGCCTTAACTGCTAAGCCGTCTCTCCAGCCCTATGTTTATATTTTTATGTGTCTTCAGTTTTTCTGTTATAAGGAAAGCTCTGCTAAAATTTTATGATAGTATAAAAACTTACTTATTAAACATTTGTGTTCAATTTAAACAACAATGGATTTCTTTGATTATCTTAGTTTCTCAGACTATTTTCTTCTAATTCACAAGCCATTGAGTATCATTTGTGATATCTTAATTTATTTAGAAATTGAAAAAGGATAAACTTACACTCTACACTTTATATAACCTGGCATGTAAAGCAGGCATTCCATAGAACAGACCCTTCTACAGATGGAAGAGTGTGAGAGACCCTTGTAAGTTTGAATATTTCTTTCTTCTTTTAGAGAGAAAGAGAGAGAGAGAGAGACAGGGGGAGAGAGAGAGAGAAAAAAAATTGTCACTCCAGGGTCTCAGCCACTGCAATCAAACTCTAGATGCTTGCACCCCGAGTGAGCATGTGCAACCTTGCATTTGCCTCACCTTTGTGCATCTGGCTTAGGTGGATCTAGAGAGAGATTGAACATGGGTTCTTACGCTATGCAGGCAAGCACCTTAACCACTAAGCCATCTCTCCAGCTTTCGCATCTTTATTTTAATAAAGAAATAACTCTTAAACAGGGGTGGACATTTAGAAGATTTTTTTCATTTTTATTTATTTTCAAGTAGAGAGAATGACAGACAGACAGAGAGAGAGAGAGAGAGAGAGAGAGAGAGAGAGAGAGAGAGAGAGAAATAGAGACAGAGAGAATAGGCATGCCAAGACTTCTAACTACTGTAAACAAATTCCAGATGCATGTGTCACTTTGTGCATCTGGCTTCACGTGGGTACTGGGGAATGGATTCCAAGTCTCCCAGGTCATTAGGCTTTGCAGGCAAGCATCTTAAACAGTAAACAATCTCTCCAGCCCCAGTATTTTGTTTTTATATGAACACCATCAAACTTATTGTAGTTGTAAGCAAATATCTTGAAATGGTTGTTATTATTTTACACGAAGGCTTACTTATAAATAATAATGTCAAACTAATTTTAAAAATTAAAGATAGATTTTTTTAAGTTTTAAAAAATATTTTATTCATTTATTTGAGAGAGAGAGAGACAGCCAGATAGAGTGAGAGAATGGGTGTTCCAGGGCCTCTAGCCACTGCAAATGAACTCCAAGCACAGATGCTACCTTGAGCATCTGGTTTTATGGGTATACTGGAGAATTGAAGCTGATTCCTTTGGCTTTCCAGGCAAGTGCCTTAACCACTAAGCAACAAAGCATAGATTTTGACAGTACTGTAATGAGATAATCAAGCATCACTAATTTTGAAAAATTTGTCTTTAGACATTTTCTAAGCTAATTGTTTATAATGATAAGAGCATCAGAGAAAGGATCACTCATTCTTAGGATCAGATAAGAAAATTGAGTCAAGAAATCCCATCAAAATAAAATGGTCATTTCTTGTTAGCAGTATATGGGATGCTAGGGACCATCCTTGTTCATATTGTCTCCTTCATAACACCTTATACATAAACAAGTTGAAGTAGCTTATGATTTATTGAAAATTAGAAATCATAGACTTTTCATATTACATTTGTTAATATAGTACAAAAGCACATGCTTTGAAATCAGAAAAATATATCTCAAATATCAATTCTATTACTTTGCAATTGTGACCTGAGGCAAACTATTTACATATTTTATAATTTTCTCTCTTCACCCATAAAACTAAGACATTATTATTGTGATATTTAGCTCAAATGGCATATATAAATAGCTTTGTATATGTCATGGTTCAATTTTATTGTTATTTCAGTACTACTGCTTTTAAACATAAGCAGGACAATTATTTGACAGATGGGATATGATAAAATGATGACAGTTAGTGCTTACTGAGCATCTGTTATATGATAGGCATTGTGCCAAGTGGTTCATGAGTCTTATTTCATATATTTTACTTAAAAAAATTGTATCCAAGCCAGGAATGGTGGTGCATGCCTGTAATCAAAGCTCACAGGAGACTGAAGCAAAAGGGTACTGAGTTCAAGGTCAGTATAGGCTCAGAAAGCAAACAAATAAACACTAACAACTTATTATATAAATAAACCATCAGTGGAATCAACCTATTAATATTTATGCAAACTTTTCAGGCAATCAAGTTTAATAGTAAGACATTTACCCGCATTCACAGAATTACTGATAGTAGCTGTGGTAGCTTGAATTATGTTCCTTAGTAGACTTGGGGTTATTGTAAAGCATGTCTCCAGCTGCCTGGCTAGAGGAAGTGTCACTGGGGGCAGATTCTGGAGCCCAGCCCTAAAGTGTTACAGGGGACAGATCTGAATTCTGGCCTAAAGTATGCAGAGTGAGTTCTGCTGGGTCGCTGAGGTTTGGTGCTTACTTTGTGGTGCTGGCTGGCTGGCTTCTGGTGGTATGTCTCTCTGCATGTACCTGTGAAAGGGGGCCAGCTTTTCCTTCCATCAATGGAACTTCCCCTGGATCTGTAAGTTTCAAATAAGTCCCTTCTTCCCATAAACTGTGTCTGGTTTAGAGGCTCATCCAGGCAACGTGGAGCTGCCTGTAACAGTAGCCATCTATCTAAACTGTTGAAACAAAACACACTAATGTGGTGAGAACCATCATATACATATGATGGAATATCATTCAGCCTCAAAAATGAATAAAATCCTGCCATATAAAACAGCATGGATGAACCTAGAAAACTTATGCTAAGTGAATGCCAGTCACAGAAAGATAAATGCAGCATGATACTACCTATATGAGGTGTCTGTAAGAGTTAAATTCATAGACACAAAGACCACAGTAGTGGTCTCGAGAGTCTGGAGGCTGGGTAACTGGAGGTTGTTCAATGTATATGTATAGTTTTATTTCTATAAGATGAAATAAGTTCTATAGATCCATACAACACAGTGCCAATAACTAACAATATTGTGTAATTGAAATTGGTTAAGATAATCTCCTATTAACTGTTCTTACCACAAAATACCCAAACAAAAATGTAAGAGATATAAAGAAACTTTGGAAGATGATGGATAGGTCTATTGTGTTGATCATGGTGATGATCATGATATCATAGTATGTACCCATTCCAAACTATTCAAACACAACACAGTAAATATGTGCATATTTTGTATGTCAATTGTACTTTAATAAAGCTCTTAAAAATGAATCCCATGGTTAGAACTTTTATATGTTTCTAACTGAGCTTTAATTTTGTTTGCATAATAAGATAATAATCTTATCACAAAAGATTAAGAGATAATTTGGAAAAGGGACATAGACTAGAATTTATAGGTACATCATGACACTAAGGATATGAGGGGAAATCTCAAACAAAGCCTTTGTTGGCCTGGAGACTGTCTTTTTGACAGACAGGACAACAGATTCTTGAGAAGGCACAATTTACTTTTATTTATTAAAATATTCATTTCTTCTTTGAAGTCACCATACATTCAACTGCTATTGCTTTTAAGCTTCAGTGGTATAATGGTGAGCACAGCATTGATAAGGTGTTCTTTTTATGATTTGGGCTGGATTCTGACAAAATTTGGAGACTCTCAAGGAGGCTATGAGATTCCTATTGTTCTTACCTAATTTTTTTTTTTCATTTGTAGATAGATCCTAAGAAGTAAATAGCCATTGGTGTTCGGCTAACCAACTGAGATACAAAGTAAGTTATAAAATACACATCATATTTCAAAGACTTAGCATAAGAGAAATATCTTATGATGATTAAATTCAATATTGTCAACTCAACTAGATTAAGAATCTAGTAAGAGATAGCCTTTGGGGGGGGGTCTATGAGGATATTTCAAGAAAAGATTAAATGAAGGAGGAAGTCGTTTTCTCAGAGTGGTAGAGTATATATAAAGAAGCTCCTATTATAAATGGAACTGCTTCCTTGATTTCTCTGTATAAGCTCCAGGAAAACACAGAACTTTTGCATGGCTGCTTGTGCTACTTGCTGGTGCATTCATCTACCCTGTTGTTGCTATCCTTTGTTATGTTGTAAGCCAGCATCTACAGCCTTGTGATGTGAACTAAAGACTATCAGTTCTCCAGGAACTCTCTGGTCTTCACTGTAAGATTGGGAGTTCTGAGGCATCCAGTCTTATGAACTGAACATCTATTAGGTTCTCTGTTTCTGAAGCCTGCAGACAGCTACTGTTGGACTACCCAGCCTGTGTCCTGTAAACTAATCAAATAAATCCCATTTATAATTCATATTTTCCCTATCAATTCTGTTCCTCTAGAGAACCCTGACTCATACATCTTTTTTTTATTTTTATTATTTATTTATTTATTTGAGAGAGATAGAGAGAGAGAGAGAGAGAGAGAGAGAGAGAGAGAGAGAGAGAGAATGGGTGTTCCAGGGCTTCCAGCCACTGCAAATGAACTCCAGATGCGTGCGCCCCCTTGTGCATCTGGCTAATGTGGGTCCTTAGGCTTCACAGGCAAGTGCTTAACTGCTAAGCCATCTCTCCAGCCCTGATATTTATTTTTTATTAAGTAGAAACTTTGTATGGGCACATCATGTGTTGGTACCACCATTTCCATCTTCCCTGCCAACACTTCATTGAGAGCCCTTCTCAGTGGGATTACTGGTATTCACCATGGAGTTGTGGGTTATGAGTTGTGAGAGCAGCAGTCAGTCATTGTGGTGGAGGGCAATGCATCTGAATATTCCCTCTCATCCTGTGACTGTTACATTCTTTCTGCCCCCTATTCTGCAAAATTCCCTGAGCCTTGGTGGGTGTGCTTTAAGTATATTTTAGTGTTGAGCTCTTAGCAGTTTCTGGATTTCTGCCTTGGTATGTTTTGAGTATCCTCAGTGTCTATCACCATCCCCCTGGTGCAGTGGTCAGGCTCCCTGTGGAAGGAGCACTCATGCTCATCTCACCAATTCCTCTGTTGTTTCACCTGGGTCCTAGCTGCTATGCTAGGGGTGGTTCATCTTCTGCCATGGATTCAGCTATCTATTCTTCTATTGTTGATTGATTTGGATTGTCCTCTGTACTCACTGCTTTCTGAAAAAGCAAAACAGATTCTTCAGTGGAGAGTGAAATAAGAATAGGTTTAAAAGGGATAAGCATTATTGATTTAGAGAGATTTTGATGGACATAGTCTCTATTTTGGCCAAAGACTAGTGGGAGCTTCTTACTGTAGTCCACAATCTTGGTCTCCATGGGATTCTGACTTGGTTCCCAGTTCCAGCTACAGGTTCCTTTCTACTGAGCAGATCTTTTAGCCAATCAAAGAGCCACTGGTTACCCACCTATGCTAGGTGCCACTATTGCACAGGTGCATACATCTTGCCAGGCTGTTTGCTTTCATATAGCAAAGTCCCCTGCTTTCTTACAACATTGTTGGTTATTTTCCCCCCAGGGGCTCATGTAGTGCTTTTTAGCACTATACAGGCTATCCATCTGGTAACTGGCTTCCTTCCAGATTCCAGCCAGGTCATTCAATGTTCTGTGTTGGTAGCATGTGGTGTCTTCAGGATCTTACCTTTTACTTCAGGCAGATAATCAAGTGCTTTGACAGAATCCTGTCTTGTTTGTTGTATTTTGTAGGTCTTTCTGATCAATGGCTCAATGTGGGTTGTTACCAATTTCTGGTACTAGGAGTAACAAACAGACAATGGAGAAATTTGAGGTTAGGTTTCATCTCACTCTCTCTAGGGCCCTTCAATTCATGTGCTCCCTCTCAGGTACACTTGAGGGGTCTACCTTTTAGTCTGACTTCCAGGATATAGGATTCTATGGTACCAGTTCAATTTGGGTTCAGATTTTGTGTCTTCCCACCCTTTCCCTTCCCCCAAGCCCTACCCTGCCTATTGTCCAAGCCTCCAGATGCTATTCAGTCATGTCAGCAACTTGGGCTGATCCATGTTAGGAACTGTAGTTGAGTGAGATCATGTGACATCTTTCTGTGATTGTGTGAGTTCACTTAGAATGATCTGTTCCAAGTTCAACCATTTTTATAGAAATTTCAATGTGTCACTTTTTTCTTATTGCTGAGTGGAATTCCATCATGTAGATATATCACATCTTGGTTATCCAGTCATCTAATGATGAGCACCTGGGTTGATTCCAGTTTTTAGCTATTATGAATTGAGCAGCTATAAACACGGTTGAGCGAATATTTCTGAACTGAGATGTGGAGCTTTTAGGGTAAATTCCCAGTAATGGAATAACACAGTCTGTTGGTAGCTCTATATTCATTCTTTTCAAGACTCTCCAAATTGATTTCCATAGTAGTTGCACCAGCTTACATTCCTACCAACAGTGAATGAGTGTTCCTATTTCTCCACAGACTTGCCAACATTTGTTTTCATTTGATTTTTAATGTTTGCTATCCTTACTGGGGTAAGGTGGAATCTCATAGTTGTTTTAATTTGCATTTCCCTAATGGTTAGGCATGCAGAACATTTTCTCAAGTGTGTGTTAGCCATTTCTAATTCTTCCTCTGAGAACTCCCTATTTGGTTCTCTAACCCACTTTTGGGGTGGGTTATTTGATTTTTTTTTATTAAGTTTTTTTAAAGTTCTTTGTAGATTCTATATATTAGGTATCTATCAATGGTATAGCTGGCAAAGATTTTCTCCCATTCAGTGGGTAATCTATTGGCTCTATTTATGGTATGTTTGTCTGTGCAAAAGCTTTTTAGTTTCATGAGGTCCCATTGGTTGAGTGTTTGTTTAATTTCCTTGGCTACTGGGGTTTTGTTCAGGAAGTCTTTCCTAGTCCTATATCATGGAGAGTGCTTCCTATTTTTTCTTCCAATATACAAATAGACCAATGAAACAGAATTGAAGACCCAGCCCCTAGTTCAAGTAACTACAGATCAACCAACCACCTTGCTGGAACCCTTGCTAGCAGGCATTACAAAGAAGCTTTCTCAAGCCTCCTTATATTTCTGGAAACTCAGCTGTGCTCCAGACTAGAGCCTCCTCACCTATGCTATGGATTTTAATTTATTTTCTCTTATTTCATGTACTGCATTTTTTGGCTACAGTGTATATGGATGTGTATGGAAAGAAAATGTATCTTTGGGAAAACAATTACAGTTTGTTAATTTGAAGATCCTGGTGTTGACTCATCTTTATTTTTATTCCCCCCATCCCCCCACCCCCATCCCCTGAGTGCTTGGGAGGTGGGGGAGGGGTGCCAGGCCCACCTTGCTGCTGCTGCGCGACATGGAGTTGAAGCGCTGTCCCTGAAGAGCTCTGAGTGTCTGCAGCGGTCCTCGGGAGGCAGAGCCTTGGGACGACTTCTTACTAGTCTCAGCTTTCAAGTTCCTTTTTTTTTTTCTTTTGAGTTTTAAAATTTCTAGGTAAAAGAAAATCAGACTCAAATGACTGCTTCATGAAATTACTTGTAAAGGAATGGCGTGGGGATGGGGCCCAGGGTCCCCCTACGGCAGCAGGCCACGGGCAGGGGCAGCTGCTGCTCTGCTTGGTGCCTCCGTCCCGCAGAGTGGCTCCTGATGGACGGTGGCCCGCGGCCTCTCCCTCCTGGCTCGGGCGTCCCTGGGTTTTCTGAGAGGCGTTGCATGGCTCTGAAGTAGTTAGGCATGTAGAACTGTGGACTTTCGAGCCATCCCTGAATGGCGAGTCCTGCGGGAAATGGCTAGCATTCTACAGGGCCATCGTGTGCACCAAAACCTCTTGCCGCCTTGCAGAGCTGCAGGCAAGGGGGCAGTCCGCACTGAGGTGGGGCTGTTGGTGCTGTGCTGTGGACCTGCTGCTGTCAAAGCCGGGGTGTGGTTTGCATGTGGCCAAGGCTGCCTGATCTCCTGGTCAGGGAGGTTGCTGTGGGGCGACTGCCTACTGACTGGATGAAGAACTGAATGACAGACCAGGAGCAGCCACGACCCGAGTTTTCGAAAACCCAGACCTGGGGCAGCTGCCTGGAAGTGATGTGCTGCATTTCTGAAATGGGGCCGCTTTCATTGGCGCATCCTGGCTGGGCCCTCGTGGAGGGAGTGTAACATTGTGCTGCTCCACGTGGAGGGAGACTTCACCAGTGCCACGCAGTGCCGCCCCAGCTCTGCCTACGCGCCCACCTGACCAGGGTGCTAACCCATGCTGAGGTTGAGCTACAGGAGACACTGGAAACGCATTCCACAAAGGGAAATCTGTCCCACGCCCGTGTGACTTCCTTCTGAACTTACGACCAGTCCTGGCTGGAATGTAGATTGTGTTTTTAGTAATGTGTACTGTGATCTGTCCTCTGTATAATGTATTTTGTAATGTATTTTTCTCATCTACCAAAGGATGAAATAAATAAAGTTATTTAAATTTAAAAAAAATTGTTTATTTTTATTTGTTTATTTGAGAGTGACAGAGAGAAAGAGGCAGAGAGAGAGAGAGAGAGAGAGACAGAGAGAGACAGAGAGAGAGACAGAGAATGGGCACACCAGGGCCTCCAGCCACTGCAAACGAACTCCAGACACGTGCGCCCCCTTGTGCATCTGGCTAACGTGGGACCTGGGGAACCGAGCCTCGAACCGGGGTCCTTAGGCTTCACAGGCAAGCGCTTAACCGCTAAGCCACCTCTCCAGCCCCCTTAAAATTTATTTTTATTGACAACTTCCATAATTATGGACAATAACCCATGGTAATTCCCTCCCTCTCCGCACTTTCCCCTTTGCAACTACATTCTCCATCATACTCCTTCCCCTTCTCAGTCTCTCCTTTATCACTTTTATCTTACCATTCAAGTGTGTAGTAAATAGTATTTTATAAATCTATGAGAAAAGTCAAGTGTTAAAATAATTAACACTTGCTTATTTGCCAGTAAGATATAAATCATAAAGGCTTCCACCAAGAAGCAAATATGAAGAGCTGGGAAGATAGCACCTGAGTCACATTCCCAAAACCCATGTAAAAAATATAGACATGGTGGTGCACTGCTGGAATCCCAGTGCTGGAAAGGACGAGACATGTGGATTCCTGGGGTTCCTTAGCTAGCCATTCTAACCTCCTTGATAAGCTCCAGGACAATGAGAGACCCTGTTCTCTGGGACAAAAAAAAGAATCAAATACAGTATGTGAGAATTAAATTTAAAAAAATAAACTAAGTTAGGGCTGGAGAGATGGATCAGGGGTTAAAGTGCTTATTTGTGAAGCCTAATGGCCTGGACTCAAGTCCCCAATACCCACATAAAGCCAGCTACACAAAATATTGCATGCATCTTGGTTTTGTATGCAGTGGCAGGAGGCCCTGGTATGTCCATAGTTTCTCTCTCTCTCCTAGCAAATAAATAAATAATTAAAAAATGAAATTGGAAATTAAAATAATGAAAATTTGAGTTACAAAAGATACCTACCATGTTATAGAACTAAACATAGTTAACTAACTTTTAGAAGTACACAGTTAGTATGAGTTTGAAATGCAACAGTACACTTCCTAATTGTCAAATCTAAAGGGAATACTCAGTAAATCACATGAGTTATTCCAGAGACAATTTGCTTTCCGTTAAATTTCAAAAAGAATGTGTCACATGAGCCCTTGCCCAAAAAAATCAAGCAATTTAATGGGATATATTTTAATGATATAGTTGAAAATAACTGTTAGCATAATGAGCAATATAACCTTTAAAGGATCTCTTTTATAGTAGCAAAATAAATATAGTAGAGATATGGTTTTCCCCAACAGGATACTATTCTAACTATGCCTGAACTTTAGTTCTCCATTCTTGCATGCAGTCTTCTACATCAAACACAAAATAATATTGCCCAAAATTGGCATCAACCACGTCTTATGGTGTTTGAAACTCCACACTAGGATACAGGTTTTATCTCACTGGCACAAATTTATGACTTAGAATCATCCAAGAAAAACTGAGTGACCACAGTGGGTTAGAGAGAGTAACTGCAACCCAAATGTCTGGTCTGCTCAGGCTTTTATTAGCAGAGTTTATACAACAGCAGCAAGGGATAACTCTCTTTTGTTTTTTTTTTTTTTTTTTTTTTTTTAAGTACACAGGGAGCAAGGAGCTTATGGCTCAAGGTAAATTCAAACTATGTTGTCATTTATTTTTGTTTTAGAACTAGAACCCTTGATGTTCCTCATTAGCATATTCTGTAATGAGGACAACACATTCTGGAAGTCCAGTTAAGTGCTTATTCCCATGACTCATGCATATTCTGAATTTACCCCATATAGCTGTGGCTTTTGGGGTGTCTTAATTGGTCACTTCCTTTATATGAGTCTCTGATAAGGTTTGGCAGTAGGTTAGTGAAAACAACACCTAAACTATATCCAGTTTTGTTATAAAAGCAGATATTGTTGATAAGGTTAACACAACAGCCAATTTTACCACTAATTGTAAAAGCCGGACCATAAAGTTGTCCAGTTCCAGAAGAACAAAATGAATGCCCACCATTCATTACCATCACATGGTAACCATCTCAGTCTGGTAGTCTATTCATGTTCACAACTTGAGTATACCAGGAATGTCTACTTCAATGAATATACAGACAAAAAAAAAAAAACTAAACCAGAGGATCATCTCTGCATGCTTTTAAGCATTTTAATGATCCAAGAATAGTGGCACATATCTGTAATCCCAACACTTGGGAGGTGGAAACAGAAGGATCATGAATTCAAAAACATCCTGGGCTACAAAACAAGATCCTGCTTCATTCAGAAAGAAGAACAAGAGGAAGAAGAGGGAAAGGAAGAAAAAAAATGAAAAAGGAAAGGAAGGAAGGAAAGTAAGTAGACATAGGAAAGAAAAAACAATGGTAAAGAAATAGAAAGGCAAGGGAAGGAGAAAATAAAAAGGTAAGAATATATGCAAGAGTGCTGCTTTCTTGGTGAACCTGGTACCAGCACAGGGGTGAAGGAGATCGGCACAGAGAACACTCAGCTCCTACCAAACCAGATATCCAGGGACACAGAGGCTCCCAAGACCTCATCACTGAAGCAGACCTAAAATAAACCCAACATGGCTCAGGGAAATTTGCAGAAGAGGGGATGGAAAGAATGTTAGAGCCACATGTTGGGTCATTATACACAGAAACATTGCTTCTTACTCATAACTGATGGCTAATCCCACAATGTACAACCCACATTCCCCATCAAGGAGGGTCCCTGCAGAGGGGGTGGACAGGGAGGAGGCTAATGATGGTGCCAACATGGCTGTATACACTTTGTGCATTACTAATAAAAAAATAACAAAAGGTAAGAGAAAAAGGAGGAAAGAAAAAGGAAGCATTGCAGTTACCTTCTCATTATTGACCAAAACCTGTTTATGGGAGTGTAATGGTTTGAACCAAATGCCCCCATAAAATCATGAGGGAATTTTTGGTGGAGGGTGTTGAGATAGGGCTTCACCATAGCCCAGGCTGACCTGGAATTCATTTTGTAGTCTCAGGATGACCTTGAACTCACAGTGATCCTCCTACCTCTGTCTCCCAAGTGCTGGGATTAAGTAAAGTAAATATGTGTATCACCATGTCTGACATATCATGTATTTTCAATACTTTGTTCCAAACTGATGGCAATTTGGGAGGTAGAGCCTTGTTGGAAGAGATGTGTTGCTGGGGGAAGGCTTTGGATTGTTTTAGCTAGCTTTCCTCTTGCAGAGTTCAATTCACTCTCATTCTGCTTTCTGCCAGATGCTATGGCAAGATGCAATGCCCAGACTCTGCTCTACCATCCTTTCCCTGCCATGACGAAGTTTCTTAAGACTGTAAGACAAAATAAGCCCTTTTCTCCCATCAGCTGCTTTTGATCAGGTGTTTTGTTCCCACCAACTCAAAGGCATCTAAAACTGGGAAGAAGGGGTTTATTTCAGATTAAAGTTTCAAGGGGGAAGTTTCATCATGGAAAAGAAAGTATTACAGACTTGAGCCAGAAGCCTGGGTCACATCTCTACATAAATGGGAAGGAAATAGTCCAAGTGAGCTAGCTCTGAATACCCAGTGGGTCCGTCTTTTAATCAAGTTCTGCCCCCAGTAACACACTTCCTCCAACAAGGAACCACCTCTCAAAGGCTCCACCACCTGGGGATCAATTATGAGGCTTAATCACAAACACAGGAGGCTAAGGGACACTTCATATTTGAGGTAACAGAAAGGAAAAAGGAAACAGAAAAAGAACAGGGAAGAGAAGGAATCAAGTCAAAGTGGACAGAGGATGAAGTCTATACAACTACATAGAACTAAAATGATAATCCTTGAGGGGGAGGAAAAGCCTTAAGGTGGTGTGAGGGTGTCTTTAGGGTCATTTCCTAAAACATCAATTAGCTGACAGCCACATGTAAAACTCATCTTAAACTTTTACTCTAAAATGCCACTTTGTTTGCAATGTCTAAATTTCATATGCAGAAAATGTATGAACTTTAATGTAACTTCCAGCGGGGAATTAAAATTAAAATGGCAACTGTTTCATTTTTTGCCAGTATTTTTAGATTCCCTCTGTGTTAATCATGTTCAAAAAACCAAGTAGTAATATGCATTAACACTTTAGGAACTATTTCATAACACACACACACACACACACACACACACACACACACACACACGTCAGATTCAATTAAATTATAGTAAATGAAAACATACGTTTGAGTTCTAGCTCTTAGGCATAAAGGAAACTACCTGGTGACTCCAGTTCCTGGTGATGATCTGAAGTTAAAATGTCCTCAGGTGAGTGTAGGCAAGCACCAGATGAAGGGTTTGGAAATGAGAAATTAAGAGACTTTAACCCACACAACCCCTTCCCCACATATTACCACTGTCCAGAGGAGAAAGGGACTGATCCAAGACACTGCAGGTTCCCAGACACAACTAGCTTAAACTACAAGAGAATTCTCCAGCAAGAAATAACCAGGGAACCCTCCACACCAACTGACTCAGCTCCAGATAAATGAGAGGCATGATGCAGTGGTCTGACCTTAGAATCAAGACCCTGAAGTTGCCTATTCCAGGCAAGAGAGGAATTCCCATCAGAGGAGTTGCCATTCCAGGAGCTGAGGAATTCCAGACAACATCTAAACATTAGTTCATTCTGTTTTTAAATCCTATCTCCACCTAGTTCTTTCTATTCCTACACCTACTCTGTTCCTAACACCTGTTGTCACTTTAACAGGCCTGAGTGGTCCTCACTCTGCTCTTATCCTCTGTTGCCTCCTTTATGTGTGTGAAGGAGGGTGTATTTGTATTTTTTATCTTCTATGTACAGTTCAACGTTCTTTCATCTCTCTTTACCTTATTCTTTCCATCTACATCTTCTCCCAAAGAACATAGTCTGTTCTGATTTTCATGAACTCTTCCCTTAGCCTACTGAGAGACAGAACTATTCCACATTAGCTGTTGGCACATCTTCACTACTATCTTCTCAGTCTATCTATAAACAATATTCTCCCATCCTCCCTATATTTTTCCTTTTTAGTTTCAACAGTTCCGCCTTCTACTCATGTCACTCTCACTTACTATGTTTTTACTACTTGTTTTACAGTCTTTTCCTTCACCATTTTTCCCCTCACAAACCCACAATAATGCATACTCTATCATTATCTTTGTAGTGGGCCTGTACCAAGATAGCAACTGTTGTCACAATCAAGAGATTACACCTGAACCCTACTACACACCAGTCCCTCTTGAATATAGCAAACATCTACATTGAAAGAAAGGTGACCTAAATTGAAATACAGAACAATTCAACCAATAATCAAGTCTCTGGTATGAAGGACCCAGCACAAAAACAAAGTAATATAAAAAGTCAAGATAACACAGCCCCTCCCAAAACTATGAATCCCACACTGATGACCTCAATGACAGAATCTTAGACAAAACTACAAAGAATCCAACAGGATGATGATATGGGCAAATAAGTGAACAAACTCCAAGAGAACAAAAATAATCAGCTGAAGGAATTAAGAAAATCAATGAATGGGATGGAGAGGTGGCTCAGCAGTTAGAGATGCTTGCTTGCAATGCCTAATGGCCCAGATTTGATTCCTCAGTATCCATGTAAAACCAGATGCACAAAGTGACACATGCGTCTGGAGTTCATTGGCAATGGCAAGAAGCCTTGCGGCACCTGTACCCTCTCTCTGTGTCTCTGTTACTCTATCAAATAAATGGATAAAAATATTTTAACAAGCTGGGTGTGGTGGCGCACACCTTTAATCCCAGCACTCAAGAGGCCGAGGTAGGAGGATTGCTGTGAGTTTGAGGCCACCCTGAGACTCCATAGTGAATTCCAGGTCAGCCTGGGCTAGAGTGAGACCCTACCTCAAAAAACAAAAACAAACAATAACAAAAATTATTTTAACAAAACAAAAGTCAAGCTGGGTATGGTGATACATGCCTATTAATCCCAGCATTTTGGAGGCAGAGGTAGGAGTTTTTTAGTTTGGGGCCAGTCTGGGACTACAGAGTGAATTCTAGGTCAGCCTGGGCTAAAGCAAGACCCTACGTCAAAAAACTAAAAAAGAAAATAAATAAAAATTTTAAAAAAAGAAAAGAAAGAAAGGCAATGGAAGAAATGAAAATATAAACAGATAAAAATTACGAAGAAGGGCTAGAAAAGTGGCTTGGCAGTTAATGCGCTTACCTACGAAGCATAAAGACCCATGTTTGACTCTCTAGGTCGCATGTAAACCAGACACACAAGGTGATGTAAGCATGCCAGGTTGCACATGGGCACAGGGTAGCTCATGCATCCAGAATTAAATTTCAGTGGCTGGAGGCCCTGGTGTGCCAATTCTCCCTCCCTCTCTCTCCTCTCTCTCAAAAAAATTCTTAAAAACATGATGAAGAAAAAAAGGTAAATGTTGTTTGAAAAAATATAATAAGTGAAATAAAAGGCTTAGTGGAAAGCCTAACCAATAGAATGGGTCATGGGGGGAACAGAATATCAGGGCAGTAAGACAAGGAACAGGAATTGATATGTTTAGTCAAATATACAATATATGGCAAATATACATTAATATATGGATGAAGTATGAAAGATTTTGAGATACCACAAAAAAGCAAAGTTCATGAATCATGGTCAGAGAAGAAGGAGAACACCATGACAAAGGAATAGAAACCATTTTCAATACAATCATAAAGAAAATTTCCCATATCTAGGAAAAGATGCCCATCCATACACGAGAGACATATAGAACACCAAATATACAGTACCAGAAAAGAAATTACTCACATTACATCATAGTGTACATGACACATTAAACATTCAAAACAAAGAGCATATTGACACCAGCAAGAGAGAAACGCCATACCACTAATAAAGAAAGCACATCAGAATAACAGCTGACTTTTCAATGAAAATTTTAAAGGCTAGAAGGGCATGAAATGTACCATTTCAAGCCGTGAAAGAACACATATGCAAACCTAGACTACTATACATAGCCAAACTATTAGTCATAATTGAAGGAGAAAGCAAAATTTCCATGATAAAAGTAGGTTAAAGAAAGTTATGACCACCAAGATAGCTCTATAGCAGAAACTGGAAAGAGTATTCCAGAGGGAAGAGAAGGAAAAATACATTTAAGGAGCTGCAAAGGAAAAAAAAAATCATGACAGGACAGTTGTTAAGCAATTGAGGACTAAGAAAATACCAGACACTACAAAATGACAGGAATCAATACACATTTTTCAATAATAACCCTGAACATTAATAGTCTCAATTCACCCATTAAAAGCTACAAAAGAGCAGATTGGATTAGGAAACAATTCATCTTTTTGCAGTCTCCAAGAAACCCACCTTACTACAAAAGATACTCACTACCATAGGCCAAAAGGATGGAAAAAGATACTCCAAGCAAATGGAATCAGGGAACAAGTAGGTATCAGCATTCTAATACCTGACAAAATAGAATTCACAAAATTAATTAGAAGAGATAAATAAGGCCACTTTATACTGAGGAAATTACCATTCTAAGCATATATGCACCAAACACAGGTGCATCTGATTTCATAAAACACATGTTACTAAATGTGAAGTCAGAGATTAACCCCAACACAATTATAGTGGGTGATTTCAATATCCCACTCACACACAGGCCAACTTGATAAAAATAAACAGAAAAATGTGGGAGTTAAATGACATCATAGATCAAATTGGCCTAAGAGACATTTAAAGAACAGTCTACCAAAACACTACAAAATACACATGCTTCTCAGAAGCTGACAGAACTTTCTCTAACATAGATCAAATAGGGCTGGAGAGATGACTTAGCAGTTAAGGTGCTTACCTGTGAAGCTTAAGGACCCAGATTCCATCATACCCACATTAGCCAGATGCACAAGGTAGTGCATATGTCCAGAATTTGTTTGCAGTGGTTTGTGGCCCTAATGCACCCATATTCTCTCACTCTCTCCTTCTTCTCTCTCTTTCTCAAATAAATAAAATATAAAAAATAGATCAAATATTTGGTGATCACAATGGAATAAAGTTATAAATTTACAGCAAAACTTGACTCATCTTCATGAGATTATGTGTGTTCTGTACAATGTACTTTTAAGTGATCAGTGGATAACTGAAGAGATCAAGAATGAAATTTAAAAATTAAATTGCGTGAAAATGAGAACACAGAACATATCAAAACCTATAGGATTCAAAGAGGGTAGTCCTAAGAGGGAAGTTATATATCCAAGTGTCTACATCAAAGAATCAGAAACATCTCAAATAAATAGCCTAACAATATACCTTAAGGTCTTGGGAAAAATAATAATAGCACCTTCTGGCACTAGATGTGCTAACTGTCTGGGGACTGATTCTCTTCCAGCTTCCAGCCATGTCACTCCATGTTACGTGCCAACAGTGTATGGTGTCTTCAGCAGTAGGGTCTTACCAGTAACCTATGGTGGGTCATCAAGTACTCTGAGAGGAATCTGTCTTCCTTTGGGAAACCTTGTAGGTCTCTCTGATCAAGAGCTCATTGTGGATGATATCCACCTGCTGCTACTGGGAGTTACAGGTCAGTGCCCAAGCAGAGAAGGAATAAAAAGATAAGAGATATAAAAGAGATAGAGAGATGAGAAAGAAGGGGGGAGAGAGAGAGAGAGAGAGAGAAACAGAAACAGAAACAGAAACAGAAACAGAAACAGAAACAGAAACAGAAACAGAAACAGAAACAGAAACAGAAACAGAAACAGAAACAGAAACAGAAACAGAAACAGAAACAGAAACAGAAACAGAAACAGAAACAGGAGGAGATAAAGGTCACTTTTCATTGTAGCCTTTCCAGGGCCTTGTTAGTCAGATATTTCCTCTAAGGGCCTGGTGAAGGTTCAACCATTTGGTCTGTCTTTTAGGATGTAGAGTTTTATGGTACTATTGCTGTTTGGGTCCAGTTTTGTGTCCCCCTTCCCTACCTTACCCTCTCCTTCCTTCCACCCTCCCTATTGTCTGGTCCTCAAGATGCGTGCTAGATATGTCGGCAACTTGGGTAGATTCAGGTTAGGAGCTGTACATGAGTGAGACTATTTAGTGATTATCATTCTGTGATTGGGTGAGTTCAGTGAGAATGATCTGTTCCAGGTTTGACCATTTTTCTTCAAATTTCATTGTGTTGTTTTTCCTTATTCCTGTCTAGAATTCCATCATGTAGATATACCACATCTTTGTTATCCATTTGTCTACTGATGGATATCTGGGTTGATTCTAGCTGTTAGCTACTACGAATTGAGCTGCTATAAACATGGTTGAGCAAATGTCTCTGAAACTGAGGCATGGAGCTTTTAGGGTACATGCCTAGTAAGGGAATAACTGGGTCTGTTGGTAACTTTATAGTCAGCTTTTATAGGAGTCTCTATATTGCTTTACAAAGTGGTTGTACCATCTTATATTCCCATCAACAGTGGATGAGGGTTCCTATTTCTCCACATCCTTGCCAGCATTTATTTTTATTTGATTTTTGGATGTTTGCTATCCTTACTGGGGTAAGGTGGATTTTTGGCAAAGATACTAAAAAGACTCATTGGAGAAAATACAGTCTCTTCAATAAATGATGATGCAAAACTGGATATCCACATGTAGAAAATGAAGCTGGTCCCTTATCTCTCACTATGCACAAAATTCAATTCCAAATAAATCAAAGACTTCCGAATATGAGCCAAAACTCCTAAGTTGCTAAAACAAAAATTAGGGAGCAAAGTACAAGACATAGGCATATTTAGGGATTTTCTGAATAGATCTACAGTTACTCAGGAAATAATTGACAACTGACAAATGGGAACACATGAAATTAAAATGCTTTTATACAATAAATGGTCAGCCAAGAGAAGAGGAAGCCCATAGAGTGGGCAAAACCTTCACCAGCTATGCATATGACAGAGGATTAACATCTAGCATACACAAACATCTATAAAAAACAATCATGCTGGAAAGATGGCTTAGCAGTTCAGGTGCTTGTCTTGAAGCTTACAGACCCAGGTTCCCACATAAAGTACCCACATAAAGCCAGATGCACAAGATGGCACATGCATCTAGAGTTCATTTGCAGTGGCTGCAAATCCTGGCACACCCATCTTCTCTCTCTCTCTCTCTCTCTCTCCCTCTCTCTTTCTCACTCTCTTAAATAAATAAATAAAATATTTTAAAAATAAAATAAAATTGACATCAAGAAAACAGAGAACCCAATAATAAAATGGGCAATGAAATGGAACAGAGTTCTCAAAAGAAATATAAATGGCTAATATTTTTGAAAGTGCTCAGCACCCTTAGCCATCAGGTGAATATAAATAAAACCTACTGTTAGAATCCATCTCACATTGGGCAGAATGACTATTATTTAAAAAAATGCCAAGCACTGGAAAAGATATTGGGAAAGGAGAACACTTACTCACTTTTGGTAGGAATGCTGGTTGTTATAGCCACTATGGAAATCCATGTGGAGATTTCTTTCTTTTTTTTAAAAAAAATTTTTTATTGTTGTTTATTTTTATTTATTTATTTGAGAGTGACAGAGAGAGAGAGAGAAAGAGGCAGAGAGAGAGAGGAGAGTGGGCGCGCCAGGGCTACTTAGCCACTGCAGACAAACTCCAGATGCATGCGCCCCCTTGTGCATCTGCCTAATGTGGGTCCTGGGGAATTGAGCCTCGAACCGGGGTCCTTAGACTTCACAGGCAAGCGCTTAACCGCTAAGCCATCTCTCCAGCCCTGGAGATTTCTTTAAAGCCTGAAAATAGAACTACCAAATGACACAGTTTTATCACTCCTGAGAACCTACACTAAAAGCTCTACACTCTAGAGATGCTTGCTTAGTCACATTTATCGTTGCTCTATTCAGAATAGCTAGGAAATGAAATCAGTCTAGATGCCCACCAACTGATGAATGGATTAGGTAGATGTGGTTCATATACACAATAGAGTTCTATTCAACTGTAAAGGAAAATGAAGTGAAATTAATGGGAAAATGGGTAAAACTGGAAAGGTCATATTGATTAAGATAACAGGTTCAGAAATACAAATGTCACATGTTCTTTGTCATATGCAGACCCTAGTTTCCAATTTCTATATTAGTAGCTATAAATTGGAGTGTCTATACAGACCAAGATGTTATTTAGTGTGTTCCAGAAAAAATAAAATATTTATCTGCATGGAGGGAAGGAATTATCACTCTACCCTGAAATTCCTTTAATGGTAATTATTATTTTAATTCTATGTAAGAGCCAAATAATTCACTTGGAAAATGAGATTTATAATCAGCTAATTAAAAAAAGTTGTGAATAGTTTTCTGTTTTGAAAACAGGAAAAGGTTTTAATAAGTAACATAGAGTAAATGAGGAGCCAAAAATACAGCTATTAAATATTGGAAGTTATTGAGTTAGAGGAAGTAAAAAGTCACCATGGGGGGGAACAAAAAGGGAAAACTTGCTGAGACTTCACAATGTTCCTATGTTGTCTTGGTCAGCATAGGAACTACCCTTTAACTAAAATGCTGAGTATGAGCGAAATGTGTGATATTTATGTTTTATGTATTTTCACAATGATCCCCAGATTATAGGTGAGAATATCAGATTCCAAAGACATTGAGTAACTTGTCTAGGGATACAAGGCCAAGACAAGTAGGTGGTAGATGCGAAATTAGAACTCAAGCCTTAATAAAGCTATTTGTGTCTACTTTTAGCACTACATTTAAGTTGGTGGGAGGTAAATTTTGGTGATATGTGGCTTTGCATCATATTTTCTATGATTTATGAAGATGAACTTTTGTTAAAATAATGTATGTATGTATGTCATATATATGTGATAGTTAAAAACAGAAGCATGCAAAAAGAAAACGACAAAATACAAAACTTTCAAAACCCTTCTACTTAGAGCCAATCTTGGCCTCTTCATGTCTGTTCCTATAGTATATATATATATATATATATATATATATATATATATATATATATATATATATATATATGTTCATGGGTCTTTTAAGGGCTCTAGTTGTGGACTGCCAAATTGCCATGAATACTGTTTTAACATAATATGCCATATTAAATAAAATGGCATTATCAAGGTATTTGTTAATTGGATTATCACTGAATCAGCAAAGTGTAATATCTCAGCAATTCCATATGCAGAAAGCTACAGGGTTTTATTTATAATGGAAAGGACCACATTTACCCCACATTTACCATAGCAACAATGGCATTGAAAAACAGGACTATATTTACAAAGAAATACCAAGTTTCATGAAGAATAAAACACTTTTGAAGTACATAAAAGAAATACTATAGAATCAATATCTCCATGTTTGTTTATAAATTCATTATGATAGCAAATACTTGATTAAATATATGGAAAGCAACTTTTTCACCAGCATAAATTCCACATAGATTAAACAAGTAACTTAAATGCGATAAGTTATATAACAAAACATGGATAAATTATTATTATTATTATTATTATTATTATTATTTGGTTTTTTGAGGTAGGGATTTGCTCTGGCTCAGGCTGACCTGGAATTCACTATGTTGTATTAGGGTGGCCTTGAACTCATGGCGATCCTCCTACCTCTGCCTCCCGAGTGCTGGGATTAAAGGCGTGCGCCACCACTCCAGGCAAAACATGGAGAAATTATTTAAAAGCCTCATAGTAGAGAGGTTCTTTTGAATTTTGAAGTCTAGATAATATGTTAAAAATTGATACACATTGCTATCCAGGAAGTAAAAGTTTATACTTGCCAAAATACACTTAGATTAAATTTACAGCTAAATGGACCCTAATTCAACAAACATGTAAAACTTAATTTTATCTGTATTCTGTATATATAAAAAAACAGCTTTTATTTGACAAGAAGGGAAAGAAAATGAGGGAGGGAAGAAGAGAGAAAAAAATGAAAAATCAAAGAAATAGATATATCTAATGAAGTGATACATTCTGTATCGAGGAGCTTTTTCCTAATAAATAGTGCACTTGCCCCTAGTAACATCTATTTATAAAATTTTTATTTTACTGCTGGCTTTAAAATCAAATGCAGCCTAAGATGCATTTCTAGCCTAAGCTGAAATGGATGCTGAAAGCCCTATTTAGTCCTGTGAGCTATAGTTAGAAGTGACTATAGGAGAACAGTGGAAGTGATACAGTACTTCTGGGCATCTGATGGTTTAGCCATTTTTCTATCCAAGTACATGTGAAATGATTATTCATGTATATTCAGTGATTTTGAATGATGAGTTTAGAACACAGTAGTGAAAATTAGGGCCTTAGTTATTTTGGTCTTCAGGGAATAGTCACTATCCAACATGGGAGCCTCCATTTATTCTGTACAAAGCTTAAAGTGCTGTTATAGTGTATGTTAGTGTTTTTATTCCTCTTCTAAATTAATACATGAGATTCTATGTTCTGGCATGGGGAAAAGCTAATAACCAAAGACAAAAGAGATCATTAGCTCATTAGGAAGCTGCATAGGATTAAAACCTGTAACTAGACAAATAAGACCAGATCAGCAACTTCTGATACAGAATTATTTTGCTCTAATTACCTGAAACCCCAACTCAGAGTTGATCATTTATCACACCTAATCAATTATGTATTTATTTCTCCATTCTTAAATTTATCAATGTAAGAATTATATTTTAGATTGTTGATACATTTAGATTGTTGATACATTCTGAAATTCAAAGATAAGCCAGTAAACAAAACTTTTTGAAGTATGCAAAATTTGGCAAAAGACATTGAAAAGGTGAGTGAATCAGAAATAGAATAATATCAAAAAAATCTATGCAATGAAGCATGATTTTAATTAAATTTCTGAAAACTAAAGACAAAGAAAAACAGCAGAAGCATTACCTATACAGAAATAGCAACTTGAATGACAAAGGATTTGTAATTTAAAACCAGAGAGGCCAGAAAGAACCACTGAATAAAAAAAATTTCAACTGTGAATTTAATATACAGCAAAATAATCCTTAATGAATGCAGAGTAAGTAAAAATAACTCAACCATATAATTCTTTCTTTGTGTGATATATAAATTAAATATTTTTATGACAAAAAGTTACAGCATTATATGACACTCGAAGTAATAATATTTAAAGATTGTGAATGTTCAAAGGACCTAAATTGACGTAACTTTCCACAATTCACTCAAAGTGGTAAAATGTTGATACAAGTATATTTGTACAAGTCAAATAACAATATATTAATACAGAGCAATCATTATAAAAACTAGAGATATGACCTAAATATATTTTAATTAATCAAAATGTACTTCTGAAATCTATTTAAACAACACCTGCATACAAATAGAACAAGCAAATGAATGAGACCCAATGGAAAGATAGAAAATAAACAATAAAAAGACAAATACAACCAAATGTCAATGTATAAAGAATTATCTTAACACTAAGTACCCATGGAATATAAACATGTTCCTTGACTCATGAAGTGCTTACTTCTCCATTAAGCCTCATAAGTATACAGAATTGTAAGTAAAAAATGGAACAAATATATCTAACAGGACAATGTTATTCTAAAATTATATGTAAGTGCATAGCAACTGAAATGGCTCAAGCAATTTTGAAAAAGAATAAAGAGGAAGCAAACAGTATACCTGATTTCAAGATCAATTGTGTAGCTGCAGTAATTAAGACTGGGTGATTGGCAAAGATACAGCTGCACAGAGGGAATAGAAAATACAGGAATAGAGTCACACAAATGTGTCCTACTGACTTTTAACAAAGGTGTAAAAATAATTCAGTGGAGAAATAATAGCTTTTTCATCAAATGATCCTGAAGCAATGAACATTCAAAGGTAAAAACAAACCCTGATTTAAATCTTATATCTTAGATGAGAATTAACTCAAAATGGGTCATGAAATTATATGTAAATTATAAAACTACGTAAGTTTTATAATAAAACATAGGAGAAAATCTTCAGGATCTGGAGCTAGGCAAAGAGTTTTAGACTTAACAACAAAGAAATATTCCACAATTGGAAAAAATGGACATAATGAACTTTATCAAATTTGGGGCTATGGGTGGTGGTACACATCTGTAATCACAACACTTGGGAAGTAAAGGCAGGAAGGTCATGAGTTCCAGGACAGCCTGAGCGGTAGTAGATCCTGTCTTAATTTTTTTAAATTTGTTTTACAAAAGATTCTTTAAAAAGCCAGGTATAGTGTGCACACCTTTAAGCACAGAATTTGGAAGGCTGAGGTAGGAGGATCACTGTGAGTTCAAAGCCAGCCTGAGACTACATAGTGAATTCTAGTGCCACCTGGGCTAAAACAAGACCTTACCTTGAAAAAAATAGATACTTCTATCTATTTATTATTAGTTTTAGAGACAGAGAGAGAGACAGACTTAGTGCACCAGAACCTCTGCCACTGCAATCAAAGTCCAGATGTTCACACCTCCTAGTGGGCATGTTCAACCTCGCGCTTGCCTCAGCTTTGTGCATCTGGCTTATGTGGGATTTGGAGAGTTGAACATGGGTCCTTAGGCTTCACAGGCAAGTGCCTTAACTGCTAATCCATCTCTCCAACCCAAAGAGATTATTTATAAAGATTAAAAGGCAAGCTATAAATTGGGAAAAAATATGTGCTAACCACATTTTATATAGAGAACTCATAACTGAAATATATAAAGCAAGTTCTTCAACAGTGAAAAACAGACCAAAGAATGCTATTTAAAACTGAGAAAAAGCCCATCAAACAGGAAATATAGATGATAATAAGATCGTAGTCATACATAATTATAGAAATATAGACTAAAATCATAATGGGGTATCCCTATATATATATTAAAATGTCAAAAATACAATGTAATGACAATACAAAATGATAATAAAAATATGGAAAAATGGCATCACTCATACATTACTTATGGGAATGCAAAAAATTTGGACAACTCTTCTAAAAATAGCTTGACAATTACTATGTTAGAAAACAAAGAAAAACAAAGTTAAACATGCAACTTCCATAGCACCAATGACCATTCATCCAAGGTTCATAGCCACTTTATTCTTAATAGCTAAAACATGGAATTGGAACCTATATGTCCTTTAATAGATGAATGCTTAAATAAACTGTGTTATATGCATAGTGCAGATGATTACTCAACAATTAAAAGAAAAGTTAAAGCCAGATGTAGTGGTGCATGCCTTTAATCCTAGCACTCAGGAGTGAGAGGTTAAAGGATGAACAGAGAGCTACAAACAGACCTAGTTATTCTCTTACTGGGCATTTATCCTAAATGTATCAATACAGATATATTTCTCACATGTTTATAGCTGCTCAATTCATTATAGCTAAGAACTAGAATCATCCTAGGTGACCTGCACTGGATGAATGGATAAGGAAGTTGTGGTACATACACATAATGGAATTCTACTCAGCAGTAAGAAAAAATGATACAATGAAATTTGTAGAAAAATGGACAGACTTGGAACACATCATACTCAGTGAACTCACACAATCACAGAAAGACAAATGCTGCATGGTCTCACTTATCTGTGGTTCCTGACCAGGAACAGCTCGAGTTTCTGACATAACTGATAGGCAACTCAAAGCCCACACAATAGGGATAGGAGGGCTTGGGGACAGGGGAAGGAAAGGGGAGGGGAGAAACAAACACAAAATTAAATTCAAAATGAGCTGATGTCGGGGGCTGGAGAGATGGCTTAGCAGTTAAGTGCTTGCCTGTGAAGCCTAAGGACCCCAGTTCGAGGCTCAGTTCCCCAGGTCCCACATTAGCCAGATGCATAAGGGGACACACGCGTCTGGAGTTCGTTTGCAGAGGCTGGAAGCCCTGGCGCACCCATTCTCTCTCTCCCTTTATCTGTCTTTCTCTCTGTGTCTGTCGCTCTCAAATAAATAAATAAATATTTTTAAAAAAATGAGCTGATGTCATAGAAATCTTTGACCCTGGAGATAACCTAAAATATATAACCCTCAAAAGGAGTAAGGGGGAGCACCTGAAAAGTAGGGCTCTAGTGAGGGTGAGAGGAAGCCTAAACTTAAAAGAAAATTCTTTTTTTTTCTGTCTCTGACCTGAAACGCCCAGTACCAGAAATTGGTTGCTACCCACAATGAGCTGTTGAATGGAGAGACTTACATAGCCCCCAAAACAAGACAGGGTTCTGTCAAAGCACTTGGTTACCTGCCTGGGACAAAAGCAAAACATGGAGAGACCTGGCTAGAATCCAGAAGTAAGCTAGTCCCCAGACAGTTAGCCCATCTAGTGCTGGAAAGCCCTACATGATCTACTGGGGGGAAAGTGGCCAATAACCATCTGAGCAACCAGAGGTCTAAGCTACTCAGAAGCAAACACCCTGACAAGTTGTACATGCCAGTGCAATACTTACATATAACATAGGTGGGTAATTAGTTGCTTTCTGATTGGCTAACAGATCCACTCAGTGTAAAGGAACCCATATGTGGAATTGGAAACCATAAGAGAATCCTATGGATACAAAGATTATGTTCTCCAGAGTCAAGCTCTCACTAAAATGGCTAAAAGAGGGGTTACACACATCAAATTCTCCCTAAATTAATAATGCTTATCCCCTATAAACTATGCTGACTTCACTTTCCATTGAAGAATCTGTTCTTCTTTTTCAGAAAGTAGAGAGACCAGAGGGGAGAAACCACCCCTCACACTTCAGCCAAGCCACAGCTGAATCCACAGAGGAAGTGGGGAAATGAGCAAGAGTGCTGCTTCCATGCTGACCCTGTTAATTAGCGCCAAGATGAAGGAGACAGACCCTGATGATACTCAACACCTACCAAAGCAGACATCCAGAGGCTCCTAAGACCTCATCACTGAAGTAGACTTAAAACTCACACACTATGGCTCACAGAATTTTGTGGAAGAGGGGGTGGAAAGATTGTAAGAGACATGAGTTGAGACATCATGTCCAGAGAAATTCCCTCCCCACAAAAGAACAACTGACAACTGTTCCCACAACACATAACCCACAGCTCCATCGGGAGTACCTTCAACCCTACTGAAGAGGGTCTCCACCAAATGGGGGCAGGGATGAGGGAAAAGAGGGCACCAACTCCTGATGTATATATACAAAGTATGTTGTTGCTGTTAATAATAATAGCAACAATAACAATAAAATCCAAGAAAAGTTATTGATATATATAACTGAATTAATGAAATCCCACTGAATGAAAAAGAGCTAAGCTCAAAATATTATACATAACCCTATTTATATATAACTTGTTGTAATGACATTTTAGAATTGAAAGACATACTTGATTGTCAGAGGTTACATACATTAAGAGAGAGGGGAGAGTGACAGTATTTATAAAAGGGCGATATAAGAAATACCTGTAGTGTCAGAATTTACTATCTTGACCATGGGAGTGGAAATGTGAAACCACATAAGTCATATAACTGTGTGGATATTATATATACATATATATGATATAATTGTGTGGATATTATAAATAGAAATACACAAATACATACAAGTAAAAGTGAGGAAATCTGTATTCAATCATTACATTGTATCAACGTCAATATTCTATGATATGTTTTACAGAATATTAGTATAGAAGTAAGTTTCTCATTGCTGAGACAAAATATCCAACCATAAACAACTTAAGAAAGAAAAGGTTTTATTTTCTGCTTACAGTTTCCAGACAATATCCAACATGGTGGGGAAAGCATGGGAGGAACAGGAAGCTATAGTCACTTTGCCACATCAACAAAGAGGAAATAGAAGGAAGGAAGAATACTAAATGCTCTGCTAGCTTTCTTTTCTTTTTTAAAAAAGTTTATTTTTATTTATTTGCAAGCACACAGAGAGAGAAACAGACAGACAGAGAGACAATCGGTGTTCCAGGGCCTCCAGCCATTGCAAATAAACTCCAGATGCATGCGCTCCCTTGTGCATCTGGCTAACGTGGGTCCTGGGGAATCGAGCCTTGAACCGGGGTCCTTTGACTTCATAGGCAAGCGCTTAACCACTAAGCCATCTCTCCAGCCCAGCTTTCTCCTTTTTATACAGTCCAGGAACTCAGCCAATGTGATGGTGCTGGCTGCAGTTAGGGTGGGTCATTTTATCTCAACTATCTCATGTAGAAAATCCCTATCAGACATGCCAAGAGAGTTTTTTCCAGGGTGATTCTAAATTCTGTCACTTTGACAACCAAAGATTCACTATCACAAGTCCATTCCTTACCAACTTGACACTCAAACATAATATTTTGAAGCCATTAACTTTCCACCTGTTTTCTCCATATGCATGGTCATCTTACAATGCAAAATGTATTCGGTCTACTTTCAAAGGCACCCATAGTTTTTAATCATTCCAATAAACACTGTCCAAAGTTCAAAGACTCATCTAAGACTCAAGACAGTCTGTGATCCCTGTAAAATCAAAACATAAGTTACACACTTCTAATATGTAATGGTAGAGAGTAAACATTCCCATCCAAAAGAGAGGAACAGGTTCACAGCAAAAAAAGACCAGACCTATGCAGGATGGAAAACTAACAGAGTGAGCAAGAAATTCTACAGCTTCAGGTCTGAAACTTTGGATCTGTGATGAAATGATCTCGCTCAAAAAGCTTGGACATCTCTGCCACTCCAACTGTGGTTTTGTTTCTTTTCTTTTGTTTGTTTTGCAGCTCCACTGTGAGGCAGTACCTACCTTGGGCCGCTAGATTTTCAGGGCAGATGTCTTACAATCCACACATCTCCAACATCACAAATACACCAGTGCAACCTATCGCTCCTCTCCACACCTTCATGCAATGGACTCACAAGGCTTCTTTGCAGCCTCACATTGCCTAGCCTTAGAGCTTTCTGGAACCATGATGTAATCTATGACCCTCTATTTCTTCCATTTTTAATGCTTCCAAAATCAGTACCAGTTGGATGACAGTCACTTTTTTTTTTGCCAGGTTGGGATGAAGTCTGACCTTAGGAAGCAGGAAAATCCTTCAGCATTCTTTCTTCTTCCAAAACACTTAGCATTCTCATTAGCTTCAGCCTCCAATAGTTTGAGTCTTGCCATCACAGGATCTTTCCTAGTGTCTTAATGCACAGCAACTGGCTCATCCTTATTGGTTGTAATCTCTTTCATGATTACAGCTGAAGTGGCTAAAGTCTTTGATCCTGACACCTTAAACTTCTTCATATTTCTTTCTGTGATAAACTTAATATTTTTCATATCCTTTTACTCTATATTTTGTTGTCTTTCATTGTAGCTCTGAATAAGAGCAACAAACATAAGCCAAACCACACTATGCTTTTCTGTCTTGAAATTTCCTTCATAATAACTAGTAGCCCATGCCTAGCTTGTGTACTGTAAGCCAATCTAATAAATCACAATTTTTATTGACAACTTCTATACTTAGAGTCAATAAACCATATTTCCCTCCCCTCACCCACTTTCCCCTTCACAACTCTGCTCTCCATCATATCCCCTCCCTCTCTCCATTAGTCTCTCTTTTAATTTGATGTCAACATCTTTTTCTCCTATTATTAGGGTCTTATGTAGGTATTGTTAGGCACTGTGAGGACATGTACATAGAGGCCAATTTCTATCTGGACAGTTCAATTGTAAGGAGTGGTACCCTTCTTTGGCTCTTACATTCTTTCTGACACCTCTTCCTCAATGAACCCTGTGCTTTAGAGGGTGTGATAGAGATGTTTCAGTGCTGGACACTTCTCTGTCTCTTCTTTTCAGCACTATGTTGCCTTTTATGTCATCCCAGTGGTCATGGCCATCTGAAAAGAGAAGCTTCTATAACCAGAATTGAGAGTAGCATTAATATATGAATATAAAGTGTAGTGGTTTCAGGGCAGTTTGGTATAATATATACATTTATCCAGATAAGAGTAGACTTTAGGGGCTGGAGAGATGGCTTAGCGGTTAAGCGTTTGCCTGTGAAGCCTAAGGACACCGGTTCGAGGCTCGGTTCCCCAGGTCCCATGTTAGCCAGATGCACAAGGGGGCGCACGCGTCTGGAGTTCGTTTGCAGAGGCTGGAAGCCCTGGCTTGCCCATTCTCTCTCTCTCCCTCTATCTGTCTTTTTCTCTGTGTCTGTCGCTCTCAAATAAATAATAATAAAATAAAAAATATTAAAAAAAAGAGTAGACTTTAAACCCCTAAGGCTCATGACCTCCCTTGCCATAGGTATATGATTAGGTTTTCAGTATCAAGCATGTATTGCCTCCCATAGACTGGTCCTTCAGTACAACTAGAGAGCAGTTGGTTTCCCCCCGAACAGACATGCAACTATTGCACTCGTTCAGTTATTTGACCTGTGTAGACAAACTCGAGGCTTCTAGTATCCACTGTTTTCCCTGCTGATGATTCTGTCTCTGCATACAGTGAGCTTCTTCTAGCTTTCAGTTGGGTGGGCTACAGGAGAAGTTTTTCTGCTCAGCACCAGCTTGATTTCTCAGTGGCTTTACCACTCAGGCATGTGAAGTCATCATCAATAGGGTCTTGCCATCTGCTTCACAAGGGTAATCAAGGGCCTTGGCAATAGACTGTAATGTTTTGGAGGCAACAAGGACCTACCTGGCCAACAACTCACTGGAAGGTATCCCATCCCTGGCACTGAAAATTTTGTAGTAACAATCTATGGCTTCTGGATGTGCCATTATTCAAAAAAGCATGTTTTCATATGTCTTATTCAGAATATCTTGAATTTTGATTGACCCTCCCCCACCCTTCTTTTACACAATCTTTTCCCCTGGCCTTAGTTAGGCCTTTCCCCTCCCTATAATCTGTTCTTCTACTTACATATATATAATACCATCCCCTTAAGTCCTTCCCTTTCCTCACTCCCTTATAGCCTTTTTCTATCTTACTGGCCTCTGCTACCAATTTTTGGTTCCAGCTCACACAAAAGTCTATACATTTGCAGCTAGGATCCACATATGAGAGATCTTGCAACATTTGGCTTTCTGGGCCTGGGTTACCTCACTTAGTATAATCTTTCCAGATTTCCCTGTAAATTTCATTTTTCTTTACCTCTGAGAAGAACACATCTTTAAAATACATTCATCTGTGGAGGGACATCTAGGCTGGTGCCATTTCCTAGCTATTATGGATAGAGCAGCAATAAACATGGTTGTGCAAGTATCTCTAAGGTAGTGAGAAGAGTCATTAGGATATATGCCTAGGAGTGCTACAAGCTGGATCATATGGTAAATCTATTTTTAGCTGTCTCAAGAACCTCCGCACAGATTTCTACAATAGCTGTACCAGATTACATTCCCACCAACAGTGTAGAAGTGTTCCCACTTTTCAGCATCCTTGCCAACATTTATTGTCATTTGTTTTCATGATGGTAGCCATTCTGACAGAGGTGAGATGGAAATTCAAAGTAGTTTTAATTTGCATTTCCCTGAGGGCTAAAGATGTAAAACACTTCTTTAGATGTTTATATGCCATCTGCATTTCTTCTGATGAAAACTCTATTTAGTTCCATATCCCATTTTTAAAATTGGGTTATTTGATTTCTTTTTTTAAAATTATTTATTTATTTATTTATTTATTTATTTATTTATTTATTTGAGAGCGACAGACACAGAGAGAAAGATAGATAGAGGGAGAGAGAGAATGGGCGAGCCAGGGCTTCCAGCCTCTGCAAACGAACTCCAGATGCGTGCGCCCCCTTGTGCATCTGGCTAACGTGGAACCTGGGGAACCGAGCCTCGAACCAGGGTCCTTAGGCTTCACAGGCAAGCACTTAACCGCTAAGCCATCTCTCCAGCCTGGGTTATTTGATTTCTTATTGTTCTGCTTTTTGAGTTCTTTATATATTCTGGATATTAATCCTCTGTCAGATGCGTAGCTGACAAAGATTTTCTTCCATTCTGTAGGTTGCCTCTTTGCTCTATTCACAGTGTTCTTTGCTGTATAAAAGCTTTGTAATTTTATGTGATCCCAGCGGTTTATTAGTGGTTTTATTTTCTGAACAATTGGTGTTATATTCATAATGTCACTTCCTATGCCAATATGTTGAAGTGTTTCCCCTAACATTTCCTCTAGCAATTTCAGAGTTTCCAGTCTGATGTTAAGGTCCCTGATCCATCAGGATTTGATTCTTGTGCATGGAGAAATATAAGAATCTATTTTCATCCTTCTGCAGATAGATATCCAGTTTCCCCATCACCCCTTGTTGAAGAAGTTACCTTTTCTCCAATGAATATTTTTGACATTTTCACAAAAATCAGATGGCTGTAGCTGCCTGGATTAACATTTGGGTCTTCTATTCTGTTCCTTTGATCTACATGTCTGTCTTTTTGACAATACCAGCATGGTATTTACTTTTTTTTTTTTTAGGCAATTGTGAATAGGAGAGATTCTCTGATTTCAACCTCCACATATATGTTGTTAGTATATAGGAAAGCTGATTTCTGTGTGTTTATTTTGAATCCGGCTATGCTGCTAAAAGTGTTTATCAATGCTATCAGTTTGCTGGTAGGGTCTCCAGGGTCCTTTATGTATAGAATCATATCATTTGCAAATAATGATAATTTGATCTCTTCCTTTCCAATTTGCATTCCTTATATAAGTGTCTCTTGCCTTATTGCTATAGCTAAGACTTCCAGTATTATATTAAATAAAAGTGGGGCAGTGGACACCCTTTTCTTGATCCTGAATTTAGTGGAAAAGCTTCAAGGTTTTCCACATTTAGTAGTTTGTTGGATGTAGATTTATCATAAATACCCTTTATTATGTTGAGACATGTTCCTTCTATTGCCAGTTTCTATAATACTTTTCCCTTGAGTGGTTGTTGGATTTTGTCAAATACCTTTCTTGCATCTATTGAGATAATCATGTGATTTTTGTCGTTCAGACCAGTCATATGATATATTTATTGATTTGCATATGTTGAACCATCCCTGCATCCTTAGGATAAAGCCAACTTTATTGGGTTGATTAATCTTTCTGACATAGTCTTGTATTCTTTATTCCAATATTTTGTTCAGAATTTTTGCATCTATGTTCATGGGGGAGATTGGTCTGTAATTTTCTTTTTTATTCTGTCTTTTCCTGGTTTTGGTATGAGGGTGATGCTGGCTTCATAGAAGGAGTTTGGTAGAATTCCTTCTTTTTCTATTTTATGGAAAAGTGTGAGAAGCAGCAGTGTTAGTTCTTCCATGAAGGTCTGGTAAAATTTACCTGTGAATCCATCTGGGCCTGGACTTTTTTTTTTTAATTGGGAGACTTTTTATAACTGCTTGGATCTCCATAGTTGTTATAGGTCTATTTAAACATTTTCTAGGGTTTCTCTAATACAAAGTTCCAAATTCTTATATATTCCTTTTACAAACCAGTTCCAAAAGACCAAGAACCACAAGTTCTTATTTATCACAGTAATGGCCATACATACTTCTCAGTACAAATTTTCTGTAGTAGTAACTTTCTTGTTGATGGGACCAAATAGCTGACTAGAAGAAACTTAGGGAAGGAAAAGATTTGTTTTTGATTATAGTTTCAAGAGGAAGTTTCCATCATAGAGGGGAAAGTATGGTAGGAATAGGCAGCAGGTACCACATCTTCACATCAGCATGGAAAAAGTAGAAAAGTACAAAAGCAATAAGCAGTACTGGACTATAACATCTCAAGGCCACCCACAACAACACATTTCCTCTAACAAGGCTCCACCTCGTAAAGGATCAACAAACTTCCCAAACAGCAGCACCTATTGGGGATTAAGTATTCAAACACATTAGTTTACAGGGGACATTTTACATTCAAACTACCACATAAGGCTCTCTAGTCTCTAGTACAAAGTTTCAAACTCTTCAGCATTCCTTCTGCAAACAATTTCCAAAAGCCAATGAAGCATGTGGTCAGGTTTATCTCAATATAGCTCAACTTCTTAGTGTCAATTTTCTGTATCATTTACTTTTTCATTTCTAGGAAAATACCTAACTGGAAACAACTTACAGAAGGAAAAGGGTTCATTTTCATTCATAGCTCCAAAGGGCACCAAACATAGTGGGAAAAGCATAGCAGGAACATTAACCCAGAGTCACACTGTCACATAAGCAGGCAGGAAGGACAGAGAGGAATGGATGCTGAATGCTCAGGTAGTTTTCTCTTTTTTATTCAGTCTAGGAAGCTGGCCCATGGGATTGTGCTACTCATAGATTGAGGGGGTCATTTTATCTCAATTAATCTAATCTAGAAAATCCCTAAACAGACACACCAAAAGATTTGTTTCCATAGTGATTCTAAATTCTGTCAAGTTGACAACAAGAGATCAATTATCACAATTACCATTGGATGCAGCTGAGTAAAGTGCACAAGGAATCCTCTCTATATGTTTTCTTATAATTGCATTTGAATATATAAGTATCTTAACAAAATTAAATTGAAAAGTAATATTGATGGAAGAGTCTGAATTTATTTTTAAAATACCCATAATACAATAAAGAATTACTCAATGATTTACTAACAATGATATTTGGGGTTGTGGAATTATGGATGATGTTTATTTATGTGATTCTGAGTTTTCAAGAATATTCATAGTAAACATCAAGGGACAGTACTGTCAGAAAAAAAAAACAACTATTTCATTTGAGCATTCGTGTGATGTTTTGAAGAATATATAAATAAAAGATGAAGGTTAGGGAGAAATATGATGCTAGTAATATTTATTATTCAGTAAAGATGGAAAAAGTAAATGGTGGATTTATATAATATCATTTCTACTGTGTCCTTTCTGGTGTTTCAGTTTCTTAATACACCTTTGGCACCAAACAGTAGGTACAATTTAATAGATTATAACATTAAATGGGTTAGTTTTTAAAACAAGATTAGTTATGAACCTGTATTTCTGGAGGATATTATTGTCTAAAGTACAAAAAAAACCTAAAGAAATAGAGCCTGTAAATATTAAGGAAGAGAACAACAAGTACAATGGAATTTGCAGAGTGACCAGTAGCAAAGGGAAAAGGTAGTGAGACCCTGATATATGTATAGGTGTGGCAGTTAAAAGGTAGACACAAGAGAATAGGCATAGACCAAATTGGAAAAAAAGAAGCAGGCATTTAATCAGTTTGAAAATTTAATGCAGTTGATTGTACAATAAGATGAGTCAGCAGAAAATATCACTGTAAAAAATTCTAGAGAAGGCTGGAGAGATGGCTTAGTGGTTAAGTGTTTGCCTATGAAGCCTAAGAACCCCAGTTCGAGGCTCCATTCCCCAGGACCCACTTTAGCCAGATGCACAAAGGGTCACACGTGTATGGAGTTCATTTGCAGTGGCTGGAGGCCTTGGTCCACCCATTCTCTTCCTCTCTCTCTGTCTCTGTCTCTCTCTCTCTGCCTCTTCCTCTCTCTATCACTCTCAAATAAATAAATAAATAAAAATAAACAAAATTTCTAGAGATTAGCAACAGAAAGAAGCTCCAACCACCTCTGAGTTGGTGAGGCAAGACTCCAGTCATATTATTAAAGCCATGATTGTTCAGAGGAAAGTGGAAATATGGTACCATGTCTGGCAAGAGTGGAAGTCACAGCTGGAAAAATTGCCCACATTAGAAAGTGTGAAAGTACCCTAGATTATTTCTCCTTCTAAACCCTCTAATCTCCTACCAATGCTAAGTAGAGTTCCAGGCCAGATGATTTGAAAGCCTGTATAATGTAGACAATAGAAGTCAGCCTTTAGGATAATAAGCAGAGTTGGAGAAGGGTATAAAACAATGCTGAGGGAAAATTAGTCAATCTTTTTTGCTATTCAGCATTCACTTATCTCACCCTCATATTTAAAATCCTCATTCTTCTTCCAGACATGAGACAAGTAGCAATGGCACAACTTACCAATTTCTCCACAAAGGAGAGTTAGAAAATCAGATTTATCATTTTCTATTTCAAGTTCAAGATTTTGCAGTGTTATGAAATCCCTCCTGTAGATATCAGATGTGGATCATTATAGTCAAGTGATATATAAATTAAATTTTCAAATTCAGTGTTACCAACATCCCTCCTTCTGTGTGAGTAGGAAGAAAACTCAGTAGCAGAGGCCAGTAAACTAGAAAGGAGATATAAAGAGAGTAAGAAGGGATTGAGAAGGGACTTAATAGGGTGGTATTGTATATATGTAAGTAGAATAGATTAATGGGGGTGAAAAGGCCTAAATGAGGTCAGGGGAGGAGGTTGAGTAAAGGAAAGGTGGGTATAAGAGGATAAAATTAAGTCATATGGACACCTACTTTTTTGGACAATGGAACACTCAGGAAACAAAGATTGTTACTATAAAATTTGCAGTGCCAGGGATGGGATACCTTCTAGTGAGTTGTTGCCCAGGGAGGTCCCTGATGCCCCCACCCCCAAATTACAGGCCTTTCCCAAGGCCCTTGGTTTCCCACCAGGAATAGATGGTAAAACCATATTGCTGAAGACTCCACACCCTTGGGCTGCAAGGACACTGAGAAATCCTACTGGAACTGAGCTGAAAACCTACTCCATGTACACCAGCTGACAGAAAGCTGGAAAAAGTCATGCTGCATGCAGTTCAATGGGAGAGGGAGAAATCACCAGTGAAGGTACTTAACAGTGGACACTGCAAGCCTTATATTTGGCCAGCTAAGCCAAATGAGCCAACGGGTATAATCGTGGCATGTCTGTTATGGGGGAAACCAACTGCCTTCTAATTTGACTGGAGGCTCACTCCATGGGAAGGAATACATCCCTGACACTGAAAACCTATAACGGGTAGTCATGATCCCTAGGGGTGTTACATCTGCTGTTGTCTAGCTAAATGTATATACTATACTCATTAAACTACCCAGTAAGCACTTCTCTTAATGTTCCTATCTATATATTAATGCTACTCTCACTTTTGGTTAGAGAATATTCTCTTTTCAGATGGCAGTGACCTTGGGATGACTCAGAAGGCACCATGGTGCTAAGGAGAAGTGACAGAGGAGTGCTCAGCACTGAAATATCTCAATCACACCTTCCAAGGCTCAAGGTCCATTGCGGAAGAGGTGGCAGAAAGAATGTAGAGCCAAAGGAAGGGTAGGACTCCTTACAACGTGCTCCCCCCAGATACAAAATGGCCTGGATATCCAGTACCTCACAGTTCCTGACACTACCTACACAAGACCATCATAATAGGAGGAAAAGATGATGACATCAAAATAAAAGAAAGACTGATTGAGAGGGGGAAGGGGTATGATGGAAAGTGGAGTTTCAATGGGGAAAGTGGGGGAGGGAGGGAATTAGCATGGGATATTGTTTACAATCATGGAAGTTTTCAATAAAATAATAATAATAAAAGAATCAGTGAAACAAAAGGGTTGATTCATTGAAAAATAAACAAGATTGATAAACATCTCACAGAATTAATCTAAAAAAATAGAAGACCCAAGTCAACAAAATTATAGATGAAAAATGAGACATTACAATAGATACCAAAGAAATTGAGAAAAATATAAGTATATACTTTATAAAACTATTATATTTCATCAAATTGGAAAATTTGAAAGAAATAGGGAAATTTCTAGATTTATTTGACCTAATGAAGTTAAACCAAGATGTGATAAATAATTTAAACAGGTCTATAAAAAGATATCATTTTCTGTCTCTTCCTCTTCCCCCTAAATAAATAAATAAATATTTTTTAAAATTTTTATTTAAGAGAGAAGAGAAAGAAAATAAGAATTGGCATGCCAGGGCTTGCAGACATTATTTGTATGTGTGACCTTGTGTGTTTTACTTATGTGTGACTTGGAAAGTTGAACATGTGTCCTTAGGCTTTATGTATCTGAACCAGGTGAATAGACACTCTGGGGAATGCTTTCCCTAAACTTACTCTGGTCTCTTGAAGACAACTGCAATCCTCCATTTGTTGCCTGGGACCAAGAACATTATTCTATATGTAGTTATAAGCAACAAGTATCTATTTGTTTTGCTAAGAAACCAGTATACCAAGAAAACTTTTCTGCCTTCAAAGACACATGCATGTATAATGATGATGTTGGTCATGATAGTGATAGCTAATATTTATTGGGTCTTATACTGTGCTTGGTCCTATTCAAAATACTTTATAGCATTTATTATGTCTCAAAGTAAGCCTTATTTCAAAGGAATTTTAAGTAACTACCTTGCCAAGCTTTTAGAATTTTTGGTATGCGAAAAACTTACCTCAAAGAATAATAAGAAAGTAGTTTCCAGGCTGGAGAGATGGCTTAGCGGTTAAGCGCTTGCCTGTGAAGCCTAGGGACCCTGGTTCAAGGCTCGATTCCCCAGGACCCACGTTAGCCAGATGCACAAGGGGGTGCACGCATCTGGAGTTCGTTTGCAGAGGCTGGAAGCCCTGGCGTGCCCATTCTCTATTCCTCTCTCTCCTTCTCTCTATCTGTTGCTCTCAAATAAATGAAAATAAACAAAAAATTTTTTAAAAAAGAAAGTAGTTTCCAAGGTTCTCCCATTCAGTAGGTATGGGAAAAGGTCCAAATAACTTTCATTAAAAATAAGAGAAAAGGGGCTGAAGAGATGGCTTAGCAGTTAAGGTGTTTTCCTGCAAAGCCAAAGGATCCCGGTTTGATGCTCCGGTGCCCACGTAAGCCAGATGCACAAGGGGGGCACATGTGTCTGGAGTTCATTTGCAGTGGCTGGAGGCCCTGGAGCACACATTCTCTCCCTCTTTCTTTCTCTCTGCCTCTTTCTCTCTATCAAATAAAAAAATAAAATATATTAAAAATAAGAGAAAAGCAGTTACAATAAAATTGATCCAATTCAATTAAATAAAATTTACTGTGCTTCTACTCAACCTACACAGAAATAACGAAAGAGAGCCACTGCTGCCCAGAATCTTATGAAAATTATAGCAATACTAAATGTGTCCTTTTCTGAGTAGTAGAAAGTATATGCTGATTACCTTACAAACTCAGTAAAAAGCAAATGAAATAAACAAGGAGAAGGATGGGGGAGGAAGTTTGACAGAAAGGAGATGTTCCTGCTATCTTGCTCCATACTGAGCTACTATAAGACTTAATGTATTTAAGAAAAAGTAGTTATTTTATAAATGAAATTTGGGTAGGGGACAGAAAGGAATTTTTCTTGGTGCCATGTGGTGCCAATGGGATGGGTTGGAGTTGGTAAATCTAATTCCATGATGTCTCAATCAAATGACTGATAAATTGGTCCTAATTATTTGGTTCTCTTCATGTTGGTCACTAATGAGGTGCTTTAGTTATGAGAGTGATCACTGCATAGGGCAAGAAGTAGAAGCTGCCAAATTCTTGAAACCTAGCTTCATAATTTGGCAAATATCATTTCTGTCATGTTCACTAGTTAAGCAGTCACAAATATGAGGGGATAGGATGTAGATTTGACCTTTTAATTCTTTCAATTCAGGAAACACTGGGGCTATGTTTAAAAATTGTAAAATGAAACAGGAAGACTGATAACCTGAAAGATAAAATGTATCTGTATTGCTAAAGCCAGTAAAACCAAGACAAGAGAAAACATTCTCCATCTGGTATTCTGAAAATCCACATCAGGTAAAATCTGCAACCTTTCTAGACACTTGCTATAGAAATGGGAAAGAAGGGAAATTTTCCATTCATACTTAAGTAGAAATGCTCAATGACCCTTTTATTTTTCAAAATATTTTCTTTCTTTTTTTTAAGCAAATGTAATGTGTATTTACATGCAGGGAATATCAAGCCCGATAAGTCAGGGTCTTTGTCCTTAAAAATGCAGAGATAGACGGGGAATGGTGAAATGAATAATTATAACCATTATATTGCGCACACACAATCATTATGCTTAGATGTCCACAGGTGAAACAAAACAGTGGATGAAATCAACTCAAATCTCACTTTTTCTTGGCATACATCCTTCACACCAGTCCAGGTATCTTGATTTACACCATCACAACTCCCTTGTTATATTATATATTTGTGGGATAATGTGATTAGTATTTCTTCTACACATTGTAGTTGAATTCAAGAAATCCTCTTAAAGGTTAGGCTAGCCTTAGTCTTACTGATTCATTTCTAATGAAAGGTATGTACAAGAACTACATGTGTCCTCTTTATCATCTATCTATCATCTATATATCTATGTATCTATCTATCTTTTTCTGGATATATATTTTGAAGCTCTGGTTCTTCCATGCTAAAGGGAACATACATTGAAGGAATTAGGGAACAGAGAGATAGATACAGAGGAAGAGTGAGGGAGAAAAAGCAGCTATAGCAGTTGGGATCTTCCCAGCACCACTGTCAAAAGAAAAGCATTAGCAAGCAAGCAAGCCTTAGATTATTCTGTTCCCCAGCCTTCTATCCGTCTTAGGTAATGCTGAATGAAGTAGAGGCAATAAGTATTCATCTCTGTGTCTTGTCTGAATTCCTGAACCACCAAATCAATATATTTCAGGATTAAGTATAATAACTGGTTATTTTATACCACTAAGTTTTATACAATTTGTTATGTAGTAATAGTGATTAGAACAGATAAAGAAGCAGGACCCAGACTTAAAGCCATTTTGCATGAGCAAGGGGAAATTTGTATTTTCTCCTAGGATTATATAGAGGCAAGAAATTTTAGGCAGAAGGGTACAGTTGGGTGTATAATTTAGAAAATAATTGGCTACTTCTAAGGTAGTTTGAATGTATGTCCCCTGTGGAACCAGGTGTTTTATTAAACATGTAACTTGGATCTCCAGCCACCTAGCTGGAGGAGGAGGCATCACTGAGACTAGATCCTGGAGTCCATCCCTAAGGTGTATTTGGGGGTGGATCTGAATTCCAGTCCAAAGGTATACAGAGAGGCTTGAGTTCTGGGAGTCAGTCCTGCTTGCTGCTTTTGGTCCAATGTTTAAAAGTCTTTCCACATTCCTTCCATATAGCAGTTCCAAAAGACCAAAAAACACACATTCAGGCTTATTGCAGTAATAGTCTCACTTTTTGGTACCAATTTTCTGTAGTAGTTACCATCACACTGTTGGGACAAAACACACAGCCAGAAGCAGCTGATAGGAGAAAAATGTTTATTTCAGTTTAAAGTTATAAGAGGAAGCTTCACCATGACAGGGAAAGGATTTTAGAGCAGAGGCTGGACATCAGGTCTTGCCACAGTAAGCATAATAAAGCAGGAAGAGTAAGCTGAGCTCTGTCAAGGAGGAAGCTAAGCTGTAACACACCTAAGTCTGCCCCAAGCAACACACTTCCTCCAGCAAGGTTCCATCTCTCAAACTGTCACCAGTTGAGGACCAAGTATTCAAAACAAATAAGCCTAAGAGGGACATCTGATTCAAACCACAACTTTATTGTCACTGAAGATTAAATGTTATTTATCTTCTACATTCCACTAATATCCTCATAATCCAGGAGTCCATAGAAGCAGAAAGGCCCACAATTCTTTTCGGATTAGTAAATGTTCACAAAGTTTTAGTTTGTTTTACATATGCCTATATAATTATGTTTCTATTTTGTAAACTAGACTTTGGGATTTAAATATTGTGCAAAATTGGTTACCAGTAACCAACTGTATGAAATACTATTTCACCAACCAAAGGTATAGGGGTTAATATAACTAGAGGAAAAGCAGCTTATACTATGAGCAAGATAGAATTTTGGAGAGATCATAGTATATTGTACATGCTATGTTTATATGGAAATTGATTTACATATATTGCTTCAATATAGGTTAACTTTGCCCTTTAAATGTCAGAGTTGTTAACAGTTTCAAATTTGTACTATGGATTTTAGAAGGGAAGCAACATCTTTGAAAATCTCTATGGATGTAAACCAGAAGCTAATAAAATGACATCTGTAGACACAGGTAATCCAGACTACAGAAGTAAGACTCATTCTTCTGTTGATGACAACTCATTAAAGCTTGACAAAACATAAATCTACCTCCATAAAGACATCAGTAAAGTTAAGGGCAGTGAAAAGCTATTGGGTCAGCATGAGATGGGGACAAAGGTCCCAGAAAGTATTACTATCACTTGGACCTTGTTTTGTCTGTAGATTGTCAATAGTCTTTGATTGACAAAAGTGTTACAAGGAAAGACCAGCTAGAGATTCTTAGGGATAAGACTCTGAAAAGATACATTACTAGAATGGACTTGTAGATGTTCATAATTGAGACCTTAGCTCAGATATGAATTATTTCAATCACTGGACTTGGACTGAAGTGAGCCCTGATTGGTAGTGTCAACAAACACTTGATGGAATAAAATAGAAATTCTTTCTGGAAGAGAATACCATTAATTCAGATCTCAAAATATTTTCTTCAACATGTTTTGCAAATACAATATAATGCCACAGTAAGTCAAGCATCAAAAACACCTGACATGAATTTAAAAAAAAAAAAAAAGAGTGCTGGAGAAATGACTCAGGGGTAAAAGACACCTACTTGAAAGCCTAATGACCCTGGTTTAATTCCCCAGAAACCACATAAATCCAGATACAGAGAGTACTTGCATCTGGAGCTCATCTGCAATAGCAGGAGGCCATGGCCTGCCCATACTCACTCTCTGAGAATTTCTCTTCTCTCTCACTGACTCACTCAAATAAATAAATAAAATATGTAAAAAACAAGAACAAATAGTCAGTCATAATGGCACATGCCTTTAATCTCAGCATTTGGGAAGCAGAGGTAGGAGAATCACTGTGAATTTGAGGCCACCCTGAGATGGTATAGTGAATTTCAGGTCAGCCTGGGCTAGAGTGAGACCATATCTCAAAAGCACCCCCCCAAAAAAGAATAAATAATAGCCTTTAGAAATATACCCATAGAGATAACTCTAAAATACATGTTTTTGTTACAATGAATATCAAATGATCACCAAAGGAAGTTCTAAATTTTTTTTTAATTTTTTTTTATTTATTTGAGAGCAACAGACACAGAGAGAAAGACAGATAGAGGGAGAGAGAGAGAATGGGCGCGCCAGGGCTTCCAGCCTCTGCAAACGAACTCCAGACGCGTGCGCCCCCTTGTGCATCTGGCTAACGTGGGACCTGGGGAACCGAGCCTCGAACCAGGGTCCTTAGGCTTCACAGGCAAGCGCTTAACCGCTAAGCCATCTCTCCAGTCCGGAAGTTCTAAATTTGATAAATGAAAATAAGAACTTGGTGAGTAAATTTAATATTTATTTGTAATCCCAGAAATGGGAAGACTGAAGCAGGAGGATTGCTGGAAATTTGTTGCTAGTCTGGACTACCTATATAGACACTTTATTTTTTTTTAATGAGGGCAGATTGGATACAGATGAAGATGTTTAATTTACTAAAAAACAGGTACAAAAAAGATCCAGACTAAAACATGGATAGAAAAAGAGGATCAAAATTTAGAAAATGTAAAAGGGAGAATATACCACATTGAAAATTGCTTATGGTTGTGATGTGAGATGTTGGTGTGGGGTGATATGCTAAGCTAGTATCTGTGAGATGTGTGAACCCCACACTGTCCCAACATCTGTGTGTGATTCTTCATGCCACATCTATTGCCATTTTGTTTACACTGTTCCATCTCTCAGAGAAGTTGAAAGCTGGGACCCTTGGCAAGACAGACACTATGTCCTCATTGCCACTGCATGTAGCCATAGTATTCTGTAGCAAACAGAACCTAAACATGAAGGCTCACAACCATCTGAGTAAAAGAGAATTCAATGTTCGGTCCTTTGGGGAAGGAACACAAGTGAAACTTTCCGGACGCACACCAGCCAAAGCAAATATTTACAATTTCAAAAGCACTTATGACCAAATGTACCGTGACCTTCTGGAGAAAGATGAAACTATCTAGACTCAGAATGGCATTTTACATAGGATGGATAGAAATAGAAGATTCAAACCTTACCCTGAAAGGTTTCAAAGCTGTGAGGACATTATTAAACTGATCTTCACCTGCGAAGAGCAAGTCTACTACCAGGCAGTGAAATATCTGAATTCCAGAGAACAAGAGACCTGCCACCTTGTTCATGTGATCAATATAAACATTGAGGACAACTATGAAAGAAGAGGCTACCCTTGGTGTGTTCATCACCTGTGAGCTGTGCCACTGTATCCAACACTTTGAAAACATGGACAAAGAGATCAGTGAGCTGCTGCAGGATTTTGAGGAGAGGAGTGACAAGACCTTCCTGTATACCATCTGTTTTACCGAGAAGATCTGCTAGTCACCCTCCAAAACCGTTTGAAATAGTATTTTGTTAGCACTTTTCTGATGTTGTTTATACTTTTATGTATTTTTCCAGTGCATAGTTAAATTACAAACAAGTAAGTGTTGTAAGATGAGTTAATATGTAGTTTAAAAGAAATGAAATGTTTTCTATTTAACTTATGTAACTAATGCTGGTTACATTTTTTTCTTTTTTCTTTTGGTTTTTATATAATTCTTTTCTTATGAGTTTTGTATTCAGCAAATACAGGCAGTTTGGTACCATTATTAGGCTCATCCATGTCCTACCCCCTCCCCATTGGTCCCTCCTTGTTGAGGTATATGGGTCGTGCATTGTGGAGTTATCCCACAGTTATTGCTACGATAAATGTCTCTGCATATCATGACCCAACATGTGGCTCTGACATTCTTTCCGCCCCCTCTTCCGAAAAATTTCCCTGAGCCATGTTGGGTTCATTTTTGGTCTGCTTCAGTGCTGAGGTGTTGGGGGCCTCTGAGGCTCTGCCTCTCTGATTTGGTAGGTGTTGACTTTTCTCTGTGTTGGTCTCCTTCCCCCTTGTGCTGGTATCCGGTTCATCAGGAAAACAGCACCCTTGCTTGTTTTGCCAATTTTTCTTAGTTTCAGCTGGGGCCCTTTTGAGGTATGATGGTGTGACTATCTCTTTAGGATCTGCATCTATCTGAAAAAGAGAAGCAGATTCTCCAACAAAAATATTTTTTCAAAAGGTATAGAGTTCATGGGCTATCAAATATGTTGTGTGTTTTTCTGGACCTGTGATTCCCATCTGCCCTGACTGGATTGTACTTTGAAGAAAATAATAGACTATATTTTATTAGAAAAATCTTGGAGTTATCAAATAAATAGATGCTGTTGGTTATCAAAACATACAAAATGGGCTAGAAGTTTGGCTTAGCGGTTAAGGGATTGTTTAACTGCAAAGCCAAAGGACCCAGGTTAGATTCCCCAGGACCCACTTTAGCCAGATGCATAAGGGGGCTCATGCTTCTGGAGTTCGTTTGCAGTGGCTGAAGGCCCTAATGCGCCCATTCTCTCTTTCTCTTTCTCCCTCTTTCTCTGTCAAATAAATAAATAAAAATATTTTTAAAACAAAAAAATAAAGAAATGTTGTTTCTATTTAATTTTTGCCATAGGAGGAGAAAAAGGATAACATATAAGTATAATATTTAAAGAGATAATATATAATAATTATCGCAAATTGACTTAAAAAATTTTTGTTTATTTTTATTTATTTGAGAGCAACAGAGTGAGAGAGAGAATGGGCACTCCAGGGCCTCCAGCCACTGCAAACCAAACACCAGACGTGTGCACCCCCTTGTGAATCTGACTAACGTGGGTCCTGGAGAATCGAGCCTCGAACTGGGGTCCTTAGGCTTCACAGGCAAGCACTTAACCACTAAGCCATCTCTCTCGCCCCCAAATTGGCTTTTTAAAAGTCATATTCAAAAGCTTATGAACCTTTGGGAAGATGGACCATGTGTCTAGAACTTTGTTGAAATAGCATATAGGCATCTTACAACATTAGTGCAACAACTGTCCCATAGGATCAAGGAGAGTTAAAGGGCCATTTGTATGAAGAAACTAGGACCAGGAAAGGAAAATACATGAATAACTACACAAAATCAAGAGTCAAATCTGGCAAAGCCAATCTTAATCATTGTTATGGTTTGTATCTTAAATTCCCCTCAAAAGCCTCCCAAATTTTGATCTTTTGGCACTATTGGGAAGGGATGTAACATTTACACAGTGGGGCTTTGGTGGAAGGAGGTTTGTTCACTGGGAGTATGCACTTGAAGGTCCTGGGATAACCTGTTACTTTCTTTTTGCTTACTGGCTATCACAAAGCTTTGCTCCATCACTTCTTCCCTCCTACGATATTTCACTTAGCCAAAATCTTCCAAATGTGTCTGTGAGACCCCACACCTCCCAAAGTAAATATTGGAAACTAATCATTGCTAGGAGAGTGGGGAGTTGTGTTATTTAGTGATGCCACCACTGAAGTATTGCCCATTGTCCACTAAAGAATTTCCTACTCCATCAAGCACTTAAATCAGCGGGTCAAAAAAATTAAGCAAGGTATGGAAATAGGATGGGGATATAATGAGAAGATGATGGGTTTTAGTGGGAGGAGAAGGGATAAAAAAGAAGAAATAAACCAGGTGTGGTGGTGCATGCCTTTAATCCCAGCACTCAGGAGGCCAAGGTAGGAGGATTGCTGTGAGTGTGAGGCCAGCCCAAGACTACATAGTGAATTCAAGGTCAGCCTGGGCTAGAGTGAAACCCTACCTCATGTTTTAAAATGTTAAAAATAAAAATAAATAAGATTGGGCTTCTGTGTGAGAATGAAAATACTTAGTAGCAGAGGCCAGTAAGTTGAAAAGGAGACATAAAGGGAAGAGAAAGGAAGGGAGAAGGATACTTAATAGGTTGATATTGTATATATGTAATTACAATGATTGTAATGGGGAGGTAATATGATGGAGAATGGAATTTTAAATGGGAAAGTGTGGGGGTGGAGAGGGAGGGAATTACCATGGGATATATTTTGTAATCATGGAAAATGTTAATAAAAATTTTAAAAAAAGCATGTGCCACCATGCCCAATATTTAAGAAAAAGGAATAAATAAATAAATAAATAAATAAATAAATAAATAAAATCCACCCCCCAAAGACCCATGTAACCTTGGATTGAAACTTTTGAAACCACAAGCCAAAATAAATCATCCTATTAAGTTGATTGTTTCATATTGTCTCAGCTATTTTGTTACAGAAGCAGAAAGCTGACTAACAGTTATAAAGTCCAAACAGAAGTGAAAAAGCAACCAAAAAATGCAGGTTGGGACCTAAGAAGAATTGAAATTGAAAAATGAAGGAAGAAACTAATGTCACCCTTATCATCTAAACATATAAACAGTGCCCGAGTATCTGAGATAACTGTTTTAACATAATTTAAAAGCATAGTACTAGGGTGGATGATTGAAGACTATGACCCTGAACAATTTGCAAGAGTCCAACCGGCCATTAATTTCCCATAGAACTGAAAAAACAATTCAGAACGATTAGTGAAAAACTTACTTATTTAGTTAATCTGTTGCCCCTTTACACATGGTCACTTTTTCAACAAAACCCAGTACTTGTGAGTAACACCCCAAAGCAGATGCTGCCTATTTTCTCAGCCCAAGGAAAATGTCTTGCAAAAGAGGTTAAGAATAGATTGCAGACTCCTCTGAAATCTCTGTTTCTCTTCTTGTTATTTTCATTTCTAGACAAAAGCTAGTCAATTTATCAAAGGATTGCATAAGGCTCCATTTCCCTTTGTGTCAAGGTAAGGTACAAAGGCAAACCCACCAGGGAAGATTTCAATTACTTGAACTGCTAGTAGATGTTTAATTGAGATTATTATTATTATTTTACGACACCTCACGTCTTGAGAAAACCAGACAGACAGCAGGACATATTGACTAATGAAGATATAAGAAGGAAGGAAAGAGGAAAGCAAACCTTCTCATTGCTCTAGCATCTTATACAGTATCATAAAAAAAATCCCACCTCGGGCTGGAGAGATGGCTTAGCGGTTAAGCGCTTGCCTGTGAAGCCTAAGGACCCCGGTTCGAGGCTCGGTTCCCCAGGTCCCACGTTAGCCAGATGCACAAGGGGGCACACGCGTCTGGAGTTCGTTTGCAGAGGCTGGAAGCCCTGGCGCGCCCATTCTCTCTCTCTCTCTATCTGTCTTTCTCTCTGTGTCTGTCGCTCTCAAACAAATTAAAAAAAAAAAAATTCCACCTCTCCCAGGTTAACCTCTCAACTACCAGTTTCCCCTTCAGCTAGCCTTAAAAATAGTTCAATAGGAAAAATGATTTCTGGTACCCTTATCTGTTTGCATCTCCCACCCATCATTCTCTTCCCCCTTCTAAACACTGAGCCATAATTTTCCTCATGTTGTGCCTTTCCCTTTGCCATCTGATTGTGACTATGTCCTGTGATTTGGACTTTTACTCAACATTGCACCCTAGAACTTGAGTGATTGTGCATGTTTACTCTAGCAATGTCCCCAAAGAGACTATCCACATTGGTATATTAAGGACAGGCGGAGCCTTATGAGTTCCTTTCATTATATAGTCTCAGGGTGGCCTCAAACCTACTGCTATCCTCCTACCTCTGCCTCCTGGGTGCTAGGATTAAAGGTGTTTGCCACCACACCTGGCTTTCACCTTTAAACTATCCTGATCTTGCTGTCCATTGGAGAATGTGTTTTTCTTTTTTAGAAGGCAGCCAGAACTGAGGACAACCAAATTTTACCAACAAGATAAGAAAAGACAGCTGACTTCCTGGCAGGAGATGAACCACCCCTCATATATCAGCCAGGGTCCAGGTGAAACAGCAGGGGAACTGGCAAGATAAGCAAGAGTGCTGCTTCTAGGGCAAGCCTGACAACCTGTGCCAGTGTGAGGGAGAAAGACACAGAGGATACTCAAAATGTACTAAAGCAGAAATCCAGAAGCTGCTGAGAGCTCAACACAAAAGTAAACTTGAAGCACACCCACTAGTGCTCAGAGACTTTTGTGGAAGAGGGGGTGGAAAGATTGTAAGAGCCACAGCATAGGAGGATATATCCAGAGGTGCTGCCCAACCTCTCAATGACTGCTCTCTCACAATTCAGAACCTACAACTCCATGGTGAATCCCAGCAATCTCACTGAGGAGGTTCCTGTGTGCAATTGGGGCAGTTTGGAGGGAAATGATTGTAGCAACACATGATGTGTCCATACAAAGATTCTACTTAATAAAAATAAATAAAAAAGAATCCATTTCAATTTTGCAGAAAAATGGATGGATCTGGAAAGGATTATACTAAGTGAGGTAACCCAGACCCAGAAAGCCAAGTGCCACATGTTCTCTCTCATATGTGGATCCTAGCTACAGATGATTGGGCTTATGCGTGAGAAGGAAAATACTTAGTAGCAGAGGCCAGTAAGTTTAAAAGGAGATATAAAGGGAAGAGAAAGGAAGGGAGAAGGGTACTTAATAGGTTGGTATTGTATATATGTAAGTACAATGATTGAGTTGGGGAGGTAATATGATGAAGAATGGAATTTCAAAGGGGAAAGTACGGGGGGAGGTATTACCATAGGATATTTTTTATAATTATGGAAAATGTTAATAAAAATTGTGAAAAGAAAAAAAAATTAAAAAAGAGTCCATTTCAAGCAATGGTATCTGAAATGCCAGAAAGAATGGTACCTTGAGAAAGCTGCAGCAATTTGAATAGGCACACAACATTTTGACATGTTTGACACTTCAACTATAACTAAATTCACTTCTGATTCCGATTGCTTTCAGTTTTGTTTCTATGTGTGAGCAGCTATGGGGAACTTATTTGGAAGAGGAAATATGCAGATCTGGTTCTTCATCATGACCACCCACCTATAACCCCCCCACAACACCTATGAATAGCACAAAGAGTTCTACAATTGTTACCCAGTCTTGAGTCTGGAAAATGAGCATATGATTGTTGATTTTCTCATATTGGATTCAAAGATAGTAAGAAATATTTTTTCCAGTTTTAAAGCAACCATGTAAATATCAGTTGTAATATTCATAATATCTTGTGAAATGAATTATCCTTACAATAGTTTTATGGGCAAAGGAATTGTGTTGAAATTATGATTTAAGGACAAGGGTTGGTTATGTAGGCCTGAAATCTCAGTTACTCAGGAGTCTGAGGCAATAGCATCACAAATTCAACACCTAAATCTGGCTATGGTAACATACTCCTATAATCCCAGCGATTGGGAGGTGGAAGCAGGAAAATTAGGAGTTCAAGGCCATCCTCTGTCTCTGTTACATAAAGAGCTTGTGGCCATCATGAGCTACATGAGAATCAATCTCTCTCTCTCTCTCTCTCTCTCTCTCTCTCTCTCTCACACACACACACACACACACACACACACACACCAGTTCAAGGCCTTGGAAACATAGCAAGACTGTCTCAAAATAAAAGTAAAAGTGGGTTGGGACTATAACTCAGTGATAACTACTTGTATAAGGTCTTAGGTTCAATTCCTGGTACTAGGGAGAAAAAGAAAAGAATAAGACAGAAGCAAATCACAAACTGAACGTAGGATGGAAATTGCTGAAAATCATATTCAGGCCAGTGTATACTTAAAGATATTAATCAATGTCAGTGATGATGAAAACACTGAGAAGGCTACTTTCTAATTAGAAGTCCTCATCTATGTACAACTCTCTGCTAACAGGACAGAATTTATAAAAGGGAAAATAGATGAATTTTAATGGCCTGTAAACTCTACTTTCAAGTGTTCCCCTTCATTTCAATCAAAGGCATCCTCCTCCTCTTAGTAAGTCAAGGCCATTATGGCCCCCATCCATCCATACCCATCCATCAACAAGTGCAATCACTTCAACCTCCTGTATTTGTTTTAAATTTTCAATGCTATAATTGTAGCCCCAACCCTTGCTTGGAGACTAAAATAGACTCAAATATAAAAGCTTTCAGGGGATTCTCCTGTGTCTAGTTGTAGCAGGGCAGGGATTATAGGTACCCATGTTACTGTGTCTAGCTTTATGTGGGTTCAGGGAATCCAAACTCATGTTTGTGTGACAAATGCTTTTTCCACTGAACCATCTCTTGAGTCCCATTATTTCATTATAAACTTATTTTATTTCTTCATTTCTCCTTTATATTGCAGTAAGGTATTGAATTTCTTTGTTTTTGAATTTTTATGTATGTACGTTAAATTATCTATAAATCTCATTTCAAGCACTTTACTGACTGAGCTATTTCCCTAGCTCTCAATCACTAGTTTGAAACAGACAAAATAAAATTCAGCTAAATATAATTCAAATTCAATCCATCAAAATATGTGAGCTTAAGCTTGTACTTGTCTAATGAAAATATGATTATACTCTTGCAGTTTGCAGTGTCTTACTGTTTCATTTATGTATAGTGCTGGGCATGGAACCTAGGGCCTCATGCAGGGAGATAAATTCTCTATTTCTAAGCTCCACCATCAGTTCTATTACAGTGTTTAAAGTTTTAAAAAATATCACAACTAAGTCAGTATTAGAATGACATACTTGAAGTAATACAGGTTATGGTCTTTGCATTAACAATTGTTCTGTTTCATTATCATGTTTATTTTGAAGGAACTATATATGTGCAACAATATTTAGTAACACAAGGATCAGATATACAAATTTCACTCTAACAGAGCTCAAACAATAATATGCCATTATTCACATACTCCCCAAATAAACATGGATAGCTGAATATTTATGCCAAGGACCACTTATTTAAATAAAAATTATCCAAATTATCTTGTCTATACAATATAAAGATTTATTAATAGTAAGCACTTAAAGTATAAATTTGTGAATGTCATTTATGAGGCAAATTAATAAACAGTGGTCTATCCATACAAACGACAGCTACTCAGTCAAGTTATTGATCTGTGGCTTGGATGGATCTTAGGGCATTATGCTGAGTAAAAACGCCAATATCAAAGTATTATGTATGGTAAAATTCCATTTCTATAATTTTGTTGAAATGACAAAATTAGAGAGATAGAGAGCTGATAAGCAAGCCATTTCCAGGGCTATGAATGGCGATTGAATACAACGATGAAGGGGTGGCACAAGGGAGATCTTTGTGGTAATGGATCAATTCTGTATCCTTAACGTAGTGTGATCATCACAAATATGCATTTGTGATGAAATTGCTTGGAACTACTTACATATATAGGCACATACACAGAGGAATCAGTGTGGAAAGGAAAACATTGTGAAATTTGAGTAATATCTATATAGTATAATTAATTGTAGCATTTTATTTATTTATTTATTTATTTATTTATTTATTTATTTATTTATGAGAGGGAGACAGATAGAGTGAATGGGTATACCAGGGCCTCTAGCCACTGCAAACAAACTCTAGATGCATTTGCCACTTTGTACATCTGGCTTTACATGGTTACTGAGGAATTGAACCTAGGTCCTTTGGCTTTACCAGCAAGTGCCTTAACCACTGAGCAATCTCTCTAGCCCTGATAGTAATACTATTAATTAAATATGACAATATCATATTTCTGGCATTGATAATGGACTCTGCTTATGTAAGTTTCCACCATTAAGGGACATTGAGCAAAGGTACATAAGATTCTGTACTATTTTTGTAGATTCTTGTCAATCTATAATTATTTTCAAATAAAAAGTTCATAATATGCTATTTTTATAACATATAATATTAAAGGTAATCAAAGGGAATGAAAACATAACAAACTAGGAAGCTACAGATCATCTTCCCCCATCCAAACATTAAATAGGTAACTAGAAAACAACTGAAATTACACATACTCTGGAAATATGAAGACAGGTCACAGATAGGTATTAATGCACTGAGCTCAAAGCTCCATGTTTCTTTCAGCATCAATGTTTATATTATTTAGGTTGCATTGGAAAATAGAATCATGTCAAAAATAAAATGAGCAATGGCTTTTCCATCAGTTGCTTTCTCATTGCTGGGACAAAACACCCAAAAAGAAATGGCTTAAGGAAAGGAAGGGTTTATTTTAAGCTTACAGTTTTGAAGGGCAGTCCATCATAGTGGAGGAAAGCATGGCAGTAGTAGTCATAAAAGTGTATAGAAAATAGCAACCAGAGCTGGACTATAAACCTCAAGGACCACTCTCAGTGACACACTTCATCCAGCAAGGTTCTACCTCCTTAAGATTACACAACCCTTGCAAACAGAATCACCAAGTGGGGATTAAGTATTCCAACACATGAGTCTATAGGGGAAAGTTTATATTCAAACCAAACCACCACAGCTTCCTATATCACTCAGTGAAAAGGTACAAGGCTCTGCAGTGTGTTCTTTGCACACAAACTACATCCATACACACACCTTTTGCACAACTCCCTCCCTCTCTCACTTCTACTTTTACTACATTGTCTGATTTGCTGTTCCTTGAATACGCCAGACGTGATTTTTCTTCACTGCTATAGTACTAGCATAGAAAATGGTGCCTGGCAAAAATAAGGTACTCATTAAAAGTCTATGGAATGGGCTGGAGAGATGGCTTAGCAGTTAAACGCTTGCCTGTGAGGCCTAAGGACCCCAGTTAGAGGCTCAATTCCCCAGGACCCACGTCAGCCAGATGCACAAGGGGGAGTTTATTTGCAGTGGCTGGAGGCCCTGGCACGCCCATTCTCTCTCACACACTGCCTTTCTCTCTCTGTCTATCACTCCCAAATAAATAAATAAAAATAAAAATAAATATTTTTTAAAGTCTAGGGAATGAATGAATAGGAAAAGAAAAAGAAAACTAAAAGGAGAAAGAAAAGAAAAAAAAACTTTAAACATTATTCTAATCTTAAGAAAATACAGCCAAATTGTCACAAAAATACTAGTTTTCCTCTTGTTCTTGTTATTCTTGCTTCTTTTGATGGAGTGGGTGAAGAAGATAAAGAAATGGTCAGAACATTCAATTTTTTTTTTTGTATTTTTTAATGAAAGATAGAGAATGAGAATTAGTGCGCCAGGTCCTGCAGCCACTGCAATTGAACTCATGATGCATGCCCCATCTTGTACACATGTGTGACCTTGCGCACTTTGCATCATCTTGTATGTCTGGCTTATTTGAGATCTGGAGAGTAAAACATGGGTCCTTAGGCTTCGCAGACAAGCACCTTAACTGCTAAGCCATCTCTCTAGCCCTAGAATTTTTTCAAAATACTTTTATAGACAAAGAATTAGACTTAATTGTAGGATTTCATTTCCAGTTAAAGAGGTCTGTGGGTAGCATGTGACAATCATGTGTTTGCACTTTACTTTTCATTTAAGCTAAATTTCTATAGGAAATAGCCAATTTACTTAGAGATAATTGAGGCCTTCTGTTATTCTGCATTAAGAAATCTGGGTTCCTAACTGTTTTCTCTTTAGTCCTGTCTCTGTGTTTTGTATTTATTTATTTTAAATTTATTTGTTTATTATGTGCAAAGAGAAAGAGAAGAGGCACCAGGGCCTCTTGCCATTACAAAGGAACTCATGTGCCACTTTGTGCATCTGGCTTCATATGGGTACTGGGGAGTTGAAACTAGGCTGTTAAGTGTTACAAGCAAGCACCTTTAACCACTGAGAAAACTCTTCAGTCCTTCCTCTGTGCTTTAAAAAAATAAAAAAGAAATATTTTCTTTATTCACTTGGGAGAGAATGTGGGGGAAGAGAAATGTGTGTGTGAGAGAGAGAGAGAGAGAGAGAGAGAGAGAGAGAGAGAGAGAGAGAGAATGAGAATGGGTTTTCCAGGCTTTTTGTCACTGCATCTGGTTTTATGTGGGTACTGGGGAATCAAGCTTGGGCCATGTGGCTTTACAAGCAGCACCTTTAACCACTGAGCCATCTCTCCAGCCCTGCCTCTGTGCTTTTACTCATGTTATGTTGTTCTTCTCATC